>NC_135477.1:237897615-239147615 GCF_052094955.1 Ictidomys tridecemlineatus | reverse complement strand
ATAATTTTCTCAATTCTTGGCAAGTCCTTGTATGCCTCAATTACAGTAGTTTTAGTGTCTATGGTATTTAAAGTATTTGAAATTAGACTTACCCTTAAATATGATTATTGTGTAAAAACACTCTAGCTCCAAGCACTTTAACTGGGAAGTTATAATTCCCTAGTGTATAGTTCTCCCCAATCTGTCACCTTTAATGCTCACATATTTCATAGTTTCTTAGTTCTTGATTTTAATTGTCTTTCAGAAGGTATTGATATTAGGGCAGAGAAATCATTTGTTTTGAGTAAAACTCTTCCATTGTTATTTCAGTCTTAGTATACAGGACTAAATATTGAATGGAGAGAAAGTGGAGACTTTCAAATTGATGACAATACCTTCTTCCTTACAATATTTAGGCTCTTGTTGCCTCTGAGAAAATCCTTTATTATACTTGATAATACTTTTGTACTGTCCTCTTTCCCAAGTATCCCTCTCTCTATTCACTGCAAAAGCAATAAGCCCATTTTTAATGATTTCTCAAAATACACATTTAGTCATTTAGTATCTTACTAATCCTAAAACTTTTGCCAATCATCTCTCCCATTAAATTTATTCTTAATAAAATAGTGGTTAAATTGTCTTCAAAGAAATCATAGAAAAAATTCCTATTGCTATACTGAAGCAAATTGTTGTTTTTAATTGATAGAAAATAAAATTTCTTCAAATATAATCAAAGGTATGAATATAAATCAAAGGGATGATGAACCTCCCATTTTGCAAGACCAAATAATTGTTCTTTTTTGTGAATGATGGGAATCCCTCATGATTGTTTTCACCTTAGCAAAAATGATACATGATTACAGTACCTTATCCAAATTTCATGTGTAGCTATTCTCAGGATTTATGCAAGCATCAAATATCCTTGCTTTGGTTCAATATTTTGCTTAATCACAATCATTTGGTATGTACAGGATGAGCCCTAAATGCTGTTGATCTCTCTGTTGCCATAAATGAGAATAGAAGACAATTGGTGTGTCTCCCTGTGTAAGTTTTGACCTGAATATTCTGCATATTGCAATAGACAGAATTAAGAGAGATACTCCAATGACTCACCCTTTTTTATAGCCCTCTCTTTCAGACTTTCCCTTTGAGTGTGGTATCTATGAATATGATGAGATTTTCTCCATTTCCTTCTATGGCAAAATGAGGGGACTTGGCAGAGGCAATTAAGGTAAATAGTTTAATAACTACAAGTGAATCTGCCTTCTGCTATGTTTGTAGTATGAAGAAGTGAATAGGAGAATTAATCTGCTTAAGAATTGGACTACATTTGAAATTTCTTGTTGGTATGGTTATGCTAAAATTCATCATAATCTTCAGATTCTTTTCTGTATTTAAGGTAAGGATTAACTTTTCAAAGACTCCCTTCCTCCCTCCCTCCCTCCCTCCCTCCCTCCCTCCCTCCCTTCCTTCCTTCCTTCCTTCCTTCCTTCCTTCCTTCCTTCCTTCCTTCCTTCCTTCTGTTTTAGGTTCTCCTCTGTGCTGTGCCCCTGAGGAAGTCTGTCTTTCCTATTAGTAGTGAATGAATGTTTGCTAGACTGTCTGGCAGTAGGAGGAGGGGACTGTTCCCTACTGTCCTAAGCCACAGCCTATCGCCTGAGACTTTGAGGTGCTGTGGACTTTCCAGTGCTCAGGTCCTTCCCTGGCTTAATCAGAGTGCAGCACGCATGCCCGCTACATCCCAGGAGTGTTTTGTTTCTTGTCTATTCCTGCATTGCAGTTAGTTGTCATCAGTGCCCTTAGGATGATGGTGTTGTTATCCTTTCCTCCACAACTTAGGGCTTCTGATTTCCCTGTTCTAATAAATTGTTAATGTAAGCTCTGCAAGGAACAATTGATAAGAGTAACAATGATCCTGCCGTTCAGGAGGTGATAAAATGGCTTCTAGTGATATGGATCACAGGGATTGCTCTCTTTTAATGTGTTTTATTTGTGATTCCTTATAACCAACCATTAGGCTGAAGGGAATACTTTACTTGCGCTTCACCTGACAACCTGTTTTCCTCTTGAGCATAATTTCAAGAACTGTCATCTCTTTGAATGCCTTTCTTTCTAATAGGGCTTATCTTTATTCTAAATCCAGATATGCCATGTAAGTCAGCAATGAGCTGTCCACATATACCTGATTTTGATAAATTATGTTCCTAGCCTCATCAGCTTTTATGCAAGCAACCCCCACCCCAGTTTAAAGGAAAGAACTGATATATTTTTCTTTCAAAATCTTTCTATCCTTCCCTCAATCTTGAATGCATAAAGAAATAATATATTCTCCTGCGATTT
This sequence comes from Ictidomys tridecemlineatus, assembly GCF_052094955.1. NCBI lineage: Eukaryota > Metazoa > Chordata > Mammalia > Rodentia > Sciuridae > Ictidomys > Ictidomys tridecemlineatus. The sequence goes on along the minus strand of NC_135477.1, from coordinate 239,145,296 downwards.
TTGTTCTTGAATTTTAGGACAATGAAAATGTTCTCAGGGTACTACTGCAGCCCACAGGGAGAGGTGACTCCTGTGTTACTGTCAGGTTTTCTGCTAGGGGTGCTACCACCGACATGCTGTGGGATAAAATGAATACCACATAAACATCAAGAACAGTTTTTAAAACATTAAAAGACCGACAATAAAGGCATACTGTTAATTGATTTTCTTTGTGCCACAAAAAAAAAAAAGTAAAGGAAGGGACCTCTAATTCTGCATTAATTTAACCTAGGGACATTATTTGAAACTGTCGAGTTAGTTGAGAAGCATATCCTCATAGTACTTTGCAATGAAATTAAGAGGTACTGAAATATATTTGACATGTGTCAATGTCTATGTTCAGCTTTTGACTCAGGTGATGGCTTTCATAATACTAAGTGGGTTACCTACACTGCTTGGTCAGTGGTTGTTGAGACAGACAGTTATTTATGACAATTGGTCACCTGGAAATAATGCCCAGGGAGGGGACGGAGACAGGATAATCTTTTTACCACATCAAGGAGTTAACAGCATAGCTTCCTCTCTTATCACTCTTGACAAATGGGTTATTTTAAAAACATTTATTTTGTTTTATCTTTACCCAGATTTCACTTCTGCATAAATAATGTTGTAATTCCACTTGTAATTTTCCCTTAGTGCCTGTTCCTCTGATTGGGAGGAGGTAAGGTCAATGAAGAATTAGAGTAAGGACATAAATAATGATGTTTACATTTCCTTTATTTAAACGTACTTTACTTTTCTTTTTTGAATTACTTCCCATGTAGTAAAAAATGGCTACTTGATTCCCATCATAGTTTTTACTATATTGCGTTGTCCTGTTCATTTATTTCTTCATATATTAGCAAAGTTCAAAAGGACCCTTCAGAAAGAATATGTTGTTTTTAATAGTTTCATAATTAAATCTAATTGTTCACTGGTTCTTATATAGTTATTTAAACAAAGTTTTGCAGATTGTCCTATTCTATATCTCCCAATATCTTCCTTTTTTTAAAAAAAAATTCAAGGTTATTGCCACCTTTATGGTTCAGTAAGTGGTTGTAGCCTTAGTGGGAATTTCAGTAAGGACATCAAGGGAACATCTAGATTCACTTGAACCATGGCTGCATTCATCTCAGAGTAATAGCCAATCCATCACAGAGGCTTGTCCTACCTGACCTAAAATGCATCTTGTCCTGGGAATCCTATATGGACCTGGTAGTTTATTCAAGTCACTTGGCATTCTTAAACAAAGCTAGGAAGACCGCTAAAGTTATCCTCAAATCAGGTTGCACATGGAGTAATGAATCTTTATATAATTTTTACAACATTTTGTGTGCTGTGATTTCAGACATGAATATCATGATGAAGAATACACATATAGTTCGGGAAAGAAAGAAGGCTGACAGTTTAAATTAACCACTTGGATGCAAACTATATTTCATTTGCAGGTTGGTTATCAGATTGCACAATTTAATCAAATTAATATTTTCCTCTAGTGGACTCCTGTGGATAACCAGTCACAGTACAAAACTTGAATATGTATCAAGGTTAGAGAAATAGACAAGTCCTGTGAGCTAGAACTGAGGTGATGTGTAAATTGCTTGTGATCACATTCAGTGACTACCAAGTCCTCTCTTCTGCATAAATGAATAGACAGGAATCCATTAAAACTACAGAATACTAAAAGAAGTGGACTTTTGCTTTGCTTTTTAGCAAATATAATTTAAATTAGATGATTTAGTAGTAAACAAACAAAATAAAAAGACAAAAAAATCACAATTAATAATGCTTCCGTGCTTAATGTTTGTAGTTGTTCAATTCATCAGGTTTTAGTTAAAACTTACATAATATCACTTCATTTTGTGTCATGAGAGTTGACGCTGATTTCCTGCAGCCCCAACCACAATTACAGGAGTGTGCCATATCCAATCTGTTTCAGGATAACTAGAGGAGAGTAGAAACAACAGAAAGAAACACCACTAGATAATATAGCTGTTTGTTTGGTAGAGGAGAGAAATTCAATTGATTTTTTCAATATAGAGAAATTGAGTTCTCTTTCCATGAACTAAAATATGAATAAATTTATATTCATATAATGCATATAAAGAGACTTAGTAATAAATATAAAAGTGTGTAATAACTAAAGTAGAATAGATACCACACTCAGCTCCTTTATTCATAAAGGTTTCTTGAATTCCCAAACAGCTCAAGGCACTAATTCCCATAAACACTTTATGAAATGAAGTCCATTTATCCACTCACTTTGAAAGTGAAGAATCTGTAGTACATAGAGTTTAAATAACTTTCTTGATTTCACTTTTTGGAGGTCTGAACTTTACCGCTTTTATATGCATGTGATTAACAACAATTTCCAATGAAAAGTCGACACATTGGTATATCTTGAGTTTCTTTAAACACAACAGATCTGCTAGGAGGTCATTTGCTGAATTTGAAATACAGTTGCACAAAGATTGAAGCTTGTGAGAGAGGATTTCATTAGGACCTGGGACAGACTTGGTTCTGTGGGAGCATGTTTCTTTCTCTAATACACATCCTATAGGATTGAGTCTTTGGGGTCGTGGCCAGAAGAGTGCTGTCTCATCCTAGTACAGAGTGACAGAACAAACACTTTCAAATGAACATGCATTTGAGGACTGAGGAAGAGATGCTCAGTTATAACAATCAAAAATCTGGGTGACTTATTAAAGTTCAATTATAAATATTAAAGCCTTGAAAACATTGTCTAAACAATTAAATATCTTGATTCCCTTACTCATGCAGAAGAGATCACCTTGTTGACAAATGCAAAAACTTTTTAACCAAATGCAATCAGGACATGTGGACTGCAATCACAAATATTGGTTAAGAATCTGTATTACAGTTAAAGAGAAAAAGATACATGATTATCTAAAGTGATGCTTCATAGCAGTCAAGAGGTTTGTGATGTTTTGCAATGGTTTATAAAATTGTAGATACCATCAACTGTAAAACAGGTATAAAATATATTACAATTTCATGGACTTTTAACAAATGCATCCAAGTAAATTTTAGTCAAAATGTAAATTTATGCATTAAATGCTTTATTGCCTTTGGATTTTGATATCTCTAGAAGTGCTATTGTGGACATGGCACTTTACCATGTATGTTTAACAATTTCATTTCAGTACCATGTTAACAGATCTCAAACTGTATGCATTCATTTTATATCACTGAATTTTTTTACTTTGAACGTTTTGTTTCCTAAGTCAAAAGAGGTTTTAAAAAACTGTGTAAATAAGATCCAATTGAATGTCATATGTTTCCCCTTTATACCCAAGGGTCATTCTCAGGACGTAATACTGAGTATATGTTAAAATATTGTTCTGAGAGGAGTGTTGACATAAGATAATGTGATTTATGCCTCCCATCCATCATATTGACAGATTTTAGACAGATGTCACTGTTTGTCAAACATAGTACAAAACAAGGCAAAACCCCATAATATCATAAAAACTATTTGCCTTTATCACAATCTCATCCATCTTTCATTTCTATGAAAATTTCAGTGTTAGAAATAATGATTGATTCAATAGGAAATTTCAAAATATGTATTTGTTAAACAATTTTCCCTCGAAGACATTTAGCACTTGTCACTCAGTTGTCATTCCAATAAAATGTGATATTTTAACTTCAGTCAAGTAAACATAAAATGCATTGGATTTGAACAATATGAGCATGGGTAGAGAGATTATGTTTTAAATAAATAAAATAAATTCAGAAAAAGTTATCTCAATTGAGTCTTATTTTTGTCTTGGCAAATGTTAGATACTAGTGATTTAAAAAATCTAATTTGCAGTGTGTTTAAAGACTGCCTTTTATGTAAACATGCTGGATGTCCTTGTGATATATACAAATGTGCATTAACAAATCACTAACAGTACACTAATTTGGTCTCTAAAGCTGGAGAGAGAACATTTGAAGCCATCTTCTCACAATAGTAAACACCCATATTATTTATCATAAAATGTCATACATGGGATAATTATTAAAAACTTTCTTCCTACCTTCACAATTCCAATCTACACAATTTTTCCCTTTTCTATGTCTATTTCTCCATATTATCTGCTAATTCCACATGTGTAGATCACATAAACACAACCTTGTATATCTGTGGCTTCAGTTATTTGACTGAATATTTAACATGTATAAGTTCATTACATTGTACCAACCTGTATTCAGGAAATTATTTTTAAAAACTTACAGGGGCTGAACATTTTTCTATTCTCTAAGGGAATAGAAATCTTGGAAACATTTATCAATTGCTGCTTTCATGTAGTGCTTATTTTGGATTATACTCTATGGATAAAAAAAAGAATTAAGACTTGAATCTAGCATTCCAGAGACATACATTTTATTTTAGTAGAAAAAGCATGTGAAAAGCACTTATCAGAAGCTTTTAAGTAAAAAATTCAAGCTAGTGTATTATCAGAGGACTAATGTATAAAATACTTACATTAGGGTATTATTTCTAAGAGATCCATAGAAAATTCCACATTTTACTAAAAATGAATATTATAATGCAAATTTTTAGAAATAAACTCAACTCCAAGTGGCTGTTTGAAAATCACTTTTAAGGGTAAAGAAAAAAATCTGAACTGTAATATGATTTTCGATGTGGTTTTTTTCTGAACAAGAAATTGGAGGCATTAGATTCTAAGATTCAACCTCAAATGTTTTCTTTAGTATTCAGAAATATAATCCCCCAAATTATTTAAAACAGTTTATGTACTTTGGCGCAGGGTGGATCAGAAGGATATGTTTGAAGGCAGATAAGTGGTTAATTACATTTATTAATGGGGTTTAATATATGCATTCTGAAAAAGTACAGGAAAAACACAAATGTATCAAAAGACAAACAAAATAAAATATTATCATGAACACAGAACATAGATCAGGACAGGGCAGACATCAGACAAGATGTTGTAGTTGCCTTATGTTTTTCCAGAAGACGATGTCTTCCTGGCTTTTTAAGTTCACAATATGCGACCCAATAAAATTGTGTCTCTTCTACTCATTCTACTCCCATAAATAATTTCCTCTTACCCAAGTCTTGCTTCAAAATGTTGATCTTCATTTTATTCTCTCCTTTCAGCATTTTTGATATTTAAAAACATAAACATTAGGTCTCTCTACATAGGCTCCTAGCCTATACCTCATAACTCAATGACACAGATAATTATCATGTAGTTTAGATAATTTATTCTATTTCAAACTTACAGTGTGAATCCTACATTGCATAGTTGGAATTTTACTGAGTACATAATATTTTTAGATTTGAATGACATATTTATCATTATAAAACATAAGTGTAATTGTTGATGAACAGTCCAAAACATGCAAAGTTGGTAGAAGCACCATAACATATAACTGTAGTGCATGTGCAACATTTCCATATAGAAACACTGTATATCTTATCATTTTAATTGTAAAACCTTTAAATATAATGCACTAATTTTAAGGAATAAAAATAAAATTAATAATTTCAGTAGTTTCCAGGTGTGATCTTATGTATAATTTTTCAACTTCTTCAAAACACAGTAATAATATGCCAATTATTTTAAAATATCATTAAATTTAAGATTCACTATGAATAAACAAGAAGACAATTTTTGCTCAAAAAGTGAAGAACAAATATATGTTGTATGCATACACACATGGTGTAAGTTTTCCTGTCCTTGATCAGTGGGCTTCAATCTAGTTCAAACTTTCACAAGACCTTCTCCCATAGAGTTTACATTTAGAAATTGTAATGTTAATACATAATAAAGGACTTCATTATATTTGAGTTTTTTCTTTAATCTGTCTTCTTCTTCTTCAATTCCCCTGTGGGTTCAACTTAAAGGATTTTGGAGAGAAAATAGAATTATAACAAGACAAAATAAAAACCTAAACTTAAAAGAACTTGCTATTCCATTCCAAAGGCACAAAGAAAAAAAAAATCAAGGTATTTTTTAACAAATGTGAACTACATAAGACTATAATTAAATTTAAAGAGGAATGTTATAAAGATGTGTTCATTATTTTATATGAATGAAATATTTGTAATAGTTTTAACTTTGAGTCTAGAATATTATAAAAATACTTAAGTGTTTTAAATGTATCATTTGTAGGTATATATTCTATAGAGTTTCTAGGCATATACCTTTTAGAATATCACAATAGTTGATACTAATATGTCTTAATGTGACTATGAATAAAATAATAGAATAGCCTTCTTTAATAGAAATTAAATTTCAATGGGCTACTACTTTATGCATGGAAGCAATGATCATCAAAGAATGTTGTTCCAAGAATAATATTTTCTAAGACAAGCAATAAGTTTTATATCTGTTAGTATCTTCTAATTAATATAGATTAGAAAACAGATATCCTAGGTACTGTTTTAAATATTTATATAATTAGTATATAGTACATTAGTTGAAAAGTTTGTATGTGTGTGTGTGTGTATATATATATGTGTGTGTGTGTATGTGAGTGTGTGTGTGTGTTTATATATATACACATATATACATACATGTATATACATATACATGAAATAAATAGAAGGCCAATGGATTTTAAAAATTGATTAGAAGTCCTGATATTTTATGGTAATGAAGTAACTTTGATGTCAAAATCCTTCACTAAAATGAAGTTTCACAATGCTGCAAATACTAATTGTCTTCATAAACTTCTTAGCAGTTTATCTTTTCACAGCTAATATTTTCTGGTAAAAGAAATCTTCATAGTCTTTTAGCCATTGATTAATTTCAATAATGAGTAGCAACTTTTTGAGCTAATCCTCAAAGCATGCATTTCATATTAATAGTCTGATTCTTTTAAGCAGAAAATTAACAAATTTTGTAATCCAAGGGGAGAATAAATTCATAATTATTTGGCAAATAAAATGTCTTTCCAGTAAAATATCCATGAATTTATCACTGAGTTAAGATTTTTTGTTGGCCATTTGTCATGATGGCTTACTGAATTGTATTTTGTTCTCCATGTTCTATCTGTCTCTCCTAATTTATGCTAATTAATACTATTTAATAAACTAGTTTTTAGATGAAAAGCTGCCCAAATTATTAGAAAAATTACTATATTTATGCAGAAAAATTCATTTCTTTAGTACACCTCCTCCCAAGGAGAAATAAAAAAAACAAAAAACATTGTTTCCTTCATAATACCAGGCTGTTTTTTATTGACTATGATATGTGCCAGACCCTGTCTACAGACATATTATTTTATTTAACCTTATAATTTACTTTTTAAGCAATGAATTATTTTATGCATTTTATGGTATGGAAATGTGCAATAAATAAGTTACACGTAACTCAATGTCTTAGATATGGTCAATGCAATTCTGAAAATTTGAATATGGTTATCTAAACAACTGTCACAAAAAAAGGAGAAATAAATTTTCCAAAGAAAGTATTATCTGCTTTTCTCATGACACAGGGAAACATTTCCAAGTCAGCTACTTTTTCTATTTAGAACAAGAATTTTTATTTTTCTTTTGGCATGATTTGGCTTTCAGGTATTTTTAAAATTATTTTCTACTCTCCTGTAATCCCAGTGGCCCATTAGACTAAAACAGGAATGTCGCAATCTGGCTGGGCACAAAATCAGGAGCCACTCAATCAGGAATAAACTTTATTTTCAAAACTCCCATGAATTCCACGCAGTGGCCTTCTCCTGGGACACACTACACTAACAGGAAATCCCTCCTCCGGAATTCCCTCCTACCGCACTTCCCCAACCAAAGGGAACTCTCAGCTCCAAAGTAGCAGGCTGAGGTGGACAGCAGGGGTCTAATCTCCAATTGAATGCATATCTTAACATAATCATTATCATCTCAATGGCTTGCTGGCATCACCTTTCAACCAAAAATGCCATAGGTCATTCCTACTTGGCTATGGCTCTAAGCACAGGAGTATCATAAGTTCAAAGCCAACCTCATCAATTTAGCAAGGCCTTAAGGCTTAAGCACTTAGGGAGACTTTGTCTCAAAATAAAAACTAATTAAAAAAAAAAGAATGGCCTGGTACAAAAAAATAAAAATAAATATTCTCTACTCTTTTGTGTAGTCAGCTTTACCTTGTTGTACAAAATTAACTGATAAGAACACCTCAGAGGAGGACAAGTTTATTTTGACTCTTGGTTTTGGTGGTTCAGTCCATGGTTGACCAATTCCATTGCTCTGAAAGTGAGGTGAGGCAGAACTTCATGGTAAAAGAGCATACCACTATAGAAGGGCATGTCACAGGAAAGCTTCTGAGTTCATGACAGCCAAAAAGCAGAGAAACAGAGAGAGAGAAGGAAAGGGAGGGGACTCAGGTACAAAATATAATCCCTAAGGTCATACCCCCAGTGCCCCACTTCCTCCAGACATGCCTGATTTATCCATAGTTGCCATTCAGGTATCCATTCAAATTATTAATCCATCAAACAGCATAATTCACTGATCAGGTTATAGCTCTCATAATCTAATCATTTCAATTCTGAGCATTCCTGTATCAACACATAAGCTTTTGGAGAGACATCTCATATCTAAACATTAAAACCTTTGAAAAATGGCAGATTCTTGTCTAAAACTTTCTTGCATTAATTTAAACTATGAAATTATTTTCATTAGAATATACTAGTCTGTATTAAAAGTATGTCTTAAACTAAAAATATTTTGAGCCATTGTAAGAATTTTGCATTTTTTCTAACAATAAGACATAAATAATAAAGTATACTTCATATTTAAAACATTATATTTTATTCATTCAATAATGTGGGGGTGTCTGTTGATTGAAATAAGAAATTTAATCAAATTTCAGTTAAAATAAGTCATTTATCTCTTTCATGATTGTGCTATGTAAGAATTAAATTCAGCCATAAAACAACTAAAGTAACCATAGATCCTTTTTACTGTACAAATAATTATCTCTGCTCTGTGGATTGTGACAAATCTGCATATTTCCTAACATACTGTTATTGGTATTTTCCATTTCACTTGATTCCATTCATTGAGTTAATGTCTATTTTTTTGCTCTTCTTGTGACTATATGGATTCACAATAGTTGCTATTTAAATTGCTAACGATATAGTAACCAAGTGAATTGAGTGTAGAAGACAAGGTTATTTAATAGAAAAGGCAGATGTTGATGCAAAGTAATATGGGTACAGGAGAATTAATGTGTAGAACATTTGGAAAAGAAACAGAATATCTTGAAAACATGTTATGCTCTCTTGAGATTGGCTGAGCTTGTTATGGAAAGCCCTGAGTTGCTTTCATTCTAAATCGGGGGCAAAGATCTTTCTCATCGGCAGAAGATGATTCAAGGGATAAAACAAGCTATTTTTCCTATTGCTTCTTTCTATTAACTTTCTGTATGGTCTATTTGTTGGATGAATGCAGGGTATTAGTCATTATAGCACCTTCTGATTGGACAGGTCATTGTTATTAACCTTAGATGTTCTTCGGAATGGATATAGAGATAGACAGATATATGATAGATTTTTTAAAAAGTTCAATTGTTCATTATTTTCCTTGATATATAAAAAACTAAAGACATTCTTATCTCGCAAAATAAGCCATCTATTCATTAGATGCAAAAGTGGTTTGATACATATATAAAATAATGATTGTTTTGTTGATGTAAATGATGTTTAAAAATTTATTTGTTGTTTTTAGTTATACATAACAATAGAATGTTTTTTTTATATATTATAATACATGGAGTATATCTTCCCATTTTTGTAGTTGTACATGATATAGAGTTACACTGGTCGTGTATTTACATATGAACATAGGGATGCTATGTCCAAGTCATTCTACTGGAACGGCATTTTTGATACATGTTCATGCCTCATAATTACGTTAGAGTAAGTTGTTTTTCTAAATTACTCGACTTACCTCTAAAATGTGCATTTTTTTTTTTTTGCACTGAGAATTAAACCTAGGGATGCTTTACCACTGACTATGTCCCCATAAACCCCTCCCCCCACTTTTTTTTCATGTTTTTAGGATGAGAAAAGGTCTAAGTAATTTGCTTAGGGCCTGGCTAATTTGCTGAGACTGGCTTTGAACTTGCAATTCTCCTGCTTCAACCTGGTATAATACGCATGTGCCACTGTGCCAGGTCAAAATGTGCATATTTTTGGTTTAGAAATTAGTTGAGGCTGATAATTAAAATAACTTTATGTTTAGTTACAGCTGAAAATTTCAAAGTTCCTTGCCAATAAAAAACAGACTCCTGAGGTACCCAAATTCATGGCTACATTTTCAGGGACTGCAGTAGTTGTTTACATTCACATTTTTGACATTTTTACAATGATGGAACCAAAAACTACTAAAATCCATCAGGAGCTATTCTTGAATTTTCAGTTGAATGTGAATGTAGACATGAGTGTAGTGAAGTGAAATTTTCCATTTTTGAGTACCCAGAAAGAGATTTTATCAGGGAACTTTTATAACCATACATGATCCCATCTGTATTACTTCATGGGTTAGAAGCAATATGAAATCATACATTATTACCTTGATTAAAGAGTTTATTTACTTCAAAACATAGTCCCTACTCTGCATATATGTGTGAAAGAAATAATGAATAAATGGACTTGGTAAGGGGTGTCTAATTTTAGAAGAATCTAGTGCCTGAGTGATGCTTAGAAGGCATAGCTGAAGATGAACACTCTATGTCTGGTTTATATTGTGCTCACTTAAGAACACCCAGAACATTATTGGTAACTGGGTACTATGAAAGGGAATCTTTAAAGCAGCATAAAAAGAAAGATCAAAAAAGATTTTTTAAATTCACAAATTCAAAAATTCAGTTTGCCAGTGTTACTTATTTTAGTCATGTTTTTAATTCTGTATAATAGGTATTATGTTCATGTTTTCGGTGAATAGTGGTGACTTATTGAGGTTCAGTCACTTGTTCAGTTTAGTAAGCAACTTGAGAGTGAATGGCAGCTAGGTTGTGTGTGACAGGTGGCAGGGCTTGCCTTCCTGTCACTCACTATGAGGTCTCTCTCTATATATTAAAAAAAAAAAACACTTGATAAATTAATGAATTGCATTCATTAATTTAACAAGTTTTTATTGAACATATAATTTACAAAAGCATGTTCCCTGCTTGTAAGAGCTACAGTCTCATCAGAAGAAACAGACATGTAGATCCAACATATCAGATGTTCTGATTTGCAGCATGTATTTTTATTTGTATAAAAAGTCATGGTAGTAACCCCTTATTACCTTTTATTTTATGATAGTCTATCTTTTATTCAACATGGGGCCCCTTAAATCTCATGTAGTGATGATCAACATTAGCAGTAAAACAATAGTTTTCTTGATATGATTTAACAGAATAACTGGACATTGATCATACCCCATGATTTCCCATAGGAAAGAGCCAAGGAATCCAAATGAAAAGATGTCCCATCTCCGGCAAAACTGTGGTATCCAACTGTTCTCATTCAATCTAATTCTTAGAGGGAAAGAGATAGGCCTTATTTCTTACCATTAATACAATGGGTATTATTTGAAATTCTCTGGGAATGTGAATTCCCACTTGACTTTCAGGCAAATTTTGCATTATATTTCCTTGTGTTTGAAAATTTAAAGATTTACATTATAACATTACTTAATTATGGTGTATTATTTGCCTGATTGAAAAAGAAAAGAATATTCTATTTCAAATGAGTAGTAATATGCCTAACTTATAATTCCTCTAATTTGAAATAATTATACTCTACAAAGTGTGAAGCCATTTATTATATTTGATTAGTCATATTAATTTTCCTTTAAATAGTTTCAGATACAGCAGCCTTGCATGAATCATTTTTGTAGTTTGACAAAATTTCAGGAAAATAGACAAGGTATGCACATTATTTACCCCTGAGCAAATTTTCTCAAACTATTTAGACAGTGGAAATTCATATATATTCATATATGGAAAAGAAAGTAAGAAATACAGGGAAAATTAAAGAAGGAAAATATAAACCCATTAGGAATACAATAAAGGAAAGTTTGGGAAATCTCTTAATTTCTCTCTTTTCATTAATTCTATATATCTTTCAATTGCTAGTAAAAAAAAAAAAAGCCACACTTGGGAAAATGACTAATTTGTCTTAACTACTCTATTCTAAGGCTGGACCTAGTTATAGCCTGGGAGATAATTACTGAGGTGGAGAATTACAAAGCTTTCTTTATCTCAATAAATACACATTGTCTAATTTTGAAGGGAATGTGTGAGAAGAACAACCAAAATAGTTCCCTGGGAAGTACTTATATTTAAGATGCATTTAAATATACTCACTTAAGTATCTTAAAAATATCTGATTTCACATCATGGACTACATTACAAAAGAAACAAATATAAATACTAGCTAATTTTATATATTTTATATGATTAAAATTAGGGAAAAGGAATATATAGGTCAAAAATGCGTGGACATTCCCTAAATTATTTTGCTGTCATTTTTGGAAGAGGAACAGCATAGCACACTAAGAACTTGATACATATGGAGCAATCATGCTGCCTGTGTTCCATCAGCTGCACTATCTTAGAGGAGTTCTTAATTTCCATTTCATAAAATGGTCACCATAATGCATCTGGAGAAGAAATGATGATGAGTTTTAAGTATCATCCTTTCCATATTAAGCAAAGATGAGGTGGTAGTTATCATCAGACACTTTGCCTATTGCTGTAGATGGAAGATTTGTGCCCAACACCCATTCATGTTCAAATTCTGATCCCCAAAGTAATAGAGGTTGGGAATAAAGAATAATTAAGTCATGATAGTGGACCACTCATAATTACAATTAGTATCATTATAAAAGGAACCACAGAGCTAACTTGTCCCTTCTACCAGACAAGGTTGCAGTGAAAAGCTAGCAATCATTAATACAAAGAGGACCCTCACCAGAACCTGAGCTTGCTGGTACTCTGATCTCAGATTTCTAGCTTCCAGAACTCTGAGAAACAAATTTTCATTATTTATGAGCTATATTTTATTTTATTATAGCAATCTAAATAGATTAAGACACTTTTTAATTTACAAAATATGGGAAATTAAGGCATTTAAAACTATATACATTTTGTATAATTAAATTTTGATTTCAAACTCTACTGTAATATAATTCAGTTGTATAATCCAAACTTTTCCCAAGGTTTCTACTTAATTCTACTCACTATATGGACTGCAGGCACTAGCTAGAAATTCAGAATACTTGTACTAGACCAGGATCCAATAGTATGGTTGTGTGGGGTTTAGATAGTGACATTTCCCCATCTGACAACAGAAAAATCTCTGAGACATCTTACTGTCAATAGAATCTGGTGATTCCATGATTCTACTCAGAGTTATCATTGCATTAAAATAGGTAACAGTTTGGGTAACAATTCCGGAGGACTATTAGTATCTAAGTTTGAAGATACATCCTAGTCATTGAGATTTCCCTCTAGTCCTTTCTAGTATCAAAATGATAAGAAATGTAAAACAATAGCTTCTTTCAGGAACAAAACAGAAGGTAGAGAAATGTGAAATACTAAATATTCATTGAATGTATTTTTGAAATTTCCTGGTATACTTTAAATTTTATTTAAGATAAAAATGTATCTATGAAACAGTTATACTTCCCTTTTAATATTAAGGGGGGGTGGGGTTGGAGTTACCAACCACAGTGTTCAGATAAAGAAATATACTTCAGAAAAGTTGAGATTCTGACCAGACTAAGCAATGACAGACCTATTCAAGTGATTCAGTCTTCACATTTTTTTTCAAATAATAAAATTACTTTTTAAGTTAAAAAAATTGTTGTCAAGGAACAATGAAAGATTTCCTTCAAGGATGTAATTGATTGAAATGTAAAACAAGTTTTGAATAGTCATTGGTGAACTACTATATAATTATTTTATTTTTGGCTTTAAAACCTTCAGTCTGATAGTTTTCAGTTATGTGTTATAATCAATACAATCTTCTCTCTCTGACAGATAATTCAACACTTATTAATTTTAGCTTTGGAATTCTTTCAGAGAGACAATCATATAAGTGGCTAAATACTATGAAACATCTTTTTTTTTTTTAACACAGTGGTAGAAAGCCAAAAGATTTCTTAATCCTCCTACGTTTTTACTTTGTCTTCATCTGATAAAATAGAAAAGAATTGTTTTGCATTGGGTGTCCAAAAATCTGAAGAATGACTAGTGTTGCTACCCTTCTTCAAACATCTATTTTATCTAACAAGAAAAATAAAAATATAGAAACTGTAAAATAAATTAGTTCTATAAATTATTCAATAAGAAATTATAAGAAATACTCGTGGTTTTTGAGTATATCATTTTGTTTCCTATGTAGATCAATAATAAATGCTAACTTTTTGGTACATTGAATGAGCTACATTTTACTCCAAATATCTGCAATTGAATCAATAGTTTAGTCAACAGTATATTATTTCTTAGCTGGTATAAAATATTATGTTTTCTAGTATATAATAGACTTTTTATTTATTCAGGAGTCTGTCTCTGAATTGTGTCCAAAAGTGTTTCTGAAATATAATTTCACTTTGTAGATTACTTGAGATTCATATGGACCCATATGAGTTCAACTTTACTCCTCACGGTTCTTTGTCATATTTTTTGCTTTTGATTTTAATCTTTTTGATCATTTCTCTATGAATCTGGAAAAAAAATAATTATATGTTTAAAAATCCTTAATTTTGCAATTTGTTGCATTGAATTTATGAATAGATTTGTCATTTTTAAATACTGAGCTTTTCATCCAGAAATAGCATTATTTCCACTTATTTAAGCACTTATGTGCTTCAGTAAGATGTTTTTCTAATAACAAATATTTCATCTTTTAATTACTCAAAGTCTCAGATAGTATTGAAAAGTATTGCTATATAGGAATCCATTTTAGGGAAGATATTTATTTTAAAAAATCATGTGACTAAGACAAAAATAATATTTAAAATACTATTTGCCAAGTAGGATTTGGAGTCAAGCACTAACTAAAACAAGAGAGAGGCTATAATGTAAATATGTGGATTTTTAAAATTTATTCTGTATTATCTTTTTTTAGAAATTCAGTAAAATTTTATATTGTATTTATATATAGGTCTTACATATTTGAATAAATCTATTTTTTATTTATATTTTTATTTAATAATGATATTTCTGGTAACTTTTGACCTAAGTAATGCGGATGCATATGAAAGTGCTCTTAGTGTTAGAAATAATTTATTTCTAGTTGAATTAATTTATTTATGTGGTATAGTGCACAAGTCATAGATGAGATAATTTGTTTACTTGTGTTCAAATCCCATACCTGAGGCTTTCTATATGAGTAACTTTGAAGAAATTGTGCCTTACTTTATTCATTCACAAAATGGGAATAACAAAGCACAACTGTTTCATAGAATGTGGCAGATTTATTGACTTATTATTTTGGGGTTAATATACATCTCTGAATTTCTAGAGGAATATAAAGGAATAAAAATAATAATATCTCTCTTTTAAACAATATTATTCTTTATTTTATATTGCTTTTGCTTCTTAAAAGACCCTTAGAATTGAAGAATTAACCCTTTTTAATAAGACATACTATTTTTTCATGTTAGTTTAATAATTTTTGACATAAGAGCTATACTTAAAAGTAAACAGTGCAATGTGGTATACTTAATGTAGGTTCAGCATTGTACAGCAGATCTCTAGAACATATAACTAAGGTTTTATGCCCATTGGACAGCAGATGTACATTGCTTACTTCCCACAGTCCCTGGTACCCCTAATTTTCCTTTCTGTTTCTATAGATTCACTATTGTTGGCATCTCAAATGTGTTAGAGCATGATATGTTTGTCTTTCTTAGACTGGCTTCAGTTGGCACAATGTCCTTCAGATTCATTCATGTTCTCACATCTGACAGCAACACATTATACTGAAGAATATTCTTTAGCTTTAAAGAAAGAAATATAAATCACAGTTTCTTTATTCACTCATTGTCAATGAACACTTATGTTATTACTGTATATTAACAATTATTGTTAATGCTGCAATAAACATGGGAGTGGAAACTCTTCAAGAGTCTAATTTCAATTCTATAGAAGCACAAAAGACTCTGAATAGCCAAAGGTATTTTGAAAAAGAGCAAAGATTGAGGTACTATCCTTCATAATTTCAAAATAGAGCACAAAACCACAGTAGTTCATATAATGTGATAGTGGCACAAATACATATGTATAGACAAACAGAAGAGAGGAGAGGACTCAGAAATCAACCCATGTATACATACATGGACAACTGATTTTCAATAGGTTGCCAAGAAAACCAAATAGGGAAAAGATAGCCCTTTAACTAGTGGTGATAGAAATTAGTTATTAACATGCAAACACATATACTTGGGTCCTTACAATATACCCTACACAGAAATTCATTCAAAGTGGATTAAAGACCAAAATCTACAAAATTCCTATAAGGAAAAAATGTGGATAGCCTCATGGCATTGCCCTTGGCAATGATTTCTTGAATATAGCCACAAAAGAAGAAGCAACAATAACAAAAGTAGATAAGTAGGATTGTATCATACAGAGAAGCTTCTGTTCAGTGAAGAAAATAATCAGAACAAAAACACACTCTAAGTAATGGAATAAAATATCTGCAAACCATAATGTAATAAAAGGTTAATATCCAAAATATACCTAAGTAACCACCATAACTCAATAACAAAAACAACCACCACCACCAAAAAAGACCCAAGTATATGTGTTTGCATGTTAATAACTAATTTCTATCAAACAAAAGCAAATACACCTGTTAAAAATTGGCAATGACTTATATTGGTATTTCTCCAAAGAAGATATACAAAAATCTATTCATATTTTGAAGGGAACCTAAGTTGGTTCCATAGTTTAACTATTGAGAGTTAAGCTGCTATAAACATTGATGTGGCTACATCACTATAGTATACTGATTTTCTACTCTGGGTATAAATGGAGGAGTGGGATAACTGGGTCAAATGTTAGTTCCTTTCCAAGTTTTCTGCGAATTCTCCATAATGATTTCCATAGTGGTTACACCAATTTTCAGTCCCACCAGCAATGTGTGAGTGTACCTTTTCCCCTACATCTTTGTCAATGTTTATTGTTTGTTTACCCAAAGGACTTAAAAACAGCATACTACAGTGACACAGCCACATCAATATTTACAGCAGCTCAAATCACAATAGCTAAACTATGGACCTAACCTAGATGCCCTTCAACAGAAGAATTCATGAAGAAAATGTGGTAAATATACACAATGGAATATTACTCAGCCTTAAAGAAGAATGAAATCATGGCATTTGCCGTTAGTGGATGGGACTGGAGAATATCATGCTAAGCAAAGTACACCAATCCCAAATAACCAAAGCCAAATGTTTTCTCTAATATACAGATGCTAATTCACAATAAGGGGGAGTGCTAGGGAAGAATAGATTAGAATAGATTGGATTAGGCAGAGGGGAGTGAAGAAAGGGGAGAGGTAAGAGAATAGGGAAGGAGAGTAGAACAAATTGAACATTAATACCCTATTGTCTCTATGACTAAAAGACCAGTGTGATCCCCCAACATGTAGAAACAAAGGAAAGAGAAGTTATACTCCATTTATATATGTGTCAAAATGCATTCTCTTGTCATGTAAAACTAATTAGAACAAATAAAAAATCTAATAGGTTGATGAAAAGGTTTTCAATGCTAATGATCAGGGAAGTGCAAACTGACACCATAGCAAGATATCATCCCACAGCTATTAAGATGGCTATTTAAAAGTAAACAGAACAAACACTGATGAAGATGTGGAAAATGGAAACTCTTGCACACTGCTGGTGGAAATGTAAAGTGGAAGGTGGTATGGTAAGGGTTAAGGAAAGCAATATAAAATTTCCAAAATATTTACAAGAGAATGGAAATATGATCTAAGGACTCCATGCCTGTAAATACATAAATAAACAGGCTACATTCTTTCCACATGTCAAATATTCTTATTTGTTTTACTTAATAATTTCCTCTAAAGTAAACAATAGAAATACTGTATTTGGGTTAACATATGAATTTACATTTACAAAACCTCCAGACAGGAGCTGTTTAAATTACCTGCAGAAATGTAGTCACTAATTTTAAAGGTGCCCACATTGGACTACAGTTACATGTTTTCAGAACATTTGGGGCCAGGATGTCTGGTGAATTACGTCTCTAGAATATTCAGGTCTCACCTGTTTACTGTGTGAATAAACACCATGCAGGGCACTTTCCTTAACTTTGTTTTGCTTTCTCTGCGTATGAAGAAGTAATATGCTGTACATGTTAAACTCTTAAAATAAATCACGAATTTCCCCAAACCCACAGTTGCTCTGGATTCCATGTTTCTTACTTCTAAGATTCACATTAGTTTTTCTCATTATGATTTTGAAAACTAAAATAAATATATGGAGCCTTCAACAACATCTTGTATTAAAAATCCACACAATGTATCTATCTTGGAAATATCCCCCCTACTCCGGCTTTTTTAAAAAAAATTCAATACCAACTCCAGTAATGTAAACTTATTCTTATTGCTTTTCAGTAAAGAAAATCAGGAGTTACAACTTGACTTTTACTTTCAAGATAACATGCTTGATATTAAGATTATTTTCAGTTTAATTTTAGGACATTTTCGCTTTGTTCTCCTCTAGATTTCTTAAATGGGAGCAGATATTCTATTCATCTCAGAGGTCACATCACAGCTGTTCAAGTCTTCACATTTTACTATGATCATACTGCAGGGCAGTATGATAATTCCAGGGTGGATATGTAACTAGCTGTAGTTAACTGTGCTGAGAGTCCTTTCTTCCACAGCAAGGATGTTAAGTCTTGTAATTTGCCACTCTCCTGGGTGTAGATTTTTCAGAATATTGTCATGCACATTTTGTTTTTTCAGAACGTCTTTTTTAACTATCTGATTTTCAGAAGAAAGTGTGATGTTTCTTTATAATGTCAATGACAACCTCACTGTATTTAAATAAATCAACTACTGGATATTCAAACCCATGGGGGATATTTCACATAGAGAGATTCTATGGAGAGTCATCAGGCATAATATGTCCTATCTCCTTATGTCTAGATTCTTGGTAACATAGTCAGCCTTTGCATGATTTTTTTTTCTGAACCTGCATTGTGATATCATTGCTATGGACCACAAAGTACAGACAGCATTTTAAATTATGTTAGCCTATTTTCTTCTTTGTTTTATTTATTTATTTATTTTTGTTTTCCCAATGTATCTGATGATTTCTAGGGAGGAATCATACAACTGGCTCTTCTGAATTTTCAGAAATTAGGCTTGATTCTTTGTTGAATAGAACCATGAATATAAGATTTGAAGCATTCATTCTCAGCAGTGCTCAGTCAACAATAAACACATTTTTCAGAAGCCAATCAGCTCTTTTCTTTAGGCTAAATGCGCTAATTTTAGAAAGAACACATGGGAAATTTTAGTCTGTTTTCTTGTTCTGATGCCTATTATCCATTTTGGGATCCCTTTGCTCTAGTCTCTTTCTTTTTAAATATTTGGTTCCTAGATTGTTATTCTAAAGTGACACTGGACTCCCCCATGTGAGAAAAGGGGTTCTTATTTTCATGAAATTTTTGGTACAATTTATGGTAATTACTTCATGGTCAAATTTCAAGCAGATTACCTTCCTGTAGTTGATACTTAAAGATATTTCCTGAATTGAATTAATCACAGGGCTTCTAACAAAGGACTTTCTATAATTTGACACATAGAATTACATAAATAGGTAATCACTTTAAATGATATGTTTCATTATTCTATTTCCCTACCTATTCATTTTTCTCTGTGAATCATATATTGTTTATTTCAATTTTGAATTTGAGTTATTAGCAAAATGAGAATTTTAAGTCTTTCAAATTGATATGTAAATGTCATCATAGGTTGTTCATCATAGGAACACCCTCATATATTTCAAGGTTCAAAATTCTGATAACTAGACGAGACTTCTCTTTACTGCAAACTTGTTCCT
This sequence comes from Ictidomys tridecemlineatus, assembly GCF_052094955.1. NCBI lineage: Eukaryota > Metazoa > Chordata > Mammalia > Rodentia > Sciuridae > Ictidomys > Ictidomys tridecemlineatus. The sequence continues at coordinate 239,125,213 of NC_135477.1, read as the reverse complement.
GGTTACAACCCGTAATTCTGGAAGAAGCATGATGAGGAGGAGGAGGAGGAGGGAATTTGGATAAATAAGGCTTCTGCTTTTGTAAAAAGTCAAATAGTTTTGGAAGAGAATCATACAAATGATTTCATTCTATCTCATTATATCAAGCTATAAGGTTTTGTCAAATATATTAGGGTTTCCATTTCATACTTTGTCATTTGTGGCAGCACCCAAGTGAGTTTCTTGTTCAGATGTTACTGAGTAAACCATGGTATGTCTGTGAACTAATATTTGTATTAAAAACCTATTGAAGAATTATAGAGACTACAAAATGCCAAAAAGGCAGCTAATTTAAGTATTATGTCTGAAGCAGAAGATGGATATATAAAAACATAAGTAAATAAATCCATTCATTAATAAATTCTCACTCAAAGAAAGCAAATCACTAATTCCTGTGGGATCTCACTGTAATACTAGAAAACATTAAAAAATTAGACATAAAAATTGCTTTCTTTATTATTTACTATTCATAAACATAAATTATTCTTCTTCATCTCCATCAATGAAGCATTCACAAAGACAGTTTGAAGAACAGGTCTATAAATGACCTTAGCCACTCATGTAAATATACTAGTTACATTATAGATATGAGAGGCCCTGTTAATTGCTTATTCATATTTAGTGAAGGAAAGGTCACAATTAGGTCCAAAGCACAGTTGAGCAGCTTTGTGGAAATGTAAGATACTACTGCGTAAGAGTTCACAGGTCAAAAAGAAGTGGCCAGATGATATGGCCTCCAGCATGGAGCACCTTCTGTTTCCCTTGCTGACACAGGAATCTAGCTCAGTCAAGAAAATAATTTACCAGATCTAAGACCTCAGGATAGCACACAGATCTAATTATCACCACAATCAAAGATAATGCTAATGTCACTTAAGCAGGATCAGTTTCAGCACTGATAACTGCTAAAAGGTGAATTGCATTTGCTGACGCATTTGGGGGAAAAAAATTGTCCTGAGTTTAGCACCTATTTTCTCAATGACATTTTTAGTAAGCAGTAGTATTTTCAACTATTTTAGCCTTTATTTTTGGTCCTATATAATCAATTTCCAAAGTGCACAAAGATTGTAACTAACATGATGAGGTGATAGGATAGAAACATGTGAGTCACTCGCAGCAATCCCAAGGATAAAAATGATACTAATGGATATTCAGTGTGCTGTGTTTTGCTCTTCAGACTGCTCATGTAGCAAGTAATGGACTAGATTGATCCCTTTATTGATTTATTGCATCTAGTTTGTTGGGTCAACTGAGGCCAATAAGTTACTATTATTATAACTGAGCACATGCTAATAAATATTTGTTGTTTTAGAAAAGTAATTATATTCTTTTATAAATATCCTTGTAATTTCTTGGTTGATTGTAAAGGAATGGTAAAGAAAAAATTATCTGCCTACCTATATATGTCTCCTTCTCTCTCTCTCCCTTCTCTTTCTCTCTCTCTCTTTTTCCTCCTCTGTATATAAATATACATTTTATATACACACATATGTCATGTGTCATCTAACAGGTACCAGTTCTGAGGAATGCATCCTTTGGGTGTCTTGTGCAAATACCATATAGTGCACTTACACAAATCCATATGGTCTAGATCAGCCACTCAAGGTGATTTCATGAAACAGGAGATGCAGCGAGTAGGAGAGGTAAGAGGCTGCTGCTAGGGTAATACAAAGTTTAACCATGTCATTAGTAGAAATACATGCTGAAGTAACAATAGGTAGTACAGAGTAGTAAATGCATAAACCAGCAACATCCTCAGTTATTATATTTCCAAGTATTATATGCAACACACAATTGGATCCACTATATTTTTTTCTGACTGCCAGCACCGTGATTTGTTTATACCAGCATCACCAGAAACAGATTGCTCTGTGACATTATAATGTCTGCAATATTACTAGGTGTGACAGGAAACTCTTAGTTTCATTAAAATTGTATGGGTACACTTTCCTATATTGTGGTTGGTCCATCATTAACTAGAGTGTCATTTTGTGGTGCATGAGTATATATATTTCACTCAATTTGAATGGAAAGGATTATCATCACTACCTTTGTGTTTGAGGAAAAAGAGACTCAGGTAAGTCAATCTTTACACAAAAATATAATTAGCGAGAAATGCAAAATTAAATCTTGATATTTTAACTAAAAAACCATCTGCTCTTTCAATATTTTTATTTGAGAAGAACTGACACAAAGGACAAACAAAGGCAAAACATAAATACTAGGAATTTATATTTATATGACTAACACTTGTGAGTCCAAAAGAATCCAGGTCAAAAAATCTGCTTCTTATTTTGTCAGTGGTATTCATGATTTATCTTCAGAATCCTACACGTAGCTTCATCTTTCTCAGAGAAATATTTTGGTGCTCCTAATGATAGAGACATGAACATTTCTCTTCCTTCGTTCCCATGTTTGCAAAATTAGAGTTTAAACTAGACATTCTTGAAGGCTGCTTGCATTTCTTATCCTTGAAATCTCAAACCCAGACACATTGATCTGACGGCTGCTCCACTGGCATGTGTCCTACCTATCTGACTTCCGTTTTCTTCTTGATGAATTTTTTTGGACTTTGTTTATCTAATAAAATAACTGGTCCCCCATTTTCTATATGACGAGTCTTCAGAGACAGAGCCCTATATCCACTTCTTATTAAGCTGAAATTGTAGTTGGTTTAGCTCTGTTTACTTTATTGCTATATAAAAATCTTTAATTTAAAGATCTAAACATCTTCAAATAGCAATGTGTTCAGTCCATAATAAATTCCTAGAAGTTACTGGAACCGTTTCTAAGACAGTAATCATATTAGGTCATATAAACTATTTTCTTTTATCTTCTTTTACATGAACAGAGAATAAATTAATTAAATTCTCAATGAGAAAAGCACTCAATATTGCTATCTCTTCAATTTAACAGTGTTGAAAAATCCTTTCTTTCAAATTTAAGAAAGTTAATCTTGACTCTTTACATGTGTGATGGGGTCTAAAGTCAAAACTTTTCTATGATTATGTATTGTGTTAACCTTCTACTCAGAATTCTTCATCTTTTAAAAAGAGCAATGTTATATGCCTTACATCCATGGTTGATAAATGCAGAATAAGTGTAGAATCTTGTAATATCTGAATATTTGTCGTATCTATTTTTGTACCAATAATTGCTGTTACAGTTTAGACATTGTGTCCCCCAAAAGGTGAAATGTGAGACAATGCAAGAAAGTTTGGAGGAGAAATGATTGGGTTATAACCTTAACCTAATCACGGAATTGATCCCTGATAGGATTAATTGAGTGGTAACCAAAGGCTGGTGGGGTGTGGCTGCAGGAAGTGGTTGATTTGGGGCATGGCTATGGGATATATACTTGGTATATGAAGAATGAAGTCTCTTTTTCTGCTTTTTGATCATGATGTGTGCTTCTTCCCTCCGCCACACTTTCCCGCCATGATGTTCAGTCTCAGTTTGAGCCCCTCTAGAGGAATGGAGCTGGCCTTCTATGGACGAAGACCTCGGAAACTGTGAGCCTTGAAATAAACTTGCCTCCTTTACAGTTATTCTGGTCAGATCTTTTAGTCATCCCAGTGACTGACTAAAACATTGTGCTAAAAGTTCTGACTAAAAAATTGTGCTAAAAGTGAAAATGATTCATACACCAAAATGTCAAAGTGCATATCACAAAAAAAGTGTGATCAAAATGTGAAGTAAGAAGGCACCATCCCAGGACAAAATCCTGTACTTTAGGGATTGAGAATAAAAATTAGAAGCCAATTACATGTTAAGTGAAATAAGCCAGACCCACATCTGTCTTGATACTTTCATCATTTTGTGTAATTTCAAATGAGGTGGTTGTCATTTCAGGCATTAGAAAGACTAAAAATTTTTAAATATTGGAAGACTTTTTTTAAGAAAATAATATAAAGCTTCAAAAGGATTTGTTTCAAAAGTGAATATGAGTTAATAATATTGAATGCTGTCATATAACATCAGCATAAAAAAATCAAAAATTTATAATATTTGTGTTCATTGATTAGTAAACTCACCCTGATTTCTAATGCCTTTGGATGGCTGCTCTGATGGCATCTGCATAAAACAATGATTTTATTATTCCGAGAAATAATTCTCTTTAAATTGGCTGATAGAAATTTAAATTTTTATTAATATTTAGAATCCATAAAACACATAGCTTTACACATACATTTGATATAGCTGGATAAATTCCATTTTGGGATATTTTCTATCAAATATTCCTAAATAAAGAAAAATTAAAAAAAATAATTTAATTGTACAATACTGCATTATCAGGCATTTTCCAGAGAAAAGAAAATTGCAATTTTGACCAAGTACTTCTGGTAAGAACTGAATCTGTCACTAATTATTTTGCACAGTGAGCTGCCAGCACTGTATATTCAAAGCTTGCTTCTTCTTCACCACACATACTTGCACCCTTGTGCTGTGGCCACATTAGGGTGGCCAGAGTTCTAGCAGAAATTCTGGCAACAAGATGGTTAGCAATAAATTCGATGTTTGCATAAGGGAACAAAACAAAATAAACACTAGTCTCAAAATCCTGGTAAAGCCACTTTTATACAAACTTCAAGGGAAGTGTAAAAAAATTGAGAGAACATATCAATAGTTGGTAGATAGTATTAACACATGGCAAAGAAAATAACTCACATTTGAAAATTCTGCCAGAGCAATTGAACACCTTTGAAGGTTTGTCTAAGACTTTGGTAAGGAGTTACAAAGCAATAGTTGTGTTGCTCAAGCTTATGCTTTATTCGTTTCATGGTAAATCTAAATTGTGTTAATGTTATACTAAGAAGGGCATGGATTATGGAAGAACTATAGAATGCTGCATTGAAAATAAATTTTATTTTATGTCATTTACATTTTTAATTATAAATTTGTCATGATGTTTCTTTAAGACAAGGCAGAAGATGATCAGCATTTTGAGTTTCAGGATGTTAATGCGGGTATCTTAACAATACGGAAACAAGTCTTAATTGTCTATGAGTTATGCTGCCTATTGACCTCTAGGAAACTACCCCTAAATGTTTCTTTGATCCCTTTTGGTCGTCTAGATGGCATTGTCTCTCCAAATTTTTATTCTATGATTTTTGTTTTCTATTTCTGATTTAATTGCAGTTACCAAGTCCATTCAGAGTCATAAAACATCAAAATTTTAATTAACACAGGCCTCCAATGTGGAACGGGGTCACCATGAATAAAGACTTGGAGTAAAAGAGAAATCTTCATATTTAAGAAAGAGTATTTGATCCATCTTTGCTATATTCTACTTAATTGTGAAACGCTTTATGCTTTTAAAAAATTATTCATCTGAACTATAGATTTCATTGCATCACACAGGAAATAGTTCATCATCGTACTGAAGACAGAAGAAGGTGAACAAATGGAAAATGAATTTATTCAAGCTGAAATTTTTTAATTAAAGCCTAAAATCTAGACTTTTCTATAAGTGTCATAAAATAAATTAATTCTTATTCTACAAGCAACGCCGTACCTTGACAAAAATTAATCAAATTTTAATAATTTCTAACTAAGCATTGGAATTTACCTCTAGTATCTACCTTGTATAGAATGTTCAGATTCTGAGAACATTCTACTTGTAAAAGGAACAACACCATCAGCAGCAGTAATAATATCTATAAGAATAATATATTTTCACTGTTGATTGGAGTTTTTTTTAATAATGTTATCTAAGAAAAAGTCATTAATATTCCACAAGTGAAGTTTTTGTTATTCACTTGTTTTTCCAGTAAAAACCACTGATGCTCATGGGTAAGTGTGCTCTCGTTTTCTCAGTCACCAATCACAAGGACTCTTCTAGCTCAGTTTCCTAGAGACTCTGAAATGGACTTCATTCCCATACATAAGCATGGGATGAATATTCAATTCATACGATTTGCTTACCTGAGATTCTGACTAGACATCAGTCTTGATGGTTTGATTATTTGTGTGAAAAAGCTAAGAATGTACCAATGTGCAATATAAGGCATCCTCTTTCTTCTGCCTGGAACGTTCTCTCTGAGGACCTTTCTCATGTCAACTCCTCCTAGTCATCCAGAGCCTCTCCTCACTCTTTGTTTAAGCCCTAATTTCCAATCTCTACATTTCACTCTTTTTGCCCTTTACTTTCTAATTTACTTTATTAAATTCACCACTCTGCATTTTTATTTTATTCTTCTGGTAACTATTAATTGAAAATCTGCCTTCGGAATTTATGCAATAAAATGATAGGAGATAGTTGTTCATAACATTGACTCCAGATCTCTGTTTACATTCCTTGGCATATGCTCAATAAATTAATCAAATAGTTACAATACAAGGATAGATGCATTGATAAAGATACTAAAAGCAAGCAGAAAAACAACAAATGAAAGAAGTAAAGGGCACAAAGGCATAAAAGAGAATGTCAGAGGCAGCAAAGTTATACCTAAATCTTACAGGACAAATAGACATTTTCCCCACAAAAGAAAACGGAATACACTTTACAAAAGAAGTAAATAGCATGTGAAAAACATTTGGATCACGCTATTTGGAAAAAAATTAGAGGTAGAAAAATGCACCCTTTGTGTGTGTGTGTGTGTGTGTGTGTGTGTGTGTGTGTGTGTGTATGTGTGTGTAAATATGGGGTATAAAATAATATTTATGAGTTGGCACTTTACTCATAAAGGTCTTGGTACTTCACTTAAGAGCTTGTGTCATTGTTTAAAAGAACAGAGAGAAGGGCTGGGGATATAGCTCAGTTGGTAGATTGTATTCCTAGCATACACAAGGACCTGGTTTTAATCCCCAGCATTACCTAAATAAATAAATAAATAAATAAATAAATAAATAAATAAAACAGAGACAGAATTTTTGCTGTTTTTCATCTCTGAAATAGAGATCATATGAGCACCACCTTCTGAGTTCTAGATGTTAATCTGGCTAATATGTATAAATTATTGAGAAAGAGTCTTTCAACTTGTCAAAACTTATAAAACTATATTATATTAGTGTAGTAGAAGAAATTTCAGTTTTGAAATTTCAGATTTCATAAAAGTGAGTAGTGTTTATTATACTCATATTGTGAACAACCATTTTAAATTCCACATAAATTAGAATAAATAGTAGGTTGAAAACAGAGGTTTTCTATTGGAATGAACAAAAGATTAAAAGTGGTAGAATGGAATTAAATTCTTGAAAGAAGGAAAGTGCACCTCATGAAATTTGTGTTTATAAAACATGTGGGCTAAGAGCTCCCTACAGTTTTGGTGGTGCAATGTGTCTAGAAAACAAGTCAAAATTATAAGTCTTTTTGGTCCATGAATCATAAGATATAATTTGGTAATGCTGACTTGGCTAGAAATGAGGGGAGATGATATATTATAGCATATAATGCTTAAACTAATGAATATCCATATCAAAACTGAAGAAAAAATGAATCTTCATATCACAGAGACAAACTGAGATAGATCATAGACCTAAATTAACAATAAAAATGGTGATATTTAGAAGAACAAAGGAGGTCATCTTTGAGACATTGGAATTGGCAAAGAAAAAGCAAAACAGTGTAAAATGAACATTATAAAAACACTGAATCTTAAACAAAAGCACTAGATACACGAAGAGATAAACTAAAATCCAGGGAAAAAACCACAATGCATGTTATTGCATTGACTAATAATTTCTTTCCACAATCTATAGGAAACTCATATAACTCAATGATAAAAAGACAAATACATGTGACATAGGTAAAAGACAAATGGACGTGTCACCAAAGGGACAGTCCAAGTGAAGCATAGGCATAGGAAATAAAACTTTATATCATTATGCTAATGTTCATTTAAGTGAATGACTTGGGATAACAGTTTGGCAGTTTTCTTTTTCAAAGCTGCAATCGTTTGGTTTGTCATTTGATCCAGAAATTTTTCTCTTATTTACCTGAGAGAAAGAAAAAAAAACATGCCAGCACAAAGGTTTCCTTGTGATTTTCAGAGCAGCTATATCTATAATAGCCAAAACTGGGGGTAAAGTGTTCATTAACATGTAATTAAATGTGATGCGACATTTAGCAATAGGCCAGAACCAATTATTGGTATCTTTCAAGTATGGATTTATCCCAAGATGTCATGTGAAGCAAAAGAAACACACAAGTGCACACTTCCTATGATTCTAGTTATGTAGGTTCCATGGCAGACAAAATGTTTTTTATGGGAATAGCAATGAGAGGATAGTGACTGCCTGTATGGGTTTCAACCACCTGAAAAATACAAAGAGCATAAGAAAAAATTTAAGGGTGAAGGAAATGTGGTGTCCGTAGTTCTTAATTAAGATTAGGGATACACTGATTTGTACATTTGTCAGAGCTAATCAGACTATATATTAGGAATCTGTGCATTTTAATGAATGTGAATATACATCTACACATTTTTTTAAAAATCATCCTCTCCATCTTTTCCAAAAAAAAAAAAAAAAAGAAGGGTATGTGAAGAGAAACATATTGATCACATATAGAATTTCAAAAGCATATATGCATTATAAAGAAGAAAACATTATTTACAAACCACAATATTAAAATAAAAGAATTTGGTATTAATTAAGAAGAGCTGTTGATGCTACCATATGATATATAGTTTATCTTCTTGTGAATTTTTCTCATATTTAAGATGCGAGTGTGTATCTTTTAGGATATTAATGTGCTGATTGTGTAGGAGTTTGACTTCATTCTGGAAATATTAGCTAAGAGGCTAGTGTAGCTTTTATACTTTTTTAAGTAAGTGTTTGATTTTGTTCAGAAGCTGAACTGTCAAAAAAAATCAATTGGTCATGAAATTCAACCACCTCTTCTTCAATAGAATCACTTTCTACACAATCCAATCTAAGACTCTCTGTGAAGTTATCAGCGAAAGTGTTCTTCTAAGATCTACTCAAGAGTAGCTCTAAATAAATATATGAAAGATATATTTCATTGGGCAGATGACTGTTGAACCTGGGGCACCAAGACTTGAGAAATATAAGAAACATTTTTTTTTCCACTTTCATGGGTAGTACAGTGCCCTAGGTGGCTGAAAATACTGAGAAATTAAGATCAAACTATTGCTTTTGAGATTGAATCCTCTCATGCATCATGTCTATCTCTTATTTCACAAAGCTGAATGAAAGATGGAGAATTACTTATTGCTATTCACCAAGATGGAAATTACAAACCATAACAGACCACGCTCTAGCACATATTCTCTACTGGGAAAAGGAGCTTTCAACCAGTCACTGCCAAAACATTCAGGTGTGTGCCAGGACCACCAGAGGCAATGAATTGCTAAGCTCAAGAAAAAAATGGATGTTGAAATTTAGTTCAATCAATTTGTTTGAGATTTTAATCAGAGTGTTATATCTTTGAAGAAAAGAAGTGGCAGTTAAGAGAAGAATTTATTGGAGATATCAGAAATGAAAAGCATAATTAGTGAAATTAGAAAAATATCAATAGGTGGGATGAGTACTAGAATGCTGAGTGCTGAACAGAAATTAATGGTGTGGAAAATTAGGGGGAGGAATTTTTCCTAGCACATAGTACATAAAGATAAAATGGAAAGTAAATAGGAAAAGAAAAGACAGGGAAAGAATAGAAATAGAGGATCTGAACTCTCTGGCAGAGTTTCAGAAGTTGAGAATAAAGATGAGGACAGTGATGCAATTATTGAAGTAATGAAAGCTGAGAATTTCCCACAATGAAAAGAAGACACAGTCCTCGTGTTAGTAGGTTAGCCAGCTCTGAGCAGGTGGGTAAGGGAAGGACAGTAAAGGCTGATGACCTACAGGGAGAAAATCAGACATCTGCATCAAAGGGAGTCCATAGGTCACAGGACTGGTGACAATACAGAACTTTATCAAAGTAGGCAAGAACAAAAGAAGCCCTTATGGGGCACACTTGCTTCCTGAGGAAGAAAACTAAGCCATATTGCTCTCTGCTCCAGAGATATTCAAAGTCAAATTGGTAGGAAAGTGGGTCTTATTCAAAGCCAGCTTTGGAGGAAGATGGAGGGAAAAAACAAAACACTTCATTGTTTCAAAAGTTCTATCTTCAAAAGCTCAGGGAGGAAGAGAGCTTTTAGAAAGGGGGGGAGGAATGCATGAGGACAAAAGATAAAATTTCACAGATTTCAAACAGGTTTCCACTTTCAGAAATTTCACAGGTTTTAAATGGTTCAGAGTCCCAGGAGCCTTTCTTAGCTTGTCTAAGGGAGCTAAACTTCCTGGGCCATCATCTGTATATTTCAGTTTCAGAAGGGGTGGACTTCTAAGTTCTTTAAGAAACTTGGATTCTGTAAGGCCCACGTTGAAATTCCTGAGGTGACCTGTTCATTCTGTCCTGAGCAGCTGTATTCTCCATCTTTTTAGTGAACTCCTGTCTGCCACTCCATGTGACTCCTGTGAGATTACAAAAGCCAGAGAGGATTCTTTCGGCAGTACTCAGATTAAATGACCTTATTGAGCATGAATTGTACTGAAAAAAAAAAAACTACAATTTTTAAAGCATTGTGCATTTTTGCAAGAAAATCTTAAAAGCTAGCAGAGTGAAAATGTGGATTACCTATAGAGTAAAAAGGATCAGTGATTTCAGAACTATTGTCATCAATGTTTGGATCAAAAAAAATGAGCATCTTCTACAAAGAAATGAACAGAAGTTTGATTAAATAAATTCATGTTTAGAAAAATGGTTTTGAAGCTCACAATATGAAGGATGAATATAATGCCCACTCATTAGAATATTTCATAAATTTATTGCCATGACTCCAAATTCTCTGTTCCACTAAGAATGAACAAATAAACTCAGAAGAAAGAAAATATGCAAAAGCAAAAAAGAACATGATAATTTTTAATTATAAATAAAACATCTAAAATAAAAATTTTAAATTACACATGTTCTGATGATAATTTAGATGGGGAACTTAATCAACTATGAGACAAGGGATGTGGTGAATTACCTGTCTTTTGAGGACATTTATATATTCTTGAAATATGCAAGCATGAAGAGGTTTGTGAATGAAAGAAGTCAAATTATCAATATTTTGAACATCGGAGATATTTAATTCCTTTGCAGGAAAGCCTACAATTAGATATTCAGTAATCTTATTACATGTACTAGTCAGGGTTCTCCAGAAAAAAAAAAAGAACTAATCAGGTCTAGAGAGATCTACCACAAGGGAATGAATCCTGCAGCCTCAGAAGGGGCTGAAGTCCCAGGATCTTCAAACCAGAAATCAAGGAAAACCACTGTTGTCATCCTCATCCAACCCTGAGAACAAAAGAACCAGGGGAGTCAAGAGTTTAAGTCTCTTAGTATGAAGTCCTGCACAGCAAGAGCACAGAAACCCAAGCACAGGAGAAGATGGACACTTCAGCTAAACAGAGCAAATCCCTCCTCTACCTTTTGGATCTAAATAGATTGAATCTATTTAGATCCTCAGTGGATTCAATGATGTTCACCTGTATTAGTGAGAGCAGTCTTCTTTGCTACATCTATCTATTCAAATGCCAGTCTTTTAAGAAATCACCTTGTTGACACAAATAGAAAAGAAATTTTACCAGATATCTAGGCAACCCTGAGCCTGGTCACATTTAAACATAACATTCACCATCCCATGATTGCTCTGCTCTATTAAGTCTGTAGGGAGCTACTCTTCTTGTTGCAGCTTCATATGCAACATTCCCAAGTAATCTTGTGAGTTAAGATGTTGGCCTCAGTTCCAAATAGGAACCTGTAAATCATCCATCAGAAATTAAAGAAGGTAAAAAGGGAAGGGGGGCATAAGGTACTGGGCAGTTTTCTTAATAAATTGGGCCCAGATTCTTTGGCTTAAATCTCTCTAAAGAATTCAATTGTATGGCTTAGCAGCATAGATTTATACTGTGATATAGATAGCTATTTACCATTCAAAAAATCAGAGGGCAAGTTACTATGGAAGAGAAGAACTGTTATGAGAACCAACTTTCAGCACTTACCGTTCTTTATTTTCCACTATTTGTATTTCCCCATGATTCTTGAGACTATGTTAAATTCAACCATGAAACAGTGATCAGTATTAATAATTTATAAGAGTGATACTAATGATATAAAAATCAGTACTAATGATTTATTTTTGTCATTTTTTAAGTTAGTGTACATTAAGTAAACTTTTGTGAAATGATTATAAGAGCAGATAAGTGTCCAAGAGAGGGGGCTAAAGGCAGGTCTCCATGATTACTTAAAAATTAACAGAGTGAACACCATGCCTTTTAAACCTTTTTAGCACCCATGGTGCTTAGTTCTCAAAAAGTGAATTAAAATGATTGTGTAGCCCAGTAGTTACACAGATTCTTGGATTTCAATTCTAAAGTAGATTCTGGACAGTAGAAAAGAAAGAGAATTGCTATATTCTTTTTCTTCAGGAATATAGGAAGATCCTTGATGTTTTGCTAATATGCCCAAACCCTGGAGGCAACTTTTCTTATTAGTTATTGCATCTATGATTTAGTTGTTCTCAAAGATGATTAATAATTTTATAGGGAAAATAAGAGATATGTTTTAAAAAATATAATTTCTAGTAGCTGAAATGAAAATAAGGAATGATTAAATTCCTCCATATGTTTTTTTACAATATATCCCAATGATTTATGTGTTTTGGTGAGTGATTTTTGTATGCATGTTGTATGTACACATGCATGTATATTCCCATGCACATGTAGTCTCTGCTCTGGAGGAAAAATATACTCCAGGGTTTTGTAAAGAATTGAAAACTCATTCTTATCTCTGTCAGGGTAGGAATATGATATCTCTAATAAGCATATGATATATTCTATGGCAAGATTGTTGAAGGCACTGCAGTTATTTTCAGGTATTTCCTCCAATTAGGAAAGGTAACCAAGGAAGGGTTTCGAAGGAGTGTTGTGCTGTCAGGAACAGATGGAAACCCTAAAAGTAGAAGTGGCAGGAAACCTAGGTGTAGATGTATTAATAGAAACTTAAAGTTGTTATAGCACACAGGAAATGCAAAGAATGGGAAAGGCATAGAGTTTATGGTGGGGACTCTCAGTTTGTCGCAATTACTGGTCTTCGGAAAATCACCAGAGCATATGTTAAATGGGATATCGCTTACAGACAGTAAGGGTTAGTTCACTGTAGACTAAGATTTTCAACCATCATAGCAATGATTGCAGCATAAATGTATCTGTTCAGCCCAATGAATTTCACAATTTTAAATGTGTGAGGTTCAAGTTTCTTTAATTATATGCTAATAACATTTATGAGGAGGTATAAAGAAGTGGTGTCAGTGTCCTGCTCCTGCTGGTTGTAGTAGAAGGGGAACCAGCATTTCAGTTTCAGGGTCATATAGGAATTTGAGTCTGGTATTTTCCAGGACACTGCTTCTATTTTTATAGAGTGAGAATAGTAAATACTCTAAACTTGCTCCTCCAGCCATCTCAATGAACTTATTTATTCTCTGCAAAATGAAAGTTTAAAAAAATGCTTGCAGATGTTTTCTCCATTTATTTTCACTTATTTTTTATTTCTCATCTTTTCCTTTGGTAAGTTCTACTTTTCCCTTCTATTCTGGTCAAAAAGACACAGGAAGCTTGTCTACACCATAGGAGAAAGGACCTTGGGGGTACAGGAAGAAAAGTGGAGATATAAGGTGAAGAAAACAGTCAAAGGTGTTTGGAGATTGGTAATATTAAAAAACAAGTACATTTTGAGCAAATAAAAATATTGGGGTATAATGGAGATATTGATACAAGCTCACTCTTTAAATTTTAATTATTTTGATTGGCACAATATTTATACATATTTATAAGCTATAATGTGTTGTTTTGACTCTTGTACATATTGGGTAGTGATCAACTCAGGGTATTTAGCATATGCATCTCTTCATACTATTATAACTGTTTATGCTGAATATATTCAAAGTCCTTTGTTCTTGCCAGACACGGTGGCCCACATCTTCAGAACAACTGACTAGGGAGGTTGAGGCGGGAAGATCACTTGAGCCCCTGAATTTGAGACTAGCTTGAGCAACAGAACTCCATTGAAACCTTATTTCAGTATCTTTCCTAATTGGAAGCAGTACCTGCAGTGCTATCAATAATCTTGCCAGAGAATGCACCATATGCTTATTAGAAATATCTTATTGCTATCTTGCCAGGAATAAAATGGATAAATTTTTCATTCTTCAGAAAACCCTGAATATATTTTGCTTGCTGAGTGGAGATTACATGTGCATGGGAACACTTACACAAACCTCCTCTACTGTAACTATTTTGACTATGTACTGTGTTACTGTTAATTATATCCACCCTGGTGTGCCATAGAACACTATAAAAGCTTACTCCTTCTGTCTCCCTGCAACATTTTGTCCATTGATCAACCTTTCCTCCTTCCTAATGTCTCTACTTTCCTTAGTCTCTGGGGTAGCCACTGACTTCTCTCAACTTCGATGAGATCATTTTTTGTTTGTTTGTTTTAGATTTGATATATGACTGAGGTTATATGTTCATCTTTCTATGTCTGATTTATTTCACTTGACATAAGATCCTCCAAGTCCATCCAGATTTGTTGAAAATGACAGAATTTTATGCTTTTTATGATCTGAATAATATTCTACTCGGTACATATGCATTACGTTTTCTTTATCCATTTGCCCATTGAGGGTTACTTAGGTTGTTCCCATATTCTGGAAATTAGGAATAGAGCTCCAACACACATGTAATGTAGGCATCTTCAAGATATGTTGATTTCATTTTCTTTGGACATATGCCCAGGAGTGGGATTGCTAGCTCATACAAAAGTTCTAGTCTTTTAAGGACCCTCACCACCTTGACAGCTATACTAATCTACATTCCCACCAACAGTATATAAAAGTTATTTTTTTTCTACATTGTTCCCAGCATTTGTTATTCTTCTGTCTTTTTGACAATGGCCATCTTAATTGGGGAGAGATGATATATCAAGCAACAGAAATCAACAGAACAAAAAAAAATCTAAGAATTGGTAAAAAAAAAAAATGCAAACTGTGCAGCCGGCAAAGGATTAATAACTATAATATATAAAGAACTATGGTTTGGGTTTGTAGCTTGGTGGTAGAGTGTTTGCCTATCACGTGTGGGGCATTGGGTTTAATCCTTAGCACCACATATAAATAAATAATATAAAGATGTTGTGTCCATCTATCACTAAAAATATTAAAATATATATATATAAAGAACTAAAACAACTCAATAGCAAGCAAATAATAGAATTAAAGTGGACTAAAATCTTAATATTTCTCTAAAGAAGATATGTGAACTCATCACCAACAGATGCATAAAAACTGCTCAACATTGCTACATATTTGATAAATGCAAATGCCCCCCAAAGTCACTTTTTAACAAATACATACAAATAGATTTTGAAATAATTATAGTTGGTTGTGTAAAAGTGTATAACATACTTGTATTTTCTTGCTACGCTCTCTGTAAAAGTCTAGAAACCATAAGCATACTGCATACACCAGTCCATAAATTAATGAAAAGGAAGTTCGTGTTACTATATTTTTTAGATTACTTAGGACAATTCAATAACTTTAGGAATCTGCCCAACTTCCTATTAATTAGACTAATTGGACCAAAGTTAAACCCATTTCATAAATTATTAAGGTTTAGTATTAATTATATAATCACCCAAACTGATGAGTTTTTTATCAGTATTGTCAGATCTTGGCTTAGAAATGAAGTTAAAAAAATATAGCTTTAAGTAGTCATAACAAATTCATTAGAAGAAGTGCTCCAAATCTTCACTTGCTTTTATGGAATTGTACAATCTTAAAAATGGACAAGAAATGTTTGGTTCCAGCTATTAAACTAATTATACTCTATTCATTTCATGAATCCATATTTTCTAAGGGTTCATGTTGACAAATTAAGAAAAATACTGTTTTGACCATCTTGCTTATAAAACATTTTGAAAAAGTGGATCAATTAAAGTATCTTAGTTCCTTAGAAGAAGCTGTTTAGAAGTATCACAATGACCAGCTCTGCAAAACCCTCAGGTTTTATTTTTCCCTTTATGTGAGTTAAGAAGGATGAGCTTTGGCAGATTAAAATAAGAAATATAAATTCTACCTAGTGTTCAAATCAAGTTTTAAAACTAATACGATATTCCAAAGAACTAGGTTAATGCTTATTTATGGAAGTAAAGTGGTGATTATTCAAATTGCAACTTCAATATTGTTTTCATTTCATTAACAGACTGGAAAGACTCAGAAATCAGAAAAGACTCTTCTTAGAATTCTATGAAACTGAGATCAAAATTGCTGATAGTTCTTTTATTTTCTCTGCATCAACATTGTCCTAATTTCCTCCTATTTTTTTTTTTTTTGGATGAAGGTAATCAGGCTACTGATTGAAAGAAATTTTTATTTGGGATATCTGTTTATAGACAGTTCCTTACAAAATTATCATTTTTAATAACTGTAATATCATCAACTGTGCGGAGAAAGCAAGCAAAAATAATTCTTTTATTTCACTTGTTTTTAACACTCACAATAAAGCAGACTATCTTTTAAATGGGCTATCTAATGGAATAGTCAAAATGATGCAATGAAATATTCATGACTATTTTCCTAAATTAAAAGAAGAGAACACAGAGGATCAGAGAGATCATAAAATATGCCCAAAGTCTAGGAGTCACATAATGAGGTGAGGGAGCTATGATTATTGCAACATAACAACATATTAGTTTAATGATTTTACTTGATTCTGTTATTATTCTAAAGGTTTAAAAACCTTCATTCATTGTATAGCTAAACACTTTTTTAATTAATTTAATTAGTCTGATTCAAATTCATATAGGTCACTCTTAAACTAGAAACAAAAATCTGTTTTGTGGTGGAACTGTGTTTATTGATTAGGGATAACAATGACATGTGGGTTAAAATTATATATATATATATATATATGTATATATATATATGTATATATTATATATATACACACACACACACACACACACTAATTTTATAATACTTTGACCTTTTACATATTATTTTAATCTTATTTTACTTTGGTCAGCATGCATTAATTGTGCATTAATTGTGTGTTTTCTGTGATATTTCAATGCATTCATACATTGTGCACTATTCAAATTCAGTCTCCCTTTCCAACCTTATCTTCTTCCCTTCTTTTGTAATCATTACTCTACATTTGGATTCACTTATTTTAAATGTCCACATATGAAATATAACTTATCTCTCCATGTTTGATTTATTTTACTTAACAAAATAGAAATTCCTCAAAAAACTAAAACTAGATCTATCATATGATCCAACTGTACAAATCTTGGGTATATATCCAGAAAAAAATGCATTCAACATACCAAAGAGGTACCTGCCTGCCAACGTTTACTACAACACCCTTCATAAGAGCTATGATAAGCAATCAACCTAGGTGCCCATGAAGGGATGAATGGATAAAATAAATGTGGTATAAATGCACAATTAAATATTATTCTGCTGTAAATAAAGTGGAATACTGTCATTTGCAGCAAAATGGATGGAACCAAAGGAATCTTATTGATAGTCCTTTTACTATCAAAAGAATTATCAGTCTTCTTACTTTTGGAAATGACTATTTTTACTAATATCAATCATGTCCTAAATATCTAAAATTAAATACTGTTAGACCAGTTACTGCCTATCATTAATGTTCAGTTTTAAAATGACTAAGGAAAATGAAATATATATTTTTAACTCATGCAAATTATTATAAAATGTGGCCTCTGTGTATATTTTAGACTTTACAAACCACAACTGCTTAGTCCATATTTAACCAAGCATAAATTGTTTAAATTATTTTGAAGTGCAACACACAGAAAGGAACACAAACCATGAGCAAGAACTAAAATATCTTCATTTTCTCAATTTTTATCTACTTCCTTCTCTTCAGAAGTAGCCATTACCTGTAGATTTGATATAGTTTAGTTTAGTTTTGTCAATTTGGGGCATCTATACAAACATAATGATCCATGATGCATTCTGCATCTGGTTTATTTCACTCAGAATAATTTTAATGAGATTTATTAATTTTGAAAGTCAATCAATGCAATTCAGCAGTCGGTAACATAAAGGGGAAATGAATGATACTTTCAGCAGATTGAAGTAAAACATTTGGCAAAATTTTTAAAAATTTCAATAAAAAAATTAAGACTCTTGAAATAGAAATAATGAATACTTTAGTAAAAATATATAGATGTCCAAAAGTTTCAATGCATCTTCAATTTCGAAAATAATATAAAATATTTTGTTGTAAAGTTGAATCAGTACCATTTTATTTTGTTATATTTTTAACATAGTGAGGTTGATATAGCTTGATTATCGTTATGATGCAAATCATTTAAGACATCAATTATAGATTCTTAACATTATTTAAAGATTTCAGTTTCTTAGAGCTGACAGAACAAATTACCCCAAATTGGGTGTTTATTTGTACAGAAATTTATTATCTTACATCCTGGGATATTAGGAACCTGAAATCAAGGTATTAGCAGGGCCAGGCCCTCTTTAATAGTGCTAGGGAAGGTTTTTTTCTTATATCTTTTTAGTTTTTGATGTTTTCCAGCCATTCTGGGTGTCTTTGTAAACACCCGGTTCATTAACCCAGTTTCTGTCTCTCCCAGAGTGTATGTGTATCCTCACATGACTTCCAAGGATGCTAACCATACTCTAATCCAGAGTGGCTGCATTTTAACCCAACTCAATCTCATCTGATAAGACCCAATTTCCAAATGTGGTCAAATCTGAGGTTCATGAAAATCATGAATTTGGAAAGACACTATTCAACCCATAAAGTCCATTTAAATGCATACAAGCTTATGTTTTTACACAGTATCACTTCAAAAACATTGAAAGCCTGTTTTTAATTAAAATAAAACTAGTAATTTTATAAAAGAAGATTCAACATTCATGTCATTTTACTCTAAAATATTCATTTAAAAATATGAAATATAGCTAATGTTTATAAAATGCTAATAATATGTAAAGAAATGTTTATTTATTTTATACTTATCTATTTTATAGTAATTTATTCTATGCTTTGTTACATATTTATGAAACATTTTAAAATTATATGTATTAAAACAGTCCTTGAGCCCAAAGTCCTCTATACAAAGTTGGATTGATTTTAATTAAAATCACACATTACTGGGTGACTTATATTCTATCACTACTCTTGATCAGTATTGGTATTTTTACCTAAGCTTCTGTAAGCTCTTTTGCATATAAAAATGTACAATATCTGAATATAAACATTGTCATTAATTTCAAAATAATAACCGTGGTGCTTTTTATGTTGAATTATTTTAGTCCCTTACTATATTTTCCCCACTGTACTTCTTAGATATTTTCATTTGAAATATTCTAATACACATTTTTTTATTTAAAAAAATAATTATGTAATATTTAGATAACATGGTTATGTCATAACATTATCTATCTGTCAAGGCCAAATGCATAGCATATTGTAAATGCAAGAAAATAAATATACATTGTTTTAAGCCAATGACCTTGTCCTTAGGTAAATAAGAATGACATTCATTACGTAGTTGCCAGCACATAACCTCCCTGACAGATGTCACCAAAGCTCAGTCCTAACCAGTGGAAACATAGACAAATGATTCAGTTGTTTATTTTTTTAATCCTATTGATATTTTAAAAATTATGGTTTGTAAAATGACATGACTGTAAATTAGTTTATTTTTAATTGAATATCAAATGAGTGGGGATTATTTACTCAAATTGACTGGTGAATAATGAAAAATAAAGCTGATTAGTGAATGCTGTATTTTATGAGAAACTATCTGACATAATGTGGATAGTCATGTACACCACACTAATCATTAAAACTGACAATTAACATAGCACACAATAGTAATTGGAGACATTTTGCTATTCATTATTGAGAAACTTGTATTTCATTTATCAGTATATCATCAAAGTATACATGAACACTATTCTCCTTGAAAAATATTTTTTAATTTCATTATCCTGTTTGCTAAATCAATTTTAAGAGAATACTTAGTTACTCTGAATGTACATTATATGTATTTTAGTAATGAATAACTTTATCAAACACATGATGAGCTGGGAAGATATAATCTTAAAGAAATTTTTTTTAAAAAAAATATTTATTTCAAAAGTAATTATTTAACTCAAGACCAATAAATCTTTTTTATTGCTAAATATTAATGTTTCTATAGAATTTATTTTTTTCCAAATTCTTTATTTTTATGTTGTTTTATATATACATGACAGTAGTATGTATTTTGACATATTATACATACCTGAGTTGCAACACAGTACAATTTTGATTCCATTCTTGTGGCTGAACATGATGTGGAGATATACTAATTGTATTTTCATATATGAGCATAGGAAAGTTAATTTAGATTCATTTTACTGTCTTTCTTATTTTCACCCCCGCCTTTCATTCCCCTTTGTCTAATCCAATCAACTTCTATGCTTCCCCTCTCTACCTTTCCTTGTTATTGGTTAGTGTTCATATATCAAAGAGAACTCTTGACTTTTGTTTTTGGGGGAATGGCTTTATTTCACTTAGCATGATATACTCCATTTCCATTCATTTATGAGCAAATACCACAATTTCATTCTTCTTTATAGCTTAGTAGTATTCCATTGTGTATATGTACCACATTTTCTTCATCTGTTCATCTGTTGAAGGGCACCTACATTGGCTTCATAACCTGGCTATTGTGAATTGAGCTGCTATAAATATTGTTGTGGCTGTGCATGGTATAGGCACAAAAATAGAATTGAAGACCAGTGAAAAAGAATAGAAGACACAGAGCCATACACACAAAAATATGTCATCTCATACTAGACAAAGGCACCATAAGCATGTATTGGAGAAAAGATAGCCTCTTCAACACAACATGCTGGAAAAACTGGAAATCCATAAACAGTAGATTGAAATGTACCCCTACATCTTACTCTACACAAAACTCAACTCAAAGTGGATCAAAGACATTGGCATTAGACCAGAGATCCTGCACATACTAGAAAAAAAAGTAGGCCCAATGCCCCATCATATTAGCTCAGGAACAGACCTTTTTAATACGACTCCTGAGGAGCAAGAAGTAAATCCAAGAATCAATAAATGGGATGGCATCAAATTAAAAACTTCTCCATAGCAAAGGAAACAATCAAAAACATGAACACAGAGCCTATAGAATGCAAGAATATCTTTACCACCTGAAGAGCAGATGGACCATTAATATCCAGGATATTCAAAGAACTCAAAAATTAAAAAAAATTAACCCAATCAATAAATGGACAAAGGAACTGAACAGGCTTCACAGAAGACATACAAAATATATATCGTCAAAAAATATATATATAAAACAATGCTCAACATCTCCGGTGATTAGAGGAATACAAATCCAAACTACAATGAAATTCCATGTTCCTCCAGTCAGAATGGAAATTATCAAGTATAAAAATAACTATAAATGTTAGTGAGGATGTAGGGAAAATTATTGGATGCTGATTCATAATGGTAATGGGCAGGGAATGGGAGGAATAGATGAATTCTAGATAGAGCAAGGGGAAGAGAGAGGAAGGGAGTGGGCATGGGGGTAGGAAAGACTGTGGAATGAGACAGAAACCACCACCCTAAGTACATGTATGAAGACACAAATGGTGTGACTCTATTTGTATACAAGCAGAGATATGAAAAATTGTGCTCTATATGTGTACTATGAATTATGATGCATTCTGCTATGATATATAACAAATTAGAATAAATTTTAAAAAATAAAATAAAATATTCACTTATGCATTGCTGGTTGGAATGCAAGTTGGTAGAACCACTCTGGAAAGCAATATGGAGATTCCTTAGAAAACTTGGAATAGAACCATGATTTGATCCAGTTGTCCCACTCCTTGGCTTATATACAAAGGACATAAATGTGTCTCTATTAATAAAACCAACATTAAAATTCTTATTTCCATAAACTAAGAAAATATTGATTAGACCTATAATACTAAGTATTCCTTGATACAGCTTCAAAATTTACTGTGCAATATGCCTCTGCTAACAAAGTTGTCCAGAAAGCTTCAAAAACACACATCAAACACAGAGTTTACAAAATCTTAATTTATGAGATGTTTCTTTATTGTTTTTAAGCTGAAAAACTACAAATAAAACTCTTATTTTTATATCTAGGAAGTATTCATATTCAGAAGAGACATTCCTTCCAATGTCCCATGCAAATTATAGACCTTAGTATCAATTGTTGAATAAAAGAACATGAATAAAAATTCTAAATATATTTTAATCTTGTATCACATTGTTTAAGCAGAAAAATCAATCTTAAATTTTATTTAAATTTGCATGTTTTTATGCTTCCAAATGGGGTATACTTTATTTAGAAAACAAAACACTTCCATGCAAAATGAACAAAACCTCAATACTTGGTTTCTTTTATTACTGGAAAATAGAATGGATGTACTTTTTTCCTCTTCCTCCTGTTTAGTAAAAATAAAACCTCTACATAAAAGACAAAAAGGCTGTGGGAAGCAGAAGGAAGTCAGAGGGGCTAGAAATCAGAGAACCCAAGGACTGACACTGTAGTGTCACTCGGGTTTTCTTTTTGCCTCATGCATTTCAGAGTTGGAGTTGAAGAAGCAATAACCTGCAAATGTCAATGAACATGGACAAGAAAAACCTCAACACAAACATTCACTCTAGTCAAAGAACCCTGGAAAGGTTATCAAGCCCAAGAGACGTGTTTGACACTGGCTGCTGAACTCAGGCCAAACACCATCCAGCTCTTTAGCTTCACCCCCATTCACTCCAGTGAAGCTTGAAGAGAGATCTTTGACATATATCCTGGTGGTCTTAAAGAGATCCTTCAACCCTTCAGCTTCAACCCACTTCCTGGTTGTTTCAGAAAAAAATCAGTCAGGGAGCTGGGATTATCACTCCATGGGGTGTAAGAAAGACACCTTCACATGCTGTATCAGTATAGACCTCATGGGGATCTTGGACTTCCACTCCATCTTGTAGGAATTGTCCTGATCATCTTTGGGAAAGGAGTTTCAGAAAACCCAGTAGAAAGTCAACACTGACTACGACATTGTGTCAACTTGGTGTTTCCCCTAACCAAAGTGAATCATAGAAGGTCACAAGGGAGCAGGAATCCATTTACTACTAGCATTCCTTGCCTGGAATGTATTCAGTGGAGGCATACTGGGGAGTTAGAATTTTCACCTCTGCCCAGCAGTCGTGAGGATGCCTAGGGACTTAACAAGGATCATTTGGGAAACCTGGACTTTTATTCATATATTGCCAATCTCCTGGATATGATGTGCAAGGTGTTATCTTAAGGAGAAACTGACCAAAGAATATGAGAGAATGATACTGTTACTATAACCACACATGCACCTACAATTATCTCAAAGTTTAATTTTAAAAAGTTGAGTTTTATGGCCAGGTGTAGTGGCTCACATCTGTAATTCCAACAACTTGGGAGACTGAGGCAAGAAGATTGCAAGTTTGGACTAGCCTCAGCCATTTAGCAAGGCCCTAAGCAACTTAGCAAGACCATATCTCAAAATAAAAAAATAAGAAAAGGCTGAGGATTTGGCTCAGGGATAAAGTGTCCCTGGGTTCAATTCCCAGTAAAAATGAATAAATTAATAAAAGTTTAATTTTATGGATATATTATCCATAAAATATTAATAATTTATATTGTTTTATATTAACAATTTTTTCTTTAAACTATAGTAATTGTTTTTTAAGGTTTTTTTGTATTTTGATATTCTGACAAAATATCTGAAATTGAGAAATTTATAAAAAATCATATGGGGGGGGATTTGGCTCATAGTTTTGGAGGCTGAAAGTCCAAGATAAATTCATCCATATCTTGTGAGGATCTCATGTTGCATCGTACCTGGCAGATGGTATCACACAGCAGGAATGAGAGAATGAGAGTCAACAGGTTAGAGAGACAGCAAGAGAGTGAGCTGAGAAAGCCACTCAACTGATAATAATCCATTCTTGTGGCAATCAGTTCAGAGTGGCAAGACCTATTCTACTCCATTGAGATGGCATTAATCACTTCTAAGAGTAGTGATTGTGCATGACTTCATCACCTCTGCTAGGTCTCACCTGTTGAAGATTCCACCTACTTTCCACACCTGCAAACTGTGGACTAAGCCTCTAGCACATGAACCTACAGGAAACCATCAACACCCAAATCATAGTTCTATCACTACACTTGGATGATCAGATGATAGCTTTCAAAACAAATTTTATTTTGTTATTTTGTGGTAAAACAAAACTACATTATTTTTTTAACATACCTTACAAACAGAATGTCCATTTCCAGAGTATCCAATCAATAATTCTTCCTTTATATCCCCCTAAAACAGAAATTGTGAGTCCCTGGTAAAGGGTAGATTTGAGTTTGGACACAGGTGTGATGGTGGTTATAACTGATCAGTGACCCAGCACCTACATAGGAAAAAGAAAGAAAGGAAGGAAGGAAGGAAGGAAATGGTAGGCCAATCAACTCCAAATAATTAAAGCAACAGCCTTCACTAATAAAAGAAAATCCTAGCACAAAATTTAAAGAATGAAAATAAAAATAATGAGAGGATGAAAAAGAAACAAACCAACCCTGATATTGGAAACTGTAATGAAAATTCACACAGCCAACAGGGGTAGAAATAAACTTTCTCAAAAGATGCTTTTGAGCTCTATGAATAGATGGGGTCTATTAAATGACTCTGGCACTGATAAAGCAGTATTAGTAATTTGAGGTATGGCTTGGTAGAAAGTTAATCTCTCATAGATAACTCTAAAAGAGATGTACTTTAATAACTAAAATAATGTACCTATCCCATAAGTTTTTTAGAAATCAAATGAGGCAATTTGTAAAGATTGGTGTTCCATGTCATATAGATTCAATAACTTTGATTATTTTTATTGATAGCTTTTTCACTCAAGTGGATAACAAAGTCTCCTTGGGCTGGTTTATTTTATTGGTTTTCCCATAATCCACCATAATTTTACCAGTGTATTTTATTAACACAGCCACAGAATTTTTCTACTTTCCTAAACCAGATGAGATTTATTGCCCTACCAAACAAAAGTAGTTGGAATTTTTGGTGACTTTTGGCATGCTAATACATTACTTTCTAAACTCATTATTCTCTTTTTTCTTTAAACCATTTTATTTTCCTTTGATTGTGTTTCCTATGTACATTTCCAGTTATTTCAGAGCAATCTATTAAAAAGGCAAACCTTTGTCATAAGGCAAGTGGCTAATGTGTGGTTATATTCCTGGAAAAACTAGATTTTTTTCTTTGCTTTGTTCCAGAACCACATTTTCCTAATTATTCTAGCATTATACAAACTCTAGAAATCTAGTAAGGTAAGTTTTCCTACTTCATATTCAAGATTACCTCAGTTTTTCATCTTTTTTGTCTTTTTAACTAATTTCACCATTGACTTACCAAATTTGCACATATAAACAAACTTTTGGAATTTGATAGAAATCACACTGAATACAGTAATGAATTTGAAGGATAGTGGTATCTGAACAAAATTAAATAAAGCCAATAATGTTTATAAATGTCTCTCATTTATTTAGATGGTCATTAATTCCTCTTAGGAAGAATTTCATTAGTTTTATTATAAAAATTTGACATATCCCTTGTATATTCTTTCCAGATATTTGAAATTTTGATACCACTAATTATATTTAAATACTTATTTTATTATAATTTTGACACTTTTTGGAAGTGATTCAATATATTGGCCTGGAAACCAGGGCTTGTTGCATTAACTTATTGTCTCTAATGATATATTTATAGATTGGTTCTATCTGACACACAATCCAGCTTAAAAATCAATTTAATCTGATTTCCATTTTTTACCACATTAATGAGATCTAAATTTGAAATATATCCATATAAATGTTACCAACCAATCACCTATTTGACTTTTTTGCTGAAGTCTTATTTATGAAGCTGATCTTTTAATGGCTTTAGGAACTTAAAAAAAAAAGTTATTCTTTCCAGATTTCTGAGAGTACTTTTTGCTATCAAGTAGACTTTTATCTTTAGCCTATAATCTTTATGTGAAATTATTTCTTGTTTTTTCTAGCTGAGCTTGAAAATAAGCTAACCATTTTCTATAGATTTATGCTCTACTTGTGTCAGAGATGGAAATTATATAAAATGTTATACAGAGTGACTTGGCTGTTTGAAATCTTTTCTAAAATTTCAAATAGATAATTTTCAAGAAAAGTTTATTTTCGGGCTAGGGATGTGGCTCAAGCGGTAGCGCGCTCGCCTGGCATGCGTGCGGCCTGGGTTCGATCCTCAGCACCACATACCAACAAAGATGTTGTGTCCGCCGACAACTAAAAAATAAATATTAAAAATTCTCTCTCTCTCTCTCTCTCCTCTCTCACTCTCTCTAAAAAAAAAAAGAAAAGAAAAGAAAAGTTTATTTTCAAAATTTACTTATTAAAATACTTTTAAATCACCTGGGTATATTTGAATGTAAAGTAACATTTTCTTATAAGTATTGTTGGAGATGGCAGTAATTTTCTTAAATGTATTAAGTTTATTGACTGATGCTCTTAAGAGAATAGAGCTCTCCCAATCCTCTGATGACTTATAAAGTGATTAAGTCACTGACAGCAATCTTAAAATTAGATGAAATCCAATTTGTCCCACATGCTCTAATTTTTAAATAAGTTTTAGTTATAGGTGAAATGAGGGTTCATAATCATGTACTGAACAATTTTCTCATTACCGAGTTTAGAGAGAGTAGTAAATTCAGGCAAAGAGTCATCCACACGTCCATTCTTTAAATATTTATAGGGTGCTATGTGCTTTTAATGTGACACTAGCTGTGCTAAATTCTGATCAAATGGCAAAGAAGGAAACATGATGAAATGTTCGCACTAGTGCCCAAACTTCCAGTTGGGACTGGTTCTGTAGGCGGCAGCCAGTTCTCTAGCTTCAACTGTGGACCTGTGAGCAGGATTCTCCTAAGAGGCCAGTTCTAATAGGAAATAGGATAGTTCTGCAGAGTGAACCAGGATAGGATCAGGGATACCTGCTGACAGTGGCAAAAACAACAACAACCACAACCTTTTATTTCTCATTGGTTTTAAAAGTATAAAAATAATTTTATAATTTTAAGTATAGTGGTTGATGTAAAGTGGAGTGAAAACCTGGCTCTACAGAAGAAAGTTTCAATGTTTATTATGTCTTTGCCATGTCACATAAACATTCTATTTGGGAGATGACTCGTAAGAACTGGTATTTACTAATTTGGGGAGAAGAATGTCACAACTGCCATTTCCAGGCTAAGTTTTAGAAGAAATAATTACCTTACAAGATCTTGAAAAACACATCCACTCTTCCTCCTGGAATAATCAGTTCTCTCAAGGAACTTTGAAGAACACCTTTGCTTTGAAAAATGATGATATAACACACTACATATTTTAAGTATTCAGCTGATAATAACCTTCAAGCTTTTATCATTAATTTTAAATTGTCTATTAGAAAAGAAATGCATACTCAGCATTAGTAGCACATTGCTATTGTATTTACATGCATTTCAAGGTAACAGGGAATAGTCCACTCACGCTCTCTTTGTGAACTGTTAAGAGAAATAGTATAGTGGATAGAACTCTACTGAAAGAGAATATAAATAAAAGCAGTGAAATCCTCCATACAATTGATACCATGGGTTATCCATGATGAGTCCAGCTTCCCTCCCCACATGTTGAAGTTTGAACATTAGAGAAGCACACCTAGGCAAGCATATAAACAGGGTTTATTTAAAAAGAGGTAACATAGACTTCCCAGGAGGGAATAAGGGGTCCACAGCTGGTATCTTGTTATCCTAAGAAACGAGTTGTCTGCCCTTTTTATTTGCGCTAGGCTTCCTTTGTGCTCCTGCTTTTCTCCCCTAATCTTTTTCCTTCCTGCATACATGACTAGGCCCAGGAATGCTCAGTGGGATGGCCCAAAGGTGGGAAACAGGTGGGCTAAAGGGGCAGGATGGAGTAGACAAGGACACATTAACAACCTTATAGCTCCCTGTAGGGAGGGGCAAATCCTGGGACAGGGTACATTAGCAACAGATTGGAGCAGGTGAAGGTTCTTGGTAAGGGTGGAGGAAGGGCTCTGGAGGAATTAACATCTCAATTCCTCAGGGGACAGTCTCCAACTTCCTGAACTTCCTCAAAATTGGTCTCCTGGATTGGACCTGACTGGATTTACCTATGTATACTGACTGCCTGCCTAATTCTGGCGTCACAATCACAGTGACACCTATTGAATTTACTCTCTAGATCTAATTATTAGAAATTGTAAACCAATCGTGTATAAAGCAGTAAAAGTGTTTGTTTTAAATGGTCATTAAAACTACAATTTCTTTGTCAATCCTTCAAGATCCATTCTCTTATTTCCCAAACCCAAACTGATCATATTGCACTATGGCCAATATTATTAGCTTCTACTAGATGTATATGTAGCTGGATATGGTATATTTTATTTTTTTTGATATGGTCTACTCTAGTTAGCTTGGATGACTGTATTCTTACTTACACTATGGGGTGCTGCTTCCTAGTGAATTATGCATCTGTGTGTCATGCAGAGCTGCCCTGCACTTTTTCCTCCATAGGAATCAAACTTGCCTAGGACTTGCTATGTCCAAGCTGAAATTTTAAGAAACACTGCATGTGTCTGCTCCTGCTCAATCACCTATCAGCCATGGTCTCAGCATAAGAACATATCCAGCAGAATGACAGTTGACCTACTGCCAATGTGTGACATGAATGATAAGTGAATTGTTGTTGCAGGACATTGAGATTTAAAATTGTTTTCTGAGCATAAAATAGTTAAAAAAATGTCTTACACACTTGTCTTTCTGAAGCTTGTGTTTTCACTCAAGACAATTTTTTTTTTTTTGAGTGTCTGTAATGACACATATAGCTTTAGTTAGGAAGTTAGCAAACTAAACTCTATGTGCCAAATCTGGCCTCCACAAGTTTTTGCACAGTATGGTTTCAACATTTTTAAGTGGCTAAAAAATAATAACAGAAAGAAAAATGTGAAGTGCAAATGTCAATGTCCATAATGAAGTTTTCCTGGAACCCAGCTGTTTATGTGTTTATGTACAGTTTATTGTAGCTTTTAAGCTGCAATGGTAGAACTTAATAGTTGGAGGACTAGAGACCAGAATGTGTCTTCCTGCACTTCAAATCCAGCCTTTTAATGCACGTGCACATTTTATTTTTAGTAACACTTCCTGAACAATATACCTTTCAACTCTGAATATCCTAGAATCTGTGTTCTGTCTGGGTATAGCAGAGCACTTAAGAAACCTGGGGGATGGGGTAGGGGGGGAATGGTTCTGGCTAAAGTAGTTGTCTGTTTTCTTTTCTTCACTTTCTCTCTTCTCCACAGAGACCTCTCTGCCTTTGTTCTTCTGTTGGCCACAGTCTATGACCCGCCTTCAGTTTTCTCTGCATTCCAGCCCTGCTGTATTATAGAACTCTACTCAAATATTGTCTGTAGTCTTTTGGATTTTAATAGCTAAAAATTGTCAGACTTTGTTCTAGGTGTTTTATAGATGATGTGCATAATTTCTTGATTTTTGCTTTTTGACCACAGAACATTAATTATCTGACCATTTTTTAAAAATTAATAAGATTGGCTCTTAGTCATTCAACTTTAATTTTGCATGTTTTTTCATTGTAAAAATAGGCCTCTGATTATTTATGCATCTGATTATTTATCCCTTGATGGATATTTTTTTCTTTCCTAATGCTTTGCTTTTTAAGGTAATGCATTGATAAATATCTTTATTAGGTGATTAGTATACACACACACCTTTTACTTCTTGTCTCTGAATTAAAAATAAGAATATTCATTGAAGAGTTGAGAGTAGAACTATGTCACATTATTTTTTGCCAGATTATGCCCAAGTTGTCTTTTGATAGTAAATGCTATTTTTTTCTGAAGAATACACAAAATGTACAAATTTCATCCCAAGTTATCTTTGTTAAAATTAGAGAAATAGTGTTTTTTTTTCCCCTTTGTTTGGAGGGAGTTTTTTGACATGCCCAAGTCTTTGCATTTGAAGTTTTGTGTCACAGGGCATGTGTCCTAAAAAAGAATTAGAGTAGCTCTACAGAGACCTGCAGAGGAGTTCTCTGCAAGAGAATTGCTATTAAAAAAAAAAAAAAAAAAAAAAAAAAAAAACACAAGCCTAAGTCCTCCCCACATTCTTATTTCCAGCCCCACCACATGGTCTCTCTGTCTTGCTCAGACTTCCCCCATGTGGTGCCATCCACCATGCAGTTGAGCAAAGCTGATGCAAGTATCACACCCTTAAACTCCCAGAACTATGAGGTAAAAAATCCCCTTTTCTTTAAAGAAGCTTCTCTGCGGCATTTCTCTTTCAGTGGTGAAAATAGACTAACAATGAGATCAATACTTAGTTTTCCTTACAAAAGGTATAAGAAAATAATTTTGAAAATATCTGGTTTCCTTCATTGTCTCAGAAATCTATACAGCTATTAAAATTAAGCTTTGGTAGAAAATGTACAAAGTATTTTACAATTAAGATTTTATTTGTTATCTCTACCTCTAAATATAATATTGATATAAGAAATTTTATTCTTAATTTTTTTCTTGATTTTTACTTGAATTAAGGAATATAGTATAAATAAATATACAAAGAAAACATTTTTTGCAATGAATAGCTCTAAATAATTTCTGAAACAGGAATCTGCATTCATGAAACTACTCCCTTGCCCCTATCCCTGTTATCCACTCTCCCCACAAAACCACAAAAATATTGAGAAGGAAATTGGAGATTTTTAAAAAAACATTATGTATACACTCACAAATACAGTTTTATTTAAGAAATTTTGAAATCCTGAGATTAATATCCATAGACACTGGCATTTCAAATATAGAAATGAATACCTGATATGAAAGTTGGAATATAATGTTGTAATTTGTTTTCTAAATTCTAAATAATGGATATGACAGCATTTCTAAAACTTTAAGCATGTTAGCCAGAATTTTACCAAAGGCAATTAGAGTCTATCTGCCAAGACACTTAACCTTGATCTTTATAAATTAATTAATATTCAAGAGACAATGGTACTGTTTATATAAATTACTGTAAAAGTAAGAAATATCAAAACTTTTTATTCTGCCAT
Source organism: Ictidomys tridecemlineatus (assembly GCF_052094955.1). Classification (NCBI taxonomy): domain Eukaryota; kingdom Metazoa; phylum Chordata; class Mammalia; order Rodentia; family Sciuridae; genus Ictidomys; species Ictidomys tridecemlineatus. The sequence continues at coordinate 239,093,892 of NC_135477.1, read as the reverse complement.
CAAATAATCTCATAGTTCAGTACCTAGCACAGTTATCAGCAAACCTACTCAGCAAACAAAGCACAAAACATTAAAAGTTTTAGGCTTTAGAGGTCAAAAGGCAAAATTAAGGATGTTCTCCAGATCTCTATCACAGCTACTCAGCTCTTTTGTGATAATGCGAAAGCAGTCAAATAGAAAATGGGAAAAAGAATGAGCTCAAGAATGTTCTAATAAGCCTGTTTTATGGACACAGGAATTTGATTATTCTCCTTTCAATGCTTTACAATCTTTTAAAAGTGTGAAGGCATTCTTTGCTCCTCTGCTGTGTGGACAAATATAGGTGGCAGGCTACATTTGGCCTCAGAGTTGTATTTTGCCACACTCCAATTGAGGATGCCATACAACAAATGATCTTGCATGGGGATAAAAGTAAGATTAAGTATTGATCATTTCAATATCTGTTTAGGATATAACCTAGACATAAACTTTGAGGCTGCTGGTTCTTCAGATTTGGACTTAATGCACAGGATTCTACTCACAAATTTCTCAAAGATGGGTACTGAGTGCTGACTTTCTGACAATTATTTTGAAACCATCTTAGTCTAGATCCTGCAAGAGAAAAGAATGCATGTCCCCACCTTCCAAGTCAAATTTCTATTCTACATAAACAATCTGTGAAGGTTTTCAGAAAGAGTAAGAGTGTTTTAAAAATTTGATCTGGGATCTCAATTTTTTGAAATAAAACTGTAATTAAACAAGACCACCCTGTTTTTCTGTACCTCTGTTGTGGGTTGATTAATGACCCTCATAAAGGTATGTCCACATACTAATTGCAAATAATGCCAAATTATTTGAAAAGGGGATTCCTGCAAATGTTAAGATCCTGAGATTATACAGGAGACCCAAAATCCACAGCAAAGTGTCCTTGCAAGACTCATATAAGTGAGTCTCTGACAAGGAGAGGAGAAGACCACGGGAAAATGGAGGCACAGAGCAGAGTAAATGTAGCCACATGTCAAGGAATGTTAACGGTCACCTATCTGAAGCTGGACTTGGCTCAGGACAAACCTTCCCTAGACTCTCTGGAGGGAATATAATGCCTTAATTTTAAACTTCTGGTTTACAAAGATGTTTTGGTTGATGTAAGCCATTAAGATTATAATTTGTTAGAGCAGTTGCAGTTCAAATGCAAAGGTTAGAGCATGTCAGAAAACTCCCTCCAAACAACATTGAAGATGACACCTTCATTTACCTCTTAAATAGGTAACAGTAAAGAAATACACTCCAAAGTTCCAAAATGCCACCTCTTTGATTTCCTAAGTATCAGTGAATTTAAAGATAAATTAATGTAATACTTGTAAACAACTCAGTGAACTGTTGGAGACATCTTAGAGTAGTGCAGATGAATCATGTAAAATAAAAGTTTTGTATGCTCAGTAACTCTACTGAAATTAAGAAAGAAAGCACAAGAATCTAAAGTAGCAAACAATGAAGGCTTATCAAATCAATAAAATTGACAGACTGAGGTATAATCTTCCTTGTATAAGCTTAAGACCTTGAAGGAAGCTTCTGCAAATTATAATTTATTATTATTGTTGTTATTACTCACAAAGCCCAAGATAGTGCCTCCTTACATCAGGAGAACAATTTGCTTTTGGGATCACTGAAGAGATCCTTGGAGCCACCGTGGCTGTGACATTTTTTATTTGCCCTGTGTTTTCGCTTAATGACTAATTTCTGTGAGAGACTTTCATCTTCTTCTTTCAACCAGAACTGGTGCTCTGTGTTCTGGAGCATTTATGAAATGACTTTGGAGCCTAACATAGATTTAGAAATGGAGCAATGGAATTTTTCTTTATCATCAAATATAAGGTTCTATTCAAGTTAAATTTGCAGTTGGACAGGATAGCTTAATATTGCTTTATGTGGGTAGGTTGGTTATTTTTTCAAGTTCTGTTTTTGAATATAAAAAGACCTTTACCTGTGCATAGTATTTTTCCAGGGAAAAACAGAAAATTATTTGAGGAAACATTTCTGCCATGAAAACAGATATACTTAAATCATTCATCAATTGATTTCCAGGTAAGAAGAGAATTCTAAAAAAAATGAGACTACGATGTTACTACAAATGAAATTGCTTAAGAATAAATAATTGTCTCTCTTATATTCTCTCTTGTTCAGAAAAAAAAAAAAATCATTTCTGCTTTTGCCAAACAGTCAGGAAGTAAAGGGATACTAAATTGGTAAAATCCTCAAATATGCCCCAAAGTCAATTTGCTTTTTCTATGGTCTGAATGCTGTTTCCCTCCAAATTCATGTGTTACGACTTAATCTTCAAAGTAGTGTTACTAAGAGTGCCTTTGGGGATGAGTGGGATTAGTCTCTTTATAGGACAATGAAAGAGATCTGTGGGAGCTTGCTCTCCTGTTTGACCATATGAGGACACATGAAGTAGGTGCCATTTATGAGGAAAAAGGCCCTCAGCAGGCAGGATTCTTTTGATGCTTTCATCTTGCCTTCCCAGTCTCCAAAGCAGTGAGCAATACATTTCTATTGTCTATGAATTACCCAGTCTAAAGTAGTTTGTTACAGAAGCCTAAACAGAGTAGGATAGTTTCTTAATAAATCAACTTGTCTTTTAGTTTATAATATTTATTTATTTGTTCTTTTTTAAATATACACGACAGTAGAGTACATTTTGACATATTATACAAACATAGAATTTATCTTATTCTAATTAGGATACCATTCTTGAAGTTGTACGTGATGTTGAGATTCACTGTGGTGTATTCATATATGAATATAGGACAGTTCCAACTTGTCTTTTAGATAGATTATCTCTTGGTAGAAAAGAATGATTTCAAATGCCCTTGCTAGTATGCACATTCATTCCAGAAGAGATAAGTACAACTCACTTTGCAAGGGTTACAAACATCATAGTTAATACACAAATTGGGTTTGACCACTTTCTTGAGGCCTGAGAATTTTAGACTGGTTTCCCTTTGCCCACTGGGTAAGATGTAAGTCTTCAAGTAAATAATAGTTACATAGAACTCTATAGCTATGACCCTAAGATCAATGAGAATGTGTGTGAATTGTTATTAAATATTTACTTCATTTGAAGGTATATTTACTAGATGTCTTGGACACGAATGGATTTTTAAAAAAATCTGAATCCAAATATTCTATGATTTCTTCTATCACGAAATCATTATAATGTTACAGAATGCTGCTGTGGACATGCAGGTCTAAGATGCTAAGTCCCATGCCCATGTGGGTAATTTGCATTCCAGGTTCTGTAGTTGGAAAATGAGCTACCAACATCTGGGGTATGTAGATAAGTTATGCACATGTGTAGTGAAGATGAGATGTTTGAATAGAATCCTGAAAAACTGGAATCACTTGATCATTACTTAGGAGGGAATGGGATCTCTGTTGAAGAAGCAAAAGAAATTGAAACTCAAAACCCAACATTGAGATGGGGGAATTTTTGACAAAAATAATCATTTATATGAAATCCCAAAATATATTTGAATGATAAATAGTGTGTTTGCCTAAGCAGTAGTTAGAAAATAGCTTCTTGGTCATCATTACTGACTGTCATATTATATATGTGTATGAATTTCATGAAGACTGAGTTAAAACATTTATAAATTTCTTCCAAGTTCGTTATTCTATAATTCCTTGGAAGAGTATTATATTTCTTAAAGATTCAGGCAGTAATATCTGTAATCAATTCATATTTAACTTAGAATTAAAAAACATTTTTCTCAATTATATTGAGTTAATACTATAATAGTTTAGAGGAACAAAAAGACAGACTGGAGAACAAAGTTAGAATGTAACTGACTTTTACATAATTGTACCAACAATAACAGAAGCAGTCTTCTCCAAACTTATATAAGAAAGATTAATAAAACACATTGATTTCCAAAGCTTTCTTGAAAGCTGCTACCCTTGTTTTTGGTAAAAGAACAATTAATTACCTGCTCAGTAAGGTCAGACACACCATTGCTAACAGGTTTGCTTGAGCTAGACCATCTCCTGAGACTTAGTAATATGTATCAAGCATTTCACATACACCTTGAACTTGACAAGTCCACCGAGAAAAAAATATTTCCCTCCTGATTTTATGGACTTAGCTGTTAAAGTTTGAATTGCACAAAAATTTGATTTGGGAGCCCAAATTTGGGAGCAATTCCACGTGACTTGTAAGTAAATATTTATTATGCACACCCATGAATGTGCACAGAAACAGCTTCAGTGAGGTGTTAGTAATATAATAACAAATACTTGAAGAAAAAAATTATCTCAAGATTAAAATTCTTCTTGAAAGAAGAAAAATTAATTCTTCCTTGAAAGGAGAAATATGGACATTATTTTCAGTGTCAACAGAAATGATTTCTGTACATTTTATGATTTGAGTGCACAATTCTGATCAAACTGTGGAATCACTTTTGGTGCATCTGAGGTCATAGTCTGCTGAGATTTTGGTAGGGGAAGAACTACACTCATGAGATATGTCACCCCTTGACAGCCTCTCAGTAATGACCTGATAAGAATTCTAGCCAGACAAAGGGACACGGGTCAACTTCTGGACGTCTGTGATAATTAATTCTTGTAAAATTACTCTTTCAAATCCTTCAGATTATGTAAATTGTTCCAACAGCTGATCTTGATAAAGAAACTGGAGTCCTTCTATTTCACAGCTTTGGGCTTTCATTACCTTGTACATCACCTTAGTCCTCTTGTCATTCTTTGCCTTGAACTTGCCACCAGTTACCTCATCAACATGGAAACACCTTCTTTGTTCTGGAAACACTAGGCAGACACCATTCATTCATTGGTATTAATAGACACAGGTTTCTTACTTAGAGTGTGGGTAATGACTAGGCAGAGGACTAAAGGCTTATTACATTCTCTTCCTGTATGGTTTCTCCTCATATTTGAATGGATCCCTATTTTTCTTATCTAATTTTTTTTTAGTTTATCACTTTTTTATATCACATTCTACATAGGATGCCTAGCTAAGGTAGTGATAGGTTCTAGGATTTTACTAAGACTCATTCCTATGTCATGCTTTTCTCAGTTATAGCTTCACAAAATCAGTATTATTAATATCAATCCTCTAATATTTAAACAAGACCCTAGCTGTTACAACAGTTGATGTGTGGACATATGGATTTAATTTGCTGATTAAGGACAACTTAGAACTTGGTGCTCTACTCCCTTTTTTCTATAATCTGAAAGAATGTCTACTGTCACTGAGATGTGGTCTTACGAAATCGTTGCAATTTTGGCTCCATTTTATAATTTCTACAGCACCACAAAACTGTCAAGTCAACCATCTGCCATTTATTTGTGGATCAATACGATAGACAGTGTAGCACAATTGTTCTAAAGTTGCTAGCAAGCAAGCAAGGAAGTGATGATGAGTCTGGTATTGATTGACTCATGTCACAACCTGTCATAGGAAAAAAGAGTGATAAAATTATATGTATGATATAAAAACAGAGGTCTGGAAAGACAAAAATATATCTTTTATTCTGAGTTATTTCCCAATAATGCTGTGGAAACTAGTCAATATTCAAACAATTATTTACTGTGGTAAAGGCAGGATGGAGATGTGAGGGCACCTAAATATTTTATCAATACTTTATGAATTGCAAGGGGCTGGAGGTAGTGTTTATGCATCGACTGGAACATAAATAAATAAGAAATATGGAACAAACAATGGCAGTTTTTAAACCTGTGAAGCTAATGGTTAAAAGTGGCAGGCTGGAGTAAAAAAGAAAAGTTTCATGGTTATTTCCATCAAGTCTCAAGAATTATGAAAAATTGATTTATTTAAGCTGAGGAAATATGGACATCAATTCAGTAGTTGTCCATTGAGTTTCCAGTTTGAAAACACCCTTGATATAATCATGCCTGAAGGAGATGGCAGGACTTGATAGATTTCTCCTACATCTTCATTATTTTCATAGCTCAAAACACTTGAAGTTCTACTTAGTCCGTAAATGCTCCAGCTACATTCCCTGCTGGAACTTCTAGATAAGTCACAAAGCAGTGTGTCTGGTCCCCCAGAGCCACCTCATTACCAATCCTGAGTGGACTTGCACCAAGATAAAACACTGTGGACTTGTAAAAAGATTATGCCACATCCCGTGATTAAAAACAGGAAAAAAAAAATTGGCTCTGACTAGTGTTTTGTGCTCATTAGTAAGTCTTCCTTCTCCAGGAGGAGATTGTTAATTTTGTTTCTTCCTCACAGATAATGATTCACTTATACCAATACAACTTCCGACTCTCGACTGAAGGCAAAATTTCCCAATGGCTCAATCAAGGCGGTGGATCTTAAAGTCCCTGGAAGACAAGCTTTCTGGATTTGATCTCTGCAGCAGTAATGTGCAGAGTAAAATATCACATTTCTAGCACACAAATGAAGATTCCACTAATCATTTAAATCCAGCCTCCAGTTGGCATATAGCAGTAAGCTCTGGAGAGTCTCCTCTTATTATTTGCAAATGATGCTTTCTTATACCACACAAATTTGAAATGTCTCCATCAATTTGATTTCAAAGAAAGTATATTGCATCCCCTGATAAATACATTTTAATCACGTTAGTATTTATTTATAAATTTATTTTTAAAGAGAGAGAGACAAAGAGAGAGAATTTTTTAATATTTATTTTTTAGTTATTGGCGGACACAACATCTTTGTTTGTACATGGTGCTGAGGATGGAACCTGGGCCGCATGCATGCCAGGAGAGCGCGCTACCGCTTGAGACACATCCCCAGCCCTCACATTAGTATTTAAACATGGATTTGGTCTCTTTGTAGGATGTGATATGAAGTAAAGTAGAGGGAGGAAATCAAAGTGCTGGCAAAGAATTTTAGTTGCCTGAAGGAAACAACCTTAAATACATAAGCTGAAAGAAGAGGAAAGAAGTGAAAATGTACTATTAATGCCCATGAACTACTGAAATACGTAAACTAAAAATGTTAAGAGTGTTATATAATTGCATAGATAAATGTTCTATAGCTATACACTAGAAAAATGAAATACGTAAACTAAAAATGTTAAGAGTGTTATATAATTGCATAGATAAATGTTCTATAGCTATACACTAGAAAACTATTTTCAATATTCTGATAAAAGTCAGTTACTTTTATTTATTTTTTTACATCAACAGTCATTTTTGTTTAATCCTCACTTGACAAATTCAAAAAGGCTTTATCTTACTATTTGACTCATTTTAACAATTTCATGTAAATTTGTCTTACATAAACTTGCATTTATTGCAAGCAAAGCTTAATGCTGTTCCTTCTCCTGAGTTTAAACATATAGATACAGGCAACTCAAATAAATAATTTGGCAACTTGCTGCTATACAGAGATCACAGGATTTTTTTTTTAAACATGGCAGGCTTTAACACACATATATTGATGGTATGTTTTTTAAATCATTATGTGTCTTCTTAACATTTTTTTTAAACTTATGTGGTCTCTGTTACCTATTTTGCAGGCTAATTTTATTATAGCACACAAGATTATGTTCTCCATTATAGTCAAATATTTTGTTCTCTGGCTCAATGCCTACCTGCTTGATTTGCCCATTTTCTCCCTCCATTTCCCCATATTCTGAGATTAGGTATCTTTTATTCTAGCCATAAGACTTCTGGATGTCCTTCCTGTTCTTGCATGATCCTGATCCTGGGTATATTTGGTTACGTCATTATTTACTTGCATTTTGCCACACAAGAGACACATTTTTTTTTTTTTAACTCCTGAACTTGCTGGAGATCTTATTACTCCATTTAAAGCAAGTTACCAGTTGCTCCAAAGGATGACATCTGTGTGCTGAGGTCACAATAGAATCCACGTTCCCATTTCTAGTGACTATTGAGTCCAGAAGCAATACCGCCCTCCCTGCAATATGGTGTTTCAACCTCTCTATCCATCACATGGGGCAGCATTACTTTTGTATTTCAAGTTGGTCTGAACTGAACTTTAGTCATTTACAAACTACCATGATTTTCGGGTACATGATAATGAATATAATGTGTTTTGACTCTGAGGGGATTAATATTCTTTATGCAACAGAGTGAGAAATAAAGGTGTTTTTTTTGTGTTTGGGATTTATGAAACAACAACAAAAGATTAGTTATAAAAATTGATGTAATATGAGTATTTCTTAAACACTGTTTAAATTTAGTTATTATAAATTAGGAAGAAAAAAACAACAACAAAAATACGTAAGCACAAAAACAGAACATCTTCCCTATTGCTAGTTTGGTTACAAAATGTTCCTCAAAGGCCCATGTGCTACGGGCTTCATCCCCAATCCATGTTGGTGACAACTTTAAGAGGTGGGGCTTAGTGGGAAGTTTTAGTCAGTTAAGGACATGCCCTTGAAGGGATTATAGGGCTCCAGTCTCCTTTATTATCTCTTTTCCACACCCTGGCCATGAGGTGAATGGTTTTTCCATGCATTGCAACTGTGATGTACTCTCTTGACCAAGGTCCAAAGTCAGGGGATTAAACAAACATAGACTGAAACCTACAATACTGTCGTCCAAAATAAACCTTTTCTCTTTATAAGCTGATTGTCCCAAGTATTTGTTATCATAATAGAAATCAGACTAAATTAGGTATAGATTATTCAACATATTTTATTACATGATTTATTTGTGGTTATGCATTTTTTAATAATATTTGTGGGGATTTAAGATTGTCAAATGACATAAAAATAAAGGCAACAATAAAAAGAGAAGTGAGGTTCTATACCAAAAATAAAATAAAATTCTGTCATATAATAGTGATGCATAGGTGCACAAGATAGTAGATGATAATTTATGGCCCACATCTATTTTCAATTTTTTTCATTAGAACTATGACTTAATTTTTCACACTTAAAAATATATTTACTCATTATTTTTGTCAAGTGTTTAAAGTTCAGGCCAAAGAGAAATACTTGAATTGTTATTTGGGACTTTTGGGATCCTGCTTTTAAGATACAAATTCAGCTATGAGTAATTCCTTCTTTGCTCTGAGACCTTTAAAATAGAATCCTTCCTCATCCCCAGATAATAAAATTGCAAAACAGAAGTAGTCCCCATCTGGGTTCTAACTTGTCTACTTATATTATGTTAGAAGTCCACTAATGCATGCATTTATTTGCTTTTTCTTAAATTTGTTTTATTACACTTAGAACCAATTAATCCTATAGGTTCTCCAGATATATTATCTAACAGAAATGTTGAGAAGAAACCACTGTAAACAAGAGCTATGGAATTTGCATTTTGTGCAGGGAGAATCTGTAAATCAAACAGGGAACATCAGGATATGGAATTAGAAAGGTAAACATAGATAACATATATCTTGGTTCAAAAGTTATATTTGATTCTTCTCCTACTTAGTCTGTTAGGGCATCTATAACAAAATACCATAACTAGATAGCTTATGGACATCAGAAAATTATTTATCACAGTTCTGGGGACTTGAATGTCCAACATCAAGTTGTTAGCAGTGTTTGTGTCTGGTGAAATTCTGCTTTCTCATAAATGTCCCCTTCTTTCTGAGTCCTCACATGGTTGATAAGCCAGTGGGCTCCCTGGGTCTGTCTCTTTTATAGGGGTCTCACCCTCATGATCCTATCATCATCCAAAGCCTCCTCACCCCAGTATTATCACTTGAGGGATTAAGTTTCAATATAGGGGTTTAAAGAAACACAAATATTCAGATCTTAGTACCAAAACACCACTCATGGAGACATTTTTTGAAATCCTTTATGCTGGAGAATAACATGACTTGATACAGGCTTGATAAAAGTCACTTTGGTTTCTATGTGGTAATATGACTGGTTGAGGATGAAATGAAAAGTTAAAGTGATAAATCTTTGAGGAAGATACCATTACAATCCAAGTAGAGGGAGAGGGAAGGTAGGATAAGGTACAAAAAATTAGTGACATATCTGGGATTTAGCATTTACAGATATGATGATGAATTAGACATGCCTGATGTTATTAAAAAAGATAAAATGTGTATTGCTGCAGAAGATTCCTCATCTCTATTCTTGAGTTTGCTGAAGATTCGCAAGCTAATATAATAATAGAGACCTTCTTCCTCAACTATGTAGACTTCATGCATATATTACTTTTGTTTTATTCATTTCTATAATTATAATTGAATAAATAAATACAGAATCCTTCACCTGCCCATTTCTCAGCAAACACTGATTAAACTTAAGTTAATGATGACTGGGGTTTTAGTTCAGTGGGAGGGTATTCTCCTTGCATGTTTGAAGCATTGGGTTTGATCCTCAGTACCACATAAAAATAAAATAAAGGTATTATGTCCATCAGCAACTAAAAAATATTTTAAAAAATGAATGAACAAATGAAGAGTAAAGTAATTGACATTTTATGAGTGTAACTTGAATACCTTTGATGAACCAGAAAGAAGAAGTTATAGAAACATTTATAAAGTTCATTTAGAAAAACCAAGTCATAATCACCCAGTGTTTTAGCATGAAAAAAAAAATGTGAATGTGTTCTCTATTGTATCCTATAAAACCCCGCGAATTCTATCTCTGCTAGAGCTCAGAGAGACCTTATAATCTTTGTTACCATCAGAGAGATTATATCTCTATTAAAAGCAATAGACTTTGCTTCACTGGCCTGTAGGAGGAAAAACAACAACAACAACAACAACAACAAAAAGAACAGTCAATAAGAAATTACTAGACCTGAGAGGCCAATGTGGAAAAGTAAAGTTCTAGAGATCAATTCTCACCAACCATCTCATGTCATAAAACCAAACAAGAAGGGAAAAGATGAGATTCAAATATTGTCTCCAAATTTAACCATAGGTAAATATTAGAGTTAAAGAAAAATTGATAAAATTGGCTTTTCTGAGGTTGGAATTGAGAGGACAAAATAAAAGCAATCATATGAACTCAAAGAACTGACATACATTAATCATAGCTCATGCTTCTATTTAGTCAGTTAATGATTATGTATGGTTAATAGTTCAATGTACTCTATGATGGTGCAATGACATGAAATTCTATCTCAGTTACGATATTATTAATATACAATTTGGACTTCGGTTAAAAAAATGTTCACTTATATATGAGGTTTTACCACAGTAATAAGTACCTCCAGGTACTACATGAGTACTTCTTCATATTTATTTTGTGTTTTTTTGGCCTCTGAGCTCCTTGTAGGGCTTTGAAGAGTAGAACTGATTGGAAAGAAAGATTATTTTCTATGAAATAATATTCCAAGTAGGGAGAAATATCCTTGAGAGATATTGCAATTTTTCAAGAGGGAAAGCTGATTTTTCCACAAAGAGCCATAAAGAGCTTCAGTGGTGACATAAAGCATAGAGAATAATATGCTTTTTTACTAAGAGCAATGTAGAACTGAAGCCAACCTCTGCCATTTGCTAGCAGTGTGTCACGGGGGAATTTTATTCAGTTATGTAACTACAGTTTCCTTATTTGCAAAATAATTATAGTAATAAACCCTAATTAGTAGTGATGTTTAAAGAGATATTAGCTACATAGTATGAACACAATAAATATTAATTTTATTACTGTATTATCTCTTATTGAATATAATTTTCTTAAAGGAGCCTCAGGGTGGATAAGTATAAGTGAAAAACATGAAATTTCAATTGATGTATGCCTTAAAGAATTGTTTGGTATTTTGTGAGGTGGGAGTTGGAAGAGATCAGATAGGAATTTACGTTTGCAATTTATATCAAAATACAAAGGAAAATTTCAAAAAAATTAAAAGGTACTACAATATCATCTATACAACAAATTTTGGAAACAAAGTCCGTTGGATAGAGTGAAAACATCACTTAGAAGTGTATGAAATACGCTGCATAGAGAGACTAATGAAGGAGGTAATACCATGAAAAAAATTCTGTAAGAGTAGGACATCACCTATACTATTCTGAAATTTTTTTCTTGGAAGAGTGGTAGACACATGATCAAGGATATATTCAATTTTTATTATTTTTTATATTTTAGTTGTAGATAGGCAAAACACCTTTGTTTTGTTTATTTAGTTAAATAAAACTAATTTATTTCATTTTATGTGGTGCTTAGAATTGAACCCAGTGCTTCTCACATGCTAGACAATGGCTCTATCACTGAGCTACAACCTTAACCCAAATTCAATTATTTTTATTTACTCAATTTAAAAGAAGTCAAAATTCCTTTTGATTATATTGGCACACACCTATAATCCCAGTGACTCAGGAGGCTGAAGCAGGAGAATTACAAGTTCAAAGCCAACCTCAGCAATTAAAGGAGGCCCTCAGTAACAAATTACTTACATTTTTAGAGATTACTCGGTTGAACAATATAAATCACATTTTGATTTGGTTTACACTGTATGGAAGTGAGTACAGGTGTGTGTGTGTGTGTGTGTGTGTGTGTGTGTGTGTGTGTGTGTGTGTGTGTGTACTATATATATGTAATTTGAAAACAGTTTAGTATTTGGTTTAATATAAAACAGAAGATGAAATGCAATTTTACAAGTGCAATAGAGGAATAAAGAAAAGAATAGTAATTCTCTATATATCACCAACTTTTCATTTCCACAACACTAATAATGGCATAACAAAGTGACTAAATTTTATCTTAAGAAAGATAACTAGAATAAGAATATTATTTTATTCAATAATTAATTCTCTTCACATAGACAAAAAATTTTGACCATAGAAGTATCATTAACCACAAATGATGGAATGTTCTTGTTTCTACTGCTAAATGACTTTATTAATTTAGCACTTTATGGTTTTCATTATTGGAATCAAATACAAAGAGCAGTCTGAGATACTTATTGTATTATGGGGATATGAAAGCTACTTTTAAAAATCTCTTCTATTAAGTTGTAGAATTTTGTGATTTTAGCTGTTCTGTATCCTCAGCTCTTTCCGGGTTGTCACAAAACTGAGGTCAAATAAATCCCAAATGACTAGAGGCCCATATGCCCATCATATAGAAAGAATTGTGAGATGTACCTATTAATCATTCCACTGTGGGTATTGTGTGGCAGGTGCATGTCAGCAGAATAAAGTATTCAGCAGACAAGATGTGTTTTAAAATGAATATGTCTTTTGTTACTTTTCTTTGAGACTGGATTCAATGGAATTTTGTTGCAATTTATTAACTAAAGCATTTTTTATTAACCAATAACATTTCTCACTTTAACATTTAATTAATTTTACCTTTTTCTTCAAATATGATAAAGGGAAAAATAATAACTATATATGATTAAACCAGGGGCCCTATTTTTTTTTAATTATGTAATTTTCCCAAACCAGCAATGATAGTCTAGCTTCACGTAAAATCAATCCTGTAGAACAATATATACAAGGAGAAATGCCCATTTTCTTTCTCATAATTATAACAACACTGTTTTAGTTCATTCAGAGTACTCTAACATTTTTGCCTTAAAGTGAGTAATTTATAAACTACAAAAATTTATTGCTCAATGTTCTTGAAGGCTGGTTAGTACAACAGCAAAGCTCCTGATCAGACTTGGTGTCTGGTGAGGGCTCCTGTTGGATTCAATGATGATGCCTTCTTGGACTGTATTTACATGGTGGAAGAGGTGAACAAACTGCCTTGATTATTTTCATACCAACACTAATCCCATTCATGATCTCATTATTTCCCAAAGACGCTCAACTCAATACTATCCCATTGGAGGTGAAGTTTCAACATATGAATTTAGGGAGAAAACATTCAGTCCATAGCAGGCAAGAACTTATGTATGAAGAATGTGTTAAAGAAATTTTCTCAAACTTTTCCCATCTGCACTTTAAGAAGAAGTACTTTTAGCTAAGGCAGCACATGTGGCTTTTTATCATTTATAGAGAAGAAAACTGGGACTAATATTATTTTAGGGTATGCCAGGTAGTATGGGTAGCCAGTTAAAGCCCCAAATCAATGTGCATCTTGTTTTCTAGTTACACCAGGAAGCAGAGTATTTTTTCCTTATTTTTTAAAATTTAGTCTTATTTGTTACACATGATGGTAGAATGCAGTTCATTTCATATTACACATATACTGCACAATTTTTCAAGACACTAATTATACACAAAGTATTTTCACACCATTCATATCGTATACATTTACTTAGGATAGTGATATCTAACACATTCCACTGTCATTCTTACTCCTTTGCCCCTTCCTTTCTCCTCCCTCCCCTTTGCCCTATCTAAAGTCCCTCCATTCCTCCCATGCTCCCCACAGTGCCGTTATGAATCAGCATTCTCATATCAAAGAAAATATTCTACCTTTGCTTTTTATGGGATTGGCTTGCTTCACTTATCATTATATTCTCTAGCTTCCTCCAGTTACCTGCAAATGTCATATTTTATTATTTTTTTCAATGCTGAGTAATGTTCCATTGTGTATATATACCAAACTTTCCCTATCCATTCATCTACTGAAGTGCATCTAGGTTGGTTCCATAATTTAGTTATTCTGAATTGTGCTGCTGTAAACATTGATATGACTGTGTCTCTGTTTTTAAGTCCTTTGGGTATCAATTGAGGAGTGGGATAGCTGGGTCAAGTGGTGGTAACATTCCAAGTTTTCCAAGGAATCTCCATACTATTTTCCAGATTGGCTGCCTTAATTTGCAGTCCCACCAGCAATGTATGAGTGTACGTTTTTCCTCACATCCTCGCCAACAATTATTGTTGTTTGTATTCTTTTTTTATATATTTATTTTTTAGTCGTAGTTGGGTATAATACTTTTATTTTATTTATTTATTGTTATGTGGTGCTGAAGATCGAACCCAGGGTCTTGTACATGCTAGGTGAGCGCTCTACCTCTGAGCCACAACCCCAGCTCCTGTTGTTTGTATTCTTAATAGCTGCCATTCTGACTAGAATGAAATGAAGTCTTAGAGTAGTTTTGATTTGCATTTCTCTGTTAGAGATGCTGAACATTTTTTCATATATTTGTTGATTGGTTGTATATGCTGTTCTGAAGAGTGTCTGTTCAGTTCCTTGACCCTTTTATTGATTGGGTTATTTGCTTTTTTGTATGTTAAGAGTTTTGAGTGCTTTCTATATCCTAGAGATTAGTGCTCTATCTGATGTGCTTGTAGTAAAGATTTGCTCCCAAAATGTAGGCTCTCTATTTACCTCACTGATTGTTTCTTTTCTGAGAAAAAGCTTTTTAGTTTGAACCCATCCAACTTATTGATTCTTGGTTTTAATTCTTGTGCTACAGGAGTTTTATTAAGAAAATGGGGCCTAGTCCGACATGATGGAGATTTGGGCCTACTTTTTCTGCCATTAGGTGCAAAGTCTCTGGTTTAATTCCTAGATTCTTGATCCACTTTGAGTTGAGTTTTGTGCATGGGGAGAAGGTCTATATCACAGAAAAAAATATAAATAGCAGGTAGTATTCCAGTAAATCTTAACTACATTATATTAAGCATTTAAAGTTTGTCCCCAACTATTTTAACTATGTATGTCTGTGTTAGCTCATTTCATTCTTATAACACTTTGTGAAATAAGTGCTTTTTTATAGATTAAGAAACTGAGGGCCAGAATTTTTATTGTTTGTCCAGGGCTACTCACTTATTAAGTGGTAGAGTAAGACCATGATATAAACCAGGATTATTGTTATTATTATTATTATTGAGGATTTCTCTGTTGTATATATATACACACACACACACACACACACACACACACACATATACACACATTTCTCTACCATATTTTCCATCTTTCTACAAAATAATTTTATATTATCTCTACTTAAAATCTCCTCTACTCTATAAAATTTTTGCTTTTCAACTTATTTCCAACTCCACAGAGAAAAACACCAAACAAATAAGAAAACAAACAGAAAATAATCAGAAAAGAAATCCCTCATGTTCCCAATGCCACATCAAAACCAACCCCTACAAGTGCACCTACATCTGTTTTCTCCTGTAACCTGGTGTCCCCTGAGGCTGTCTCCAGCCAGCTCTTTCCCCTGACAACTTGAGGACTCTGTACTACAGTAAACCCTCATCCTCAATATTCCGCATCATTAGCGTTTATGGTACAATGGATCATCCTAAAAATACATATTAGCTGAGCTATTTTCCCTGTAAAAAATAATGAGGACACTTCACATCACATGCCACTCTATTAGTACCTGGCTCATATTTTCCCCTTTATGAAAAAGTACTTTTTAAACAGTTTAAGCCAACTGCCATCACTTTCCACCCATGTCTCTGAACTTAATCTTATAAGGATCTCTTTCCCTTGATTTCCCCGCCTACTCCCAAAGGTTCCCAAAAGATCCTTTTAGAAGATATCTAAAGTTGCGTCATCCCTCCATTGGAAAACTTCCATAGAGTAAAAGCCAGGGTCAACATGGTCCACTTGACTGTTTTGTTCATCTTTCTCATTTCCTATTCTTCAGGCACATGTAGTATCATCCCTGTCCCCAAATATGTCAAGTATAATCTGACCACAGGACACTTGGACTTGCTGTTCTCTCTACCTCTAATCCTTTGCAGGTAGATGCCTTTATGCTTAACTCTTTTTATTTCAAATTACTGCTCATATTTTACCTAATTAAAAAATCCTTCCCCTCCAAATACCATAAAATAAGAATTTTCACCAATCCTTCAGATTTCTTATTTTATATGATTGCTTAATTTTCTTCATAAGCCTGTCATTAGTAATTTAATATATAGGTTTATATGTTTTTAGTTTATTATTAGCTCCCATGTATTTGTAGGCTCCATGAGGGAAATTATTTTGACTATTTATTATTTCTCTAGTTCCAGAATGTAAAATAAGTTAAAGCACATAATAAATATTTCTATTTCAGAATAATAAATAAAACATTAAAAATGTGTATATTTCATTCTTCTGAATCTAGAGAATATCATGCTAAGTAAAATAAGGCAATCCCCCCAAACCAAAAGCTGAATATTTCCTTTGATATGAGTAATTCACAATAAAGACAGAAGGTAGTTAGGGAAGGGTGGAGTTACTTTGGATTAGGCAGTAAGGAGTGAAAGGAGGAGGGGAGATGGGGTTAGAAAAGATAGTAGAATGAATCAGACGTTATTACTGTGTGTGCATATACGACTACATGACCAGTGTGATACTACATCATGTACAACCAGAAGAATGAGAAGTTATACTCCATTTATGTATGATGTGTCAAAGGGCATTCTACTGTTCTGTATAACTAATTGGAACAAAATTTTTAAAAAAGGAAGAAAAAGAAAAAAAACTGTATTAATAGGGCACTGTATGACACTGCATGTATGCACTGAAATAGACATTTTAAATATTTGTTTTTCTCAAATATATGTTACTTCTGTATAGTGAAAATATTCAAAACCCTTGCTCAGGTGATATTTGTAGTTCTGTGCCTGACTTATTTTATGTAAAAGGATGATCTCCAGTTCCATCCAAATTGCAGCAAATGACACGATTTCATTCTCTCTTAAAGTTATGTTTTATTAGTGCATTATGATTAACATAATAGTGAGATTCATTTTTACATATTAATATGTAAAAATTTGCTTTCTTACATTCCCTAGAACCTCCCCTTTCCTTTCCCTTCTCCCTCCCTTGGATCTCTTTCCCCTAATGTACTGGTGTCTCTTCTATTTTTGTGAGATTTCTCTCCCCTTTTTTAAATTATTATTTTTTCTCTCTGCCTTCTGCTTATGGGAGAAAATGCTTGACTCTTTGAGTTTCTCAGTCTGGACTATTTCACTTAGCATGATGCTCTTTAGTTCTATCCATTACCAGATAATGCCATAATTTCCTTTTTCTTTATGACTGAGTAGAACTCCATTTGTGTGTGTATGAGTGTGTGTGTGTGTGTGTGTGTGTGTGTACATACCATATTTTTTATCCATTCATGTGTCAACACCTAGACTGAGTTCATAACTTGGCTGTGGTGAGTTGTACTACTATAAAATTTGCAATGCACTTATCACCAGAATATGATGATTTTGGAATAAATACAAAGAGTGGGATAGATGAGTCAAAGGGTGGTTCCATTCCTAATGTTTTGGAGAATATCCATACTGCTTTTCAGAAAGATTGTAGTAAAATGCAGTCCTACCAAAAATGTACCAAAAAAGTACCTTTCTTCCAATATCTTCACAAACATTTATTATTATTTATATTCTTGATAATTGTCATTCTGTCTGGATTGAAATGAAATCTCAGTGAAATTTTTATTTGCACTTTCCTGGTTGCTAGGGTTATTGGACTTTTTTTTTTCATGTTTCTTGACCATTTGTATTTTTTCTTTTGAGAAATGTATCTTAATTCTTTTGCCCATTCATTGATTTGTTTATTTATTTATTTATTTTGATGTTAAGTTTTTTGAGTTCTTTATAAAATTCTGGATAGTAATCCACTATCCCAAATAGCAGAAGAGCAGCTGCTATTATTTGCCTGCATCCCATGTTCCTCTTTCATTCCAATTATTCTTTAATGTGGTCCCTAAACATTGTGCCAGAGTTTTTTTTTTTAAATTATGGTTAAGGTTACTTAATTTCTTTTCATTAATTTTGTCTCAATTTTCAAAGACTCTCTACTTTGTTTATGAACAACAGTATTGAATCTTCAGCCCTATCTATTCTGTTACAGAGACTTTCAACTGACCATTTTATTTGACTTCTAAGATTTCTGATTGATTATTTTTCTGTATATCTATCTCCATATTGAAGTTTTCATTTCTATCATATTTTGGCTTCTTTATACATTTATTGTTCTGTGTTCTCTTGGAATTCATGGATCATTTTAATAATAATCCTTTTGAATTATTTATCTGGTACTTCACCCACTTCAATATCTTTTAAGTCATTGCTGATGAATTATTAATAATAGGAGGCATTGTGTTAGCTCCTTCTCCTAATATTCCTTGCATTCCTGTGTTGGTCTTTAAGCTTCTGTTGTGATAGATTTCTCTTCTACTTTTATTGCGAGCCTTTTTAGGGCACAGATGTCTCTTGCCAACGTGTTCTGCGATATCAGTTTCTTGTGAATTTTTCAATATGTTTCCAAATGGGTTTTGTCGTACACAGTTCTTTGGTGATGATTAATTTATTTCAATACATCATATCATGCCATAGCTTGAGGATTCAACTTTCTGTATATATCACAGAAGAGTAGTGTCCATCTGGTAGATCTGGCAACTGTGTTGTATACAACAGGGTATGTGAGATACACCCTCTGTGATTGCTCTTCTTCACTTAAATATTTTGCTGTTGTTATAGTTTAGATATAATGTGTTCTTAAAAACTCATATGTAAGACAGTAAAGGAAAGTTTAGAGGTTAGAGGTAAATTGATTGGGTTAGTAAGTTTTGACCTTACCAGTGCATTAATCTACATTTACTAATTAATTGCACTGTAATTATAAGTAAGTAAGGGGTGGCTGGAGCAGGTGAGTCACTGGGGGCATAACTTTAGGGTCTATATTCTGTTCCTGGTGAGGAAGATCCCTCTGCTTTCTGGTTGCCACATCCTGACTGCTTTTCTCTGGCATGCACTCTGCCAAGCCGTTCTGCCTCTATGTGCCCGGCAAGGAGACAGCCATCTATGGACTGAGACCTTAGAATTCATAAGCCTCAAACAAATGTTTTCTCCCCTAAAATGATTCCCGTCACATCTTTTGGTCACAGTGGAGAAAAAGCTGACTAAAATAATATTTTAAGGGGTATGGGAATGATCTAGATTAAGACTCCCTCATTGGTGTGATTCCACAGCCTTTGTGTGAATTCTCTCTGTTTGTGCTGTAGGAGTGGATGTCCATGGGGGACACCTGAGATTTCTGCCTAGCTGTTCCTACTTGGTGATTGGTCTTTAGTTTGGAGTTTTTGCCTCATCAGTTCCTTACATTATTGTGCAAGTTTGAGTGTGGTTAGTTTGTGTGTGGAGTAAAGTGTACTGTCTCTTGGCTGCAGTTAGTTTAGGAATAGAATCTCTACCTTGTGAACATACAATGCCCCAGTGTTTCCCAGCACGCAAGGAGGAGTAATCTCGTTGCTTGAATTCTGAGCCAGGGAGCTACTGGAAATTCAGCCTTCCTCTGATCCCTATTCTAGATCTTAAGGTAGAAATTTCATCATTTTCCCATTCAGTATAATGTTAGCTATTATGTTATTGTAAATAGTCTTCAATATAGTGAGGAATTTTCCTTCTGTAACTAGTATGTTCTATGGTTTTTTCATGAAGAGATAATTAGTTTTATCAAATTGATTTTCTGCATTCAGTGAATTGATCATATGATTTTATCCTTCATTCTGTTGATGTCCTGTATTATGCTTACTGATTTGCATCTACTGAGCCATGCTTCATCAATCAGAGTTGAATCCTATTTGCCATGGCAAAAAAATCTTTGTAATATGTTGTTGGATTCAGTTTACTGGTGCTTATTTAATAATTCTTCATTTATGTTTATTAATTCTTCATTTGTGTTTAGTTAAGACATTATCCTATAGTTGTATCTGTTTTTGTTGCATCTTTTAATAAACATTTCCTGAATAAAAAAAATAAGTAGATCTTTCATCCCTTAGCTTGCACATAATCCCTACCAATAAACTCTAAAGTTGATACTCTACAAATTACACTCTTCCATGATTCAGAAACATTATGTATGCTGCATTCTCTATCATATCCAAAATGATAGTTAACTTTTTTTTGGGGGGGTACCAAGGATTAAATTCAGAGGCACTTGAGCCTCTGAATTTAATCTGAGCCACATCCCTAGCCTTATTTTGTATTTTATTAGAGACAGGGTCTCACTGAGTTGCTTAGCAGCCTTGCTAAACTTCTGAGGCTGGCTTTGAACTCACGATCCTCCTGCCTCCATCTCCTGAGCCACTGGGATTACAGGCGTGCACCACTGTGCCAGGCCCAAAATGCAAGTTAACTTCTATCTCCTCCATGAACTCTCTCATGAAAATCTGAAAATGTCAGACTAAAGGTGACAATCAATGATGGTCCCTTCTCAATACCTTAAGTGCCTTAGCATCTCCACCATCATTTTTGTTTTCCCTGTGCCATTTCATTTTTCTGTATGATTACTATTTAACTGATAATTCCACAATGCTTAAAGCTATATCTTGCAGTTTGCTCATGCTGGGTTTAATCCATTTTTACCTTTCTTTTTTCTTTTTTATTTCCATTTCTGTTTTTTTTTAATTTTAATGATTTTTTCCTCATCTTCAATAAAAGAAAGGTTTGATTTGGATGGAGATTTTTTTTTTTACTACCTCCATTAGGTGAAATCTTACATTATTTAGCTGAAAACATTCTTCATTTCTATTTTAGGAATATTTTAGCACACATTTTCCTCTAAATACTCTTTTAACCTCATCCCACAATTTTGATATATTTTATTTTTATATTCATTTAGATCACAATATTTTCTAATATTCCTTGAGGGTTACTTTCTTACTCAGAGATTACTTGTGTCACATTGTTCACTCTTTAAATAGGTGATATTTTCCAGCTATTTTTGTGTTAATTAATTTCTATTTTATTTCAGTTAAGGTCCAGTGATATACTTGGGTGGTTTCAGTTTCTTTAATGAGCTGTGTTTCTTGGCCTCAGAAATTCCCTCTGCTGTTGGACAGACTTGAACTGTAGGCCACACTATTCAGTACTATAATACTACATAAAGTACTGTAGTTCTGTACAAATAGTGCTATACAAAGCCTATAATATGCTACTAATAACCTGTTTGATTCATGTGCAGTTCAGGTGCAGTCCTGAGAATTGGGGTCAGCTCGTGTAGATTTGGGGTTCTTCCTTTCCTAGGTCCTTACTTCTTCATCCCATGCTCTCCAGATCCCAGGGTTTTCTTTTCCTGGTGCATTCGGCCAGAAAAGTTGATATATCTCATGGTTCTAGTTCTTTGTACTGTTTTCTCATTCATGCAATTGGTCATAGAGAAGCAGTCATTAAAAAGTAGGAGAAAAATTAACAGGGAGCAGGGTGGAGGGCATGGTCTGTAATCCTAGCAGCTGGGAAAGCTGAAGCAGGAGGATGCCGAATTCAAAGCCAGCTTCAGCAAAAGAGAAGGCGCTAAGAAACTCAGGGAGACCCCTTCTCTAAAATACAAAAAAATGGCTGGAGATGTGGCTCAGTGGTTGAGTGCTCCTGAGCTCAATCCCTGATACCACCCCTTGCCCCCCTCCCACCAAAAAAAAAAAAAGCAATAAGCAAACTTGCTTCAATGCGCCTGTACAATAATTTAACAGAGAGAATATATCTTTATTTTTGGTGGTATTAGCTGCATATCACCTAATAAAATTCTTTCAATCTAGATCTACAGTATTCCCAACCACTGCAGAAAATAATTGCATGAATAATTGTAAAAATTGCTATGTAATAAGGTTGTTCTGTGTTCAGGAGCCATGTGCAAAGGTTAATATACATAACCTGATTTAATCTGTATAGCATGACATTAAACAGAATACTATATTTTTCAGAGGAAGACTCCAAAACCCAATAGATTGAAATAGTTTGCCTAGGGTCATTCAAATAGTAGGTGGAAGAGAAAGTCTAATACAGTTCTGCCAGACATCAGCTTATTTTCTTTATAAAAATGACCAAAACAACAATTCAAATCTTATTAGGAAACTTTTATTTAAAAAATGGATGCAAAGAATAGAATTTTATTAAAGCAAGATCATCAGGTACAGTGAAAATTAATAGATATTATAATTATAAAGAATGGGAGAAGCATACCTAGGGATTATTTAGAGAGAGAGTTTGACATGAGATTCAGTAGCTATTTATGAAAAAGATTAAATGAAAGAGGGCCGGAGAAAGGGAGAGGGATGTTATTTTCATGATGAATTTGTTTTTGAAAAAAGTCAATAAACATTTTCTTAAATATGTCTGATTGTTAGCAAAGTCTGTGGGTAAGATATTTTAATGAAAATTTCAAAATACTTCTAAAGTACATTGTCATGTTTTCTTTGGGTGCATATTTTTAAAAAACTATATTAAAGTTCATAAGCAATTATTACTAACATAGCACACTAAAACCATGGTAAAGTAAATACTATAATTGAGATCTAAAATAAATCCTTTACAACAGAGTCTAATAAAATGCACATTGATACTTCCTCATTTTCTTGAATCTCAGAAATAAAATTTTATATGTTATATACATAAATATCTGTGTCTAATATGTATGATATAAATACATTTAGACATATATTATTAATTTTTTATATCTTTATACAAATTCTGGCACTTCTATAGGTTAGCATCAGTAGCATTATAAAGTGGATCTTTTACAAAATAAACACTTTGTAAAATAAGCACATTGATAAATACCACAAAAATCATCAACAGAATGATAATTTCATAATAATACTATATGTTAGAAGTTCAGTTATTATCTGAATCAAAAGTTTAATCGTTAAGTTCAATTTCTTTAAAAAATGTTTATTTCAAGGAATGAAATTAAACTTTACATTTATTTTGACTTTAACTATTTTTATTTATATATCTGTTCCTTTCTTTGTGGCTTTCACTGATCATCATCACCATCATAAATGTCATGCTAAGTTACTTTTGTGAGTTCACTCTTTTTCAGGTTCTTTTTGTCTAAACATAAGTTTTATGTAAGAATGACAATAGTATTATGAAACAAGTTGCTCATTTCACAAATCGGAGTATTAGAGCTCAGAAAGGGTGTTTTTTTTTTTCCTTCAAATTCACACATCCCTAAATGTTTGTGGAACTCAATTAAAGTTGATCAGACACAGAGCCTAACCACAGAGCCTGTCCATTAAGCTCTCTTACTCCAGCTATGAGTCTATCATGTTTTCTCTTGAATGTTAATGTGAAACATGGGTGTAAATGCAGAATGACTTTGTAAATAAGGCACATGTTCCCAGTAAATGTGAAAACATTAGTCTAAATAAAATTACACAGGATTTTAGAACTTATGAATTTACTAGTTTATCTTAGTTATTTACTTTAAAAATAAGTATGTCTGTGCTTACTCTTTATTCCTGGCAAGATCTACATAGTCTCTGAGTCACTACTTCCGATATATAAATCCTTGTATTTAATAGGGATTTCTTGGAAATATCTAGTAACTGTGTTAAATAATTGTTTTCCCCTTAAATAATATGCAAATTAAAACTTTCTTACTCCATAATAATTTTACAACATCCCATGGCCAGATAAATAAATAATCAAAATCATTTGTGAATATTAATGTGAATTTTATACTTTTACATAAAAATGTGCAATATAATATCAAACAAATCAAGTTGGGGACTTCATATGTATTAAATAAAAGCTAAGCATTTTTAGGCCTATTATACATCATTAAATGTGTCAGAGAGAATGAAGTTACATGTGTGTACATACAAGGAAAGATCTTCAAGATACTTTTTTTAAGTGAAAAAAAAAACAAGGCACATAAGGATTATAGTTGCTAAGTTTTGCATAAGACAAATAAACTCACAAAATATCTAACATCTGTAAAAAGAAATCATCTATAGGAAAACAAGTTGTTGCCCATTAGAAGTGAGAAAAATCCAAGTCTGAATGTGTCCTTTCAATTGGTCTTCTCAGTGAACCAGTTTCATTACATAAATAGATTAAGTTCTGGTTCTTTCTATAAATTGCAAACCTTTCTTTTCCCCTGTATTTATGGGCCTAACAAATAAATAGATGCTTCTGAATAAATTTGCTTTATTTCTATCATTCTTTAAAAAACAGTATTATCTAAAAATCATCATCATTATACAAAGTACATGTATGAAGACTTGAATTGGGTGTCAACATATCTTTTATACAAACAGTGATATGAAAAATTGTGGTATATATGTGTATTAAGAATTGTAATGCAGAAAAGGTACATGTGTAATGGCATAAATTAGCATGAACATACATTATATACAGAGATATGAAAAATTGTGCTGTATATGTGTAATAAGGATTGTAATGCATTCCACTGTTGTTGTGTATTTAAAAAATAAAATAAATAAAAATAAATATAAATAAATAAAATCACACTCCTCAAAGTAAGAGAAACAGGTCATATGTTAAGCAATAGAAAAAGCAAAAATAATCAAATAATGATCGCTTAATTTTCACAGCTGTGACATAGAAAATAAATACAGCTCCTATGAAATAATTGAATTCAATAATCAACACCAGGTAATACATGCATATTTTGGTATCCTAAGTAACCAGGTATTCAATATCTATAGACTGACTTCAGGATGGGCAAAGCTTATACTCCTCAAAATCCTGACCAATTTAAAAAAAGTATCAATTTGTGGTGGAATGTTCATTAAAGCCAGAAAAAAAAAAAGATGATATAGATAGTGTTTCTTTAAAACTGAGTCTTGATGATTTGATAAACTGCCATTATCTGGTACTGCTATTTCTACTTTCTTGATATTTCTCTTATGAATATGGTGACAAAATAAATCACTTTGGATTTGTTTTTAATATACTAACCTGAAAAATATGTGACCCCCTGAAATCTTATTCTTGTAAATGGCTCAAAAATCACTCAAATCTCAGCACTATTATCCCACAATTGCAACCAGGAATTAGGTTCTTAATGCTACACAGGTAATAACCATATTTATGGTCATGAGAAGATTTGTTTTGAACTAAGGCCATATCTCATTGAATCAAAAAATTTCAAGGTCACACACATAAAGAAAAATCATTTTATTTTATGAGCAAATTTAAGGGAAATTCCCCCCTTAGTAGTATAATAAGAGAAAGAGTATATTTTAGCATGAATTTTAAAACATTAAAATATTAAATCCTTTTGTTTAAAGAAATAATCTTCTTATTGATCATCAAATTGCAGAAAAGTTAATTTCAAAAAACATTAAAAACAACTACAAAAAAAAACAAGAAAAAAAAAAACTTAGACCAGAGCAGATTAAACTCTTTTTTTTTTTTTCCAAAAAGGAATTAAATTTATTTTAGTACATAAGAATTTGGTCTTATGAACAGTTGGTCACTTTATTTAGGTTATAGTTTTTATTGTCTTTTTCTGGCTGTTATGAAATCATAGTCTATGTTAATCTAACAGGTCACTCAAAGGTCTGTGAGTGAAATTTGAGAGGAGAGGTCCTCTGGAGTATGATGTCAGAAGCCAGTGACCCGCCAGCTCTCTGGCCCTTCTCTAGAGAGAAAGGGCTCTTCATTTAGTCATCAGTGGATGTCCCAAGCTGTCCAGCTAGAATGCTAGCAGGTTGACAGGGGGCATCTTGACCTTCCCTCAGCTGGGCAAGAGGCAGGGTGTTCAAGCTGTTGCATATGACCTAAAAATTTCTATTTTCCACTGATTTTATTTGCCTTATTTTGTATAAACATAAGGGGTTTATTAATGTGACTTCTTTGGATTCAGATGTTTGTGTTCACAGTCTGAAACTTTGTGACAAAAATCAGTTTGTAAATGGATGAAAATATGTTAACCTTTTCTTTCATAAGTGATAGTCACAACTTGTTCACTTACATAAACATCTTTTCATTACACACATTTAAAAAATCGCATGACTGTCAGTCACTGAAGGTGTGGAACAAATGTTGTGCAGATTCACAAAGCTGTTTCTCGTTAGGTTAATTTACCAGTTGGGTTCACTCCTTTGGGCTGCTATGACAAAATACTATAAAGTTGTTATTGAACAACAAAAGTAAACTTCTCATAATTCTAGAGTGTAGGAGGGCCAAGAATAGGGGTTCAACAGGTTCATTGTTTGTGAGTGCCTGCTTAATGGTTTGTACACGGTACGTTCTTGCTGTGTACTCATAGGTAGGAAGTAGGATGGGAGCTTTCTGGGGTCTTTTTATAAAGGTACAAATGCCACCCATGAGATCTCTAGCCTCATGACTTTCTCACCTACCAAGGGCCCCAACTCACTAATACCATCACTCTCAGATCCATAGCATTTGGACTATGGCACCTGCATAATGATATAGGTGTGAGACTCGTGAGGCAGAGGCAGAAAGCTCACAAGTTTGAGGCCAATCTCAACAATTTAGGGAGGGCTTCAGCAACTTACTGAGTCCCTGTCTCAAATTAAAAAAAAAAAAAAAATAGATAGGTCTAGGGATGTAACTCAGTCCTAAAGCAACCTTGGGTTCAATTCCCAATATACCTCCTCCTCCCAAAAAAAGAATTAGGTGTGAATATGAGTGTGTGTGTGTGTGTGTGTGTGTGTGTTTGTTGTAGTCCTGAGTCACACAACGATATTCTAGTTAATGACAATGTGCATAAATGATGGTGTTGCCTTAAGCCCATAATAGAATTGAAAAATTCCTTCCTTCTAATGAGACTGGTATCCTTAATAAATTGTATTGCAATGCATTGCTCACATTGAATGATCTGCAGCATCTAGTCTTGTGCAAGTGTATTCTATGACGTTGACACAATGAAGAAATTATGGAATGATGATTCTCAGAAAGCATTCATCTTGTTAAGCAATGCATGACTGTACACGTATGAATATCTATGCATAGCATACACACTTGCATATATAGTATTCTATTGTACTTTATCAGCCCTTTGTCTCAAAAGAGTCCCAATGAACATATATTCAGATTTGCTTGATAGAACTTGGTAAACCCATGGGGTCCTAACTAGAATAAGGTATATTACATGCTTGTATATGTATATAAAAATGATTCAACCATCATATATAACTAAGACTAATTAAAAATAAAAATAAATATAAAGTCATCACACATATATACACACACAAGAAAAAAAAACCTTGGGAAACCATGTGTTAGGTCAGGAGAGAGTATATCAAGTAAGTAAATACAAAACCAAACAATGAACCATACAAAGCGTTCCTTTGAATTTTTTCTTATGATTCATATCAAATTGCTGTAATTTTTTATGAGATAAAGTATATAAAAATAATTTGTTTTAGGATTTTTGAAACTTGCAGGACATAATTTTATATGAAGTTTCTCTACTCTGTTTTATATAATATCACCATCAATAATGTTTAAAAAACATGGCTTCTGACATAGACTCTACTAGGTAACCACATAATGATTTGAAAGAATATCAAGGGAAATTTTAATAAAATATTTTGTTTGCACTATTTTTCCTGCTTTTTAATTTGTCCTTCTTAGGTATATGTGACTATATAGTGTAGTTTTGGCATATTACACATACATGGAGTATAACTTATTCTAATCAGAATCCCACTAATACAGTTGTACATGATATATATGGAGTTTCACTGGCACACTCATACATGAACATAGAAAATTTATGTCCAATTCATTTCAAAACAACTTTTCTATTTCCATTCCCCTTCCCTTCACTTCCCTTCATCTAATCTAATGACCTTCTATTCCTTCTGCCCCACTCATTGTGTGTTAGCATTCACATATCAGAGAAAACAGTCACTTGACTTAGGTTTGGGGAGATTGACTTATTTCACTTAGCATGATAGTCTCCAGTTCCACTGATTTGTTTTTCTTACTCTATTTTCTTCACAGTACAGTCCTGTTCTGCTTTTTTGCATTCTGATCTTTATTTTCCTCCTTTATCTCTAATTGTGTTTTTATCTACACTGAAGATTCAGTGACTATTTTTTGAACAATTGAAAGCCACTCCAGGGTTACATTTCATTGTTCACAGGAGGTTAATTTGCCATTTGCAGTAAGTTATTTAAACTAGTTATTTATTCAAACTCAGATGCCACTGTACTTAGCAATCTACTGCTTTATATTTTATAGTTATTCAAATGCTATGGCTAAACAACTTCCACTTCTTCATGGATTTCTTGAATAGATCAGAAAACCTATATTTGACAACATTTTAAAGGGATCATTGGAATAATATTTCTCATTTCTGGCCTCTTCTGTAAATAAGATTCTAGAGAATAAGAAAACTTTCAAACTAATGAGTATATAATAGATAAAGACAACACTAGTAGTCAAGTAATTTTTTCTAACAATGTAATTTTGTGAAATTTTTAAAATCATTTTAGACAATGGATATTATATGCAATATGTTAGTTATTTGGTTTTTTGTTCCTCCAACAAATATCAAGAGCTTTGGGGTGTCAGTTCTTAAGTACCTGCAATGAAGAAAATGTTATAGATCAAGCATATTCACAATATACCTTACCCTCTTCAGGCCTGCAATAAATAGATATCCATCAATTCATAGCATATAGTTCTTGCACTTACCTATCCCCTAAATTTATTGAAAAAAGACACAAAATAAACACATACCTGTGCCAAGCACTGTATTGGTTACTTCTAAACAAGGAAATTATCAAGTTTAAGTTTAAATAACAAAAATAGATCAAGAAGAAAGTGATCATATGCTAGAAAATACAAAGTTACCCAGTAAGAAAGCAATATATTTTGTTTTGTTACCTTTTTAACTATACAAGGACAATACGTATATGAAAGACCAAAATAAATAATCTAGTGTGAAATATGAGTATTAGAAAATGAGCCAACCTGAAAACAAGGAGCTGATATATTCTGTTTATTATACCATCTGCACAAACCTAAGGAAGTCATAAAATGTTTTTGTAGTTTCAATGCCTTTTGTTACTGAACACATAATTCTAATGCTATAGGGATACGTCAGAATTTGATTAATATTAGGTTTATATATGATCCAGCCCACTGGAAGTCCACTACATGAAAATTACTAAATTTGCATTTGAAGTACCAAAGCATAATTAAGATGAACTATTCTGATCCTGTATGGAGAATGAAGCTGAATGACATTCTTCATGCTTTGGGACCAAAACAAACTTGGCCACAAATAATGCTAATGAATCAAAGAATATCAAAATCAAGTTAAAAGAATATGGCTAATGTATTCATTTAGTATACATTAATTTTTTTATTTTATGGTGTAGTATTTTATTATGATTTTGTATAAAAAATGTATATCCAAGAAAATAAAATTGATTGAACTTAAATAAGACTCACTTTAAAATTAGTGAGGACAAGTGTTTTTTAACTGCTTTTTAAAATAATTTTAAAACTAGAAATGAAGTCCACAAAAATATGTTCTTTCACTTTTTTTAGACCTCTTCTATAGAATTGGGTATAATATGTTCATAAAAATTTAAGTAAAAATGATAGCATACTTTATTATTATTTATAGGTATATAGAGACACAATTACATGATAATTATTATCAAATGTAAATTTGTTATGCTGTTTTCATTACTTTGCCTTTTAATATATATGAATAAGTGATAGCAGTATCTTTATTATCTTTATCATCATATATAAACAAAAAGGGGTCTAAATGCTTCATCAATTCAGTTGGCCAAGGGGGATCCTAACAAGAAGCTCTGCTCACAATTGAACTTCATGCTGATGTCAGAAGAACTTGGACCAGCCAGGTCTAATTGGATTTTCTACATAAATAAATTGATCAGAGCTTGTTAAGGCTGTCGATAACAGTTCTCCCAGTTACTCTCTTTATCCCACTCTTGTATGTATGGCCTGTTAAGCTTCTGCTCATGCTGGGCTGATTGACAGACTGTGATTGTGCAGGAGAGACCGAATGGAGAAAAAGCAAAATTATTCTGAATTTTCAGTTAATTTATTTCCCGCCCACCCCAAATGTCCTGGCACAGTTATTTTTTGAATGAGTTACAATGACCTGAGTTTTGGAGATCTTGAGCTCTGCCACTAACTGAAAGGATTTCTTGGTTTCTCAATGAATTTTTGATACATTGTCTATAAAATAGGAGTTCTAGATGTCGGAAAATATTGTGTGATTTAAAAATATAAAATGCTCAACACTGTATCTTTTACAAGTATTTCCAAAATACCAGCTCATTTGTTCTCCTCTTCAGAGTTTCCAGTTTTCTCTGAACAGTGTACATTTTCTCACTTTTTCTTGCAGTTCTGGGATTTAACCTAGGATCTCATGCAAGCTAGGTTAGCACTCTATTTCTGAGCTACACCAGGCCCAATCGTTTTTAACTTATGGTGGCGGGGCTCAGGGGAATAACATAATGGCATTGACACTTAAAACAAAAGACTACATTGTTCCATATTATAGGCAAAGAAGTAAATATTCACATAATATAAGAACTGTGATTTAGTGAACCACACATTTGAGAAGAATCCAGAGCTGTTCCATGTTTTTCAGTAGGTGTTTACTTCTCAAATTTCTAAATGCTTTTCTGAGGATGCATTTTTTATTTAAATCAGTTTGATAGCCAAAAAGTAAGAAAGCAAAACTTTATATTTCTACTTGAGTCTTTGCTGTTTTGTAAAAGAGTTAAAAATGGATATACATGAAAGTAAAACAAATATTCACACAATGAAAGAACATATGACCCCAAATTTAACTTTTTGCTGCTTAACTAAAGAATGGATAGTGAAACAGACTCAATGAGAAGTTAATACAATGTTAGCACACGAAGAAAATATTCTCAAGAACATTTTACCATATAAAATATAGTCATAGTGCTATTCTAGTTTTACTGCTTCTCTGCAAGTGATATTCCTGCTCCTACCAGGAATCATAGTTGCTGTACCTGTCCAGGGCTCCAAGCTTCAGCATCAGGGTGGGTCTTCCAGCTTCATGCCCATGCAGGACTACCAGGTACCTGAGCAGGACTATAGGCAAGAGCACCCATGCAGAACTTTCGGACACCCATCCGTGCAAAAATGACTGACATCACTCCCATGCAGGACAACCAGGAGTTTCCCACACACAGGGATTCCAGCCACAAGGACCCCTAGCTACTAATGTGGGGCTCCCGGGTTGCTATCATCTTGGGACTCTGCAGCAAAGGAGATAGTTTCCTGTGTGTAGTAGCCTGACTGCAACCTGAGAACTTCACACAGGCTCTGAAGTCAGCTGACAGACACACACTACATGTCACAGAGCTTGTTTCTGAACACATAATCCAATCCAACACCAAGGCCCTGTTTCCCCCACTTGACCTGACACCCCATCACTGGAAGCAGGTGCCTTAATCTTGGAACATCTTTATTTCCATCTTCTGTGTGGGTAACTTCCATTTTGGAACTCTGGCTGTCCAGGTGCCCAGTTTCTAATTCCCCCCTCTCCTCATCAGCCACTACCCCAGCACAGTGACACCCTGGTTACCTTCACTATCCTGAGCGTGCTGACACCAGCTAACAACAGAGGACATCACCTACTGGATGAGAAGAGAAGAAGAAAAGATACTGATCTCCAACCAGAACAACCCTCTTTCTTTTTTCAAATTTTATTTATTTTTTCATCTCCCTCTCTTTTCTCCAACCCTCAATCCCCAACAAATGTAAAACCAAGTACTTTGAAAGAATTGAGATTTTGAGGACTGGGATGTCTGAATAGTAGATTACAGTTGTACTGTATATTCTTTTTTTTTTCCTTTTTTCCCACCAATTTCTAGTCTTAACATTTAAAAAAAAATTTTCTTAATACATATGTGTGTTTGTTTTTTGTACTCTACTGTCTTCCCACTTACTTGTCTACCCAAAATTACTTCTTCTCCCTGTTCCTGCTGCTACTAATCTTCCTCTTTAGATTTCTCCTTCATACTTCCTAATATATAATAACTGTATATCCTCATCTCTTACCTCTGCAGCTTATTATCCTAGTTCTCCTTCTCCATTCTTTGTCCACCATCAGAAACTGTAAACCCTCTACAATCTACTGAGTATATTGTAAATAATAATTGAATTCACCATTTCAGTACATTGTGACCAAAATGTAAATATCTTAATAGCAAACACTTGTTTTTAGGGTGTATGTTATTTATATTGGGTCCTTATAACATTGTCCTTCACCTCAAAGGAGAGGTATTGGATCCGTACAGGGGTACTATAAACCTATAGGATAAAAATGATAATGCCTCTGATCCACAGTGCTAGAAGGGAATATGCACACACAATATGAAAAGACAAGGGAAGAAAGTGCCGTAAATAAATCAAGATACCACATTATTAGAATCCATGGCCAACACAGCAGAAGAAATGACAGAGAAGGAGTTTAGGATGTACAAGAATAAAATGTTCTGTAAATTAAAAAGTGATATAAGGGAGCAAATACGAGCAGCAAAAGTCATTTTGACAAAGAGCTACATAAACAAATACAAGAAGCAAAAGATTACATCAATAGGAAGATAGAGGTTCTTAAAAAAATTCAAACAGACATCCTTGCAATGAAAGAAACAATAAACCAAATTAAAAGTTCAATTGAAAGCATTACCAACAGATTAGACCACTTGGAAAACAGAACTTTAGACAATGAAGACAAAATATGTAATCTTGAAAAGAATGTAGACCACACAGTGAAATGGTAAGAAACCATGAGCAGAATATTCAAGAAATGTGGGATAGTGCTGCAGTCCAGCTGCAGCAAAATAACTGGGGGGTGACGAGCAACTTGCGTAGATTGATACAGCAGGAGTGGGAGCCGTTTATTGTAGGACAGGAGGAGTATATATACATTACACACAGCTTATCTTAATTAACATAAACTAGATACAGCAGTCAACCAATAAGGAATCTCCACACTTAATGGCTCCATGGAGTTACTTCACAAATCACTCCCTCTGGCAAAATGCCAGGCACCATCCAGACTTGTTTACAGACCCTAACAGGATAGCATAAAAATACCAGATTTAAGAGTTATTGGGATAGAGGAAGGCACACAAATTCCAAAGAAAAGAAATGAGTAATCTATTCAATGAAATAATATCAGAAAATTTTCCAAACATGAAGAATGAATTGGAAAACCAAATATAGGAGGACTACGTGATAACAAATTTACAAAATCACAACAGATCCAAACCAATGCATATTATAATAAAAATGCCTAACATACAGAATAAGGAGAGAATATTAAAAGCCATGAGAGAAAGAAATCAGATTACATATAGGGGGAAACGAATTAGATTATATGTAGATTTTTCAACCTTGACCCTGAAAGCTAGAAGATCTGGAACAGCATATATCAAGCTCTGAAAGAAAATGGATGCCAATCAAGAATCTTATATCTAGCAAAATCAAGCTTTAGATTTGATGAAGAAACAAAAACCTTCCATGATAAACAAAAGTTTAAAGAATTTACAACTCAAAAACCTGTACAACAGAACATACTTGGCAAAATATGCATTAAAGAGGAATTGAAAAACAAGAATGAAAATCAGCAAAGGGAGGCATTACATTAAAGGAAAAACTAATTCAAGGAGAAACCAAGTCAAAATAAGTATAAAAACAAATAAAAATTGCTGGGAACACAAATCATGTCTCAATAATAACCCTGAATGTTAATGGTCTAAACTCACCAATGAAAAGACATAGGCTGGCAGATTGGATTAAAAAAAAAAAAAGACCCAATAATATGCTGCTTCCAAGAGACTCATCTCATAGGAAAAGACATCCACAGACTAAAGGTGAAGGGTTAGGAAAATTCATACCACTCACATGGACTGTGGAAGCAAGCAGGGGTTTCTATCCTCATATCAAGTAAAGTAGACTTCAAGCTAAAGTTAATCAGAAGGTTTAAAGAAGGATTATTTTATACTGCTTAAGGGAAAAACTCATCAACAAGGCATAAAAATAATAAATTTATATTCCCCAAACAATAGAGCATCAACATTCATCAAAAAAACTCTTCTCAAGTTCAAGAGTCAAATAGACCATGACATAATAATTCTGGGTGACTTTAACACACATCTTTTGCCACTGATAGATATTCCAAACAAAAGCTCAACAGAGAAACTATAGAACTCAATAATACAATCAATAACTTAGACTTAACTGACATGTATAGAATATTTCATTCTCCAATAAACGAATATACTTTCTTCTTCTTTCTTCTCAGCAGCACCTGGTTCCTTCTCTAAAATAAAATAGACCATATATTATGCCACAAAGTAGATTTTAGCAGATATAAAACAGTAGAGATACTACCTTGCATTATATCAGATTATAATGGAATTAAATTAGTAATCAATGATAAAATAAAATAAAAACACTACTCCAACACATGGAAACTACTGAATGAACAATGGGTTGCAAAAGACATCAAGGAGGAGATTAAAAAAATTCTTAGAGGTGAAAAAGAACACAGATATAATGTATCAAAATCTCTGGAACACTCTGAGGGCAGTACAAAGAGGAAAGTTCAACTTAACATTGCATCTCAGAGACAGAAAAAGAAGAATAAATCAACACCCAAAATAGTAGAAGACAGGAAATAATTAAAATAAGAGCTGAAATCAATGAAATTGAAACAAAAGAAATAATCGAAAAAATTGACAAAACTAAAAGCTAGTATATTGAAAAAATAAATAAAATTTACAAACTCTTAGCCATGCTAATAAAAAGAAGGAGATAGAAAATTCAAATTACTAACATTCATGATGAAAAAGAAAATATCACAACAGACACTACAGAAATACAGAAAATAATTAGAAATTATTTTGAAAACTCTACTCCAATAAAATAGAAAATATTGGAGGCATTGGCAAATTTCTAGAGTCATATTATTTGCCCAAATTGAATCAGGATGATATACACAATTAAAACAGATCAATTTCAATTAATGAAATAGAAGATACCATCATAAGCCTACCAGCCAAGAAAACCTAGGACCAGATGGCTATAGAGCCAAGCTCTACAAGACCTTTAAGGAAGAAATAATACCAATACTTGTCAATGTGTTTCAGGAAATAGAAAGATGGAGCACTTCCAAACACATTCTTTGAGGCCAATATCATCCTGATTCCAAAACTAGGCAAAGACACATCAAAGGAAGAAAACTTCAGACCAATATCTCTAAGGAACATAGATGAAAAAATTTTCAATAAAATTCTGGCAAACTGAATACAAAAACATATCAAAAAGGTACTGTACCACAATCAAGTGGAATTCATCTTAGAGAAGCAAGTTTGATTCGACATATGCAAATCAGTAAATGTAATTCATCATATTAATAGACTTAAGCATACGAACTATATGATCATCTCAATAGACAAAGAAAAAGCATTTGACAAAATACAGCACCCTTTTATGTTCAAAACACTAGAAAAACTAGGGATAACAGGAACATATCTGAAAATTGTAAAGGCTATCTATGCTAAGCCCTAGGCCAACATCACTCTAAATGGAGAAAAATTGAAAGCATTCCCTCTAAAAATTGGAAGAAGACAGGGATGCCCTTTTTCACCACTTCTATTTAACATAATTCTTGAAACCCTGGCTAGAACAATTTGACAGATGAAAGAAATTAAAGGGATACAGATAGGAAAAGAAGAACTCAAATTATCAGTATTTGCCAATGATATGTTTCTATACCTAAAAGACCTAGAAATCTCTACCAGAAAATTTCTCGAACTACTAAATGAATTCAGCAAAGTAGCAAGATACAAAAATCAACACTCACAAGCCAAAGGCATTTCTGTATATAAATGACAAATCCTCTGTATAGGAAATTGGAAAAACTACTCCATTTACAATAGCCTCAAAAAAACTCAAACAACAACAACAACAACAACAAAACCCTTGGGAATTAACCTAACAAAAGAGGTGAAAAACCTCTACAATTAAAACTACAGAACACTAAAGAAAGAAATTAAAGAAGACCTTAGAAGATGGAAAGATCTCCCTTGTTTTTGGATAGGCAGAATTAATATTGTCAAAATGACCATATTACCAAAAGCATTATACAGGTTTAATAAAATTCTAATCAAAATCTCAATGGCATTCCTCATGAAAATAGAAAGAGCAGACATGAAACTCATCTGGAAAAATAAGAGACCTAGAAAAGCTAAAGCAACCTTTAGCAAGAAGAATAAAGCAGGTGGCATCATTATATCAGACCATAATACTATAGAGCAGTAGTAACAAAAACAGCATGGTATTGGCACCGAAACACACTGGTAGACCAATGGTACTGAATAAAGGAGACAGAGATTAACCCACAAAATTACAATTATCTTATATTAGACAAAACTGCCAAAAACATGCAATGGAGAAAAGATAGCCTCTTCAACAAATGGTGCTGGGAAAATTGGAAATCCATATGCAACAAAATGAAATTAAAGCACTATCTCTCATCATGCACAAAACTCAACTCAAAACATATCAAGGAACTAGGAATTAAACCAGAGACCCTGCTTCTAATAGAAGAAAATGTAGGTTCAAATCTCCATCATATCGGATTAGGCCCCTACTTCCTTAATAAGAATCCTATATTGCAATATTAAAATCAAGAATAAATAAATGGAATGGATTCAAACTAAAAAGCTTCTTCTTAGAAAAAGAAACAATCAGTGAGGTGAATAGAGAGGATACATTTTGGGAGCAAATTTTTACCACTTGCACATCAGATAGACCACTAATCTCTAGGGTATATAAAACACTCAAAAATCTAAACACCAAAAAACCCCAAATAACCCAAACAATAAATGGGTCAAGGAAATGAACAGACACTTCTCAGAAGAGAATATATAATCAATCCATAAATTTATGAAAAAAAGTTTTCAACATCTCTAGCAATCAGAGAACTACAAATCAAAACTACTCTAAGATTTCATCTCACTCCAGTCAGAATGGCAGCTATTAAGAATACAAACAACAATAAGTATTGTCGAGGACGTGAGGGGAAAGGCACGTTGTTGGTGGGACTGAAAAATGGTGCAGTCAAGTTTATATTTTATTTGACAGCAGTTTGGAGATTCCTTGGAAAACTTGGAATGGAACAACCTTTTGACCTAACTATTTCACTTCTTGGTGTATACCCAAAGGACTTAAAAACAACATACTACAGGGATGCAGCCACATCAATATTCATTGCAGCACAATGCACAATAGCTAAATTGTGGAAGCATCCTAGTTGCCCTTCAGTAGATGAATGGATAAAGAAAACATGGTATATATACACAATGAAATATTACTCAACAATAAAAAGAATAAAATGGAATTTGCATGTAAATGGATGGAGTTGGAGAATATATTGCTAAGTGATGTTAGCCAATCCCCCAAAACCAAATGCGGAATGTTTTCTGTGATATAAGGAGCTGATTCATAGTGAGGTGGAGAGAGGGAGCATGAGAGGATTAGCTAAACTCTAGATAGGGCAAAGGGGTGCGAGGGGAAGAGAGAGGAAAGACAGTAATGAGATGGACATCATTACCCTGAGTACCAATATGAAGACATGAATGGTGTGAATATACTTTGTACACAACAAAAGATATCAAAAATTGTGCTCTAAAATGAATTCTCAAGAACATTTTAACATAGAAAATATTGTCATTGTGCTGGTCTAGATTCACTTATTTCCAGGAAACAAATAAATAGATGTAACTGTCAAAAAAATGGCAAAATTATAAGATTGCTATTGGCAAAAGCAAAGTCATGTGGAGTTCTGAACAAAAATTCATGAAAGGAAGGCTTTATTTTCCCTAGTGTATGTATAATTTCAAAATCACATGAACAGTAATAGAATTTATATAGCCATTAGCAAGACAATAGATAGTCTTATTTGTCTAGTTCATTTTAATTCCTAGTTCTGGCAAATCAACTGTAATTGATATGAAGCTAATATTAAACCAACAGAGGAAAGGAGTTTATTGTGAAAATATATGCTAATATGTAACAGTTTTATGTTTCAGAGACTTGAATTCTCTTCCTTGAGAATATCTTAATGTGTATACTTAAGTATTATAATGCAGTAGAACATGCCATGTTTATTTAAGCATCCAGTACTTGTTTGCATCAAGTATGACAGAATGTACATCTGATCTAGGTTAAAGAAGCCACATCTCTGAATTTTTCAGACTTACCAGAGTCAGGGAGCTGGGTCAGCCTGTTATTTGAGTGACAAGGAGATAAGGTTGAGCCTTTCCAAAGTCTGAATCATCATTCATATAATAATATAAACTTGCATACAATGTGTCGTAAAAATTAGATATGAAAATGTATATAAATGGGGAAAAGTTTTTAGGCAGAATTAATTTCATGTCTTCCTCTCAATTTATGTAATCCCTTCCCCCCTTTCTCTCCCTCTTCTTTTGTTTTAAATGGGTGAAGCTTTTGGATCTATTATCAATGCCTGTTGTATTTCTTCACATAATGTCTAGTTTTTCACTTTTTAGATATTCTATGACTCCCCCTTGCCAAATTTTGAAACCCTTTTGAATTAAGAACCGCAAGCCTTCAAGTGATGTTTGGTTTAATTTTGTTTTGGAAATTATCTTTTCCCTTTTTACATTTCCTTAGCATTCTATGTTTATTAACAGTTGAAATAGATGCATTCTCACATACAAATCAAGTATCCATTATCAAAACAGTTTGGAACCAGATGTGCTTGGTATTTTTAATTTATTTTATTTTGGAATATTTTCATTTATATAATGAAATTCCTTGGGGATGGGTCTCCACTCTAAATATGAAATTAATTTGTGTTTATAGACCTTGTATGGGCAAACTTACTATAAATTTATACAATATTTTAGATACTCTTGTATATGAATCAAAGTTGAATAATGTGAAATTTTCCACTTGTGTTCTGTTGGCACTTCAAAAGTTTCAGATTTTTGGATTAGGCGTATGCAAGCTCTATTTCTTATGTTATTAAGTATATCACTTTTCTCTACCAACTGAACTATATCCCCAGCCCAGTACTTTATTTTTAAAGTGTTTCTTCTACCACATTTTTGGGGAAATTTGTTTTGATGCCACATTAAACATTATTGACTTTATTTAAATGCCCAGAAAAAACTGATTATGCATATTTTAAAATTTGCTTCACATATTCAAATTAATTTTAAGCAACATTAGTAGGTGAATTATTAGTCCTAAATCCAAATGAGAATATTGTTTCCTGGGTGGACAGTTCTGTGTTCTAGGTATTAAAAGTGTGTAGCACCAAAAAAATTCTCTTTCTTCTGCCACTGCTTCTGATTCTGATGGTATAAATGTGTGTTGAATTTAAGGGAAAAACACTTTCCTATGATGTTGTCAACACAGTCTGTGGATGTGCCTTCCTTGGCCCTGTTGCTGTTATCACTGAGTTGTTCCAATATGCTTTTTTGATTTCAGAAATTAGTCTCTATTCTTATTTCTTGGGGCCATCACATTTTTTTCCACCTCTGATACCAAGATCCTTTTATTTTTGAACTTCTGTGTGGAATCCCTCATGGTTTCACTGATGTAGCGAGGAATCCGTTGTTTCCGTAAGTGAAAAGTACCATTTTGTAAGACCAATTATAAGCATGGAAGGCAGAGGATGCTGCAGAAACGTTTCTCATTTGCTGTTGATGCTTTCCCTCAGTGCCCCTCTGAGTCCCCTTAGTTTACACTGAGACCTGTGACATCAGGAAGCCCCTCTTCCCTGTTTCATTTGCTTCCTTCTTCCTTTAATCCACAATAGTCTTCTCGGATGTTTTACATTTCTCCTGTCCCCTTGGCTGCCTTTCTGCCTCTCAGCTCTGACTCAGTTCTCCAACAAGAGGTTGTAACTGATTTTCCCATCAAGTGGGATGAGGAAACACACTTCAGGTTGTTCAGATCTGTCAGTGGGGGCTCAGGGAATGTGGTGAGAGTGATGGGAGCTGCCCAACTTGAATCAATGTGCAAACACAAACCAAATATCTATATCGTTCATGCCAACAGCCACCGTGAAGGTTCATGTTGCTCTATTTTGTTAATGGTGCAGGATTTTTGTTGTCTTTCAATATCAACAAAGACTTTCATTTATTTTTCCTACCTCGACATGAAGTCCTTGGATGGTGTTAAAACAAACTTGATCCAGGAAGTGACCAAGAAAGTTAGCAATTCTATAGTGATATATGGCATTTCAGTGAGATTCTCCAAAAGAAGGGACACTACACATTTAGCCCTATTTAACAAGTCAGCTTTTTAGGTGATAATATTTAATCTTGAAATACAAGTTGTAAAAGAGAAAGATAAATAACATGAAAACCATACATATTTTAAATGTAATAATAATCTCAACTAAGTACAATATATCTACTGTGAAATCCATCACAAATGCTAGAACATTTTTATTTGAAAGAAATACAATGTTTATAGTATATCATAATGTCAAAATTAACTACCACCCAAATGACTCAAAGTTACTCTTTTGGGGATGTCTCATAACCAATTATAAGTTTACTCAGCAAAAAATATAAAATTAGTAGGTTTTGAAGCAAAAGAATTAGCTTTGAAAATTACTTGTATAAGCCATTGCTGATGAATCCTTGAAGTCAATGAAAGAGGGTTCTCAATTCTCATGTATTTTTCTTTTCTTTTTTCTGTTTTTGTTTTTGTTTTGGTACTGGGGACTGAACTCAAGGGCACTTGACTACTGAGCCACATCTCCAGCCTTGTTTTTTTGTATTTTATTTAGAGACAGGGTCTCACTGAGTTGCTTAGCGCCTTGCCACTGCTGAGGTTGGCTTTGAATTTTCGATCCTCCTATCTCAGCCTCCCAAGCTGCTGGGGTTATAAGTATGCACCATTGCGCCCGGATTCTCATGTATTTTCCTTCCTTTCTTATTTGTTTCCCTCCTTCTCCTTAATATCCTACTCTATTCAGTTTCTTGGATATAGTTCAGCGGCAAAAAACATTACAAAGTATCCTACTGACTTTCATGTTACAGCTAAAAACCTGAATATATTTTTCAAATTTAATAATTAAGATTTAATTTGCTACTTAATGACTACTAACATGAGGATTCCTTGGTAGAAACAGCCCACAGAATAGATTCAGTCTCTGTGTCGTCTTCTGGCAATTGGACCTCCTCTGTGCACCATGATGAGACTGCCAAGGTTCCCACAGCTTAATTGTGTGGGGAATGCTATGCTGCAGGACCTTCACTACATTGTACAGTAACAGTAAGGTACCTGAATGAAATGTTTTATCCATTAAAGATATTACTAATATAAACTTTCTATTTTACAATTGTGTCATTTTCTATCTGTTCTGTAATCCCTCAAAAGTTCACTGAGCTATATGATATTGACATTTGTGAACAAATATTTAGTGTTCTCTCTTTCTACGCATTGCCTTTCGGATAAAGAAATAACATTTTACTTGCATTTACCATAACAACTATCATTCATTTGAATTTTAGAAGACTGTTGCTTTTTTTGAGACACTCATTATTGTTTGAAAATATGTAAGTGGCATACTAAGTAATTCAATATCCAATCTTTTAATTTTATAATTAAAATGCATTCAAGCTATGCTTCTGAGTTTTCCTAATGCCCTAAACACTAAATTGGAGTGCATTCTGAAATCATACATTAAAGAAAAAAATCTTTGAATTAGTAACTTAAAGTTTAGCTTTATACACCAAGGAGTTTTACTCATTAGCAGGTAATTTAAATTCTTTCTTCTTCCCACCCCTTTTTACCACAGGGAATGCTAAATTTGTTTTTCAAACTCTTCTTCTGGAATGGGAGGTGGCAAAAATGGTACAAAAAGTCAGAATTTTAGGACACAGAGTCATTCAACAGACATGATTCCTCTATGAGAACTCTTCTTCTCTTTCTTCTGTGTCAGGATGAGCAGGTGGCAAGGCAGAGCATCATATAAGACAGACCCACCTCGAGCCTCCTGCAATACCACGGGTATATGTTAATTCGCTCATTCAACCAGAGCCATGTATCACAGACTTTGTCAAAAACAACATAAATGTGTTCTCTTACTGTTCTGGAGACTCAAGACCCAAGATCAAGGTGTCTGAAGAGTTGATTACCTCTGAAGTCTATCTCCCTGGCTTGTAGATGGCTGTCTTCTCCCTGTATCTTCAAAAACCTTTCTTATGTGAAAGTCTGTTTCTTAATATCCTCTTTCTCTAAGGATAGTAGTCACATTGGATAGGAACATACAATACCCACATTGTAACTTAATTTCCCCTTTTTGCCTGTCTCCAAATTCAGTCATAATCTGAATAGGAAAAGGATAAGGACTTTAGCATATATATATGTATACATGTGTGTGTATCTCTGTGTGTGTATGTGTGTGTGTGTGTGTGTGTGTGTATTTGTGTGTGTATGGTGGGTACAATTTATCCCATAGCAGCAAATCAATTTTCTTCTCACTATAAAGTCAATCTAAATAAATTACCCTAATTACCCTATGACTGATTGTGCTGGATTGGTGAGGCTACAAGTTCCCTAGTGCTTCTGTTTACTTAGATAATGGGGAGACTAGAAATTCTGTTAGAAACTGGGGTTAATATGACAAAAACTTTAAACATAAAAAAAGAGTTCATCTAGTTTTGTGGATGGAATCCTGAGTTTAAAAGTCCCTTACAGCTCTGAGATCCTATAATCTTCCCTTTCTAAATAAAGGTAGGATACAGAAATGGCAATATTTTGCATGAGTTCAGCCTGGATAGGGTGTGACATAGATGATACAGAAACATGAAGATTAAATTTGCCTTGTGAAGTATTCATAGGCTTTACTATCAAGCACAAAAATATATGATGGTGTGCTTTTTTCAAATTTTTGCTAAGCTAGATATCTGAAGAATGCTCAAAGATGTTTTACTGATCTATAAATACTATGAGTTTTGCTGATGGGATAGCATATTTTGCACAACTAAACTTCTTGCACACAAATATGTAATTTACAACCACTCCATTTTGCTTTCTTTTCCCTCCTCCTGGTTGATTTTCCCACCCAATATATAGCTGCCTGGGTTTTTGTGTTCTAATTTATGTATGTTGGCTGTGGATATTAAGTTGCTGAGATGAGCATTATCCCAAACTTTAAATTTAGAAGTCAAAAAATAAACCATGATAAAATTCTAAAAATATTTTAACTAGAGTAGTTAAGGCTTCTATTTTTGTGCCTACATTCAACTATTTCCCTGAGAAAATCTCTTAGGTGGGAAAGTTGCCTTTGGGATCAGCACAAGTTAGCATGCTTTTGTGATCAGCTAGGGCTGCCATCACCAATATGCAACTACAGGGTCAGTACTTTCCTATTGGTGTTTCACTATTTGTCACCTAGACTTTATCTTAAGACAGCCCTAAAATTGCAATGACAGCACAAGCAACAATAATCATTTCTCTCTAGTATCCTGGGGCTAGGTGAAGAAGTGGCAATCAAATCCTTGCCACTTCAAAAGTAGTGTTCTTCCACCTTCATGCAAAACATACCTATTATCTAGTCCTGTGAAATCCCACCTCCTCATCCTCTCCCCTGCCAGAAAATTGGATTTCTCTGGGTCTTTTCCACCTGGATTTTTTAACCAACTCATGTTGCATTCATAGCGATTCACAGCATCAATTTAAATGATCATTTACTGTGTAGCTTCAGTGCCCATTACAATCTTGACTTGAAGTCCTTCATCGCTTCTCAACCTGTACAACTCACTCCCAGGCCACATGCTGAAAATTGTTCTAACCTAAAACTGATCTTTCATAATGTGACCCTTCCCATTCACATGTTAGTAGGTCCACTTGCATGGTTTATTATGTAGAATTCCCACCTTTTAGGGTGATTCTACATGTAGCTTCCTCTTCAGCAAGAATTTCCACCTGAAGATTCAACCTTCCCCCAATTCCAAAGCTTCAGTTCCACCATCTCCCTTTTCTGTTCTTAAAGCCAACCCACAGTGCTGGAGAAATGCTTTTGTAAGTGTCTTTCTGACAGGTTTCTTTCTTCTTTACTGACTGAGAAGTTTTTCCAGACCTCTATAACTTTCCACAGAGTTTACCTCCCATTCCTGTGCAACTTTCTGCTTCTCAGAGAGAAAATAACTTTGTTTTAGGTTTCATGAAGAAATAGAAATCATTGGGTGAGAATCTTTAAAAATTCTTACCATCAGCCTAAAGCTTATTGACATCTGTTGGCCACAGCCCGAGTGGCAAGGGAGTAGGTAACTGTTGCAAGTGTGGGCCAGCTAGAAATAAA
This sequence comes from Ictidomys tridecemlineatus, assembly GCF_052094955.1. NCBI lineage: Eukaryota > Metazoa > Chordata > Mammalia > Rodentia > Sciuridae > Ictidomys > Ictidomys tridecemlineatus. Next base: position 239,048,986 of record NC_135477.1, on the reverse strand, counting down.
AGCCAGAGAAGTAATATTAAGAAATCAACACAAAAGACAAGAAATATATTTGCAAGGTGGGGGCATTGATGGCTGGGAAGAGACCTGATAGGTCAGATCCTAACAAAGACAAAAGCCCACAAATGCTTTATTTGTAGCAAAACACATTAAAGAAATTCAGTTGGGAGCTTTTTCAGGAAAACAGGATGAAAATGAGGAAAACAGGTTGTTTAGGGCTTGGCAGATTACAGCCATCTCTGTGCTGCTCTATTTGAACTTAGGGCTGTGAGCTAAGGCAGGGCACCAGCATGATCTGATTTTTCTAGAACTGGGGGATTTCACCCAGGATTTCCCAGAAAAGCAACCTTCCTGTCTTTGAGTGCTCAGACAAACCTATAATTCATACATGGCTCCAACATACCTCTACCCTGTGCCTTCCTTGGAGCCTCTGTTATGTTTTGTTCTGCCAATCAGTGACCAACCCTGTGTATGTGCTGGATCCTCATCTTAGTATTTCACCAGGAATTTTCTCCATCATTATCGATTCCTTCTCCCACTACTTACCATCTGACCTTTTCTCCTAGTATTTTTCCTTACTCTTAAGATGTACCAAACTCTTCCTTATTTTCAAAACAAGCCATTCAACCAAATTTCCCTCTATAACTACTTTGTTCCTACCTCTTCTTCAACCATGCACACATTATTTCAATAGATCAACTGATACATTTTCTCCTTCTAAAAACTCACCATGGTAACCTATCTACCTATTGCCTCCCCATCTCCTGTTTCTATGACATCAGTGTGTAAATGCCAATTAAAAAGTGCATTATCAACCAAGTGCAATGGTGCATGCCTGTAATCCTAGCTGCTCAGGAGGCTGAGGCAGGAGGATAGGGAATTCAAAGCCAGCCTCAGCAAAAGCAAGGTGCTAAGCAATTCAGTGAGACTCTGTCTCTAAATAAAATACAAAATAGGGCTGGAGATTTGGTTCAGTGGTCAAGTGCTACTGAGTTCAATCCCTGGTACCTGCTCCCCCCCCAAAAAAAAAATTCATTAGAAAATATGCATTTTCACTGGCCACTGTGAGGCATTTTGGGTGACAAATGTCTTGATTCTAACACATTTTACATGCCTGGTAATCTCACCTCAGTGTTTCTCCTATTTCCAGTTTCAACTCTTTATTCCTCCTCTATGTGTTGCAATATAGTAATCTGTTTTGACTTTGAATTTCTAAGGTATTTCATATGCTTAAAATTATCTTTTCCACCCTCATGTCTTGCTATTACGTGATTACTGGTAATTCCCAAATCTTAATAGTCTGCTCTATTTCCTCTACTATTGAGTATTAAAATATTACCTTTTCCTCTAATGTTTCCAATTAGAAATCTGTATTGTGTATTCCATAGAAACATTCAAAACTCAGAATGCCCATCATGAGTTTCTTTATCTCCCACAACTTTCTCATATTTTTTATGTAAGCTTGAGTTTATAAAAATGAGGAACGGAACCACCGTTTGACCTAGGTATCCTACTCCTCCATATATAGCCAAAGGATTTAAAAATCAACATACTACAGTGACATAGACACATCAATGTTCATAGCAACTCACTTCACAATAGCTAAGATATGGATCCAAACTAGGTGCCCTTCAACAGAGGAATGAATTAAAAAATGTAATATATACATCCAATGGAATATTATTCAGCCATAAAAAGAATGATTTTATGACCTTTGCCAGTAAATGGATGGATCTGGAGACTATCATGCTGGGTGAAATAAGCCAGTCCCCCAAAGACAAAGGTGGAATGTTTACTCTGATATGTGGAAGCTAACCCACAATAACTGGGGGAAGGTGAAGAATAGAAATTAAGTAAATTTGACAAAGGGAAATGAAGGGAATAAAGGGGTCATAAGAAAAGGAAAGACAGTGGAATGAATCTGACCTAATTTATCTATATACAAATAAGAATACACCTCAACGGATCCTAACATTATGTACATTCACAAGAATGGGTCAGACATATCTTGTGTGTTTAGATAATCATATCAAAATGGATTCTACTGTAAGGTATAACTAAACAGAATCAATAAAACTCATAGAAAAAATAAAATATTATGAGGGATGTATCAAGCAAAGAGTTTAAAATTACAGCTGGTGGAGTAAGGAAACCTAGGTTCCAATTCCTTATCACAGGTGAGCTACTTAATCACTCTAAGTCTTAGTTTCTGGGTGTAAAATAAGCAAAATAGATTAGTCAATTCTGAGCATTAGTCACATTCAGTAATAAAGGAAATGTACCTAGTACATAGCTCAGTACACAGTTTGCTGCCAAGAAAAAAAAAATTCACTCCCTAATAGAATAAGAACAAATACTAAAAATAGTAGAGATATTTCCATCAGTCTTCAAGACCAGAAATCTGGGATTCGAATTAGATGTTGTCTTCTGTAGACGGGTCATGCCCCATCAACCACTTAGATGTACCCATTTTTACCTCTGTAATTATTTTTTATTATCACCTCTTCGTTTGTTTGTTTGTTTGTTTGTTTGTTTGTTTGTTTTGCCAGCATTGCAAGATAGTAAGTCCTACCTTGCTGGGACTACTGCTATGGTCTCCAGATGGAGCCTATAGCATCTCCATCATATCATGCCTTTTTGTTTTCTGTTGCATATTGCTAGTAGATAATCTTTATTAAAGAAGCACATTTAATTTCTTTCTCTCTCTCTCTCTCTCTCTCTTTTTTTTTTGGTATTTAGATATTGAACCCAGGATCACTCTACCACTGAGCTAAATTTTGTATTTTATTTAGAGACAGGGTCTCACTGAATTGCTTAGCACCCCAAATTCCTGTGTCACAGATGAGCTGAGGTTGGCTTTGAACTCGGGATCCTCCTGACTTAGCCTCCTGAGCAGCTATGTTTACAGGTGTGCTCCACAGCATTTGGCACATCTAGTTTTGTCACTCCCCCACTCCAAAACTTTTCTAGATGCTCAAAATGAAATACAGAATCCTTAGTACAGATGGCAGACCCACAATAATCTATCTTTTCTTTCTTGCTTGGTTTTATTTCCTGCCATGCTCCCAAGGCAATTTATATGTTGATTATAACAAATTACTTCTTGTGACTTGAACACATATTAGTTTCAGGGCTATAATTTTTTTTTCACTTTTTAAACTTTTTTTTTCCTGTTTGTTGTTATTGTTGTTTGCTATTTTCCTTGGTCCTACATTTTACTTTTCTTCAATTTTTGCTTGAACTGTTTATTTAAAATTCAATCATTGGCTCATATTTTGGAATTTTCTTTTTTATCCACATTAAATTTACTTTATATTTTCTTTAGCCTACCTCTTCTTTCTTTCTTTCCTTCTTTCTTTCTTTCTTTCTTTCTTTCTTTCTTTCTTTCTTTCTTTCTTTCTTTCTTTCTTTCTTTCTTTCTTTCTTTCTTTCCTTCTCTCTTTTTTTCTTCTTTCCTTCCTTCCTTCCTTCCTTCCTTCCTTTCTTCTTTTCTTTTTTACTTAAGCACATTTAAAAAGATAATACTTCATATCAATGACAAAAATTAGAAATTATTACATGTGCAATAAATGGGAGATGATTATTAACAGAAAAACAATTTTTTTTTTAACATTCCAGTTAGATCCTGTGACCTGGCAAAGAGGCAACAGACAGAACTATGGTAGTTTTCCAAATGAAAAAGAACATTATACATTAAAACTAATGTCTATAAGGTGTAAAAGCTGAGAGATGCCATCTGATTACAAAACCCTTTCATATATTGAAGACAATCTATCTTCTTATTTCCTTCTTTCAACAAGTAAATTTTTCTTAATGTTGTCCGTTGTTACTTTTTGTCGTCCAGCACTTTTTCTTACTAGTGCTCAGACCTTTTCTTATCTGCTTCAGTATGTTTAATAGTGGCTCCCTACAGATCAGCTTATATGGGGCTGCTTACATTGTAGCTGCTGTCCATATATTATGATCAATAGCACCCATTTGAACTCTCCAGCGGCACCAAAATGAATGACAGAATCTATTGCTGCGTTTATTCTAATATGTCTGTTTCTGATGGGGGCTATAATTCAGTATTATATTTCTCTTGAAGTAATTGTGTTTTTAAACATAATATTTAGTTCCATGAATTCATAATCTCCTGTTGTTCTTGGCTACTTGTTAGTGAATGCATATGATAAAAGGCTGCATTCCCATACCAATCTTCCCTGAGGTTCTGGAGTTGATGACATAGTGTAAAAATCCTCCAGACCCCAAAAGCATATTCAATCAGTTTTCTCTCCACTTACTCAACTCTGGGTTTCAGCCATTTCTCCCAATAGAGATATGGATTTAGGAAGAACTACACATTGGATTTCAATTCATAAGCTGCAATGGTTTCAAGGATGGCAATATACAAGCTTAATCAGGGTTAACTGACCCCACTCATTATTCCCAGCTGTTTAAAGCACTGAGGTACATTGTTGTCCTACTTTTATTCATGAGGACATATGGAGGGGAGCATTAAATCTTTGCCAGGTGGATTGTGGCTGGCATTGTCTAAAGCAAATGGTGGGTGAAGGCTGAGTTGACAGAGATTAGATGAAGGTTGGTGGATGAATTTAGCAGGCCAAGGTGTAGGTGGTCAATGAAAAAGCAGAGCCTCATCACTCACTGTTGTATCCTGCCATAGTGGAGACTGGCTGCCTTCTGCTTCATTCTAAAGCCACAATGAACACATCAGTTAATTGCAAACGTATCAATTCAGGCTGTACTTAACATCTTGTTTCTTATTTTCTTTATATAGCTCCTCCAGGGGTTCCTCCTTTAGAAGAGAGCTGAGAGTTGGGCTCACATCAGCATCTTCATAGCAATCACAGTCAGCCTAAGTTCTATTTAGGACCTGTTTTAGTTTCTCTCATGTCCTGAAATGCACCAGGGAATTAAAGTTGGGATGATGACTTGCAAAGCTATCTTCCATCAGTGGGCATTTGCTGCTGTGTTCGTCAGTTTTTTGCTGTTGTGTGTGACAAAATAAATGTGATAATCAGCCTACAAGTTCTATGGCACTTATAAGGAGTGTAATAAGGAGTTATTAAAGTTCTATGGCTATTTTAACAATTATCCAAAAATAAGAAAAATGTTTGTTTTCCATTTTTGAGTAACAAATTACACACATTTATCTGCTTTCATTTTTTTTTACAGTTCTCTAAGTTGAAATTGTAGGTACTCAGTGACCAGATCCTTTGCTCATCAGGCTATTACAGGCTGAAGTCAAAGTTTCAGACACGTCTTCAACTTCACTTGAGGCTTAAGGGTCTCCTTTAAGTACATGCTTTGTTAAAAGAATTAATTTTCTGTGATTGTAGGACAGAAGTAACTGCTATCTGTTTTTCAGCCAATAGGAAATATCCTTACCTCTGCCATTCCCCGACATGTGGCTTCTGACAATGTGCCATCTTGCTTCTCTATGAATGCATAAGAATCTCTCTGAGTCTTCTCATGAATGTTACCCATCCAAGATAATAACCCTGTCATTTAACTCAAAGTCAAGTGACTATAGAGACATTAATAATAAGAGTAAAATTTCTGCTAAAATACAATCACAACAGTGATCTCTCCTTATATACAGAGGTTCTACTCATGCTTAAGACTAGCAATGAAATAGCACAGGTACATCAAGGAGTCATACTGAAATATTATATGGTCACACAGAATAAAATGAATTCAAGTATATATATTACATTATTTATATGTGGTCAATGAAGAGTAAATAGCAATTTCCATATCATCTCATAACAATTTAAAATGCAGAGTACTAAAATCTAAGTCCTTCACAAACACAATACCAATTCAGCCAGCTTTTGCTTTTAGTTTTATGAATCATTATAATTTCTATCTATCATAATTTTAATAATAATTATAAGTATATATGATAAGATTATGGCAACAATCTTTAGTTTTAAATATACTGCTTCCTGACACTTGGATTGCTGATAACTTTTAGAGATGTTCAGTTTTAATGAGGCTGAATAAGAAAAAAAAACAGAAAAAAATGTGTATTGCCTTAAATATGAGAAGCAGAAAATTGAGTGAAAAGGGAGAGGTTGTTTTGAAGTACAATGTCAAGAGGATCTGAAAGTTGTATGAAAAGATATAAAGCAATGCACATTGCATTTTTCCTCAAGTATAAATGCTGCAGTAGAAGTTTTATCTATTTGAACTTCTGTTAAATGAATACTGGCATTAATTTGGAATGTGGAAACCTTGATGAAGTTAAGTTTTTTGAAGTACTTCAGTTGTACTTGTCATAAATGCAAATAACAAACATAGAAGTTATATTTTGACAAATAATTAAAATAGCAAAAAGGAAGTACTATGAAGGTTACATTTTATTTTACATAAAATATCTATGTATTCACTACTTTAGTTTTAACATGAGAGAAATTGTTACATAAAACATGATCCAAAGGTCTTAATGCAGTGGCAATAAAATATTTTAAATTTAAATACAATCAAAATCTTATGAAATACAAATGTATACAAAAGATAATAGAACTATTTGCATTGCAAGAATTTTGTTGATAGGACAAAGTCAAAATCTAGCAGTGGCCTGGAAACATGTGGCTATATAATCCCCTTAGAAACATAATTTCAATTCAAACTAGTAATTTACTTAAGCACGAGTTCTAAAACTCATTAGAATGATTATGATCCTAAATAAAACTGAAAACACATTGTACCAATTTTATCATTATTTATAAATTCTTAGTACTTTTAAATGCAAAAAAAAAAATAAAATGCAAATAAAATTTATTTTTCTCCTTTCCTTTTACTTTTGGCCAGAAATAAATCTTCCAATAGAGGCACCTGTATTATATTTCAAGCACTGGATTATACCACAGTTGCTTTATTCTAAATAAAAGAAACTTTTAATAAAAATCAAAATAATAGTGGTTGATAGTCATGTTTTACAGTATAAAAACTGTATACTTTGGAAAACAATTAATGTAATTACCTACCTTACATCAGGATTCCTTGTATAGCTCAAGAAGTTTATCTACCTGAGCACAGAGGCATTGTTAATAAGGAAAGTGCAGGGAGCTATGTATATTTATTGGGGTCTAATATAAGTAACTTTGTAATTATATTTTTCTCTATGTATGAAAGTAATCAAAAGTATCAGAGAACATTACTTTGGGGTACTAATATGCTATACAGATCTAGTTTTCAGCTTACACTGTTGGTGACATTATAGCACAGTAAGAACAAAAGGAAGGGCAGATTTAGAGAGAGATACTCAATTATTACTGTTTTGGCTATGTTGGAAAAATTGCCTAATCACTGAGGTCTTGATTCCATTTATTTTTCTTGAAATAATAAATAAGACTTTGTTTATAAAGTGATATAGTTAGTAAAAGGTTAAATGAGATATGTAAATTGCTTAACATAGTGCTTGGCATGTATAATAAATATTCAATAAATTGTAATAGTAGATCCTTGATAAATTGTTCTATAATACAATGAGTTTGTTCAGTGCTCCATATTTTACTTTTTGTAATTGATAATGCATAATTGCTAATAAAATGCAGTAGATACAGTTATGATTTTGTTTATTTCTTCATTTATTGCTAGGTCTTATGTCAGTTATTTCATAGGTTGAGTGCATATATGGTATGATTGATGTTTTACTTTCATTTTGAAATAAACTATTCTATTGCTTCATTTCCACTTTATATCATAATAAAAACAGATTTTTTTCTGTTATATGACGACTATAATAATATAAGAAAATTTAAACCACCTAAGGAAAAATTTGTGAGTGTAAAATTTTCTGTTGATTTACAGCTGTTTTTGAAAGCCCATATGGAGAAATTTTATTTTATTTTTCTTCATAATGGAGGTGTTTTATTTTTTAAATCATTGTGATTGAGAAGACATGTTCTGTGGAAAAAATAAAGTCCTTTATCAATTTCAATTAAAAATTTTATTATTACACACTCATATCAATTTCTATTTTCCTACTGTATAATTTATATTCCCATGGACATTTCTCATGTATATATGAAATACTGAAGATTTTTTTTTCTTTTTTTAATTTTGAATTTCTTAATACTGTTCTATTTGTAAAATGTGTGTCCCATTCTTTAAAAAAAATAGTACATGATACTTATACATCATGGTGGAGTGGAGTTTATTTGGAACATAATCATAAATGTATATTCCATTTCAATGTGCAATGCTACCCCTTTCCCTCCCCCTTCTCTCTATATATCCCCTTCATCTTTACTGGTCTTCATTCTATTTATTTATTTATATTTTAAATGATACATCAAAGTTACATGTATAATATATATTATATATTCTTAGACTTTAATTGATAATGTGTAATGGCTAATAAAATGCAATAGAGTAATGGTTTTGTTTATTTTATTCAATTGTTATATTTTATTTATGTTAGTTTACACACACACACACACACACATACCTATATATGAATACCTTGAGATGTATTAATATGTGCACCTGGTATAATTTGGCCAACTCTATTTCTCAGTTCTTTCCCTTTCTCTCTTCTTCTCCTTCCCCTTTGATTCCTCATTTCTGTTCTCCTGATCCTGATCTGCTTTCTACTTTCACGAGATCTTGTTTTTCCTTTTTACTTTCTAGCACATGAAATAAAACATTTCAGCCTTGACTTTCTGAATTTGGCTTATTTCACTTAGCATGAAGTTCTCCAGTTTCATTCATTTACCAGAAAATAACATCATTTCATTATTTTTTTATGTCTCAATTGAGCTCCATTGTCTGTGTATGGAAATGCATGTGTCATTGTCATGTGTATATAGACTTATATACACACATATAGTTTCTTTATCAATTTTCTTTATCCTTTCTTATAATGATGTGCACCTAGACTGGTTCCTTAACTTTGCTCTTGCCGTTGTGCTGCTATAAACATTGATGTACCTGTTTCATTACAGTATGCTGATTTTAGTTTCTTTTTTATTTATAAATATCAAAGAGTAAATTAATTGGGTCATATTGTATTTCAATTTGTAGTCTTTCAAGAACTCTCTATACTCCTTTTCAAAGTGGCTATACTAATTTGCAGTCTCATCCACAATAATAAGTGGACCTTTCCCCCAACATTTTTGCCAGTAAATATCATTATTTGTATTTGTGATTATTGTCATTCTAACTGGGGTGAGATGAAATCTCAGTGTGCTTTTTTGATCTGCACCTCTCCAATTGCAAAGATGTTTAACAATTTTTCAAATATCTGATGAACATTTGCATTTCTGCTGTTGTTCTTTGGATCCTCTAGTTCAGGAATCACCTCATCAGCAAACAGATAATTTGAGTACTTTTTGCCTATTTGTATCTTTTAATTTCCTCCTCTTCCCAATTTCTCTGAAAGAAATTCAACTACCATATAGAATAGAAGAAATGAGCATTGGCTTCCTTATTTTGCCCCTGATTTTAAAGGAAATGAGTTCGATTTTTCTCTATTTGGTATGATGTTGCTTTGGGTTTTGCCATATACAGCCTTTATGATTGAGGTAATCTCCTTTTATATCTAGTTTCTCTAGTGTTTTTTTAAACATGAATCAATGTTGAATGTTATCACAGACTTTGCATCTATTGAAATAATCGTGTGATTTTTGTTCCAGAATCTATTTGTATGATGAATTTCATTTATTGATTTTTATGTGTTGAACTGACCTTGTATCCTTGGGATGAAACCAACTTGATCATAGTGTACAATCTCCTGAATGTGTTTTTGGGTGACTTTTGTTAATGTTTTATTAAGGTGTTAATGTTTTGCCTCTTGTCCATCAGTGATATTGGTCTGCAGTTTTCTTTCCCTGATTTTTTTCCTTATCTGGTTCTGGTATTGTGGTGATACTTGCTGCATAGGATGAGTTTGAGAGTGTTCCATTCTTTTCTGTTTCATGGAATAATTTGAGGAGGATTGACATTATTTCTTTGTTAGAGTTTTGGTAAAGTTCAGCAGAGAGTCCATCTGGTTCTTGGCTTTGTTTTGTTGGAACACGTTTTTGTCACTGCTTCAGTATGATGGTTTAGATTTTGTTTTGGACTATTTAAGTTTCAATATCCTTCAAGTTCAATTTGAGTAGGTAAAATAAACCTAGAAATCTGTCAATATCATCTAGATTTTCTAATTTGTTGTAATATACATTTTCAAAGTTATCCTTAACGATTTTCTGGATTTCAGAATGTCTGTGGTGAGATCTAATTATTCATTTAAAATTGTGCTAGTTTGGATCATGTCTCTCATTCTGTTGGTATGAGTAGAGGTTTATCAATCTTGTTGATCTTTTCAAATAACCAATTCTTTGTTGCATTTATCATTTGTACTTTTTTTTTATTCTTTCACTAATTTTAACTCTAATCCTAATTATGTCTCATTTTCTACTGGTTCTGGAGTTACTTTGCTCCTGTATTTTCAGGGCCTCATTAGATTTTTATTTCAGATCTTTCTTTCTTTCTTTGCTTTTTTTTTTTTTTTAATGTGGGCACTTAATGCTACAATCGTTGATCTTAGAGCCACCTTCCTAGTGTCCCTGAGATTTTGGTATGCTATATCATTTTTCTCATTTGATTCTAGTGTTGTTTTCATTTAACCTCTCAATTCTTCAATGATCCATATTTTTAATTTAAAGTCTATTATTTAATTTCAATGTGTTTATATGATTTCTATAAGTTTTCTTACTTTTTTTTAAAAAAAAAAATTGTCCATTATCCTATGATAGGGTACATAGAATAATATTTACTTATTTATTTATTTTGTATTCACTAAGACATTCTTTTTATCCTAAAACGTCTATTTTGGAAAAGGTTCCATGAGCTGATGAAAAGAAAGTATATTGAGCTACATTGTGGTGAAATATTCTATAGATATTTGTTAGGTCTACTTGGTTTATAGTGTTTTTATTGACTTTACATCTGGATGACCTGTCCCTTATGGAGAGAAGTTTATTGAAATTACCAAGTGTTTTAGTCAGTTTTTTTTGTTTTGTTTCAGTGACCAAAAGCCCTAAGAAGAACAATTTTAAAGATGAAAATTTTATTTTGGGGCTCTTGGTTTCAGAGATCTCAGGCCACAGATGGCCAACTCTATTTCTAAGGGCTTGCAATAAGGCAGAATATCACAGCAGAAGAGAGTGGTGGAGAAAAGCAGTTAGAGACATGGCATCAGGAAAAAGAGAGAAAGAGCAAGACAGTTCCCCCATGGACAAAGTAAAAACCTCAAGAGCGTATTCCCCAATGACCTGCTTCTCCAGCTACACCCTGCCTGTTTTTAGTCACAGCTCAGTTAATCCTAATCAGTGAATTAACACACTGATTAGGTTAAGTTTCTTATAATCCCATTATGTTATCTCTAAATTTTCTTGCATTGTCTCACACATGAGCTTTTGGGGGACATCTCACATCTAAACCATAATACAGGGTGTTAGTTTACTGGGATGTGTCTTGGACATGAAGTGTTTCATGTATTAGGGTTCACACCATTTGATGCTCATATATTTACTATCTTTATGTCTTCTTGTTAGATCTTCCCTTTAACATAATGTAGGGGCCTTTCTTGTATCTATTGATTTTTTTTTGCTTTAAATGTCCTTTTCAGATATAAAAATAGCTATTCCTGATTGCTTTTGTACTTCATTTGCATGGACTATCTTTCTCCATCCTTTCACTTTTAGTCTGTGGCTATCTTTACTTATACAGTGAGTCTCCTGCAAGCAGCATATGGTTGGGGCTTGTTTTTAATCCACTCCACCAGTCTCTGCCTTTTAATTAAATAGATGAGACCATTTACTATTGGAGGTCGACATCCGGCATCTCATTGGAGTTCTTCTTTCTGCCCAGGATGGTGTAAGCCACCTTAAAACTTCTCAAATAATCAGTGAATAACAGAACACGAATACTCAGAAATATATTTACAAAAGGTGAAGCCACTGATAGATCTAGTTCACATGGGTTCTGGAACTAGACAAAAGAAAAGATGGCTGTGGTGGTTTATTTAATGGAATACATAAAAGGCAGAGATAAGGTTTCAAGGGCAGAGTCTTGCTTCATGATGTCTTGCAGTCAGCATGTTGATTGACATCTTGGCCGGTCATACTCATCTCAGGTGATATATAGGCCACAGCAAAACAGGATAGAGAGTCTCATTGTTCCTGGGCAATCAACCAGAGGAAATATCCACTGGTCATTCCCAGATACCATATCTCTTTATCCAAGAGGCTTCCATGCACAGTGACCCACATGCAACCCATGGGGGCTCCTGACAATTTACATTTAGCATTACTATTGTATGTTTATTATTTATAGTCATTTTGGCTTATTTCATATATTTAATTCATTCTTAGTTTTCATTTGTTTAAGTGCTCTACTGGAGAGTTTTATACATTTGAGAGCTCAGGGGTTTGTTTTTGAGTTCTTCTTTATGAAGTATGTCTTTAAATATTTTCTGTAATTTAGGTAAGTGGTCATGGATTTCTTTAGTTTGTCCTTATTATGAAAAGCTTTTATTTCTTCTTTGATTCTGAATAATAGCTTTGCTAGATATAGAAAACTTGGCAATTGTTTCTTTCAGAGCTTGTAGAATCTCATTCACAGTCTTCCTTGCTTTTACCATTTGAATTGAGAAATCTGAAGTCAGTCTTATGAGTCTACATACAAATATCATCTGAGGTTTTTCTCTTGTAACTTTTAATATTCTATCCTTATTCTCAAAGTCGGGCATTTTGGTCATGATATGTTTTGAAGAGTTTCTTTTTTGATGTTTTCTATTTGGGATTCTGTATGCCTCTTATATGAGGATGCTCATTTGTTCCTAAGGTTTGGAGAATGTCTGCTATTATTTTACTGAAAAGTTTCTTAATCCATTAGCTTGTATTCCATGTCTTATTCTACTCAGATATAACTCTTAAAGATGATCTGTTACTGTTGTCCCAGAGTTCTTATATGTTCTGATTATATTTTTCTGCCCTCTTCACTGTCTCCTGAGAGTTCTAGCTCAAATACCTTGTCTCTGAGGCCTAATGTTCTGTTAAATATCTAATTTTTTCAGTTGGTGATACTTTCAATTACATTTTCAATTTGAATTATTTGTGCCTTTTATTTCTGGAAGTTCTAATTGGTCTCTTTACAGAATCACTCTCTTTTTACTGAAATGGTCATTCATATTCTTTAACTGGTTTCTTAGTTCGTTCCTTAATTCATTCCTTAGATCTTACTTTATCTTGTTAATCATTTTAATAATTATTTTTAAAAGCCTTTCTCTGGAATTTCATCCCCTTCTCTGTATATGTGTTTTTTGCTGGGGCATAGTAACTTTTCAGGGAGAATTATTTACAGCTTTGCGCATGTTTTCAGAGGTCTTGATTTTACACAACTGTTGAAAGGAGTTATCTTCCTCCTCTGTGAGAATGTCCTTTGGTGTGTAGTTGTAATGTTGATAAGTACTTCACTTTGGGTATCTCTTAGCTTCAACATACAGGCCCAGTATAATCCAAATATTAGTTTTAATTGCCAATGCTTCTCGGTTTTTCACTGAGGCACTGCAGAATTAATTCCCTCTTGTAGAGCTGCTATAACCTGTGGATTTTTCTAAAAACCTTCCTTTCTTTTGAACCCTTTCTCTTATTTGTCCACAGGACTAAATAGAGGTCCAAGAGTGGGTCCCAATATCCCCTGCTACTTGTTCCAAATTGGAGTCTAGGTCATTGGGTTGGGGATTCTCTTTCTCCTATTATTAAAATATTGTTGAGTCTTGAGCAGGGTTGGATTATGTGTGAAGTAAGATGTGTCATCACTTTGTTAAGTTGTAGTTGTAGTTGTAGTTCAGTCATAAATTCTGTACCTTGTGAATTTGTACTGCACTGTTTGCTTCCCATCCCCACTCAGAAAAAAAGGAAAAATCAGCAATGACAACACCAATACCAATCAACATATAGGATTAGAATAAACATCTGGTGGCAGCTATGACATGTACACCATTAATTTAAAAAAAGAGGATTTGTCAGTTCAGCATTAAGTAACAGCAACAACAATTTAAACAACTGTGAATTTGATCTTGCATTAATGTATATAGTGCATGCATATCAACTACGCCCTTCCCAGTAGTGGTAACTATAGCAACATAAATGGTAGGGCCAGTAACCATATAAACTAAATTCTTTTTAAAGATAATAAAATGGCAGTTCCTTCAGAAGAAAGAAAATTGGGCAGAAAAGTCAAAGAGAATTTAAAATATTCAAAAAGTTAACAGAAGTACAGAAAGAGAAAGGAAGCAAGTAACAGCTATAAAGAAGGAAGAGTTAAAAATGAATCAAATGAATAAGTAACAAGAAAGGGGGAAAAAAGCAAAAAGTGTAGGTTTTTGAAGTGGGGAGAGAGGGGAAAAGTAATAAGAGGAAAAATTGGAGTCAAAACAAACAACAAAGTCAAATGAAAATATAAAAACAAAAAATCTTATTGTTATAAAGTCAAAAGAAAGAAAACTAACAAGCCGGAGGAAAGAAGAAAATAAATAAAAGAGAAAAGAAAAGGAAAAAGTGATACAAATGAAGAAAAACATGAAAATAAATATATATATTCACATACCCCAGTATCACATGCATTAACACTCACACCATATTGAAAAAGGAGAAAAGACAAAAAGAAAAGAAAAAGTCTACTGATGTTCCAAGCCTTGTCATGTGCTATCTGCTCTACAAAGAATAGCTCCACCCACCGCATTGCCAGAGAGATACTGATCACTGCTGAGCATCTGAGTCTGGGGAGTGTTCTGAGATCTCTACTTTAGGGGCAAAGCAACCAACTCTACTCTTCTTGCATATTTCACCCTGCATAAATGTGGCCTTCCCAAAAGCAGACCCAGAGTGTAAATGTGCCCACCTGCTCATCTTCAGAAATTTCTCTGGTTAATCTTGCAAGTCTCCAAAATCAATGGGAAAGTGAGCCACATTCCATTCTTAATCCCTGGTTTGGATCTCCCCTGGTAATCTCCTGTGTCCATCTCATTCGCACCCTGTCTCAGGACAGGTCCATGTAGGGAGAGTTGGCTAAAGCTTATATTATCTCCAGGGCTCCTTCCACAGCAGAATGCCACCCCAAGATGATGACCCACATCAGCTCTCTTTTCTGCAGCCTAGAAGCACAGAGCAGAACTCACACGTGGACTCACTGTGCTGCCTCTGGTCACTCAAGTTCAGACAGTTCCTTGGATTTCCTCATTCCAAATTTTCTTTGCAAATTCAGTCTTACTTTCTTCTTGGATTGTCACTTCCTTCTGTGGTGGATTACTGAGGGTTTTTTTTTTTTTTTTCTGTCATATGTTCGCAGAACCTGAATTTCTGTCTGTGATTCTTGATGTTGAGATTCAGTGTATTACCTCTGTCATCCACCTCAAATGGGAAGCAGCATAGACATACTTCTTTATTGAATGCTACTGGCAGAGCAAGTAAAATTACCCCCTTCTTTTACTCCACCATCTTTGCACCTCCCAATATGTCACATTATTTTTTCATAAGGTCAGCCAATTTTTAAATTTTAATGGAAAGTGCTGTAAAAATTTATTAAAACTATTCAAGTTTTATTATTGAAACTTCTTTAATGCGTGCAAATTTCCAATATTTACAAACTCTGAAAAACTTTAAATTTGGGGGAGAAATTCAGGTATATGTAACACTTTCTAAATTATGAACTGAAGATTGGAGGGGGAGAAGGTAAACTCAAAGGAAAAAAATGTGTATTTCCTTCTAAATGGCAATGATTTAATCAACTGGGAAAAATCTCTTTCCAGATGTTACCCTTGGAGCATATCTGTAGCAGCTGTGCACATTTTCTGATATTACAGTTGCTACAAAATGCCCTTCCTTTAACTTGCCTTTTTTCCCAGAGACAACATTGGCAGGTAGAAATGGCTCTCCAAGCACAGTTGAATGTACAGCTTTTAAGAAGAAGAATATGAAAGAGGAAGCAAAGGGTAGCATTATGGCTTAGTAGCAGTTTTCAGGAAATCAAAAATGGGAGTTAAGTATATTTACACTCCTGTAAGTATTATTGTTTTTATTCTCTTCTCAGAGTTATGAAATAGGAAGTTTATCTGAAGTTCATTTTTGTGAGGCGTTTTTCCATGCTGTTGTTATTGTTTTTATAAAAATCCTAATGATATTTTAGGAGAAAATTTAGGACACATTCTTACCTAAGAATAATAGTGATTCAAGACAAGTGTATCTTCCTCATCTTCCATAGGCACCCCCCCTTCCCCTCCCCCTGCTTTTTCCCCTTGACCCAGTTTGCCCTCTCTTTTATATGCCATGTGGCACATAATCTTTATTCCCTCAACAGATCTGCTAACAAAAGATTTTATTTTTTTTTCATGAATTTATACCCAAATGTTATCTCTCTAAAGTTTATTTGCATTTTAAACCTTATCTCAGTCTGTGGAAGCAAAGAATTTAACACCCTGTTAAGGGGATTTTAAGCATCAGTTGGCAGGCAGGAGAATGTTTTCTGCAAGCAAATCCTTTTTCTACTTCTCAGAAATTGTATTCTCTGTAGTTGCTTCTCCATGTGGGAAGGAAAAATAGTTTCAAAATAAAATCTCTAGGTTTAGGGCCGGGCAGACATGAATTTGGATCCCCTCTTATGCCACTAACCTCTTGAATGATCTGGGGAGACTCACTTAACCTCTCTTTTTCCATTTCAGATAAGTGACTTACTTACTAATCAAACCTATCTCATAAGGCTGCTGTGAGAATTGAATGGGTTATTGACCAAAGTATATGATTAATAAATAGTAACTATTATTATGGCATTAGTTTGGTTTTGGCTGAAGAGTTCAAGTATTCAATTTGCCTTTAATTATTTTTGGATAGATTGCATGTCTTATCCATTCTAATACGAAATGCTAACAGATCTTAAAATGGCCACCACCCCCTCGGCTGCCTGTGTCCAATCCAGCGTGGTTAGAATTCTCGCTATTTCCACTGGGTGCCTGCCTGTCACATCATATTCAGCATTTTCTCTATTCTTCTTTGCACTCGAATCAATACTCACCTATAGATGTTTGGCCTCCTCTGACAGCAGATAATGCCTGAGAATAGGAATGCTCAGACTCAGCAAGAATAAAGAAGATTAGAGAGCAAAGAGCATCATCTCTAAACTCACAGATTAACCTAACATCATCACCAGCATAGCGATGCAAACTTCACACTTTCTCACCAACAGGATTGATTCTAGACTCAAAATTTAGACCTATCTTGACTGTCTTTCTGGACATGACAGACTAGTATTCAGTGATAATTTCAAAACATTCTCATTTCTCAAGGTGATAGTGTCTGGCTAATATCTTATCATGAATCCCATCCTATATGATTTTTTTTTCATATTCATTCATCAAGCATTTCCTGGATGCCAATATTAGCCTGTCATGAATCAAGATAATAATGAATATATTCATTCACGTTATGTCCTGTGTTTTAATAACCTATTCTAACATGGGCAGAGGGAAGCTATTTATTTTATTGCTCACTTCTTCAGAATTCTTCTACTTCATGTTTTATTTTAACGTTGCCCAATTCTCTAACCTTGCAATAACAAAATTGACCAGCTATCAATTTCAATTTATTTTTTCTTAAATTATGATTCCAATATTTCCCACACATTTTTTACTCTGATTGTCACTAAAGTAATTCAAAGTCTTGTGCATTATGCTAAGGCATTAATTGATTCACTCTTTCTTTAAACCTAAGTTTAATCTGAGTGACAGGTATTTTTAGGTCATCTTCCTTTTTGCCATTCATACACAGATAAATAAATGAACAAAACATGCATATACACATCTTCACGTTCACATTATCCACTATCAAAAAATAAAATTCGAACAAATATATTTAATGATGTAATTGTTTTTTATTTGTGATTCAAGAATTGAGCAACCTCAATTCTTCTAACTGAATGAGAGCTTCCAGTTGGCTTTCTTAGTAGAACAGGAGGTTTTGTAAAGTGGTAACAAGGAAACAGAACAATAGAGAAAAAGGCTGGTTGGTGAAGGTCAGGTTACTTCAGTTACTCTTCTTCTAAGGGTTAAAGCAGAGGAAACTTTCTTATAATAATTTGAAGTTCTGAGAACCAAACTCAGTTCTTTGAGTTAAGAAATTACTCTGCTGTAAGTTGGATACCAGCCCCGGGACTTCCTTATTATTCTTACTTAGGTAGATTGGAATCTTCTGTTTTTCAGAAGATTTTTCCAGTGGCAGAAATGTTTCTTTTGAGGATATACCTGTTTCCTTAAAGTTTTAGTTTAATTATATGCAATTTACCACAAGTAACTAAAATTTGGTTTAGATTGGTGCTGGGGCCTGATGCAAGAACTCAGTCCAACACAATGGTCTCTCATAATTTGTGTTTAATAATACACATATACTTACCTGGCAGGGAGATACCATGATCATGAAGGTGGTTTTCCCAGGGCGAGGCTTATCCATTGCATTTCCAATGTGCTGACCCCTGAGGTTTCCCCAAATGTGGGAAACTCAACTGTATAATTTGTGGTAGTGGGGGACTGTGTTTGAAGTCTCCCCTAGGGAAAAAGAAAAATACAAATATTAATTCCTGGTAGAGTAAGTTCTGAAAATGGAAGGCTTCTAAAAACATCATGAACATATTAAAATATTAATTTATAGTATTTGAATAGAAAAATTAAGGAACACAATAGAAAGTGAAAAATATCATAAGAGGAAGAAAATTAATCTAGTTTAAAAATTTTTGCTCATCAAGTAGCATTGCAACACAGTACCAGCAGACACCATTCACTGAGAAGACATTTGATTTGTGATACATAAGCTATATCTGTAGAATTGAGAATGATGTGAAATCCCCTAGGGGGAAAAGCAGGCAAATTTCTACTTTGATCAAGAGAAGACAAACATTGTTTCACACCATAGTACTGGTAAGTTAAAGCATTGAAAAATAATCATCATTAACTTATAGAAATTCTCTTATACTGCTAGTGAAAGCAAGCAAATGAATGGGCGTGTATTAAATAAGATATATGATATATGTTCTGGAGCACAAACAAAAAATGAGCACAACAATTTCATTTTTCTCTCATGAAAAAGTACAAGTTTTGGTATTCTATAGCTTGGGAGTCTTCAAAGAATCTAACCTCTATTTTATTATTTTATCATTGTGGCGAGCCCAAGACAGACCTCTATGAAGTATGGAAGACAGTGAAGAATATTTTGAGACATCAAGATGAAAAAGAGAATTCAGAGATATGATTAGCACCTGGAGATGTTTATGAAAAATTCTACCAACTCAATAATCCATTAAATAAGTTCTTATTGTAAAACTATTATATATAAAGCACTAAGAATCTTTCTCTGCCTGACATTTTAAGATAGTTATAATCATTGGAGTTGATTATTTGAATAAACCAATTTTTAAATCACCAAGAAGGATATTTTACTTGCCAATAAGTAGTTATACATTTGTGAAATATAACAGAAATTTTAAAAGATATTCAATCTTTTCTTACTGAAAACCTGGAGCAGGGAATTAGTTTATGACTTTTTAGAAAAATAATATCTAATACACTTCTAAAATCAAGACATTGGATAATTCTAATTTAATTAGTTGATTAGTTTATATATTTTATTCAGCATAAATGTTCTGAACTTCAGCTTCTACTCGTTACTATGCAGAAATCTAAACAAAATAATAATAATTTTAAAATATTTATTTAAAAAGAATTCTGGACTTCTGTGGGAAAAGATATATAGACTCATAGTTATAAAAGTAAGATTAAATATAACATTAAAGCTATATCCGTAACGTTGTTCGATCTCAAAGGAGAATTTACTCTTTGATGAAGTTAAGAAGCGAGACACATCTGATAGACGACAAGAAGCCTGAATAAAAGACAAAATGGAATTAGGCAAATACAAAAATAAGAAGGGGATGGTAGGAAATTTTAGACAAACAGTAGAGTACTAAAATGGCTTAAGATGAGAACAGAGACTGAAGGGTTAAAAATTAATAATTTTTGGAATGGAATATTTACATCTCCATACATTTTGGTATGGCTAAGTTTGCAAGAAAGAAAAAGTCAGATCATCAAACACTTTCATTTTGGATTCATGTTTATTGTGTTAAAACTATGGAAGAAAAATAGGAATTGAAAGAGGAAAAGAAGGTTGGGGGGAGGAGGAACGGTGAAAGAAGACAGAAGAAGGAAAACAAGAAGAAATCTTCAGGAGGAAATGTGTGAAACACAAATGCATCTTTGAAACTCTAAGTAGGTCTTGATCAACTAGTAGCAATAACTATATTGCAGGAGATTTGTTAGTGTATCAACTTACTAATTACTCTTATATTCTATTCTCTCACATGTACTCGATCGTAATTTTAAAAAGAGATGAAAAGCATTTACTAGCCTTTAATTCAAATTCTGGCAGTACAAAAATATTATGCAGTGTAAATTACATATAAATAGATTAAATTATTCCAGATTAATGTTTGCTTCTGTTCCAAGAAAGTCTTTGTGGTGGTTTGACATGATTACTCCAAATGCTCAATAATTACTCAACTAAAGGATCATTACTGGTGCAATATTTATTTCTGATGTCTTTCTAAAGCCTGATTTAGATGAGAGAATTTTAATCAAGAAGAACTAAGGCAAAAGGTTATTCCAGTTCAAATAATCATATTTTATCACAAATCAAAGCCATAAGCTTACCAGAAAAAAGTTCCATTCTATGTCCTAAGCTCATAAAAATATACTTGAGTAATCTAAGTGATTTTTAATGGTAACAAAAGCACAATCCAAAGCTAAAAGAACTTTTCCTCTCAGGCATTTTCTCTGCATTTTTCACATTCTAATCATTGACAATAATTTAAAGCCTGATAATAATAATAATAATAATAATAATAATAGATTTTTCCATTTACTCTATGGCATCTATCTATATAGTCTAAGATATTATTATTCGGTTTGCACTTGCATCTTTATTCTTCACTAGAAGGTGTTTTCTTCATGTGATGCTCTTAGTTCCAGTCCTTGTGTTATGCCATTGGTATAAGAGACACAAACAAATGATGTTTCTTCTTGGTCTGCATGGGCAATGGCTATCTTTCTTAACCTCTCAATAACTACAAAAAGATATTTGTTTGCGCTAGAAATTATGCTCAAATACAATAGCTTGTTTATGATATGTAATTTTTCATCTAAGTTGATTAAACTATTAATTCAAAGAAAAACAGCATCATTTAGTGACTTGCCTTAACAAATGCAAGCTTATGCTACATATTTTATTAATAATTTAATTGTACATCACGTATTCTGAAAATGAAAAGAAACTAATATGTATGTAGATGTGTATTTTTCATATTTTTGTTCATGAAAGTATCAATTAAAGCAATGAACTTCATTTCATCACCTAGCATTGTTTTTAATTTTTCTGATGTGTTTGTGTTACTAGTGGTTTCTTTTAAAATCCATACCTTAATGTGGGTGAAAAAGAAGAGTAAAGGATGGTAAGTTATAGTCAGATTGATTAAATGGTGACTTGATTCTCCAACAAATGTTTGTACTCTAGTATTAATAAAAATTAAAGACAAATTATTTTGTTATTAATTTCTCTCTGATAGCTTGGTTTCATTTCTCAATTTTGTAGTTTAATAAATTCAGTCGTTTGGAAAAATACAATTCAAAAGGTATAACTTTTAAAAATAACCCTTTGTTTTTCTATAGTTAGCAACTAATGAAGTAAATAAATTTATTTACCTGACCAGTGGGTTGTAAAACATATATTTTATACTATGTGAAAAATTGTTTTAAATATTAAATTATATTTTTGAATATTTCAGCATCATATTCTTAAATTTTAATTTAAGTAGTGACATCCAACAAGGAAGGAGACTGTAGCGTAGGTCCTCAGTAAGGAGTGTATCTTTGGCCTGTCTCACTACTCTGCCTGAAGAGCAAGTACAGGGAAGAAAAGAGGGAGGAGAGTCACTGATTGGGAAATGCAGGCCATCTGACACCTCTACTGCAAGATGTTGGTGGTATTGGTCTAGCCTTAGCTGGAGAAGAGTTTTGAATCAAATATGAGACTGAGATTTCCATAAAATCTAGATAATAAATGTGACTACTTAAGGAAGAATGAACAAATATTTTGGAAGCAAATAGAGATATTAAGGGAGTGAGAAAATCCAGAGGAAAGATAGGAATAAGATGAGGTATGGATTCCACATATTTATAGTAGGAGCAGGTATGGCAAAAAGAAAACTTCTCGTTTTCCCTTATTAAATAACCCTCATTAATAATAGTTACACATACCTATCAAATTAAACCCATTTATTTGTATTCAACATGGCCTCCTGAAAGTGTCATATTTTCCTTTCATAGGTCAAGATGCTTCTTATTTCTTTCATTTTCAGATTATGTAATTTTTCTAGGGACACAAGTGTTAATTTGCAAATATCCACATTGGAAGGGAGAAGTATTCTTCAGATAAGTGTTTTTGTTCAAACTATATTAGTAACAGCAATATTATATAAATTAAGTTTTCATAGGGCTTTTTTTCACAATTCATACACAAAAGTCTATTTCTCTTTAAATGTAAACATTTTATACTTTCCTTAACTGAGAAATGGATCCAATTAGGTATTTATGTCTATCTTTGTCTTCCCACACCCACATATCCTGTTGGTCCTCTCTCTCTCTTCTAAGTCAGTTTAGCTCAGAGCCCTATTTTATACCAAACAGGTCACCCTTGGTGACTAGCTGTAGACCCTGATCCTAAAACTTGATACCCCTGTGGAGACTAATAAAATACAAGCAAACAAGAAGAGCAAAGACTATTCAGAGTTTTCTATAGCACAGAAGTCAGCCACTATCACTTGTAATTTTTGGAGAGACTTGAGGGCAGACAGGGGAGTGGAAAAGTTTTACAGTCTATAAAAATGAAAGATTTAGGGGATGTCCCATTTGAAGACTTTGGCATTGGGAAGTTGTAACTTGGATAATTTGAAATGAGATGTCTTCTCTAATTGATTAAGGGTGTGCATTTTCCTTTTCCGGGCTGGCCCTAAGTTGGAAATGAGAACAAAAATTAAGGAAGCTATCAAATATGGATCTAATTCTGGCCATCTTAAACCACCTGTTAGAGGGGCTATTGTTTGACTTTCTGAACTGTTAGTAAAGCTAGCAGACTGATTTCTTACAAGCATCACTCATGGCAAGTTGGCTTCCTGACTTAGTTAGCTTACAAAGTGGATTTCCATTTATTTAAGATTTTTGTGGCATTTTTTATTCACTCAAAAACTCTTTAAAAAACTTACTGAAGTAGGCATTAGCCATTACTTTAAAACATTGATTTAAGGATAGGTTGTTGGAATGGTGGATCAGACTATGTGAACTACTATATAGCTTATATCTCAGATCTGCTAATTTGGTCATGTTATCACATATTTACTTAACACTTAAATTGCATCATCAATTAAAAACACCATCTCTTCATCTTTTTATCTATATCAGTCTATTGTGCTTCTTAATTTTTTATTAAAATGTATGTGTTGCATGTGTTTGTTTATATACATATAAATATATGTACAAGCATGTTTATTTACACATATGTTTATATATATATATATATATATGATTACATGATTTATAATAGATGATGCAGATATAGTTGCAGGTTGAAAGGAAATGAGAAGATGAATAGAACATAACATTTTTCAAAATAATCTTATAGCCTGTAAAAACGTTAAATTTACTAAATGTGTACTAGTTTGTGCTTGGTTCTGTGAAAGGAACAATTGAAATAATGGTTTGAGAAGCAGATGTAACTTTTAAATTTTCAGAAATTGCTGTCAATTAAAGTGATGGACAATTAACTGAACATGCTATTAGAATATAAAGCAAAATGTTAAATGAAGGTAAAACAGGAGCACAGAGGATAGGTGTCTTAGTCCATGTCTTAATCCATGTTCTGTTACTCTACAAGAATATTGTCAACTCCATGAACTATAGACAACAGATGTATTTGACTCACATTTGTATAGGCTGGGAAATCCAAGATAAGGGGCTGAATCTCGTGAAGGCCTATTTGCTTGTGTTCTCATGTGGTAGAAAGTTATTTTATGGCAAGAGAATAATAGAGTATGGGGCATAACTCTCTCAGATAACTTTCTCACTCCCAAGATAACAGCTTCTTAAAGGCCCTACCTCTTAATGCAGCTACAATGGCAACTGAATTTCAATGTGAGTTTTTTAGGAAACAGTCAAACCACAGCAGTCAATTGATGCCATATAACACACTCTTCCACAGATGTATAGCGTAAAATAGCACTCATTTATTCTCAAGGATCTGCAGTTGGCTAGAACAATGATACTTAGGCTGTGCCATGTGGGGCCAGGTATTTCACAATGTAGCTAGCCTTCCTTTTCTTGTATCTCACACTCCTTGAATTACCAGACTAGATTGGGCGTGTTCTATTTTTGTGATGGTCAGTGTATGAAAGTGAGCTGAAATTAAGAAGGCTGGGTCTTGGAAAGGGAACACTATAATTTCTACCTCTATTTCATAGGCCAAAACAATGCTGCCTGGTCAAATAGTCTCTCTCTTACACAACAGAAAAATAAAGTATAGAAAAAAACATGACAAATCTATTTATGAGAGGACTGCAAAATTACAGGGTAAGGTGTGGTGATATTTTGGGGGTCAATAATTCATTTTCATGTAAATGGAGTGTTGAGGCATGTTACAGGTGGGAAAAGAACTGCTTCATAATTCCCAGAAGTTTAGAGAACAGAATTAAAAATAGAAAACAAAATTTAAAAAGCCACAGTGTGTGAAAGCTGAAGTCTAGAAACAAGGTGAAGATATGTGATTAATTGTGGAGAAAATGTCACTCAAGGGTGTAGGGAGGGAAGTGACAATTTGGATTGCCTGGTGAAGACATGATCCCTCTGACAGAGTGGTGAAGAAGAAGACAAGAGGCAGAAAGAGAGTCAAGACTGGCCCAGTGATATAATTTACATTTTAGTTACCCTTTCTCCCTTCATAGTCATTCAATTGGAACCTTAAACACATTTATTTATTAAGGAAATATAATTTAAGGAAATGATGATTTAAGCATCATTCAATTTAAAAATTTACTTCATTATTGGGCCTGGAGAACAACAACCACCACAAAACGTCTCAAATTGTGAACATATAACTCCATATTTTCTGCCATGTTATGCTTTTTTTTTTCATTTTCCTCTTCCAATTTCTTGCTTATTCTACATCTAGTCTCTTAAAAAAGTGTATGTCTTGTTTCTGTAGATTCCCTCCCTGAGATTGAGAGGAGTATCACTTTTCCACAAGCCAAATGAACAAGATCATCATTACTTGATGCCCTTAAATAAATGCATTACTCAAACTGACAATCCCATTGGCAATCAATAAAGACATACAAAAATGGCTAAAGCAAGTGGAGAGTTCAGAAAAGCAGTCTGGTTAAACAATTGCTCACCTAACTGAACTAGATTAATAGTGATTGATTTCAAGTACACCTTACAGAGCATATTTGTCTAACTATTCATCCATTCCCATCTCCTTTCACCTTTCTCCTTTTTCTCAGTGTCAGTTTTACTGATGACTTACAGATTTCGTGAAAGAGCTAATTATAATGTCTTACTTTCTCAATATAAACTGGAATTTCTAACCATATTAATTTCACTGATGTATTGAAGATTTTCATACTTTATATGAGTAATGATAGCGAATACTTGCTTATATTGAAAATATTATAATTCTATAAATTTTCCATGTGTACTTGATGGAAATTTATAGAATTTGAACAAATCCTTCCTCACCATTTCTTCATTATCTAATACAATTCACTCTTATGTACATCCCAAAGCCATCATTTTTAATAATCCTTCTCTGATCTTCACTGGTCTGGCCCTTTATTATTTGCATTTTCATTTATTTAAGATTTTTATGATATTTTTTATTCACTCAAAAAATTCTAAACAAAAACTTACTGAAGTAGGCATTAGCCATTGCTTTAAAACTGAGAATGAAAAGAATACTGATTTGGTGGTATCTCTCTTACGATTTTAATTCTAATTAAAAAGTTCACAACAAGTGATAATTATGGACAAAATCTAATATTAAGAGTTTAATGGGGGGCTGGGGATGTGGCTCAAGCCCTAATGCGCTCGCCCGGTATTCGCAGGGCACTGGGTTCGATCCTCACCATCACATCAAAATAAAACAAAGATGTTGTGTCCACCAAAATCTGAAAAATAAATATTAAATCTCTCTCTCTCTCTCTCTCTCTCTCTCTCTCTCTCTCTCTCTCTCTCTCTCTCTCTCTCTCTCTCTCCTATCTTTAAGGAAAAAAAAGAGTTTAATGGAAGTAAGAAGAGTAAGCATTACAGAGGTACAAATATAGTCCAAACTGATGGGAGAGGAGGAGCCTTTTGTTAGAGGCTTCAAACTAGTGAGTTTTATACTTTATACTTTTCGGTAGAACTCAAGAAAGGAGGAGGTGTCCAAGACCAAGAATGACTTGTGCAGAGGCTGAGTCAAAATTTATTCAAAAAGAGACAACAAATGGTCAAAGTTGGGTACAGGCTACATACTAAGAGTTTTAGTGCTCTATTAAAATATTTTTATAAAAGTCAATCATGATACTTTGTAACAGAAACAAGTAGTAGTTCATGAAATACAAGGAATGGAGGAAATAAATATTAGGCACATTGCCCCTCTACTTACCAGGATATCCAGAGAAAAAAATTCTGGAGTTTGAAATGAGGAAAATAATTCAAAATCCTACCACTGCCATTGCCTCTGTGCTTTGAATACTGAAGCATGAGTCACCATGTTGGATGTACACAAATTAGACAAGGGGAGTTTATATAAAGCACAATGAGTATCAGAGATCACTCCTCACCATCCTTGCAATTGTGTGTCATTAACACCAAACTCATTGTCCAGATCAGGTATGGTTGATACTTCATCTGATGCTACATCCTTGCTGCTATGAGAATGGGAAGCAAAATGTCCAGTAATTTCAGCTTCAACTTCAGCACAAGGGTAGATTTTGTGTTTCAGCTTCAACTAAATTCAGAAATTTAGTCAAACATCAATCTAGGTGCATCTGGAAGGGCAATTTTAGATGAAATTAACATTAAATTTAGTAGATTTTGAGTAATATACGTTACTCTAAAAAAGTGAATGAGTTTCATCCAATTATTTGAAGACCTGTGTAGAAAAAATAAATAAACATGACCTCCTCAGACGAAGAAATTCTGTGAGATGATATACTTAAAATTGTTTCTCTTCCTGGGACCTTCAACCTGTCGACCTACTTTACAACTATTGCACTTGCCATACTCCAAGTCATGTGAGCTATAGTCCCTTGGTTCTGTTTCTCCACTGAGGTTTTTGACTAACTTTGGTACCTGTTGTGGTTCTTAGGATATGGAATTTTAAAGAAGAGTGTTCTGAATTGCTTCTGGGATTTCTGGAATTGGGTATCTAATCTTACGGAAGACATTAATGACTTTTTTCCAGTAGTAAAGAAAAAAACTGTCAGTCCAAGGCATGATATGACAATGGAGAATTCACACAATATCACCATCAGATATCTCTAATCAAATACTTACATGAGACAAGGTACCAGATGTCTCTATATAACATACCTTATAACATTTTGTCAAACTAATAATTATAATTACATTGGTTGGTTACTCCTTAGACTAGTAGAGAAAGAAAATTGTATGCTAATGGATTCACATTTCCAGCTAAAGTACTACATAAATGAATTGAAAGCTTTTGTGTTTGCCCTGAAAGAGACCCTTACATCCAATAACTGCAGAAATGAGACTGCTGAGAATCAAACTCAGGATCGCTACCTCCAAGTGACTGAATTATAATGCAAATTGGATTTTCAGTCTTTCACCAGTAGGGTCCTCTGGTAAAGTGAGGGCATTGATTGGGAATAAATGGAATCATGAAAATTAGAATGGGAATATATAGGAAGACCCTGATGAGGCTGCGGACACTGAAACTAATTTCCAATGAGATTTTGCCAGTAAAAGCTGACTTTCCACCCCATCTGTGGAGATTAACTCTTCAAGGATTAATCTATTGAGGTTAACTGTTTGAAAGGCCTCTAATAGTTTGTTTGGTTGACTGGCTAAAACATGGACCTCCCGTAGTATGTGGTGAATAAAACTGAAATGTCAGATCTAACTTGGTATGTGTAGAGAAATGGATTCTTAGGAAGATCAGAATATTAGAGTACATTTATCACTTATGATCTATTCAACCACCCTGGATGGATCAGGAAGAAATACCTTTCATCATGACTAAGAAAAATAAATTTAGGAGGGAACACCCATGAACTTTGAAGAGTTCTAGAATTGATCTTCTCTATAAACCAGAACTTACAGTGGGAACTGCTGCCAGTGTATTGGGAAACTGAAATGATGTGGGTATAAGTACATATCAGAATTGGGTCAAGGGGAGGAACTCAATTGACAGAAACAAGGTGTGTATGGATATCACAAGTAGCAGTATAGTCAAAGAAGCAATCAAAATAGTCTGACTTGCTGGGCATGGTGGTACATGCCTATGATTCCAATGGCTTGGGAGAATGAGGAAGGAGGATTGCAAGTTCAAAACTAGCCCTAGCAAATTGGCAAGGCTCTAAGCAACTCAGAGAGATCTCTTTCTAAATAAAATGCCAAGAAGGGCTAGGGATGTAAAGTAGTAAAGTGCCCCTGAGTTCAATCCCTGGTTCCCCCACCCACTAAACAAAAAATAGTCTGACTTGAAGAAGATACCTATTATACCTATTTACACCTATTACACTGGCTGGTTCACCATAGTGTTTCTAGAAGTGAAATAAATGGAAAGTGTATTAAATTCTTATTAGATGTGTACAACTCTTTCAAGACTTGAGAGATGGAGGGTGGTGACTGCTACCAGTCTCAGTCAATTCACATGATTGTCATCCACAAAAGAGAGATGCTGTGACGGTAGATAGGCATTGAGAAAGTCCATAGATGAACATGGAAAATGATAGTAGATTGAATTAAGTTTAATCAAGTGGTGACTCCAGTTGAAACTGGGGCACACAATGAGTTAAAATGCTTGAATAAATTAACACACTCACAAGTACGTGGTACATAGCTATTGATCTGAAGTATACTTTTTCTCCATCTCTTTTTGAGAAGGCCACAGAAGCAGTTTTTCTTCAGCAGGAAAGGTTAGCAACACACCTTCACTGTACTTCCTCAAGAATATATTGACTATATAGCCCTCTGTCATAGTTTAATTAATCACAGGGAAACTGATCATCTTTCACTTCCATAAGACATCACACTTGTGCATTACTTTGACAGTATTATGCTGTTTGGGCCTAGTGAGCAAGACATAGCAACTACTGAGCCCTTATGGATAAGATATTTGCATATCATAGAGTACAAAATAAATTCAAGGAAAGTTAATGGAAAATTACAAAAACCTGGGGCTGGGGCTATAGTTGAATGGTAGCATGCTTGCTTAACAAACATAATATCCTGGCTTTGATACCTAGCACTGCAAAGGGCCAGGGACATGAGGAGAAGGAGAACAAGAGGAAATTTTTTTTAAAAAAAATTGAAAATTACGATATTTGAATTCAGGCAGAACTTCATTCCTGGAGAGGAATGAAGCTTAGTAGTAGATCATTTGCCTAGCATGTGTTGAGGCTCTGGGTTCAATCCTCAGGCTCACATAAAAGTAAATAAAATACAGCTATTGTGTCCATCTTCAACTAAAAATATTAGAAGAAGAAGAACAACAACAACAATAACAACCACCATTGGTCTCCATGAACATAGTGGCCAGAGTAGCAAGGGTCAAGATTATGCTTGGGCTCTGCAATATGGACTTCCTCTTACTAAGGCTGATTTGGCCATAGCAACTGCTACATCTCCAGTCTTCCAACAGTAGAGACCAACAATTAGACCTCACTATGGCATTATTCTCTTCATGATTAGCCAGTTACCTTGTTTTGTTACATGGAGCAACTACCAGCATAAAAGTAGCAGTATTTTCCCTTACTTGAATACGTATACATATATACATATATCCAAATACATGGGTTTATACTATAATATGTATATATGTGTGTATGTGTGTGTGTGTGTGTGTGTGTGTATATATATATATATATATATATATATACATACACATATATTTTTGTGTATATTAATAAATAAACATATATATTTTATATATGTACACATGTATTTTATTTATATATATGATACATATAATATATATATATATATATATACATACACACTACTTATAGCATAAAAGTAGCAGTATTCTTTCTTACTTATACTATTGTAATATCTTACCTGAATTCAATGATTATGGCAAAACTATGGACTTTCTCAATGCCTATCTATCTTCACAGCATTCCACATAGTAATGTGATCTAGGAACTCATGGCACATCAAATGTAATTGGTAGTAGGTTAATGTTCATAACATTCACTGTTCTTACTCCATCATTCTTAATCAGCTGGCCCAAAATGACAATGGAATAGCTTCTTGAAGTCTCAGTTATAGCACAAGCTAAGTAATGACACCTTGTGTAACTGGACAAGATTCTCCAGGATGCTATATGTTCTATAAGCAAATTTCAAACATATGATGCTCTTTCTTCAAAACCAGGATGCACAGGGGTAGGAATGTCTATAGGGGTAGAAAAGTCTGTAGACACAGAAAGGATTTGCAGTTTAAGTCCATTCATTGTAAAGGATGAACCCTGATAAAATTTCTTCTTGTAGAAAGATTAGTTTTTTTCTATTAAGACCTTCAGCTGGTAGGATGAAGCCCATTGACATTCTGGAGTGTAATCTGCTTTTCTCAAGGTCTATTGATTTAAATGTTAATCTTCCCCCCAAAATGCTGTCTTAGAATACATAGAAAAATGTAAAATCAAATATATTAGTACCATCATCAAGTAAAGAAACTGACTCCTAAAATTTATATATATACATATATATGTTTATATATACATATTTATGTTTATATATACATGTATATGTTTATACATACATATACATATAATTTGCAAGGAGAGGATATTTTATATTTTACATATATACATATATAATTTATATATGTCATATATACTTATGTATGTTATATATATGTATTTATGTATTTTATTTAATCATATATATGTATATATATGGAAAGAGAGAGAGAGAGAGAGGTAGAGAGAGAGAGAGGCTGCTGGGAATGTTTTTGTAACCTCTTGGTCCCTAAAGAGATAGAAAGAGATGGATAAATTTCTCTTTCTCTCCTCTGTTGGTCTATTTTTTCTGGAGAACATTGACTAATATACTAAGACATAGACTCTGAATCTCCAAGATTCCCAAGGTTAGAATTCCCTTAACATATAAGTGCTTCAAAAGCTGTGTGGCCAAATGTGTCCCTACTCGATGAAGATGAGATTGTGCTTCAATATTTCAGTAATTTTAAATGGAAAAAAAAAACATATTCCTTCTTTCTATACAGCATATTTCACAGATGGCCAGTGGCTCTATTTGGTTGTGTAATCGTTTTCCTTATTGTGGGTCATAGATTGACAGAACAACATTGCCACTACTTTCTGGGACATTTCTAATTCCCATGGCAAAAAGTAGCAGAGGCTACAGGAAATATGAATTAACTTTTAAGCAATCCACTGTAACAAATTTCTTCACAAATTTTATTAGTTGAAGCAAGTATTACCGCTGTTCACTGTGACTGGTCCTTGCTTCCTCAAATGCAGAATTATAACACCAGAGAAGCACGCTGAGCTAAGTGTAGAGTGGAAAGTGGAAGGCTTTGACATATGACTAGACCCTCTCAGTATGAGTTGACATGCCATAGAGAAGAAAACATCTGTTCTTGAGGAACCTATGAGTGACAAATTGATGGAGATTTATATTAGTGAACAACATTTATGGACATAATTTACAATATTCTCTGAGTAAAACTTAACATATTTACACAGTAGTTTTATATCTAATTATGGAGAATATAGCAAGAGGGTGTATTTTGACAGGTAGGGTTAATGCTGTTTGAGAATGGAGAAGGTTTTGTTTATGGAGCTGTCTGCAGATGGAAATATGTGATCGGCTTTTGTTTAAAAGCTATGGTTTCATCTTCACCCACAAAGTGAACTCATGTATGACCAACAGAACATTTCCCATGGCACCCATAATTACAACATTATGTGAAATTATCATTTCTATAAAGGTAAAGTACTCTATGGATTATGGATGTATACTTATCTCCAAACTCAAGTTGTATGTATTAAATATGTATAGCTTTTTGTATGTTGAAAAGATATAAGAAAATAGATGCTTGTGTGGAAATAAAAGAAAATAATCAGAGCTCTACTTTTGAATTAATTTCTTCTATAAATCTAAAACTGCTAAGAACAAAGACCATTAATTAAAAATAAAATGAAATAAAAACATGATCAATTTCTATATCTATAAGAAATCAGGTGGCATCTGAGTATCATATTCCTTATGTGTGCCACACTAAAAGAGTATTTTTATTTAATTAAATTTAAGTTATAAATCTCAGAATATGAACCACTTATAAATATATTTTCTATAGTTGATGTATGTATCAATTAAATTTATTTTAGTTGAATGGCTTTTCTGTGATTAACATAATGTAGTGATTTTTATATAAATCAGTCATTGGAATAAAAAAAATTTGTTTAGCAAAGACTTTCCATAGTCTTATATTCACTTTCTAACATACTAAAGCAAAAAAAGAAAAAAGAAAGGAAAAAAAAAACAAAAAGAAAGAAAGATAGATCTCCGTAAGAAAGAAAGATCTCTGCATTCTAGTTGATCTCTGTTTTTTGTGACATTTCAGAACAAACCAGTTTCTGCATTATCAAGGACAAAAGGAATAAGAATAGACTGTATTTATGTGGGGAAAAGCAATATAAAACTACAAAACAAAAACTCAGACTTGTAGCCATTATTTTTGTATTGATACCACAGTACAAGAATGGATTTACAGCATAGAAGGAGACTATTTTATAGTGCTCCTTGCTACCTTAGAAAAAAATCAGAGAAGAATAAAGAAAGAATAGAGAAAACTATAGAACAGTGCTAATGGCTTCTTCTGTGACCTTGGGCAAGTCACTTAACCTCCTGGTGACTCAGCTTTTCCATCTGTAAAACTGAATGGTAATTACCTCATTTATTCTCCCCTCAAAAGGTTGCCATTTGTATAAGCCTGGTCAGCACCAAGGACATTTCTTCAAGGCTTCTTTCTTTTCATAACCTGGTGCCTATTATTCACAATTTAAATTATGATTAATGTGATCACTATAACAAAATGAAGGGAAATACATAAGTGATCCACTTATGCTGTACAATAGCTGATAGCTAAGCCATAATAATATGTGTCTAATATATTTTTCCTTTGTGTAAATGAGTACAGATGAAAGGAAAAAGCCAAAGAACAAGAAAAAAAAAACTACATTTAATCAGATATCAACCATCACTTATTTCTTGGTGGTTTCTCTATTTTAATTCAGCTTCTTTAATTTAACAACTTATTGAACTCAGCATCAAAGCCTTCAATGAAGACGACACCATCTGCTGTGAAAACCCATTTTTACTGAATCTTCTCTCAGTGTTACTCATGAGGTCATCTACTTACCTCACTCTTATCCTTCAGAAAAATGCAAACAGATGTTCCACTGTTCTCCTGTGTATCATCAGATCTGACTAACAATGGTAAAGTTCAAATTGGTAAATCTTCCCTGGTCTACATTATATCTTCCAAATAACTTTGAGACTCCCTAGTTTCTTGACACCACTTTTATCATTCAGTAAACACATTGATTACTTGACAAAGAAGATTTCAGCTAAATTGAACATTTTGAAGATCGATTTGGCCACTATCTCACTATTTGAAGAACTAATACAATTTTAAACACATTTATTGTTCTCACATCCAGGATATTGTCCTAAAAATGCACTCTCAAGCCAGAGCATAAAACTCTTCAATGATTTTTATAACCCTGTATGAACAATTATTTTACAATTAACATCTAGGATTACCAATCCAAAAAACGTGTCCAAGCAGTAGAGGAATGTGTTATTTAGATATGATGAATAATTATGTTTGATATTTGTGGTTACTGGTTTATATATACAAGTGGCACATGAACTATTTTAGCTAGAAAGTAATTTAAAAGGAGAAATTGAAAGATGGAGGTGTTTTGGGTCAGAATCAGATTAACAATAGTTAAATCAACTGAAAATTAAGAAACTCTTATTGGACTAATAAATGCCATCACAATGCATATTCCCAGGATATGCATGGTTTTATTATTAAATATTTATGATACCAAAATTCCACAAAAACATAATTCTATGGCTTTTTAATGTGTCTCATACTGTCTGAAAACATGCTCTACAAAGCCTTCTAACACAAGGAATAAGGAATTTCTGTCCTTGTTTCAATTTTTTAGAAATAATGCCTAACTTTTCATCTCATAACAGACCTCCCCTTTTCTACAGGATCCCATAATTTTTCTTACTTTTCTTAAATCCTTGACAGCCTTCTTGAGTATTTCCAGCTTCTATTGTCAGTCTCCTTGTGACCTTGTAGCTTCTCTCCTCTGCTCCATACTCCAAACAATATCATATGTTTAGGTGGTTAGTGAAGAACCTTACTTTGAAGTGAAAGACTTTGCTTTGGTTTGGGTAGCAAACTACCCAAACCTAAAGGCGTTAAACAGTAACTTTAAAAATTATGTTTCATCACTTTAAACCTTATAAATTTGGATAGAGCTTCACTGTTTCTTTTGTACTTTGTGGCATCACATGGAAAAACTCCATTGTATCATCTAAGAGATGGTCTCACTAGTAAGGTACATGATGGTTTTGCTCACATACATATGGCATTGATAGGATGACTTTAGATGGATCTCATCTGGGACTCTAAGAGGCATCTGTGTAAACATGGCAGACACAGGGTAGATGGGTTTCTTACACAGAAGCTCAAGGGCTTTATATGATTTTTATTTTAGAGCAACTTTAGCAAATTGCAAAGACAAACCAGAAAATTTTTAGAGAAACACACATGGTTTCCCTGGTGTTAATATACTGCATTTGTATGTGTGATAGTTTAGGTATAAGGTGCTCCTCTTATACCTATGCAAGAAAGTCTAGAGGTGAAATGATTGTATTCTGAGAGCTTTAACCTAATCAGTGCATTAATCTGGTTGAATGGATTAACTAAGTGATAATTGTAGGGAGGCAGGGTGTGGCTGGAAAAGATGGGTCACTGGGAGTGTTTTGTTGAGGCTTATATTTTATACTTGATGAGGGAAGCCTTTTCTCTGCCTTCTGATTGTCATGTCTTGAGCTACTTTCCTCCAACACACTCTTCCACCATAATGTTCTTCCTCACCTCCAGCATGGAGCAATGGAGCTTGCCATCTATGGACTGAAACTTCTGAAATTGTAAGCCTTAAAATTTTCTTTACCTCCTGTAACTATTCTTTTCGGATCTTTGGATCACAATGACCGAAAATCTGACCACAATGGTATAATCCACTTTTTTAAAATAATAAATTATATTCATGCTTTATTGTTAACTAAAACACACACTTTACACCTAATGCACTTTTTCTGTTCCAGGACTTCATCTAAAATAGAATATTACATTTTGTCACAATGTTTCCATGGCCATGCATTTGTAAAATTTTCCTTTTTTTTTTAATGATCTTGAGAGTTTTTGGATATCCCTAAATTATTCTAATTTCTTCAATGTTTGTCATGTGATTAGACTGAATGTATCTTTTCTTTCTGGCATCTAGTTGATTAGGTCAGCAGAGAATCCTAGCAGGAAATCAGATGAGGATGAAATCATGTCTTATATTTTCATGTTTCTTCTAGGTGAGAAATTTGGGCTGCCTGTGTCCCTTGAATACAAGGCAGTTACTCCATTGAACTCCTTTTCCCACCCACTTCTCCTTCCACTTCTGGGAATAAAGTAGTTGCAGCTTCACATTTTCTCATCCATAATAATTTTGCTACTTCTCATGATCTCCCTGCTCCTCAAGCCACTTCCTTATTTTTAGTATCTTTTTAGTTGTACATGAGCACAATATCTTTGTTTTATTTATTTTTATGTGGTGCTGAGGATTGAACCCAGAGCCTCACACATGCAAGGCTCTACCACTGAACTGCAACCCTACCACGCCACTTTTAAAGACAGACTATGACTCAAAATGTCAATAACTATCAGCAATATCAGGTGGTTCAGATATTTGTGTTCCATATGCCTCCCCTAACACAGTGCTAGGCACATTTTTGGAACTCAAATTTTAAAAGAATTATTTAAATCCAGGAATATCAAGGATGGACAAATGTTTTAAAGCAAGTTGTTTTTACGAAAAACTGTAACATTCTTGATGTTTGAGAATGAAAACTGTGTTGTGTCACTTTAAAAACTACCTAAGATTAAAATAAGAAAGTTGTTTTAATTGTTGCTTTGAGCTGGTAGTGGCAAAATCATGGTAGCAAAACATGGTGAAGGATGCCTTTTTAATTCATAACAGACAGGAAGCACAGAGGAAGAGGAAGAAAAGGGCCAGGTTCCTAATGTACCCTTTAAGAGCAGACTTCTGATGATTTACTTCTTTCCACTAAACTTACCTAGTAAAGGTTCCATCATCTCCCAATAACACCATTGGCTGGGACCAATCCTTCCACACATGGACTTCTGTGGGACAATCAAGAATCAAACTAAAGCAAAAATATTGTATCATGAAGTCATGTGCATATTAATTCAATAGTAATTATAAGAAAAATAATCTGCACACATGACTACCTAAAAACTAATACATATATGTATGAAATATAAGATGTTTAAAAAAACAGCAAAGACACCAGCTTTTATCATTATATGCAAATATTAATATTTGGGCTGCACTGTACAATTCTTCTGATATAAATTTGCATTGGCATCATGTAGCATTATGCATTTATAGTTTTGTTAATGCAATACATGACTGCACTTTGCAAGCTAGACCTTCTGAAAGTTGACAGACATCAGGTAAATCAAACCACACTACAAAGCTTAAATAAACAATTCCCTGTGTTAAAAAATAATGAGTATAATGATTATTCTAATAGTACTATGTAAAGTCTGTTGTCATGTCTCTGAATCTTAAACTGATCATAAAAGCTGAGTGAAAATTCCACTTCAAAGTTTTTTTTTTCAAAAGACAATAAATTTTAATGCATTTAAATTTAAACTAGTCTATTATTGTAGAAAAATTTTTTGCCAATAATTGGTAATCTATTACTTGTATATTTTATTGTGATACTACTGATTGTTACCATTCTCTTGCTGGTGTTGTGACATTAAAATTATTTAACAAATATCCTGGGAATTGGAAGGAATTCCTCAGTATTCACACACAGCCTTTTCTACTGCATGTATAGTAGTTGTTCCATGTCTCCCAGGCTGACCTCGCATTAAGTAAATTGGATGTCAAGTGTGTCAGCATGTTCTAACTGCCAGTGACATTGTCATTTGTGCTCCTGAGAAGAAAGACGAAACATCCTGAAAGGAACAGAATACAGGGTTTGGAGA
The DNA here is from genome assembly GCF_052094955.1 of Ictidomys tridecemlineatus. NCBI lineage: Eukaryota > Metazoa > Chordata > Mammalia > Rodentia > Sciuridae > Ictidomys > Ictidomys tridecemlineatus. Next base: position 239,011,275 of record NC_135477.1, on the reverse strand, counting down.
AGCGAGTGGAGTACAGACTATTTTTCTTTTATTTTTGGATTTAATATATTCTGATATTTCCATGCTTCAGCACTTTGACACCACTGCCACAACCTGTCTATCAAGCACGGAATTAGAAGCAGCCATTTATTCCTTCATATTCCCACACAGACCCAGAGAACAGTACAATTAAAACTGTGGCTAGAAACTGGCAGGCCTCAGTTTCTTTTAAACATATTTCATAGCAGGTACCTATCCCTTACTGACAACCAATTAAATTGCAAGTACTACCTTGGAAATAATTTTCCTTTTTTTACAATTGATTAAATAGTGGTAACTTAAAAAAATACAGTTGCAAATACAACTTCTACACTTCTTTTTATATTTTTAAGAAAACCTTTCAGGTTTGCTCCTAAAATTTTTTTTAGTATTGTCATTTTTTTAACATTAAAATAAATAAAATATTTTAAAGCTTAATGTATTCCTGTTATCTGAATGCTTTTTATTTATAATTCTGAATGGTCTCATCTAGATTAGATTTCACTCTGTTGGTTTTAACATATTTTGAATAATCATGACTGAAGAAATTCCTGAATTTTAGTCTACTTTTTAAGACCCACTTAAATCTATACCCAGTTGAATAAGCTTCTCTAAATTTAATTAAATTATAAGAGTGTTGGATTTCTAAATATGTTAGCATTTCAAGCCTGTGTCCTAAAATTACCTCTGCTCATTTATATTTTCCCACTTGATTTTGCACTCTCCAAAGGAGAAAAATATGTAAGGAAAAACTTAAATTGACAAATTTGATGATCATTTTTTTTTCACTTAAATGCATTACCCCACTTCCCTTAGTCACAGAAAAGTTCAGATTATAAGCTGAACATATTGAAGCCCAGATCTTTTACAAGACCACATTTTTTGACATTATTTATACGCCAACCGGATTTTTTGTTAATATCTCAGCAAAGAAATGTCAGAAAAATGTTGTGAAAGCTTTTGGACAATCTTAACAATAGAAATTTAATCTTTCATTCTTCTGCATAGATTTCTGTATGATAATGGCAGCAAATTCTCATAGGCATTTGAATCAAGAGGTAAACCAAAGACACTGGAACAAGGAGATTGGAGCTGGGATCCCTGACAATGTAAGTAAACTTTTTACACTTCCAAGATGCATAGTCCAAATTTGCTTTTGAGATAAGCTATTATCTTTCTTGATCACACTCATTGCATGATTGTGTTTTGCCATATGCAATGAAACTAAACCTAAATAGTAGAAAAAGATGGAAGGATGAGAGAACACCTTTGATATTTGAGTATAACAAACCACACAACCATTCCATGTTTTATTCTGTATGATTAAAATTCTAAAATTAATCAAACTTATATTTGAAATCTATACTATAAAAGAGAATAGAAAATCCACATTATAAGTCATACAGTTGTATTCTAATAAGCTATAATAAATATTAAACATAATCTGTCTGTGATATACTATTTATTGAATACAAAATCACAGTGACCCAATGTATACTCTATTTCCTGTGAGTCGTCAGTAATATATGTACTTATATGAGTGGGTTGGTAATACATGCAGTCATCATACACAGATCATTGGTGCTACAGCAACAGAACACATTTTTGTATTTTTTTTCCATTTATCAATTGTATTGCTCAAATGAAAATATTTTCCTCACCATGTAGTGGGCAATCATTGAACTTTGAAGTATATAAAGATAAAATAGATGTATTTTATCTGTTTATGTATTTCATATCTATTTCTGGATTCACATTTAGATAGAGATACATCTTCTTGAATAAGTAACAGGAAATGAACTTGTTTTGCTACAAAGAATTTTAAAAACTTGGACAACATTCCTAAAACAAAAAGTGTCAGACATTGTACAATAGGTAGTATAGAATGCTGATAATTGAGTTTTATAATCACCCACTAATTTATACTTAGAGGAACTATGATAATAGTGAAAAATTTGCAGAAAAAAACTTTGGTGTATCTATGATAAATATACCCAGGAACATAAAGGAACAGCTATTCATAAGGAAGAGTTAAATATAACATATAGAACTATCAGAAAATTCTAAAGCTGAAAAATACAATTTCAAAATGAAAAAATAATTATGAATTGATAGACTCTAGTGGAATTCAGGTAGGTAAATTAAAAACATTAAAAAGAAACTGTTTTAGCAGAAGTCCACAGGAATTAATTGAAAAGAAAAAAATTAAAAATCTACAAAGTTGTAGAAGGTAGGATAGTAGCCTGTCAAAATGATATATCCTGTAGCCTAACCTGTTTAGTTTGCAAATGTGGGCTTATTTGGCAAGTTTTTGTTGTTTTTATGAGAAATTGAACCCAGGGCACTTAACTACTGAGCCACATTCTCATCCCTTTTTAAAACAGGGCCTCACTGAATTGCCTAGGGCCTTGCTAAATTACTGTGGCTAGCTTTGAACTCGTGCTCCTTCTGTCTCAGCCTCCCAAGCCACTGGAATTACAGGTATGTACCACTTTGCCCAGGGCATGGTATCTTTACTGAAGTAGTTAATCAGGAAACATGAGCTGAGATTAACCTACATTTTCTGGGTGAATCTTATGTTTAATGACAAGTGTCTTACAAGAATACATTGGGAGACACACATAGGGGAAACGAAAATAAAGAAGAAACTATTTGACGATGGAAAGAGAGATGAAAAACAAGTGAAGAAATTCTGGGAGCCGACAGAGCAGAGGTGTGAAAGTTTTCTTCTCTAGAACCTTCAGTGGGAGCAGATCCAGTTAACATCTTGATATCAGACTTACATCTTCTATAATTATAGTGGAATATATTTGTGTTGTATTAAGTCATCATATATGCAGTATGCATTCATTAAAGTACATGAGAAAAAGAACAAAAAGTCCTGTTTCATTCATACAAATAAATATTTATTATCTTCCTATATATGGTATATACACACAAATCATCATACATGTTATTGGTAGACATCATCTATAGATATCATGAATGTCTGATTATCCTACAACATATATATGAATAATGACCACTGAAAAAATACATACTTATCCCCAAATTTGATTACTGTAAATCTACCAATCCAGAAAGCTGCATAAACTACAACCATTTAAGGCACTGAGGCATTAATAAATTGAAATAAAATCAGTTATCAAAAAATAAAAATAAAAGATATATTAGAAAAAGGGAGCAGACTGCAGATACCTCTTCAGAATCAATTCAAGTCAAGTAACAATGGAATAAAACTTCAAAGTGTTCAAAAGCAACAAATTCATTTAGAATTCTTTATCTACCAAAAATATCCCTCACAAATATATAAGAGTAAAATATTATTTGAATATACACTATGGTACATTGAGAACATACAACAGAAAATATAGAGATATGACTGAAGGCACCAACAGCACTGCAGAAATATAATTTTTAGACTGAGTGTGAATGAATAAATTACATAGTAAAAAGTAATCCAAAAGAAGATAGAAAAGGAAAAATGAAGTCAGAAGAGATGTTTAAAAAATGGAAAAACTATGTAGATTTAAATGTGACAAATGAAAATTATCTAAATAGCTATACTAGATAGATTTGATTGTTATACTGAATTTTTAAAAGCATGACATAAAATGTTGCCTAGAAACATTTGACTTAAATATAAAGACACATATAAATTAAAAGTAAAAGGATAGAAGATTATATACTATTGGAATGCTAATTATAAAAAATTGAAAAGTCTACACTAATGATAGAAAAAAGTAAACTTGAAAGCAAATTATCAGTTTAAAAGAATATTTGTTAAATAAAAATGTTTATTGTGAAGACACAGCACATACAAATGTAAATTACTAATGTAAATGAAACAAAATTTTACAAAAATGAAGATAACAGAAAAAGGCACAAATACAAATACAAAATTCACTAATCCTCTTTCAGTAATTGATAATAAATTCTGAGAGAAAATCAGTAAAAATTTAGAAGACAGAAACATCACTATCACACTTGATCTGATTTTTCTTTATGAAACATTAGGTTAAATTATCAAATGTTAAGGGTTTTGGTTTTAAAAATAATTAATAAAATAAAGAATACACACATTATTAAAAGTTTAATATTTTCAGCATTAACTATATTTTGTGTTATAAACATGTCATTACAGTTTAGAGCATTTGAATCTAACACAGAACTTTCCCAATCATCAAAATATTCTATTAGTGAGCAAGAAATTCTAAATTTCTTAACATTTTTTGGAATTAAGCATAAACACATTTATGGCCTTGTAGATAGATAATACTTCACAGGTACATAGGTATAGATTTTTCTCTAAACTTATGGAGAAGCATAGCTTCAATATGTACAATTTTTATTTAAAGAAAACAAGCAAGACATTTAAATAATCCATGGTTTAAAACAAGTCAAAGGGATAAAAAGAAAATATTTTAAAATAAATGAAACACATAACCCCTACATGAATCACTATGTAAATTAGTAGTATGAAGTTAAAGAAGAGGTTAGAGTAAAATTAATTACTTTATGACTTATTTAGTCTGTGCTTAGGGTTTTTCATCATGCTAAGCAAGTGTTCTGCCAGAAAGTATATCTTCAACCCAAAGTTTATATCTTTAAATGGCTTCTTTGTGAAAATGAATTGAAGTGTAAGTTAATGATTTAAAGCAAATTATACTCAAAATAAACCAAAAGAAAAAAAATAATAAAATATGTATAGAGCAATGAAACAAATTTAATAAATCAAAAGTAACAGAAAAAGTCACAAAATATTTATTTGAAAAACTAATAGAATAAAATGTTAAATAAGTTTAGAGAAAAGAAAGTAAGTATATATTTTCAATATTAGATGTAAAAACTAACAGATAAATATGGTCCTTGTAGATAGGAAATGCATAATGAGAGAATAACATGTCCAAACTTTGGTTAAATGATTTGAAAATTTCAAATTGTTTGAAAGAGATGTCACCAAAACTAGCTCAAATGAGATTATAAAATCATATTAGCCTTTTCTGTATTGAAGAAATTGAATTTATAATTATAAATTTTACACACACACACACACACATACAAGTCTACATACCTTAACTGTATGATTTTATCAATCTTTAAAGAAGAAAGAAGAACAATCATATGTAAATTCTTTCAGTAAATATACAATAAAAAAATCAACTTTACATATCATGTTCTGAGTCTGGCATGGTCCAGGAGCTAAACCAATCAAGTTCATTATGCAAATAAAAATACAGACCAGAACATTCAGAACTATTGACATATAAATTTTTAACAAAATATTAGTAAACTAAATCTAGCAATATAATAGGAGAGTGCAAATGACAACTACAGTTCATTACAGAAATGTAAGGTAGACATAACATTCAAAAATCAATTTATTTAATTCAACATTTAAATAGAATTAAAAAAGATGGGCTGGGGATGTGGCTCAAGCGGTAGTGCGCTCATCTGGCATGCACAGGGCTCTGGGTTGACCCTCAGCACCACATAAAAATAAAATAAAGATGTTGTTGTGTTCACTGAAAACTTAAAAAAAAAAAAAGTATTAAAAAACTCTCTCTCTAAAAAATAAATAAATAAATAAAAGATGAAGTTATCAACTTATTAAATTCACAACATTTGACTAAAAACACCATTGAAGGTAAAATCTCAGGGAGATTTTCTTAAATTATAAATATTATTTCAGAAAAATCTATAGTTAACATCAATCTAGTGCTATAGGTTTAAATTATTTCTTCCTAAGATCAAGAAAGAAAATGAGAATGGCTTACCTCTATTTCTATTTGTATATTATCAACACATTATCTAACATTGAACTAGAAGTCTCAGTGTCACATGGCAACAAGAAAAAGAAAATCATTCACACAACGTGAAAATGAAAAAGTAAAACTGCTTTTAGTTATAGATGACATGATAATGTACATTAAAATTCTGTCAAACTATGTATAAAATTATCAAAATCGAGTATTAATTTAGCAAGTTCTCTAAAATTCCATTATATGTATATACATTTCCAATTATTAAGTAGAAAATGAAATAAATATGTTATGTACAGCATCAGTAGAAAATATTATTATGAATAAATTTCAAAAAAAATATAAAAATTATTGCAGTAAAGGTAAAAAATATTGATAAAAATTAAATAATACATAAAATCAAATTTCTCTCTTTTGCAAGATTTGATGCTAATGTGTGTTATGCTTTTGGTATTAGATTTCCCCCCAAAACTCATGTGTGAAACAATGCAAGAGGATTTAGAGATGAAATGATTGGGTTATGAGATCCTTAACCCAATGGGTAAATTAATCTCCTGATTGAAGTAATTGAGAGGTAACTATATGTAGGTACAGTGTGGCTGGAAGAGGTGGGTTATTGGAGGTATGCCCTTGGGTTATATATTTGTTGAGCTAGGATTAGTCTCTCCTTCCTGATGAAATTCCTGAGCTGTATCCATGCACCACGCTCTTCTGTCATGATATTCTGCCTCACCTCAAGCCCTAAGGAATGGAGCTGTCCATCTAAGTATTGAGACTTCTGGAACCATGAGCTCCAAATAAAAATTTCCTCCTTAAAATTGTTCTTGTCATGTTTTTAGTCACAGCAGCAAAAAAGCTGGTAAAAACAATGTAGTTTTCAGTATCTCAAAAATAATAGTTATATTTTATGTGCTTTCACTCCAAGTCCAAGGGAATATTTAAGCAAGTCCCAAGGTGATTGTAAAATTATATGGAAAGAGATCTAAAATAGCAAAAAACAATTTTGAAAATAAAAATAAAGTAGAATAATTTATACTACTTAATTTTAAGAAATACTATTAATGTACAATAACCAAGAAAGTGTAGTATTTACTATGTATGGATGTATAATTGAACAAAATGGAGTCCAAAAAATAGGTTCATTAAATAAATGTATAATTTTTTTTCATAAATAGTAGTTGAAGAAATGAGCATTTTATATCTACTTAAAATAGATGATACTGGATCATTTGATACAAATATGGAAAAAGTATAAATTTCCACATTTACCTCCATGAATACAAAATATTGTATTCTTATCCTAAATATTCTTTAGAATGAACACAATCTAAATGGAAAATCTACATCTTTAAAATTTCCAGAACATAAAGCATAAGAAAAACTGGTTTTGGAGTTGACAATGATCTTAAAGAGGATGTTAGGTAGATAATAGTTCTTCTCAGATAGGGCCAAGAAGCACAAATTACAATATAAGAAAATTAATATAGTTGGCCTTATAAAATTTAAAAAATGAAAAGACTAGGAGAAATACACACATATACAAATATATGTAGATATATTTATTTATTTATCATGTTATTTAGATAAACACACACACACAAGTCTGCTGATCTCATTATTCATTGGGAAAATTCTAATTAAAATGAGATATCACTATAGATCTACCACTATGAGTAAAATAAACCAAACTGATAAAACCAAATTATACAATAAATGTTGAAGACTAGAAGGCGATCTTGCTTGGATAAATGTCAATTTGTCTTCCCACTCTAAAAAATAGTTTTCAGTGTTCTAAAATTTCAACATGTATTTATAATTATGTAGCAATTTTTTCTTATTCAGCTAAAGAAAATGAAATCATAAGTACATGAATGTTGATAGCAGCTTATTTCTCATAGTACACTTGATTTCAAAACAAGACAAGTGTCCATCAATTGTGAATTAATATATGAACTAAATGTGTCAGATTCATACAGTGGTATCTTTCTCAGAAATAAAGTTACCAACTATTCATACTAACAAAAATGTGAACATATCACAAAATATTATCTGGAAGAAAAGAAGGCAGAGAGAAAGCACCATATACAGTATGATTCCATCATTGGAAAAAACTCAGATAAGCCTATAAAAATCAAACTTGTGATTGCCTCAAGTCAGGAGTTTTGAGGGAACAGTCTACAAAGAAGCAATAATAATATTGTGGGGGTTAAGAATTATTCCTCTATCTTCATTACAGTTTATACCATGCCAACTTGGTCAAAAAGCCACTGAACTGTACTTTATAACTGATACATTTCTTTGTATGTAAATGATACAAGCATAATTTAAAAATTTACATTACTATGATTAAATCATAAATCCTATACATATTATTTATATCATGCATCTGACACATACCATACTATTGACTTCAAAAATATTCAGAATTTTTACCATGAAGTTTGTTTAAAACCTATCCTCTATAAATATTTAATATTTACATGACTCTTTGGCTTTTTGTTTGTTTGTGTTTTTTTGGTTTTGGTTTTGGTTTTGTTTTCAATTTAATTGACACTCTTTAGGGTTGCTTTGCTCACCTAAGTCTGTGGACTTTAAGTAAATTATCAAATAATTAAAGACCTCACAAGTCTATAATCACAAAAAGATACTAACACAGGGAGAAAAAAGAAATAACAAAGAGGCAAACCTCCATACTTAAAATGATTGCACTCTTTCTTGCTGTCTATATATATATATAAAGGGTTGTATTTACACATCCCAGGTGGAAACTTTCAAATAAAGAAATCAATAAGCAGAGTTTCACACCCCTGCCCCTTACACATCACTGAAAGTTAAAGCTCTTGAATATACGGTCTCCTCCTTCTTGAGTCACGTTTTTCTTTAATTAAGTAACTCCATTAGGAAAAAGGACATATTCCACAGACCTCCTACCTGCCACCTCACTCAATTTCAAACTCAGTTCATTAGTGACAGGGCTGGTTAACCTACTGGGCTACTTTTATTTGCCTAAATTTCTAGTTAATTGATTTCCTTGTGAACAGACTGAAATTAAAGGCATATAGGATTAGAGTAATATTATTCTGTGGTGTATTTTACACAAATAGGAAAATGGTTAAGAAATTGCTTTGCATCTAAATGAGCTTTGTTCTTTTGTGTGTATATGTGTGTGTTTCCTATCTTAATTGCTTGATTCAGGAGAGAAGAACACCTTAGTGAGCTTTTATTGTTGCAATTTTAAAGGCTATTTCAAGTTAGTTTTAGGTTCACAGCAAATCTGAACAAACTGACAGAGATTTCCCATAAATCCCTGGTCCTCATAGTGCATAGGCTCCCTCATTATCAACTTGTTTCAACAAAGTGGTGACATACATTTGCCACAACTGATGAGCTTAGATTGGCACATCATAATCTTCTAGTTTATAAATGGTAAGTAATTTTCATTAAGGTCCAACTTTTGTGTTGTGTTCTATGGGTTTGCACAAATGTATTATGTCATGTATGCATTGCATTGTCCAATACAGGGTAGTTTCACTGCCCAAAAATCTAATGCATTTTTTAGTTCTATATGGCATGTCTTAAAAATCACTGACTAAATATTTTAATTATCATTTTAAAAAGAGTATGATAGGCAAGTAAAAAAATATGTGTGCATATACGAATAGATTTCATGGATTCACACTTTATGCTAGAAGAAAAGTTGTGACAGATAGAAGAGGTCACATTGCAAGTGTAATAAACAGGAAAGCCACAAAATGCAAAACTAACCTGAAGAAAATAAATGATTGATAGTGCAATCAATGTGCAAATAGCTAAGAAGAAACTTGGGAAACAGAAGGGCATCAGGACAATGGAATGCATTAAATAAGAGTGGGAGTATGGGGTTAATAAGTGTCAGAATGGTGGATACTCACACAGAGGAAAAAAAAGAATTCAAATGCACAATGCAAATGAGGACCATAAAGTAACCCTTTGCATGTATTTGTAATGTGAATCCAGAATTTAGAATGAATATTTTAGCAATGGTTCACTTTAACATATTTTTAACATACTTACAAAAGAATGAAACCCTTAAAACTAGCTATCTAGCCATTGAAAATAATTCAAGAATCAAAAGTACCTTCTAGGGAGTTAACACTTGGTATCTACAATTTTTCTTCTAGTTGGCAGTGTACTAGCACATAACATCAACCACATCCCCAAAGGATAGGTTCAAAAGTTGAATTTGAATTACAATCTTAGAGAGAAATGGGTTTTTCTGTAGTTTGGTTTGGCCACAATGTAACCAAGCCAGCAATGGTTTTCTTATGGACATAAATCTATATAAAAGCAACTTCCAATGATCAAACAGTGTAACTAGAAAATCCTCCAAAGACAAACACTAGCACATTAAAAAGCTTCTTCAGTATCTTGGCATATATTTTACATAATAACAAAATTTAATTAAGTCAACACATGTTTGGTAATCATGGAATAAATTACGCATCAACTACCCATATGCATGGCAGAAAAATCAATAGGGTATCAGACTAACAGGTTCTATGTAGATGCAGTATCTTTTCTTTCTCTTTGCATACACTATTTGTATCATGGTTTGTTAATGGGAGATATAAGTGCCTGCATTTAAAAGTCCTCTGTAATGTGCTTCTGATTTATGTTTGCTCTTCTGTGATGTTAATCGTAACTTCATGGCACCATTTGATAAAGAAAAGTTTTAGTTTTTGTGAAAATGCAAACTCGTTCCTCTTTATATAGTCTCACAAACTTAATCTATATAGACTTTCTTTCAGAGGTCAGAGGAAGCTGAGAAAGCTATGCAGCAATTGTGAATGTAACTGATATCCAAAAGACTTGCAGTGCTCTGAAAAGACCACAGCTGCATATAGGTTGTGCTTGAACCCAATTGATTTCACTGGAAAATAGCAAAAGGAAAAACTTCATCGTGCAAATACTATACAGCAGGCACTTTAATACAAGTTTGATTTGTTATTCCTCAAATACTCTTTGAGAAAGATGTTATTCTCATTTTACAAATGAGGAAACAGTCCACTGATCAAAGAACTCCGTGCCAAATCCACAAACAGGGTAGAAAATACTGTTGTTTCATACTTAGCACTGTTGTGAAGATAAACGAGATATATTAGTTGCAAAATTCTTTTAAAAGAAATGATTATTTTTTAAAGAATATTTAATAATTTGTGTCTCATGTAGGAGATCATGTTCTTGCCCCACAGCAGGTATCATGGAAAATTATACACATCCCACTGGAGATGGAGGATCCCTTGCATAATTTAATTTCTGTAGCACTATGTAAAAGAGACAGCTCAAGAGGCAGTGAGGTTGAGCTGGCTTGCTTCCTTGCTGGTCAATTAGTCAAGGATGTAGCTGTGTGCTTTTTCATCATGAGGTCATCTGGTTGTGTGGAAACTGCACAGTGTACTTACCCTCCTGGAGGAACTTTATGAAACCATAATTGGGGTCTTAACAAGCTGAGTAACTCCATGTGAATTATATAGAATTTGGAAGGTTTACCACACTATGAAATGGTTATAAGATGGAATGCACATGAATGTGAAGACAATTCTATAAGTTAACAAGCTGTCCTTCAAGGTGGCTGGACCCCCAGTAGCTGGTCACTTTATCATTCCATTCTTCCCTTGCCCACACCTGAGCAAGGTAAATTATGTTTGTAATTAAAGTTTTTTATTTTTATTTCTAAATTTTGTTTAGAAAAATGATCTTCGGTATGTTTATGTACATATGTTCGCATAATCAGTCATGAAAGCCTGACCACTAAATATTGCCATGTCAAGCATTAATACTCTAGGACATCTGCTCTTTCTCCTCCATGTATGCAAATTATACATAACACCCCTGATCCATATGGTGGCAAAACATAGAGGTCATTTCTGTCTAGTAAATTCAGGTGTCAGTATTAATTCAAGAAGATAAAAATGGAAAAAAGAAATTCTTATCATGAAACAGTTAAAGTCTCTGCTTTTTGCTTGTCAATTTATTGACATTTTCAGACCAGATTTGTTAACACATGTAATGAATAACCCAACGTTAAACTAACCCTGTCTGTATTTTTTACAGAACCATTTCCATCACATCCTATAACACTGTTGTATCTACTTTGTATCACAATATGTGATGACAAGAGAAAGCAGAATATTAAATCACTTCCTTTTCATTATAGTAATACTTTTAAAATTTCTTTGTTCAAAAATTTAAGTTATTTTTCTCTGATAAAATATAGACATATGCTTAATAAATCACAGTGCATACATCTCACTCAGTTCTTTTAAAGTAACAAAATGACATTTTTATTATAAATTATCCTGTTAAAGATGCTGTGGTTTAATAAAATATTTTCTTCTCCCTATGAAACCAGCTATTTAAGAGCCATTAGGTGTGTTTTTGTTTGTTTTCAATGCAATTCCAAATTGCTAACTTCAGGCATTGTAAATCCTCGGCTGTACTCAGCTGTCTGAATTATTCAATCCCAATTAACTTCTCCACAAATGTTAGGGTTGACATTGATTCACATATGAACTTGAGAGTTAAATGTTTTTACTTCCTTTCATTAAGGGACATTTGTGGATACATGAGATGCCCCCAAGTGAAACACTTTCAGCTTCAATATTCACACTCATTCTGTAAGATTTAATCATTTTAATTTATCACTTAATCCATGACTTTTGAAAATTCATTAAGAAATTAATCTCCAGTCAAGGTCTTCAGCCAAGAAATTGTATTCACAACATTGTTAATCTTGGAACAAGTCTGTCTTTTCTAAAATTGTGTTTGAATAGATTTGAAATTCAGTGAATAACATTGGTGATAAGTTGTGCAAATGGAGGCAAGTGGTGCATCAGTAGTCAAAGAACAGCAGCTTTGTTTCTGAATATTTGTTTGATTTCCAGGGAGATCATATGTTAAAAAGTATATGAAGTATGTGTTCCAGGTTTCAGAAAGAAATTATTTTATTAGTCTCTAGCCCTTATAATTTGTAACAAATAGAGAATGCGTTTTCCCCAGTGTTTTATTTTGAACAAAGAAATACTAAGGATATTACCTTAGACACTTGTCTTTAGATGTGTCCTTAGTGTAATTTTGTAATATTTGTTTTTATAATTACATAATTGCAAAGTTATATTCCTGTGACATATTGATTAGCATCTATGAGGTATCAGAATGTGTTCTAAATAGTGGGGGACAATTATGAACAGACAGAAGATCTTGCTTCTCTTCCCTGACTGCTCATTCCATAGTGTAAAGCAAAAAAAGTGAACAAAGTGAACAATTTTTTGTAAAAAAAATGAAAAAATTAACATAGTACTTTCAGACAGTGGCAAGTTACTGAATAAAATTAAACAGGTAATATGATGAAGAGAAATTGTGGTAACTATATCCTTAGCATTATCAAGAAAGATTTTACAAGATAAAACATTACTTGTTTAAAATTTGAATGGTGAAATAGGATGATACAAAGATTCATGTGGAGAAGACTTAAGAAGGAACAGCTAATACCACATTCTTACATTGCAACAAGTCTGGCATGTTTATGAAAAAACATATATCTGTATACCTATGTAGATATACATACATATACATATCAGTATATCTGGAGATTATGATGGAGAAAGTAGATTCCAATCACAAATATTTTGTGTTACTTTGAAAGTTTAATAGAAAGATAATAAGTGTTGTAATTGCAGAGAAGTAATCATGTGATTAATTTTTTTTAAAGTTACTCTGTTAAGCAGAGAAGAGAGTTTGCAGCAGTTTTTTAGTTGGCCTGTGTTTCGGGTTATTGAATATTGATTACAAGTGAGGAGAGAAGACTGCAACCTCAAACAAGTTTCAGAGAAATGGTACCGCAAAGGACAACAGGGACTGTAAGGGAGTTTATAAGTAAGAAAATACCTCTTTCCTCTCTTTTTTTAAATAATGAGAGACACTAAAAGAAGTCATAGTTGTATGCTGATTTAAATATTTCCAATTTGCAGAGAAAAATTAATGAATTGGGATAGAGAAGGGAAGGTCTTAAAAGTACAAAGTCAAGACTTGATTCAGTCCAAGTATAAATATGGCCTCAGGGAATGCCTTTGTTCTGGACATTACAGAATATAGATCCTGGGTGTGGGATGAACATTGTGTATGGGTACTTATTAAAGACCCAGAGGACACCTGGCATTAGGAAGCTGTCTCCTGACCCAGGGTTATACATCTTTGCTGAAGGGAAAGTCTGTCTCTATAAGTCACCTGCTAGGCTTTGATTTTTTCTCCCAGGCATGTGTTCATTGTTTGTTTAAAAAAAAAAAAGGTTTGACATTTTCATAGGGAGCCATGTAGAAATGACTATTGCAGACACATCGGGTGATTTTTGTCCTTAAAGGCTATTTTATAACCTCATTGCTCATAGTGTCTGAAAGATCTTCAAAGTCTTACTCCATCTTTTCAGTCATCCAATGTCCTGTGGTTGGGGGTCACCCAACTGGCTAATAGTTCTTAGATAGTAACTTACCAATTCTAAGCATGGCATTAAATTAGGGAAATTTTAGGTATTTATTCTGACATCTACTACAAGTATCAGAGGAATGTAACAGGAAGATAAAACACTTTTTTCCTTCATAATATCTTCCATAAAGACCAATGGTGGAACCATTTCAGTGCTCTGGAGACGCTTGGGTTTACTAGAGACACTGTGGCATGTTTTTGTCTATATTTTAGTACTAAATGTAATGTGCCAGAACACAACAAGGGCACAAAGAACCAATTCAACTGAGACACCATTAACAGGAGATTCCTGTGAAGTTACAGATGTGGGACTTTTTTCATTACTGCAGCTTCTCTCCCTGTTCCAGGCTCTTGAGGCACTATAATTACAAGGTATCAGAAATTTCAGTGCTCGTTTGCCAAAGTGGATTCTTAATCACTGGCAGAAATTGCACTGAACTGTGTGCCTAATCTTAAGCCACCAAAGAACTTCCAGTCTGGACAGCTTACACCAAAGATTTTCTCTATCACATGATCTTATAGTAACTCCCAATAAGTATGTAAATCTTCTATATCTTTACATTTCCAATCTGTATAAAATCCTTTGTGCAAGTTACAAAATCCGAAGTAGGTATAAACTCCAGAATGCTTTTATGTACAGGTTTCCTGTGTGTGTGTGTGTGTGTGTGTGTGTGTGTGTGTGTGTGTGTGTGTGTTTGGAACTAATAGATGGGGACTATAGCAGATGAAGAAACTGAAATTGAGAATTTATAAATAAAGTGATCTTTAGTTCCCAGTTTGGAAAAGTTCAAGTCTCTGCCAATGTCCTGACATAACTACAATGTCTGATTTTATATTCAAAATAATCCATATTTTTATGATAACATGCATCATCAAAGTAGGTTGTTCAGTATCATAGCCAGGAGATTTCAGGTTCAAATGCAACCTTAAACTGTGTTTAATCTTCAACAACACAGTAAATATACATCAACTCACTAATTAAACCCATTCAATTACATTCCATAAACTGCAAGATGAACTACAAAATATATTTCTTTTAATGTTAACTTTTCTTTTAGATCTTAATCATTGCTATGTACCAAATTAGCCATGTCAGCAAAAGAAAAATCAAACTAGCTTCAGTAGTTTTTGCTTATTAAAAAATTTTCCCTACGGGCCTATATCTTTGACAAATAATTTTAAAATGAAGTCTCTCAGGTACTTGCTTTATAGTTAAATTTGAGTTCATTCTTAATCTAATAAAAATAAATATTTGACTATAAGTTTCAAGTTTTTCAGGTTTCAGTATTATTATTATTATTATTATTATTATTATTATTATTATTATTTTGAGGTGGGGGAATACTGGGGTTTGAATTCAGGAACACTCAAACACTTAGCCACATCCCCAGCCCTATTTTGTATTTTATTTAGAGACAGGGTCTCACTGAGTTGCTTAGCACCTCTCCATTGCTGAGGCTGGCTTTGAACACATGATCCTTCTGCCTCAGCCTCATGAGTCACTGGTTTTACAGGTATGTGCTACTGTCCTTGGCTATGTTTCATTTTAATAGGAAAAATAAATTGCTCAACATGATTTTATCAAATAGTTATTGAAGGCAAAACTAAGATGTTAATTATTTCCATTACATTCTTTTACACTTCAGATAATCAATGTTCCCTTTGGTTCCTCTCAGGTAAATCTTGTAATGGGCGGGGAGGATTCATTTATGACAGTTGAGAGGTCCCCATTATATTTTATAAGCAGTAGCAGAAACCTGTAGTCTTATGTACCCAAACATGATTTTAAAAATTTATAACTCTTATCAAAGAAAAAAACACACTGTACTTATGAAAGTAGCTAGAACTTTCACAATAATAAATGATTGGTTTGAAGTTAGTACAGATCTGTTAAGTGCATAATTAAAGTGTGATATCTCATCTGACACAATTAGCTTCCTGCATGTCAGTGTATCCTAATTAACTTGGCCAAGTTTGACAGGTATCAGCATTTCTTTTCTTTTTGCCCTTGTTATATTCTGGCACATTAAATTCAATATTAAAATATAGACAAAATATGCCACAATGTCTCTGGTAAACCCAAACCTCTCCAGGGCACTGCAATTATAGTCACAATCTCTTTCCTTAAGAAAATGATACTGAGAAAATAAAAATATGGAAAATTAGCCAATTCTCTATTGAATAGTTTTGCATGGATTACCTATTCAGTAACTCTGAGGAAAATAATTTTCTGATGATTTTAATATAATTTTTATATAGTTTGATTAATTATGATAGTTCAGTAATTAAAAAAAAGCACAAGGACAGTATCCATTATGTGCAATCCCTTTGCATAGGCAGAGTATAGATACAATGACATACTACACACCTAATCAAATGTCCCAATTATAATAAAATGACAATTACAAATGTCAGAACAGGTTACAGACCAACTGGGTCTCTCAGATATTTCTGAGAGACTATGGAAAGTAGACAGTACTACTTTGAAAAACAGATTGCCAATTTGTTATAGACCTACGGTTTTCTATACAGCTATCACTTTCATATATATTTACTAAAATGATTTGAAAGCTATATCAAGAGAGAAATCTGCATATGAGTGCTTTTAGCAGGAATATTTCTAGTCACCAAATACTGGAAAAGATTCAAACGTGTTTCATCTGGTAAATTGATAAACAGTTGCATAATCCTACAATGGAATACTACTCAACAATTATAAGGAAAGCCCATTCACATGTGCAATAGTATGAATAAATTTTAAATTAAAAATGTCTGACTCAAAATTCTTCATTTGATAAATTTCCTTCACATGGTATTCTGGAAAAGTAGAATGAGAGGAAACTCATCACTGGAGGCCAGAAACTGCAGGTGGCTGTAGGAAAGGACAGTGATTTAGCATGAGCACAGGTTTTGAAATGATGAACCTATATTTTTGGATACAGCCTTTGTTTTGAGGTGATAAAATCTGGATTGTGATATAAATTATATAATTTCTTATGGCTTCCAAAAACATATCTGAACATTGAAAAGTGAATTTTGCTATACATACATTATAGCTCAGTAAAGCATAGTAGAAAAAACTAAACACTTTAATTATAAAGTTTCATTTATATTTTACTTGTAAGAGTGTTTTCTATTGCATTAAGAAAGTTGCTAAATAACTATTTTGCAAAAAAATAATTATATTGAAACAGTGTCAACTAACAACTATTTCAATTACTGAAATGTAAACTTTTGAATGATTACAAGCACAATATGGGAAATGTTGTATTTTATTATGTTACATTAATGAAACAAGCAAATTTTATCTTTAGAATAAGCAGAAATACCAATCTTGTATGAGAACAAAAATCTGCAATTTACTAACAAAGCCAGTTACCATTGTACAAGCTTTATTTTTAGATCATTTTTAAAAATAAAATATAAAGACGTTTTCCTAAAAGGAAGCAAAAAAATTATGTTCACACTACTCAATGTCATTCATTTCATTACACTTTGTTTTGCAGTCATTAAAATATCTGACTTTCCTGGGCATGAGGATACAAGACGTGGGGGCTTTCTTTGTCTCTTTTTTTAAAAATAGTTTTGTTTGAAATGATTTCATTTCTGTGAAAGAAGGAGAAAGCAAAGATAATTACAGCAGTATGCTTTACAAGCTCATGGGGTTTCAACTTTTCCATAGTTACTTCTTGAATTAGCTCTATTATAAAAATAAAACCCTTCATAGTTCATTGTCACTGGTGTTACTGACTTAAATGAATCACTCCTTATCTTTTCTTCTTAGTATTTGACAAGGTGCAACTGTTTTCAAGAAAAAGCTTTTCAGATCAAACTTTAAAATATCCTATTTTATGTAAAATTTTTCTTAGCAGAAGAAAGGTAAAAGACAATTGTCTTGAAAACTAGGTAAATGAAACTGAATTATTAGTTTCACAAAAAAGTTTCAGTGATTAATCAATTTATCTTTATGTGTCAGATTGTCTTAATTATCTCAATGAATCTTAAGCAGAACCATTCTTAATTGAAAAATCCATTACCCCTGTAGAATTTATGAATTATAAATGATAAGTACATACAGGTTTTAATATGTTGCATATCACAATAAAGTATGAGAAATGTTTCCAGAATCCAAATTTCAATATATATAACACATTTATCATTTTATCATGAGATTATGAGCTAAATATCACATTGCATTTGAAGAAGAACTGATTATGCATCTACAAACTGAAAAATGGTAATAATTGATGGCCAACATCTGAATCTAGAAAGAGGCAAGAAAGTATTCTCCCCTGTGTATTTCAGAAGGATCATGCCTCTGCTGACATATTGATAACAGACAATCGGTCGTAAGTATGAGATAACAAATTTATTTTGTTTAAACCATAAAGTTTTTGGTTCTTTGTTATGGCTATCCTAGAATATTTTATAAAAACAAGAAACTTCCTTCTTCCTAGCAACTTCTTGAAAGACTGAAATGGGCAGAAAATATATTTCCCATTTTTCCTAGGTTCTTTGCAAGTTGGGTCCACTTCATATCTTGAAAAATGCAGATATTTGCCTGACACTTTTTCCTGTTTTCCATAGCCTAAAACATGGATGTGGATCTTTAAAACTCCCAGTTAAAAAGCAATCTCTTATACATAAGTAGAGAATAGTGATGGGAGGAAAGGGGAGAGGATGGGGGTGATAGAGAGGGCAGCAGAATACAACTGACACTAGGATTGCTGTATGTATACACATGGATGTATAACCAATGTGATCCTGCAGTCTGTACATGTCAAAAAATGAGAATTCATACCCTATTTGAATCCAATGTATGATATGCCAAGAGCATAGTATTGTCTTGAGCAACTAATAATAATAAAAAAAAGTCCCTGGGTTCAATCCCCAGCATCACATTAAAAAAAAATCTTGAGAATGAAATAAAGAATTGTGATAAAAGGCAAAGAAGAAGTATACATTTCTGACCCTTTAAAATCCTTATTTAATATATTTTTTGTGGGTCAGCACTAAAAACATTTTATTAGACTGAGGGTACAAGGTGTAAATGTAGATGACAATGGGTTAACCTGATAGGGTTTATGTCTCCCAAACGTACTTGACACCTGAAGAAATCTATGGACTACCTGACACATCTAGAGCCTATGACTATGCTTTCCCCAAGTATCCATATCCACCTTGGTCAACTAAATTACATTGCTTTAAAATTGAGATTTTTGTAAAATAAAAGAACATTAAACCAAATATTGTAGAAAAACAAGACATAGTTTTTTATTTCCTTTTTTTCTCTTAAATTCTTGGGGTTTGCCTATTTAATGGCTCATTTATTTTGTGTTACTTAGTGATATACATTTAATAGGTTAAACCTGGCTAATGGGCAGGCCTTACTGACTAATAATTTTTGTTTCTCTATTCACAATTACTATTTAAATTATGAAGTCTAGTAGTAGCTGAGTCCTAATTGCTTAAGACAAGGACCAAAATTCCAAGAGAAAAGGTTCTATTCAGAGGTGTAAATCAATTTTATTTAGATTTTAGTTCTATTCCAAATGATTTGATAAAAAATGAGAACTGTAGGATATATCTAAAATGACTTTGAAAGGAGTACAAATCATGGCACTAAGAGATCTAATCTGATTGAGTTCAAAGATCAGTCAATAACTGTAAACTTAGATCAAGTTATTTAATTTTCTAGAGACTCAGCTTCTCTGTTTAAGAGAAAAATGATGCGTACAAAGTAGATTATACTAAACTGGAATGAAATTTGGATTATAGATGCCTGGCACACAGTTGTTGCTCCATGAATATTCATTTCTCAGGTAGTGTTAACATCATGTTTTTAATGGATTATGATTTCTCTGCAAGACACAGCATTGTCCAAGTTGCCTGAAAAGGAATCTCCATTTATGTAATCATTTAGCTAGGATGCCAACATTCTCCCATGTCTTGTGCATACTTAACATTGGGATCACCATTATTATTGATTGATTATTTTATAAATTAATTTATTTCCTCATCTATTAACTCATAAATGTCAAATATGATATTAAAAAGATTTACATGTGGGTCTTGATGTTAAATACCTGTAATCCCAGCAACTCAGGAGGCTGAGGCAGGAAGATTCCAAGTTTTATGGCAAGCTCAGCAACTTAGCAACTAATCCTCTTTAATGGAACAGGAGACATCATGTATCAGATATTCAAAATCATTAACTTCTGTTTCAATAAAATTCTCTATATTTCACAATTTTTATCTTTAATTAAACACAGAAAAAAGAACAAAAGAAAAATAAAAATTTATCTGAACAAATATCTGAGTATATCTCATATAACAAATTAATGAACCTTTTGTTCAAAGCTCAGAATTCTATAGTAACCTATTAAAAAATCTATTTTAAAGAAAAATCTAGCACTTTATTGAAACTCCCTTGAAAATATCCGCCCTAATATTTTTTTCAGATTAAAAATATTGATGCTTTTTAAATCAAGTAAACTTCATGACTTAACTATTCAATTTAAGGATATTTGTAAATATCCTTAAATATTATTTGAAATTATTTTCATGCTGAATCTGGTATGAAATTTCAGGTTAGTATTACTAAATCTGTTTGACAAATTAAAAAGCTGAAGCTCTATGTGATTAAGTAATTTACCCAGATCACACAGTGGGATGTAGGACTGAAAACTAGGCGAAGCTATGTGACTCCAAAGCTCACACATGCTGTTTTGCCTCCTGAGAAATAAATAAAACATACCAATGTTAATATGTAACTCATAAGGGTAATGTAATTTAATGTTATTTTAAAAGTACATACATACTGCAAATAGAGTCACACAGATTATTTCAATGAGGTAAATTAAATCCCAAGTAGTCCAATGGGGGCAGTATTAACTTTAGTTTTAATTAAAGAATAAACTAAATTTCAAAAGGCAAAGTATGAACTTGTACAGTCTTTTTGTTAAATAACTTAGTGCATTTTTTGTGACTTTAAAATCAGCATGCTGCCTCAATTATTTCCCATATTAGATACATCTGTTTTCTAGACAGGATAATATGCCCGAAAATGTATTTACAAATATTATAATTTCCACTGTATATATGAAAATATAAAGTTTAGTATTTATGTATGTATGTGTGTGTGTGTGTGTGTGTATTCATTGAGGAAAAAATAGATACATAAAATTGTAGCTATAAATAGACCAAATAGGGCTGGGGATATGGCCTGGCATGCGTGCAGCCTGGGTTCGATCCTCAGCACCACATACAAACAAAGATGTTGTGCTTGCCGAAAACTAAAAAATAAATATTAAAATTTTCTCTCTCTCTCTCTCTCAAAAATAGTTGAAATTTCTAAAAAAAATAAATAAACAAACAAATAAATTAGGGTTGAAATAGGAAAGACATACTTTTGATGCATTAGTCAATAGAAAAGGACCCTTTTCTCAACAGCCTGCATAGTGTGATTCCACACATGCATAAAATAAGTACACTGTTGATGGATGCACAGGTTACTAAACTGTGTTTATGGTTCTACAATTTACAATTCTGGAAGGCTCCCATAAATTGCTTGGTAAGCTCTGCTGCAGTGAGGAGTAGAGTTATTGTGAGTCTGTACAGGTGATGTCACAGAAATGATGAGTTCACATTATTTTTCTACTTGTTCTTGAGGTATTTTCAGTAACTATTTTTTTTTCACTCATATAATCATATATCATTGAACTATTAAAATATTAATGGATTGATTTAAAATAATAAGTTTCGTACCTAGGCAAGTTTTCTAATGTTAATATGCAAAGAACCAACAATTTCTCCACCCTTTTCACCATCACTTGCCCAAAGGTACATTTAACACTTGTCCATCTTTACCATCTCTACGCAATTGGTTTGATATTCTCTGGAAACTTTAGGCAGTGCTGGCACTAAAGTAAACAATACAATAAGACACAATAAATAATACAATGCAGTTTTAAATCACTTGAGTCTAGCCTCATCCCTTATCATTGTTATAAATACTGATGGCTCAGGATAAACAAGCATTTCTCTATTTTCAATAGCAAAATCTAAGATTACTTTAAAAAGTTTTATTACATATTAACTTGTTCTTTATTATATGCTAATTTATCTGACTGAAATTTCTTTCTTCCCTTCCAATGCATTTATTTTTCTCTCTCTGAAATCATGTTGTCATTATTCACTAAACATTTATTATCTGGTTCATAGTCTTCAACATGATGCAGAACTTCCCAAAATCAAAGGTAAATTTTAAAAATGCATAAAGATAAGCTTTACAACAATTCAGTCTTAAAAGTCCTGGATTATATCCAAAGCAAAAAAAGGTAAGGAAGCAAAGGAATTATCAATGTTGAATGAAAGTGATTATCTGTAATGATTATCTATCTACAGAAGAAGTCCAAGAAAATCCATCAGATAACCAAAAACAAGATAATTCAGTAAGTGAACTAGAGTGAAATCATGTGGAAAATAAATATATTTCTTCAAATTTATTCTTAATATCAAATCAAAACTACAGGTTAAAAAAGAAAACAAAGAAATAATGTGGGCCTCATCAAAATTAAAAACTTTGTCCTTCACCGGACACTATTATTGGAGTGAAATGACAGTCCACAGAATGAGAGAAAATATTTGAAAACCACATATCTTATAAAAGACTAATTCCCAGAATAAAAAGATCTCCTATAGCTTAATAGCAAAAAAACAAGAAACCTATTAGAAATGGGCAATGAACCAAAATAAATATTTCCATGAAGATTTACAAATGCCCAGGAAGCACATGAAGAGATGCCACCATTGCTACTTATTTTACAAATATTTTAATTATTTTGTAAATTAAAATATTTGTCAAATAATCATTTGTAAAATAATTATCGATCATTAGAAAAATACAAATCAAAACCATGAGACACCACTCCACACCCATTAGGATGACTATTAACAAAAACAGAAGTAGAAGTACTGGCAAGGGTGTGGAGAAACTGGAACCCTTGACCCCTCCAGGGTGAAATGCTACAGTGACTTTGGAAAATGGTATGGAGCATTCTCAAAAAATAAAAGATAGAATATCCATATAACACAGCAATTCCTTCTCAGGATATACCCAAAATATTTTAGAAAGGGCATGGAATGTGGCTCAATGGTAGAGGATATGACTAGCATGTGAGGTCCTGGTTGGAATCTCTAGCAGCACAAAATAAAAACAGAAAACGTTTTCAAATCAAGGACTCAAAACAGATGTTGGATGTTGTTGGTACACGATATTCATAGAAATATCATACAATAAACAAAACATAGAAACAACACATGTGTCCACTGCCAGATGAATAGACAAACAATATGTAGTACTACATGTACACTTATATGACACTCTTGAAAGGGACAGGAGTTCCCATATAAGTGCTCCAGGCTCAGATTCTTGGTGCCTCCCTCTTAATCCGTTCCCTATGAAATACCATACCAGGTCTTCCTTTTAAAACACTATGTCTGAATTATAGA
The DNA here is from genome assembly GCF_052094955.1 of Ictidomys tridecemlineatus. Lineage (NCBI taxonomy): Eukaryota > Metazoa > Chordata > Mammalia > Rodentia > Sciuridae > Ictidomys > Ictidomys tridecemlineatus. Next base: position 238,987,462 of record NC_135477.1, on the reverse strand, counting down.
CTCTATTTTGGTAGTTAAATACCGATTGAAATAGTTAGAAAAACAGATAAATAAATTATAATATTTTCATATTATGAAACACTAAAGCTGTTAGAAAAAAATGAAGTTGTTCATTGAATCGCAGAAAAGTAGGAGAACACAGTATTATTCTACTTATTGCTGTATTTATAAAATAGTTAACAGTAGGTGCCTCTAGAGACATTATTTGGGAGGATGGATGGTATGAATGAAGGATACCATAATTTTCTTCTTAACTTGCATTTTGTAGATAAAATCCTAATGATGCATTTCCTTAAAACCAGAAGTAACAACAACAAAAAGAGCAAAAAGAAAGGTTAAAACATGCCTACCCCTATGTCCTAATCTACAATGATTGTTATTTCCTATACAATTAATTCTGTTTGCTGTTTCCAGGACAGTACCTGATCATCACTAATAGTATGAATCTGTCTTCCAGAAAATGTCTACCCTGCGACAGCATTCTCTTAATATTCAATTCTAACTTCATACTTTGGCATTAACATTGACTCACACTTCAACACTACAAAAGCCCATGTGGCCAATTTTTCATATTATCTTCAATTCATTGGTCTTCTTGCTTTGTGATCTAATTCTCTCTATTCATCTCAATTTCTTTGATAAACAGCACATTGATTCCTTAATATCTCATTTTTTTTCTGTATTTCCATGAATATTCAAACCCTAAATTGCTATTTCGATCTGATTCCTCTACTCCTAGACAAGGAAAAATACTTTCTCTGAGGTAACATAATCCAACTTTTACACTGTTCTTACTTCAAGTTAACGAACCTGACCTTAGATAGATTTTCAACTTGCAGTGAGCATTTTATTTTTTGTTACATGCCATTTCCATTCCTGCTTAGTAAACTTTAGACTTTTATTCCCCTCTAGAGGTTTTGTAAAATTCTGTTATTTCATTTCATACCTATTTTTCACTTGTTTTCTGGAAAAAAAAATCAAGATTTCCTCACATATTTCCTTAGCAAATATAGATATAGATAGATATATATCTATATCTATATCTACATTCATAAAAATTCCTGTCTTAAGGCATCAGAAGTTAACTTTTCCTGCTGTTCCAGTAAACCCTTTCCACCTTCACATCTTTTTCCAGGATTTACTGTGCAGCTTCCACACCTGTGGTAATGGTTGTCCCCTTACCTTACTCAAGTCTTTCCCTAAGACACACTTATAATTGATTCCTAATGGCTATGCTGACTTTTACCAAAACTCAAAGGACAGTACTTAACTTTCTCCATTCTCTTATCTCTAATTGATTGACACCTGCATTTCCCCATTCCTGCTTGGAATCTTATTGCTTTGAAGAATAATAGTGATGATGATGATGATGATGATGATAACTAATAATTATTGAATATTTACTATACTATAGGCATATTTTAAATACATTATGTATTCATGTTTCTCAAAATTTTTTCAATAGCTCAAGAAAGTAAATGAGATTATAATTCAGATCTTCATATATGGAAACTGAACCATGAGAGTTTATGTATCTTGCTCAAAATCATACCAAGGATAATTGCATGAACAGAATTTTATGCTCAAGGGGTCAATTCCATAATCCGACATCTTGACTGTTATTTCACACTGCCTTTCACTGGACACATTAGTGAAAAGATATTATTCTTTAAAGAGAAGGCAAGAAGTATGGAGCTGAAATCTGAATTCCAAAAAATTATATTTAAGATGGATAAAGGATTCTGATAATAACGTGGTATGATGGGTTGTCTGGATTCTAAAAAAATAACATTAAAAATGAAAAGAAAAAAACTATTTTCAAGGTTTATTACAAGCCTCAAAATAAATGTTTTATAAAGAACACTTTTTTCAATTAGATGGTTTAACTACAATTTGTATTGTCATCAGATAAAATACTCATGTCTAAATTTTATAGAACACAAAATACAAGATTGGACTAGCATGTTGGTAGGAATGAAAATCAAATTTTTTGTTGCTAATGAAAGTATTTATATGATTAAATTTAATGCAATTAGATGTTTTTATTTTCATTTTTTAGAATGTTTTCAATTTAAAATATAGTCCATTATGTCATGAACAGCTATGTAAAGTGATATGCATGTGCCTTAATTTAATGAAATAGAGAAGATGTGACTGTAATTTAGCAATGGAATTTTCTTAGTTGCTGCCTATTTTTGTTACCTGTTTGGCAAATGTCTATGTGAATTTAAGTTCTGAATCCAATAGTAAAAATCTTTACTAAAATGGGAATAAATTCCTGTCCTCCATTTTGTAAGATAGCTTTGTCATACATAGAGTGAGTAAATCATTGTTTAATCATGCTAAAGAGTGTATGACTCCCTTCTTCTCTTCAGCTTCTCAGAATAAAACAAATAACAAAAAACAAAATGGCATGCTCCTATGACTACTCTTTTGGTTCACACATAGCACCTTTGACATGATGACTACTAAGGCTGGGATCATATATACTTACCTTTGCTTGGTTTCCTTCAGAAAGAACGGAGTGACTCTATACTTCCAATGACTTTAATTGCGTAATTTCCCCCACATGTCCACCACAACATGGGTAGTCTCTGAATCTGCATGTGATAAAGCACAATTTCTTATTGAATCATTTTTTTAATAAGAAAAACTTTTAGACTTTCACAAGATGCTATTCAAGTTGTCCGCTTCTACCGCTTTCTCCGCATACTCCTGATTTCAGCCTCCCTACAGAAGCATAAAGGCAGAATCTTGCTGTAGGTATTACTCCTTTATCAGCTGCTTTTGAACATTCTTCATCTTATCCAGTAAATCAAACATAACTTTACTTGGAAGTTGAAGTAAAGGGTTTTGTGTAAAGACTGCTGAAAAAGACCCATTTGCAGATTTTTTTTCCCATGAATTCTCAGGCATTGTCATGTTTCTTAAGTGGAAGTTATTAATAGCATTTACAGAAGATATTCCAGGCAGTAAAATTTGGTATTGTATTGCTTTGCCTTCCCCCTTGATTTCTAAGTAAGACCCTGTGTTCCTGCTGCCACCTTCTTGTCTTGGATCCTGCTTCTTATCAAGCCCAGGGTAGACACTTCTTGCTCCACAATTGAGTCTTGTTTTATGCTCCTCTCACTGGTGTGACCCTGCTTTAAAACATGTTCTGCTTTTATTATTTTTGATGACACCTATTGAAAAGATACCATTAGGTATTGTCATTAAACCAAATCAAGACTAGTTTGTTATGTTCCCTGGGATAGGAAATTTCCAATGCTATTCTTCACCATAGCTCCAACTACTCTCAAGTTTCTCCCCTGTAGGCTTGAGTTGTCCAATCCTTTGATGGACAATCCTGCTATAGTTGAGACTGATTTTAAGGCATTATATATTTTTTAAAATTCCACATTAAGAAGATTATGCTTTTCTGAAGCCATCTTCAAATTTTGAAGAGAGCAGTAAAAATGATTTAAATTGTTCTCAAAGAATTTTATTGAGTAGACTGATTTTTGCAAGGGGGAAAAGGAAATGAAATCAGGAGCTTACTTCCTAGGTTCTAGCTGAGAATACAATATCTTAAAAACTCTGAATAATGATGATTGACAAGGAAGACTTTATTATTTTGTATCCTTTTATGGAACATTTCAACAAAAAATGTACACAAATATTTTATCAAGTAGATTTTTCAAAAAAATCAGAGTTCATCATTAAATGATTTTTCAAGTATTGTACTGAAAAATTTAAAAACTCATGTGTAAACACTAGCTAGGGTGTAGTGCAGTGGTAAAATCCTTATCTAGCTGCATGAGGCATTGGTTCAATCATCAGCACCATACATACACACACACACACACACACACACACACACACACACACACACAAAATCACAGATAGTATGTTTGCATTTGTTTCAAATGTCTAAAAAACTCAATATTAATTCTAATTTATATTTTATTTTAGAACAGTTTCTGAGACAAGTTTCAAAATGACCTCATTATAGAAAAACTATTTTAAGAATCCTTAAAATGCAAAATGTTCATAGTGCCTCCAATTTAACATTGTTTGTGAATTTGAATTCCCATTAGCCATTCACATCTCACATAGAGCAAAAGAAGTGATTATGCTTAAAGGAAATCTCTGTAAAATATTTGGACTTAAAATATAATCAGTGAGTACACTTTCCTTTTTAGTTAAGTTAAGGCAAACTTAAAAGGCTTTAAAGGTCAAAAAAATTGTTAAGAGAATAATTGTGAATATAATGTCTATGGTGAAATAAAATTCAAATTAAGTAAGAGGGCAAGCTACAGTCAATTTGCCTTTCATTTTTAAATACTATGCAGAAGTAGGAAATAGTGAGATAGCATTATAACTTTGAACATGTAAATGTTCTATAGATGAAAATGAGCTGCTATCCTCACATCCACTGTTCAGCACATGTATTTCATTCCATGATGATATGTCCCAATACCTATTCTATCCCTTCGTAACAGAGATGCACATGCAAGGGCGGGGGGAGAGACAGAGACAGAGACAGACAGAGAGAGAGAGAGAGAGAGAGAGAGAGAGAGAGAGAGAGAACATTTATATTCATGACTTAACAGCCTTAGCTGCTGTCTGCTTCTCACTAGAGATATGGATAGCCCTCATTTGAGTAATTAACCAAATGAAAACTTTCTTCCATGTCATTAATAGATCTTCCACACTGAAATGAAAATAAAATTATTTTTTTTGGATTAAATGATGGAATGTTCAAGTAGTCTAAAGAGTCACTACAAAGATACCATTATTGCTACAGTAACAACCATACTTCTTCTTACTATATGCATGTTTTCATGAGCATCAAGGTATATTACTGACTATAATCAAAAGTGAGAAAACATTCAGGAATTTTGTAATTAACTGACCAATAAATGAAAAAAAATATGTAACAACTACATCCTGGAAAAAAATTTCATCAATAGGGCATACAATGCATCTGAAAGAGGATGTTGACTTTTCTACAATGTATTGCCTCTAGATATATAAAAAAGTCTCACTGATACTTGTGTGTGTGTGCACGCATAAGTGTGTGTAAGACAGTTGTTCATTTTGAAATCCTTGTCATTATTCTTTGGTTTCCGACTACAGTTACTATTGGAGGTTAGTTCAGAACAGTGTTTCTTCATGTCACCTTTTGCCTGATGTCTTTGTTTTTGGAGAGTTACTACTTTGGAAATTGTTAAATCACTAGGTCATCTATCGCTTTCCAAAGTCTGGCAAAAGACCAGAACAAGTCACTTCACCTTAAAATCAAGCTTCAAGAGCCTTTAAAAGAACATGTGAGTGTGTGAAGTAGGTATATGAGTATGCATGGATATGTGTGCATCATTGGTTTATGAGTTTCCAACTTCATTTTCTCAAATAACATGACTTATCAGTTGTCATTGATAACCTTAGCATCAGAGGCAGCAGTCCAATAAGAACCACTACCATCTTTGTGTCTGATACTGTGTTTAATATAGTCTGTTATCTAATTTTCAAAATTTGGTTCTGAAAAAAAAAAGGATTTCTTTCTGAATTTTGTAGTCAGTCATTCCCATATCAAATACCAATGAGTGCTTCCTTATAGGCCAGGCACTGGGATACAGAAGTGAACAGAACAGTCAGAAATGCTGACTTTAGTGCTGACCACATTCTACCATAGAGAGACATGCAATGAAAAAATTAAAGTAAGTAATTTGCTGGGTAAGTTAGAAAGCAATTAGGCTTACAATATGTGAAGCTGTCAAGGGAGAACATGAGTGCAAAGAAAAGTGAAGTTGTGGAGTATAGTTAGCTTTGGGTTCAAAGTGGTGTTGACTTTTGCGTAAAGTTGGATGAAAGGAGGGGAAAAGTCCTCTCAGGCAGAGGAAGTACCAGCGAAGCCTCAACATTGGGCATACATCACATTTGAAAACTTTTTCTGGAAACCCGTGTGTCTGGAACAGAGTGAGCCCATGAGACCAGAGATGGAGGCAGGGGCACAGCTTGGAGCCTCATTAATACCTTTGAGGAGAGGAATAGTAGGAGCTCATCTATAAGCTTTGAAAGGATTGCTCTACGTAATATATAAAGAATATGCTGCAGGAAAATGTGTTTTCTGTTGCTGATAACACAGTACCACAGACTAGACAATTTTAATGAAAAGAGATTTATTTTGGCTCACAGATCTAAAGGTCCAAAGTTCAAGCGGTGCATTTGGCTATGACCTTGTGAGCAGAGCTCCAAGGCAGCACAGGGCATCACGCAGCAAGAGACAGGGAGCATACATGTGTCTGTGCTTCGCTTTTCATTTCTTTTCATCATCTTGTAAAGATTCTAGGGTTAAACCATAGTAGTCCAACCTACTGATTTTAGGTAACCCTGATCATCTCCTAAAGACCCCCTTCTAAATGCCATTAATCCACAATTTAATTAAATTTCTACCCTTTTAATAGCTCACAATGAGCTCTAAACCCAACACGTGAAACCATGGGGGGACGCGTGCAAATTACATCCAAGCCATAGCAGGAGAAAAATGTGACAGCAGAAAAATCAGCAAAGTGACTACTGCAACAATTCTGAAAAAAAAAAAAAAAAACAATGTGAAAGTTTAGACAAAAGATTGAACAAACTTCTAATAAGTTTATTTTAATCCTGTATATGCTTGTTTCAACTCCACCCTTCTGTTTCCTGTGTGCTGCATGCAGCACTGCTAGGATTCACTGAGCCTTTGGTTAGTGAATGCTTTTTATAGTGTTCTGAAGGACATCTGAGATAGTAACTTGAGACCAAAGGTTATGGATAGAAGAACTGGATTTGGTTTTACCAAAATTCTGAACACAAATAAGAGCCATAGTTGTGTTTTTATATTTGAACGTTTTCTTGTTTTGTTTGTTTGTTTGTTTGTTTTGTATTAGTATCATCAGTAGACCCAGGAGAATGAGCTTTTACACAACAGGAACATTAAAAAAATGCAGAAAGCGAAGTAATGCTACTTGCTACTGAGAGAACTCACCAAAACTTCGAGTGATATTTGCCGTTGTTTTGGCTGTAGGTACCATTTCTGCTCTCCAGTCGAAGTTTCAAATACCATTCTTAATAGGTTTAAATAGAGTATATAGATCAGTCCTGAGAGAATTAGGAAGACAATAGAAATAATGGAGAAATGGTGAGAAATATAAGGCTGATAAAGCAGAGCAAAACTCAAAACACAGGACAAAATATATTCATGAATTTTGTTTTAGTTGTTTCCAGAGTAGAAAAAAAAATACAAATGTTGCAGAGCTCAGAATATTTCTATATAAGTTTAAGTGTATCTGTATTACCATTTTGTTTTCCAAAAATGAGTGCTGAATAATGTTTTCAACTGATTCATCAGATCTCTTTTAATATTGTCCCCCATTAAAATCACAGTAATTAGGTGTTTACCAATGGGGGAATGGATTCCAAATGCAGGAAAAAATTACTGTATTTACTTGATTTGAATGATGGTTAAGCCTCACATTTTCTGGCTTCAGACAGTTGAAGGACACTTTTGTGCTTGTGTTCTGTGGATGGCTAAGTCAAAATTAGTTAGATGATGGGATACATCTTCACACCAAAGGCAGAGAAACTTACAAATACATTGAGGACACACCTACATATACTCACACTTCATACTACAAAATATTACTGGACAACATTAATGAGCATGTGAGTATACATACAGTTTTCAAAATATCACTACTATGATTAAATAGGAATTCTTCTTCACTAGCATTTTTAAGAATTTTAGACTAGCAATGAAAGAATCAGCTTTGATTTTGACCGATCTCTTCCCTATCTACATGCCTATTTCAAAGTACAGTACTCATTTGACTTCCTGCACTTATTGTCGAACTAGGGATGTCTAAATTTAAATAAATAACCTGAAGTCTGATCCTCTAACTCAATAGCCAATCCATTATACTTCTGCTTGATAAAAGCGTGTGGATTGTCACAGCACCTTACATGCAATTTTCTAATAATAGGTTTATTTGTCTTCTCTGATTCTTATCTCAAAAATACATACTACATTGAGAAAACCTCCCTTGATGAGTGTCTCAACCAGAGAATCATCCTTCTCATTGACCCTGATATGTGGGCAAGTCACAACATTCTTTTGATTTAATTAGATGCCATCTACCATTCTGCGTTCTTCAGACTGGTGTGCTGTGCAGCTAATCACCAAGATTCTGTTTGCTAATATGCCAGCATCTTATGGAGAGTGAAAATTGGATTGTTTAGACTACAGGAAAAAAGAATACTAGGAGTGCCTCAAGTGAAGAAAGAAAGATAAATTATACTGTGAGGGAAAAGAGCTTTGGTGGTAGAAAAAGATTTTTAATTGGAAATGTCATGAAAAATTTTTCTTTATTGAGGTATAACATTAATCTCCCTCCAATTACTTCCTTGTTTCGTACAAACAAAAATATTTGGGAAAATACAACACTTGGTTTCTAATAATTTGATTGTCTTAATCCAATTTAATCTAAATACATTCAAAATGGCAACACAAACCTCACTTTCTTCACCCTTATTCTCTACTCTGTACTCTTCCATTTTGATTATCCTTTAGCGTATACTTTCCTCATTCTCCCATTTTGCTGTGTAATTCTTAGAGAACAGGGGTCATAATTTCATCTCGTATCATTATTTCCACAACCTGCCCATTTATCTCCTCTCTATTGAACCTAAAATATTCTTCGTTAGCGTTCTAATAATTTTTAAATGGTCTTAAAGATGATAAAAAAAAATTCTTGACTTTTCAATTCAACCTCTTTACTTACTCAAATATTAGTACCCTCACTGTATTGACTAAACCAGAAAATTGGAAACCTTTGGATTCACCTTGGGGCTAAAATGAATCTGCTAAACATGCCAAAAATTGTCAGATAAACTTTTCATCTGAGTAAGAAATAAAAGCAGCCTGAATTCAATGATGTTTGCTTAGTCTTTGTGGAATTCTTGCAAAGCATAATGTATAAGAATAATGGTCTGGGGAGCTGTGTTAAGCTTTAGTAATGAATATTCCCACCCTCACTTTCTTTTGATCATGACATATTTTTTGTTCTAATGGGTTAGCTATCACCTGCAGAATGACTATTTTGTTGCTTTAAAAATAATTATTTTTCTTATAAAATTGTTTCATTCATGGTATTTGGATTATTCATTAGCTAGTTTTTATTTATAGTGACAATATTTACATACATTGCATTCCCAGAAATATTGTTTTAGAGTTAGATATCTTTATGTGCAGACAAGGACTGTAAACCAAATAATATCACTATTACAAATTCTTACTTTACAAGTATCCACACCCAAACCCATCTCATGATTATTCTTTAATTAGGAAATAATGAAGTATAGGGTGTAAATGTCTGCCATTTTTTCCTCTGGTTTCATTGAAGGGAATCTATGTTGTACAGAATTGAATTTCAAATAAAAGAATTGATAGATTCTCCTAGTTCTAGTACAATCAAATCTCACATATTAAAGCTTATTTTAAATCAAGACAAATACATGGACAATTTTTTAAATTAATAGTATTTTTTTCATAAGAGTTACAAAATATATTTATGAGCAATGATTATTCATCTCTTGGAAAGGTTCTTACTGTTGCCATGCTTCCATGTGAGTTATAGGTCTTTTAAAACATGAAAAAAGATAATGGCTATAATACTACTATGTGATTTTCAACTTTCCACCTTCTCCGTGAAGTTAAAAGTTAGCTTCCAAAGCTTTTAGAAGGCTGTTGCCCTTTTCAAACTGCGTTTCTAGTGCATCCATCTTATTGATTTATTCATAGTAAATGTTATCGGCTCATTCTTTGTGTGTGAAACTTAAGAAGGGCTACATAAGTGCTTTCTAAACCTTGGCAACCTTCTCAGATGTAGCTTGGCTAAATAGTGAAAACATATTCTTTCTGGCCAAGACAATGGGTAATTTGGAGAGGGAAAATGGGGCTCTCAATTTCAATGAAGACAGCTCATAAATTCAAGTTTACCACCAATACCAAGTACACCATTCCTGGAACTATTACATCCAGAAAAAGATAGAGTCTCTCCAGTAATAAAAGCATTGATCCTGAGCTGATCTGTGGAGTGGTGATGTAAATTGAAAGACGCATTTTGGAGAAATCCATTTCTGTGGTTTCAAAGTCCTTCAGTCTGATAAATAAAGGTGAATGCATATAAAAACAATGTTTGAGGTGGCTAAATTCTACCACTCAAAATATGAACTTAAAAAGAAAATATCTTTGATTGTAATATAAGTTTATCGTTTTATTATATATTTATTCATTCACTTTATTTCTTCCTTTAGCATGGTTTTGCATTTGTATATTTTATTCCATGTGCAAATTTATACTGACAGAATAGTTTCTTACTAACTGAGATTTATAAAGCAGAGAAAACTTGCCAGAAGGTTGACCCATGAAGAGTAACTAAAGAAAATACATGATAGGTAAGTTATTTTTATTGCCTTCACTGGGGATGCATTTAAAAGAACGAAAAACATTCTCCAGTCTTAGATTGTGATCACATTACCTGGCCATGCTAAAGGCACGAAAAAATCAAGAAACTGGAATGGTTTGACTTATGGCTTGCTCCCCAGCACCCACTCTCTTGTTCAATATGTAGAAAGCTAACAGCCCAACTATGATAGAAACATGCAAGAAATTGTTCCATTCTGAAAGATAACTGTGATCAGATATTCTTGCATGTTATTGTCTGGTCTTGCTCTGTCCAGTCAGCGACACAGCAATGGGTCTGCAGTGTAGTGATTATGGATCCTCCACAGAATTTTAATCCTCATCCTTAAATATAAATTTTCCTAGTAAACCTTCCTTCATTTGAATTAGCATTAAATGCTAATAGAAAATGAAGCTTATGTGCTAAAATGGAAACAGACAATACTATAAAGTGAGAAAAATGCAAATATATTGGAAAAATATACCTAGGGAAAAAAAAAAAGGAAGGCAGAAGAAACTAAGCAGAAGAAACTAAGCAGAATAAAATAAAAGGCATGGGAAAATACAGGAAGAAGTTCAAAAATTAAAAATAGGAAATTAAAAAAAATAATATATATATCCTAGAAAAAATTAGTATGTAAGTTTGTGGAAAAAATATGGAATCATATGGGAAAAGTAACAAAACAATGAAACTGAAAGATAACTTTCTTATAATTTAGTATCATAATGAACATGTAATTCATACTGATATTCAATTGAAAAGATTCAGGGTCTATTTTAACATTGCTTGTAATTAATGAAAAATGTCAATAACAATGTTAGCTGAGTAAGTTTACAATTTTTATTCTAAAATTTTTTTCCAAGTTCATTCTTTAAAATTCAATTACTGAGTCTTTATTCTCAACAAATGGAGGATAATTATTTCCTCTTCATGATTGTCAATGTTTAGCCATGTGCTGTAACACAACAGAAAAACAGTCTTTTTTTTTTTTTTTGGTAAAGGGAAACATTTAAAAAATTTAAAAAATAAAAAAGAGGAACATTTTGCATATATTCAACTTTGCATATTCAGAAGAAGACAAACATTTTTCTACATTAAAATTGATATCAGTCCCAAGGAATCTTCACGTGGTAAATTCAGAGGATGATACCAATGATGGTGTCCCAATGAAAACAATGTTGTACCACCTTTACTGGAAGAAGTTCTGCAAAATTGAATTTATACAATATTTAAATTATGAAAAACTAATATTGTTTACTTATTAATTGCTTATCATTACTTGAATGTGTAATATGATATGTCATGATGCATTCTCTATACATGGATATTTAAAAGAATGCTTTAGCAGAATGGTGATTTCTTCAAGCTTTCCTTACTTCACACATTATAAACATATTGAGGTCTTAATAATAAGCCAATATTAATAAGATATAAAATATTATGAAAAATATATTTCACAATAATTATTCCTACATGAAGCAGTTTGAAAAAATCACTTTGCATATGCAATGAAATTGAAGAGATGATGTGTAAACATCTTTTAAAAATCAATGATATGAGGATATGCATAAGTCATTACCTGGTCTAGTTTTTTCTTCTTTTTATGAAAAATGCTTAATCATAAATATCATAGACAATATCAATATTTGAACTGTTACTTCAAGGAGAAGCTATACTAATATATACCAGATCTTAAAATATTTTGAAAGTACTTTCATTCATCTTTGAATATATTTCCACAGGTTTTTTTTTTTTTTTTTTTTTTTTTTTTACATTTTCACAGCTTTGCATTCACTTACCTCGATCCAACAGGTAAACCCAAAACATTCCTTGAGAAATCAAAATTATCTGAAGTGACATTTGTCCTCATTCTCTATTTGCTTACCTCCCTCTTCCTACCCTTCAGCCTCAGGCCAAAAGGCATTTGTACCACTGCTAAAAGCCAAGTTCTCTATTATGCTTTCTGTTATATCCTTGTCCTGATTCCTGTATGCATGATTCTTATTCTTGTAAGGTCTGATTAGATCAAACAAGTAAACAACCATCACAGAGCAACCACTTACCACTGCTGCAATTTGAACTTCAAACTATACTCTCCTTTTAAATGGCTACTATTAAAAATTAATATCACTACATTCCCATCTTAACCCATTATCCTTACTTTGATTCCATCTCTTCTCCAAAATTCCTTAACAAGTTCATCATTGTCAGTCTGTTTTAAAGTATACAACTGTCCCTGAAATTCTATCCTAGATATGTTCTCAAGATCAAGACCAAGTATGCAAATCGTCTTTCACTAAGAATGTCCAGAACTTCATTATACACAAGAGTCAAAAACTATGAGTGAAGGGCTGGGGCTATAGCTTAGTTTGTAGAGTGCTTATCTTGCATGCACAAGGCCCTGGGTTCAATCCCCAGCACCCTCCATTTTCTAGTAAATTAATATAACAAAATAATATTCATCAACAAAAGAAAATCTAATGCACACACACACACACACACATATGCATCTCACAAATGTTGTTTTGGCAAATGAACAAAATACAAATATTATGTGCTGAATGATTCCATTTACTATATATTCTGGAACAGGAAAAAAATCCATCTTGCAGAAAAGTCATAACAAAGTCTACTTCCGTGGGAGGTGAGGGTACTAATTGAAAACGACCACATGGTAACTTTCTAGGTGATAGAAATGTTCTGTTTTAACAGTGTATGCACTTGTCAAAACTCATTAAATTTTTACATTTAAGCTTTGCTCATTTCATTCTAATTAAATTTTATCTAAAAAACATAAGAGTGGTATATACTGTACTACACTTACTTGTTTTATTTTATTTTTTTAAATGGTACAGTTTGCTGTTTTTCAAAGTGTTTTCTGTGTTTACCAAGTTTAAACAAACATGCAAGTATGTTGCAGTTAATGACAGCAAGTTTTCTCACTTTTTTTGGTTTGTTTGTTTATACCTAGAATGTGTCTTGAAGTGCTGGATAATATTGGAGGCATCAGTATGAATTCATCATTTACACACACATACACATGCACACACACACTTCATAGTTCTGCTTCTTGAAGGCCTAGGAGCTATATCTGGTGGTCCACCTTGTCCTCTAAGAAGCATTGATTGTTTAAAACACACAGGTGATAGTGCTGATAGGACGCTGAGCCAACAAAGCACAATGAAAGTCTGGGTCAATGTGTAGGTCCAGATATTAAGGAAGTGCTATGAGAACCATGGACAGATGTCAGAAGAACTCCTGAGACAGACTCTTATGTGCAGAAAAAGGAAGAGACAAAGAATGTTAAAGCAAAAGAGGGAAAATATGAACAAGGATCAATGTAAAGTGGAAAGAATAAACAGTGTGCCTTGCACTACTTCTGCAACTTTTCTGTAAATGCAAAATTAAAACAAAATGAAATGTAACAACGACTTTGGTACCTCTCTAAAAATTGATCAAATACCAATGGAATAGTCTATGCGTTGTATTCTGATAGCCTGTGGAATTCTCACTCTCTTCATAATTTTCTTTTCATTGCTTTCCTTTTTTAAATTTTTTTTGACCATTCTTTAAGAATGAATGCTTATTTCTTGCCACTCTGCCGCCACCACCCTCAGAATTCCTCAGAATTCTTCTTTTTTTATAATATAATTTTTTTATTTTTATAATAAAATTATGATTATAATTTTTTATTTGTACCACTTGCCCTTTTATTGTTTTTTTTTAATTTTTTATTGGTTGTTCAAAACATTGCAAAGCTCTTGACATATCATATTTCATACATTAGATTCAAGTGGGTTATGAACTCCCATTTTTACCCCAAATATAGATTGCAGAATCATATCGGTTACACATCCACATTTTTACATAATGCCATATTAGTAACTGTTGTATTCTGCTACCTTTCCTATCCTCTACTATCCCTCCTCCCCTCCCCTCCCATCTTCTATCTCTACCCCATGTACTGTAATTCATTTCTCTCCTTGTTTTTTTTTTTTTCCCATTCCCCTCACAACCTCTTATATGTAATTTTGTATAACAATGAGGGTCTTCTTCCATTTCCATGCAGTTTCTCTTTTCTCTCCCTTTCCCTCCCACCTCATGTCTCTGTTTAATGTTAATCTTTTCCTCCTGCTCTTCCTCCCTGCTTTGTTCTTAGTTGCTGTCATTATATCAAAGAAGACATTTGGCATTTGTTTTTTAGGGATTGGCTAGCTTCACTTAGCATAATCTGCTCTATTGCCATCCATTTCCCTGCAAATTCCATGATTTTGTCATTTTTTAGTGCTGCGTAATACTGAGGCTTCTGTGTAGAGTCTACAAAATATTCCCTTACCTCCAATTTTACAATTGACTCAATGGCCCTCTCAGGTGAAATTCGGTAGATTCTTTCTTATGTTATATTTCCTTTTCTTCATATAACTTTTTGTTTTAATACTGATGAAGGCTTAAAAAATAAAAACACTTCCACTTTTGTGAACTTCAACAATAACTGAATTGCATGAACCAAGCAGGTGCTTAATGTTTTCAGTTCAATAGTTTGGGTTGAAAAATATATCCCAGCGAAAATATAGCTTTAAAAATATTGAGTATCGGTGTTTAGGCTGCCATTCTAAAACTTATTTATGTAAATTATATTAGAAAGTTGTTTTCTAGATGTTCAAAAATCAAAAATCATTTCTTAGGAGCAAGCAGGTTTGAACTTGCCAATTACTTTAATAAATAAATTCAAACTTCAGTCAATTTGTGAGCTTGTACCTGCTACTCTGTCCTGTACAATAGCATCTGCTACTTAGTCAAAGTGTTTTCATGCACTATAATGTCATTGATCAAAACTACCCCACTTGCAGGTTCCTACCAGCTGTGACATGGTCTTGATAGAAAGTATTCTTATATAGGAGAGCCCTTTTCTTTTATTCTGGACCAACAAAAGAAGAAAAACTGAACAGATGTTTTCAAACTCCAGTGGCCATCTGCTGAGCCCAGAGCAGCCCTCCTGACAGGAGCAATCTGCAGTGTACTTACTCATAAAACACCCATTTTGTGAATGAAATGATTTTAGTGGTCTCCAAGGCTATCACTTTTTCCTCCTCTGTCAGTACTAAAATTAATGTGGAAATGAATGTAAACAAAGCACTTTGCTGTCCTGTATTTCTAAAAATTTATTGACTTGTTTAAACAAGTAACTCCAGTGTGAACAAACACAGTTTCATTATAATTGCATTTAAATCTTGATGGAAAACAGCAACCTCTCGTCAAGCCATTCTTTTCTTTGCGATTACACATAAAGGCTTAAAATTGAGATCTGTGTTACTCTTCAGGCCAAAGATGCAGGTCTTTGTTATGCTGAGGCAATTTTCTCCTCCAGACACACTAAATTTCCCAGGTTAATATCTGCATATCCTAATATTACATACTAAGATATGCACTTACATATGCCATAAGAAAATACACACTGTGTGGCTTGTGCATGTCTCATAATTCTGGAGACAAATGGTCTAGGCTCATGGTGTCTGCAGGAGGGTTTTCTCTGAATTTCCTGAATGAGGGATCTGTTCCAGACCTTCCCCCTTGGCTTATAGATAGCCTCATGTTCACTGTGTCTTCAAGTGCATTCTGCACACCTTCTCCTTCAAAGTTTCTTATCTTACATAATTTATCATCCTAGATCTAAGCTTTGTTTTGTTCCCATCACTGCTGGGGCATGATACATGAACACCTCCCTCAGTTTCTCTTCTTTAACACATTTGATATTTAACCATTTAGCAACTTCCTATTAAATTCTTGGCATTAACAGAAATTGAAGCATTGTAATATTCTTTTTGAAAATAAGACCATGATAATCTGTGTTAAATATACTACAACCAAAAAGAGAAGTTATGAATCTTGACACATGACTGAAAATTAGCAAGAAGTCATCATAGAGACACTTTGAATAATATGAATATAGGAGAGTTAAGTAAGATGAAGAATAGAATAATATGACCCAAAAGTATTTAAGGGGTTTTCAGCATAACAGAGAATAGGAATGAATATTGGAAGAAATAATGGAAGACAATATTCTAGAAATTTTGAAGGATCTAGATCAGAAGTTCTGTAAATCACAAGCCATATTTACTTTTCTTCCCATCATTGCCAAACATGCCCAATACACAAAGAAAGACAGGGAAGCCACACTTGTCAAAATTTTAGGACAGATAGTTGCTATTCTTTGAATTTTTTTGCTCTCTCCAAAATTCATATTGAAAAGGTCCCAATACTGTTGTACTGAGAGGTATGACCTTTGAGAAGTGACTGGGTATTCAGGGCTCTACCCTCATTAATGGGGTTAGGTGCCCTTATAAAAGGGCTTGATGGAAGAGGATTTTTCCCTTGACTATTTTGAAAGTGCCACGTGAGGACACAGAATTCTACCCTTCTGGAGAATGAAGCTCTTATCACCAAATCTACTGGTGTCTTAATCTTGCACTTCTCGGTCTCCAGGAATATGAGAAAATAATTTCTATTTTTAGAAATAATCCAGTCTTAGTTGTTTTGTTATAGCAACACAAAACAAACCACACAGTAATGAAACATAACTTTGACCTCAGCCCCTGTAGTTGGGTGGTATCTTCTCTCCATAATTGCACAAATATTGCCAAACATTATTTATAGTAAACAATGGTTAAAAAAATATTGAAAAAGTATATTTTAAAAATGATGTTTTAGATTTGTTTAACTGGAGGATACCATAATTGCAGTGGGTCAATCTAAAGGTAATGGTAGAACTTATTTTACATTATAAAGATTTCCCAAATAGATAAAAGTCTAAGGAAGAAAACTATGATCATCATGCATTGGACAAACAAAACAAACAAGCAAAAACAAAACCAAAACAGAAAAAACAAACAAACAGTAGAGGCTGCTTCTTAACTTTAGGATTTAAAACCATCTCAGGATAGCAAATTTCAATTTAAAATTTAATTTCTATTGTTTAGGCAGATTTTAACAGCTTAGAATCTATTTCCCTTTATTAAAGCCCAATTCTCTCGAGATAAGCTTGTGTAGACTGAATATATTCCTAAGCACTGGTATCAAATCCACACCTCAAACTGAAGTCACTTTACCTTCCTCCTTGATCCACTTTCGGGTTTCTTTTGGGGAGATTCGGGTCAGGTCCTAGTTAGCTCCACAGACTTCCCTTTATGCCTCAGGTCTGAAGCCTCTGCCCCTCACACATTCACCTGGGCATCTCTCCTTTACGAATTAAACTGGTGACTGAAATTAATCCCCATTTATGGCTGACCCAAAAGACAATCATCCAGACAGTTTTCTGATTACGGGGTCTTAAGGCAAATCACGCCTAAGCAATGGAATATAAACCCGATTAAAGGTAGAGCATAGCAAAGCTGGCAGAGTTCTTAAATCACTGTCTTTGTATGTGAATCTCTACCTCCTGTATGAAAGTAAAAGGAAAGCAATTCAAGCTCCAGATAAAGGCTTTCAATTTTTGGAATGAGAGTCCCACATTTCCTAACCCTCAACCTGCTAATACTTTGCCTGAGCAAAGTAAAGAGGTCTTGAAATCTCCAGTCCCTCTATCTGCTACACCTGAAAAGAGAACTGAAATGAACCCAAATGATGGAAATTAGAGATACTAAAGAAGCTTTCTTGGTCTGTCTGAGTCTCTAACTAGCAGAGTCAATAATTTTTCTCCTCTAAACATAGTTTCAAAGCCCACATTTATATGTTGCAAGGTTTAACTTCCTTGGTTAAGTTTTGGTCTCAAGGAAAATTTGTAGGTGAAATAAAAAGGGTACAGTAAACGGCAGTAAAGTGTACAGTAAAGAAAATTTTGAAGGAGTTATGTTCTCATGATCATAAAAATAGCAATTCCTTACAGTTTTTCATTGCCTTTCTTTTCCTATTTAGGTTTATCTATATGGAGAAATAGTGACTATCCTGTGTGTATAATTCTTCAAAGAAAGATTCTTATCTATTTTGACTAGTCAAAGCATAATTGCAATCAAATAGCTACTGGGCATTCTTTTCCATGTTATGTAAACTCTAACCCCAAAGTTTGAACCTTTTATGCCTGTCAATAAGTTATAACTAATCCTAAGAGACCTAGTGAAGCTAAGATAACTTCAGTATCAGAACATCATTACAAATCGACATAAAATAAAATCGCACAGACAAAACCAAACAAACTTTAAAGCACCTTACTGAGTCAGTAGTGTCATCTTTTCCTATATTTATTATTTTTATCTATGATAATATTCTGTTTCAATGTTTACAAGAATTGTAACTGTAAAGTTTTTTTTAATCATTAATTACAGTTAAATAAATTCTTTTATTTTTCACGGTTAAGATTGAACCCAGGACCTTGCACTTGCTATGTAACCACTGTAGCACTACGCTTTGACCCTTTATAAATTAACAATATATGAAAGAGTTTACAGCACTGTCAATCCACCTGTTTTTCATTAGCAGCAGCAACAACATCAACAAAAAAGGAAATCTAATGACTCCTCTTCTGTTTTAAAAATTGTTTTCCAGGTATAAATTATACAAAGACTTGGATCAAGGTGAAAATCCCCTGGATTGCATTGTCTCATTCTTTAGATTTATCCATCTCTTATTTGGTCTTGAATGAAATTCAAAAATCTCACAGTGAAGAGAACATGAAAGCCCCTGGATTAAGTTCCCTGGGGCAGCTGGCCACCTTCTCTGCAGGGGAAGTGAAGAATGCATGTGGCTGATAGAGAATGATCTTCTTTTCCTTTATCTTTTCTAAAGTAAACCCACTTCCTGGGGCAGAGGGCAGAATCCATCCTTTCAGAAATTCACAGAACAAATTAAATTAGAATATTTCTCTTATCCCCATCTTGATTTCCCTAATCCTTCTCTACCTTTTCTTAATGACTGTCTTTATTGAGCCATAATTCATATGCTACAAACCAAGCAGTGATAGTAATATCTTAAGGAGTTGGATTCCCATGGAAATTTCAACCAAAACAAAACAAAACAAAAATAATTTTAAACATGCTTTTTGTTATGAATTACACCTAAGAAGTCAAAGGAGATTACTTTTTAAATGTTATTGAAATAAAAAAAAACAATCAACTAGAACCAAAAATAAATAAATAAATAAATAAATGGAAATTGGATTGTTAATGAAACTCAGGAAACTCAGAAAAAAGTCTTTAATTTGTGTCTATTTAGTGATATTCTGTAAGTTAGTTATGATAGAGTAACACAAGCTCAGAACTTAAACATAGCTAGTATAAATCTCATTTTATTTAGGAATAATACATGCTCATCTGTGGCATTTTTACATGCACAGACACACTCAGATGATTGCAGCAGTTAATAAATATCTATTACTATGAATGTGTTAGTTCCAATATTTTAAAATAAACATTCATATATTCTGTTATTCATGTCTACATTTGCATAAATATGATTAAATACATATGGGAAAATGAAAACGTAGGTTAAAAACACTAAGGGCCCATAGTCTCAGGTTTCCATTTATTACAGGGTAATATTCTAGTTATATACCTTTGAAAATGTCACTTTTTCTTTGTGGAAAGTTATTTTTCCAATATGCAAAATTTTGGCAAGTCTAATGGACATTTTACTATACTAAAGACTACATATGAAAAATTGTGTATAAATTACAATGCTAGGTTTTAGAAAATACAGGCAGGAGGTTTCTGTTATAGCACTACTGAACCCAAATAATTTTGAACATTTCACAGAATTATTGAAAGAAGTCTTCATAGGAAACTTCTAAAATTCAATAATACCAATAACTTTCTTTCTCTGCTAGTACCAGCCAAAAATATTCTTTATCTTATTAACATTATTAATTGCATTAATTAATATTTCATAACATTATCTAATTAATGTTGATTTTTCAGTGTTTTTATTGCACTAGTCAATGTAATGACACAATACCTTTAATGTTTTTAATTTAGTTTTTTTTTTTTTTTGTGTGTGTGTGTGTGTGGTGGTGGGGATTGAATCCAGTGTCTCATGCATGCTAGGCAAGCACTGTACCACTAAGCCACAACCTTAGCTCCCAGGTGCAATTTTTGATTCTGTTAATCGTATCATGGTAGCATGATTGACTTTGCCCATAAATGGCAAGAGTTAGACTTGCAGGAACATAAATCTTTGAAAAAAGTCCTTTGGGAAATTTTAGACAAGTTATCCTCATTGTTTAAAAAAGAGACATCTAGAAGTGACAAAGTTTTCTTAAAAACATAAGGACAGCTAACTTGAAACAAAAAGGACAGGATTGATAAATTAAATTGAAAATTTAAAATAACTTGGATCATATGTTATGTCATAAATTCTTCGTTTGACTAATCCATCTTAAATATACTTTATAATGCAAGAGGTTTTGCTTTTAGATTTTATTTTGTGTGGAAGAATGGAAAGCAACTCAGTCATTGCTAAATTGTCAGTGACTCTGTACAGTTAGCTGAGGAGGAGAAGTAAGGATAAGTACTAAAGGATGCCATTATTTAATGTTTAGAAGTTAATTATTCATGCTCTCAATTTTTTTTTTTTTAGCTATCATTGAACATGTTTCTGGCCTTGTTAGGCATTAATCAACAAACACCAACATTAGGGCAAGCAGAAAGTCAAATTTAAGAAGTCAGAGTTTGTAAAAATAAGCATTTGTAACTCTGACTGAAACAGTTTGTCAATATTGGTCAATAAAATATTTGCATATGTCATCTAATTTTCATTATCTTGACTTAACCTAATATCCTGAAATTCCCCTGGCAATCGTTTTGGTGAAACATCTTCCAATGAGGGTATACATATTCTTTAGTTCTTAGAAATACCTATAGCTTGTCTAGGGGTTTAACAATTTTATTTATTTTTTCTAAGAACCCACTTTTGTGGCATCTATTTTTTGAATTTTTGTTTGTTTATGTGTTCCAATTTTGTTGATTTTTGTCCCTGATTTTAATTATTTCCTGTCTTCTACTGCTTTTTGTGTTGATTTGTTCTTCTTTTAAAAGGCTTTGAGATGTAATGTCAGATTATTTGGTGACTATTCTTTTAAAGAATATGCTCAATGTAATGAACTGCCTTCATAGTGTCTCAGATATTTTGATAAGTTGTGTCAGAATTCTCATTTACCTGTAATTATTTTTTTTAATTCATCACTGATTTCTTCTACTATCCATTGGTCATTCAATAGCATATTATTTATTCTTCAGATGTTAGAGTGGCATTTATTTCTAATTTCATTCCATTGTGATCTGATAGGATGCAAGGTATTATCTCTCTCTCTCCTTTTTTTTTTTTTTTTGTATTTGTGAAGAGTTGCTTTGTGGCCTAAGAAATGGTCTATTTTAGAGAAGGATCCTTCTGCATCTTGGAAGAAAGCATATTCATAATTGTAGAAAATCTTTACCATATGCTCCTCAGATAAAGCATTGATTGCCAGGATATACAATGATTTCAAAAAACCTTCCCACTAACAAAGCAAAGAACCCAATCAATAAATGGGCAAAGGAACTGAACAAACACTTCACAGAAGAAATAGGAATGGCCAAAAATTATTTAAAAAGTTTAATATCTCTAGCAATTACAGAAATTTAAATTAAAACTACACGAAATTTTGTCTCACTCTGCTCAGAACGGCAATTATAAAGAATGCAAGAAACAACATGTTTGCAAGGATGTGGGAGAAAGATATTTTTATGCATTGTTGGTGGGTCCAGAAATTGGGAAAACCACTATGGTAAGCAGTGTGGAGATTCCTCAGAAAACTTGAAATGGAAACACCATTTAACCCAGTTATTTCACAAAAAATGAGATCCTAATTTGACTGAGTTTTACTCCATGTATATATCATATGTCAAAATACATCCTACTGACATGTGTATCTAAAGAGAGAAATAAGAAAAAAAATAGAAAAGAAAATGGCAGGAATAGTATAACTATATGTTACAGTCATGGTCCAGCATTGGTTTGTGGGACTTGTTGTGTAAATCCTCTATTCCATTTACCAAATAAACAAACAAAAAATAACATACCTGTAGATTTTTGTGGGAGATAACTTGGAGGAATAAGTATCCATCATCATTTTGAAAATATCTAAGGAATAATGGATAAAATATTTTAAATTAATCGATGACTTAGAAAGTAAGTACATATAGAATATTCTGAAGATCAAAATTGAAACAAAATATAAACAAAAGGTGATCCAGGGAGATGGACAGAGCCCTATATTTATTTTTAACTTGAAGATATTTGATAAATCTTGTTAACTTTTAGATCACATTGGTGTAAAACCACAGACTATTGAAATCTGCCAAAACTCATGAGAATAGAAGCCATTAAACTGGAATCCAAGAACACTGCATATTGAGTGTAATACTTAACTAGAACTGAAATTGCACAACCTCTTCTACTGTCACATAATTCAAGATTATAAGAGGAAAAAATGGTTTCTCTAAATCCTGACTCTCAGGATGGGAAAAATTTCTTTCTTTAATTTTCATGCCAAAGTCAACTTCACAGCAGGTTTGCATACTAAATTCACACCATTTGGCTATAAGGCAATATTAGATCATCAAGTGCGTTTTACTTGAAGTGATTTTGCTTCCATATAATTATTATAAACAAAAGTTGTCTCTAGAGTAACATACATTCAATTGTAGACTCAACATTTTCCTCCAACAAAGTTTTGAAATAAAGTGATCTCATGATATAAATAAATAATAAAATACTCAAGACCCTAAGATGCCCCATGCCAGCACCACCTGGATATAAATTTTCAAGTAATACTATATCTTTGGTTTTCTAATATTGCCACTTTATTGTACATGTTTTATAATTCTTTCCTAAGAGTTCAAGTTCAATACCATGAACAGGGAATATCCATATGAAATCTGAAAGAGTGAAAAGGTTAATATGAAAATCTAATATATGATAGAGTTTATAGGGAGCAAATCTAATATATGGCAATGCATAAAGGAGGCTACTTGCCTTGAGAGGGTGATCCCTGAGAATGGTTCATTTGATACTAGACAGCAGAGAGTCAGGGTTCCAACACTTTGCTTCTCCACCAATTTTCTGGTTGACATCCTGTATCATACTTGTTAAGGATTCAAGTAGATAAGATCATTGTCTAAAAATCCTAATAACTGATACATTTCACAATTTTCTGAAGATCATAGGCAGCACACCAGTCCTTCCAAGGTAACAAAAGCCTTTGCTCTGTTAATGGAATCTGTTCCCCTCTCAAGATATTTATAGTAATATGCATTTTCTTGCAGAACTCTAAATAATGCACAAGAGGAAGGAGAAGCAACACAGACAAGAGAAAGCAAACTTGGAAATAATTCAAAAGATATAAATGCTGAATATAAAATAAGTATTTTAAATAAGGTTTAAAAATAGAAAAATAGACTTAACATAAAATAAAGTATAAGAAACTATAAAAATGACAGAATTGACCTGAAAAAGAAGAAATTGAAATTAACAGAATTTGAAGCATTGTAATACCCTTTTTGAAAATAAGACCATGATAAACTGTGTTAAATATACTACAACTAAAAAGAGAAATTATGAATCTTGAGACATGACTGAAAATTAGCCAAAAGTCATCATAGAGACGCTTTGAATAATGTGAATATAGGAGTGTTAAGTAAGATGAAGAATAGAATAATATGACCCAAAAGTATTTAAGGGATTTTCAGCATAACAGAGAATAGGAATGAATATTGAAGAAATAATGGAAGACAATATTCTAGAAATTTTGAGGGATCTAGATCAGAAGTTCTGTAAATCACAAGCCATATTTACTTTTCTTCCAATCTTTGCCACTCTTGCCCAATACACAAAGAAAGACAGGGAAGCCACATTTTACACACATAAGAATTCAAACACACAATACTAAACATGCAGAGATTTATAGAAGACACATAAAAAAATATATTGAAAATACAGTACACCTAAAATCAAAATTAGATTTTAGGAGCCAGTAAAAACATTGGTGGAATCACATTTATTGTACTGAGAAAAATTACTTGGCAACTTATCCATTACTTATGGAGTGTGTGTGTGTGTGTGTGTGTGTGTGTGTGTGAGAGAGAGAGAGAGAGAGAAAGAACAAACCAAAAAATATATATGATTATGGATTTTGTCAAATTGACTGTCAGTAACTGATAAATCAAAAATTTTTTAAAAATTGAATGACATAAAACATCACTAACGGAAATAACAATATTAACATGATATCTAAAAACAGTGTCCCACAGTGAAGAGTGTGTATTCTTTTCAGCACTAGCCAAGAAAATTTCATCAAAGTCTGGCCAATGAAGCCTATACAAAATTTAAAATATTTATAGGATATTCATATTATAAAACAAATTAGAGATAAATTAGAAAGAGATACCCAGAAAAATATAGATATTTAGACATGAAAAAACATACCAGTAATGAGTCAAAGAGGCAAACCTAATGGATACCTGAAAATTCAGTTGAAGAGAAAGATAAGAAAAATGGTGAATGTAAGAACTTATGATGTACAGCTACACAGTACTTATAATGGACGTGCTTATTTTGTGTATGAAAGGAGATATGAAATAAGATGTTGTGAAAAACAAAAGCAGAAATTATTAAAACAGAAAATAGAAGTGAGTTAAAGAATATTAAAATTGCTTTAAAAAAGTCCACATGGAAAACTAACATAATTAACAAAGATAAAAATAAGAGATCTTGAATAAATAAATAATGATATAAGTAGTAATGTGATAAGTTCACATATAAAATTTAAATATATTATCTAAAACTATGTCTGTTGAAAAGTTGAATTTATTTTTCAATGATTTTACTAAATATTCTAAAAAAAAACAACTAATCATATAGTTTTTTTGATTAAATGGAGTCAAACATTTAAAATTTCGCAACTGATAATAGGCCCAGATTTAGTTTCCAATGAATAACTACAAAATTTTTAGGTAATAAACAATTTCAACCTTATTCAAATTATTCTAGTCTTCAAATTGTTTTCTAAGAAATGTACAACTGTAATACAATGCCTGATCAAGACATTGCCAAAAAGAAAATTACATGCTAATCTCATTCGTGATTATGAATGCAAAAATTTTTAAGTGAAGCACGTGCAGTTTGACTCTAATTCAGAAATAAAGTTGGACCCATTCCAGGAATCCAAGGTTGATTTAACATTAGAAAATTAAATAATGTAATTCCCTAGCATGTTAAAAGAAAAATAATTCATGTATTCACCTAACAGGCACAGAAAAAGACAGTATTTTCATAAAATTTCAATCCATCTGTGATAAAAATTATAATTTAGTTATCAAGGAGTATTTCCATAACCTAATAATCTTAATAGGATAATGAAATTGTATAATAGCTGCATAAATCACATAACTTTTTGTGTTTTCATTACTTAACAGGTCAGGGTGTATTCACATTGTTGAGTAGGTACCTTGTGACATCTTGGTGGTCAGTTGCTTCACCTATCCCATCATCTTACTTTCAAATTGTTACTATGTAATCATATACGAGTGACAGAGAAAACTGATAACTTTTCAAGCATGACAGATACAAACAAATTATTTTTCCATACAACCTGCAATGTAAAGTCAAATTTCAAGGTTTTTATTTTTAAGATGGGTCAAAGTTATGGAATAGAATATAGTTCATGTAAAATTTATTGGACAATCCTTGTGTGTGTGTGTGTGTGTGTGTGTGTGTGTGTGTGATTTTCAGTTCATAAATTTATTTATAACAAACTAAAATGCAAGATTGGGTGGAAACTTTGGTTAAACTTTATTCCCACAAAGTAGTGAATGATAGATTTTCATCAAAAGCTAATTATATTTTTCATATACAATAAAAGGTATCTCCAAAAATAAGCTAAAACTAGTAAAAGATTGAAAACTGATAATCAAGTGCAAAGTAGAGATTCCCAATCATATTTAATTGTGCACGAAGCATTCTACCCGGAGATACATGTGATAGACTGGATTGAAACACTTTATATTGAGATAACAACTATCTAGAATTTTTTGTAGATTCAGTGCAATACATATTACATAAAATCAACTGAAAATCTGCAAAAAATTTCTGTAATCTGAATGATATGCATGCGTTTATGCATGAAAATATGAACATACACTCACGAGACCACAAAGCCAAAAAACACCAAGATACTGTTTACTTTTGGTAAAATCTTTCAAGTGTATATTTTTCATAATTTTTATGATCATTTATCATTTTTATTTATATTTGACAGTGGAATGTATTACAATTCTTATTGCACATATAGAGCTCCATTTTTCATATCTCTGGTTGATACAAAGTATATTCACACCAATTCATGTCTTCATACATGTACTTTGTATAATAATGATCATTATGTTCCACCATCATTTCTAATCCTATGCCTCCTCTCTTCCCCTCCAACCCCTCTTCCCTATCTAGTGTTCGTCTATTCCTCCCACGTTCCCGCTGCCTATCCTACTATGAATCAGCCTCCTTATATCAAAGAAAATATTTGCCATTTGTTTTTTGGGGGATTGATTAACTTTATTTAGCATTATCTTCTCTAACTCCATCCATTTACCTGCAAATGCCATGATTCTATTCTCTTTTATTGCTGAGTAATATTCCATTGTGTATATATGCCACCGTTTTTTTTTGTTTGTTTGTTTGTTTTTTTAAATTCATTCATCTACTGAAGGGCATCTTGGTTGGGTTCCAAAGTTTAGCTATTGTCAATTGGGCTGCTATAAACATTGATGTGGCTATGTCCCTTTAGTATGCTGTTTTTAAGTCCTTTGGTTATAGACTGAGGGAGAGGTATCTGGATCAAATGGTGGTTCCATTCCCAATTTTCCAAGAAATCGCCATAGTGCTTTCCATATTGACTGCACCAATTTGAAGTCCCACCAGCAATGTATAAGTGTACCTTTTTCCTCACATCCTTGCCATCATTTATTGTTGTTTGTCTTCATAATAGTTGCCCTTCTGACTGGAGTGAGATGAAATTTTAGAATAGTTTTGATTTGCATTTCTCTAAATGCATGTATGGTCATTTTGATAATATTAATTCTGCCTAATCAAAAGGAAGGTAGATCTTTCTGTCTTCTAAGGTATTCTTTGACTTCTTTCTTTAGGGTTCTTTAATTTTTATTATATAGATCTTTCACCTCTTTTACCTCTTTCATGTAGCAAGTTTTATAACAGCACGACATCATCTAATTGCTAGCAGTGATGAACATTTTTTTATATATTTTTGATGGATTGTATATTTTTTTATGAAAAGTGTCTGTTTGGGTCCTTGGCCCATTTATTTATTGGGTTATTTAATTAATTAATTAATTAATTAATTTATTTATTTATTTATTTATTTATTTATTTATTTGGTGTTTAACTTTTGAGTTCTTTTGTACCCTAGAGATTAGTGCTCTATCTTATGTGTGAGGGGTAAAGATTTGCTCCTAAGATGTAGACTCTCTATTAATCTCACAGATTGGTTTTTTTTTTTTGATGAGAAGAAACTTTTTAGTTTGAGTCCATCCCATTTATTGATTCTTGATTTTAATTCTTGTGCCACAGGAGTCTTATTAACAAAGTGAGGTCTAATCCCTCATAATGGAGATTAAGGCCTACTTTTTCTTCTATTAGACACAGGTTATCTGGTTTTATTCCTAAGTTATTGATCCATTGCAGTTGAGTTTTGTGCATATCGAGAGATAAGGGTTTAATTTCATTTTGTTGCATATGGGTTTCCAGTTTTCCCAGCAACATTTGTTTAAGAGGCTATCTTTTTTCCAATGCATGTTTTTGGCACTTTTGTCTAAATATAAGATAATTGTAATTTTGTGGGTTAGTTTCTGTGTCCTCTATTCTATACCATTGGTCTACCAGTCTGTTTTGGTGCCAATACCATACTGTTTTTGATACTGTTATTCTGTAGTATAATTTAAGTTCTGGTATAGTGATGTCACCTGCTTTACTCTTCCTGCTAAGGATTGCTTTAGCTATTCTGTGTCTCTTTCTTTTCCAGATGAATTTCATGATTGCTTTTCCTATTTATATGAGGAATGTCATTGGGATTTTGATCAGAATTGCATTCAGTCTATATAGTGCTTTTGGAAGTATGGTCATTTTGATAATATTAATTCTGCCTGTCCAAGAGGGAGGTAGATCTTTCCGTCTTCTAAGGTATTCTTTGATTTTTTTCTTTAGGGTTCTGTACTTTTTATTATATAGATTTTTTCACCTCTTTCACATAGCAGGTTTTATAACAGCATGACATCAAAGCTGGTGAAACCATACTGTTAGTCATTTCTGGAGGAAATTTTAATCAGTAGACTGAGTAAAATAAGATGGCACTCACCAATATGGATGAGCCCCATCCAATCCACTAAGTGCTTAGACAGAACTCTTCTTGTAGTGTGATAATCATCCTGTTCTCCCTTAGATACCTAAGCCTCTGCTTCTTGAGCCTTCATACTATACTATCATCAAACCTCCTGGTTCTTGGGCCATTTGACTTGGACTGCATCACACCATCACATTTGTGACATTGCAGATTGCATACTGGGGAACTTCTTGGCCTCCATCATTGTGTGATCTAATTCCAATAAGAAAATATATTTTATTTGTTTTTATATAATTGGTTTTGTTTCTATGGAAAACATTGATTCATACAAGGTATATGCAACATATTTTTTTTCAGTACACTATTTTCTCTTGCCAATTTTTCATAAAAATAATAAAAAGGTTAGTTTAACATAAAATATAACTTATGATACATTTATAGATGTGTCAAACATGCATAACACTTTTTTTCTGAAAATTCTGTAAGTGTTGTGTGCAGGAAAGAAATCAAAGATCCAGATTGATAGTTTCAGTCTAAAGATGGTAAATATGCAAATAAATGTATCTATTTCTAAATCTTTCCCTTCTATTTGCACTATTTTTAGTTCCAGGTTTGTATATCAAACTCATTCACATCTCCACATAGATAATTTGTGGACATTAAAGTTAGTTTGAAACTCAATATGTTAGGTATATTCCTCTACCTCTCATCACACAACAAATAATTAAACAAGTTGTCAATGTAGACACTTAAATATCTCCATTAGTCCTTCTTTTTCTTCTCCCCTGGTACTATTTCTCCTACTGTACACAATTAAGCAATGATAGAAAATATCTTCTAAAGTAAAATATGTCACAGTTCTGTTGACTATTTTTAAACCCTCATTCACTTGTTAGGTTGACATTATTTCAATATGATTATTGAGACCGATTAGTTTTACACCATTGGGCACCCTTAATCCTTGCTTTTCACTCTGGCTATTTTCTAAATCATACAACTGACAATGCAACTCTCATTATTATTTTTTTTGAATTGGTGTGAACAGAGTTTTTATACAAACAGAGATATGATATATGTGTAAAGAGATTGTGATGCATTCCACTGTCATGTATTTAAAAAAATAAAGCAATTAAACAACAACAAAAATTTATTTTGTAGGCTTCAAGTAACTTCAGCAAATGTAATTATATAGATGTTTGAGGGAAGACTAGGCTATAGCATGAAACCAACTCCTTAAAATGAATAACAGCTCAGAATTAGTAGATGATAGATTTTTAAAAATTATGAATCCATCACATAGATGTTGCTGTTTTGTTAGACAGTTCCTTGCATACATTGATTTAGGGAATCACATTCCTTCTATATTTTGGTTCTGCCACATGCCTCTTCCTCTTATTGACCTGCTTTTTGTTATCCTGAAGCAAGTAAAAAGGAGAGAAAGGAAGAAAGGGAATGAGGAAAGGAGGAAGAAAAGAAGCAGCCTGGCGTAGAATAGAAGAAAAATGAAGTGCCAACGTTTATGAAAATTGTAGAAATGATATTTACAAATTTTTCTTGTAAATATTGACTGGAAATCAGTTACAGACTGACTCAATAAAGAGTCTGAAAATGCAACTTCTGGTAGTAGGCTCAGGAGAAAGAACATGGATTTTGGCAACTACCTCTCTTTAAAGACTTCATGATGTAGTCCTGCTTGCTTTAGAAAGTCTCATGCACTTCCTTACTTTATCTAAATTCCTTCTTTAGCAGTAATAGGTTTTCTGCACTTCCTTACATTCTTTCTTCTTAGGACCATTTAATGTGCTGCATCTACTCATGGAATTGAACTTTCTACCACAGATCCTTTGGTCTGGCAGAATTGTGTCCCTCCCAACCTTTATAGTTTGAGGTCTCAATCTCCAGTATCTCAGAATGCAACTGTATTTGGAGATAAGATCTTAAAG
Organism: Ictidomys tridecemlineatus; assembly: GCF_052094955.1. NCBI lineage: Eukaryota > Metazoa > Chordata > Mammalia > Rodentia > Sciuridae > Ictidomys > Ictidomys tridecemlineatus. The sequence continues at coordinate 238,956,665 of NC_135477.1, read as the reverse complement.
AAGAGATTGGGTTAAAATAATTTCATCAGGGATACAGTCTAACCTCATTTGACTGGTGTCTTTACAAGAATAAGAGACATGTGGAATGTGCTGAATGAGAAAAGACCATATGAGAACACAATAAGAAGGTGCCATCTGCAGGACAAAGAGGTCTGTTCAGAAGAAACCAAACCAATACATATTCCTTGGTTTTGGACATCTAGCTTCAGAATAATGAAACTTTATATTTAGTCACCCAGACTAAGTATTCTGTTATGGCAAACAGCCAATTGAACTTAATTTTTCTGCATAGAGGACAGAAATTAATTCCTATGTGTTAAAGTAAGAGATCTGGGGCGGGGGGGGGACCTCCCTTATTACTTTATAGCTGATTTTGATTTATCATATATATATAGTTTGTTTGTTTGACATCCCCAGAAGATCATGTTTCCTCATGCTGAATTTGCTTAATGATGAAGTCACAGCAATACACACAGTAAGAGGTAAAAAATAACTACCATGTTTTGAGGAGATCTATAAGAAATAGAAGAATTGAAGATAGATGGATCCAGTATATCAATGTAAATAGCAAATAAATTCCCAAGCTCATCTATTAGGACACAAGGAGAATCAAGGAGGTTGGGTCTGACACCTGAATTTTAGTTTTGAGTAAGATCAATGCAGCCATGTGTGGTGGTGCATGCCTATAATCCCACTGGCTCTGGGGGCTGAAGCAGGAGGATTGCAAGTTCAAAGACAGTCATCAATTTAGTGAGACCTTGTCTCAAAATATAAATAAATACATAACTAAATAAATAAAGGCTGGGATGTGGTTCATGGTTAAGAACCCCTGGGTTCAATCCCTGGTACCAAAATAAATAAATACAATTTAAAAAAAAAAGGAATGAAGCAAAGTTGGCATTGGTCAAAAGGCAAAATAGAAGAAACTCTGATAAATGACTTTATAAATCAGCTAAGATGTGTGACTTCCTTATGGGCTGCTAGAGAAGTGATAGACCATTGGACAGGACAGCCTAATCATGTGAGGGTTGAGGCAAGAAGAAGAAAAACCAAGCCAAGAAACAGAATGTGAGATTCAGACTTGTAAATCTTGAAGCTGATTTTATGATAGCCAGAAAGTATTATATTTCCCTGAGGGTAAGTGTCCATGAATAAAAGGTAATTGTTTGTATAAATTTTTCACATGTAAATGGTGAGCTGATTCATTAGCACATTACCAGGCACTGACTCATAGTTTTCCCAACTGTGATTACAGACCTGGGAAATGGGACCTTAAGAGACCCAGTATATCTTGAAACTGTGTACTTAATATTTTGCCTGAGAAGGCATACATCATCAGAAAGGTACATATTTACTAGTACTAGTAATTTAGATGCTATGTCATTGAATGGGATTTAATAGCCTTGGTTGATAACAGCAAAATCATCTGTCCCTCTTGTCACCAGTGTTCCCTTAATCTGCCGAGTAAACAAGACATTCAAAATTGGATGTGAATATCTCTATGCTACTATATTCTATAGCTTAGAATACAGATAACTTTTTCCTGACTGCTCTCTTAAACACGATCTCAGAAGTTATTAGCATATTGGTGTCTAATTGACTGTAATAAAAAATGAAAAACCCCTAATAACATTCCTATATGTCATTCCCATAGACCTCAATTATTCAGAAGTTTCATAATGCTGCTGCTGCCTAGTAGAGGATAACCCATTAAATATGCAACTGGGCTAAAATGTGAAAGTTTCTCAAATGCTCATAGGATGGAATCATGGTGGTATTTTAAAATTTAATGTTGCTTAACCTAAAACACAATGAATTCCTCTGCCCAGATATAAAGTTTATGGCGTGGAAGTCAAAATTAATCCACAGTGTTTTGTAGAACTGGTCACATCAACATTTTATCTTTCTTTGTTCAACTTTGAGTTTCTCTTCTAAATATATAGTTTGCCTGTAGTAGTGTTTTAAAGTTAGGGAAGTAGAATTACCATCTGAGAAATTATCATGAATGTAAATCACAGGTAAAAAAGATTAATGAAAATAAAATGTGAAGAAATGAATCAAGCTGTTTTCCAAACATAATCTCTGTGTGTGTGTGTGTGTATGTGAGTGCGCGCAGCACACGTGCACACATGAAACAAGAAAGAGAGAGAGAGAGAGAGAGAGAGAGAGAGAGAGAGAGAGAGAGAGAGAGAGAGAGAGAGATATGTCTACTTAAGAAAATGGAAAGACACAAGAATAACCAAGACACATTTTTGTAGTTATAGATGGACAGAATGCCTTTATTGCAGTTATTCATTTTTATGTGGTGCTGAGGATCAAACCCAGTGTCTCACGCATGATAGGCAAACACTCCACCACTAAGTTACAGCCCCAGCCCCTAAAGGTATTTTTTTTACAAGTTTTATTAAATTAAACATGTTATTGATGTTAGGTAAATTCCAAACAATGTATCATCTGATAAACATGCTAGAAAATATGTTTTTGCCATTTTAAAATGTGCCATTTAGTATTCATATTCTATAGAGATAGCTGAACTAAAGGCTATTTTATTAAAAAATAATTATTCTGTACCTTGTATCAATCAAAATTTCCCATTAAAATGTAAGAGAAACATCATCCTATATGTCCAAAGGACTTTAAAAAGACTATAGATAATTTGTTATCTTTGTATTATTTTTGTAAAATAGCATTTCCAAAATAAACAATGAAAAGTTTGTCATATTCAAAATCTGTTATTTAACAACACTTATTGTTTTTAGAATTTGTAATACACTTTGCGCACCTATTTTCTGTCCTTACTTTTTCCCAGATATGAACACTTTGGAAATTCTTCTGAGGACACGTTTCAGGGTGATGAATTGGAGTGGACACCAGGATGTAATGAGATGGGCCTTTCCTCTCTTGCTCTTTCCATCTTTCCCTCCCATTTTCTCTTCCTCTGTCCAGCCTTCCCTCCCACCCCCTTCTTCTTTATGCAGTCTGACAATGTGGATAAAAGAGTGTAAAACTAAAAGAAAAATGATACAAGTCAAGATTCAAGAAATTTTTCTAATTTTTAGAACTGTCCAAAGACAATTTATTTTTATTTTTTTAGTAAGCAGTGCATTGTATTGTCAATAACAATAGTGGTTGTTTATTTATGCTGACAGAGTTAACTCATGAGATGATTCCACTTAGCATCAACTCACATTTTATAAATTTTGGCAAACCATGTTAGGAAACAAGAAAACTGCCAATATTATTCTCCTTTATACGTGGAGTAGCAGTATCTACAGCTTAAAAGATATCTGGCTTACTTGTTCCTCTCAAAATTTTATCACTGATCAGTATTTTTTTTAAATGTCTTACTTACATGACATTAAGAAAAAAAATAAAAATCATTCAGTGCTACAACACACACACACACACACACACACACACACACATAACCTTTTACTATGTGTAAGGCAGACTCTCTTCCCTTCCTTTTGGCATAGAGGAAAGTAAATGGAATAAAGTAATAACTAACCCACAGCTAAACTATTTTTTCCCCATGGAACATGTAGAAAAAAGGTACTTGATTTCATCTAGAAAGAAAAAGTCATATTTTTATATGATTTCTCTCTTATTGTACTAGTTGAGATTTTTCAAATCATGAAATTTCTAGAACCTGTTGGTAAAATATACATACAAATACATTTCTTGTGCTAGAAAGAATAATTTTAAATAAAGATTCATGTTACATATTAAGTGCAACTTTTATTGTTGGAAATATAATTTAATATTAAAAAACAAGGGCATTTTCAGGTTAAAAATATTATAGAAGATATCAAATGTACAGTACTTTCCTTGTAAGGATATACATTTCCAAAACCAAATTAAAAGGAGTCTTTTAAAAGGAAATAGAATAACTAACCAAAAATTATACTTTCAGATTGCAATTCTACTATCTTCTTTTAAATACTTCCCCCTTTTTCTTCCATAATAATTAATGTTCCTTATAGGCCTTCAAAACAAACATCATTTGTACTCATGGAAATGATATCTATATTTTTGCAAAAGATAAATTTTGAAGAAAACATAAGTCTATTCATCCAAATGTTGTAGACTGTTTTTAAGTGAACATTTAAAAACTGTACAGATTTTAGGTTTACGGAAAAATTGTGAAGAACAGAAAGTTTACATATGTACACACCCAGTTTTTCCTATAATAATATTTCTATTACTATGGTATATTTGTCTCAACCAATGAACAAATTCTGATACATAATTCTAAGGGAGGGCACATGTTTTATTTAGATTTCCTTTTGACAATATCATCTTTCTGTTTCAGGTTCCCATGGAGAATCCCATATTCTACTTATTTACCATGTCTCTTTAGGTCCCTCTTGCCTGTGACAGTTCTCAGAGTTTCCCTGCTTTTGATGACTTGGACAATTGTGAGGACCTGAGGCATTTTTTTTTCTCGAATTTTCCTCAATTGTAATATTTGTGAAATTTTTATCAGGAGTAAGTATTTGATTTTATCAAATGCTTTCTTTTCATAGATATCATCCTATGATTTTTCTCATTTAACATTGATATGGTAGATTACTTGATAGTGTTTGAATGTTTAAACTGCTTTGCATAATTGGAACAAATCCCATTTGGGCTTTTATAATTTGCTTTATATATTGTTGGGTTTATTGAGGGATTTTGCATTTATTTTCTGAGAGATATTGGTTTACACTTTTTCTTTGAGGTAATATCTTTGTATGTTTTCATTAACTGGGCAAAGATGGCCTCACAGAATGAGTTAGTGTTGGTTTGTCAGTTTTATTTTATTGAAGAAATTGTAGAAAATTAATATTATTTTTCCTTAAATATTTCATGAAATTTATCAGTGATAGCATCTAAGTGATTTGCCTTCTTTTTGAAAATTTCACAATTATAAATGGAATTTCTTTCTAGATAAAGGGCCATTACTGTTATCTAGTAGCTTTAGTAGATATGTCATTCAAAGTATTTGGTCCATTTCATCTAAGTTTTCAAATTTGAAAGCATAGAGTTATTTACCTTTATCTATCCTTATTATTCTTGTAATAAATATCATATTTGATATATGTGCTTTGTTTTCTATATTTTTCTTAGTCTGGCTAGAGAGTTATCAATTTTATTTATGTTAAAAAACAAAATTTGCTTCTATTCATTTTCTTTACTTTTTCTCAGCATTTCTGAGTTCTTTCTTTTTATGTTTCTTTTTTTTATTCTTTGGGTTTAATATGGTCTTAAGATTTCTAATGCAAAGCTTAGGTGATTGATTTTATATATTTCTTCTTTTTTGATACATTTAAGAAAGCTGTACAGTAGTAAGCAAGTACAAACATATGTCTTGATAAACTGTTCTCTTACTGCATTCTGCATTTTAAGTTCAGAAGAAGCACATGCTTTACATTGGAGCTGTGACTATAAGATGGAAGATCCACTCTCTGGACACTGAATTTATAAACTAAGGTAGACTGAATAATGATTCCCCAAATGTCTGCATCTTAATATGCTGCCATATATGGCCAAAGAGATTTTGTAGATGTGTTAAGTAAATGATCTTGAGTCTGGGATCTTATTTTGGCTTATCCAGGGAGCTAAAAAGAAGTCTTTTTAAGGAGAATAGCTAAAGAGGTGATGACTGAGGGACAGATGAAATTCAGTGCTATAAAGATAAATGTAGTGGCCATAAGCCAGAGAACACAGGAGGTCACTAAAGGCTGGCCAACACCTTCTCCAGAGCCTCCTGGGGAAGCCAGCCCTGAAGACACTTTGGATTTAACCCAATGAAACTGATTTCTGCCTTCCATCTCCAGAACTAGAAGAGTTAATTTGTGCTCTTTTAAGACATATTATTTGTGGTAATTTGTTATGGCAGCAACAGGAAAATAAGGCATATGTGAAAAATAGTGTGACGCCTTGCACAGTGGCACATACCTGTAATCCCAGTGACTCTAGAGCCTGCAACAGATGGATCACAAATTCAAGGCCATCCTCATTCATCTAGTGAGGTCCTGTCTCAGACATAAAATAAAATAGGGGCTGAGGATATAGTTCAGAGATAGAGGCACCTGGGTTCAATCTCCAGTACCATAAAACAACCCACCAATGACTGCTCCCCCTGACCCCTTCAAAACAAACCAAAACAGTGTGCTAAAGGAGTTATGAGATTTCCTAAACCCAGAGGAATATGTCTCCAGAAAATTATTGAGTGGACAGACCAGATTTTGGGGGAGCTTCACTCACAAAGTCAGAAAAAATCTGCATTTGGAGAAAATTTTTTAAACAGGAACTATGTGAAGTCTAGTATAATATTTAACAAATGTTATGCTCTTTGCTATGATTCTTAAGCTCATACTCATGACACACACACTCTCTCTCTCTCTCTCTCACTCTCTCTCTCTCCCTCTCTCTCTCTCTCTCTCTCTCTCTCTCTCTCTCTCTCTCTCTCTCTCACACACACACACACACACACACACACACATACACACACACAAAGAAGCATAAACTTCTCGTGAATTTCTTTGTCAGGCGTGTGTGCTGCTTTATAGGGATTCATAGGAATGATACAAACTCTGCCAACTGTTCCCACCAACTGCTTTACCATGGTATTGAGGAAAATTTGTAGCAATTATAAATAGAAATATAGAACACAAGGGTGAAGGTCAAGAATTTTCATCTCTTTAATAAAAAAGTCAAAGTCACAGCATTGTTGATTATTTTGGTGTACACTAGCTTGCCTTTCCTTGAATATTCTCCCCAATGTAGGTGAGAAAAATAAAGTTCTTCTTTTCTCTGATTTCCTCAGGAAAATAAATAAGCTTACTTCCTTGGAAGTTAATCAATCATATCTCATATAAATGATCAAAAGCCTTGGAAATTACCTGTAATGCCATAGCTTTAAGAAAGTGACAACAGATGTTAAAATGCCTTTCAAAGGCTATATACTTTCATTCTGTGGCCTCTGCTCATTTGCAGTGTTCATATTTTAAACATAATTATAATCTAGTCCATTTACATTATGTACTTCACATACAATATTTCAAACAACAGTATCTGCACATCAATTCACCCAATCCGATATATAGTGTTTTTTATTAATATCAGGCATTCTTTAAGGATGACTAGTGCCTCCATGGAATAAAATGAAGATCAGGCAAGTGTGTGATTAAAGTGGAGGCCCCAGGAAGGTTACATTCTGTTCTCTGTGCGTTTATTCTCCATAGGGAGCATGACGCCCTAAGAGGAAAACAAATACCTTTTGAAGTAGAAAGGATTTCCTTGAAATGAAATGCTTATAATAACAAATTGTGTTTGTTTTTACCATCACATTTCTTGACATGCAGAAGAGTTTTATTTCTTCATTGCATTTTGGAGATAAGCTTCTTTTGACAAAAATTTTATTTTGTCACCGCATAATATATTTGAATAGAAATATAGAACCCAGAAATAAATAGAAACGAAACTAGAATCTATTGAAGGCTTTTGACAACAATTGAAAGATATGCTGTTTTGATATACTACTTTATTTAGTAAATTAAGTGGATCTTTAAATAAATATGACAGCATTATAAATGCTGCTATTGCTTTTTGTTGTTGAGAACTATAGATTATACTACAGTTCTCAAAGTCATTCTTGTCACCATTTTCATTGGTAGCACTGAATTAAACACCATCTCTACCTTGTTATACCTTAATAGATTTTTAATATTGTAATCTTTTTCTCTCTCACCAAAACCTAAACTCTCTTTTGCATTCACTGTCAGTATTATAAGTTCACTTATGTACCTAAGGAGGAACACTATGATTGGAAGTGAATTTTTATTGTAGTTTAGGGTTTTTTTCTCCATTTTTTACAGTTTATTGAGTTTTCCTTCAAGAATATTAATTTCAATGCTTCATTTTTAAATTGTTTTATGTGATTTTACTCTGCATCTACCTATCTTGTACCTGAAGTACACTTGTTTTTAGATATTTTAATCATAGGTTATTATGTACTAATGTTTTGGTATTTGTGTATCTTCAAAAATCATTATTTTATCCCTATTCATGAAAGGTAGAGTAGTTGAATCTAATATTCTGAATTAACCATTATTTTCTCCTTTGCTTCAAAATGTTCACTTTGATTATCTTCTGGTCTAAGCAATTGAAAAGTTAAGCAATTTATCCTTTATTCATATTCATTGTCTTCTGTATCTTTATTTTTTATATTCTTAAGTTTCTCTGGGATTTCTTTGTGCAAGAATACATTTTTGTTTATCCTATGATAATTTGTTTGAAATTTGAAGGCCTGTGTTCTTTCTGTAGTTCTGGAAACTTCTGAGAAATATTCTTTCCTAAAATTACAGCTATTTTATTCCTTTCTCTTGTTTCTTGAACTATTGAATTTTGATAACTAATGAGAACTCTGAGTCTTTTTAATATCTAATTTTACTTTTACTCTTTCATACCCACATATATTTTATTTTATTAATTGAATTCTGGTAGTGTTTTTAATATTATCCCTTAATTTGTTATCCCACATTGAACATTTCTCATGGAGATTTTTATACCATTTCTTACTTAATTTGTGCAATTTGAACTGAGTTATTTCTCCATTTATCTTTGGTCTCCTTAAGTTGCCCAGGTTGCTCCTTATGAACCTCCTTTATTAGCCTCCAGAATAGCATGGATTACAGGCATGTACCAAAATGCCCACCAATAATGAATTTTTTTAATCATATATTTTATTACATTTATGAAAATTCTTATTTTATTTGTTTTAAATTCCTTGAATGGAGGTTTTACATTCATTTTTAAATTTTCCTATTTAAAAAAATGCCTGGCCTCTCCATGGAATTGCTTTTATTCTAGCCATTTTTTAATCTAATTGCACTTAGCTTCTTCTGCTTAACTATTACATCAATTTTTGTTGTAATAAATACTACCATCTCCACAAATCTTCTCCTAACCACCTATATTAAGCAACATGATCTCTCTCTTTGACATCTGCAAATTTTTAAAAAGTACTTCATTTTTGCTGTATAATTATTCAAATATTTGTTTTGTGAAGAAACTTAAATATTCCTTAACTACATTTTTCTCAAAAGTATAAAAAACTGTGATACATGTTCTTTATAAAAATGGCTCACATTTATTCGAAAATATTCATTATAAACTCAGACCTTTAAGCTTTTTTAAATTCTAGCTATGGCTTTGGATGGATATTATGATCATTCTTAATTACTTTAAACACCTATCTAGCAAGTAATGACCTTCATTCATTCTTTAAGTTTCAATATATTCTGTACATATATTTTTTAAGTCCTTGATTACAAGAGACTTTCAGTTTAATGAGCCTTTTCAAACTTTCAGGGAAAATGTAGACCATGAACACTTTAATTAATCCATCTTTCAGATCGCTCTAATATATGACCAATAAAATATAAAACTGCCAGAGATATTTCTGTTGTTATGTTGAAGAGGCGTCATTTATACAATTAAATCTTAGGGATGCTTTCAGTGATTTCTTGTAGATGAGACTTGATTGAATGAAGACTAAAATATCCTTCCTGAATTTAGGAGGGAGATACTGGGAAATGTCTACCATCTCACCTTATTTGGGGGGAAACAGCTTGAGGCAGTGATTGTCTTCAGGGCTTCAAAAAACATATGATTTTATGAGCATGGCACTGATGGTTGAAAGCAGCAACATTGGACGTCCTAATCTTTCAAGCTGTGACCAGGACTACCAGAATGGAAATTATGTGTTAGTGCTACTTCTGGGTGAGGCTGGCAAAGTCACAAAGAAGTCAGGGAAACCTCTTGGTAGGAACCCATACACATTAAAAAAAGGAAATTGAGATTCAGATAGAAAGCTTCAACAAACACATGGAAAAATAACCTGATTTTTAGCATTTATTTGTGTTCATCATGTACCAGACACATTAATAAGTAATATGTTCATAGAGAGGCATTCACTGACTAAAAAACAATTGTACTTCAACTTTATTATGTCTGCATAGAAAATGCTACATCCAGGAGAGTGTTTGCCTCACATGTACAAGACTCTGGGTTCAAAACCCAACACCACCCAAAAGGAAAAGAATAAAAAAATGCTACACCCAATTAAACAAATAAATATTAAAATACAAATGCAAAATTATAGCCCAGTCTGTAGAATAAACTCTTAGAAGTCTAAATAAAACTATAAGCTCAACTTCTTTTTATAATGTGATTCTAAACAATAGAATACTTATTTAGCAGATTTCCACAACAACACTTGAGAAGTGAAAAAGTGACCTTCGAGGACATGCATAGATGATACAATACAGAAATCAAAATTTGTTTTTATATATAAAAAAGAATACAAATTTAAAGCTTGCAAACAGAGTGAGGTAAATGTGCTTCTGAAAAAAAAAAATAAAGAGGTTGGAAAAGAAATTCTAATTAGTAGAGAATTACCATCAGGTTTTAGAGTAGATATGTTAAATATCAATGATACAATAACCTAGCATTAAAATAATAATAATTAGCATAACATTGTAATAATAATTATATAGCATTTAAATTAACTTCATGAGTGCAATATTTCCTGAAATAACTTTTACATATACATAGTGTCTAATTAATAGTATGTTGGGCAACTGACAGGACTAGATGGTATTCAGCATGAGAACAAGAATTATAAAATGGGAGGGAAAGCACAGAACAAATTAAGAGGAGCATTAATGGATGGAGGGTGGAGGTGGTGGCTCAGTGGTAGAGCTCCTGTTTAGCAAATGTGAGGCACAGGGTTCAATCCTCAGCAACATGTAATGAATAAATAAATAGATAGATAAATAATAAATAAAGTCATAAAAAAATTTTAAAAATTAATGGATGGAATATAAAGCATGTGGGGGGGGCGGGGGCAAAGAGAAGGGAATATAGAGAAGATTAAATAAATTATCAAATCATGGAGAACAAAGTTGGGATTGCCAGAGCTCTTACTCCAGTACCTTACTCCAGTTCCAACATATTTTCTTCTTTATTTTATACTATCCTCTCCTTTTAAGTCAAATGCTACATCAACTATGTAATTGGAAGTGTCATGTCAGAGATGACTTCAAATTATATCAGTGCTTTATTTATATGCTAAAAGCAACCTCTTCCTTCTCTTGATTTCCATAAATTGTATTTGCAAGTATATTATGAAGTTAACTTCCTTATGCACACAGTTTATATTCATAAATTACATTGACTATGAGACATTATGGTAAACATTTGCTATATATAGTTTTTAAAAATAATTGATAAAAAGAGAATACATTATTTCATTCAAAAGTGAGAAGTTTAAAGACCATTTCACTATACTTAAAGTTAAATAGTATGAAAACTCTTATTATTAGATAAGGTAATGAATGGCTCAATAGTATGATAGATAGAAGATTATTATGGTTAATTCATTAAACCATTTTTCCAAATATGCAATTATTCTCAATAAAAGCATGTAGATTTTATAGCAGAAACTTTAAGACCCTCTTCTACACATAAGGAACCACCTTCCACCATTCCATGATTATGTAGAGGGCCTAAGATAAAACTTGAAGAGTACAGCAGCCTTCTGAAAGCAGTAAGTACACATGGGCAGATTTGCAATATTCAGGTAAATGAAATGGTAGAAAATACAAATGTTTTCACTTTAATATTGGAATGTTTTTTGTTCTTACTAGAGACATTAGGGGTATTTTAAATTCCTCCTATATCTACCAATTCTGTTATAAATTGAGCAATTCTAGACTTTCCAGGTATTCTTTGAATTTATAATTAGAAATTGGTATTATTTTCAAATATGTTCAAAGCTGTGCTTTCTGGATTATAAGGTATGTATTCATCAAGACACTATATCCAGGTGGCTAGAGCAACAGAAGAGTAGTTTTCATAGTTCTGAAGTCTGAAGGTCAGAGAGCAGATTCCAACATGGGTGCTTCTGGCAAGGGTTCTCCTACTTTCTTGCAGATGACTATTTCTTAAGGGGTACCCCCTTTCTCCACTGAAAAGTCTTAACTGGGCTTCTCCAGAAATCTTCACCCAGACTGATTTTAGGACTGTCAGCAAAAGAGTCTCTGCAAAAGAGTTCAATGTAGATAAACTTCCTATTTTCATGTTGCCTTGTTTTACTTGGCCACTGGCGGAGAAGATACCAGCATTCCAGGTGCTGGACACACCCTTTCTAGTTTTTCACAAACATATACAGTATAGTATTTTGTTGAAATGTGCAAACAAGGCCTCTGGCCTTGAGTTGGGCTTCATAGAGATGCGTACATTTTTAAGATAAGTTACTAGTTGGACTCTATGGTAAAAACAGGCAGGAGGAGGAAAGAAGGGGAGAAGAAGCTCCCCCATTCTCAGGCATTGTCCTTAAAGAGTTAACTTGCCCAAAACAATGAAAGAAAAAACTGTCTTTATGTGAACTTCTGTGCCCCTCCCCTTACATGCTGAGTATAAAACTCTGAAACTCCCTGAACTTGGGGTTCAGGGGATTAATTGATTAGAGCAAAAGCTGTGCCTTCTGAACCTGGCTGCAGCCAAATAAAACCGTTTCCTGCTACCTTCAGTGCCTTGCCTCGTTTGTCCCTACAACATTTCCTCAGTTTGACCTAATATGGAAAACCAAGTGAGGGCTCTGCTCTGCCCTCCTTTTGAAAGTATAGGAAACTCCTCCTGAGCTGCCTTTCTCATCACCTCATCAAAACCTAAACACATCCCCAAAGCCTTAGCTCCATATATTATCACATTGGGGATTAGGTCTTCAACATATGAGTTTTGAGGGAATAGAGTATTCAGTTTGTAACAATGTAATTATGATATTTTAAAATACTATTTTTGTTTGTTTGTTTAATAATTTAACAATAAAATAGTATTTTTCAAGTGCCAGACACTGTTCTGAACATGCATTAACTCATTAAGTAATCTTAATAGCTGTTTGAGATAGACTCTCCACAGTATCCACTTTTTCCAGTCGATGAAATTTAAAATGAAGAGACTCTAAATAACTTACCCAAACTTACACAATTACTTAGTTCTCAAACAATTCATATCCAGATGTTTAACTATAAACCTTAGGATATTCATCATTATGCTATCTTTTGTCAAAAGTTGATTAGTTGTTCCAGTTAGGCCTATTTTATATTCAAGTATTATTTATCAAAGGGATTGTGATTGACAAGAAAGAACCCTAAATGTGCAGTCAGAAAATTTAGTTTAATGAAGTGACTCTTAATCCTTCCCTTAATTTAGTAATCACCTATAGAATTTTAAGTATACATGGTAATCTCTAGATATCACCCTCAGAGATTCTGATTTAATCAGCCAACAATAGGGCTTGGGCACAATTACATACAAAGAGCATGGCAGGTGATTTGAATGGGCTGATGGGATTTGGGAACAGTAGAGAAGTGGAGAGAAAAACCACAGAGATAATTTCTTGGCTCACCTAATTAGCAGAGTTAAGATCTTGGAAACCATCCAATTCCTGTTCTACATAATGGAATCAAATATGTCTTTCTACTTCATTTGGGTAATAAATAAAAGTAGTAATACATAAGTGAAGCATTTGTCAATTATTATACATATGCAAACAAGTTATTATTCTTACGTTTCTTCCTGCTTCCTTTATTATAAAATTTCAGTGTTGCTTGTCATTATATAATTCTAAAAGAACAAAATACATGTGTCTAAACATTGTCAAAGAATATCAATAAAAAAAACCAGAAATAAGGTGAATTTCATCAACATAAAACATTTTGCTGTACATACTAGACACCGATATTGCAGTAGCATTTACTGTGGTTACACTTTTGAGATCTTTGCCTTGGCATTTTCTATGAAAGAAAATATTTGTCTTGCAAGTTTGAAACTTTACATATATAAAATACACTAAAATAATGGGAACTTAATATATAGTAAATGAACTTTGTAGTTATTTTAATATTTATTTTCTGTGAATATTTAAGACCAATTCTAGATGTCTCTGAAAATCTCAGTGTCGTAGTGATTATCTTATACACTTTCTTTTTTGTCAATGATTGACAAGTAAGGAACACTGGAGAAAATTATAAAGGGATAATATCTTTTTAATGAATCTTAAAGTGGCATTACTCTTAAAGAGTGGGTGTTTCTTTTATGTTATAACCAATTCACTGATTTACTTTTAGCACTTTCATTCTCTTCTCTAATTTAGGTTTAAGGTAATTGGTAAGTAAGTTTTTAATAGATAAAATAAAAAAGTTTTAAATAGAGAAAATCAACATTAAAATCTTTCTTGTTCCTTGATCCTCTAAAGAATCTTTCCCTAATTTTTGAGTGAAAACAAATAGTTTCCATTCATGAGGTAATAACAATTTTTAATTATACATATATAATTAAGTATAAATATACTAGAAATTCTACAAATTAAGTGTAATGGTCATTTATTTTCTTTCTACATTTATGATTAAATGATATACAAGTTCTATAAATATTGAGAAACCACCATTATAATTGATAAAACTGGCTTTATTTAAATAAAAAATGTGCAGATATAAAAGTATCCATGTTACCTCCTCAAGTAGGACAAACTACATGTCATGTGTAATGTAGAATGAAACAATTCAAATTATTTTATACTTGAGTAGAACAATATACACTTCTGAATTATTTTTTTCCCCAAGTGGTATTAGCAGCAATATAGGAACTACCAACCCCATAGCCTATACTTGTACTTCTAATGATGTTTGTGATACTACATAACAAAAATTGCCTCCTTTACATCTCATTCTTAGTTCTTTATGTGTTTAAGGCTGGCCTTTAGTTTTAGAGTATAACAATTGTCAAAGCTAAAAATTTTTTTGAGAGGGGGGTGCGTTTTTCCTTGGACCACAGTGATTTCTTTACCTGGTTTACCATAAGAACACTCCTTTAGCAGTCTGATGGCTTTTTGAGTTCAAATCTACAAATGCTCCATTGAATATGTGAAATACATCATACCATGGGCTTATCAGAAATGGCGATTCTGATTTGCTTTCATGAGCAGTTCATTGAAGGTTGTTGCAATAGTTGCTTGCTTTGCTTTATAAAATTTGCTGATCATAACATTTTAGATAAGTGCATGAATCATGTTTGACTAAATTGCTGAAAAGCAAAGGGAGATGACAACAAATACATGAGTATTCTCACAGTGTTAAACTGTTTCCTATGTAAATCATTCTTCCCTGGCAGTGTGAGTTTCCTTGGATTTAAATTATCAACTTACCATAGCATTTTATAGTTTGCAGGGTGCTTGGAAAACCTTAATTTTAACAAAAAGAAAACCTAAAATGGAAAAAGAGTATAAAATACATGTAAAATATTATTAGTTAATGAGAGACTCAAGATGAGTACAGAAATATTCTCATATTGTGTTTACTTTTCTGCTTAAATTTAAAACTTCACCCCCAGGTAGTGCATTTTAGAGAATTATATAGCAACATATGTAACAACAACAATGACTGAATCTTCTCTTTAAATTCCTTTGCTTGTTTCTTTTTGCAAAGCATACATACAAAGATAAAAGTTTACAAACAAGAGTATTTTTCCATTCATGTTACTATTTGGTTCAGGGAAAATATTACTATTTTCTTTTCCTTCTATAAAAACCATTAACTTTGCTGTACTTTTTGTAAATGGCATGTTTTTAACACATCAATAAAAGTTTATTTAATTTATGTGCTGCAGCTGTCAACTACATGCAAATCCTGTTAGTTCAGTGATATGGAAACCTTTCCCTGAAATCTTGTTAAAAATACCTCTGAGAATTCATATTCATATCCACTTAAGACAGCGGATGAACTGAATCTGCCTAATGTAATTGGGGAAAAGAAATCAATAAGATTCTCTTATCAACTGTCCTCATTGCATTCTGGTTATTGTTAGCACAGTAAATACAAAGAGAAAAAACTATGTCTAGTCTTTAATTTGTTCTATTTATTTTCAAAATTGTATTTCAGTTCTTTTAAAAGTAAAGACAAATACTGTATGAATTTTCAACACAGATCTATTGCTTCAAGTGTTAATTGAAGGTGACATTAGACATTTTTGTCCTATATAGCAAAACCTTTAAAAAGGATTTTAGAGATGACATGGTAAAATTCACCTCGGGTGTTATACATCACTGAAGGCTAGAGAGAGTCTATCTTCACTCAAGACCACTCAGTTAAGGCGAGCTCAGAATCGTCCCCACTACTCTGCCACTTGAATGTTTTTGCTACATTAGGTAGACCTTAAATACATTCAGAAGTATTTTGTCCCCCAATAATGATGTTGACTCAGATTAAAAGTATTTGTTGATTAAAAAAACATGGAAATAGCCAAGTACGGTGGCATATGTCTGTAATCCCTGTGACTTGAAAGGCTGAAGCAGAAGGATCATGAATTCAAAGCCAGCCTCAGCCATTTAGAGAGGCTCTAAGTAACTAGGGAGATTCAGTATCTAAATAAAATATAAAAAAGGGCTGGGGATGTGGCTCAGTGGCTAAGCAAATGTGGGTTCAATCCCTGTAAAAAAATAAAATAAAATACAATAAATAAAAATGGAGTAATATATAGTTTAATAAGAATATTTTGAAGACACTTAGATTCTAATAATATGAAATTCAATTCAGCATTTAAAATGTAATAAATGGTATTAATAAAGCTGCAGATACATTTCTCAGCTACCTGGAAACAGCTTATATAATCTTTAGAGACAGTCAACCATTCAAGAGCCAAAAGGACTCCTCTCAGTAAGGACTCAGATGGGTTAAGTAAGAAGAGCAGGAGAGATACTAATTATCTGCGTCAAAGACCTAAATATATACTATCTGTAGATGCAAACCGTGAAAAATAGAATTTAAGTATTCTAAATTAAACAAAGTATTTCAAAATTTTCATTAGATTATAATTAAAGGAAATATTTGTAATTTGAGTCATAGAGTTGTAATTGCAAACACTTAACCAAAGAAAAATTTAAATTTTAGGCTTTTGGGTAGGATTTGTAAATCAACATTAGGATACTCCGTTGTACTTATAATTCAGGGTGTCTCTGAAACCAAAACATCACTAATTTAATGAATGTGGATTCAGAATCAATGAAACAATTCTTGGAACATGATATGAGACTTATTTGGGGAGGCAGAAAAATAATGTGTTTTTTTGTTGCTGATTGTTTGTTTTTCCGACTGGGCACCCTGATGTGTGCTTGTTCCCCAGTTACTCAGGAGGTGAGGCAAAGGATCCTTGTAGCCCAAGAGTTAAAGGTCAACTTCCACAACCCAGGAATATCTGGTCAAAAACAAAAACAAAACAAAACAAAATAAAATAGGATCCTTTAAACTAATGTACTTTTGCTCAATTATGATTTTGGTTATAGTGCTGCCCCAAGATATAAAACATAACCTTATGAACATAAATCTGCAAACAATGTCTTCTGATTTAATTTTTGATCATTTTTCTTGATTACCTAAATCATATCTTTATGGTTCTCAAATGAATACATTTTATTTCAAATTATTTGATTTTTACAGTATCTTTGAGAAAATAGTATCAAATATTTGATGTTTAAAATAGCTATATTATTTCTATAGATGTAGGTTCATGATATAAAATAGTGTTTTAATTATAATTGGAAAGTATTAAGTCCTTTTCTTCTAAATTAAAAGAAAAAGAACTTTTTTTTCTTTATTCTTTTGTTGAGAAGGAACAAAGTACATATAAGTGTTTGTAAACTGGGGAGGCATGCAATGAGGTATATCATCTACTCAGTATTCTTAGTCTTCTGGTTTTACTTCAGTTCTAAAATTATAAAGGGATTTATGGTGTACTGCCTTATCTGCTTATCTGAAGGTTATATTCAAATTCCTTGCTTTCCAAAACTCAAGTACACATCAGAAACTCAGAGGCATATCCCGTCCATCACCAGTTTTTATCTTAAATACAGGCATCTATTTTTCCTAATGAGATATTCATGGGATCTGCTAAATTCATTTATTGAGTTTTAGATTACATCAAAATATAACAGTGGAATTGAGTCATGCAGATGACTGCATCAAAGAGTAAATGATTTGAAACCAAATACGTTTTACTACTCAATGGATCATGTTTTAAATAGAGAGAAGAATGCCATATCTATAATTTAATTCAACGAGCTTTTAAGTAATGGTGCATGCTGCTATTTGTGGTTCGAGTAATATAGCTACAGAATTCTCATTTGACAGGGTTTGGGACATCATCCCATTTCTGATTGATTTAAGTTTAACGACAGATGGATCCCTCGCAAGGAATAAAACATTGAGGGCAGTGGAAATGTTACCTGAGGAAAGAATGTGTCAAAATGCTTTCAAGTAAATTAAATTTGTAAGATGTGAGATTTCTATTCTGTTTTTTTTTTTCTGTAAATGCTATTTTTTGAGATTTTTAGACATCATCTCATTAGTTTTCAAGTAATATTTGAGAGAGAGAGAGAGAGAGAGAGAGAGAGAGAATTTCAGTACCTAAGGAACCTGTTAAGTCCCTGAAAGATTTTGCCTATTTAAAACTCCCTGGTTAGATATGCACATAATGAATTGTCCACCTCATTGTGATAAATTATATATTAGAACAATGGACAAATCAATCAGGGAGCAGTGTAAGTGAAACATACAGCTTTTGGCAAAGCAGGGTCTGCATGTTTACATTTATCACCTAAACAGAGTGACTTTGATATAGGCATTTGGGAGGCATTTATTAATCATGACTTCATTAAACTTTCTGGAAAATTAATGATTTTTTTTTTGGTCAGAAATACTGCTGATGATATATTGCTGGTGTCCACAACCCTAATCTGCTTTTTGCTACTTAACCTTCTGTGCAATTGTTAAATAACTCCTTGCCTGAGACGCCATACGTAAGATTACCACAAAGGTCTTGGTTTGGGGACTAATCAGATTGACTACTTGCTGTAACAGGATGGTGGGTCTTTGTCAAGAAGAATTTGTGTTCGAGTTCATTGACTACACCTCATTTACTGAAGAATGAAGAATTCTACTTCAAGGAGAAATTAATGGTTTTCTTGGAGGTAGGGCCTAGAATGATTAAAGTAACTAATTATTCCAGTTTTATCATATTCCAGTGACTATGAAAAATTTAGATTGAGTGGCCTACTCAAAATATTCATTTATATTACTCTCTATATCCTTTTAACATTCTATAAATGTAAGAACTTATTATGACACTAACCCTGAGTGAGTCATCTGTGGGGGAAAATGTGAACTCTTATGTTTTCCATAAGTTCAAGGAATCAATTTACTTGGCTAGGTAAAATTTATTTTCTGGGAAAGACAGAAATTAAGAAAATGCATTGTATGTTAGAAAAAATACTTAGAAATAATTATATGAAACAAAACCTAAAAAAAATAATTAAAACCAATATTTTTGTCATTTTGAAAATGGAGAAAACCTGTGCTTATTTCTTATTTTTTCTTATTATTAAAACATTTAGTGAGTACAATTTGTAATTAGGCTAATAAATTGAGGCTACCTAAGAGAATTTACTTTCTGTTGTTGGAAAATAATTATTTAATATGTTCTTAAATTCATTTCTGGGTAGAATATTAAAATTGTAAATTTGTTTCATTCTTAAATGTTTTTATAAACTCAATAATACTTTCATTTGCTCAAATTACTTAAAGAATGAATGAGTTAATTTTCAAGTTGAAAGTCAGGTATTTTGTGTTTTTTTTTTTTTTTTTTTGCTAATTAAAATCTTACAGGTTAACAAATGGTTCTCAAGACTCCATGCTGCCAACTTGAGTACTCCGTCATTTCTGTGTAAAAATGAAGTTAACTCAACCCCAAGACTACTGTTTTCACTGAAGACAATAAATAAATAAATGCCAATGAAAATCTCTAGAATTCATCAATTCTGAAAGAAAGGGAAAACTTCTTAAGAGCCAAGATCTCTCACTGGATGTTGTCTTTCTCATTCCTTCTCTGATGTCAATTTTCATGAATTCTTTCTTCAATCCTATTTTTTAAAAATATTATACATAGATTTAAACCATAAGGAACTCTTAAAAATATGCTATTACCTCTGAAAACAAGATTTTGCTTTTCTCTTTATAATCATTATAATAAATCTGTATTTATTATGCACATATGTAACTTTGATCTTCAAAGTAAACCTATACTTTTAAATTGAATCAGAAGTTGAACCTATCAAAGAGAAAAGACAAAGATGAAAAGAAATAAACAACAGCCAGAAACAAGGGAACTGGAGCAGAAATAAACTTTGTTCGGTAACTACAGAGGATTCAGGGTAGAGAAAGTGATTTCTAGAGCATGATAGATGAAAAGTGTATTTTTTTTAAAGAAACAAATAATATAAAATGGTAAGAAGTCTCCTGGAAGTGCATTGCTATTTCAAGGTTACTCTTATAAACTAGTCATGATGTGGAGAAAGTTGAATACTCCATGTTCCATCCCTATTCAACATGTATCTGGTTCAATTGATTTTAAAGATCATTAGGAAAATATGATTGTATTTTTTCTTCTTTTTTCTAGAGTTCTCTTCTTCTAGCAAAGAATCTAAAGCACAGTAAATATCCCACAGTTCATTTTTTCTTTAATTTTCATTCACTGGAGATTAAAGAGGATCTAAAAATGTAACCTCAACCCATAATTTTATAATGCAAATAACATAAAACCAAATGATAAGACAAATACTATTTGGAAATGGTGGGATGATATCTTGGCATTCTAGCCTCCTAATAGAGAGCTGAATCCTAACTTGATACTATTAATTTAAGAAAAGATAATGTCCAAACAGTTGTAATAAACCTAATAAAATTTAGGAAGTTTCAATAATTTTTCAAAGACTCCCTAAGATTTACATTTAATATTAAAATGGCATACATAAAGCAGATTCAACACATCACTTCCAAAAATTCAACCTAAAGTTTACTGATTGAGAATCAGAGAAAGATGTGTTTTCATTGGAGTGAACTACCCTATCATCTTCACCTACAATTCAAATTATCCTATTTGAATCTACTATGATTTTCAATAAGAGTATCAAATCAATCAGGAATTAACTGAATTAAAGTCATTTTCAGCAGAGGGAGACTAAGTAGTTTTGATTCTTAACAAATGTTCATTTTACTTGTTAACTTTTGGCTTACTATCTATACATCACAAGAAAAATAGGAAATGATTAAACATTGTAAAAATTTAATTTCCAAGTGTGTGCACACTTTTACTCAATTTTTGAACAAACACCTATTTAAGCAGAGAAGGAACTTTAGAAATGCTATTTTTAAAACATAAGTACTGTGCTTGCAACATGCATGATACAGTAAAATTAATCATTTTATTTTGAAATATACTTTATTCACTATATATCATGTCACTTTGTCAGTGGTAAAATAACAGTAGAGTTTTTAAAAGGTTAGTTTATGCAAACTATTCTTCATCAAATACATTTAATGTGATCCTGATCTATGGATCAATAAACTCCACATTATTGTGCTTCTTTTCCTAGGGCAGAAAATGCACTTTATCTTATCTTCAAGAAGACTGCATAATATTTGTTTTTGGCTCATATCCCTAAAGAACTCTGTTTAGCTTATATTCATTCCATTTGCTTGGATTGCCTAAATTGAGAAATCTTCCCCTTCTCAACACAAGTGCTATTTTAAAAATCCCCCTCAGGATGTAGAGAGAGAAAACATCAATTCAGTTTCCTCTCCATGGCTTCTGTGGAGGAGAAAGAAGTCACTAAGGAATGATGACACCAAACACATGCATTTGCCTTCTTCTGTTAAGGCAAGAGGAGGAAAGTGAACTTCATAACATCCATGGAAGTTGGCAGCTGCAAAGTAGATACAGAGAACTGGTACTAGGCCCAATCACATACTGTACACGGAACTCAGGATGGATCCAGGAATTTACTTCATCAATGCAGCTACCACAGGAATTGAATAGTAGAATTCTCCATTTCATAAACAAGGAAACTAATGCCCAGAGACTGTGTGTGTTTTTTCCCAATTGCTACAGCAAGCTGGTGGAAATTTTTCAGACAATTTTGAACTTATAAGAGTGCAGAACCCATTTTTTTATTCTATCTATCCAACTATTTAAAATTTTAAAGGCATTTATTTAGCTGGCATCTAATTTAGGCCATTAATTCCCATGTTGGAAATATGTTGGTAAGCTACATTTCTGCCCACATGGAACTTAAATTATGTGACTTGCATTGATAAATACTCATATCACAGCTATTAAATAGCATAGTCAAAAAATAAATAGTTGTGTTTCATATCTGTTTCAACCAGATGGTACATTAAATTACCAGCAGCCACAAACTTATGATCCATTTTCTTCTAGCCCTCAGGCTAGTTGGAAAAAAAAAAACTTTTATCACAGATTTTATCTAAGTTTTAAATTCTAAAACTTCTGTTTCTTAAAGAAGTACAGAATTGTCTTGTAGTCAACACAATGTTAAAACCAATATTTTAACTGAGTTGTTGGTAAAGGACTTGATTTCATGCAAGTATTTTTCCCCCTTATTTGATTTCTCTGCACAGAAAATAAATTGAGGAGTGAGAAATAACATCTTTGGAGGATACTGCATTGCCTGAGGAAAAATAAGAATGCAAATTAAAAGCATGCCTCATTATTTTTTAACTTCACAAATTATGGTGGTGGGCACACATTTCCTGGCCCAACACAATGAAATTTTGGTCAGTGTGAATCAAATGAAGAATCAAAATATCCAAAGCTGCATTTTCAGTTAGGCAATTTGGTATATAAACTTCAAATTATGTAGAAAGAATGATCTCAGAGTTGAAAGCAATAATTTTGCAGTTAATTACTTTAATGTTTAACTTAATTTTCTGTTTTCTTTGTTCCTGAAGATAATTACAATGAATTGTCCTTTGCTGACCCCCACTCAGTTCCCACCCCAAACATATGGAAACAAAGCAAAACAAAGATTCACCACTCTGAGAAACAGTGTGATTATAGAGATGCAGGGAACAGAAGCTTGAATTAGCTTCTCACTTTCCATTGGCATGGTATTAGCTCAATGATAATGACTTCAGTTCCGATTCTGTGGGTGGCTTTGTATATTCTGCTCTTGTGTGTTTTCTGAGACACATAAATGCAGGGAATTCTAAGGGTCCCAAAGGAGGACATAGTAACTTATTTATAGCATGAAACTTAGATAAAATGTGAATCTGTGATTGATCCAATGACAAAGAATAATCTATTATCATAGAGAAAAATAGAGATGCTCATTTGAGAACCAGTGCTATTGCTAGAAAAGAGAGCGGAAGAAAAAGTGTAAAAATATTTTTGTGTCAATGGTTTATTTCCTTTAGATGACCATATTACCTGGGAGCAAAATACTTGTTTTATACATTGCTTAGATGTTCTTGGTGTTTTGTAGAAAGAAATAACACTGAGTAGAAAATGAATTAATTCTAAAGAACACCTGATCAAGGATTATTCTCATAATGTTTCTTTAAAACAATAATAGCAGGGCTGGGGTTGTAGCTTAATGGTAGAGCACTTGCCTAGCATGTGTGAGGCACTGGGTTTGATTCTAAGCACCACATATAAATAAAATAAAGGTACATTGACAACTAAAAAAAAATATATTAAAAAAGTAATAATAGCAAAAGACAGTGTGGTGCTAATCAGGAGCATGATTTTACCCCAAGCATATATTATTTATTTTAATGATCTTTAAACTTCCCAGAAAGTAGTGAGTATAGGAAGAGTGAACAATGATCTTTCTCAAGTTAGATCATGCTCAGTGTTGTTTTCAATTGATTTGCCCAGTTGGACAATAGTATTCCAAATGTAAATATCAGGTGTGGTCTACCAGAAACCTATCAAGAACGTTAGAGTTACCTCTTAACATGGGGCTGATGAAATGTTCAAATAGGAAATCATGGAAATCGTATTATGGAAGATGTAGTGAAAAATGTATACACATTTTATACAAATTAAGACACAAATTGAACCTAAGAATAGATGTAGAAACTAGAAAAATATTCTGATTCTTTCAACAACCCTTAACAAATGCTGAGAAATCTAAGTATTAGACTATGGGCTTCAAATACTAATTTCTCATTTCCTCCTGTGTCATTTTAAATATCCCCCACTTACGCTCTCTGTTCTCTTTAGTTTTGAAATTTTTTCTTTGTACTGCACTTCATCTTCATGTCCTTATCACTGTGCTTTTGCATGAACATACTATTTAACTAGGCTCCATATTATTCTGTGAAAATAATTCTAAATTTATAAATATCAAAGTTTATAATAATTTCAATTTTTCCCATTTACTTTTCAAAAAATGGGTTATTTGGTTTTAAGCATCATTTTTGAAATCATGTGTATTAATTGGGGCAATATGTGGTACTTCTAATAAAATCCCCAGAAACTCAGTAACTTAAATTTATTTTATGCTAACTTGATAGTTTAGTTCAGGTCTGCTGACTCTCCTGGGTAGTTATTCCATTCTGGCTTCTAAATATTGCATTTCTCCAATCTTCTTTTATATTAGAATGTTTTCACACAAAGTTCCATCCTTTGATGCTGTATGTTTTTATTCACTCATAAATAGCTGATTTTATAGAAGTGAAAATTAGAATAGTAGTGACTATACACTAGGAAGAGTAGGGGGAATGACAGAGTTTGTATAACAAGTACCAAAGTATGTTGTTACATGGAAGTAGTAAGTTCTAGTCTCTTCCAACGCAGCAGGGTCATTATAGTATATAATAACTTTAAAATATTTTAGGAAGAACTAAAAGAGGTCAAAAATTCCCAGTACAAGTGAATAAATGTGTATTCAGAAATGCTAATTATACTGATTTGATCTTTACACATAGTATAAATATATCAAATTTTCATATTGTGCTTCATAAATACACCCAATTGTTATGTCAATTAAAATTTTTAAAAATATTTTTGAAAAATTTTATAATCTAGTTTCCTTTGAAGACCAATCTCAGAACCTTTAATTTATCAAGAGTTTTATCCATCAGGTCTAGATCTAGATTGTTCCCTCTTCAGAAAGATGACTTATGAACACTAGTAGACATGTCATTGCACATGCATGCAGATGTGCTCCCACGTGTGGAAGTGTGCATGCACACACACACACACACACACACACACACACACACACAAACGCACACATGTCAGTTGCACTGGAATAAAATCTCCTTAGAAGAGAAAAAGATGAAAAGTACATAAATTAACTGATCCATCTTATTCTTTTTAATTTTTTTAAATTTATTCTAATTTGATATATATGACAGGAGAATGCATTACAATTCATATTACCAGTATAGAACACAATTTTTTTTATATCTGATTGTACACAAATTAGAGTTGCACAACTTATGTCTTCATACAAGTACTTTGGGTAATGATGTCCATTTCATTCCACCATCTTTCCTACCCCCATGCCACCTCCCTTCCCCTCCAACCACTTTGCCCTATCTAGTGTTCATTTAGTCCTCCAATGCTCCCCCCACCTCACCCCACCCCTGAAACCCCATTGTGAATCAATATCCTTATATCAGATAAAACACTTGGCATTTGGTTTTGGGGGACTGGCTAACTTCACTTAGCATTATCTTTTCCAACTCCATCAATTTACCTGCAAATGCCATGATTTTATTTTCTTTTATTGCTGAATAATATTCCATTGTTTATATATACCACATTTTTTTTTATCCATCAATCTACTGAAGGGCATCTAGGTTGGTTCCACAGTTTAGCTATTGTAAATTGTGCTGCTATAAATACTGAAGTGGTTATGGCTCTGTAGTATGCTGTTTTTAAGTCCTTTGTGTATAGACTGAGGAGTGTGAAAGCTGGGTAAAATAGTGGTTCCTTCTCAGTTTTCTAAGGAAGCTCCATACAGTTTTCCATATTTGCAGTCCCAATTTGCAGTCCCACCAGCAATGTATGAGTGTGCCTTTCCCCCTACATCCTTGCCAACACAAATTGTTATTTGTGTTTTTTTTTTTAAAGAGAGAGTGAGAGAGGAGAGAGAGAGAGAGAGAATTTTTAATATTTATTCTCGTCGGACACAACATCTTTGTTGGTATGTGGTGCTGAGGATCGAACCCAGGCCGCTCGCATGCCAGGCGAGCGCGCTACTGCTTGAGCCACATCCCCAGCCCTGTTATTTGTGTTTTTAAGAGCTTCCATTCTGACTGGAGTGGGATAAAATCTTAGTTTTGATTTGCATTTCTCTAATTGTTAGAGATGTGCAACATTTTTTCCTGTATTTGTTGATTGATTGTATATCATTTTCTGAGAATTGTCTGTTGAGTTCCTTGGCCCATTTATTTACTGGGTTATTTGGTTTTGTTTTGTTGTTCAGATTTTTGAGTTCTTTATATATCCTAGAGATTAGTGCGCTATCTGATGTGCTTGTGGTAAATATTTTCTCCCAAAATGTAGGCTCTGGTTTAATTCCTAGATCCTTGATCCATTTTGAGTTGAGTTTTGCGCATGGTGAGGGATAGGGGTTTAATTTAATTCTGTTTCATATGGATTTCCAGTTTTCCCTCTTTTACCCTATAGGCTTATAGGGTCTCTGCCGGGTTCCAATACCTCTCCTTTGTGGGGGGGGGGGGAAATGTTGACAGATCTCAATATACATTCAATATACAAACTTAAACCTAATAGTTGCTATTAAGATGTTTCAGTTCGGTCACAATATACAGAAATGGTGAATTCAATTATTATCTACAATATATGTTTGTAAATGGGTTTACAGTTTCTGATGGTGGGAAATGAAAACCTTGGATGAGGTTTAGGATGATATGCTGAGGAGGTGGAGGTGAGCATATAGAGTTATTATATCTTAGAAATTGTGAAATAGGAATCTTAAGGAGATTAGAAGCAGGAAAAGAAAGAGAAAGTGATTTGGAGTAGACAAGTAAGTGAGGAGTCAGTAGAGTACATAAAACACATAAATATTAAGAAAATTTTAAAAAATGTAAAAATATTAAAAATAGGAAAAAAAGAAAGAAAAAAGAACATACAGCACAACTGTAATGTACTATTTAGACATTTCAGTTCTCAGTATCCAAATTCATGCAAAATACTTGGTTTCACATATGTTGGGGGATGTGAGGGTGGGAAAATAGGGAGAAAAAATAAATAAATAAAAACATGAAGTAAGAAACAAGGATTTTTTTTGGGGGGGGGGGTTGGTGATCAACATCTTTCTTGTTTCCCTTCTCATCTAATAGGTGAGGTTGTCTGTACTTAGCTGGTATCTCAGCCCTTAGGATAGTGGAGGCTACCAGGGTATGAGGATTGGTCTTGACTGCAGGGCACTTGGAGGTGGGGTATGGTACCCACTTGTCCCAATGGGAGACTGTACCTCAAGAATCTCCTTTGGTCCTTGCTCTTATGATGTGGGTGCCTGGTCTTATCTCCTAGTCTCTCCTGTAGACCTCACAGCTCCTGGCCTCTAAATTAGTCTCTAAAGTTATATCTCTCACCTTCTCCCTTTCTACTTCCTAATCACAAACATTTCTCTTTGAAGATCTTGTGTGTTGCACTCTGGTGGCTACTCACTTGTTGCAAAGGACAGTTTTGTATTGTGCAGTCACTGTGCTGGTTAGCAGCTGCTGTGATTGGAGGAATTAGAAACTATTGGTACCTGGCTATCTGGTGTTGCAAACTGGTAGTTGCCCCAGCTAATGATTGTGATGGAGGTGACCCTAGATGGAAGCTGCTGCTTTCAGCTATGGGGTGTCAGGTTGGGTGTGGGGAGCCAGGCAACAGCGTTGTGTGTTATGTTCAGAGATGAGCTCTGTGGTGTGCACTGTTGTGGCTGTTGGTTGTCTTCAGAGCCTATGCAAGGTCCCCAGGTGCAGGTAGGCTACCAGGTGGGCATAAGGGACTATTGCAGTAGCTGCCAAGTCCCAAAATGAAGCCTATGGCGGGGCGGGCATGTTGGTAGATGGGGATCCACACAGGAGTGGTAGCTGGAGTTCCTGCACATGGGTAGCTGCTGAGTGTCCTTCGTGGGAGCAGTGTCTGGGAATTCTGCGCCAGTCCTGATGCTGGTGGTCCCACTAAGGCACCCTTGAGACAGCGTGGGCAAATAGTCTGGGGCTGAAAGTCCTGCTTTAATATTGATGCCTGGAGCTCTGCACATTCAGGGAGGCTATGATTACTATGTGGGAGCAGCTGTGGAGGGGTCCTCTATCACTCTCAGAGAAGCAGTATTTCCACTAGTTGAGCCCCAGGTCACAGAGTGACACAGAATGCTGCCTCTCTCTGGCCTGCCATCTTGGATCCCCCACCATCTTATTCTTTATATCTACAAAATCTAAGTAGTGAGAAAGATCTCAGTGTTCTTTCCTTGGAAGGCTTTGTCATATCATAATTATTGGAACTAATATGAGGTCTGATAATAATATATTATGCAGGAAAATGCTGGACATTTCAAAGAGACGGTTTAAAACTTTCTATTGCTTTAGCCCAAACAAGTCACCCTTAGAAGCAAAAAATGCCTGGAAATATAATCCTGTACGACTACAGGAAAAGCAAATTGATTTTAGGAAAAAAAAATTATATAAGCTTAGCTTCTCCTAGGACACAACAATTCTGCTCTGCCTCTTTCTAATCTGAACTCATCATGTTACTCAATCTACATTCTTCTTTCTTCATTAAAATGAGAGTGATATCTTAATATAATTTTTTATTTATGGAATATTAAGTTCCTGATTGATACTGAGTTTTAAATTAATCCTGCCTTGGGCAATTACATAGGAACCATGATACATTTTGTTTAGCATCCTCAAAACTTCTCTGCTTTAAGTGGTAAAGGTGATTCTGTAGTTTGAATTTTCCTTACCATCATCTAGAAAACAGTAGAACCAAATAGACATTTTTTTTTACCTGAATTTTATTAGCATGAGTTTAATTTATTTAGAACAATATTTAAATTTGAAGTTAGTTTGTTCCTTTAGGTTTGATAAATATACTTCTTCTATTCCATATGTGTTATCCTCCCCCAGGATTGTATGAACTTTTTGTGAGATACTTGTGCTACAATTTGGTATGAAACAATTCTTCCCATTAAATATTTTCTTACAGGAATCTAGGAACAATATTTATAAAACAATAAGGTGAGACTTTAATACTCTTAAATGTGCACTGATTTATCATGTATCAAGTTTTAGTTCTTGAAGTATTTTAATAACCAAAGTGCCTGGTAAAACACATACTCTTCTGTGTTAAATGTAAAACTGAATAAGGGAAACTACTTAACCAAAATAACTCTATCCCTAAGCAACAGGACAGGGATCTTTATTTAATTCATTCAATTATACACATTGTCTATCACAAACTCTTTTGAATTAAACAGGTGTTCTATCCTCGAAGGGTGTTAAGATTATTAATTGTTTTTAAGAAGCAAAACAAAAAGCAAGACATGTTATACCAATTTGAGATTGTGTCATGGAGACTACCAGGTTCAAGTGTTTTGTTTTCATAATTTGAACACAGAAGCACACTAAGTCTCCATGCTATGCCAACATTCTCATAAGTATGTTGGAATCCAACACTTCTGCATTTTCGAATCACTGAACTAAAAATCGATTTTTAAATAGTATTTTATTTAGATAGGTAAATGGTATAAAAATAAGATGAAAAAAATGAACCTACTTCTTTATTTGTATTCAGTATCTGAGCACTAAAATTTTCATGTAGTACTGAACAGAAAGCCTCACCCAACTCTGAATTTATCTTATTCTGAACATATATAATTTTAGGAATCAATTTTAAAAAATTGATAGACATTTATATTGTCTGGCCTTCAGAGGAACATCCCTTAAAAATAGATATTTGTATTTATATGCTTTCTACTTTAGAGTATTTTTATTTTTAGTTGAAATTAATAAGACTTGTACTCATTCAATATCCCAAATATTTAATCTATTCATTCACTAGAAATTTTAGTGTTATAAATTTGTTAGGCAAAATATTTAAGTTTCTGGAAACAAAAATCACATAGTAGGCAGAAGAAAAATTCACAGGAAGAAAATGCTGTTTCTTTCCTCTTCCTCTCTCTCTCTCTCTCATACCTGAACTCTCTGGATCAATTGAAGGAATTTTATTTTTCTTCAAAGTACACATTTTATGCAAAAGGTAATCCAATCCCAGGTTTGTACCTTAAATGAAATGTTATTCTGGTTAACAAGAACAGCAAATGGAGAGATTAATGTAATTAAAGATTTATAAAGCACTTAAAGTAAAAAATATAAATGAAACATTAAGTAAAAAACTCTTCAGTTTTCCATCAAGAACATGAAGTTCATGTTAAAAGCATATATAATTTTAGTCTTCTTTCCTCCTTCTTCATACTATAAATTTTAGTAAAAGAATGTACTGGTTTATGAATAGCGACATACATATGGGTTCTTATATAGAAGCACATATACATGTCAATTTTACTGGTTCTTTTGGAAAAGATCTTTGAAAGAATCTTTCTGGAATTACAAACAGAAAGTTTTGTTGGAATTAAAATTAAATAATAGAAATGAATTGAATCTATTCTGGGAAGTTTTCAAAGCAATTTATGTATAATATTGAAAAGTGTCACATCATATCCCAGCAGATTGTTTTGTGCTACTCTACCATATTATTTCAACAAGAATGCTGGTTTTCATAAAACACTGCTCCATTTAAATGCTAATGTAGGTACTGCTACGAAGTTCTCTCAAAGACTATAAGTTCTAAATGCTTAGTTATAGAATAGGTGGCCTTTATAGATATAATTGCTTTACTTATGTTAAAAAGCTGTCTCTAGAAAGAAAAATGACTTTGTCATTGTATTGGTTCTTAATATTATTAAATATTTATTAACATTCAACAGAACACTTAGCAGTGTTTAATTAACCTACTCTCAGAAGACTCTTAATGGAGACATGGATAGTACACATATTTATGTTTATGAACTTCTTAAATATAGCTAGGATTCAGACTCCATAACTTAGGTCTGTGTCCATTTGCTAATTTTTATGGAGTTAGAAAAAAACAAGAAAATTTCCCCTTAGTCTATTATAGTCAGCTACTTAAAGTAAAAACAGATACATTATTCTAGACAATGATGGTATACAGAATGATCAAAAAAGTATAATCTACTGATATTACAACATTGTCACTTTTTAAACTTTTTTATTTCTTTTAATTAGTTATACATGAAAGTAGTTTGCATTTATGTACTTTTATATATTATACATAGATGGAATATAATTTTTCATTTTTCTGAGTGTACATGTTACAGAATCATATTGGTCATGCAGTCACATATATACATACAGTAATAATGTCTGTATCATTCTACCATCCCCTCTCCTCCCCTTCCCATCACTTTCCTCTACCTAATCTAAGGTAATGCTATTCTTCCCTAGTGCCTCCCAATTTATTGTGAATTAGTATCCGCATATTAGAGAAAACATTCAACCTTGGTTTTATGGGATTGGCTTATTTTGCTTGGCATGGTATTCTCCAACTCCAACCATTTACTGGCAAATGCCATAATTTTACTCTTCTTTAAAGCTGAGTAATATTCCATTGAGTATGTATGCCACATTTTCTTTATCCATTCATCTATTGAGGGACACCTAGGTTGGTTCAATTGTCTAACAATTGTTAATTGAGCTGCTATAAATATTGATGTGGCTGTGTCACTTTAGAATGCTGATTTTAACTCCTTTGGGTATAAATCAAGGAGTGGGATAGCTTGGTCAAATGGTGGTTCCATTCCCAATTTTCAGAGTACTCTCCATACTGCTTTCCTTAGTGGTTGTACCAATTTGCAGTCCCATCATCAATGTATGAGTGTAACATTTTCACCACATCCTTGGCAACATTTATTGATGCCTGAATTCTTGATGATGGCCATTCCGACAGGAGTGAGATGAAATCTTAGAGTACTTTTCATTTGCATTTCTCTAATCACTAGAGATGTTCGACACTTTTTCACATATTTGTTGATCGATTGTATTTCTTCTTCTGTGAAGTGTCTGTTCAATTCCTTAGCCCATTTGTTGATTGGGTTATTTGATTTTTTGGTGCTAAGTTTTTTGAGTTCTTTATATATCCTAGAGATTAATGCTTTATTGAAGGTGCATGTGGTGAAGTTTTTCTCCAAATCTGTAGGCTTTCTCCTCACATTTTTAATTGTTACCTTTGATGAGAAAAATCTTTTTAAATTTGAACCTATCCATTTATTAATTCTTGATTTTTCTTCTTGCACTTTGGAAGTCTCATTAAGGAAGTCAGATCCTAGGCCAACATGGTGAAGATTTGCCTGATTTTTATTCTATTAGGCACAGGGTCTCTGTTCTGGTGCCTTAATCTTTGATCCACTTTAAGTTGATTTTTGTGCAGGGTGAGAGATAGAGGTTTAATTTTTTTTTGCTATGTATGGATTTTCAGTTTTGCCTGTACCATTTGTTGAATAGGCTATCTTTTCTCCAGTGAATGTGCCTGGAACCTTGGTCTGGTATGACATAATCATATTTATGTGGGTTTGTCTCTGTGTCCTCTATTGTGTACCATTGGTATACAAGTCTATTTTGCTGCCAATACCATGTCATTTTTATTACTATAGCTCTGTAGTATAGTTTAATGTCTGGTATTGTGATGCTTCCTCCTTCACATTTCTTACTAAGGATGGCTTTAGCTATTTTTGGTCTCTTATTTTTTCAAATGCATTTTATGATTGCTTTTTCTATTTCTATGAAGAATGTCATTTGGATTTTGATTGAAGATCAGAATTGCATTAAATCTGTGCAATGCTTTTGGTAGTATGGCCTTTTTAAAAATATTAATTCTGTCTATCCAGGATCATGGGAGACCTTACCATCTTTTGAAGTTTTCTTCAATTTCTTTATTCAGTGTTCTGTAGTTTTCATTGTTGAGGTCTTTCACCTCTTTTGTTAGATTGGTTACCGGGTTTGTTTGTTTGTTTCTGAGGCTATTTTGAGTGGAGTAGTTTTCCTAATTTCTCTTTCAGTAGATTCATTGCTGATGTATAGGAACGTGTTTGATTTATGGGTGTTGATTTTATATCCTGCTACTTTGGTGAATTCATTTATTAGTTCTAGAAGTTTTCTTGTGGAATTTTTTGGGTCTTCTAGATATAGAATGTCATGATCAAATAGTGATAGTTTGAGTTCTTCTTTACCTGTTCATATCTCTTTAATTTCTTTCTTTTGTCTAATTGCTTTGGCTAGGGTTGCTGATGTTGAAGATAATTGGTGAAAGAGGACATCCTTGTGTTGTTCCTGTTTTTAGCAGGAATGCTTTCATTTTTTTCTCCATTTAGAATGATGCTTACCTTGGGTTTAGCATACATAGCTTTTATAATATTGAGGTATGTTCCTACTATCCCTAGTTTTTCTAGTGTTTTGAAGATGAAGATATGCTGTATTTTGACAAGTGTCTTTTCTGCATCTATTGAGATGATCATATAATTCTTGTTTTTATGTATTACATTTATTGATTTCCAATTATTGAATCAACCCTGAATCCTTGGAATGAATCTCACTTGATTGTGGTGCACCTTCTTTTTTAATATATTTAATGTGTTTTAACATGTTTTGTGTGTAATTTGTCAGAATTTTATTAACAATTTTTGCATCTGTGTATTTCAGGCCTATTGATCTGAAATTTTCTTTTCTTGATGTGCCTTTGTCTGGTTTTGGTATCAGGATGATATTAGTTAGCTCATAAAATGAGTTTGGAAGGGTTCCCTACTTTCTAATTACATGGAATGCTTTAAGGAGTATTGGTGTTAATTCTTCTTTGAAAGTCTTGTAGAATTCAGCTGAGAATCCATCTGGTCCTGGGCTTTTCTTGGTGGTAGGCTTTTGAGGCATTTTCTATTCCATTATTTGAAACTCCATCTATTTAAATCATGTATGAACTTCTCATTCAGTTTGGGTAGGTCATATGTTTTTAGAAATTTGTCAATGTCTTCAATATTTTCTATTTTATTAGAGTATAAATTTTCAAAATAGTTTTTAATTATTTTCTGTATTTCAGATGTGTCCATTGTGATATTTCCTTCTTCATTTGTATTTTAGTAATTTGAGTCTTCTCTTTTTCTCTTTGTTAGCATGGCCAGGGTTTTATCTATTTTATTTATTTTTTTCAAAGAACCAACTTTTTATTTTGTTAATTTTTTCATTTTTTTGTTTCAATTTCATTAACTATAGCTCCAGTTTTAATTATTTCCTGTCTTCTGCTTTTGGTGTTTATTTATTCTTTCTAGGGCTTTGAGATGTAGTGTTAGGTCATTTATTCATTGACTCATTATTCTTTTAATGAATGTACTTAATGCAATAAACTTTCCTCTTAGTATTGCCTTCATAGTGTCCCAGAGAATTTGATATGTTGTGTGTCAGTGTTCTCATTTACCTCTAAAATTATTTTATTTCATTCCTGATTTCTTCTACTATCCATTCATCATCCAATTGTGTATTATTAGTCTCTGTTTGTTACAGTAGCTTCTATTTTTTATTTTATCATTGATTTCTAGTTTCATTCTATTGTGGTCTGATAGAATGCATGATATTATCTCTTTTTTTAATTTAATAAGAGTTGCTTTGTGGTATACGACATATTCTATTTAAGAGAAGGAGTCATGTGCTGCTGAGAAGAAAGTATATTTGCTTGTTAATGGATGAAATTTTCTATATATCTGATAAGTCTAAATTATTAATTTTATTATTTGGTTCTATATTTTGCTTATATACTTTTTATTTGAAAAATCTGTCAGTAGTGAGAGAGGTGTGTTAAAGTCACCTAGTATTATTGTATTGTGCTCTAATTGACTCTTGAAATTGAGAGGTGTTTGTCTGACGTACATAGATGCTTCATTGTTTGTGGCATAAATATTTATAATTTTTATGTCATGCTTATATATACTTCCATTCAGAAGTATTAAGTGTCCTTTTTTGTCTCTTCTGATTAACTTCGGTTTGAAGTCTTCTTTATCTGAAATGAGAACAGAAACCTCTACTTGTTTATGCAATCCATATGTGTGATAAGTTTTTTTCCATCTTTTCACCTTCAGCCGGTGGATGTCTTTGCCCATGAGGTGAGTCTCTTGAAGACAGCATATTGTTGGACCTTTCTTTTTAATCCAATCTGCCAGTCTGGTTTTTTTAATTGATGAATTTAGGCCATTAACATTCAAGGTTATTATTGAGATATGATTTGTATTCCCTGTCATTTTGACTTATTTCCGATTTTTGATTTGTCTTAGTTTCTTATTTGGTTGAATGTTACTTTAGTGTAGATCTTCCCTTTGTTGGCTTTTACTTATTTTTTTCCCACTTCATCCTCACGGAATATTTTTTTAAGAATGCTGTGTAGTGTAGGCTTTCTAGTTGTGAATTCTTTTAATTTTTGTTTATCATGGAATGTTTTAATTTCATACTAAAATCTGAAATTTAATTTGCTGGATATAAAGTTCTATTGGCATCCATTTTTTTCCAGAGCTTGGAATATATTATTTAGGACTTCCTAGCTTTGAGGATCTGGGCTGAGAAATCCGTTGAAATCCAAATTGGCTTCTCCTTATACATAATTTGATTTTTTCTTCTTATAGCCTTTAAGATTTTATCTTTATTCTCTGTGTTAGTCATTCTCATTATAATATGTCTTGGTACGGGTCTGCTGGAATTTTGTGCTTTTGAGGTCCTGTAAGATACTTGTATTTGAGTTTCCATTCTATTCTTTAGGTTTGAGAAATTTTCTGCTATTATATCATTGAAAAGATTTTGTATTTATTTGGTTTGTATCTCTGCTCCTTCATCTATTCTGGTAACTCGTAAATTTGGTCTTTTCATGTTATCCCATAATTCTTCAATGTTCTATTCATGGTTTCTTATCAACTTCTCCATATGTTCAAATCTACTTTCAAGGTTATATATTTTGTCTTCATTGTCTGAGATTCTGTCTTCCAAGGGGTCTAATCTGTTGGTGATGCTTTTTATTGAATTTATAATTTGGTTTACTGATTCCTTTTTTCAAGGATTTCTGCTTATTGTATTTTATGTTTCATGATCTCTAGCTTTTTTTTTGAAGTGCCTTTCACTTCCTGTATTTTTTCTTTGATTTAACTCTTTATACTATCCTTTACTTCACATATCAGTTTATCTATATACAATCTGAAGTTACACTATGTTATTAGTGGTTTCTTTTGTTGAAGAATCTCAGTTTGTTTGGGGTGCTTTATTTTCTTAGTTTTTTTTTTCATATTGTTAGTGTGTTTTCCCATCTAAAAGTATGGATCTAAGGCAGAATAAATTCTATCCTGTAGACCCATAGTATTCCTGAAGGTTTCTAGTGCTTCGCCTTTACTGGTAAGACCTATATCAACAGCACCCAATGAACACAATATATTGCTTTAAACCTAATAGCTCACCCTAAGGTATCTCCTGTTTTCTTGCATTGAACCAAAATGATGAGTTCAATAACTATCTGTAATATAAATATAATGTTTGTTAAAACGACTTACAATTTCAAATGTTGCATGAGAGGACAGAGGCAGTATAGTATGCAATATTTTTGAGGGAGGAAGATAGAAGCTAGAAGTAAAAATTCACAGGAAGAGTGGAAGAGTAGTCAACAAATATTGGCTATTGGTTGTAGAAAAGTTGAAAATAAAATCCAAGAAAATAGACAAGAGAGAGGAAAAATAGAAACAAAGAGAAAAAAAATTAAAGATATAAGAATAAAACAAAAAATGCAAAACACTAATTATATATCAATGTCCTCCACATACTGATGCATAAAAAACATCCTGTTCCACATATGGTAGAGAGATCAAAAAAATAAATAATGAATCACAAAAATAAAATAAAACAAGTCTTGTCAGACTGTCTCTGTCAGTGTTCAACAGTTTCTCAGCCCTTTCTCTGACATCTCTTGTGATCACCAATCCCACGTTAGCCCTGGCAAACCCAGTCTCTTTCCAACCAATCTGTGCTTCAGATACCTCAGGATCACCCTTGCTGTAGTCCCACAATCTCAATGATGCTCCAACTTGCAGAGAGACCACAAGGGATACACTCACACAAAGGAGCAACCGCGAGATGCAGCAGCGAGAGAATGTCAACCAACACTCTCAGTAGGAAGACCTCAGGCTCCTCCAAACCTGCAGGCAACCCCACACTAGACCTGCAGGTCCCAGCTGTAGTCCCCAGACAGAGGCCCTTGTGGTGGTAAACCTACTCACACCCAGGCCCCCTGTCCTGGCTGGTGTCCCAAAATGGATGCAGTCACATACAACCAAACCTAGAGTCTCCCTGAAAGCAGTCCTCTAGGCTGTGGTAGCAGCAGTAGTGGCAGTGGTCCTTGGCAGCAGAGTCAGCATTAGCTGTGGCTTCAAAGTCAGCTGCAACTGCAGCTGTGAGGGCAGCCTCACTAGGGATCAGTAGCAGGGTTGGCTTCAGTTGCATCTAGGGCAACGGTTTCTTCTGTGGCAGCAGCACCCAGAAAGAAGGCCTCCAGGTGATCTCAAGCTGGCAACACCAGAATCAGAGGCAATAGCGACAGTGGTGCAGGTGGTGGTTGATTGACAGGAGATTTCGGTTCAATGGCAGCAATTGCGCGGAGATTAGTGTGTTGGAATTCTCAACCAAGGTAACCAAAGCTGTGCCCAAAGAAGAGACCTCTGGGGCCAACAGCAGCGTCTGCCTGTCATTTTCATTAATACATTGAATCACCAACTGTAGGAACATCATGAGACTCTGAGATATATTCATTTGTTTTGCCAGCAAAGAGCTTGTGTCCTAGATGAGACTTTTTTAAGTGAGACCCAATGGGCATAATTGGGCCTTAGGTGTTTTCATTGACAATATAAGGCTTATACCAATGTGTCAATGATGAGGACACATATACACAATTCAGAAGTTTAGTTATAAAGCTATATATCTAGCTAGAAAAAAATAGACCTTATAAACTTCAAATAAAAGCCACTATCCTGAGTAGCTGCAAATGACTCTGAACTCTTTTGTAGAACTTTTCTATCATTTTTTATATTAAATTTATAGTGTTCTTTAAAGTGTTTGATTAAAATTATGTCTCTAAATTATTTGTTTTGATTGAGGAAAACATCCCTTGAAGGGGAGTTTTTAATGATAAGTTCACATATTTATAGAGAAAGTATTATTTTTTGTAGGGTTAAGAGTGAGGGAAAAAAAACCCTTGTTCTATGCAAAAAAAAAAAAAAAAAAAAAAAAAAAAAAAAACCTCTTAAATTGAACTATTTCTCATATTTAACTGGTAAATATCCTTTTCCTTTATCTAAACATTTCTCTTTGAAGTTTTAGGGCCAAATATTTCTACTCTTATTATTAAAATTACTTAAATACATACTGACCAAAGACTAGACATAAGTTTTGTATGCTTCATATTTTCCTCCACTATTGAAGAAGTACAAATTAGTCTTCAGTACCATCATATGCCAAGGGATGACTCAGAACTCTCCAAGACTTCTCTAGTTCTTGCTGTAATGAATCATGTGTGATACCATTGGGCTTCCACATGACAGAATAATTTTGTGTTGATTTTTACTCTCTTATCTTCTCAACAGATGTCATTATGTTCAGAGAGGCTATGCGGTGTCCAACAGCAAGCATTTAGATGAAATCATGTGCTTAATTTGTGATGATGTTTATGATTGTTGTTGTGGTGGTGGAAATAATTATCATTTGTAACATAATTGTGAACATCTAATGCTATCTACCATTGATCTGAGAACTCCTAGATAATTAGGCATTGCTCTTTTCACTCCAGGCTTATTATCTCATTTATTTGTCCACACAGTCCTATGAAGGAACTAATATGACAGTTCTCTAATTTTAGATGAGTAAACTTGGGCAGGGTTGAAAGAACCCACATTAAAGACCTACATGTCAGCCCAATTCATTCACAAACTATGTACTCCAATTTATGAATATTCTATTTATAGATATAATATATAATGCAATATGTAACATATATGTGTGCATTATATCCAGGTGTATGCATCTGGATGCATACTTGTATGTGTATATACTATATATGTAAAAGTTGTCAGAAATGAAATGGAAGCAGTTGTGTCAACCCCTACCCCCACAAAAAGGAAATAAAACATAAAAGTGGGAGGTTATATAGGTGAGCATCTCATGCACATATTCCCAATAAGCATTATCATTACAAGACTCTGCCCTAAACCAAATCATGATCTTGCCCAAAGTGCACAGCAATATTACACACATGAAAAATAATTCTTCGAGAACAACTGTCCATCCATGAGCCATTTCATCTTGTATTGGCATTCTTATTGTTTTCGGTTCATGCATCAACAAGTCATTGTTTTATAATAATTTTTCTAATCCTTCTTATTTTGTCTTTAAAATCTTTCCATTGAATAGCTCGTGATTTCCTTCATCATCCTGCAATTTACAAAAATTTATACTGTCTGTCATTTTTCCTTATCAGAATCCTCATTCACTCTACAAATTGTTTTGGCTTACCTCAGTGACTCAATTATCCATTGCACAAAGTTAGAAAGAAAATCAGGGTCTTAAAGTCATATGAAAGTGCTTATTGATATAAACTGACCAGAGGAGTCAAACCAGATTAAAAGGCTATTTGGAAGTTCACTTATGTTTTTATAGCTGTTGGGATTTGAATTTACTTAATCTTGGTATGAAAAAAGAATTTGAAATATAAGGAATAATGTTTTCTTAGGTTTAATGAGTTCTACTACGTGTGTTATAAATAATTAGATATTTCAAGCTGCTTAGAGGGAAGCTCAATAATTCAAAACAATCTATTTTCTTCTCCCTTCTCCCCAACAGGTGCATACACTCCTTCCACATATAAATCATGGAGTTCCTGTGATGGACTGAATATTAGTTGCTCTTCCAAGGTAATATGGTAAAGCTCTAACCCTTAGTGTGATTATACTAGGAGATGGAAAAATCTCTCAGAAAGCAATTAAGGTTATACACTGTTATACCTGTGGAACCCTGATATAATAGGAGTGTCCTTAGAAGAAGACATATCACATATCTTTTTCAAAGAAGACACAAAGAAGGTGAGAAAACAATGAGACGACAGTGGTCTGTCTATAAGTCACAAAAAGAGGTTCCACCAGAAACATCCATGCTGGTGCCCTGATTTCAGACTTCCAAACTCCAGACTTATGAAAAACA
This sequence comes from Ictidomys tridecemlineatus, assembly GCF_052094955.1. NCBI lineage: Eukaryota > Metazoa > Chordata > Mammalia > Rodentia > Sciuridae > Ictidomys > Ictidomys tridecemlineatus. The sequence goes on along the minus strand of NC_135477.1, from coordinate 238,916,400 downwards.
AATTTCAGTTGTTGAAGCCACTAGTCTTTATCATTTTGTTATGACATAGTTCTGAAATATGATTTTCCCTTATATTTTCAAATTAATAAAATATTTTCATGTAATAAAATATTTTTTTTACTGAACATTATGGGGGCAATGTAATACACAGGATTACATTTAAATAGTGTCTTTAGGCATTTCAGGAATAGCTTCCAGCTTTGATTCCACTTGGCCTCAGTGCAGCATTCAAGGGATATTGGCATCACCTCCAGGTTATGAGAGTTAGTTCTGAAGACTTAGAGAAGCTCCTGCATTTATGATTGGGGTTATGTACTGATAACATCACCACAAACTGAAAATATTATGCCAAAAACATATTAAGAACATCTAAGCTACTGAACATCCTACCTTAGCAGCAGCACAGTACATGAGAGAGTACCACTTGCTTCCCTTCATGATAGTGAGGGAAATGCACCTGGTGCTGCTGTTCAGCCATGAAAGAGAATCAGGTCCCCTATCACAAACTGAGGAAAAGAGCAGCATTCCAAATTCAAAGTATGGGTTCTAATGAATGAATGTTGCTGTCACCCCATAGTAAAGTAAAAAAAAAAAATCATAAGCTGAATTATTGTAAGTCAGAATCTATATATACTTATTTCTAAGTCTTTGACTTTTAAAAAATTGTTTTATCAAATCTTCTCTATCTCAAATATGCGAAGTTAAATAAGACTCACTTGTTCCCCCAAAGCCTTACAGTGGTAATGATGATTTTATTTCCAGATTTAGAATGAGATTAGAGAAGCTCAAAATGGTTAACTTATTTAAATATTATTTTTATTATTATTATATTAGTTTTTTTTTTCAGTGCTAGAGATCAACCTCAGGGCCTCATGCATGCTAGGCCAGCATGCTACCACTGAGCCACATCCCCAGCCCACCAATTTTTAACATTTTTAACAAATCACATATTAAACATAATCATCTCTTCTTAAAAACAAAACAAAAATATTATCCTGGGAAAAAATTGGAACTAATTTGCATAATAAGATCCTGCTAAGCTCTTTTTGTACCTTAACCTCTTGATTTTTATTAAAGTACATATGTCAAAAAAGGGACAAAAAGCAGATCTAGTCTTCAAGACTGGCATAGATATTATCTATTAATGGCTGTGAAACAGAATGCTTAGAAATTTCAATTAGATGATAGTTTATTATTGTACAATCTAAAGAAATCGTTTCTAACAATATTTGTTACCTTTGAAATATTCTCACTTAAATAAGAAGGAGGTAGATATTTGCTTTTACTAAACATTGGCAAATATTAAGCAACTCGAATAATTCTAATAATCTATGAGAATAATTTTACTTAAGAATATCTATCTAGAGTGACAAAATTATTGTAAAACTCTTAAGGAAGTCATTTTTCATTTTTAATCTATGTTAGACAGAGAGGTAAAATATAATTTCAATATACAGCATTGATTGGAAAATTGTATTCCATGAATGACAATACTTTAGCCATGGCAGTATATGACACCTTATTTTGTTGTTGTACTATAATTAGGTTAGCTGTACTATTGGGAAAGTTAAGGTTTAATTACACAGGCTCTAGGTATGCTTTGTAAATAAACAATCACTTATTTATGGGTGCATTTAATGCACTATTGATTCCCAAGCTCATTGTGGACCCAGTGTCAAATCCTGACTTTAGGCAGGTGAAGAAGCTTTTCTTCAAGGATACAATCTAAATTTACTGAATGGCTTAACATTTTCTTATTTTGTGCAAAACTATTTTACAAAGTTTGGAGAATAATGATTTAGATTAAACTATTTTAATGGATTCTGGAAATGGAAATTTTTTTTCATCTTTGGTGGAGGATGTCTCTGGAAGTACCTGCCTCTAGAGAAATTAGATTCCATTCTCTGCCTGATTCATTTAGCCTGCAATTCTCACAAAACAAACAGCACTGCCCGCCACCAGAGGCTTTATATTTGAAGAAGAAACCACTTTGGTCTTAAAGCCTGTGGATTTTTTTTTTTTTATCATCTTCTCAGTGTGCTTAGGTAAACAACATCTAACTATTCGCTCTGTGCCTTGGAAGGACTGTAAAGAAATGCTTCAGCTCTCTGTAACATGTCTTAACTTTTAAAGAAATAAGGATTCCACAGTACAGGTGACTCCAAGCAGCCCCTGTTCTCCACCTCCTCTATATTTTCTGAACTGTTGTCAGTTGTCTTTTCTGAAACACCTAGTTCTTTTATACATACCGTTAAGTGGTCATTTATGTTATCAGCTTGCCAAAAGCCATAGAGAAAAGTCACGTGTTGTCATTAAAAGTTGCACAGGCAGGACTTGAGATTTTTGCAACTACAGCAGTCCAGTAATTCCTAATTTTTCTCCTGATCTACTTGTCATCCCCTATTCCACCCCCATTGGCAAAAGGGAATTCACAGTTTATTCAATCTCCAAAACCAATTTAACTTTGGAGTTGAAAAAATAGATGCTGAATTGCTATCAGACACTTGAACATGCATATTTGCTGTCTAGTTATGTGAAAACTTAGCAAAAATCTAAAAAAATTATCAGGTATTAGAAGTGTATGTTCAGATATCTTGAAAAATATTCCACATCCTTTCTTTGGTATGAGTGAGAAGAATATTAAAAAGCTAAAACATTATTAAAAACAACTACCTACATTAACATAGGTATCGATCCAAATGGATTTCTATAATTTATATTCAGGGAATTTTCACTAAAATTATATTTTAAAATGTATTAAAAGTATATTAATCCTGAATATAACTGGATTTCTCTCTGTATTTCTTTTTGGTTCTGAGGATTGAACCCAGGGATGCTATACCACTGTGCTATATCCCCAAACCTTTGTTTTTTATTTTGATACAGGGTCTCTCTAAGTCACCAAGGCTGGCTTCCCAGGTTAAGTATTTTCATTTTAAACGTTTCTCCCACTAGTCCATACCATTCAGGTATCTACTAATGTGAGAAGATATCATCTAGGTAGGGAAAAGATGCATTATCCTAAGGGAAAAAAATGAGAAAGAAGTTATGTAGCCACAGCGTTGTCTTCATTTTATAAGACTTTTTAAAATATTTTAACATTACCGCAAAGTATAGAAGGTGAGAAAGCAAAGACATGAGAACAAGAAGTAAAAAAAGAGATGCAAGAATCTCCTGATTAAATCTCTCCACAGTGACATGCGATTAAGACAATAAAGTAATGGTGCTTAGGGAGTTAGGACGTCTTTGCCATTGATTATGAACTAACTGTTTTACTCAGCTCTGAATTTCTACATTGAAATCCTAACCTTCCGTGTGAGGACATGCTAGCGTTTGCGAGGTACCTAGGTCATAAGGTGGGACCTCCAGAAAGGGGATTAGTGACCTTGCAAGATGAGACTTGACTGTTGTCTCCCTGCTGTCTGCCCTGTGAGGGTATAGCAAAGTGAATAAGGTCATTTTGTTCATTTCAGCTTTAACACAAGCATCTTCAGAGTTTACACAGTGTTGTACATTCTTTCTTTAGGCCCAAGTCAAGCAAATTGAAACTTTATTTTTTTAGTATTCATACCATATGGGATACTGGATGAGCCTGCCCATTTTTGAAATTTACTTTATGCACTTTAATAAAGTCATGTTGCTCGTCTTGATGAAAATCAGATTCTCTTTTAGAAATCACAACACTGGTATTTTGATCACATCAGGCATCTTCTTTCTTTATCACAGCAACATTAGTTTTACAAGTGTGGCTGTTCCTTGTCTCCCAAGGCTGAGTCACTTCAGGTTACTGTGATTTCAGACCCAGTGAGGACTTTCCACATGCATCCATAATAAATACATCCATTATTCTTTCTACTCTTACTCAAGTCTAGGAGATAGATCATGTACCTCTTCTTATCCTCTGTTCCCCTATGGCAAACTCAGTGTTTTAGAAACTCATAGAGTTTTCTGTAATAGCAACAGCTTAGAGACTGGCAAGAGATGTTCACTTCTGCCCTGTTCTTCACAGGTCAATCTTAGGACAAATGGAAATTTATATGTTGTATTAAAAATCTTTTCAAATATCAGGTTTTAAAGGTTAAAAAACACTACATGGCTATTTAAAGGTGGAAAATAATTTCATATATCATCAGAAAAACTGAAAGCATTGTCACAGCTACTGGGAAGGCTAAAGTAGGAGGATCATAAGTTTGAACCCAGCTTGGGAACAGAGATCCTGTATCAAAACAGAAAAGTTAAGAAAGGGTCAGAGATGCAGCTTAGTGAAAAGTATCCATGGGTTCATTTCTCATACTATCAAAGAGAAGAAAATAAAGCAAAAGAAAACTGTTATTTTAGTTTCTTGTATAAAAAATGGTATAGAAACATACAATAGGCAGTATATATACACTAGAGAGTATATAAAAATGGCATATATTTTGACATATTATTGTAAACAACATTGCAAAAAGCAACTTGTTCAGAAAATAGTCTAAGGAATTTAGTATTAAATATTCTGACCTCTCCAAGTGTGATTTATTATATAATCTTGTCTTATATTTCATTTGAAACCACATATTAATACTCATTTATGTCATTAACGCCCATTTATTAATGACAGACTTAGAAATGTTAAGTGACTGGGTTTGAGGATCAACAGCCAAAAAGTTGAAGACATAAAATTAAAAGTGAGGAAAATGTTTTGCTCTTATTCACTCATGTATCTTTCTCCATGCCTTGAACCAATATCAGGCTTTTTCCTAATGGAGCACACTTATAATAATAAATAAAATGAATTGATTTTCCTTTCAGAATTTAGCTTCTTTCAGAATTTGTTAAATGTATGTGCCACGTTATGTGCCTAGAAATGATACATATGGAAAGATTAAAACCCACATCATTAGGATTGTGCTCTGTCTACTTCCGTTGTTTCTTAATCTAGAACTGGGATCGATGTGCTAGTCAGACATCTTTCATCTGTTGTCTGATTGATATTTGTCAGCTTCTCTGTGTAGTAATCTACTTTACTCGGTGCCTACATGGATCACTGTTTAATTATAGAATGCCTTCTTTGTACTACTTTATTTTTCAATTCTCTCCCATCTAGAAGATTTAGTAATTTCTGCAATATAGGCAAAAATGTTAATTTGTAATCTCGCAGGCTTAATCTCATGTCATTAAAACTCTAGTATTGAATACTTTCCTTCTTTTATCTCATTATTATACTGTTTATAAAATTATAAATGTAGATGTGATGCTAAAATTGGGAGCTAATTGAATTTATTAGAAACCAAAAATGTGTTCTTTCATTGTACATAAGTACCTAAAATGTTTGAAACAAGTTAACTTTAAACAATATGTCACTAAAGGACCATGTCTAGCTGATCTTTCACACCAATTCACTGGGGTATAAAGCTATACTTTCAAGGTCATAACTTTTGTCACCAAGCTTTCTTGTAATACTCTAAGAAGCTGATGTCAACACATTTAGTAGCATTCTCTGGTAGTGGCAAACATAAGAAATAGACACCAGAGTATGTAACACTGCTCCAACAGTGAATTATGATATGACCTTGGGCAAGATACTTAAATTTTTAAGCTCAGTTCTCTTAAATAGAAATCACAAAATTTGTCTTAAATGGATACTGTGGGATTTTCACTCTGTCCATAATAGAGTGCCACCCAGAACACAAGTCTAACTCAGCATCTAAAGGAAATAATGAATGAATGAGTGAATAAATAAGTAAACTAAACAAAAGACCATTTTTAGGTGTTGGACAGAGCAGTATTCAATTTTCTCTGAGAAAGAGAAGTCACTAAGATCATTCTACCACTTTGCTTAGAGAGAATTTCTAGACTTTGATGATGAATGAAAATGATGCTGAGGCCAAGCACAAATGTTTTGAGAATTAAGAAGGTTGAGATTAGAGTTCTTGGATACTTAGGTGGCTGCAATTTGAGGTTCTGAAGAAGACATTCTTACAAAAAGAAGGTCGAGAAATTTGCACAAGTTATTCTTAAGTTTTTGGCCATGAAATATGTGGTGAATTTGCAGTGTCTATTAGTTTGGAAAAGAAAAATTACCTAACACTAGACTCTTGATAGACCCCCATGAAAGCCTTGTTCAATCATTAGGGTGACTTTCCTGAATGATCTTCTTGGATTACCCTAATATAAAATTAAATATCTAAAAGATAAAGCTGACACATTATCAAAGTATCTACCTTATCATTACCTCCACCCCCCCAAAAAAAAAACTTAATAAAACTTAATAAATTTTCTTGAAAGAAAGATAATAGGATTCAGTGTCAACTATGGAGTATTTATAATGTCCAGCAAACAGTGAAAGTTTCCTAAGCGTACTAAGATAAGAAGACTGTGAAAGATAACCAAAGAAAAAGTAGTCAACACAAAGGCAACCAGAGATACCAAGCTGTTGAAATTAGTATCAAAGAATTTAAAATAAATTATTCAAATTAAAGAACAGAGGAATACTGAAAAGTCAAAATGAGTTTCAGTGACATCAAATATTCTAATGCCTAGAAGAGACAAAAGAGACTATACCCAGATATAAATTGCTAAATACCAAAACTAAAAAGATAAATGTAAAAAGTATATATGAAAAAAAAATACTAAAAAATACATGAATGTGGGGAATAATAAAACTATAATGATTTCTCTTTGGAAACTATGTGTATTATAGATATTGAAAAACTCTCAAAATTCGATTTTTACATTTCGTAAATATTGATAATATCTTTTTGAAATGCAGGAAATAAAAAGATTTGAGGTAAATCAGCACTGAAAAAAATTCAACACCTGGAGACATGTATCACAAAATATGTTTAAATACGTCGTGTAGGCCAAGGAAAATTCATAGCAAATTGAAACTTCATCTGACATAATCCTTTTAAGATAGCAGAATAGTGAATATAGGTAAATATAAAGAATATTTTAATCTGCACATTTTTAAAAATGAATGTCCACTTATACAAAATAACAGTGATTTAAAAGTCTATGGTATAATTAATAGCAACTTGTATGATAAACAGTAAAGGTATGAGACAGGGCTAAAACGAGACATGATAAGATTTATATTGTACCTGGTGTTTTATGATATTGATCAATGAACAGAATAAGAAGCAAGCTGTTTTCTCTACTGCAATGATTAAAAATGAGTTCAACTTAATAAATCCAAAAAAAGTAAAATGGAACATGTAGGTTATTTAATCCAATTAAAAAGAGGAGAAAAATTAGACAACTATCTATATTTTACTTGTGAGAAATACCATTGTATCCTAATCAGAACTGAGATTTATATGTATTGCAAAGAGTGAGATTTTGTAAGAACGCAAATTGGATGATGTAAAGTGAAATTATATTTCATAGAACTTACTATCATTATTATTTAAAAGTCAAGTGTGTAACTAAATATTTTTTTTCATAAGAATCTAATTAAACTGTTTTCCTTAATTACTAATATTAGAAAACTTTGAGTGCATTTATGGCTAGACTGTTTGTTTTATAGCCATTACCTCAGTTATGATAGTAGCTATTACATATTTAACTATATTGTTATTAACTGGAATTGTATTAGATAAATTATAAGTTGATTGAAGATAACTATAGCTTAAGAAAATAAGCCTTATTTATTACATTGTTTCTGGAGAACTAATATTCTGAGTAGTAAAAAACCAAGTAATAAATAATTAAATGTGAGAATTAATTTCATTTCATGAGGATTAATTACCTTATGTGAACTATATAAATCATTTAAGCTTCTTTGCTAAAAACAACAGGTGTTTTGAAAAAGTCTATGATTACCCTCCATGAATAACAAGTAGGAGCAATTTTAGTCAGATTGCTTGGTACCTAGAGGAGTGTTAATGTTGCCCATCTTCACTATAGGTACTCTGTTCGAGGTCAAATTGTGGCCATGCATCTGCTGTGGCCATATGTCATCTCAGTAGCATGCCATCAAGCGAAATTTGTAATGTAACAAACTCAGATTCTTAAAACGATCACAGTAGATGCCATAATACACAAGATGTTCCCCTACATGACCTTTCAGTCCAAATAGGGGAAATGATTCCATATTTCAGCTAATATTATTTTGATTTCTGCCATGAAGCTGGAAACATTGCTTGCATTTTAGAATCTCCCACTGGTTCTAAGAAAGTAAACATAAGATTAAGCATTAGAAAAAAAAATAATCCCCATGAGGAAATATTTTTGAGGACAAGAAAAAAATCTTTAAATCTTACTTAGTTTGCCTGAACTTAAATCTCACACTCTCAGAAACACTCGGTGATTAGAATTTTTTTTTCTACTAAGTAGCCATGGAGTCTAGCTACCTTACTTTCCATAAAATAGGGACGTTCTAGATTTAGTAAGATATTTCCAATACCTTAAAATTTGTTGTAGTTTTATATCGTACTTAAGCTGTTATGTCCATCTTTCACTACTGTGGATCACTTTATTTGCTTTTTAAACACAATGACATCTCAATTTTTCAATAAATTAAGATACATGATGCCAGGCACCGTGGTGCTCACCTGTAATTCCAGTGGCTCAGGAGGATGAGACAGGAGGATTGTGATGTCAAAGCCAGCCTCAGCAAAAAGTAAGGAGCTAAGCAATTCCGTGAGATCCAATCTCTATATAAAATACAAGACAGGGCTGGGGATGTGGCTCAGTGGTCCCGTGTCCCTGAGTTCAATCCCTGGACCCCCCCACCACAAACAAAAATAAAAATAAAAAAGTTTTACGATGTCCAGTACATAAAAATATTCAGCATTAAAACACATAGAATGTAGTTTTAAAATAAATACAAGTATTTATTTTTGACATTCAAATGCTCAAATGACAATGTGGCCTAGAACAGGAGTGGTGAAATTCAAATGTGAGAATATCAGCACAACGACAAAAGCAATCAGGTTCCAAATAGAAAAAAATAAATAGTAAATAGTAAACAGTAGTATTTTATATGTGGAAAAGTACATAAAAAGTATGTATCTAGATATGACATGACATCCACTGTATCTCAGATTTTTAAGAGTTAAATCTTTCCTAGTCACCTACATGAAGGGTGGTTAGTAATGTTTCCTTCTTTCTTTTTTTTTTTTTAACTGGGAAATAGGAGACTAGGATTTTGTTTTTGTTTTTTAGTTGTAGATAGACACAATATATTTATTTTATTTAATTTTATGTGGTGCTGAGGATTGAACCCAGTGTCCTACAGATGCTAGGCAAGCACTCTGCTACTGAGCCCCAGCCCCAGCTCAGTTAGTAATGTTTCTATTAAATTTTGGGGGAAAATATCTGTGGGAGAATTCTAAGATGCCTCAAGCTTCCTGTCTCCTGGTATATACAGATAGGCAGATCTCTCTGTATCTATTTCACATGTATGTACATTCATGTCTGTTCCTCTTGAGTACAGGTGAATCTGTAATATGATAGGCTGTCATTCCTGTGCTTCGATTACCAAAAGTTTACTTTGGGTTGATCAAAGGGGAGATTGTCATGGGTGGACTTGTTTTAGTGAGATGAATGTTTAAAAAGAAGTGAAGTCTCAGGAAGACCTTCCTATGTTGGCCTTGAGGAAGTGAATTTAGGATATGGAAAAGGCCACCAGGAACAAAAACAGTAGGTGGCATCTTGGAGTTGAGGACTTCTTTTCTTGTTACTACAAGAAAATAAGTTCTGTCAGAAGCCAATTTAGTGATAGAGAAACAACCCCAGGCCTAAAATGAGATTTCATATCTCTATATGAAGACCCTCAACAAAGAAAGACCCTCAGCAAAGGCCCTTCCTAAACCACATCCAGATTCCTGACCCAATGAAATTATAAGTAATGAATACGTACACTAGGAAGTTTGTAGTAAATTGTTACACAGCAATAGAAAGCTATTACATTGTCATATTGAGCTTGTAGTCACTCTCTCCAAAGAACTAAAATTACTGAAAATGTTAGGAAGCATACATATCCAAGTCCATATGAAAGACCCTAGCCCAGTTAGCCCAGTTACCTAAGACCACCATATGAAATCAAGATACCGGGCTTGTCATAAACAGGTTCAGGTGCTGGATGTGCTTTCCACATAACCGGTAGAGAAAGGACAGAGCACCCCGCATCCTGAGGCATGAATGAATAAACAGGAACAGATAAGCAGGAACAGAAAGAATAGAATGCAGACCTGTGGTTTTTGGAATGCAGACCTGTACCCCCTAGGTGGCCTATATGCTAGATTTAAACAAACCAATAAGAAACCTGTTGCTTCCCGCGCCCGCAAAACCTGTCCCAAACCCTATAAAAATCTCTGTATCCCCAAGCCTGGTGTGCCAGTTCACCAAAGCTCCGGCTGAGGTTCTGCTGGGCACCCGCAGGCGCCTGTGTCCCAATAAAACCTCTTGCTTTTGCAGCCAGTGTTTCGTGTGATTCTCCTTGGACAGGGATACCGGGGGTCTTTCATTGGACGGGGGTCTTTAACACATAATACCAAGCAAACTTTAACTGGCTTTCATTCTTTTTCAACCATGAAAACCTATAAGTCCTGCTTATGTAATATTATTATGTCTAAAATTTTTGTTATTCATAGAAAAAAACAATACTCAAGTTGAAATAATTTCTCTCAAGAATGAAATTCAAAAAAATAAAGAGTTATATTTCATGCCTGCTCTACTTAATTCATGTATTGCTTTTTCAAATGCATGATATGTCAAGGTCTTTAAAGAAGATAATGTCTTTTAGAGTTAGCAACTTCTTTGTTTTGTTTACTCTATTTGACATTGTATTTCATCTTCCTATTTCTCCTTCAGGTTACCTTATCTGCATGTCTTTAAATCGCCCTGTTTAATTTTACCATGTGACCATATTCTCAGTTTGCTTGGTTGTTTACAAAATTGTCAAAGTTAGTTCATCAAAGGAATAATGAATACTACATATTACATTTGTTATTTTGATTTTCAATAAATAGGTAAATTGCATCTACATCTTATTACTCATTTCACTTTGAAATGATACAGATCATTTTCCCAATAATTATTCTCTCTTTATATCAGCAACAACCAGTCTCTTACAAAAATATCAAGTAGCTGGGTATAATGGCTCATGTTTGTAATTCCAGGGGCTCAGGAGGCTGAGGCAAGAGGAACCATGTTCAAAGCCATCCTCAGCAACTTAGTGAGGCCCTAAGCAATTCAGAAGGACCCTGAAGACTATCTCTAAATCAAACATAAAGAAGGACTAGGGATGAATCTTAGTGGTTAAGCTCCCCTGGGTTCAATCCCCACTATAAAAAAAAAAAAAAAGAAGAAGAAGAATATCTACTAATGGCTCTTTGTATTTTTATATATTAACAAGCATACTCTGTGCCACATAGACAAAAAATGTATTTCTACAAAACATAAAATTAAACAACGTGAAGTAAAAGAATATAGAAAGCAAATATAGTCCCTTTGATAGGCAGAATAATGCACAGAGCTGTCCTACAGATATTCATATCCTAAAGATATTCATGTCCCAATCCCCCAAAAAACCTGTTAATGTGTTATGTTACATGATGAAAAGAAATTAAGGTTGCAGATGGAATTAAGATTGCTAAATAGTTGAGTTTTACATAAGGAAATTACTACAGATTATCTAAGGGGAGGGAACAATGTTATCACTTAAAAGTGGGAGAAAAGTTGGGAGGAGGACTTCAGAAGGTACACGGAGGATTCCAGATGCCCTTTTGAAATGGAGGAAGGGCACCAGGAGCAAAGACCTCAGGGCAGCCTCCTCAGGCTGGAAAAAACAGAGAAACAGATTCTCCATAGAACTTCCAAAACAAAGCAGAGTCAAACTTATCTCTTGATTTTAGTCCAGCGAGACCTGTTTCATGTTTCTGATCCACAGAACTGTGAGATACTGAATTTGTTTGCTGTTGTTTTGAGGCACTACATTGTGTGCAGTGATTTGTTATGGTAATAACCCAAAAACGAATACAGTCACCAACTTCTGGAGAGTACCTTCTCATTGATTCATAGTCCAAGCAGAATGGTTGCAAAATGAACAGATTGACCACAGACACATTCAATTTTCCCCCAGTGTATTCTCCCAAGTAGGAATAGTTCATGGGGTGCCACTGGAGAACTTAGAAGATGCCTATGCGCCCACCAATAAGATGGTGTATGGCGACAGATGACAGATTCACAAAAGTAACTTTCTTTGGAGAAAAAAAATACATATTACCTTAATAGATTGCACAAATATATTTTGTATACATACGTTAGTGGTTTTCCCAATAATTTTTATATTTTATTCCAATGATGATAAAAACATATTGCTTATATTCCACTTAACAGCTTAGAGATAGAACACCTAGATCTACTGTTCATATTGCTTCAGGGAAGAAAAAAGTTTAAAAGTTATACACACACACTCATATACACAAATTCTTTGGCATTTTGATAAATGACTAAAAAGACAAGCCTTTGATTTGGTTTTGGAAATATAAGACTGTAGTCACCTATGAATTTGCCATAATAAATTGAAATATGTTTTTTTTTCCTTTTTATCTTTTTTGTGAGAACATTCTTTCTTTGCTTGTCAACATTTGAAGAGGAATGAAAAAATTACTTTATAAGGTATGAAGGAGCAGGAAATTTCTCCCTAATGTTGTTATGTTATCTTTTTGGCCACCTGGCCAGAAGAGACACAAGACAGAACATTGTACCTTATTATTTAAAGCTGATCTTTCAGTTCTTCATGAGAAGGCTAAGAATCCAAAGGGAATACTTTAACACAGAATGTGTTAAAGTACTGTGACTTGGCTACCTGTTTCATTAATAGTGAACTCTTTTCATTTCAAATGCCCTTTTCTATTAAAGCAGTAATTTGTGTCAAATTTAAATTCATAGAGAGAATTGTGACACATTTGTCAATTGATTATTCTAAAAAATATGAGTATTGAAAGGTATTGTTTTATTTCAGGGTGACAATGTAGTGAAGTCAAGTCATGTCCTAATATATAGCAAAAATAGATATAAAAAGCAGATGTACATGTAAACATTTTGTAAAAATTTATTTTAAATTATTCATCTCTGAGATAAAGCACTAATTTTGAGTAATTATTTCTATTTCTTCCTTTTTTTCTTATAAATAAATCCTATTAACCAATTCTGTTAAATACAAAAATAATACCATCAAATGGACTATTTTACATTAGAAAGTGGCATATAATATGGATTGGTAATACAAATTTAAAATTCTTGCTATATCAGAGGACACAAGCAAGAGTTGATGTTTATACTTACTAAGAGCAAGACACTATTCCAAATATTTTACCTCCATAAACTCATTTAATTGGCACAAAAAAGTAGGAACATTATTACTTGCATGTTACACAAGGTTAAGTAATTTGCCTAGAAACACACATTGGATCTAACAGAAAGAATAATCAGGGCCAGAGTTGTGGCTCAGTAGTTGAGTGTTTGCCTAGCACACATGAGGCACTGGGTTCGATCCTCAGCACCATATAAAAATAAGAATAAATAAAATAAAGGTATTGTGTCCATATACACCTTAAAATACTTTTTAAAAAAGAATACTCGTGCTAGTAATATTTTTCTCTGTCCATTCAAAAGTTAGATTAACATTAATTTAGGTTCTTTGGTTGCAAATAACAGAATAACTTCAAGAAATAAGACCCATTAAATAAGGAATGAAAGAGTAGGTTCTCATGGAAAATAAGGCCAGGAAGCCTGGGGTTTGAACCAGGAAATAAAAGCATCTAGAATCACATTTGCATTGTTTTACTCCAATCTTGCTCTTCTTGCTCTTCTTTGTGAACTAGTCCTATTTGTTTCGCATTCTTCCCAGTTGATAGCGGACACAACAGAGCTCTCAGGGTCCACTATGTTTCTTTCTATGTCCAGTTCATGGAGGCATCCTCCAAATTATGCATTCTAATACTGGAGTATTAGATTGGTTTGATTAAGTCTAATTAACCACCTATGTCAAAATAGTGCCACTGTTTGCAACTTGGTTTTCAAATAAAAGAAGTGGAACGAGTGACTAGGAAACACAATTTTTGGTATCATGTGACAGCATCAGTGAGAGGCTGATTATCTCCTGCTATGTAAACTACGTGACTAAAGAAACGAATATCGAAACTAAAATGAGAAGTTGTTTCTTGATTCCCAACTGTCTGCCTCCTAAAAAGAATTAAGCACAGGGCAACTTAAAATGTAAGAAAATAATTATTTCAAAATGGAATAATTATGTGATTGATAAATATTTTTATAATTAATTTGAAATTAGCATCACTAAGTGTGAAACAACAGTCCTCTCATTGTAATCTGTGATTCTATGTTCATTTTTATATAAAAATTCTTAATTGTTTAAGTAGCTCTATTCCAGTGTTTCATGTATATAATTAAAAACAAAATAAAACAAAAGGTTAAATTTGAGCAGGTCAGCTATGCAACCTGCTTTTAACACATTTCCAGATAAGATGCTTTTGGAAAGAAGCTTATTCATCATATGATAACTAAATTTTGCAAAAACAAGCAAACATAAATCTTATGAAAATTGGTTGATTCCAGCATGATATGGAAAACTCTGAGTGAACAAACAGAACACTGGGTCTTCAGGGAATGGTAAGAATCTCTGAAACAAGAACTGGTGTCAGTGATGTAGCTGGAACATAAGAAGGGGAACGTGGAGTGCCCCATGTCAATAGCTTATTACGACCATAGCACGGGGAGGTGAAAGTTCTGCAGAGAAGAAAACATCATTAATTTAGGATTCAGCTTTCTACAAACTAAAAATTACTCAATAATGAACTAAGAGTGAAATATCACCACCACCCCCCACACACACATACATCAGAAGTAAAAATTTGTGGGGGTAAAAAGGCAAGAGCAAATTTAGATTACCAAGCACTTCAATGTGGAAGTTTAAAGACATTAATATAAATTGATTAACGTTGAATCATACATGAGATAAAAGGTGAAATAACAAAAATGAGTGGGCAACAATAAGTGGGAAAAAGCAAAGTTGTATGTATGTTATAACAATATTTTCAAAAAAATTTGAAAAGTAGGTAAACTAAACAATATGATATGTAAAGATAAATAATTGGTGCAACTATGAATCAAAAGGAACAGGATGATAAGTTCAAAAAATCAAAATATTATTATCTCTAAATGGAAGAATAAGAGTTATCAAGGATTTGAAAGTGGATGTGGAAAATGCTAGATGGAAAAGTGATGACAGTGTTGCGATTCTTAAGTTGTGTAAGATTCTCTGGTATTCTTTTATGTGTCATAACTTATATACATGTCATATATATTACATATATGAACTATTTCAAAATATTGCATTAGCTGTTATCCCTAATATGAAATTAAGTATTGTTTTGTAAGCAAGCCTTAGAGTACAAAGATAAACAGGTCTAAATCTGTTTCTCTCAGAGAACCACATATTCCTTAAGGCTCGGAAAGTTTCCTTCTCATTCCCCTTCTCTTTTTGATCTACTTATTTCTCCCTTCCTCTTTCTTTTCCTTAACAGTTACCTTCACAAATGTTTATATATATATATATATGCATTTACTTTAATTATAAGTTCAAACAATTCAATGTCTACCTTAGAACTATATAGTTAATTATAACTATAATGGCAACATTACTTACCAAGCTCTGAGGAAGAATTTACTTTTATGTTTATGTTTTATTGAGTCAACATATTATTTTACGTTTTAATGGGTTCAGGTTAATGAGAAAAGAATAGAGGTCAACAAATAAGTAAATAATGTATTTGTGCTAAACCAAGATCATGTAACTTCATGGCATATTACATGAATTCATATTTTAGGGTAGTTAGAATAAGGCGATTAAAACTGATACAGGAAAGGGATCAAAATGTATTAGACACTAGAGAAAGTCTACAGAACTCAAGAAAATCATATTTTTGTGACAATGATGTCTTTATACTTAAAGTGGTGATTTAGTTTCATCAAACCACCAAATTAACTTGAAACATCATAATAACTTACCTCCTAATTCATAGATATAATAGTATTATTTGATTTGTAAAATTTAGTTGTATAATTGCATAAAGAACAATGAAGATGATATTTAATTTTATGTTTATGTATATTTAATTAACTTAGTGATAAATAATTTGGTACCACTGAGAGACAGCTAATTTATTTTTCTCTTAAAGACTATGACTATAAACATATCTCAAATAACCAGATTGTGCATTAAAATTCTCAGATAGCTTTCAGAGTGATGCATTTCTGTTGACTTGAATTCACATTTTAAAATCTGAGGGTGTCATAATTAATTGAATAAAACAAATTAACATCTCTACTCATGATTATGACTGCTGAAAATAAATTAAACCAATAGTATTATGTAGTAGGTAAGATGGCAACCATGATTACAATCTTACATTAAGCATTTTACAGTGACTCTTCAAATTTTTTAAGGAGGGTTGGATGATACTATATAGCTGAAGAAGATTAACATTAAACAGGGAGGAGAGGTAGGAGAGAAAGGGAGAAAGAAGGAAAATTGCATGGAAATGGAGGGAGACCCTCAGGGTTATATAAAATTACATATAAGAGGAAGTGAGGGGAAAGGGGGAAAAAAGGGGAGAGAAATGAACTACAGTAGATGGAGTAAGAGAGAAGATGGGAGGAGAGGGGAGGGGAGGGAAGGGGTGATAGTAGAGGATAGGAAAGGCAGCAGAATACAACAGACACTAGGATGGCAGTATGTAAAAAAGTGGATGTATAACGGATGTGATTCTGCAATCTATATATAGGGAGATTGTAATGGGAGTTCATAACTCACTTGAATCAAATGTATGAAATATGATATGTCAAGAGCTTTGTAATGTTTTGAACAACTAAAAAATATAAAATTAAAATAAAATAGAAATGACCAAAAAAAAAAAAAAAAGAAATTGAAATATTCCTGATTCTTGGTTTGACAAGTGATTTTCCGTTGAATCCTGGACTTTTTGGTCATCATCTTATGAGACTTATACCTTCTTTCAGATTATATACCTGCTCTTATTAAGTGCTTCCTCTAGTACTGCTCAGGTAGAGCTGGGAAGGTGAGGGCACTGCCTTACTACTATTAGTCGGCAGAAGTCCAGGTTCTCCATTTGGTCTTCGCTGAAGGGAAGATGGAGTTATTCACTGATGGGTGGACCTACAGGACTTTGATAGTCCTGTGCTGATACCACTGTAGTTAGGAGCACAGCAGTGCCATCTTCATTCTCCACAGACTTCGGGTGGGAACAAAGACAGTGGTGAAGATCCTGACTCTGGGCTCTTTTGATCTAACCCTGGTGGGAAAGGCTTGTGTTGCCTGTATACAGAGTGGAAAAGCTGGGAACTCTAGGCTCCCCCTTGGCCTGAGCTGGTGTGGTGCCTCTTTATTTCTGTGCTATTTACCTGGAGAAGATCAATTATAGTGTTTAATTTTATGTATCAACTTGACTGGACCCTTAAAGTGCCCAGATGTTTGGTCAAACATTATTCTGGCTATGTCCTCCCTAATGTGAATGGCCCCATCCAATCAGTCGAAAGTCTAAATAAAATAAAAGGTTTGTCCTCCTTGTGAGTTAACACCCTCTTGCCTGACTGCCATTGAACCAGAGCATAGTTTTTTTGGTACCTTTTTTTCCCCTGCTGAGTTGAAACCTCAGCTCTTCCTCAATCTCAAGTCTGCTAGCTCAGGGTTTAAAGACCATACCATCAGCTCTCTTAGTGACCCAGCTTGCCAACTACAGATCGTATTTGTCAGAATTGAAAGATAAAATACAATGCCTTAAGATAAATACATACACATTTTGTGGGTTCTGTTTCTCTGGAGAACCCTGATTAATAAAGTAGTTGTTATCCACATAAAAAAAAAGAAAGTAATTCTAACCATTCCTGAAAATCTGACTGTTGGTTATTCTTTTCCAACACTCAAGCTCACTGTGCACGAAGGTCTAGTCATACAAGATATTCATATTTATTTGATGAATGAGTGAAGGAAAGAAGGAATGACTCTTTCAGGAATCTGTTTTATTCCTGAGATATTGATTTCTTTCAAATGAAGACCCATTTCAGGTCCCTAAGTGTGAGAAATGGAAAGTTTCCTATGGTCTGTGCCTGATTCTTTTATGCTTTCTTTAATCCTCAAATGCTTCTTCTAAAGTGTATGTGGGTATATTTAATTATACAAGATTCCTTACAAACCAGTGTAATTTCATTTTTTATGGAATTAAGATTTTGTAAATATAATTTTGAGACATCATACATGACGTCAGTGTAGGGTCTAATTCAAGGAGCAAATCACCTTGTGAAGAGTCTACAAACAAAATATGAAATATTAATAATAAATTGATTCTCAGGTTTTGAATTCTCTAACTTCAGTTTTATTAGAGATAAGAGCAAAAGGAATCTGCTTCTAGGGAGAAGATATTTTGGGGGTAAAAATATGATTTGATATCCATTTTCACCCTTCCCTTTCCAAGGGAAGGCACTGATTCCTGCTCTCCAATGCTCTTTGTGGCTCAGGACTCTCTCAGAGTTCTTTGTAGAGCTCAACTTGTGATTCCATCATTGGTGAGGCAAAGCAGACTGGGACATGACTCCCAACTCATAATTCTTGTACAAGAAAAAAGAATGCAGTATTACTCTTAGATGAGTGTGTGTGATTTGGGATGGACCTACACCCCTTGGGTGTGTCATAATTGCTCCCACAGTGCACATATATATTGCCACATGGAATTGTGGAGGGAACTCAGCAGTAAGAAAGTCAAAGTGTATTACTTGGCTCAGGAAACTATGACCAGTAATTACTTAAGGTAGAGGTTAATGTGCCTTGGCTAGGAAAGTGGCAAGAAAGTGGCCCCCCATCAGGGAACCTCAGAAGAATTCAGAATTCCCAGAATACACGTCAGTCTCCTAGAGCTGAATGATGGGTAAAGCAGCAACTGTCTCTCACTTGAAAATAACATCTAGAAAAGAAGGTATGGGAGAAAACTGTTTATGAGAGAAGTGTATATACATAAATGGAAAAGCAAACTATACACATGTTGAATCCTCAAAGCTTCCAGTGGAAATCCACTGGTGTTAATGGAGCACAAAGGTACTATAAAGCTGTGATGGATGTCTTCAGTGAAACATTCTAACTACTCAATTGTGTCTATGATAATAATTTAAAGTATCCTTAGAACAAATTTTACTTATGAGTGAGCAGGAAAGCCCTGATATTTAATTCATTCAGTCTACTTCAAAGGGTATGTGGGTCACAAACTGAATTTAGATACATCAAGAGAAGTTGTTCAACAGATTATTTAAGAAAATGTAAAACTTGTCTTCAACGAGCTAATCTTTTCTTCTATTATGTGGGATAAAAACAGGAACCTATGTTCTCTGATATGGTTAAGTGTGTGCTTATACCTCTTTTTCCACTATTTTTCTGAATTTATTATCCAAAATCTTTGTCTTAACCAAAATTGTGTGAGGGAAAACCACATATTCAGATATTGTGTTAATAAGATAAGCATGAAATTTTAATAGATTTCCATTATCATTACATGTTAATTTTTAAACATTTTGATAGATACAACTTAAAAGTTCAATGACTTAGTAAAAGAGCAATCTTTACCACTTTCTTCTGTTGTGAAAACTATATTGCATATTTGGAATATTACATAGCCCTACATTTTCAGCTGAGATCAGTGAATATGTAAGTTTCATTATTGTCTCTTCCTCCCTCTTCAATAGTGAATATTCAGGGTTAAATCTTCCCTTCTCTTAAACTTCTGAGCTTGGAGATATTTTCATGATGAATATTCTAGTTTATGTAAATCATCTAACCTCATGAAGCTTTCTACACTGTTTTAAGTTTCACAAGCAGATTTAAGCCTGAAACTTCAGGTATATTTACTTTTAAGTTTTTTTTATACTTTTTCCATTTTCTGTTTTTCAAAACAATGGCACTTAGCTGTAGGTGTATACATTTTGCAAAGGTACCATTTGATTAGAGTTCAAGAAAACAAAATCATCTAGATTTTCATTTGCATTTCTACTTCCATAGCACATCCACCAATTTTGGAATCCTCTCTGCAAAATGTACAGAAAAAGATATTTATAATAGGTAAGAAGTATCTATATTTTGAAGACATCAGCAGATGACAGCAACTGAACAATGTCCTTTATAAATGGACACCAGTTGTCATTGAGTTCTGCAGTGTTAGTATTGCCACTTGCAAAGAAAACTATCTGAGATTTTTATTGCTGAAGCCTCCCTTCAACCTCATAGTTACAGCTATTCTATCATTCTTGAACATCTGTAAATACTACATGATGCTTTCACATTTTTTGATGTCATGAAATTTTGGAGATGAAAAAAGATTCTGAAATATTTTATTATTTTTTGATTTATCTTAATTTTTTATTGTGTTATAATTTTTATGAACCTATGAATGAAGTTTGTTGTTGAAACGACATTTCATATTCTCTTGGTATTTGTTTGCTCATTGCCATGACAATTAACTGATTTTCTACTCTCTCTATATATTTTTTCAATTATATTACCATGTCGTTAATTGAACAGCATCCTGAAATATCTCAGTAAGCAAGTAAAACATAAACTTAGTTATATTTATCTTAACTCCATGATACTATTAGGTCTTTAGAACATCTCATTATAAATATCCTGATATCTTTGATATCATTCCTGGTGTCCAACAAATTGAAACAGCAAAATTTATTATATATAATACAGTATAATAATAATATATTAATATAATATTACAATAATACATATGATATATAATAATATATCATATGTATAATGATAATATATAATAGTTCATAATATGATTTATTGTACAACAGTTTGTGTACTACTACAGAAATCTAAACAAAATATTTGGTAGCACAGAAAGCAAGAAGAAACTATACCTTAGTCATGGAAAATCTTCTGAAAGGAAATATTTTAATTTTTTTTAAAAAGATTAACTAAAAGTAGAAAGGTTTTAAATAATTTGTCCTTTCTTCCCTTCATCCCTTCCTTCTTCATTTTATCCTTTCTCTCCTTCCTTTTTTTTAAAGCAATCTGTTCTGTTTGTTTGTGTTTTCCAAAGTCTCCCTTCTTAACAGTCTCCCTTCTTAATATGGGCATGTATTGTAAATATCAGGCACATTCTCTCAAAAGGAACAAAGACCATTTCCACTAATTTGTATGGGTTACAAGTGTTAAAACAATCAATTACTAACATTTGTGTATATGGTCTCTGATATGTCACCTTCCTAATTCCTAATTTTACATCAAGACTTATACCTTTTCCCTATTATCTTTTTTACATGTTCTGTATTTAATATCACTTCAAGAAAGTTCATATTTCACAACAGTCACTCAACATAAAGAGACGTGATAGATTTTAGCCTCTAAATCCTATAATTGGTTTGCATTTTTTTAAAATACTGGAGGCTACTATATTTCCTTTCAATAAAAGTAATGTCACCTTGTTTTTCTATAGAACCATTAAAACATCTCTATCAGCATCTTTACCCAAAGCACTTTACTGACCTTGTAATTTGTGCTTCAAAGACTTTGCTGATTAAGCATTTGTTCAGATGATATTTTGAGTCACATTTATTCTCCATCTTTGTCCTCTATACCAGGTATAAATCTATTGTATCCCTAAAACATTTTAAATGATTAATCCCAAACTTGAATTTTTATTCCTATTTTCTTTCACATCACTATTACATTGTACCTCTTAAATAAAAGAAGATCAAGAATATATGTATATAATAAAGTTTTTAAAGGAATATGTATATGTATACGTATGTACATGTATATATGTATACATATTCCATGTTTTACTATATTATTTGTTATTTGATTGTCATCCATTGGCTATTTTCTCTATTGCTTCATTACCTTCAGTAAACTAAGAAAGCCAGGCTACTGAGGCATGTATACTCTGTCCCTTTTGGTGGTCTCATTGACCATTCTTGGAATCATCACCCCAGCCTCTGCTTCCTGTGTGTCCTCTGATGTCAGGTCAGTTCACCGCTCACCTTTCTGCAGCATCTTTTGGGCTGTAGGAATACCATCCTCCTTCTACCCAGCCTGAAGCACTGTGTCATAGGGTGAAGTTCCACCTCTGCTCTTTCCTCTTTTGCATCTCTTGCTAAGATTCTATCGCTTGAAATTTCGCAAGATTCGAATGACTTCCAAATATGTTTTTTTCTGGGATACATCTCTTTTTCAACAGACAAATGGATAAATGCACATATAAGATGGAGTATTACTTAGTCAACCTTAAAGAAGAACAAAATTATGGCATTAGTGGTAAAAATGGATGGAACTGGAGACCATCAGGCTAAGTAAAATAAGCCAGACCCAGGAAGTCAAAGATCAAGTATTTTCTATGATATGTGAAAGCTAGTCCAAAATAGCGAGGGTGGGGAAGACAGAAAATAAAGGAGGAGAATTACATCAAAATGGAAGAAAGATCAGTAGAGTAGAGAAAGGGGATTGAGGAGGAGGGAGGAGAAATGGGACACAGGAAGAACAGTGGAATGATTCTGACTTAACTCTTCTAACTACATATAAGAATATACCAAAGTGAATCTCATCTTTACATAAATCTACAAGACACTAATTTTAAAAAGATAACTGTAAGTTAATAGAAGACAGTTCAGTTATGTAGAGGAAAGGGCACAGGGGAAGGAGGAGGGGAGGAAAAGGAGAAGCCCTGAGGAATGAATTAGAGACAATTGTGCTGCATGTTTTATAATCATGTCAAAATGAATCAAAATTTTATATATAACTAAAAAGAACTGATAACAATTTTTTAGACACATGTAAAACATATGATAACTTGAAAAACTCAGAGAAATTACAAGTGAATTTTTGTAACCTATCTATATTTGTCAGACTAATCACCACTCCCATGATGGCAACCTCCTCCTAAACCCCACTCTTTCCCCTCTGATCTCTACCCCTCAGAAGGATGTGTCTCTTCAGTGCAGGGCATTGGAAACTGCCTGGACTCGTTTATTCCTTAGTCCAATGGTTATTAGCCAGCCTTGCCCCTGCATATATTCCTCAGATATATATGCAAAATAACATAGATCAAAAACCTAGGTTTTATTAACTTTTATCTAATAAAAGCAAAATAGATAAAAATAATCAAGGGGCCATACAAATATACACCATATTATAGGGGGGTAAAAGTGCAATGAGTGAATGTGAATCAGAAAGAACAAAAATAGTAGGAATTGCTGTTTATTGAAAAAAGAAGTTCTTACAAAGATGTTCTCTCTGAAGAGATGACCTGGAGCATAACTCTGAAGAAAAGTGGAAATGAGTTAGACAAATATTTAGGAAATTATCTTTCTGGGTAGAGAAAGCAACAGCTATAAAGATATAAGGTAGGAGAACATTATAGAGTCTTCAAGAAATATAATGGAGATAACATGACCGGAGCTAAGCAACTACTATGGAGAGTGGTAGGAAGCTAAGCCGTAGAGTTAACTGGGTATAGAGGGTGTAAGGCCACAGGACAATTGAGCACGTGTGTATAACATGTTTTTTCTTTTTATTTTTTTAAAATATGCTATGTTTCAGTGAAAATTATAGATTATTTAACATATTTATGCATTTTAAAAATATCTTAACAATAATGTAAAGGAAAAATTAATAACTTCTCAAATGATATATTTTAATACAAAGGCTATACTATATGACCTAACAAAGCAGAGAGGTGCTTGCCTTATGTATTGAATTACTGAAACGTGCAGGTATAGCTTTTGCCTGATTTTGCAACCGGACATCACTGACACTTTTACTGTTGGCAATGCAGTTGTTCAAATTGTGAACAACACCTGCCATAGTTAGGAGGATAACACAGCCCTAACTTAATTGATTTGTCTAATTTTTTTCTACCCAGAAATTGGAAAGTAACTTTCCTTTAAATCTAATGTGATGTTGGGGTATAGACCAGACATTGACAAAATATGAACATGCAGGTCAAATCTTGGTTGTGTGGTATTGTCCCATGGATTTCACGCTGTCTTTTGAATCTTACTAAATGTAGTCGTGTTACAGGTAAGTGTTTTGAAAATTTTTTCAAATTGTTCCTTGGACATATTGATAAACATCTTAAATATATTTAGGTATAATGGGGAATGATTTTAGTCTATTCAAGAAGAACAACATAGTCAGATATATATTTTAAAAAGATCATTTGAGCTGGACCCATATCTTAATGACTTGTGAAGCTGAGGCAGGAGGATCGCTTGAACTCAGGGGCCTAAGGCCAGACTGAACAACATGGCAAGACCCCACCTGAAAAAAAAAAGAATTATTCTATCGGTTAAATGCTGAAATTTAGGCAATGAAAACCAAAATCAAACAGGATATCTTTATTTATATATGTGTTGCTTGTGTTTATTTTACCCACCATGTTTCAGAATGAGTTATTATTTTAGGACAAATATTTGAATTTATTTTAAAATATCAAGCTTAAGTATTATAGCAGAAAACAAGTTTGAAAGAATACAAGAATATGGACAATTTAGAAAATAGCCTCAAACTTGAGCTTTGGAGTTGATGTTCTTGAGTTATAATAGTGCCTGTACTTTTAACCACCATGGGAAATTGAGGAGCTGCTTCTCCACCCTCATAAATGTGAATCTGAAATTGCATTCTATTTCCAAATGACTCCCTATTAAAAATAGCAGGAGATAACAGAGTTTCCTCTCTCATTTCAAACAAATACATAATATAGCAGTGGACAAACAAATGAAAAACAAAGTGGGGGATAGATACTCTTGGCTTAAAAGTGAATTGCTATTTATCTTGTTTTCCTTTCTGTTTTTGTCTCCTGATACAAGTTTTTTAATCCCCTAAGTCATCCAGAGATGAACTGGCAGTGTAGTCAGGAAGACTACTCAATGCAAAGAGCTGAATAGTCCCAGTGGAGCCCAAACTTCTCTCTGAGCTTTATACTATACACAATTGATTCAAAAAAAAAAAAAAAAAAAAAGATAGTTTAAGAGAGATGCTTTTTCCTAGGTCCAATTCATCAAATATATTAGAAAAGTTTTCACACTAAAAAACTGTGTGTAGCAATAAATCATTTGATAGTATCTGTGAGATGGGAAAGGAAAATCTCTTTTAATTGTTACAGCAGTTAAATCAGTCACAAAGGAAGCACCAATTAAGAAATTTTGACAGTCAAATCTCATTTATGAACCATCTGTTAAGTTTACTTATCAAGACCATCAAGTGAATCATTAATGGCATATAAGGAAGCATTTTATTTAATGTTATTAGCATCCAAATATTAACCTATATTAATACCAGAAAAATGTGGGCCCAGAGCTGCACATGGTGGGACATGCCTGTAATCCCAGCTACTTGGGAGGCTGAGGTAGGTGTACCACAGGTTTGAAACTAGCCTGGGCGATTTAGTGAGACCCTGTCTCAAGATATAAAACAAACTATGGATGTAGCTCAGTGGTGCAGTGCCCCAGATTTCAAAGAAAATCACAGAAAAACAATGAATAGTGGGTTCAGGATCAAACAATGATTACATGATTGCATGCAAAGCGTTGGAGGAAGTGTAGCACTTCATTTAAGACAGAGTTCTGGATTTTGATTCTCTTGGTTTAAATGTTAGCTGTACCACTATCCAGATATTTTACCTCAAGCAAGATACTTTCTTTTTCTGATCTCAATTTCTGTGTCTGTGCAGGAATTATCTACTTTCAGGTGTCCTGTGAGGAATGAGTAAGGTCATCTTGGCACTCAGAATACTGAAAATATGACCAGTGCCCAGGAACATATGGAAAGGATTTGACATCACTGCAATTATTCAGAGGACAAGATATACTAGAAGTTGTATTTTGGTTTAAAGGAAAGGGACATATATATTGATGCAAGGATAAGGGAGGATATAAAATTGAGCTTAAGGAACATATTTTTCCCATTATATAATGAACCCCTATGCTTAAATAAGTTTGTCTCTCTCCTTTAAACTGAAAAACAAACAAACAAAAAACCACTTATATCTGAACTTTAATCTCTTCTTTTGGCACAATAGGCAGTTTCTTTTGTCACAGTTGGATTAAAGACCAGATGTATATGCTGACAGCACAAATATTCTTTAATCCGTGTGTGTGTGTGTGTGTGTGTGTGTGTTTGTGTGTGTGTGTGTGTGTGGTTTGAGTTCATAACCTTTATTTAATTTTGTAACATGCAAAGACAGAAATAGTAGCTACAAATAACATTGTGGTTTATAGTTATTTCTACGAGGTCCTGGAGGAAAACAGAAAAGGTAAGAAAAGTGATAGTAGACAAGGAAAGCAAATTTTAAATATTGTCAAGATTATTTAGAGGGCTGGGAATGTGGCTCAAGCGGTAGCGCGCTCGTCTGGCATGCGTGCAGCCCGGGTTCGATCCTCAGCACCATATACCAACAAAGATGTTGTGTCTGCCAATAACTAAAAATAAATATTTAAAAAAAAAAAAAAAAAAAAAAGATTATTTAGAAAACACAAAGTTTCTACTTTGACTCAAGGCATCAAAACAAATTCACCCAAGTTGGGATATCTTATTGATACCTGCTCCCATTTTCAACTTAATTTTAATTGAGATATCATTGATATAAAATATTAAAATTATCAAAGAATGTAGAATACAATAGAATCTTACTCTAATTTTAAAGATTAA
The DNA here is from genome assembly GCF_052094955.1 of Ictidomys tridecemlineatus. Lineage (NCBI taxonomy): Eukaryota > Metazoa > Chordata > Mammalia > Rodentia > Sciuridae > Ictidomys > Ictidomys tridecemlineatus. Next base: position 238,889,672 of record NC_135477.1, on the reverse strand, counting down.
TAAATATTCATTAATTACATTTTAAAAAAAGAGGTTGAAAAATCTTAAAATAATATAACAAATTGTAATAATGTTGACAAACTGTAAAAGAACCCACAAAAGAGACAGAAAACACTATAAAATATTAATTATAACTTGAAAAAGTTTCGTAAAACTTGTTTCTTGATCCTTGATTTTAAAAAGGTAAAGAAGATGTGACTCCTAGTTTTCAGTTGTTTCTGATTCATGTGAAAGCAAATAAAATAAGTAAATAAAAAATTACAATAAATCACAACGATATTGGTAAATACTTGATGGGCATGGTGGTGCACGTCTATAATCCCAGCAACTCAGGGGGCTGAGGCAGGGGAATAAAATCCAAAGCCAGCCTCAGCAGATTAGTGAATTACTTAGCAAATCAGCAAGATCCTGTCTCTAAGTAAAATATAAAAAGGGGCTGAGGATGTCGTTCAGTGATTAAGCACCCCTGGGTTCAATCCCAGTACTCTCCCCCAAAAATATATATGTATATATTAATTACAAATTTTATATATATATAAATGTGTATATATATGTACATATTTGTATACTTATCTAAATATACATTTATGTAAACATATATTTGTACACATTAAATATTTAATATATTAAATAATAAATATATAAATATATGTGTTAAAGAACTCTCATGAAGGAAGAATTTGATAGTTCTCAGAGGAGTTAATGAAGAAACGACATGAAAGATTTTATTTTTTTTTTATTTTTATTTATTTATTTTTTTTATTTTTTTTTTTATTTTTTTTTTTAATTTTTTTTTTGAAAGATTTTAGTTTTGAAGGCTCACATTCCTTCTTCAAGATTCTCAAGAAGACAAGTATTATAAACAGAGAGATAGCCAAAAAAAGAATATATATATATATATATTGTATATATATATACAATATATATATATATATGTATATATATATGTATACATATACATATATATTAAGGGCTTTTCTGATATGTGCACAATTATGAGAGTCTCACATGAAAAGAAATTACATTGGATAGCACAAATGAAAGGCCAGAGACAAATAGAAAAGAAAAACATAAATTATATGTGAATTAACATTTCTTACAAAGACTTTATATAGGAGGCTAGTACCACACTTTTTTAAACTTTCACCAGAACAATGTTTTTCTACTTCCTGATGGAAAATCTCGTATCTCTTTATAAATTTCTACTATCTCATTCTAGTTTGCATTACTCTTGCCTAAAGATATCACCCAGAATATAATAAGCACCTCCCTCTTCCAATGCTGTTGCTCAACAGAATCATGCTAATTGGAACAGTTAATTCACTTTTTTTTTCAAGATGAGACTCAAAATGCAATTCCTTGGGGAGCATACTTATTGCCTTCAATTCACTTGGAAGCATAAAAGACTGACAGATACTTTTTTACTGAGTTCTGTTTTCATAGGAAATAAAACATAAAAGATGTTAGAGATGAAAATATTCCCAGACAGGTAATAAAAAAAAAAAAACATTTTAAGTAAGGGAAGTAACTTTCTTTTCTTTGTTTGACCTTTCAGCTTATGGCACACACACACACATGCACGCAATATAGATGGGAAGAAAATCTGTATTTATTTTAGTTTATTCACTAGCAAAAACTTATTAAAGTGAACTTTATTTATACATTTTACCCTCATTCAAAAGTCATGGCAGAAAGAAAAAAACTTATAATGACAACAACAACAAAAAGCCCCCCCCAAAAAAAATCATAGTTCAAATATATGGCACATTTTTTCCAGATTTGTGTTAGGACCAAAAAATACAGGAAAAATCCAAACCTTCCATTACATTATTAGAACTCTTACAAACACTATTCATCAAAGGTTGGATTATTTTTGTGTGCATGGGAGGATAAAAGGAAAGAATTCCTGTATTTTTTTTATGACTAACTCCTTCATTTTATGGTATTTGTCCATCAAATATTGCTATTGTGTTGCTCTCCATTGTGGAGTTCTTACTGTGCTAAGCAAAACTACAATGTAAGTCTTTATTATTGGTTCTATGAACAATGTTAGTCCTCACTGAGGTATCAGCAGCAACTGCAATAGCAGGAATGACCACATCTTGCAAACTAAAAAGATTTCTGAAAGTCTGAAAAAGAAGATTGGGAGTTCTCTTTCCAATTATTGTTAAAATAATACATATTTGACCATATGTACAAGGTGCTTATTATATGTTGGGTGATATCTGTAGGCAAACGTGAATGAGGTAGTAGAAACTCTGACCAAAGCCTCAGCAGCTTTACTCCAGAGCAAATACCTGAATCCATTTGAGGATACTCAAACCGCTGTTCTTCACTCCTCTCCTTTATTATCAGTGTTGGCAAATATTGTTATCAATAATTCCAAATTGAATGAAGGAGCACTGTTTATGGAAGTGGGGAAGAGACGAGGATCTATAAAGAACAAACAAGCTTCCTGCATATTTACGTTTCAGTAAGGCAGATACTCATCTTAGGTGGTGACACATTCAGTGCTCAAGAATTGCTTTCAATATTTCTATTGACCATAGCTTATTCTTTGAAGCTGCTAAAAGAAACACAAACTGAGTGGCCTATAAATGACAAGAAACAGACAGGTATTGTGCTACACACCTGTAATCCCAGCTACTCTGGAGGCTGAAGCAGGAGGACCCCAAGTTCCTTTAGAGAGACATTGTCTTAAATATTTTCTTAAAAAAAAAAAATGAGTAGGGATTAGCTCAGTAGTGGGGACTTGCCTAGCATGCATGAGGTCCTTGGGTTGATGGAAAACAGTTACCACAACAAAAAAAGGAAAAAGAAAAATTGAAAATTAAGCTCTTTTTTTTTTTTTCCTCATGGTTCTGGAGTCTGGAAGTTTGGGACTAGGGCATCAGCATGATGGGGTTTGGTCAGGGCCTGTTCCAAGTTGCAGAAAAACAACTTCTTGCTGTTTCCTCCCATAGTAGAAGGAATACATGAGCTCTCTCAGGTCTCTTTTATAAACATCCTCATTGTATTGAAGAGTAAATAAAATTAGTAAAATTTTGCTAGGATTGGTTGTTTCATTTGTCTAAGGATGAGTGATCTCTGTACCCACACTTTTTTGAAATTGTATCCAATTGCATCTATGCTATATTTTATATAACATGATATAAAAGCATTTATTTTATATTTTAGGACTTGATGATTAAATGAGTCTGCAGATACAGAAATATATTGAATTGGTATGTGTATGACATTGTGCACAGAATAAACGTGCTATAAAATTCTATAAATGTTATCACATGTCTTTAAATAAGATATTGGATATTTATTTTAGATCTATGAAATAACTTAGTTTCCCAGTTGAAAATAACTGACATAAATTATTCTATGTATTACTAGTATTACTAAATGTCAGCTGTTTAAAAGAAATTATCTGTTTAGTTTATTAAAAATCAATTAAGCAAATACAGACTTAACCTTTTATCAATGTTTCAATTAAATTGCATTGCATAAGGGACAGAAGATTTTATCAGCCAAGTAGAAGTAGGTCTCCAAAAGCTATTGAACATTACATGTTTCCCAATGTATCATAATCATTGAAACACCTGTGTTAGATAATTCTTAGTGGATCCACTCTAAAAATACAGAGTGCTTAATAGTACTGAGAAGCAAAGTCATTGCCAACAATCCACAGGTGTTCACCACAGGAACACATAAAAAATGCAATGATGAAGGATGTGATGACATTTCCCAACTCATAATATATATATATATATATATATATATATATATATCCCAAAATGAACTTATGCATCTATAATTGAGTTGGTTTTTAAAAATTGTTAATGTGGCATTTAGGTTATTAAAAAAGCAATAAAATTTCCAAAATGTGCATAATATATTGGTTTATGAAATTGGATGCAAAGTCATAAAATCTAGTCAGAATCTGAATTTTAATTTCAAAAAACTTTTATTTCTGATAGTATTCAAATTGCCTCTGTCCTACATTGAATCTAAACTTTAATGCAGCTAAGTAATTATATGAATGAATCTTTACTATAATAAAATGCAGCCTTTAAATTTTAGTAATTCAAATAACAGCCTTCCGATAGACTATTTACTGCAATAGAATATTATAATTGTTTCACCTAAAATTGTGTTTATTATTGTTCATATAAAATGTTACAGTGAGCCATAACTGAATTGCCCTATATTTTTTAACACTTAATCTTTTGACTTAATTCAATTTAACATAAAAAGAAACTTAGAAAATCATTTTATAAGGTTTGTTAATGCCTCCTACTTACTAACTGGACTCAATCCTACATTATTCATACTGGGGAAAATCTACAGAAACACGGATAATAGAATTTAGTAGGTAATTCGGATAAAGGGCTAACCAGTCAAATACACAAAGAGAAATAGACTCACGCATGCTTAGCTCAGCATATAACCTCACTGTCAATCCAATAAGTAATGATTCTAAATGAGTTGATGACAGAGAAACGCAAGAGACCCAGATGCCTTGAGATAATAAAGATATGAGCTACCATCTGACCAAACATGAAAAAGAATGTCTCTACCTCCAGAAACTAGTAGATGATTTTGTGCTTTGATGTAGGTCATTTTAACCTTTCTCTGCTGGTTGTTTCTGCCTCAGTGTTCCAGTTCTTGTACCAAGTCATTTTCAGTTTCGGTGAAGAAAGTATGGATTGAGATCACACACCACTTTAATTGGTTGTTGTTCCAACCAGTATATGAGTCAGTATAGTGGACTATTTAGTAAAAACCCTAAATTCTGGTATTCTGAAACAGGATACCTATTACTAAGTCTATTTTTTTTTTATCTACTCCAAAAGAAACAAATTGTCAGAAAAACAAAATAAGATAGAAGAAGCTTATTTCTCTCTTGGGTGAAGTGTGATCTGCTAGGAGTGAGAAGGTGACATCCAGGGTCCTTGAGTTTTGTTGTTCCAGCATCTACCTCTCACCATCGCCTTGCAACAAATAAGGTCATTTGCTACAACCACATCCACTTCCCAGTTCATATAAAAAGGATGAGAAAGTAAAGAACAGTCTCCTTTAGTTGAGTTTGACCCGGAAGGAATCAGCACCATATTTACGAGAACTTTAAAGCACATGGTCAAGACTGGCTACAATGAGGCTGTGAAGTGAAATACTGAACTAGTAACTCATAAAGACGAATATTTGAATAAAAACAAGAAACAGTTGAAGATAATTGCTCTCTTTTTTGAAAGAGATAATTACAAGAAGGGGCATAGAGAAAGTTATAATGAAGAGAAGAAATCCCCACTCACTCTGACTGCCCAGTAATATTTGAAATAAGATAAGATTCTTAGGAAAGAAATTAAACTTCATTTGATCATGAAGTTTCCTATGGAAAGGTTTTAGAATATTAAAAGAATCCATGGGGCTGGGGTTGTGGCTCAGCAGTAGAATGTTCCCTCAAACGTGCAAGACCCTGGGTTTGATCCTCAGCACCACATAAAAATAAATAAGTGAAATAAAAGTGTGTATATATATATAAATACATGGCCCCCATTAAAAAAATCACCACCTTTATTTTTTATATTAAGTGGAAAGTCAGAAATGAAAACAATATCAAAGTTCATATTTTTTCAGTGTTTCTCAAGATATATTCTCTTAAATATTACTTCCAGAAGATGACTCTTGGAAAATGATCTTCTTGTCAAATATGTGTGAGAGAAATTGAATATTATAAATTGAATTAATAGTGGTTATAGCTACACCTAGTAAGCTATTTAAATTTCAACATTCTGAGTGTATTTTCAATACATGATTATTTTTTTAAACTCTACCTTTTTACTCACTTTTTTATATGTGAAACCTTCATGCAATGCTTCCACGCAGTTTGTACACACTTGTGAAGCCATCCCCACTTTCTATGACTAAACTTATCCATTACCTCCAATGTTTGTGTCTCCCTGTTTTTTAAAATTATTATTACTATTTACATCACGAACACTTGAAATAAGATCTATCCTTTTTGCAAAATTTCTGGTGCAAAATACAATATATTATTAAATATATGGACACCACGTTTTAATGTAGGGTTACTGGGATTCACTCACCATGTACAACTGAAACTTCGTGGCCTTTGACTTCTTAGTCTCCCCTAAGTCCCTAGGAATGGTGCTTGCAACTCTGTTTCTGTAAGTTAAACTAACAGTTTTTTTTTCACATACTGGTGTCATGTGGTATTTGCCCTTCTGTGTTTGCCATATTTCCATTAGATTATGTCTGCCAGATTCATTCATGTCACAAATGAAAGGATCTCTTTCTTTTCAAGGTTAAATAATATATCATTTTTTACACTGTACATTTTTTATCCAATCATGTATTGAAAGACATGTAGGTTGCTTCAGTGATCACTGGAGCACAGATTTCACTTCAATAAACTGATTTCAATTTATTTGGATATATACCAAGAAATGAGTCTGTTTTGTTTTCATTTTTTGAAGAAACTCTGTACTATTTTCCATAGTAGTTGTAACAATTTATATTCCCTTCAAGACTGTTCAAGTGTTTCCTTTCCTTCACAACCTTGTCAGAATTTGCCTACCTGCCTGCCTGCCTGTGTTTCTTTTCTTCCATCTCTCTCTCTTTCTTATTTGATGAAAAAATCCTATAAGTATGAGGCGATATGAATTTGATTTGCATTTCCTGGCGAATGATGGTAGTGAGAACTTTTTAATATAAGTGTTTTTCTATTTGTATGTCTTCTTTGGAAAATATCTATTCAGTTCCTTTGATCTTTTAAAATCAGGTTATTATTATTTTTGCTATTGAATTGTGGTATTGCTTTGAAATTTTGAATAATGAACATTGAATGGTTTGCAAGTATTTTCTCACATTCCACAGACTTCTATTTTGTTGATTGCTTCCTCTGCTGTGCAAATCCTTTTCATTTGATGTAATGACACCTGTTTGTTACAGGTCTGTACACCTGCCTATTGCCTGTACTTGGATCTGTTAGCCAAGAAATAACAGCCACAGCTGACACCTGTGGCTTTATCCTGATGATTCTTCAAAATGTTTTGTGGTTTGAAGTCTTATTAATTTTCATTTGATTTGGGATTCCTTGTGAGACAATGATCAATTTCATTTATTTGCATGTGTTTATCCAGTTCTTCCCAAGACTTATTGAAAACACTGTTAATTCTTTGTGTATTATTGGCTCCTTTAGAAAAGATCAGCTTGCTGTTGAGCTCTCCATTCTGTCTCATTGGTCTATATGCAAGTTTTTAGGTGGTACCATACTGTTTTGATGACTGTAGCTTTGGAATCAGGAAGGGTAACATCTACAGCTTTGTTCTCCTCGAAACTTGTTTCGGCTAGTCAAAGTTTCTTATGGATTCCATAAACATTTTGGTACTGTTCATTGTTTTCATGTAGAAAATTCCATTGGAATTTTAATAAAGATTATAGTAAATCTGCAAATGAGATTAGGAACTGTACATGACAGTCTTTTGGAAACCTTTGGGCCTTATGCATGGGAATGTACCTGACCCTCCCCAGACTCAGTGAGTTTTCAGTCATTGTTTCTTTAGCGATGCTTTCTTTCTTCTTGCTCTCTTCTGTTTGGGGAATTCCCATGGAGGATATATTGATGCACTTGACGGTACTGTGCATGTTTTGTAGGCTTTCTTTACTCTTTTTCATTCTTCCATTTTTGATTATTGTTCTTCTTACTGGATGATCTCAAGTTACCTACCTTTGAGCTGATTCTTCCTTCCATTTCATCAGGCTTTCTGTTTAAGCTGCTTATTAAATTTTTCACTTTGATCATTGTGTTTGTCAGTTCCAGAAGTTTTCTTTGATTCTTTTTTTTATGGTTTCTGTATCTTTGTTGTTAAGGTATTATTTTTCTGGATTTTGTTTTTCTGTCTGTGTTCTCTTAACTTATCATGTAACTTATCATGACTATTAATAGGATCATTTTGAAATTTTTTCAGAGACTTTGTAGATCTCCATTTTATAGAGTCAATGACTGGCACTTTATTTTGTTTCTTTGGTGATGTCATGTTTCTCTCATCCTCAGTGATCCGTTTATCTTCTGTTGATGACTGAACATCTGAAGAATAGTCATATCTTCTAGTCTCATAGACTAGCTTTGGCTGGGAAAGTCCTTCATCTTTCAGCCTGACAGAATCCAGATGGGTCTTCATCTGTGTTCCTTGCCTAGACAGGCCTGTTTTCTGAGTCCATGGTGTATGGACCTTGACCCTGGGTCCCTGAGGGCTAGAATGGCACAGAACCTACTGAATTGGACTTAGAATCTGGTTCTGCAGGGGGTATCTTGAGGACTGGAACCAGGGGGTCTACTCTGTTGCTAAGCTCCCCTGGAGAAGATGGAGATCCTAGGTCTGCTAGGATGGCCTGAGGCTGGCATGTGGGTGACATAATTTTTACCCAAATAACACTTCTTAAAATATGTTTTGGAATATTTTCTCATAAAATTATTTTAATCCAAAATGTTTTATTGTATAACACGACAACATTAATGCCTAAATGAGAGCTGAGATATATCAATTAACTTAACACTCTATGCAGTCAATTCTCAACTTTTAGTATTGTCAATTTTATTGATTTCACCTCAGGATCAACAAGGCATGTTGGTTCGTGGGCCCATTCAGGTCCCTTGCCGGAGAAAAATATGTCTTAAGAGGTTTTGCTCATTTACTGTTTCAGCACTTCTCTTGCTGCCATGTCGTTGCAGATTCTATTCATATATATATATATATATATCCTTCAACTCCAGTTTTCAAACTAAAAAACATTGTTATCAATAGGTTCTGAGATAATTATGATTTAATATGCATATAAAGAAATTAGAGCAGTGCTTACCATATAGGAGACATGTAACTTTTAGTAATAAAGAAATCATAATACTAAATTATACATTGTACTACTCTCCTAGATAGGGTTTTGTAAACTTTTTCTAGAGACCTTATCTCACGATATAAAAATGATGACTTTTTTGTATCTTCTCTGTAAGACAGTGAGCAAATCAAGTTCTGATGTTGTATATCTTTAATTTCCATATCATCAACACTTATCATAATGAAGTTTCTTGATTTTCAAGAAACATAAAATCCAGTTGAAATATCTTGAATAATTTTGTCCATATTGCTCACCAATATGTTTTGTGAAAAAAAAAGTAAAGAAAATAATAATGCTCCCAAAGGATTATTTTTAACTAAGTTAATTTTTATATCAACATGGTTTTCTTTTGAATGTAAACCTGACAGAGACACTGGGCCACTTGAGACTCTGGCTTATATCTAGGTGAAAAGAATTAGAACAGCGATTTCTCTGTAGTGAGCCAATAGTAAACATCTTAGATTTTGCAGGTCAAATGATTCATGTTGTAACTACTCAATTTGGTGGCTGCAATGGGAAAATAGCCACAGATAATGCATAATGAATGAGTGTGGCTGTGCTATGATAATAGTATTTATAAAGACAGACAGATAATGAATAGTAATGCAGTGATACCCCAAGACACTCAATCTCTTACCTGAACTTTAACTTTTTTTTAGATTGTTATTACCCAGAGCAGGGCAGGGGCTAGGAGGCACTATAAAATTCATTTTCTATTTCTTAGTTGTCAAAATTAGACAGTTTAGATCCAGGTTGCCTGGATTCACCCACCAACTTACTAATTGTGCTACCTCAAAAGATTTAGGATTTACTTAATCTCTCTTTACTTCATTTTAGCATCTGAAAATGATGATATTAATGGAAATAGCTTTAAGAAGTGATGTAACAATTAAATAAATTAACTTCTAGATTTCATAGAATTCATAGAATTCTGCCTAATGATCATTTTATTTATGCTGTATAAGTAAAATACCTCTATTGGCAAGCACAAATGGGCAGTCAGTCAATGTTTACTTTCAAACTGTTCCTGTCAAATATTATTTTCAAATAAAAATATTGAAGCCCAGAAGATTCTCTTAGTGAACATATCAATAACAGAAGGATAGGTACTTGAAAAGTACTTTGATTCTTTTGAGTACTTACCACATCATTTATTGCACTGAAGTTTGTCTTGACTCTGAATCTTGAACCAACCACTCATAGGCATTTATACTGGGGAATAAATAGCAATGCAAGGAAATGTATCCTCTGTTGATATCTGAGTTGCTTTATTTTGCACTGAGATACATGATTGGAATGTAGGCTTGGAAATTCTTTTCCCTTTAATGTAAAAGTTAGATAAGAAAAGAGACTAATCAGACTCCTCCACACTTTCTTTCCATTGAGCACTTCATAGTGAGACCACTTCCAAATAAAATTATTGATTATATATCTTGATATATTAAAAAATATTGAATATATCTTCCTATTTTATTTTTTTATAAAAATGAAATTGAAGTAAAATAATCAAAAGATTGAAAAACACAAAAACATGACAATGCTTCTCTTTAATGATACCTATTATTTTTTCTTCTTCTTCTGCAGAAAGTTAAAGTCAAGACTCACATACCTATGTTGTACTCTTAGGTGTGCAGTTATAGTTTTTAGAACTCTAATAGTTTCTTCATTGATGGAAAAATGCTTGCAGGAATACATCAGGCATTCCATAAACCTGGTCCCCCTGAAATAATGGTCGTCTAAAAATAATTCGCTCAAACTCACAGTCTTTCTTTAAGAATATTCAGCAATTATGTGTAAATATTGCTCAAGCAAGCAGGTAGAGTCCTCAAAAATGTAAGGAGAAATTAACATAGTGTAAGCTATCTACCATTGATTGAACATAGCAAGGTTTACCCCTTAGGAAATATGAGATGATCATTTACTGTTGGTACCTTCTTGGGATTTCAAAACTAGTGAAATTTGTCACCAGCTCCACAGACTAAAAAAATAATTTAACTTTACATTCAAAAGATATTTTGTTTTTATTTATAGTAAAGGAACTCATATGTCGGCCTTTTTACTGCTGGTGAATTTCTCAATTATATCACACAATTATCTTATAAAACCATGTATTTTATATAATAAAAAGTAGAGAAAAGCAAAGACAAAATTGCCTGTTTGAAGTCTCTAATTCAAGCTGGAGTAGTCAAGTTGTGATTTTTACTTTTGACCTCATGCACGCATGCCCTTATTAAAAAAACCCTTGCCACCAACAGGTGCACCATCTTTATCTCAGCCTCCTACTTTTCTGAATCAGTAAAACCAACTCATGGGGGACCTTTTAACTATAATATTGCCTAGTATTTGTAGCCACCTCTCTTGTACTTGCACATTTCTTTCTTTAGGACCAATATGTTTCTTGACACTTTCATGCTTCTACAAGGTCAGGTTTATTATTTAATTCAAACTTCCAGAAATTATAAAAAATATATATGCATAAAAAATATGGAATTTCTTTGAATCTAAGTTACCTACTTCATTATCATTGAATACCCTGGAAAAATTTCAGGAAGACTTTTGTTTTATAGACATGCTTCTAAATAGGGATGCATTTATGAGATAACTGACTTACTAAATGCATTTTATTTTCATTTCTTGACCAAGCCATTAATACATTTGGATAAGAAGTAACCCTTGGTCAAGAGTGAGCAATTCCATAAGATTATACTCTTGTTTCTCTTAATTTCCTATGGATTTTTCTTTCCTTTTCGGGGGGGGGGGGTGATATGTACTTTCCAATGTGAAAGAGATGTGTATTTGATTTTTAAATTTCCCTTTCTTTTTGTTTTTTTTGTTTATATATGAAAATATAATTCATTACAATTCTTATTACACATATTGACCACAATTTTTTATATCTCTGGTTGTATACATAGTATATTCACACTAATTCATGTCTTCATACCTGTACTTTGGATAATCATGATCATCATATTCCACCATCATTAATAACCTCCCCTCCAACCCTGCTGCCCTATCTAGAGTTCATCTATTGTATTTTGTAAGAGGGTATATTTAACTGTGTTAAGATCCTAATATCTATGTAAACAGAAGTGTGAGACTTCTGTGTTTCTCCATTCATCATTTGGCTTATACAAAAATCTCCAAGGAGTTTCAGTTTATCTCTCTCATATATGAGACACTTTAACTCTGATTTTCAAGGATTGTTATTTCTTTTGTTGACTTCCCAAGTAAAATATAATTCAGTTTAGGGTGTTGCTTCTGATGAATGAAAACATGAATTATTTGTTGAGTTTCATAAGCAAAATAGACCTAGAGAATGTGATAAATCTCACAAATATATTCAATACATTTTAAATTGTTAGGAATTAAAGCAGATTTTATAGTTGTGTCAGATAAGAATTGTTTTAAAATACTTTGAGCCTTTCACAATATTTTTAGGCTAAAATAAAAAGAGTTTTGAAAGAGTAACACAAAATAAAATATTCACCATTTGAGATAGAAAACTGGTAGTAGTATTAGGAGAACTGAGAAGGGCATACTCTAGTAATAAAAATAATTCTATTTCTAGAAATCAAATTTAAAATAGTCCAAAAATGAAAAAAACAAGGTTGGGTATGAGATATACACTGCATTCTAATGAAGGTACTATGAGTATATTTTTTTAATTCTTTGGAGCTTCAAGTAATTTGCTATAATAATAAATAAATATCAAAGATAATAAAATTGATAATCATGCTCCCCAAAATGATATTTTTTCTGCAGTGAAAAAGTAGAAAACTATTCTTACACTGTTGCATTGAAAAGATACCCAGTGGTTCTCATGATTTTCTTTAAGCCCCTTGGAGGTGTTTAATTCCAGGAGGTAACTAGGACTTAGTCTCTTATTATGTCACTGAGGAGTCACTGAGTATCCTAATTTGATATTAGAATCTGAGGTAGTTGTTTCTACTGCTGTAAAAATGGAGAACAAACTGACAATTTCCTGAAGATAACAGTTTTATAAAACTGGATAAATATTGGGAATGGAAGGAGAAGGAGAAGCCTCACAATAGGACTTGTAAGAAGGTGCTCCGTATATTAGCGAGAGTTTATGAGAATAATTATATGAGTTGAGAGCATAAAATCTCACTTATATGAAAAAAATGTACATGGCTGGGGTGAGGTGGCAGTTGGCCATAGTGAAAAACAGACAGAAACAGATGGAGAGAGAGCTCTCCCATTCAATGTGAATATACATTAAAATTTTCCCTGCAGTAATATCCAATAATCATTTGTTTGCTCCAAAGTAAATGTAAATAATTTAGCACCCTAAAGAAATTAAAATTTCCTCAAAGTTATTATGGAAAAATAACATACATAAAATTGATGTAAGGTGGAACAAAAATAGCAGACATTAATAAAAAAACATAATTATAGAAATGAAATGACTAGAAATGTTAAGAGCAAAAATGATAATCATGGAATGTTTAGAAATATTATCAATATTTGGCATGAATTCTATAAGTAAATCAGGGAAAGAATTAGAACATTTGTTTATTATGTTATACAGATCACTACACAAAGAAATTTGATGAGGATAGACACTGTATTTAGAGCTGCCAATAAAATTATTCCAAAACTCAAGATTGGATCTGTAATATTTGAAAGCATAATGACTGAAACTTTTTCAGAATTCAAGAAAAACTGATTGCAACTTCAATGGGAGAATGAAGATTAACATAAATAATTGTGCATTTAGTCATTTTCTAGGGTTACATTTTAATGTTAAATAAAAAGAGAAAGTATAAACAAATGATCAAAAGAAAAAAATAAAAACTGTGTGAAAGAGACTTTTGCAACTACACCTCAGAGGATAACCCTCAACCATGAGTGTTCACCTAGGATAATAGCTATGAGATGACTATAATGTTAGCATTCTACGTACAACTAAAGGAACAACCAAACTTTAGGGTAATTATATTTTCAGACATTCAAAATAAAGACACAAACACTGACGCCTGGTCAATACTAAAGTGTTTTGCAGTAAAGTAAAATTAAACCTCAAAGGAAAGAGTGGGATGCAGGAAACAATGGTCATAAAACCCAACACATAACAATCAGGAAGGGCTGGGGTGGTGCGGTGGGTAATTACAAGGCTCTAAGTTTATTCCATTAAAAGCAGGATGATTTCCAGATGACTATACAGCCTGTGAGCTAATTTATTTCTGTATGTTGAAAATTTTGGATAATTATAAAGACACAGAACTCAATATGGTTATCCAAATAGCAGAGGACAACAGATGGGACTGAGGAAAATTTTGTCACAGAAATAGAAATGAAGACACAGGGCAAGAAAAAAATGCAGCTAAAAACCATGGAAAAGATACAGAATACCAGACCATGCTAACAGAAATATATATACAATATCAGTAACTTTAGTACACCAAAAAAGGATTGCACTCACCTCAATTAGATGCTTTTAAATCCAATTTTTATTATTTTCTGATTTACAACATTTAGATGCTATATTTAAAACTTCTGAAAAACTAAGCCAAATAAAAGTTGATCAGAAGAAAACGACAATATTAGTATACAATAGAATGTTTGTTTCCTATCATTTCTGTAGCAAGTTCCTACATACAAATGTAGTAACTTAAAATAATGCAAATATATTTTCCTATAGTTCTGGACGTCAGAAGGTCTGATTCCTTTTGAGGGCACTGAGGGAGAATCTTTTTCCTAACTTTTTACCCTTCTGTTAGTTCTTGACCTGTGGCTCCTTTTTCTATTTCCAAAGCTCCCCACTCCCATGCACAAAAGCTTACAAAAGCCTACAACCTTCACTTTTCATAATATTATCTTTTTTTCTCTAACTCCGACTCCTCTTGCATTTCCTAATAAGAATTATTGTGCCTAGATAATTCAAGACAATATTCCCGTCGGCATCAGACCTAATTATATTGTCAAAGTCTCTGACATATAAGGTAGCATTCACTGGTTTCAGGGATTGGAATGAGGTCATTATTAATCTTAGTACAGATAGTAAATACACAAGAAAATTTTGTAGAAATATAATACTTATACAAATAAGCCTATAAATTTTATTCTATTTATGTCAAAATCTCCATAGAATTGTCAAGATAATGGACAATTGTTTGGAAAAGTCAATTTATAAGAGAAGTAAAGATAATGAGGAATATTATTATTATTGACTATATTGAACTACACCTTTAGTAAACAGGAAAAAAGCAAAGAAAATGCCAATTGGTTATAGAAAAATTTGGCTTGAATGTGGAAAATACAAAATATTTACCCTATGCTATGAAAATAAACTCCAGATAAATGAGACACCACATTGAAAACACCAGATGGAAATGTATCAGGATGTCTTACAATTTCCGTATTTAAATGATCTTTTTGTAGCAGGTAAAAAATAAGAGAAAGAAAGAAATCTTAAAGGAAAAGTAGGTTCCATTTGACTATGCAAAATTTAAAATATCTAAGACTGATCAAGCAATGTGAAACAACTGCTATTTGTGACAAGATATTTTTAATTTATAAAACAGTGCTAATAGCATCATAGCATAGGGATAAATGCATACTCATGTTTATAGCAGCACAATTCACAATTGTCAAACTATGGAATCAGACTAGGTGCATTCATGGATAAATGGCTAAAGAAAACGGAGAATATATAAACATTGAAGCTTTTATTCAGCCATAAAGAAAAATGGAAATATGTCATTTGCAGAAAAATGTATGGAACTTGATACCATTAACCAAATTGAGAAAGTCAAAGTCATATGTTTTGGGGAAGACCATTGACTTGGATCATGGTCTCTGTCTCATGAATATGGCTGCGATTGTGCTGGAAACTTTTTGTGCAAACATGCAGGTCAAGCATGCCCAGTTACTATGGTGACACCTTCCCTGAGGATGCTCTATGCAAAGGTAAGGAATTAACTATATCAGTCTTGACCATGAACTCAGACATGATAATGAATCTGGGCATAATAAGATAACCACAGTTTCTTACAAGTGCCATAAACGTCCAGCCTTGTTTGCTTTAAAGAAATATTTCCAAAAATAACTTTTTGATGATAAAACCTATATAATAAATAGGCTGTGCTAGCTCTGGGTCACTGTTCCTCCATCAGAGGATGTTTTCCCAGCTAGTCCCAGTTTTTCCTCCATAAATGTTTTGTTATTGTTGTTGTTGTTTGTTTGTTTTTCTTAATCCCCCATTGCCCTTTGCTGATTTTTAAGGTTCAGCCATGCAGGTCACGGCACTGTTTTCTCTCATATGTGGAACCTAGATAGGAAGATGGAAAAACAAAATGGAGGAAAGGATTTTCATGAAAACCAAAGGGAAATCAGTAGTAGAAAAAGAAAGGAACCAGGAAGAGAGAGGAGGGGAGGAAAAGGGGAATTACTGGGAAATGATATTGGACAAATTATATTGTTATATCATGTGCATATACAACTATGTAGCAACAAATCCCAACATCACATATAATTACAATGTACCAATAAAAAAAATAAGAATAAATTCCCCAACCCCAAAAGACAAAAGAACTTATAATAGTGCTATTGACCAATATATTATGACTAAATGTATAAAACAATATATCATGGATTCACAAATCAATTAACAATGCAATGAAAGTATAAAGATTTTAACTTACCTGAGATCTTGGGGAAAATTTAATACTCAAAACAACTAGTGGTGATAGAAAGTATAAGCTTGATGTTATCTTGTAAATATTAAAAAATTCTGACAAATTCTTTCTATCTCTCCTTCTATTTCTCATATGTCTGAGTATATTTCAACACAGATTCAATACTTACATAATTGAGTCTATGTTGAAACCTAAACAGTCTGGTTCTGAGCTCACATTCTAAATTCCTGTATGATGTTATCTGCAGAGAATTACAGAATGACTATGATTAGAAAATGTATAAAAAATAAAATATAGGAAAGTTAATGCTAATTGTTTTCAGATTGCATTTGTAGATTAGTTTTTTTTCTCTTCTTCTCAAATTATTTTATAATAAAAGGTTATTCTTTCTCAATGATGAAACATGGACTTTCCAAAGGTATTCTTGCTTCAACATTAGAAATATCATTTGCAGTACATGTCATCAGAAGGAAACTAGGTTAATAAGGAAGTCTTTTAAACAAGATGAAAAATTTACATGAATTAGTGATTTGCAATAAATTTTATTAATATATATTGAAATAAATTGATAACTAAGAAATTTTGATGACACCCTTTTGATACCACAGCATATAAGTAGCATCTATATGTTAACAAAATAGCTAGATTTTTTTTTACCTAATCTTCTAACACAGTCAGATATTTGAAATTATATTAAACAAGTGTGGCTCTTATACAAAAAACAAAATGAGGACTCTTAAAGCTTTAATAATGATTTTGTAATTGTCCTAAGAAAATTCTAAAATTTTTACACAATCTATTAACATAAAAATTATTTAAATAAATTTCAAGAAATGTGTGACCAAGACTGTCATTGAAGTAATTTCATGTTTTAATATTAAATCATTTGGTATGTGTCACACGGACAATGAATAAGTTTGTAGACCATTACTTTTCAGAAATGAAGGAGTAATGTCTAGGGAGTCAATTTAAATTTATTCATTTTACTGTTTTGTTTCATTTGCCAAATAAAAAGGTATGTTATTCATAAGAATAACTTTAATAAAATCCATTGATGAGGTGGTTGTGTTCATAATTTTATTTGTGAAAATATTTAATCCTATTTTTTAAAAAAAAATCTGAACAGAGAGAATACCTAGTTATCATTCTCATGGCTTTTTATCATGAGAAATCATTTTGTTGTTTTAATAGAGTTTCAGTAAGTTTAACTTTGAAGTAAGAAGATGGAAGGAGAAAGCTGTTGATGCCTGGCTTTAAAATGCATTAAAATAAGGAATACTTCTGAAATAAATAAAAAATTAATAACATAAGGGCCTAAGACAATTAAACTTTTTTAAAAAATCAATTTTTTTTTTTTACTAAAACCAAAAGCTGGTAACTTGGTCACTTCATTGGCTCTAATGTGTTAGTATAAAAAATTAAGAAGAAAATAAGTTTGTTCTTTACTTAATGTATTAAGCTACTAGCAAAATCAACTACAAAGATTTAATAAGAAAAAAACAAAAATTGTAATGGATATTTTGCTTATGAGAGAAGGTCCTGATTTACTTCAGAAATAAATTCTGTAACAACACATACAAACACTGAATTTGAAGTAGATATAATTCATCTAAGCTTATCATGCTTCATAGCTTTTATTTATTCAGGGAAAAAGAATCAGGCAAGGTCGATTTCTTTAGTTAAATTTCTGGGAAAAAATGCAAAACCTTTATCTTCCTAATCTTCAAGATGACCTTCCCTCCCTCCAACTCTCACTTCCTAAGTAAATACAGAAATATTTTCTTAAATAAAGTGTGTTCAAGTTCATGGTTCCATATCATATTACACAATCCTCATAGGAAAACCCTTTAAACAGATTAGTGCTAGAGGAGTATGTGATGGTTAACCCTATCCCTGTGGTCTCCCATGTAAAGTTTAGAATTGGTTCCTTTATGGTTTTTTTTCCCCATATAACATAGTTTGTTATTTATTTTTATTTAAAGTGGAAAATGATATTTATTTATTTATTTATGTTTGTTGTTTTTAGATATACAGGGCAGCAGAGTGTATTTTGACATATCATATGTATACATTGTACTCATTAAAATCTTGATCCCATTCTCATGGTTGTACACGATGTGGAATTACACTGGTTGTATATTTACATATGAGCATAGAAAAGATATGTCCAATTCATTCTACTCTCTTTCCTATTTCCATCCACCCTCTCTTCCCTTTAATCCCCTTTGTTTAATTTGATAAACTTCTATACTTTCCCTCCCTACACTCCCTTGATATGGGTTAGCATTCACATATCAGAGAGAGTATTCAACCTTTATTTTTTAGGGAATGGGCTTATTTCACTTAGCACAATATTCTCCAGTGTCATCCATTTACTGCAAATTGCCATATTTTTATTCTTCCTTGTAGCTGAGTAATATTCTGTTGTGAATATATACCACATTTTCTTTATCAATTTATCTGTTGCAGAACACCTAGGTTGGTTCCAAAACTTGGCTATTGTGAATTGAACTGCTGTAAGCATTGATGTGGCTGTGTCACTGTAGTATGCTGATTTTAAGTCTTATGATTATAAGCCAAGGAGTGGGATTATAGGGTTAAATAGTGGTACCATTCCAGGTGTTCTAAGGTATCTCCATACTGCTTTCCAGAGTGGTTGCACCTGTTTGATGTCTCACCAGAAATGTATGAGCAAACCTTTTCCCCCAATTCCTCATCAATATTTATTGTTACATGTATTCTTGATAATTGCCATTCTGATTGGAATGAGATGGAATTTTATTGTATTTTTCATTTGCATATCTCTAATTACTAGAGATGTTGAACATTTTTTCATATTTGTTGATCATTTGTATTTATTCTTCTGTGAAGTCAGTTCCTTAGCTCATTTATGATTGTGTTATTTGTTTCTTGTTGTTAATTTTTTTGAGTTATTTGTATATTCTAGAGATTAATGCTCTATCAGAAGTTCAGGTAGTAAAGATTTCCTCCCATCCTGTAGGCTCTCTCTTCATGTTCTCGCTTCCTTTGCTGTGAAGAAGCTTTTAAGTTTAAAGGGATCCCATTTATTGATTTACTCTGCCTTAGGAGTCTTATTGAGGATATCTGTTCCTAAGCGGATATGGTGGAGAGTTGAACCTACTTTTTCTTCTAGTATTTGTGAGTTTTCTGGTCTCCTGCCAAGATCCTTGATCCACTTTCAGTTGACTTTTATGCAGGGTGAGATTTAGGGGTTCAATGTCAATTTACTACTTATGGATTTCCAGTTTTCCAGCAATATTTGTTTAAGAGGCTATCTTTTCTTCAATGTGCTTTCATGGTCCCATTATCTAGTATGAGATAAGTGTATATCTCTGTGTCTTCTATTCTGTTCTATTGGTCTTCAATTTTATTTTTGTGCCAAAGATAGGCTGTTTTTGTTATTATAGCTCTGGAGTATAATTTAAGGTCTGGTATTGTCATTGTCACTTTTCTTGCTGAGAATTGCTTTGCTATTGTGGTCCTCTAATTTTTCTAAATAAATTTTGTTACTACTTTTTTCTATTTCTATGAAGAATTTCATTGGGATTTTAATAGGAATTGCATTAATTTTTATAGAACTTTTGGTAGTATGACCAATTTGACAATATTAATCTGCCTATCCAAAAACATGAGAGATTTTTCCATTTTTTAAGATCTTCTTCAATTCCTTTCTTTAGCATTCTGTAGTTTTCATTGTAGAGGTCTTTAAACCTCTTTGGTTAAATTGATTCCTAAATTTGCTTTTTGTTGTTGTTGTTGTTTGTTTGTTTCTTTTTGAGGTTATTGAAAATGGAATACTTTTTCTGATTTCTCTTCCAGTTGACTCATCATTGGTATATAGAAATACAATTGATTTATAGGTGTTAATTTTGTATCCTGTTACTTTGCTGATTTTGTTTATGAGTTCCAGAAGCCTTCTGGTGGAGTTTTTGGGTTTTCTAAGTTTAGAATTATGTAGTTGGCAAATAGAGATAGTTTGACCGCTTCTTTTCCCATTTGTATTCATTTAATTTATTTCTTTTGTCCAATTGTTCTAGCTAGGCTTTCAAGGACTGTGTTGACTAGAAGTAGTGAAAGAGGACATCCCTGTCTTGTTCCAGTTTTTAGAGGGAATGCTTCCAATTTATATGTAGTAAAAATCATATCTCAATGATGACATTGGATATAAGTGGACTAAACTCAACAATCAAAAGGCATAGACTGGCAGATTCCATTAAAAAACAAGATACTACAATGACTTCAAGAGACTCACCTCATACCAAAGATATCCAAAGACTGAAGCAAAAGGATAGGAAAAAACATCAGTCACATGGGTCTTGTAAACAAGCAAGGGTTTCAAACCTTGTATCAGATAAAGTAGATTTCTAGCCAAAGTTCATCACAAGGACACAAGAAAGTCAATCCATACTTAAGGGAATTACACATTAATAAGACATAACAATATTAAATATTCATGCCCCAAACAGTGGAGCACCTACATACATAAAACAAACTGGTCTCTATTTCAAGAATCAAATAGAACACAACAAAATAATATAAATAACTTCAATATGCTTCTTATATCACTAGACAGATCCTCCACGTAAACACTAACTAAAGAAGTTTATAGATCTAAAGAATACAATTAACAATCTAGACCTAACAGACATGTATAGAATATTTCATCCATCAAGGACTGAATGTACTTTCTCCTCAGCAGCACACAGATCCTTCTCTAAAATAGATCATATGTTAAGCCACAAAGAAACTCTTAGCAAAGCCTCCCCCCCAAAAAAAATAGTGATTTTTTAATACCTTGCATTCTATTAGACCATAATGGAATGATATTAGAAATCAACAATAAATCAAAAAACAGAAGCTCTTTTAATATCTGGAAAATAAATAATACCCTATGGAATGACCAATGGATATTAGAAGAATTCAGGGGTGATATAAAAAAATACTTAGAGGTAAATGAGAATCTCAACATAATTTATCAAAATTTCTGGGACACTGTGAAGGCAGTTCTAAGAAAGTTCATTGCACTGAATGCATTCTTTAAAAGAATACAAAGTCATCAAATAAGTAATCTAACACTGCTTCTCATATCTCTAGAAAAAAAATAAGAACAAAACAACACTAAAAGCAGAAGACAGTAAATAATTAAATCAGAGCAGAAATCAGTGAAATTTAAAAAAAATAAAATTCAAAAATAGTTGAAATAAAAAATTGGTCCTTTGAAAAAATAAATAAAATTGATGAACTCTTAGCTAAGCTAAAGAGAGGAAAAACTCAAGTCACTAAAATTCATGAAGAAAAAGGAAATATTACCAAGGACACTATTGAAATATAGATAATAACCAGAATCTACTTGAAAATCTATGCTCCAATAAAATAGAGAATCATAATGACATCAACAAATTTCTAAAGACATATGACCTACCCAGATTGAACAAGAAAGACATGTAAAATGTAAACAGATCAATTTCAAGCAAAGAATTGAAGATACCATCAAAAGCCTACAAAAAATAAAAATAAAAAACCTCCAAATCAGACCAATACTCTGCTGAGTTCTACCAGACAGACTTTCAAAGAAGAACTCACATGAGTAATTCTCAAATTATTCCATAAAATAAAAAGAGGAACCTTTCCAAACTCATTCTATGAGTTAGCATCATCCTGATACCAAAACTCAGACAAAGAAACATCAAGGAAGAAAAACTTCAGACCAATATCCCTCATGAACATGGATGCAAAAATTCTTAATAAAATCCTGGCATATCACATACAAAAATATGTTAAAAAGATAGTGCACTATGATTAAGTGGGGTTCATTCTAGGAATGCAAGAATTGCTCAACATATGGAAATTAATAAATGTAATTTTTATTACATCAGTAGACTTAAAGACAAGAATCATATGGTTATTGCAATAGATGCAGAAAAAAGCATTTGACCAAATTCAGCAGCACTTCATGTTCAAAATACTCGAAAAACTAGGAGTAGTAGGATTATATCTCAACATTGTAAAAGCTATATATGTTAAACCCAAGGTCAATATCATGCTTGATGAAGTGTTTTTTTTAATATATCTTCAAAACAGGTTGCTAGAATGTTTATTTGAATTGTGTTGAATTTTTTTATTGAATTAGGAAGAATTAACAGTTAAAGAATATTGAGTTATTTAATCCATACAGAATATGCCCCTTTCTAGTTGGATTTTCTTTTTTAGTTTGTTTGTTGGTTTGTTTATGTTTAAAGTTTTACACACACACACACACACACACACACACACACACATATGTACTTATTCTATTTATACTTTAGTACTTCAGGATTTTTGGTGTTTACTAGAGACTGTATTTTTTTATTTAAAGTTTTATTTGTTTATTGGAAGCATCTAGGAAAGTGATTACATTTTTTTACATTGACTATCTATCTTTTCACTTTTATATTTGTTTATTAGCTCCAGGAAATGTTTATACAAAATATGTATGCAGTTTTTTCCCCTATAAATAAAAATAGATACTTCTTGCTTTTCAATTTCTCTGCCACCTCATCTTTTTTTCTCATGTCTTATTGCATGTGTTAGAACTTCTAGTGCAGTGTTAAAGGAAAGATACTTTGGCTCTATTTCCATTTACAGTTGGAATTATTTACTTTCTCACTGTGAAGAAGGTTATCTGGTGTCAGATATTTTATATTACTTTCATATAGTTTTATTTACAGATTTAACTCACAAACATTTTAAATGACCTTCTATGCTCCTGAAAGATACTGATTTAATTTTTTTTCTCTTATAGTATTGTCGCCCCCCCCCCACAACAAGGGTACCTGGGAGACCAGCCTATCATCTCTGAGGCACCAACTGTTGGAACCACCCTCTGACAGGGATAGTGAAGCTCACTAGACCAGCTAGTGTCTCCTGGGCTGAGCGAGAGGGTAAGTATCATGACCTGGCCTGCCACCCAACCTGGCCCACACAATCACACTAGGTGGGGAGATGAGTCAACCATGAAGGTGCAATAATCTCAACTTTATTGTGTCAGGGACAAGGTTATATAGTGATAGGAAGGACTAAGAAGAGACAGTAGCAAGAACCAATAAGGAGTAGTTACATCACTATCACTAAGAGGCCTAGGCAGATTTCAGATTAAACCATTAGGCGGGGCTAAAATCAAAAGTCCACAAAATCAAAAGTCCAATTCAGCCAGGTCATGTATATGGAAATGCTCTGAAAGAACCCATGAGGCCACCTCAGCCAACACCCAATAATGGCTGCGGTCCCAAAGGAGGTAAAAGGTCCCAACACAGTATCTTTATCTTGTTTTGGAATTAAGGACACATAGACCTTATAGAATAAATGGATGTATGTGTTTTCTTCATTTATACATTTTAGAAGAGATTGTGAAGAATTGGTAACATTGCTATATAAAATGATTGATGTCTGACATTTATTTATGGACATTTATGACATTTATTTCTTAGTCATTTTCACTTCAAACATTCCATATTCCTGCTTCTATATTTTTAATTCTTCCTATACATTGTAACATGGTCCATTAATTATTAAATCTTCTTTGCTTTTTAAAATTTTTCTTTGCCTTTCATTATAGGAATTTATTATTTATCTGTCTTGGAAACTACCAATTTTTTAAAAATGTCAATAGAATCTACTAATAAGAATACTGAAAACATTCTTTGTTTCTGTTTCTACTATTTTCAACTACTGCCATTTCCTTTTGATTCTTTCTTAGAGTTTCCATCTCCCTAGTTACAGCTCCTCTCTATTCTTGCCTCCTGTCTACTGTTCACTGGACACCTTAATAACTTACTCGTAGGTGTTTCAACTCCTCTGGCCAATGATTCCAACAACTGTCTTTTATCTGAGTCTGTTTCTAATGCTAACTTTTTTCTTCAGATTGATTTTTTCCTGACATTTTACATACTTTAACAGTAGTTTTTTTTTAACAATAGGAAGTGAGGTAATTTGACATTTAATGTGATGATGTAAGTTAATATAGCTATGATTTTTCCCCTATTTTCAGTACTCTGGGAATCCAGTATGTATATCTCGTCAGAGACACCTTATTTCTTTCACCAATTTTCATTTCTAACTCACTGAAATTGCCACTTTAATTTTCTTAATAGTTTATGAGTTCAGCACCTTTTGTTCAAGATAAGCAGATCTCAGTTATTCT
Source organism: Ictidomys tridecemlineatus (assembly GCF_052094955.1). NCBI lineage: Eukaryota > Metazoa > Chordata > Mammalia > Rodentia > Sciuridae > Ictidomys > Ictidomys tridecemlineatus. The sequence goes on along the minus strand of NC_135477.1, from coordinate 238,864,901 downwards.
ATCACTCTGGATAAGCATGTCTCTCCAAATTTCAGAGTAGTGTTGTGATGATGACCTCTGTTCTACCATGATTCTAATAAAAGAATCAGCCAATTATTAATTTGTCTAGGTGTTATTGTTGGAAAGACTGAAGTAATGACTTTCAAACTTAATATATATTATTTCTGAGGCTTTAAATCATAATTATCCTTTTAACATCACTTATACTATTACATTGGACACCCTGGTTTCCTCCAATTCTTTAACCCTTTTGGATTTCTCTGTACAAAATATTTTTATTTTGATTTGTCCCATTTATCACTCATTTTTTAATTTGTTTTTTCAATCTGGTTTCTACTTATATACTTACTTTGCATCTCAACAACAAAAACAAAAAGTATTGAGCTGACAATGTAACTCAGTGGAAGAGCCCTTACCTGACACATGAGTGTGGCTGGGCTTGACCTACACAGGCACACACACATACACACACAAACACACACACACACACATAAATAAATAAATAAATAGATTGATAGATAGATAGATATTACTGATGTTCCTGTTATCTTTTGTTCTTGGTCCTTGTGAATTTATGTATTTTTTCTCTTTTTCATTATCAGTTTAGTGATATTTCAAAAATACTATACAAAATCATCTTCTTTTTTACATTTTATGAACTCATATTTTTCCTATATTTTTATTGGTCAAAATATATTTACTGAATACATACTGTATATAAAGTACAGTAATGTTTGTAAATAAATAACAATAAAATTTACTTGTTGGGTTTATATTTGTGAGAACCAATGGATAAAAGGTGACAAAGTATAAATATTTTATGTATAAAATATATAGTGACTATAAGGGAACTAATACATGGAATTAAATTATTTCTCCTATCTATATATTATAGGTGGTCTACTACTTTCCTTATCCCTATGCACAATTGAAATGTAGGTCTGTAAATTTTTATTCAAACAATTTATTTCCTAGATTTCATAGATTTTAAACATATTGCCAGCTGTGTTTCTACAGACAATGAGAACATATCTGTTAACTAGACCTATATTTTCAAATTATATCCATCAAGAGATTCTTCAACTGGAGGAGATTATAATTTCAAAAAAGTTTAGTTAAAAACTACCAAAACCACTTAGAGTCTGTAACAGTTGCAGAAAGCTGTCGTACCCTTCAAGGACAGCCTCATCTGATTATTGAGTGAGACTGAGCTCACAGTCTAGCCATATTAGCCAGGTGCAGGATAGTATTTATGGAGAATAGTTGCCCAGAATTCCCTGGGGCATTAACCAAGATTTTCTTAGACCTGAATTAAAATTTGACTTCCACTTGCCTAGTCATGCGTCTTCCATTTCTTGTCAAAAATATTGTTCCCCTAATAGACCTCTTAAAACTCAAACTGAGCATCTCAGCATCTTCTATGAAGCCAACATAGAGCAATCAACTAACAATGAGATATTTTCTAAACATTTTTTTTCACAATATTTTCTTCTGAGCTCAAGTTGTTTTTGGGAATCATTATTGACCATATGATTCTCACTCATTATTGATCATATGATTTCAAAGGAAAGATTAATACTAAGGCTAATGTTAAAATTATTTATGCAATAGAAAAAGGGTCAATTCTGTCATCTTTTATTTCTTTGTTTTTGTGTTATAAACATTGTTATTAAACCACAGTCTCTCAACCAAAAGATTTTTCATTTTTTTTAGCATTTGTTTAGCAGCTAAATTTTATCTTATACAAAAGGGATCCAAAGTTTGACTTAATTGGGCACATATACTCATATAGTTTGAACCTTAAGCATCCCTTGAAGATCTATGTGTTGAAGGCTTGTTCTCTAGATTGGCACCATTGAGAGATGACGGAGTTTTTAGGAGGTGGAATTCACTGGGTGGTCTTTAGGTTATTGGGGGCATGAATTTGAAGGAGATAATAGTAATGGATCTCTGCCTTTGTTTCTGTCTCTGTATCTCCTTCCCAGTTATGAGGTGAGTGGGTTTGTCCTGCATCACCCCCTCTGACATGATGTACCAACACAAGCTAAAAGCAACAGATCCAATCTATCAAAGACTGATACCTCTAAAACTGTGAGACAAAATTATTTTTTTCTCTTTATAAGTTAATTATCCCAGGTATTTGTTACAGTAAAAAACAAACACATATACTACCAGTGTACAACTGAATGAAATCATCATGCTTAACCATGCTTCTGAGTTCTTACTGCTTCCAAATAATGCATATTTTTTGTTTTGTTTTTGTTTTTGGTTTGTGCCGTAGCCCGGCTGCAGCAAAATAACAGGGAGCGGGGGGAGTGAGGAACAACTTGTGTAGATTGATACAGCAGGAATGGGAGCCGTTTATTGTAGGACAGGAGTGGTATATATACATCCCACACAGCTTATCTTAATTAACATAAACTAGATACAGCAGTCAACCAATAAGGAATCTCCACACTTAATGGCTCCATGGAGTTATTTCACAAACCACTCCCTCTGGCAAAATGCCAGGCGCCATCCAGACTTGTTTACAGACTCTAACAGGTTTGTATAAGGGATTGAACCCAGTGGCACTTAAACATTGAGCCACATTTGTATATAGTTATTTTATTTTTTTGAGACATACTCTCACTAAGTCATAAAACACAGGTTTTAGACAGGCTTAACCAAAACACATAAGAATAGTTTTAGGAGGAACGTTTACTTGGTGGCTCACAGTTTCTTAGTTCTCAGTTCATGGATGGCTGACTTCATTCCTCAGGCCTAGGGTTAGGCAGCATATCAAGGCAGAAGTGTGTGGCAGAGGAAAGCAGCTGGACACATGTAATCACAAAGGAGAGAGGGAGAATGGGAAGGAGAGTGTGATACACTCTCCAAGGACAAAATATATAACCCAAAGGCACTCCCCTAAGGAAGGACCTTTTCCAGCCACACACTGCTTATACAGTTACCACCCAGGTAATCCTTATCAAGGGATTAATGCTCTGATTAGATAAAGGCTTTCATAACCCAATCATTTTACTCTGAGACTTTTTGCATTGACTTTTGAGGGACACCTCACATACAAACAATACCAGCACAGTACATGTGAAAAATGATCTGGATTAGGGTGTATAGGAGGATATTATTACTAATGCATTTCCTTGATTGTTAAGTTTCTATTAAAACATGGACTAGCAAAACTTCTAACATTTCTTCCCACATCATATTTACAAGTGAAGGCATCTATATAGCTGATGCATTTCCTATTTCCTGCAATGTATTCATCTCCAATTGCAAACTGCAAACCTTGATTAAAGTCCCTTCAACAAGGACACTGCGTGTGACACAGCTTTCAGTTCCTTGAAAAGTCACTGACACAAAATGTAAAGATTTGCAAAGCACACCTGTCTACACACACACACACACACACACACACACACACACACACGAGTATAATTTAATCCAAGTTAACTACTTGGAAGTGTATTATATCATCTGTATTGCCACACGTATTTTATTTTATTTATTTATTTATTTTTTTTTGCTTTTTGCTTTTTTATTTTTTTTATTGGTTGTTCACAACATTACAAAGCTCTTGACATATCATATTTCATACATTAGATTGAAGTGGGTTATGAACTCCCAATTTTACCCCAAATGCAGATTGCAGAATCACGTTGGTTACACATCCACAATTTTACATAATGCCCAATTAGTAATTGTTGTATTCTGCTACCTTCCCTATCCCCTACTATCCCCCCTCCCCTCCCCTCCCATCTTCTCTCTCTACCCCATCTACTGTAATTCATTTCTCTCCTTGTTTATTTTCCCATTCCCCTCACAACCTCTTATATGTAATTTTGTATAGCAATGAGGGTCTCCCTTCATTGCCACACGTATTTTAATAACTAACTTTTCCTCAAGCAAACCAAGTTATTAGACTAAGATACAATGATATTCATATTTGCCTGAGATAAATGTTCTAAAATCAAACTCATATACTGCTTTCAAAGTATATGAATTGAACTGATTATTCTTTTCCTCAGCAATCATCAACAAATGAAAGTTAAGTAAGTGCAATGGAAAATTACTTGTCTTGTCTATATTCATGCAGTGTGATGGTTCTCATAGTCAAATGAATGATTTGTGACAATAAAAAGCCATAATAAGGTCTTAAAGTAACATTACTTCTCTTTGTTTTTAAACTGTTAGTATTATGTTTACTTTTGCTTCATTACACTTTCAAATTCAATTTAAGATGTAGAAAGGAATGTTTAAAAGATAGTAAATAAAATCAAGGGAAATAATTTTTTTTTAGTATTCATTGGAAAGAATAGCAACTGGCAACACTAACAGTTTGCATTAAAGCCTACTACTGTATTTGCATCTGTCTGCCTTTCTCCTTCTCTTCCTTCAAGATTACTTATATGCTCATCATACTCTGTAGTACATGTTTATATTTTATGCATGTATAAGAAACATTGTCCCCCTCTTTCTCTTTAATTGTGATTATCCTTAAGCAATAGAGATACGGATTTTTAAATGAACCACATTCTCTCAGCAGCTGATAAGATCCTGTGAATAATTTAGACCCTGGAACTACCTAAGATGTGGAGAGGCTGTAACTTAATATAGACACTTTCATATTGCTCATGTCTAAATTGAAACATATTGAATGTGGAAGCAATCATCATTATAATATGATATTTTTACATAAATCATTACCTTTCATGGTGAAAATGTCATTTAAATGTTAGTTTGGAAAATATGGAAATCCAGCATGGACTGTAACTACATGCTACCTAATTCACCTATTTTAGATGATGTGACATTTTACTAACCAACCATCATCTTGTCACTAATATTTTCTTGATTGAGTTAAATGGCTACAATATGCACAATTTATCAGCAAAACTATTTCAATTTTTCCTTGTTATTCTCAAGTTTTAAGAGCACTGGTGCAAACTGCAACAATAACAACAATGGAAGTAGAATACCAAAAGAAAAGTCTATGTTCAGGGTTCCTCCTTATCTGGTTTTATACATTGATAAGATTTAGTTCTTCAGAACTTTGCTTGCATGAAATTCAACTTTGTAACTTTTCTTACTTAGTAAAATGGAGGAAGCAAATGTCTCCAAAATGGCTTTATGAACCAAGTGTCAGGAGGAAATGAAGAATTATTATTGAATCCCCTCTGGGAATTCTTTAGAAATAACTTGATTTGGGCAGGCAAGTTGAATCCCGCAGCTCATTAAATAAGAAAGCAAATAATTTTCAGTCAAGAGGTGAGAAAGCATTGTGTGCTTCTTAATAGGTAGTCCCCAAATTATTATATAAGGCTTCTGAAAGTTTCATGTCCATAGCCTTTATGCAGAAAATAAAATTATCTCCCAGAGAATTTCAGTGTGGCATAGTATTTAAGGAAGTAAATAAGACTCTGTTGCATGCATTTTCCATGGAGACACATTAATGACTCTGTAGAGGAGAGATAACATAGTACCATTAGCAAGTGTTGTCATGAGTTCTTAAACTACAAGCAATTTAACTTAGGGAAACCACATGCTTTACAATTAGAGTGTCTCACAACTAGAATCTAAATCCCACGTGATCTCTCCACTCATACAAATGAGTCTGTATCATGGACAGAAGGTTACAAAAAGAATTGTCATATACTCTTAAAGATACTAGAGTTTAGAGTGTGGTGAAGACAAGGCACAAACATTAGTGTAATATCAAAGTGTCTGCACTTTGGGGACTCCTTTCCCCAAAGATAAAGCTCCAATCTTATTTTCTTACAGTAGTCACTAAAGATAAAGCTCCTATCTTATTTTCTTACAGTAGTCACTAAAAACTGATGTAGAAAAACATAGCCAAAAAATAAAAATGTAGCAAAATCTGTCAAGAACAATGGCACTGTGAAGTCCGAGCAGGACTCTCAGGGACTCAGAAATTCTTGTTATGGTCACCTCTTCGTTACTTAGCGGGAGAGAATACTGAAAAATTTAACTTTTCTCAAAGTATTTACATCTTTTCTACTCCTAGTCTCATCCTCAGATTCACGTGTCACCAAGGCTAGTGAGCAATATTTCTATGAGCATATTACACCTGTCACACCTGTCTCTATGGGAGTCTGTGTAATCTTACAAAGTCCATCCTTCTTCTTCATTTAATCCAGTGTTTCATTGAGTAATAAAATCACCTCAAGAGACTGTAAAGAAAACAAACAAGCAAAAAACAGAGAATGTTGGTCCAAATGCAGAATTTCTTATTCAGTAGGAATTAGGTGGGATCAGACAGCTTTCATTTCTAAAAATTTCCAAGGAGGTGATGATGATGTTCTCCTAAAGAACACTGAGAATTTCAGGACTTCAGGTGTAAAAAGAGATGAGCTTCCTCCCAGCTCAGTATTTTTTTCTTTAAATCAGCTGTTAGCATTATTAACCTTATTATCTTATTTCAATCACGTTCTCTATTTTTATTCAGTTTAGCCATCATAATGAAGTCATTTAAATCTGTTCCATTTTGAAAACATTTATCCTTCCTGTGTTCATTGTACTAGTAACTATCTCCCCCTCCCACAGATAATCTTATTTAAATCAGAAGTTTTTGTTTAATGAATTTTTTATTGTGTAAAAATAACATTTAAGTGCAGCCCAGTCTTGCCTTTAATTTATGTTGTTCTCCTGTGTGGTGGTGTGGGAGCTACTTGAGATTGAACCTTGGAAGCTTTTCTGCTGAGCTACTCCTCAGGCCTTTTGATATTTTATTTTGTGACAGGGTCTCACTAAGTTGCTCAGTCTGGAATTGAACTTGACATCCTTCTGCCTCAGTCTCCTGTGTAGCTGGGATTTACATAGTGGGCATTTACCACTCTTCCCAGCTCTATGCTGTATTTCTTTATAGATTCAACAACTTCTGCGAGGAAAACTGTAATGTCTGCATTTTTTGGCACTGTTCCCCAAGGTTGGCACCATTACCTAGAAATGTCATATATAAGAACAATGTCACTTTTTAAAAAAAGTATCTTTAAGTGATTTTATTGCTCAATAAAACTTGAGAACCCTGGATTAAAAAAAAAAGAGGGGTGAAATTGATGAGATTACAGAGACCACCCCTCCCCAATAGGGACAGAAGGTGACAGGAAAATATTGCTTAATATTTTCCTCACCTATTTGAAGGTTCATTGCTTCCCCTTCTAAAACAAAAGACAGAGTAATAAAATAAAGAATATTTGTTTATTTAATATAAATATACATCTTCAGAATCAAAGATGCACAAATATTAGGAAACCTGTGTATTTTTATAATGTATTGAAGAGTGAACAATTTCACAGAAAGAATGGATAGAGTGAATAGTATCTGATGAGAATAAACTAAGGGAAATTTTGTAAGATGTTTGTTCAGATTCTCTCTGTGTCCCTGTCTTCAGAGATAAAGATATTTATTTTCTATGAACCTAGGGTGGCTATTTCTCACATGAGTTCTTATGATCTGCTTCAGAAGTTCAGAGAATTCTTTGATCTGCTTCAGAGGAGAAAGACACAGAAGGTCAGAGTCTTCTTGCTTCTGTTGTATCCTCAAATACCTTGGTGTATATTTGGAGGAAGGATTTCCTGAACTCTATCATTGCCCAATTATAATTTAAACAATTATGTAACCTCCTCAACATTAGCCATTCTAACTTCTCCTCTGCTGTTTCTCTTTGAATTGTTAATTACCCTGACTTATGAGCCACTGCTGCACATGATACCCAACATCCCTATCCAACATCCTCAAATTTCATGAAAACAAAAGATGATAATTTATCCTTGTTATACTAATCATTGCTCTTTTTTAAAAAAATCTGGATTTAAAACATTTCCATTTAACTAGTTCTGAAATAAAAAAAAATAGGAGTTGGTCTGCTGTCTCCAAAATGTAATTAACCAACCAACTAACACTTCAATGTTGCCTTCATTATTGCGACAGATTGCTTATCTTCAACTTCTTCTAGGTACTGTCATCATGTCAGCAGTGCAATCCAAAATCCAACAAACAAAAAAGCCCTCCAATTTTTACTCTCCCACATAAAAATCTTTCTTCATTGCTCTCCCTGTAAGATTCTTAGGATCTACTAAACTTAATATTTGTCTTTTTTTTTTTGCTTGGAGGGTATAAACTCACCTGCTAATTTAATTGTAGATCCCTAAAGACAATATATTTTTCTTCATATTATCAAAACTGAGATTTCTTACATTCTTTTATTAGTTACAGTGATATTCTTTTATGAAAAGTTTACTCTCTCCATCTCTCAAATAATATTCTTTGAATTTTATTTAGGAACTATGTTATTTGGTAATTTTTAAAAGTTAAATTGCTCTCCTAGACTTATCTCCCTATTTGAAGAATTTTACTTACATGATTCATATTGTTAGGTTTAACTACAGAGTTTAGTAGTAGATATTTGCTAAGTAGATATTTTTTGAAATGTACTCAAATCAAGATAGAATATGGGATCAACTGAAAATGAGGAGATAAAAGAGCTATTGTCTTTGGACTTCAGAGAAATAAATGCACATTTAAACAAAGACTTGATGCACATGTTTATGACAGTTTTTTAAATATAATAATCAAATTTGGAAACAGTGCCAAGTTCTGATCCACAGATAGTTAATGAAGAATATGCGGTTCATTTATATAATTCAATATTCTCCAGGGATAGAGAGCAGTGAATTATTGATAGATAAAACAGCTTGAAAGCATTTCAAAAAAGGTATGGTGATTTTATAATGCTAATAATAGCATAGTACATACTATGTGATACCATTTACCATAAATTCTAGTGAAGGTATAATTAATCTATAAAAACAGACAACAAAACATATTTTGTTAGGCCCAGGACTGTGAAGGAGAGACTGGCTTAAACAACAACAACACAATTCTTTGGTGTGATAGAATTTTTTGTATATGTGTTATTAGATAGGTTTATGCATCATTCATTCATTCAAAATTAGTGAGTTGTGCAGATAAAATTGATGCATTTTATGTATATAAATAATAACTCTCACCATGTACAAAACTCAACTCAAAATGGATCAAGGACATAGGAATACAACCAGAGGCCCTGCATCTAATAGAAGAAAAAGTAGGCCCTAATCTCCATCATGTGAGATTAGGCCCCAACTTCCTTAATAAGACTCCTATAGCACAAGAATTAAAATCAAGAATCAATGAGTGGGATGGATTCAAACTCATTTTTTTTTTCTCAGCAAAAGAAACAATCAGTGATGTGAATAGAGAGCCTACATCTTGGGAGCAAATTTTTACCCCTCACAAATCAGATAGAGCACTAAACTCTGGGGTATATGAAGAACTCAAATAGCTAAAAACAACAATAACAAAAACTTCTAAATAACCTAATCAATAAATGGGCCAAGGAACTGAACAGACATTTCTCAAAGGAGGATATACAATCAACAACAAATATATGAAAAAATGCTCATCATTTCTAGCAATTAGAGAAATGCAAATCAAAACCACTCTAAGATGCCATCTCATTTGAGTCAAAATGAAAGCTATCAAGAATATAAACAACAATAAGTGTTGGTGGGGATGTGCAGGAAAAGGTACACTTATACATTGCTGGTGGGACTGCAAATTGGTGCAGCCAATGTAGAAAGCAGTCCATACTGAAAAACTGGGAGTGAAACCACTATTTGACCCAGCTGTCCCTTTCCTCAGTCTATATAGGAAAGACCTAAAAACAACAAACTACAGGGACACATTCATATCATTGATTAATGCAGCACAATTCACAATAGCTAAACTGTGGAACCAACCCAGATGCCCTTCAGTAGATGAATGGATAAGAAATGTGGCATATATAGACAGTGGAATATTACTTCAGCAATAAAAGAGAATAAAATCTTGGCATTTGCAGATAAATGGATGAAGTTAGAGAAGGTAATGTTAAGAGAAGTTATCCAATCCCCCAAAACCAAATGTCAAATGTTTTCTCTGATATAAGGAGGCTGATTCATAGTGGGGTAGGGAAGGGGAGCATGGAAGGAATAGATGAATTTTAGATAGGGCAGAGGGGAGAGAAGGGAGGGGGAATGGGGCTAGAAATCATGGTGGAATGTGATGGACATCATTATCCAAAGTACATGTAGGAAGACACAAATTCATGAGAATATACTTTGTATACAACCAGAGATATGAAAAATTTGTGCTCCATATGGGTAATATGAATTGTAATGCATCTTGCTGTCATATATAAATCAAATATTAATTAAAAAGATTTTAAAATAAATAAATAATAATTCATTAGTTATTTAAGATAACCAATGCTTATTTGAAGTCCATAAATAAAACTAGTTTTAGATGAGGTGCATCAGTTCTTCCAGTAAAACAGTTCTGGTGTAAAGTGACCTGGTGAAACTAATGATGAGTCCAAGAGTAAAGACAATTCTTTGGACAGATATTGCCAGGTCATGTGAGGTGAATTAAAAATTCCAGTACACAGAATAAAGGATATTTGTGAATATGGGGAGAGGGGAGGGATATGCATATTTTTATATCCAGTACACATATATTTATAAATGTACTTTTGTAAAAATCATTAAGTTAAAAAAAAAACTCAAGTTGGTGCAATTCCAAAGAGACAAACACAGTTGAAGTAATCTTCAGTATAAATTCTATTAAAATATGTTTGAAGTTCACACCTACTTACTAACACTGGATTTCCTTATAATAGAGGGAAGAAGGTTGAGTTAAATGGATTTTTGCCATGAAGCTATTGTTATTATTTTAGGAGCACATGACTGGCTGTCAAGATGAATACAGAAATGTGAAATTGAAGTTGGCCACCTTTAGTCAGAGTCAGGAGCAGCAGAGGAAACATTAAGGAACACAATCACATGGAAGGACAGAACAAACTATAGGGAGAGAGAGACTGGCAGGAAGTCCTGCTCTGTGTGCATAATATTTGGAAGTTTTCCTTTTTAGCTTATCTTCACATGTAGGTTAGTGAAGTCATTTATTTATTTATTTAGATCCTGGGAATTGAACCCAACGGCTTTTAACATCTAAGCCACTTTTCCAGCACTTTTTATATATTATTTTTGAGACAGGGTCTCACAAAGTTGTATTGAGCCTCTCTGAGTTGCTGAAATTGGCTTAGAACTCATGAACCTCCTTCCTTAGCCTTCCGAGCAGCTGGGATTTGGAGCATGTGTCACAGCATCTGGCTGTCTTTTATCTTTTGTGTTTTGTTCTTTTTTTTTTTTTTTTTTTTTTTAGGAAGCCTTCAGTGTACTTCACAAGCATATGTAGATTTTCTGCAAATATGTATATATCAAAGAACTGCTTCAGAACTGCTAAGTTAGAAGTTTCTCAATTGAGATTCAGGCATTTTAAGTTTTGTTTTTAAAAATTCCCTATGTGATTCTTATGTTCCCACCTATTTGAGGTCTTGATATGTCCTCTTCTACCCAGTCTGCCACCTTCTCTGCCACATGCAATGTCAGACTTTCCTTTCTGCTATATCTTGACCTAAAGCAAATATTAGCTTGTATTGAATTATTGTTCCCAATTGCATTAAATAAAGTACTATGGTAAAATTTTTAAGTATGTTAATATAAAAGAATACTCCTATAATTCAAAGGCCAGATGTCTAATAACTTCTTGTATCTGTACACAGTGAAGAGAGTAGGACTCTGTATTGACTTTCCATCCTTCTTCACTCCTATAGTTATTTCAGTTGAAGCCTCATCTCCTCTCACCAGAGTTACTGTTTTACTTACCTAATTGATGTTCCTGTCCCCATTACCTTACATTTCTAATTCATTCTACACATTCTTGTCAAATTAATTTTCCTAAATAACAATTTTATTTTTTATTTGAGGTACAAATTTGTGCCAGTGTGTGTGTGTGTGTGTGTGTGTGTGTGTGTGTGTGTGTAAAGAAAGAGAGAGAAAGAGATGCTTCCCAAAAAACTGTCTCCAAAATATTCTCATGTGTTTTTGGATTCTGTGTTCTGAAAAATGTTATTATCCCTTCTGAACTATCTTTTTGTACACTGAAGAAACTCTGTAGTCCTCCATGGGAGCTAGTAACACTGTTACTAGACTGTTCTTTCCTCAGGCAAGTAGCTAGTCTTTCATGAAGGTTATTCCTCAAAACAAGAAACTAATATGCTCTTCATGTCCCATCTCTCACTGCTACTCTGCTTTCAACTGGAGTCAAGTTCTTATGTTACCCTGGAGTCAAAAAGACTCTGTAAGCTGGACACATCTGTAATTGCAGTAGCTGGTGAGGTTAAGGTAGGAGGACTGCCAAGTTCAAAACCAGCCTCAGCAATTTAGGGAGGTCCTAAGCAACTTGGTGAGACTGTCTCTGTTGCAGTCGAGCTGGCTGGGCTAAATAACTGGGGGGTGAAGAGCAACCTGTGCAGGTTGATACAGCAGGAGTAGGAGCCGTTTATTGTAGGACAGGAGCAGTATTTATACATTCCACACAGCTTATCTTAATTAGCATAAACTAGATACAGCAGTCAACCAATAAGAAACCTCCACACTTAATGGCTCGCTGGCGTTACTTCACAAACCACTCCCTCTGGCAAAATGCCAGGCGCCATCCAGACTTGTTTACAGACTCTAACATTTGCCAGGTGCCATCCAGACTTGTTTACAGACTCTAACATGTCTCAAATTAAAAAATAAATAGGGCTGGGGATATGGCTTAGTTGCTAATCAACCCTGAGTTCAATCCCTGGTACCGAAAAGAAGAAAAAAGGAAAAAGTAGAGTCTTGAATATGTTCACACCAAAGAAACAAATTATATGCACAAAAAATGTAGAGCATTTGAAAATATGTGAGAAAACTAACCCCCATCCCCACCCTGCAAAATCAGGCCGAACATTTATAATGGTCTGAATCTGTCAGCATTTTTCATAAATGAGAGCACCTGCACTTGGAATGTCTAAATGAAAACTGAACACTATGCTCCCATTTTGTCTGTTTCTTTAAAACGTGGACTGACCATTGACCCTATTTGAAGAAAGATGAGGTGCCTGATAATTTCTGATAAAATATAGAGAAAGTAATCTTAAAATTCCTGGGGAAATAAATAATTTATTATTTTATACTCTAAACCAGCTCTCAAGGAATATCTCTTTAAAGTATTCTGAAGTCTCTTCTTTCAACAGATATTTAACACACACATTTGTGAGGAGAGGTTCAACATTTTGAACTGCTCTTTACCCATTGGTCCCTGTTTGATAGGGATGCTCAGGTGAATTAAGTTAAAGCTCAGTTTATATGTACTTTCTCGTTTTATTAAGAATGGGAAAATACTGAGAATATAGAGGGTAGCTGTAGAATATAGAGGATTTCTGTCCGTGGCAATTCCTGCTCCTTGGATAAGCTAGTTTACTCTTTACCTCAGCTTAGAATTCAACAGTCTTAATCATTATGTTACATAGGATATCAGACTTTGCTAAAGAGATTATACTATGTTTTTGGCATCCTAAACACAGTGTTATTGCACATGTGTGTCAGAGAATTAAAATTTAGTTTTTTGTAAAGTGCAAACTCTACTGCCCCATGAAGTTGTGGGCATAGGGTGCTGTAATAATCTGTGTTAGTGGAAAGACATTACCAAATTGTTCTTTTCTTAGTGAAGGACAAGTGAGTGACCTTGTTATCCCACCAGTCAATTGGCAGAAAAATGATTGTCATGTCCTTTTGAGTTAACATGTATGTAGATTGCCTTGGCAGTGAAACAAAAGTGAGTACATAAATTTAAACAAAGAGAAAAACACATTAGGACTACTAGCTGCCCCCCTTTACTCCACAGTCATCTCTGTCATTCTATCACAGGTTCCTGAAAATTCCAAAAAGGTTAAAGTTTTTGGTGAGATTTCAGGATGTTTTGTGGATCTTGTGTCACACTCAAATTGAAATTTATAGGGATGTAGCTATTTTTTCTTAGGAATATAGTTATTATATATAATGGGCATTTGGGTAAATGAAAGTGTTATGGGGCAGACCACTCAGAAAGTCCATTTGAATTGGAGAGTCTTTATTTAGCTGGCAGGCTGGTGACTGCTCCCTGCAAGAACCATAACTATCTCTGCAAGGAACAGCCTTGAGCCTGAGCATTTCAGGATCTTTTAAAGGCAAAACCACATCGTTGTTGGTGTAGATGCAAACAAACGGGTACAGAAGTTAAATTGAACAGTTAGAGCAACAATGCAATGGGTACATTAGTATTTCCCAAGGGACTTTCCAGGTTGGCATAGCAGCGAGCAAGCAGAAGGGAAGTGGGTCAAAATGATCCTAGTTAAGTACATGTTAAAGAATGGTTACTAATGTCTAGACAGTCCACCTCTGACAGGATACATTGCCCAAGAGAAATGGGAACCAAAGAGAGAACAATTTTACATTTTATAAGAATTACCATTTTATGTTGCCAAACATGCTATGCTGATCAATTATCAATAGGTACAGAGGTGGCATGTTCCCATGGCAGAAACATTTCTTATATGACATGGAGTCTCAGGGTAAAATGGAATCTGTTTGGTTATTGCCCATAGAGCCTTGCCCATAACAGAAGCAGATAAATCAGAGCTTTATCAAACATAGATATGCCCTGAAACAATTCAAACATGAACAACTGGAAGAAGTTGTATAAGACCTTTCATTTTCCAGAACACCAGGCCTACCCACAAGTTAATACTGGAATACTGGTCCTTACCATGGTGTTCCTTATGAAGACTGAGTAGAAGACTTCATAAACCTGATCTAGCTAGATCCCTCAGGTCTATGACTACACCAACTCCAAGCAGGCTACTGTAATCTTACAGAGATGATCACAGGTGTCTCAACACAAACATGGGAGAAATATTCATGTGAAAGATGTAAGGACTCAATGAGGAATAAAAAAGACAATTTATTTGACCTTAGTGTTGAGTCTTCCCTTTCAAGCAACAGAAATTTGGTAGTATTTCCTTCTGGGTGCTCAGTTTTGTCTGTTCGCTGCTAAAGTGTTAACTTCTCATCAAGGGTGTCCAGACTTTCTTGGGAGAAGGCACTGAGCCATTGCAGAAATGAAGGCTTTGCTCTATATTATACCCTTTTTTTTGTGGTGTTTGAATTTCTAGCCATGTACAGTCATTTCTTTATGTCAATAGCAGATATGTGGATGGTGATTTGTAAGCCATTTAAAATGTATACTTTATAATTCTCTATTCTAAAAACACTGAGGGTTATTAAAAACAAACATATGCAAGAGAAATATAAGAATTTTGAAGGTAAAATGGAGGAGAGATGAAGGGTATGTAGAAGTCATGGAAACTACATGAAATGAATATAGATACAATTTGCTTTAAAATATAGGACTGCTAATAAAAATAATAACCTAAAAAAAAGAGGAAGGAAAGCAATGTAAAGTAGAGGTAGATGTTTCTGAAATCAAAGTATATTTCATTTACAAAAGAAATCACTTTGTCATCATAAAAAATGAAGCATATAAAATTATTACATCCTAGAGCAATGATTCTCAAAATGAGACTGGGTTTGCCCTCTGGGGGACATGGGCAATGTCTAGAAACATTTTTTGAATATCACATCTTGAAGAGGAGAAATGATTCTAATGGTATCTGTTGGGTAGGGGCCAGGGAATCCTGAAAACTATCCTATGATGCACAGGACAGCTCCTCACAATACAGTTATCCAGCTCAAAATGTCAGCACTGCCAAGGTTGGTAAAGCCTGTTATACAAAGCAATTTGACGATAGTCTAGAAAGAAAAGAATAACTTTTATTTTACATTCTTTTCATAATGTTAGAATTTTTCTTATTATTTTGAACTATTATTCCCATATTTATTTTATTAATGATTTATTATATTGCAGTGAAACACACTCAGATCTATAAATTTAGAGAGAATTTTGTTTGAAGAAAATCTCATAAGAATCCAATATTACAATTAAAAAGTGGCTACACAAATAGACTAAAAACCAAATTGACCTCAAGAGTCATCCTCTAATGCACTTGCAATTTGATCCCTCACGAATACTAAATCTTAGATGCAAGCTCCCTAGATAAATTGCATTTCAAGGAGGAAAGTACGAATTCCATGATTTCACTTTCTATCCTACAAGTTATTTATTCATGATCAAAGTAGAGTTGGATTCTTAGGCTTCTCTGGCTATTTGCCTTTGTACACTGGATGTAAATTATACATATATATGTGTGTGTGTGTATACACACACACATGTATACTTAAGCATTCTAGCTATGACTCTAGAAATGGAGTCATAAATTTATCTCAAAAATATAAATTTAGTGATTAATATTGATACTTGTTAAGCTTAAACAATTATTGTACATATATTTTTAATGAACTTTAAAATTGAAAATTATACTGGAAATAATGAGTGACATACTTTTATTTTTGAAATAAACTACTTATTATGTTGAGATGTACAAGGAAAATAAATATATCATGCATTATTTGCATGAAGAAGAGACTAAATCCTTGGAAAACAGAAAAACAATCACAAATATTGGTACTCTATGTCAGAAAAGACACCATAATATCAAAAGGACTGTGGAATACGTAGAACAAAAAGTGAAACGTGTCTATCCCCATCAATTCAGTGTCTATTGTATTTGTAAAAGCCAGAGACAATGAGTGAACATAACCTACTCATTCTAATGTGAGGTGAGAAACAAGGCCACTGCTCTTATTGAAAGGTAACAAAGTTGGATCTGTCAGGTAATCCCATTCTTCACTCTCAGAAGATTTCAAGGTAGACACACTATATTTCTGGAGGAAATTTGGAAGATCAGAGTTGGCTATGGCTAATACTGTTCTTTCCTTGAAGTTTTCTTTCACCCCATGATCATGTGTCAAGGAAATTACTTCACATGCTGGGAAAGCCTGTCTCTCTTGCTGACTGACATGTGCTGAACTGCAGGTGTCATAAGCTCACCAAATGTTTCCACCTGGTAGTCATGAGGTGTGCTAATTTCTGATATTGTCCTACAGAGGTAGAAATGGGTGCCTGTTTCTTGCCAGTAGAATGCTGAATGTGGAATGCCATCTTCAGCAAACTAGAATAATATGGCTGGAAAAGAGAGGTGGCAGTACAGTCATCATTTATAGACTTTGGCATAACTAAGGTATCTGAGTTTTCTCTTGGGCCAGGAGATAAAATATAGCTGGGCCTGCCTACATATCCATCTGCTGCAAAAGGGAGACCCAAGAAGAGAATCAATGCGTTTGAAAATTGTATATCCTTTTCCAGGAAAAGAGGTGTATAGAATAAGTAGTGGGAATGCAGGTAAATCTCTTATATATTATAACATAGCACAAGGGTACCTGCCATGACACTGGATGATGATAGACAAAGAAATATTGTAAATAGCTCCAGCGAAATACAGCCAAGTTACTCTTCTGCTTATTTCACTCAATCATATCTTACCCTGAAAGATCCAGAAGTCATGGGAGAATAATATGCAGAATTGAAGCACTCCTTTCTTCCTCACCCTCAGATTCTGTGCATCAAGTTTCTTCATAGAGAATTGTTAGGGTCTGTAAACAAGTCAAGATGGCGCCTGGCATTTTGTCAGAGGGAGTGGTTTGTGAAATAACACCAGCGAGCCATTAAGTGTGGAGATTCCTTATTGGTTGACTGCTGTATCTAGTTTATGTTAATTAGATAAGCTGTGTGGAATGTATATATACCCCTCCTGTCCTATAATAAATGGCTCCCACTCCTGCTGTATCAGTGTACACAAGTTGCTCATCACCGCCCCCCCCCCCCCCCCGTTATTTTGCTGCAGCCGGACTGAGGCAGATAATATTCATGTTTATGAAACTGATGTATAGACCAGACCAAATTATTATAATACAGAAAAATAAAGATGATTCAGTAATCAAGATTCCCAGCTTAGGAGGTCACCAAAACAAGAAAAAAAATTAGAGTGTAAAATTCTTTTTTTGCTATACTAGCGTCTGTGTGCCAAAGACCAACCTTGTAAAGGCAGGAAAACAGCCTGCTGTAAATTGAGTAGGTTCTCAGTTTAGAAGTTGCTCATCGCCTCCCTTCCTGAACTGAAATTTTTCACCTCCTAAGGGAAATTTAGTTTCCAAATTAAATCTATTTTCAACATGAGCAAAGGACTAACTTCATAAAGGGTTGGAACAGATTATGTATCACGGATTCTTCTTGCTCCAAATAATGAAGTGTGTATGTTTCTATGTGTATGTGTGTGTGTGTCGTCTCTGTATGTGCAGACAGAGAAGGAGAAAGAGAAGTTCATCATAGAGTTTAATACACATTTAAAAGGAAATGAGTGGGAAAAGTATTTATTTAAACAATAATTGATTAGTTCATTAAACTATATGACAGCAATCTACATACATTGGCCAAATCCAACACCACTCTTAATTTTATAGGTAAAGTTTTGTTGGAACACAATTGTGCTCATTTGGTTTTGTATTGCCTATGGCTACTTTCAAAGCCTGAAGGCAGAAATGAGTAGCTGTGACAGTGTAATCGGCTGTCAGAGCCTAAATTATTTACTATCTGTTCATTAACAAGATGTTTACTGATTCTCCTAGTACATGATTGAAAGCAATGACAGATCTTAAGTTAAAACTGTGAGGTGAGCTTGAGACTATAACTCAGTGGCAGAGGGCTTGCCTAGCATGTGTGGCACTGGGTTTGATCCTCATCATCACATAAAAATAAACAAAGGTATTCTGTCTGTTGATAACTACACACACACACACACACATACACACATACAAAGTGAGGTGAATATGTACACATAATTTCACTCCTTCTTTAATTTTACTAAAATAATTAAAAGAAAACAGGATTTGAACGAAATATTGTGAAGTTAGAAAGGTAGAGAGAATAAAGGACTATATAATACATCAACAAAATATTAGAACTTGAAAACAGATGGTTTCAAGATAGAAATAACAGCAAAGAAAGTACAAATTTTAAGCAGAAAATGAGTAAAGTAGAGGAAACAAAGAAATGTTTGATACTGTAGAATTCTCAAAGTATTCAGAAAACTGTAGCAACAGAACTGGGGTGAGGAAAGATGATAAAAACGATCATGCTTGACTGGGTAGAAAGAGAAGACAGTAAAAATGTCCAATCCTAACACGAATGAGAGTATAAACGTCTGCTACCTCTCTTCAGTTAAGACTCTGGCAAGATCATACCAATCTTTATAAAAGGCCATATATTATTAAAAAACTAATTATACAATTCTCGTAGCTTTGAAAAGCAACTCTTAATACTGAGCCTTTAAAAACTAAATATACATTGGGGCTGGGGATGTGGCTCAAGTGGTAGCGTGCTCGCCTGGCATGCGCAGGGCGCTGGATTCGATCCTCAGCACCACATAAAAATAAAGATGTTGTGTCCACTGAAAATTTAAAAATAAATAAATAAATAAATGTCAAAAATAAAAAAATAAATAAAAAATAAATATACATAGGAAAAAAGATGTAAAACATTTTTATTGGTTTCACTTTTTTCACCTTTAACATCTTTTTTTTAATAAAATGCATGTGTCATAAATAAAAAAATGCCCTGTTAAAAGAGTAGTTATTGAATTAGAATTTTTTTTATAAAACTTATATCACATGCTCTCAGGTCTCCAGGTTCCCAGAAGCCCATTGATACCTCTTCTTTCCTGCATCAAAACCCTCAAACACACACACACACACACACACACACACACACACACACTTTCACTCTGTTGCTGAGCTCCATTTGTATCAAAGTAGGTCAACTAGAGAGAAGTAGGCAAGGCTGGCTCTGAGAGATGAGGGGATGACATTTAACAGAGGCAGTGAGTCTTTCCTGTGCCTAGAAAAAGTAAATGAGTTTGCGATTTTCCCAAATGTAAAGACCCATGTATCTGTGTTTTAGCATAGTCCCCATGGTGGGTAACTGTGAAGACAGGTAGAAGATGGTGACTGAGTACCAAGACCCTAAGCTCAGCAGTAGAGATGTTCATGTATGTCACCCTGTGCTCAGAAGTTACACCTTCAAGTGATGTCATAGAGTAACCTAGAATACTAGGTTAAAATGATCCAATTTGTTATGGAGCAAAAGCCCATAAGATAAGAGTCACTTTGGCTTATGAAGCCTTTTGAATTTGTGTCCACACTTTGATTGATCTACAAAGCAGGGCACTCTTTTATATGTGTATATTTGAGTCTGTGTATGTTTTTATGTATTTGTGTGTGTATTTTATGTATTTGTGCAGACATGAAGAGTAATAAGGGTGAGAAACAGAGAGATATGTATCTTTTTTCGTTTGTTTGTTTTCCTGTTGGGACTCCATTAAAGTTTTCTATCTTCTATTTATGTGGAAAGCGAGACTAGCACATTTCAAATATTTTTAAATCATACTGACAATGCTGGAAAGAGGACCATACTCTACGTACCTGATTTATGGTCACCAAAAGCCCAGTTTTACAGTTCTTTGAAACATGGACTTGTTGGAGGATTTACTGATGGAAACATAAAGAAATGCAACCATATTCAAGATGAAAACTGTCTTGGTGACAAATCAAAGGCTTCCCACCAAACTCTCAGATTATTTCTCTTACAAGTTTGAAGATAACTTAGTCAAGGAAAATTAACGCTTCTAAACTTCATTGGCTTACAACAATTAAATTTTTGCTCACAGTAGAGTGTGATCACTTTCTTTCCTCTTTGATAAACACCTAGTGGAGCAAAAAGAATTATTTCCCTAAACCTCTTTGGTAAATGATGATAATGGATCCAATCCCTTGATCAAGGTACCAAAACAAAATAGGCTTTTCTTTTTCTCTTTCTATAAATATTCCTTTTCCTGTCTCTCCCTATATCTGTTTGTTTCTCTGTTCTCTCTCTTTTTTTCTTCTTTTCTTTCATTCTAAATTTTGTCACCTTGGTCTTTTTAAATGTTTTTTGTAGTAACATTTTAACTCACATTATATTAATTTGTTCTAAAAAAAACTGTACCAACTTTGTTTAAATAAAGGGAATAAAGTTGGAAAAAAAATTAAAATATTTTTATTTGTAGATGGACCAAATACCTTTATTTATATTTCTTTATGTGGTGATGAGGATTCAATCAATGCCTCACCCATGCTAGGCTATTGCTCTACCACTGAGCCACAATGACTTCCCGAACAAATATTCTTCTTATTATCTTAGGAATAAGTTTATCCACTTAATCTTAGTTAAATTATGCATATGTGTGTTGACTTAATACATTTAAAGATTTTTACAGTAATGGATTTGTTGCTTAATTTGTGAATATTATGTATGAGCATGCATTGAAAAAGCCTTAAAACACAACAGAACTTGTAGATTTTCCAGTGTTTCCTAAAAATGAATATAGGGTCTTATATTAATACTGATAATGCATTGAAACATAAAACCATTGTTTTAAGCAACTAGATTAAATGAGATTATGGTCTAATAAAATAATTCCAAGTTTTGAAAAAAATATTTCTATCCTAATGTTAGGAAGATACATTAAATTTTCATGCATGTATTAGCAGTAGGGGACCTTAGTGACTTAGGGGCTTAGAGGACAAAGCAGATAATGGAACAAAAAATACAATAATTCATGAAAAACATTATAAACTGCAATAAAAAATACCAAATTTCACAGGGTGCAGCACTGCATGCCTCTAGTCTCAACTTCTTCAGGGGCTGAGACAGGAGTATCACAAGATAAAGGCAAACCTATATTTACTTTGAGACCAACCCTATCTCAAAATAAAAATAAAAAGGACTGTTGGTGTAGCTCAGTGGTAGTGTGCCCTTGTGTTCAATCCATGGTATCAGAAAAAATAAATTCCTTAAGACTCGTCTGAGATGATGTCAACCATTATAAAAAGTAGCTGTGGAAGACGGAAGATTTTTGTCTTGTGATGTGGGGAAAAGTACAGTTTTCTGTTAGAGTTTCATGAACCTGAGAACTCAGTCAGACCCAGACCCGCAGAGGCAAAGAAGAGGAGACACAGAAAAATGGTAAGTAGGTGTAGCAGGAAAATAGAGGCCAAATATCAAGATGACCTATCTTTCCAATCAAATTTGTTTTACAATTTTACAAAATTCCCACTGTGAAATGAAGACAAGGTTCATGGAATTCTAGGATTACTTTCTCTCAGGTCATTGAAAGGGTAGAAGCAGTACCCTGCTGGCCAGCACAAGGAAGTTCCTAGCTAAACAAAGTTCAGGATTCATGCGGCCTGAAGACTACTTTTCACTGGCCACTAATACAGATATTGACACCAATGTGCCGCAATAGAACAGATTGATGGCCTTTGCTCTTGGCCTGAGTAGCTGATGGCATCATAAGTGAAAAACAGCAAAGAAGATACTACTTTATCTTGTTTCCACAGATTCCCCTCCACTGTGCTCTCTGCCTGCTATAAACTTTGAAGATATAGTGAAATTTAGAGCATGCAAAAGGTTCTTTTAAAGAAAGAAGCCTTTGAGAATGACTTTGTGAGCTTCTCCCACCTCTTTGAAGTTAGGGATGGCCACGTGACAACTCTGGCTGATGAAATGTGAGTGGAAATCATCTGTGGAACTTTACAACTGAATCTTCACCCTGCTGGTGCTTGGCTCTCATGCTGTCTCTTGACCTACCATGGTAATTGAAGAGACTTTGATTTCCAGATGATGCAGTTACAGAATTGATGAGCCTTAGCTATCATGAGTCCTGAGTTATTATGAAGAACTGTTATTCTTTGATAACTTGCTCTGAATATGTAGCATGTGGTGTGTGTGTGTGTGTGTGTGTGTGTGTGTGTGTGTGCGCGTGCGTGCATATTTGTATTGGGTCTTGCATAGCATGCTGAATATGTCACCTATATTCTAAAAGAAATAAAGAACATGGTAATTAAATGTGAGATGAAAATCAAAATACTGTAGTTATTGCTGTTATTGACTAAATTGGAGGTAAAACAATGTGATAATTGGTCTTTTAATTCAACTGCCATGCTGAGTAGAACAGCCACTAGTCATGGGCAATGCTGGTTCTAAGCAGCCTCCCTGTGAAGTGAGCATTCACAGGGGCTGGCAGCCAACAGCATCCAGAGACTTTTCTTCTGCCACAGCCACTGCTTCTTTGGATTTGTTTGAAATCCCTGATGGGAAACAATCATTTATTTCCCAAAATGTTTTGAAATATTTTGGGAAAATATATTAATTGTACTAACTCCAAAACCACGCTTTTGACTAAGGCTGAAAATTTGTCTTCTATTTATCACCCTTCCCTAAATAGCACACTAGTAGATTGCAGGAGATTAATTGACATTACAATTCTCCATTTAATGACACTCGAATAATTATATACAACTGCCAACATTTTAAATATTAACCACTTTTTAATTTTAAATTCCAAGGCTAATTAATAGTTAAGATTAAATTTGCCTGGGAATTTGTGTCCAGATATATTGAAATCCCCAAAATTAAGATACAAAAGTCAATTTTTTTGACCACTATAATTCTGTGTATTCAATGATCAAAGCTTCTTTAAAGGCCATGATTTTGTCCACTTTCTGTGGCCATAGCTGAATACCAAAGTCCAAGTAATTTTTAAAAATATAAAGGTTTATTCAGCTCAAACTGAAATCTTGAGGAGAAACATGACATCAGAAGTTAAGACAGATAAGCAAGACAGAAAGCTTACTTTCATAACAAAACCATTTCTAAAAATAAGTTGTTAATCCACTAATTCATTCAGCAATGAATGGATTAATCCATCCACGAGAGTAGGACACTTATAATGCAGTTCCCTTTTAAAGGCCTCACTTGGTCTCTCCTCTTAATACTTTACAATAGAGATTAAATTTATTCACGAATTTGGGTGGAAACATATAAATCAAAGCAATCAGCAACCACAATCCTCTTTTCTCATCTGCTCACTTTCTTTACTGCTAATTCTCAAACTAAAAGTTTTTTTTTTTTTAATCTGGGAGAAATTGAAGTTATATAATTAGATGAAACCTAATTTTTATATCAGTGGAAATAGTTAACTTCAGGACATGTTTCCTATGAATTTATCAACAAATATTTGAAATCATTCACTTTAGCATGTGGGAGTTAGTAAAACATTTGTCTAAGTTACTTTTGCCAGGTAATGAACCAACCCAAAACTTAGAAGCTTAAATAATCATTTACTTAATTCACGATTCCATGAACTGTTTGTCTGGAATGAACCTAAACATTCTTCTGATTCAGCTCAATTGACCTTGGCTAGTTTATTTGTCAGCATTCAGCTACTGTGACATCTGGGACAAAAAGAATTGTGCTAGGTAACTGGAGTCTTATTCCACATGGTTTCTGATCCTTCCCCTGGCTGGAATAAAGCAGTTTATGTGGTGGTTGAATGCAGGACAGTTCCCTAGGTGGCCTTGGATTAGCCAGTACTCACTCTATCCTTCCTGACTTGTAACTCTCCAGAGTTACCACAGAATGTGCTGAGAATGCAAAATCTCACATCAGGGAGAACTGGCCAGAATAGCCTGGCATCTGTTTCAGTGTCCCCATAGAAATAGGAATGCTTTAGCTCAGAAGTCACATTGCCCCAGGAGACAAAACTATGGCAGGCTGCTTTCTGGGGTCCCTCAGCTGTGGCATAAGTGAAAAAAAAAAATGTAGAGGAGATTTGATCCACCCTGTATAGTTTTTCTGAGTTGTAAGGGACTCACTTGTAATTAATCATAGACTTCTGCTGTTCCTTGTTCCCTATCTGCTTATGTAAATTGTGTTTGTGGATAGTCTGTCTTACCAGACTCATGTGGATCGGTAACCAGTGCACAGAGGACCTGCTACCCATTTGAAGAGGCCTAAGAATGGCAACAGGATAAACCCATTGCATAAACTCCTTTTAATCTTCTAATCAATATCTGCTTGTACAAAATAGGTCACATGCTTAAGTCAGAATACACGACTATCTGTGTGTTGTGGCAAAGTTTCTTCTTTATCTGTTTTGGAATATGCCAGACACAGAAAATTATCAAATTGCAATAAAATTTACAAAGTATGCTGTATTAGTCAGAATTTTCTAGAGGCATAGAACCAAAAAGATTTATTAAGTTGTCTTACTGGATCAGAAGCTGGTGAGTCCCACAGTGACCTTCTGTAAACTGGAGAGCTACAGGAACCAGTGGCTGATCAGTTACAAAAACTGGAATCTCAGAAGCCGCCCATTGAATGCAGTCCTATTCAAGGCCAGAAAGCCTAAAGATTCTGCAGAATCACTGGCTAAAATTGATTTTTGAAGAGTAAAGGAACTGAAACACAATGTCCTCAACTGATCAGCAAAAAACCTGCTTAAGAAGAAATAACTGGCATCTATGTAGGCTCCCTCCTTCCAACTTTTGTTCCAAATTGCCACTCAGCCTATTGAACTATTCCACCCACATTCAGAGTTGATCTCTCTTCTCAGTTTTCTGTACTACCTGCTAATCAATTCTGGAAACAACTTCCTTGACACACCAGTTTTTTGTTTGTTTGTTTTGATTTTTTGTTTTTAACTTTAGGCATATGTTCATGAAATCAATGTGACAATACAAATTAACCATCACAAATCCATATATCAACTTGACACACAAATATGTCTCTTTATATCACACTTAATCTCTATGTAAACACAATAACAAGGTTATCATTCCAACTATTGTGATAATTCTCAATTTACAATAAAAAATGCTTCAATTCCCCCCAGAATGGGAAGAAAATTTTTCTGAATAACATTTACTGAAATCCCCAAACTTAAACACTACAATGTAGACGTAACATCACGTTAAGCACTAACATTAAGTAAATTAGTATTATATTACATGTCAAGGAAGAAAGAGAAAAGTAAACAAAAATATTTTCTTAATGTTTTTGTATATATGCACAAATATTTTAACAAAATAGGAAAGTAATATATATGACATATACAATCCTCATTTATGCAGATGGTCTTGTAGCTATAGTTAAAATTCATAACTATCTTCTTCTCACACCCATGCAACAGTCTCTCTGCCTCAACAAGTACCTTATCAGATCTTGTATCTTGGCCTGGAGGGGTGATCCACACCTTCAGTCCTGAAGGGTATGGGGTCTTTGTCATCTTTCCTGGATTGGGTTGTTGTGGTTTCCCATTGACCTTAATAAGGGCATAGCAGTTCTCAGAGATGCTCTAAGGCATACTCTCCGTTACCTCCATTGTGGAGTAACAATCCAATGTCCCCTTGATAATCTGGATTATTTACCCCTGACAACATTATAACTGCCTTCTTAGCCTGTTGATTGAGAGGCACGAGGAGCCCAAAGAGACCAGGGGAAAGACTTAACTTCCAGTTCAGTGGAATCATTGATCCTCTCATGCAAACATTCTTTGTTCTGGAGCTGAGTCTTCTAGGTCAGTAGAGCATAAGGTTGCAAGAAGAGGAAGCAAAAAATTCTCAAGCATCACAATGGGTAATAGTGAGTGGTACTATTCCTGTTTACCATGAATTCTAGCTTTGGGTGAAACAGTAGCATATAGTGGAAACTGATTCAGAGCCTGCTGCAGAATCTTGTTCCAGCCCTGCAAGATACTGCCATCTAATAATGCAGTATCTGCATCTTCAAAATACATTCCACTGTTCTATCAAACTAGCAGCTTCAGGATGGTGGGGAACAGAAATTAATATCTAGTCTCTCACATAATTACACTGTCAACGTTTTGTCCCAAAAATAAAGAATAAAAGTTGCCACAAAGGAAAGCAAAGATCATATGCATTGGAATGAAGATGGAGAGAGGGAAATAGCCATGATGTACCTAGGCCTCACCAAAATTCAGTGAGTTAATGCCATTAGTCCAAACCTATACCATCCAACATGGTAGACACTAGCCATATGTAAATGTTTGCATCTCATTTTAAATTATGTGAATTAATTTGAATTAAATTTAAAAGTTCATTTCCGTAATTACACTTGTCACACTCCAAATGCCAAATTGCCCAAACAAAAACAAAACAAGTGACCACAATAACAGACTTTTCACAATAGGATAATTCCATCTTTACAGAAAATTCTTTTCAACATGGAAAGAACAGGTTCAAACACTGTGGCTTATGAACATAGAATCAAATGGTAGAGGTTGGTATAATTTGAGCAGTGCTTTTGAATTCAAAGTATTTTCCTGATGTTACCATATTAATTAAATTTTTCATCCTCTGAGGAATCACAATCCATTAAGAGATCATAAAAATGAATGCATCAGAAATTACCAATTTCTTCTCAGTTCTGGAAGTGACTCTTTTGACATATGTCCACAGTTAATTGTCTGAATTAGTCACATGTCCTCGCCTAACATTCACAATGTGCAGAGTACAAAGGTATTACAGGTTCAGAAAGAAGAATATATTTGAGCAATACAGTTTTGTACATTTTTTTTGTTAAACTTATTCACAGGTGTTTTGTTATTTTTAACTGCTCTTTTAAATGTGATCCTTTATAGCAACACACACACACACACACACACACACACACACACACACACACACACGATTGGTTGTATTTCTTTGAGCAGACTGTTGACTAATTTTCTACCAGTAGACGGCATCATAATTTTATATCATGTTATTTTTTTCAGTATTTTTAATAATTTATTAGGTTCTGCAGATTCATAACAAGATTATTTGCAAAGAGATAGCTTTACCTTCATTTCTCCTACCTCAGTGTCACTCTCTTGTTCATTACTCCTTTCAGTATTATTACAGTCCCATTCAGGAATGTCTCTGCATGAAAGCATTTGTAGGGAATGTTCCTCTGTTTGTCCACAGTGCCTGCAATGAAATATGACCAGAAGATTTGGTCTACTCTGCATCATGAGCAGTAGGCAACAAATTTACTGGACAGCCAATGGCACAAAAAAGAACAAGACTGAAACATATATGACAAAAAGCTCTGGGGGAATTTTTTTTGTAGCTAGGCCTCAGAAAATGAGAAAGATGATGCTGATTTATTTACTGTGTGAAAGCTTATCAAAAGACATGCACTGCAGAAAACTGTCAGATGGACGGTAGGATTTTCTCTGATGTCTCTAAGTTCTTCGTTCCTCAGCTATCACATACTTGCTTAAGGAGTCTACTTACCATATAGATGGGCAGTGACGAAAGCTGTGCTTAAAATAAAAAATATAGATTATCTCAATGATGCTTCTGGCCATCAATTCTGCCGAATGGCTGCATTTCAACAGCAGAAACCAACACTGACTCCCTTATATTATTCTCTTAGGGGAAGCAACTGTCCATCTGGTAACAGGTTGATTACATTGGAATTCTTCCATTAAGGTGTAACAACTTTTTTTTTCCCCCACTGGAGTAATCATAATTGGGGAGTGGATTTGATTTTTCTGTCCAAAGTGTTTCTGGCACTACAGTTGTCTATAGACTTATAGAATGCCTTATACATTTTTTTTTCTTTTTTAGTATCCAACACAAAATCACTTTTGAGAAAATAATTCATTTCACACCAAAATAAGGCCAGTGTTGGACTCCTGCCTATGAAATCAACTTTGAAACAAAGCAATGGCCTAATAAAAATTTAGTTGCAAAACAAACACACAAGGGAAGTATGCTTTACTTAAGAATCGTTCATATATTCTCAATTTATATTCTTCATCAGTCATAGATATCATAATTCTTTCTCCCATTCTGATACATAACCTGTATATTCAAAGTACAAGAGCAAATATTTTTTATAAATTTAATTTTTATTTATTTAGTTTTTGCTTGATATAATTAAAAATTATTTCTCTATGCCAAAGTTATAAATATTTTATTTTGATCTATCTTCTGAAAGTTTTATAATTTTTAGCTCATACATTTTAGTGTATTGTCTATTTTTATTTAATTTTTGTATATGTTATGAAGGGCCAGAATTTAGTTTTCTTGCCACTCAAATACCCATTTTTTCTAACACAATGCACTGAAATATTTCACCCAATTACATGCTCTGATACTTTTGTTGAAATACAATTGGCTATATACAGGTGAGTCTGATTTTGAACTATGGCTAAGTTGATTTGCTTTCCTTTTCAGTAGTAGAGATTTTTTTTTTCTTTTCTTTTTTTTTTTGTGGAGGGTAGTTTAAGAAACTATCATAATTTAATAGGACATTTAATATTTTCAAAATGTTTCATTCTATTTAGTTATATATTATTGATGATTTTAGATACTATTTCAAAATAGAATTTATTTCTTTTAAAAAATATTTTTAGTTGTAGATGAACACAATACTTTATTTTTATCTATTTATTTTTATGTGGTGTGGAAGCTTGAACTCAGTGCTTCACACAGGTTAGACAAGCACCCTACCATTGAGCTACAATCTCAGTCCAGAATTGTTTTTATTTTTAGTAGTATTTATTTGAATTTATATCAGTGTATTTTGTATTTAATAAAAGATGCAACTTTTCATGCTTTCTTTGTGCTCTGGAGGGATTATGGAGCCTTGGGTCTGGTTAGTTGATCTTTGAACATTTAGTAAACTTCCGATGTGAGTTATTCCTTCTTGGTACATTAGGATATCTTTTCTGTGCTTCTTCTATGAAAAGAGGTTTATTTAGAAATCTTAATTATATCAATTTGTATACATGACATTTTTTTTGTACTGGGGATTGGACACAGGAGCAATTTACTATCGAGCTACATTCTTGGATCTAATTGTTTTTTATTTCAAGAGAAGGTCTTGCCAAGTTGATGAGGCTGGTCTCAAACTTGTAATTTTCCTGCCTCAGACTCCCAAATTGCTCTTATTTCAGGCATGAGTAAACTGCCTGGTTGTATATTCCTGACATTTGTTTTTATCAAATATATTTGAAAGTAATTTTAACTTTAAACAAACTAATTGCTTATGTATATTTTAAATACTTGAGAACTTTCTATAAATTAATTTTAACCATATAAAACATATTGGATAATTTTCCTTATTTAAAGACTTTAATTTCTTACAGACTTTAATTTCTTCAACAACATACTTTCATGGTGAAACCTATCCTTGTGCTTGACTGAATAACTGGGGACTACAAGCTAATGAAGTTGACACATAAAAAACATACTGTCTACTAGCTATACCTTTTTCATTGTTTTATGTTTTCCATATTATTATTAAATTTTTACTTGTTCTATCTTAATAAATGTATTTTATTAGTTATCTTTTTCTATATAGCAAGTTATCATGAAGCTGCTGGACTCAGGTTTAGGGATCTTGTGATAGTTCAGCTGTGTTCTCCACCTCATTTTCTATCAAAAGGCTATATTTAGGTATATTCAACAGATGAGCTCCCAAGTGAACAATTATTCAGGTAGGTTCCTTTTTCCAACCTCGTTTATGTGACTCTTTGGCAGGTTGGGTTTCTGCTGGATGCTTGGACTGAGGGCCTCAGTTTAAAACTGGCTAGTAACCTGAGGTCATTCTTGGTTTCTTATTTTGTGGATTTCCTCACATGGCAACACATCTCATGAAAACCATCAAAAGAGAATGAACCATCAACAAGAAAGTTGTCACCCTCTGGTAATCTAATGTCCAGGTGATATTTTCCTAAATATTGAGATATACTGTTGTTGAGGATAAAGACATTCAAAGAGATCATAGGAGATTTTCAGTATCAGGAAAACCTCTCCATCTTGGATCCTACCTATCATGAGTATGTTGTTCCTTTTTATCCAGATATGTCTGTCTAACTCTCTTTACCTTGCCTGTAGTTTCCTTTCCTTTTGTAAGACTCTTTTCTTACACCTACACACAATGTTTTGGTACTGGGGATTAAACCCAGGAGAACTTTACCTCTGAGCTACATCCCTGCTCCATTTTGTTCTTTATTTTGAGTGTCTCCCTAAGTTGCTGGGGCTGTGCCTGAACTTGAAATCCTACTGCCTTAGTCTCCTGAAGTCCAGGATTTACAGATGTGTACCACTGTAACAAGTATTTTACTTTAATATTTTATCTCTATGTATGTAAGGCAGCATCACTTGTCCCAGGATAAGTTCATCTTTGAATGCCTTCAATTGCCAAGATGTTGAAAAAAATTTAATATATTTGTTAGTCATTTGTATTCTTTATTTTGTCTGAAGAAAATTGTTTATCAGGTGTTTATCATGGTAAAAATCCATCCTTCCAGAAAACTACGAATATTCTTATTTAATAATGAATAATGTGAACATGCCTACACTTTAGAACTACTGGATATGAAAAAGTCAAATATGTGTTTAAACTGATTCTGATGATGGTGTTTTATGTTTTTTAAAATCATGATAAATCAACTTTTTTGATTCAGTAAGAGGCATGAAAACAGATTTTAATGGTCACATTTTTTTTTCTATTTATGAATCTTTAAAAAAAAAATCTCATTAGTGATCTGGTGTTTCCTTTTTCCTGTCCTCAAAGGTCTTCTTAAAACACTAATAAAAATACACAAATATCCAAACTGTTTTACGTAAAATGTCTGAAAATATTATTTTTAAGAAACACAAACTTGGACCTGTCTGGAACACTGAGCCAATTTCTTTACTGTTTGTTTTTAATTGGTTCTATTTACTCACTAAATCATTCATATTGAATCTTGATGCTTCTGCATGTTTATACTCAGTAATCATATTATCATTTTTAGACAATATAATTATAGAAGATTAATATTAAGTTTATTGCAACATAAGATACTCAATGCAGTTTTTCAAAAACAAACAAACAAAAAACACCTATCTTACAATTTTGGACTTCCTTGACCATCCGCACAATCATGTAAATGAATTCATTACAAATCTCTTAATGTATGTCTCCTACTGATTTTGCTTTTCTGGTCAAAAACTGAGTGAGTCCAACTTTGGCATTAGAAATGGTTATCTAAGAACAGAATCTTAAGAATGAGTTTTCTGAATTAGAACCAGAAAATTATTGATTCTCTGATCTTGTTAGATGTATCGGTCTTAATGACTCGATTTCTGGTGATAAAGGCAGAAGAGATAGGCCAAGAGAGATTTGCAGGATGTCACCATTGATTATTTGTAATGGAATGCCCACAGAAGGGAAGCAAGGGTCACACAGGAAAAATAAAGTATATAATTTAGATTCTATACTTCAATATACATTGCAATATTTTTAGGATATTGAACATATTAAGATTCTTTCTGCTTAATCCTCAACAGATATTTCTCACTCTTTTTCAAATTAATTTAATTTTTTACCATTAATATATTTTTAACATGCTTTTGACATATTCTTTCTGATAAATAAACAGCTCAACTGTCAAAAACTTCCAAAAGCCTATAAATTGAAAATCTATTCATTCCCCTGATACAATTTTAGTAATTTCTATAGGGAATAATTTTCCATGATTTTACTTACAGTCTGGTATTTATCTGCACCAGTTATATATTTATGCCCTATTCTCACTTGGTGTTTTAGTTTGTTGTGATTTTTTACTTCTTTTATGAAAATTAAACTGTCTACCAACTCCTCCCACATTCTCTTCAATTCAGTGATTTCACAAAACTTCAGTTTAAATTATTATTATTTAAATTTTATATTTTTGTTATTGTGAGATTTATAATTATTAAACGTAATTATCACAACATAACTATGTGTACTATTACCATTTTGTCTATTATAAATGTTATAACTATGCAATTATTTATATTATGAATGGATCTATTATAATTGCTAGTATAACTAACAATAATTTCACTATGAGTCAAGACTTTCTTTTTCTTGAATCCCATGTTTATACTTTCTTGGATTATGCTGTTTAAGCCAATTCTTTCTTGGATTATGCTGATTAAGCCAATTTAAGGAACCTGGTATGTTACACTAAATTTTCCTTCAGAATTCCTGTCATTTTACCCTCCTTAATCATATTTCAAATTTGAATTGAGTGATTTTATGCTTTCCAGATTTCTATGGTTTTTTTTTCTGTAATTTTAAAATATTTTATCTAAATCTTAGTTTTACAATGTTTCATGATAATTTACTTTGAGGGTGTTTTGTTGTTGTTGTTGTTGTTATTGTTGTTGTTTATGGTGCTGGGCTTTGTGCATGCAAGGTAAGCACTCTACCAACTGAGCTATATCCTCAACCCCTGAAAGTGGCCATTTTTAAAGTCCCAATGAGTAGTAAATAAGCCTTTAATTTAGAGATTAATTTCTTATTTGTGGATAATTTTCCCCAAAAATTTGGTTTGTAATTCTTCATTATACATGCTCACTTTACTCACTTTCCCTTCCTAGATTCCTGATCATACACAGCATCTTAAAGTTATGCAGTATAATATTTTTCTTTTTTCTCTATTTTTACATTCCTTTGTCTTTATGTGCTAATGGAGACTTTTCTCAAATGTCAGTCTATCCTTGATTATCCACCTATACTTAATAATTAGTCACAGGAAACCAAATATGAGTTGGGGATTATAAGAGATGGGACTACTAAACGGGAAGTATAAATAAACTGAATAATTTTGGATTTCCTTTTCTTGTGTTTTTTTTTAACATATTCTCTCTGATATTTTTAATTATTTTATTTCATTATTCTGTTTTTTTTAAAAATTTTCCTTTAATATCCTTGCTTAATTCTTGGTCTCTTTTGGTCAGAAAATAAAAACTGATAAAATCATGGAGTAGCAGGGCCTACTTAAGTAGACCTTAGGCTATTTTTAGAAATGCGCTTTCACTTTGAATGAATCCGGGATGATTATAGCCTTGGAAAGGGGAAATGATATTTTTCTAATTTATTAGTCTTTTGTTCATTATAGCAAAATACCTGGGGCAGGCTAACTTAAAAAAAAAAAGAGTTTGATTTAACTCTTGTTCTGGAGATTCAAAGGCATGGTAATGGCACTGGCTCTGCTCTGATGAGGGCTGTCTTGGTGCATTGCAACATGGAAATGATATGTGCAGGAATGAACAATTGCATTTCCAAAGGAGAAGCGAGAGGGAGACTAATCTCCCAGGATATCTTCTATCCTTTGGAATCTCTGTAGGCACCACCTCCAAAAGGACCATCTGTCAGTACCACTAACATGGAGACAAAGTCTTCAATATATGAAACTTTAGGGAACAGACCACATTCAAATAAGAGCATCTGAATAACTACTTATTTATTTATATATTTTTATGGTATTGAATATTGAGCCCAGGGGCACTCTATTACCCAATTACTTCCCCATTTTTGTTGTTGTTGTTGTTTATTTGTCTTGTTTTGTTTTTAAATTTTAACAGTTTCTCACTAAGTTTCATAGTCTGGCCTTGAACTTGCAATCCTTCTGACTTAACTTCTTACATCACTGAGATTACAGTTATGTGCCCCTGTGTCTGGTAATATAACATTTTAAAAGAATAAAATGGTAAAATTACTGTGAATAAATTTGTAGTAGTGTAGATGGGAGAGAAAATAAGGGAAACAAGTTAGTGTCTATTTAAACAAACTCAGTAAGAGTTCAGTGTTTTAGATGAAAATATTGTAAGAACTGGTAGTATAGATATTTTGCACTCACAGGTATATATAGGGTTATGTTATGTTCTTTGCTCAAATTAAACAATAAATAAACATTTTAGAGTACCAAGATATGTTAACACCAATGAATAAGTTTCCTGATGTTCTTGTAGTATTCAAATTACAATTGTTAATTACTAAGTTTAGGCCCACTCATTATTCCTTTAGAGAAGCTTTTGTCTGCTTGAACAGGGCGTGAAGAAAACATCTCTGGAGTTTCTGAGGTTACAAAAGATTTTGAGTCACACTTTCAGCTTCTGCTTCAAGTCCTGCTTTCCTATGATAGGCGTAGCTATGATCTTTGATTGGAAACCATTTCCTAACTTTACCACTGTTTGTCATTTGGAGACACTATGAATCTTTAATACCAAGAAATCCTCATTCCTTTTACTTTAACAGTCATGCTTTAGCTTATTACTCTCTTTTTATATTTTACTGTAAGCAACATGAAATGGGAAAAAAATGAAGATTTCAATACTATAGTTTGAAATCTCCTTATCTGGGTCACCTAGTCCTTTGGGTACATTTTTTACTCTATGCCTTGCTGCTACAGACAATAGGACTTCTGAATGTTCTGCAACTCATTAACATGAAACTCCTTTCCTATAGTATTTAATAGGAATTTTTTCACCGTTTGTTAAACTCTCACTAGTATATCTTCAAAGCCCCAAATTCTACAAATAATGTGTTCAAAGCTAAAGCTTTCACCACGTCTTTCCTCAGAGTTTTTGCAGCACTTTTCTAAATCTGTTCACTGCTGTTTTCTCAGCCACCTCCAGATCTTATGGTGATGCTTCACAGGAATTCCACTTTCTTTAAAAAATAAAACTGCATTAACTGCATATTAGTTATTTAGCAATTATTGATAGCTCTGCAATAAATTACTTCCAAGTATACATATTTATTATAGCATAGCTCCTGAGGGCTATGTACCTGTGCAGCAACTTGGGTGGTTCTAGTCTAGGATCTCTCATGAAGCTACATTCACTTGGTCAGTCAGACCTCTGAAAAGCTTCCTCCCCCCTGTTGTTAGCTATGTTTAAGTTCTCAGTGGCTGGAGACCTCAGATCCTAGCCAAATATGCCTCCCCTAAGCTCACTGAAAGTTCTCACAGTATGTGGGCTGGCATCCCACAGGGTGACTGACTGATGGCTTAGAGACAGGGGTGGGGGTGGGGGTGTGGTGTTAAATAATTTATGCTGTTAGTCATCAAGCCTGTTTCTGCTGCTATGACAAATGATTACAGTCTGGGTAATCTATAATGAACATAAATCTACTTTCTTACAATTTTTGAGTCTAGGGAATCCAAGAGAGAAGAGCTGGTATGGAGTAGGGCTTTATTATGTCATATCATGGCAGGTGAAAGGGAGAGACAGAGGATGCAAAAGGGGGGGGGGACTTGCCCTTTTATATCAAACCCACTCCTATAGTATATTAATCCTTTCATGGAGGCAGAATCTTCATGGTCTAGTTTCTTCTTAGATCTGACTTTTTAATACTGTTGCAAAGGCAACTAAGATTTCAGCATGAGTTTGGGAGTGGACAAATATTGAAACTGGAGCAAGTCCCAACAACCTTGGAACCCTGAGGAAGATGTGAGCACTAGGATGAGGGGGTCCTTGGGGGTCACCTCATAGATACTTCCACACTGGGAATGATTAAGCTTCTCTCCTATCTTCACAGCAAGCCTGAGGTTTGCAGTTTTCTGACACTCCAGTTTCTCTTGTTTCAGAAATGTGTGGTACTGAAGGCATCTAATAAACAACAGTGACTTATCTTAGGAGTCACTGAATTTAGCATGTTGATTTTGTTTTAATTCTGATAGTTCATTTGGAAAACATGATTGGCTTTTAAGAATAAGATGCATGGCAGCTATCAAAAAAGGCCATGTTTTTTTTTTCATTTTTATTTTTTTTTTTAGAATTAGAATTTCTGCATCAGTTTTCACAAAAGTCAATGATAATGTGAACTGGCATTCAATATAAATATTAAATACAGGTTGATTTTCCTCCTGGTCATATACATTTAGATGATCCCAGGTGGATTTCTTTAGACCTCATGAAGCATAGCCTTTTAAAAGTAGCTCCTGTTCTTATGAAAAGTGATTTGATTTTCCAACAAAGCAAGCACTTTGAAAGAACACTGACATAAGCTATGGGATGTGTAAAGGTCTGGATATGAGCTATATATTTTGACTGTAGGAACATTGAAGATATGTTGACTGTTTTAAATAAAAATTTGTATGTAATTTCTAAGATATCTGACATAGAAAATAAAATATCTTTCCATTCTGGAACTACCCAGAATTTGAAGTATGTTGTGATACTATGCTTGAAACCTTGGTGGAATAAAGTCTCTAGGGTATTATTTTGAATGGGAAAGAAAAAAGAAAATAAAAATCCTCAAAAGTTTTATATATATATATATATATATATATATATATAATTTTTTTCATTTTTTTTCTTTCTTTTTTTTTTTAATTTCATGATTCCATTCAGGTAACATTCTCAAATAACAAACTACAGAGATCAAGAATAGATAAATGATTGTCAGGGATTAATATGGTGGGATAAGTAAGTACAAT
Source organism: Ictidomys tridecemlineatus (assembly GCF_052094955.1). Classification (NCBI taxonomy): domain Eukaryota; kingdom Metazoa; phylum Chordata; class Mammalia; order Rodentia; family Sciuridae; genus Ictidomys; species Ictidomys tridecemlineatus. The sequence continues at coordinate 238,827,787 of NC_135477.1, read as the reverse complement.
TTTAAAAAGATGGTACTAGGGCATTCCTTGATTGTGAGAACACAGTTTTGTACTGTGATTGTGATAATGATCACATTAACATATAAATATGATGGAATCACATGAAAATAGTCACATGCACACGAATGAACATGTGTAAAAGTCTAGGCGTTTAGATGTTATCATCTGACCAATATCTATGTCCTTGTTCTGATATTTTACTATGCTATGTAAATGTTATCTTTGAAGGAAAATGAGTTAAGATAATATAAGGCTGTTCTAGTCTATCTTTCCAGTTTCCTATGAGTCTCTATGTAGGGCATTATGCTGGGTGGACTTGGACTGACCTTGGCTTCTTGCATGTAGCTCTTAGGATAAGGGCTGAATATGCTTGGAATGCAGTATCCTCAGATATGGAAGTACTGCCACAGCACACCAGGCCTTGTCCTGTCCCACCTACTGAATATAACATCTATAGCTAGGGAAAAGCTGCCTGTCAGAGCCCTTGTTTTGTTCATCTCTCTTTAGATAGGATGGCCTTCAAAGTTTTTCTCAGTGAGTCACATTGCCCCTGAGGTAAATAATCTTGGGTGAGCTGACGTTTGGGGTTCCTCAATTGTATTGCAAATGAGGAACACACTCAAGAGACTCTCTACCCTGACAGCTGTCTCCAGGTTTTGGGAACCAGTCACAGCAGACTGTGTTCTTTTATTCCCCACTGCCTCTTTGTCAGTAGTAAATGTACTTTATGTAAGTGGGGTACATTCTGTCTCACTGGGCCCACACAACCCTAAAAGCTGTAGATCAAGATGCAGCAAAGAGTGAAAGGACTCCTCTTCCTCACAGTTGGCACAGTGATGATCTTAGCTGTATTCCACGCCAGTGAATCCTTCCTTGGGATTGATGATTAGACAATCTGCTTCTCAAATAATAATTTCACAATGAAGTGTTAAAAATAAGAAAGCAAATCAATGAAACTTTAAATGGAAAGAAATTTGAGTGGACATTTTTTATCAATTTTTATACCATATTCTTCAATAAAATTTATAAGGCCCACACTTATCTATCAAAATTCAAGAACAATTAAACTAACAATAAAATATTAATTTAAGTAAATTACATAGGTATTCTAATAAATATGCTTGAAATACTAGCAATTATAACTTGAAACTCATATATTATGACTGATAATACTACAGTTATTATAATTAATTTATGACACACATATGGTTTTAAGGAAATTATTACAGTAGTGTTAATTTCCAAATTAAAGTAACTACCAATGTCTTAAACAACTGCTTTAAAGGTGCTATTCTTTAAAATTATACAATTTAAATGTCACTGTATTGTTTTACTATTATATTATCTAAACCAAATTGTCGAAAACCTGTGTAAATAGTCAAGAATTTATATAGACAAACACCATGCTACAGTAAGGCTTTTAAAACATGGACACATGGCCATGGTGATTAGAACTGTGTATGTTTTTCTCCAAGGCTTTCATTTTCTTGTCTTTTAAATCAGCAAGACTATATTATTCTTGGTCATTATCCCAATATACCAAATTAAAATAAATGAATACTTGTCACATCTAACAATAATTAATTAACATTGCATTTAAATATAAAAAAATCATGCTTTCATTAATTATCTATTGACACAATTTTTCACAATAAAAATAAAATGCATAGTTAAGTATAAATTTTAAACTATTAGGAAAAGCTATAGAGAACAGATTTCTATTAAGTCATGATATACAATGTAATTTTTCTTTAATATTGACAGAAGTAAAATTAAAACTTTTGTTATTTTACATGTGTATAAATTAAATATTCCTTAGTATATGAAAACCATACTTCAGAAGTACTTTTCATTAAATATAATAAGTTTTGATTTCTGGAAAACTCAATAATGCATCAAACTGAAATGTGACCCTTATAAAAAAAAAGATACACTTCTTTTATAGATTGATCATTATTTAAAAAAAGATACACTTTTTTAAATAGGTAAGCTAAGGGAAATAAGAGAGAAGCTATTAATTACTCTTAGTTAATTAATTACTAAAATGAGTTAGCACATTATATAGTTCAACAAGCTAAAATATCATTGAAAATCCAGAGTACAGGGCATCAGTAACTAGTACTGATCAATGCTCACATGTTTCTTTACATGAACAAAATAGAACTCCTCCCTTCATGGAATAGCAGCAAAGCGAGGCATGATATTAATCTCTCAAAAATAATGTGAAACATAAAAAGAGTACCAGTGAATGGATAAATAGTGGTATATCTTTATGATGTGCTGATACTCAGCAACAAAGAGGAACTGACGACTAATTCACATAAAAAGTTGAAGGAGTGAGAGTAAACAGGAGATAGTGTAAGAAACCAGATGCAAAACTCAGCACACTTTAAAATTCAAATTACATGGTACTCTGCAAAAGGCAAAACTTCTGGGGGAAAAAAAATTAGTTTTCTGGATTTACTACAAAGAAGAAGCAGAGCAACGTTTTGTTGTTGTTTTTGTTGTTTGTTGTTGTTTTTTTTTGTCATGGAAATATTCTCTATATAGATAATGGTGGAGTTAATATATGAACCATGTATATTTGCCCAATTTTACTGATTCATACATTCAAAATTGTGAATTTTATTATATGTTAATAATAATTCAGTTTGCCTGACTTAAAATAAAGATAGTGATGATAACGAGAAACATAACACTTAATAGAAATGTGTAAATTACATGACATAATTACTTAGTATATTACAAACCTAGTAAAAATGTATTTAATTGGTGGAAACTAGAAAATTTGTAAGCTCAAAATGGGGAACATGTTGAGAAGTATGTAAGCTCAGAAGAAAGCTTGAAAAAGTGTTTCCTTGAAAAATAAAACAGGAGAATTGAGAATAGAACAGAATTCTCAAAGATTTTTCCAAGATCTGTAAAATGTCATGATATTTTACAGTATAGGGAAGCAATAGCCACAAAACTGTACTCTTGGTTATGTACTGATTTTGAGACAAGAAATTTCTCAGGGACCTCCGGGTATTTCCCTGAAAATCTCCCTTAGTGTTGAGTTAACTTGTGATCATCACTAAAATTCTCATGTTTTTTTTTTAAAGCTATTCCTGAGACTAGCAGAGGTCTCTCCTTGTTTTTATTCCTCCAAAACTCCCAATATTTCTATATGCATCTAAGTCTCTGTATTTAACTTTCGTGTTTGGTATATAATATTGGTTTCCTTTTTCTTTTCAGGCTGAACTAACACATGGATCATTATTTGTATGTAGTAGGTAGGGAAGTGCACTCAACAGTTTAAAATGAATTGTTGTTCCCAAGAAAATCATAAAAAAAAACCCTATTTTTATTCAACCCGAGACCTAAATGATTATTTTATGAAACATGATTTATTCAATTGATTTTCATTAGTTTCTGGAATAAGTCTATTTGCTCAATGATTTCTAATTGAATTGGATATTAGGTGCCTGAAATGTTTAGTTGTACAACTATCTGAACAAATTATGAGCAAATAAATTTTAAATGTGCATTGGGTATACCTCACTATATAAAAGCTCAGATTATTCTGTCAAAATAGGTCCACCAAATTTAATGTCCTCTTCAAACCTTAACACCACTCTTTTATAAAACATAAATCTGATGATAAAAAAACAGAGAAGGAAAATAGCTCTGCTTTTTATTCTTCCTAAAATATATTACCTAATGATTAGAGAACTTTTTGCTCATATATAAATGTTTATTTTTAAGGGTTCTGTGAATTTTATAGAGAAGTTTGGCTTTAGCCATTTATTATTTAAATTACAAAATTATTTTAACATTTTGCTGTAGCACAAATCTTTATTAATGCTCAGTTTCATGGGTAAGTTTTTCTAAATGGTTGTATAGAATAATACAATGCTTTAGAATAACCATTAGCCAGTGACCCTTATTGTTGTGATTTTGAGGACATATTTTGGTCAAGTCTCCCTAAATTTTGAAATATTAAACCACATTTTTATTTGTCTGTACTTCAATAGATGTGAAGATGCCCATGTGGAGAAAGTTTGTATGTATAAAATAACCAAGTAGCCAGCATGATAAAGTGATTCTCCATCACCAAAGGCAATGAGTCTGAAAAAATTAAGAACCTTTTAAAGATAAACTTAGTGGGTTACAAAGTACTTGCTTCGCCTGAAATTTTGAAAAAAATATTTTTCATTCTGTCCACTAAACTCACCTTTCATGTTTCCTAAATTAGATGTTCTGTTATAAAACAAACTCATATTTATATACCCAAATTCATATACATTTTTTTTCCAAAAGAACTTCCATTTTATGATAATTCCATTTTAAGAATATTTTCAAAAATTATAAAGTTGTGCATAATTTTCAGCAGTTCTTTTTTGTTTGTTTATTTGTTTAAGAAGAAATACATGTTGTGATGTAAACCTGGATTTTAAAATTCTATAAGTATGAATTGGTGCAACCATCAAAACATGGTGCATCCTTATTTGTATATTTGGACATAAAATGATATAAAAGGAGCTATGATTTGGCTATGAGCTAAGGGTTGGAAAGGCAGAAGTACTGAAATAAAATAAGAGGGTTAAATATGTTAGCTGAGTTTAATGCTCATTTTGAAAACTAAAGAGCTTTGATTACCCTGGCTGAATGACAGACAGCCTGGAGGAGGACTAATCCCCCTATATGTTTACTCAGCAGAGTTTCACAAATCATGGGTAAAGTTCTGCAGTACTTGAGTCCTGTATTTTGTATGTTTGCTTCTGATTGCTACTGAAATCAGCTCTCCTAGCTAATTAATTCAATAAGTCATCTAAATTCCCAAATTTGATAAATGAAGAAATTTTAAGTCCAAATCATAGGATTCAAAATCCCAATTTCTCTGTACCACGTAAAATGCTGTGTATGTGTCAACAAGTGTGATGATAAATAGGTACAGATAGAGCAACATCCTTCTGACTGTGATCACTCACCAGGCATATGGATATTTCTAAAGAAACTGATTTATAACCAGCAGGCCTTTGTAAATAACATACATATCATTTTAAAAACTGTTCTTTCATTTGCAAGATATGACAGCTATGTGGTACTATTTGTAATACTTTTAGACTTGCTTGACTTTGTAAAAAGGAAAAAAAAATCTCTATGTTTCTGAACATTGCAAACCAAGAGTCCTTATGTTTTTTCTCCCTGGCTTTGGAAATCCTCCATGATGATGGTTTTTTTTTTTTGTTTGTTTGTTTTATTTAATTATTTGGGAGTTAATCTTCTGAGAGTATGGGTGTAGACAGTGCAGGCTATCAAACAAGGATCATTTATTTGACTAGACAGCTACTGGTATTGTTTATGTTCCAACTCTATGTAATTTATATTATATTTTAATTTGTTTCTGTTCCTAGGAGATTATATTGCGTGTTTTTAATATCATAGAGAATTTTCCTAAGTGAGAAAAATTTTCCCTAGTGAGGTTTTTTGCTTTTCATTCGCACAAATACAAAAAGAAAATAGTCCTTGGGCCTCATGTACCTTATGTGTTCCATCCATTGCTTTATTCACAGATAAAGGCAGTTTATTTGGACTTCCTAAAAATCATTTTTTTTCCTCCTAAAGTAGTTTCCTTCATCAACTCTCCATGACTCATGAAGACTATCTTACTTAAATACAAGTATGATAAAAGGCAAATAACTTCTACTCTTAAAAGTCTATTGTTATTAAATGACCATAGAACAAAGTCTTAACCTCTGTCTCTATAACTGGTAGAGTTCAAGCTTCCAGAACAGTTTCTTATGTTTGTTATGTACTTGGTAATTATTTTTTAACAAGTTTTGAGTTTAATTTTTCAATAATTAAATTTTTAATTAAAGGTGTAAGAACTTAGGTTAATAAAAGCCTGGAAAGAGAAAAACTGTCATGAGTCAAAGGATTCTTCAAATGAATGGTTGTGGGATAACATTATTACAGGCCCCTGGACAAAACAGCGAAAAAGGGTTTTAGAATCATGGAGAGGAGTAAAGGTAATGACACCTACTCTGGACTCCAAAGAGCCAAGTTTTAAATAAGGTCAAAAGGTTTAGGGAATATTCAGTTACAAGATAGGAGCATGATAAAAGTCTCTGTTGTTTTTAATCAAGTATGCCTATCATGTTTTGCAACCTCCTGCATACATCTTCTTCAATGTATGATTAGCTTAACAATGACTAAAATGTGTCCTCTGATTCTACCCAAACTCCTCCTCTCCCTGTGTTCCTCATTTCCATTAGTGGCATTTTTTGGTGTCTTTCAGTTATGTAGACTGGTAAGCAGAATCATCCCAGAATCTCCTCTTTCCCATTAGGACTGTTACTCTTCAGTTTTCCTCAGCTTTGCTGTCCTATTTCCACCCATTTCTATTTCTTGAATACTTATGCCCATATAAATTGTCATTTCTCTCAAGTATTATGATAATTTCCCAGTTATTTTCTGGCTTCACAGTGAAAGGCCTCTTGGCAGAAGGTTTTGAGCAAATCCTGGATATGAATTTTACTTATACAAAATATTTTGGACAAGTTGATTATCTACATTTTGTATTTGTAAAATACAATAACAACTGCATAAGAAAGTGGGGAATAAGGCCAGGAGCAATGTCACATGACTATAATTCCAGTGTCCTGGGAGACTGAAGCAGAAGGATCCCAAATTCAAAGCCAGCCTCAACAACAGCGAGGTGCTGAGCAACTCAGTGAGACTCTGTCTCTAAATAAAATAGAAAGTAGGGTTGGAGATGTGGCTCAGTGGTCCAGTGTCCCAGAGTTCAATCCCTGTACCCATCCCCCGAGGAAACCAAAGGGGGGATAAGAAAAAAGGAAAATTTCATGTAAATTAAATAAAACAATATATGTAAACAAGATTTAATATTTCCATTAGCAAGTTGTCTTGTGTTGAAAAATACTTTCCATTCAATAACTGGCGTAATAGTTATGAAAGAGAAATTTGACTGTCAGTCCTTTATTTATATGTTACCAATGATTCTATTTATTTTTATAAAATTACATTTTCCATGATTGAGTCCTCTGCCCTTTCAACATTACATTCTGTTTTCGTCAGGATTTTGCTGCTGGCTGCGACTGAAAGACCTGATCAGTACAATTGTAGTGGAGAAAAGTTTTATTGTGGGCTTATGGTTTCAGAGCTCTTCGTGGGGCTCCAGGTGAGGCCCAGGTGAGGCTGAACATGATGGTGGGATAGTGTGGCAGAGGGAAACAACGCTCATCATGCTGATCAGGAAGCAGAGAAAGTCTCCACTTGTCAGATACAAATATATACCCCAAAGCCATGCATGCCCCAATTCCACCGCATCCTACCACTTTATTTATCACTCAGTTAATCCCTATGAGGAGATTAACTCTCTGATTGGGTTAAGACTCTTCAAACCCAATCATTTCTCCTCTAAACCTTCATGCATTGTCTCACATGTGAGCTTTTGGGGGACACCTCACGTTCAAACCTTAACACATTCTTTTTCTTACCTCTGCACATGTATACTATGATAAAATTTGTTATAGTTTGAATCTGGACTATCATCAAAGGGTTCATGTGTTGGAGTTTGGCCACTATGAAGCAGTGTTCATAGGTGGTGCTTTTGGGAAGTGATTGGATCAGGGGAGCTTTGCCCTCTTTAATGTATTAATCCACTAATGATTTCATTATTAAAAGGACTGTTGGGAAATGGTTGAAACTGTTGGAGGGGCCTAGCTAGAGGAAGTAGGCACTAGAGACAAACCCTACAAGGGCACTTAGGTGAGCTGTTTTGCTCTGCCACCTTTCCCTACCATGATGTTCTGCCTCACTGCAGGCCCAGAGGCAACTGAACCATGTGAAAATGGACTGAAATCTCTAAAAACATGAGCCAAAATAAATCTATCATCCTTTTAGTTGTTCTTCTAGGGATTTTACCACAGAGATGGAAACCTAACACAACATGGAACTCCTCAGAGTCACCCATACATGATAGTTTCCCATTCCTGTGCCTTTTTCTGATTGACACTCTATGAAACACCTGCTTCCCATGTGTTTGCCTAAACAAATCTTAGGCAACCTGCAAGCCTGAGTCTCCAAGTACTTCACAGAACATTTACCAGACTTCTGGGGTAAACTCAGCTTTTTCCATAAAACCTCTGAAATTATACTTAAAGTATGTATATAGGAGACATATAAATGTCCAAAAAATACTGTCAATAATGAAGGTTGATGGCTCTAAATTGCTCACCTTCATATTTACCAACACAAGGTATGGAGTTTACTCATCACAGTCACTGAATAGATTTTTAAACTGAATTTAATTTTATATTCCTGTACTCAAAATTTATCCAGATTCCTCTTTTTCCACTGAATATTAGAGATTTATTCTACTCTTAGTGTTAGCACTAAATGTATATTTTACACTTCAATACCTTTCTAGTCTATATTCCCATAGTCTAGAAATTAGTATCAAACCAAACTTATTGGTTGGTGCATGTTTATTTTTTAAAATGAAATTTCAGTATATCACTCTGGCTTGATCTTAAAAGATATGACCTAGAATGACACTTCCAAGTTTCAATCCATAAAATTGTCAAAGCCATTCTTAATGATGGAACACATTGTTTTACGGTGTGATGAAAACATTTTTTATAATGGTGTGGCAGAAGTCTACCCTTGTATGTCAAGACTTGGAAAAAAAGCTGACTGGCTTACTGATAAATTCAGGTACATTGTCTTCCTCTGAAGATTATTTATATATTTCCTGAAGAACATTAGTATGTTTCATATCTTTCTATTTCCAGCATCCCCAAACACATTCAATATATAATTTATATGTTTTGGCTAATTTAAATGACAGATTCTATGGCCTAATAAGCTACAAAGGAAGAAACTATCTGAAGCATATCATATGCTCATAACTGTGCAAAGAATGGGTTGGAACAATAGATTTGAGACTCCAAATTAATCATATATTCTTTATTCGTGTGTCTTGAACAACTTAGACCTTTTCTGTTTCTTCAGTGTGACTTGTATGCAGCAGCAAACCAAGCCCCTATGGATGCGTAATAGAGTTTTCCTTCTTGTCTTCTACTCTAATGTCCCCATATAGATATAGGGAAGGTTGTAATAAACATATTTATCCCATAGAATTCCCATATGCTCTGAATTTTAATGAATTAAAAGTGTTTTATAAAATCTAAACTGTTATAAAGATACAAGTTATTGTTGTATCATTATAAATTATTCACAGATTTATTGGAAATATATTAACTAATTCATAAATTTGGCTCTGTATAATAAGTAAGTACTAGTATTTGTACGTAAAATGCTGTTAAATTGAATGTTATATTAAGGAAAAATATCAAAACATTAGAATCTTAAAACATATTTTGGCTTTAAAAAATAAATGATGCAAATGAGATATGAAGCATTCCTAAATAAAGATAAGACATTTATTATAATTTGGGAATTCGCATTTCTTATTTTGGAAATAGCTGGAGTAAGCGGAAGGTAACAAATTATACAAAGTACATAATGTAAATTAAATGGTTATATACATTTAAATTCATATATACTCAAGGGCACTACTTCTGAAAATACTTACTAAATGTCAAGCTTAATTATAAAACTGAAGAAATCATTAATTATTAATCAATATAATTTTAGAGGCTTTTGAGAATTTGAGAATCTCTCCAATCTTACTTAAATCAATTTCATTCCAATTGTCAATGTAACCAGCTGTCTTAAAATTCAACAAAATATATTTACTACTATAACTTATAAGATTCTTTATAAAGTCAACAAATAGATTTAAAGTTTAATCAAAAAGAATTCATAATTAATACTAAACTCTAGAAGTGGCTTCTGTCCTCAAAATTTTATGATGATTAAATCTTTTACAGAAATTATTTTCTGTAATTTTAATATTAGCTAGTTTAAGGATGTATGGATAGAAAAAAATCTAATCAACTATTTGTATTAGTAATCTCTTGTTATGTAACACATTACCAGAAATCTAGTGGATAATACAATAGCAGTGATCACACAGATTTTGCAGTTCAAGAGTCTGGCCATAGCTTGCAAGGCTGAGTGGTCCAGGCATTGGCCAGGGCAGAGGTTTCATGTAGAGGCATGAACACTGAAGGATCTGGTTCCTGCTCACTTAGGCCACTGGCAGAATGTGTTTTCTTCCTGCTGTAGGACTGAGGCCCTGGCTTCTTTTTGCTTTGCATGAAGAACATTCTCAAATTGAGGCTGTCTTCCATTCCTGAAGGCCTCCTAGAGTTCCTTACCATATGGACTCCATGTAGTGGATTTTGATCTCATTAGAACACTAAGGAGAATTTCTAGAGAGACCCTGTTAGCAAGACACAAATTTATATAACATAACATGATTGTGAGACTGATATCCTGTCAAATTTAGCTTATTCTCTTAATTAGGGGCGATTCACAATTTCTCTCCACACTCTAGAGGAAAGAAATACATTAAAGTGTATATAACAATGAGGGCAATTATGGGGAAATAAGAGTCTTTTTTTTTTTTTTATTTTAATGGTGCTGAGGATTGAACCTAAGGCTTTCATGTATCATGCTTGGCAAGCATTCTACCAAGGAGTCACATACCTACTGGTCCACTTTGAGTCTTCATACCACACTATTAAAATCAATACAAACTAAAATTTTATGATAAATTTCTAGAATATTATATCAATTGTGGCTACCTAGACATTTAATTCTCTGAACATCTTATCATTTTATCATAATACTTTCTAGGTTTTAGTATGCAATGTTTAACCATAAGTAGCTATTGAAAGAATTAATAAATGAGGATTTTATGTTTAGTTTAGTTTCCCATAATGACAGAAATGATCTTTTTCCATAAAAAATAAAAAGGTAACAACTGGGTCAAATGGTGGTCCTATTCCAAGTTTTCTGAGGACTCTCCCTACTCCTTTGTAGAGGGATCAATATGTAAATTTTGAACAAACATTCAGGATGAACTTAATTGCTTTTTTTTTAAATGGCCAAATTGGCACTTTTCTTTTTTCAAACAAAATAGCTCTGAATGCATTTTCTGATAATGTACACCAAATAAACTGATTCCTCATACACTTACCAGCACTGTATAGTCAATATTTTTGTTTCAATTTTACCAATACAATAGATTTAAAGAGATTATTTGTGAAAGACAGATATTTAGAAATTAACAAATCATTTCATTGTAGCCATTATAACAATCCTATCAACAGTACATAATTTGGTTTTCTGAGCAGCAGGTTTTAAAACCTAATTACCATCAAAAGAATAAAGTGGTATAGTGGTATACGGTAGATGTAATTGATAAAATATTTTTAGATTCCAAGTAAGTCAAATTTTTTTAAATATATACTTTCTAGTTGTAGTTGGACACAATACTTTTATTTTATTTATTTAATTTTTATGTGGTGCTGAAGATCGAACCGAGGTCTTTGTACATGCTAGGCAAGCACTCTACCGCTGAGTCATAACCCCAGCTCCAAGGGTGTCAAATTTTTATATTCAAATATACTAGAGTTATGTACACCACTTCTAATAATCACATAGCTTCTAGTACCAGATCAATGACTCCCTAGCAATATTGCAAATATTGCTGTGAAATCAATGTAAGGGACTCAAAATAGAAAATGATCTTATATTGTTGTTTGTCTGTGGTCAAGAAAAAACCTCATTTAAGAACTTTAAGACCCAAGAAACAATACTGGAATGAACATGTTAGGAATAAATTCAAAGAACCTTGTTAATGTTGATGAAGAGGATTGGCTGGTTCATATAAAACTGGAGCTCTAGAAATACACTGATTTCATGTGACATCTTTATAAGTAGGCGACCTCTGCTTTATTTAATATATTTTACTTAGTGACTGTAATTATGTTATCTGCAATATTTTTAAAAGGAATACATTTAAATAAAATATCTTTTTTAATTTTTAGAAATTGATATTCATATTATGCTGTTATTTTGACCACAATTAAAATATATGTTATATTAGAATTATTAGATTGGTAAGGAGTCCTTCAAAATCCTCTACCTGGCTCCCAATTTTTTCTTTTTCTTTTTTTTTTTTTCAGAGTAGAAATTAGAAGTTTATTAATGACAGCAGAAAAGACTTCTCCTGGAGGAAGAAGGGGACCCAAGAGGTGGAATCCCCCAATTTTTTCCCTCTTACAATAGGTTTTTTAGCTTTAAAACTTTTTCATGATTTTTTCAGGCATAGATAAAAAAGGAGGGGATATTATTTAACTACTATTTATTTTTCCTATTAGAATATTTTAAAACTTTTGAATATGAGCAAAAAATGACTAAATTAAATATTCTGCAAATGAAATCATTCGAAATATTATTAAAATTAAAATAAATATCAACTAAACATTGATCTGTATGTATATTTTACCAATGCAAGTTTGGATGTTTCTCTGTTTTCCTTATTTTTTTTTTCCTTCTTGTTAAATACTGTCTGCTGACAACTAAATAAATTCCTGCTTCTAATACTTTTTTTCTCTTAAAATCTTTAGAAAATTCGGCATTCGGTTATGACCGTGTCATATCCATGAGTAGTGTCATACTAACATTTGACAGAATCCAAAGTGTCTGGAAATAATTTAATGTGTTCACATTTCATTTCCTGTAAGGCCAAAAGCATTATTTTAAATAAATATATAAAGTCCTTGTTAGTCCCTCGTTAGACATCGCTGCCATACCATTAATGTTTTCATTCATGATGCAATGGTGTCCTAGCCAGGGCACTGACCTTCTTTGAATAAGGACCTTACTGAAATGTGTGTGTTTGTTTCAGCTGTTTACAAAATTTATTGTCAGAGGTAATTGAAAGCCAAAAAAAATTTTGCATGTTTTCTTTGAGTATCATGTCACATTGAGCAACATTGCATCAATATATTGACATGATACTGGATAATTGAAGTAAATATTGACCCACTAATGTTATCTTTTGAAAGTAGAGCCTTTTGCCAAGTATTTTATTTTTAAAAAAAAAGGAAAAAAAACATTTTTAGAGGGAATGAAATGTTTTCAAACTCATCATCTATTTTCAAAATCACACCACATTTTATTCTAACCATTAAATATTTGAAGAGAAGCACATAATTTTGAAGATGTGTCTTGAAATGTGTACACTTCTAAATTGCTATTTAAAACTTTTTCTTATTATATCTCCCCAAGTTTAAAATGGTGTTCTTTATTGTGACTTGAAATTTTAACCAGATTATCTGTAGTGATGCCAGTTTTGCCATGATAGATTACTATTAGTGATATAATGAGATTTTTTACATGTTGCAAGTATTTCTTTTTCTCAAGAAGGCTCTTGAAACTTGTTATTTTTATACTAATTGTCCCCCTGCCTGAGATGTTTTTCTTCATATCTCTAATTTTTACCTCTTAAACTCTTGTCTCAAATATTATTCTCATTAGGAGTTCTATATTGATTTCATTTGCAATTTCTTACTGTACCATTTTCTTCTTCCCCTAAGCCTTACACACCAAATTTAAATTACTTGAAAATATGTGCTCTTTTATCATATCACCATCACTGCTAAGAGCCACAGCCTAGTAATATGATGCATGGCATTTTTGGTTGAAAGGTGATGCCAGCTAGCCATTGAGATGACATGATTATGTTAAGATTTACATTCATATGGATATTGGACTCCTGCTGTCCACCTCAGCCTGCTACAGGACTCCTGGAGAGTTCCCATTGGTTGGGGAAGTGCGGTAGGAGGGATTTCCGGAGGAGGAACTTCCTCTTAGGATCCAGGAGAACACCGCTTGGGTCAATCGGCAATCGGCATTGTTCCCCAGGGGCGTACAAGGCATTGGCAGCAGTTTGAAAAAATAAAGTTTGTTCCTGCTTGAGTGGCTCGTGTATTTGTGCCTAGCCAGACTGCGACACATCACCAGTTTCAATAATATGAAATTTACTTTTTGTAATGTGCTTTGATTATGACATATCTACCTTAGAAGTCTGAAATAATTTATTTAGTTTACTGATGTGTTCTATACTCCTAGAAGAATCACCACATAATACATAGTATATTCTGAATGTTTGTTCAAAATTTATGTTGATCACTCTAGAAGGCATTATGGAGATTCCTCAGAAAACTTGAAATGGAACCACCATTTGAACCAGTTATCTCACTCCTCATTTTATGCCCAAAGGACTAAAATCAGCATACTACAATGATGCAGCCACAACAATATTTATAGCAGCTCAATTCACAATAGCTAAGTTAAGAAACCAACGTTCCCCTCAACAGATGAATGGTAAAATAAATGTGTGTGTGATATATAGAATATTATAATATATAATATAGAATATTATATATAATATATATAATATATAATATTCTAGAATATTATATATAATATATTATATATAATATTCTAGATATGAGATATATAGAATATTACTCACTCATAAAGAAGAATGAAATTTGCTGGTAAATGGAAGAAACTGGAGACTCATGGTAAGTGAAATAAGCTAATTTCAAAAAATTAAGTCAAGATATTCTCTCTGATATGTAGATTCTAACATAAATTAAGGGGTTGGTGAGGAAAAAATAGAAGTTCATTGTATTAGACAAAGGAGAATGAAGGGAAGAGAGGAAAAATGGGAACAGGAAAGAGAATGAATTTGACATAACTTTCCTATGTACATATATGAATACACACCCAGTATTACCCCATGTCATGTTCAGCCACAAGAATGGCATCCTAATTAGAATAAGTTATACTTCATGGATGTGTAATATGTTAAAATACATTCTAAAAATAAAATGGAAAGAATTATATGTTGAAAGTTAAACCTCAACATCGTAGTATAAAGAAGTGAGACTTTGGAGAGGTGTAACAATTAATTTTATGTGTCAGCTAGCGTGAACAGCAGGATATCTTGATAGCTGGAGAAGTATTGCTTCTGGAAATGTTTGTGAGCATGTTTTCAGAAGACATTGGTCTGTGAGTTTGTAGATGCAATGGGAATTAGCTTCCTTCATTGTGAGTGGACACTATCAGATTAGTTGGAGCCCAAGAAGGAAGAAAAAGATGGAAGATGAATTCTCTCTCTTCCAAGTGAGCTACCATTCTCCTCCTTTGCTTGGACATCAGAACTCCAGGTTGTTTGGTCTCTGACTTGGACTCTATCATCAATCTCCTAGGGCTTCCAGGCTTTCAGCTTTGAAACGAAAGTCACAGCATTGGCTTCTTTAGTTCATAGACCTTCCAGGTTGGACTGAGCCATTCCATGGATTTCTCTGGTTCTTCACCTTGCAGACAATCTATAATGGCACTTCTTAGTTTTCATAATTGCAAGTCATTTACCCTATTTTTTTCCTCAGGTATCTATATCTACATCATTTATAGTTGTATGTGTGTAGATATCAATATTCTATCCTATTCAGTCTATCTTTCTGGAGAACTCTGACTACTATAGTGGATGATTAGCATATGAGTAGAGTTCTTATGCGTTGTTATGTCTTAGGTATGAGGTTTCTTTAAAAAACTCATGTATAGGAAATGCAAGAATGCTCAGAGGTAAAATAACTTTAACTTAATCAATATATTAATCCACTGATATCGATTAACTGAGTGGTAACTGATTGGAGGAAATAGGTCACTGGAGATGTGCTGTTGGGGCTTTGTCTTTGGGGAACAGAGTTGTCTCTCTGCTTCCTGATTACCATGTCCTGAGCTGCTTTCCTTCTCCATGTGACTTGCGCTGACGAAATGAGCTGGGTTAAAAGATCTGGCTGCAACATTAAACTAAGAAAATGGCAAAGAAATCCCACAACTCAAGGACGTGAGTTTCTCAGATCAAGAGTGGGACTGCTCTGTGACCTCAAGTGTCCTCTTCCACGTTGGAAGACAAGAGAGCGTGGACCCAGATCTCTTTATTTTCATAGGGTGGGGGGGACATATGAAGGAGTTTTCATGGAATGTTCATCACAAAATAAGCCAGGGGATAAGGTTTCAAAGGGGGATGCTCAATCCCTTTGGATAAGGCTCAAGTCCAGAAGCTGAAGCCCTTCTTTGCTGAGTGAAGGTGAAGGCCACCTGCTTCACCCAGCAGGTGGTGTGCAATTCCAGTCTGACACCCCTACATGAGACCTCTGAAACTCTGAGCCAAAATAAACTTTTTCTTATTTAAGTTGTTCTTTTGGGTCTTTTATAGTCACTGTGATGCAAAATTGACTAAAACATAAGCGGAATTAGTTTCCTTATAAAAGACACTCCAGGGAGCAAATTAGACCTTTCCACCATGTGAAGACACAGCTAGCAGGTGCTATCTAGGCATCAGCAGGTTCTCACCTGGACACCACTGTCCTATCCTGTGCAACAGCTTTATTCAGGGCTACATGAAACCAGGCTGTGAGGCGGATTCAGAAAAAAAAAAAAAAAAACAGACAAAAACACAAGTAGAGAAAAAGCTGGAGGAAGACTGACCATGAGCAAGCTCAGCACGTTCATGGTATAGGTTTAAACATCAGAAGGATTGATTGTGAGAACGCTTATCCTAGATAAACAGACTGAAGCTGAGTGTAAAAGCAGCCCAATTAGGGCTTATCAGGTTGCTCCTGTAATTCTCTACCTTCAGGCAGCAGGCAGGCCTTCCAACGCAAGGTTATGAACTCGTAAAATTCCTTGGCTAACAAGGAATTTCCCTTTGAACAGAGCATTGCCATAAAAGTGGATAGTTTTCTTGGTGCCTTTGCACTGAGAAATTCCCAAGAGGTTTGTCACTTCTGTCTCTGAGCAGTTCAAGATCCATAATTCATTTGCAGGACTCAACAAGTCAAATCTGAAGATGTTTTCCTTCATCTTGGGCGTCTTACCTTCCTACATTGTTAACTTAAAATTGTTTAAAATCCACTGCATCTGTGGTATTTTGTTATAGCAACCAGAATCCACTAAGACAGTGGAGGTTCAGTTGGGAAGGGAAATATTTTTATATTTCATCAATGAAGAAATAAATTCCTCAATGAAGGAATCAATGAAACTTTAGACTTCATAGGTGGCATAATTAATAGATTTTACAAAACATAAAAATTAAGGCTTACATTTAAATACATTTTTGAAATAACTAAAGGTAACAGGAAAGAGCAAACATGAACCATAATAGAAAATGGAAAAAGGTTGGAGAGCTGGAAGAAAAAGAAATATAAGGAATGATTTCTTACTGTGACATTGGAAATTGGAAAGAATTTATCAATTTGCCAAAATTCTGTACATAATTCTAGCTTTTCAAAAATTGAAGAATGAGACCATTTTACCCTTATTAAATAGAACAGTGAATTATTTTCAGAATTTACTTGACAGAGTTTTTAAAGTTCTGTATAGCTTTCAGATTTGCATTCTTATTTATTTTTCCTCCATTGTATTCAATAAATAATATAGATATTTTTTTTTACCTTTTGTAAAAGTGGTCCAATTCATAACCAAGGTATTTCCTAAGAAGAAAGCATCTAAGGTACAATCTTTACAAAAGTTAATAACCACTTTCGGTTAAAATTAGCCTTGAAACACCCTTAATATAATACTTTATTCAAGAAATATTTACTCTTCCATCCTAAGCCTGGCCTAGCCCATTGCTTCTTCAGTGAGGAATGATGGTTATTTCTACAGCAAAATGCCAAAAACCAGTTTTCCTGGAATTTGGTGTTTAGTTTTATATTAAAACATCTATACACATTAGGACTATGTGCAGACTGGTGAGTTGGGGTGAAAACTGAGGAAAAGGGGTGCCATAACATTAATTGCAAGATATTTCATAGATACCAGTTCACTGAGTGGAACTACAGATAGAACTTCTAGATTTCCCTCATTGGTTCTTTCTGCTCTCTGAATGTTCCACAGAGGACACTTCTAAGTCATAAGGGTTTGATTATCTCCATATCTCTGTTGATATTAGCAATAATACCTACTTAGCCTACTATGATTCAAAATAGTTTGGGGATGGTAAATATCAGATTGTACTTTGGCCTCCAAATAAGTACTAAGAAGAATGTCCTGGCTCTAATGGTAACCTACATTTTTCTTCCAAATCTTTGGTTAGTCTTAAAGAAAGACTTTAGAAAATTCAAGCATAACTAATAAATTATAAATGAGTGACTACTACAGGACTAAACATAAAGCAGGAAAAATTCTGAAAATATGACCAAGTATTTGGTTGGTAAGTCTGGGTATAACATATGTCACCATATAATGCTTGGAAAATTAAATAAACTAATATGCATAAAACTAGAAGTAAAGTACCCGGGAACAGGCTAAGCAACATATGATGATGTTGACGATGTTGATTTATTTACTGCTCAAAAAGTAATTTTGTTACTTAGTTACTCTAAAATAGTTTTCATTTCAGGAATGCTTCACACTCCTAGACTTTATTGAGGAGTCAAACGAGTTATTACTTTTGTAAATTATATGTATACAACCTGCATTAAAAATGGGAACTTAGAAAATTTCAAGATATTTATTTTAAATATCACACAAACTTTATATTAACAAAAATAGCATATTTTATAAAAAATAACCACCATTTACAAAATAAAATATTTGGAAAAAGTGATATTGATTTACCTATTTTATTCAAATTTATTTATTAACTGGCTTAGCATTATTCAATAGGAATATAGTACAAGATATATATACAGATAGTACACTATATATATATACAAACACATATAATATATATACATATATACATATATGACACAGATATATGCAATATGATTTTTTCCTGTAATCACACAAAAATATACATGAAATTTATTTAAATAACATTTTATTTATCCACAAATTTAAACTACTTTTATTTTATTTTTTTATTTTTTATTTTTTTTATTTTTTAAAATTTTTAATTTTTAAAATTTGTTTTAATTAGTTATACATGACAGTTAGAATGCGTTTATACACTTCAATATATCATACATAGATGGGATATAATTTCTCATTTTTCTGAGTGTACATGTTGCAGAATCATATTGGTCATGTAGTCACATATATACACATATATACATTCAGTAATAATGTTTCTTTCATTCTACTATCTTTCCTATCCTAACATCTCTTCCCCTTCCCTTCCATCACCTCCCTCTATCTAATCTAAGGTAACACTATTCTTCCCAAGTGCCCCCCACCTTATTGTGAGTTAGCATCCACATTTTAGAGAAAACATTTGGCCTTTGGTTTTGTGGGATTGGCTTATTTTACTTAGCATGATATTCTCCAACTTCAACCATTTACTGGCAAATGCCATAATTTCACTCTTCTTTAAAAGCTGAGTAATAGTCCATTGAGTATATACACCACATTTTCTTTATCCATTCATTTATTGAGGGACACCTAGGTTGGTTTCATAGTTTAGTTATTGTGAATTGAGCTGCTATAAACATTAATGTGGCTTCGTCACTGTAATATGCTAATTTTAAGTCCTTTGGGTATAAACTAAGGAGAGGAATAGCTGGGTCAAATAGTGGTTCCGTTCCAAGTTTTCTAAGGACTCTCCATACTGCTTTCTAGAATAGTTGCACCAATCTGTGGTCCCACCAGCAATGTTTGACTGTACCTTTTTCATCACATCCTTGCCAACATTTATTGTTGCCTCTATTCTAAATGATTGCCATTCTGACGGGAGTGAGATGAAATCTTAGAGTAGTTTTGATTTGCTTTTCTCTAACTGCTAGAGATATTGAGCATTTTTTCATATATTTGTTAATCAATTGTATTTCTTCTGTGAAATGTCTGTTCAGGTCTTTAGCCTATTTATTGATTGGGTTATTTTGTTGTTGTTGTTTTGTTTTGTTTTTTGGGATTAAGTTTTTTGAGTTATTTATATATCCTACAGATTTGTGCTTACAAAACTGGAAAGGCATATGTAGCAAAATTAAATTAAACCTCTCTCACCCCACACAAAAATCAACTCAAAGTGGATCAAAGACTTAAACACTAGAACACAGACCCTGTGCCTAATAGAATATAAAATAGCTCCACATCTGCACCGTGTTGACCTAGGTTCTGACTTCTTAACAAGACTCCTAAAGCACAAGAAGTAAAATGGAGAATCAATAATTTTTTTAAAAAGCTTCTTCTCACCAAAGGAAACAATTAATAACCTGAGGAGTGAGCCCACAGATTGGGAGAAAATCTTTACTACATGCACCTCCAATAAAGCATCAATCTCTAGGATATATAAAGAATTCAATACTTTTAATGCAACAAACAAGTACTAAGATAATTTACATTCATATTTTTTAATTAAAAAATCATTGAAATTCAGTAAGTATTTACATTACAGTTAATCTCAAGGGCAGAATGATCATATTTTAAGTATGTAGTAGCCATTTGTTAATAGTGGATTCTAGAACAGATCCGACTCAGTAGAAAACAGCTACATTCAACCTGTTAGCCTCACACATCAAGGGACCTCATGAAATATCTGTGCTCATGAGAACCCAAAATATAAATAATAACTTACGATTGTTATAAAAATGGCTTGATCCCATATACCCTCCAGACATGGCTCTGGGAACACTATGGGCCCATAGATCACACTTGGAAAAAACACTGTCAATGCTGAAAAGCTGAATCCATACATGGCCTTTGATGTTTTAAAGTGTAGTGAGACTCTTTCCTACATTCTTGCCCCTACTCCATGCTGGTAGAAATACACTAAACTCCTCTCTACATATCTGAGTCATAGATGGCTGGGAATTAGGAGGGAGGGGCTGCAGAGCTCTCTGCCCTAGACCCATTCAGCTGACACACAGACCAAGAATATCAAAATACTCTTCTTCAGGGCTGCTGCCTCCTTCAGGTTCATATTGAAAATTTCCATGTCTTCTGACCTCTAAATTTTTCAAAATGTGCCTGTATTTTTTTCTTTTCTTTTTTTCTTAGTAGTTATCTTCAAAACAGCCTCACCACAACCTATCCATATTCACACATCTGTTACCTGAGGGGAAGAAGAAAAATCTTGTCATTCCTTTTTGGACAAATTGATGAGAGAAGAGTTCTTACTATTTTTTTTAATATAAAGAAAAGAGGTTAAAAAGATGAAAAACGAAGCTAAGAGAGAAATTTTTAAAATGACATGGATAACATGAACCAGAATTAATAGTTCAGGATTTTATTTCTCTGCAGGATAATTTCCATATCAAATAGTTTCTATCATTTTCTTTAAAAATTTAATGATCAAAAAAATGCCATATGAAAATGTCATAAATAAAAATAAAGAAAAAAATTAAGCCAGTATTTTTATGTAAACACTGTTACAGTTTGGATCTTAAATGTCCACCAACGTGTATATACTCAAGGCGTGTTACCAGTGGAGCTACTGGGAGTTGGTGGGATTTTTAGATGAGGCCTGGTGGATAAGTTATTGGGGACATGCTTTTGAAGGGGATGTTGGTACCCCAGCCCCTTTCTTCTCTCTCTCTTTTGTTGCATGGCTGCCTATAGCTGAACAACTTTATTCCATTCTGTTCTCCTACTCGGGTTTATTCCTTTGCCATAGGCCCAAAGAGATTGAGTCAAATAACCATGGACTGAAATTTCTGAAATCATTAACTAAATATAAATATTCTCTACTTTTAAATCAATCATTTCTGGTATTTTGTCACAGAGATGGAAAGTTGATTAGCACAGATAAGGAGTACTATTTTGGAAAAGAAAACAAAATTAAAATAAAAGTCTAGCTTTCTTCATAGAAACAATGGAAAGATATCTGTCCTATATTTTACATATTGCATCTAATTTAGGAAACATGATCTGATGCATTTTCTCTATTCTTTGTTTTATATTTATATATGTATATATATAAAACAAAATATAAAATGTTATCCTCTGAAGGATAAATTTTATATCAAATAGTTTCTATCATTTTCTTTAAAAAATTCATGATCAAACAAATGTCATATGAAAATGTCATTTATAAAAAATAAAGAAATTTTTTACACCAGAATTTTAATGTAGATGTTGTAATGGTTTGGATCTTAAATGTCCACCAAATACAAGTGTTCAAGGATTGTTTATGTGCATATATATATTTATATATTATATGTACACACACATATTTTATATAAATGACCGAGGAATATGTTTTTCAAGAACCTATGAGTCTTCTCTTAGAAATAAGGGCCAAGGGACACAGACCCTAGATCCTATTTACTGAATGTGTAGGAAGATAACTGATTTAGTAGAGTCCGATTCCACATTACAAAACCATCTTCTGTCAGAAAGATATGAGTTGACTGTCACATCCCTATATTAAGTCAACTAATAAACATCATGGTCACTTCAATTACCAGACAAATCTAGAATTAATTAGCTATATGTGACACATGGTGCTGTTGGGTGTTTCTGGGACACTAGCCATTGTTTACATTGAAAACATGAACAAAGAGGTTGTACTTCCTTGGGTATATATAAAGATAAACTTTCTTTCAGACTTTGAATAGCTTAGGGGGTGCCTGGAAATCATAACACATTCTGGTTTAAAATTTATTTAATAATGAAAG
This sequence comes from Ictidomys tridecemlineatus, assembly GCF_052094955.1. NCBI lineage: Eukaryota > Metazoa > Chordata > Mammalia > Rodentia > Sciuridae > Ictidomys > Ictidomys tridecemlineatus. Next base: position 238,805,228 of record NC_135477.1, on the reverse strand, counting down.
TGTTTTTATTTTCATAGTATGTTTAAGTAAAGGTTTTTGGTTTGGATATATAAAGAAATTTTTATTTTTAATTATGTTTCTTTAAGAGCTGGACAGTAGAAAACTAGACAAAAATTAACATCGTTGTATATTTTTGGTTAAATGATAACACAATACACAACAGTAGGTGGGTTACCCACTTCCTGGCCAATACGCAGCACTGACATGAATTTGAGGCAAGGCCACACCTCCTGCTGGGCCACATTCAATTTACAAAGGTGGCTGAACCAAGGATGTGCCACTAGAAAGGCAGAAAATGGTCCAAGCTCTGAATGAACCCTGGAGAGTGAGTGAGAATACTAGGACCATCATATCATAACATGATAATTATAAAATTGAACTCATTCCCAGACAAAATGGGCCAATACAGAACTCAAGTAAAAATCAGCCACATTGCTTTCCTTAGCAAAGACAGCAGCACGTTCACAGTTCTTGACAGCACCATGTTCACAGCTCTTATCTTAGTAGACGAGCATTAGCACATCTTTGCAAGAAGCAGCAATCTTACCATTTGAGAATGTGTGTCAAGGCTACATAGTAGAAGAGTGAACTGCCGGTTTTACCAGCATTAGGGAAATTACTTTTTGCACAATCCTCCTCTTCCGGACTGCATGTTGGTGTCACACAAAGTTCTTATGTCTAGTCCCTTACTGTGGTGATGGTGTTTAGAGGAGAAGGCTTGGGTAGGAATTAGCTTGTTAGATTGAAGTTGTCCTCAAGGGACATACAAGAGAGACTGTTCTTTCTCTGTTGATCATTTGAGGATACTGCAAAAAGACAACCGTCTGCACACCAGGAAGATGGACCTCCCAAGAACCCAATTCAGTTTAAATTAGACTTCCAGGCTCTAGAAATGTGAGAAGTAAATTTCTGAAGCACAAGCGGCTTGATTTATGCTAATTTTTTTTATAGCATCCCAAACTAAGTCATAGCCCAGTTGAAAGAACTAAACTGCCACACAGTACTTCACTAGCCTGATACCAATCATAAACGTAACGAATTTGACTAAAACTAAACAGAAAGCTGGAACCACAAAGGTCTCAAAGCACAGTAAACTTCTAGCCTGTTTTCCTCCTACCCCGCAGACCACAACCTACAGCTCAATGAGTGCATAGGATTTTAGCATGGCAGACAAAACTCTGAGTTGAAGAAGGAGGTGAATTAAATAGAAGATATTTCCATAAAGCATGAGCTAAAGCTGGGCATGGTAGTATAAACCTGTGATACCAGAGACTTTGGAGGCTGAAGCAGGAGAATTGTCTGTTAAAGGTCAACCTCATCTGCTTAGCCAGACCCTCAGAAACAGCAAGATCATGTCACAAAAAATAAAAAAGGGATGGGAATGTAGTTCATCTAAAGTTCCCTAGGTTCAATCCCCAGTACCACAATAAATAAATGAACAAACAAACAATAAAAAATACTGGGCCAAAAAGAACTGCCTTGGGTCAACAAGTACCGCCCACTACGCACACAGATGAATAAGAGTTTATCCTATCATATCAAGGTATGGTAGGATTTTTTTTTCCTGACTTTTCTGCCTTGAAATTGTCAAAAATAAGATGAAAACCAAAAAGCTCTCACCAGTAATTTGGAATCCTAGGTGAGGGCTCCTGTGGTTTGCAGTCCAAATTCAACTCTCTCTGCCAAAAAAATCCTCATGAGAAATCATTATTTTCTAATGCTTCTAGGCTAGAGTCAATATCAAATGTTATCCTGAGGGAATTATAAAAACCCAGGCTTGATTAGAGATAAAATTCCAAGAAGATGCCACTCAGAAATCATGAAAAAAAAAAGAGGACACAAAGGAAATAATATAAGAAACAATTTCCAGAAACAAAATAGATTATAGAAATATATTCACACAGAGTTCAGATATTAGAATCATAACATATATAATAAAAACAAATGGCTGGGAATACATGCCTGTAATCTCAGTTGTTAGGGAGGCTGATACAGGAGGATTCTAAGTTTGAGGCCAGCCTCTGCAGTTTAGGGACGCCCTAAGCAACTTAGTGAGATCCTGTTTCAGAATTTTTAAAAAAAGTGTGTGGGGGGGCTAATGTTGTAACTCAGTAGTAGAGCACTTGCCTAACACGTGCAGGGCCCTGGGTTCGATACTCAGCACCACATAAAAATAAAATAAAACGAAATAAAAGTATTTGTCCATCTATAACAATAACAACAAAAGGCTGGATAGCTCAATGGTATAGTGTTCCCTGGCTTAAATAAAATAATAATATATAATGTGTTTAGTAGTTTTGAAAAAAACTTAAAGAAAAATTTAAAATAAGAAAATTCAAAGAATGGCCAAGCTGAGATGAAAAAGAACAAAATGGAATTCCTAATAGTAAAGGTAAAATCAAAATCCAACTGAAGAACTAAAATTTGTGAAGGGGAAAATAAGAGGAAAAGGTGATTTGCTCTTCAATGAATATAATATTGCAACTGTGAAAGATGAAAAATTTCTGCAGAAAATTTTTGAAAGAAATTTTTGCAGAAAAACAGAATAGTATGCACTCAAAAATTCTTGGAGGGCAGATATCCTGCCATGTACTTTTAAACACAAAAATGAACAAGCAAACGTAATGATTCTCAACAGAACATTTTATCTGTTTAATCACACATTTTTGAAGTCCTGGATGACCACCCAAAACTTTGCAGGAAACAACCGCAGGTCAGTAGCTCAACCAAAGTGCAGTTTGAGATTCCTCATTTGCATATTCTTAAAGATTTCCCATCATCAGCAATTCTGCTTTTCTAGTTAGGAAATTTAAAGAAATCTGATATTTTTTGACCTACACAATGCTTCCCTTCTATAAGGTCAATTATTAATATCTCATACAAGTAAAATCATGTAGTGTATGTCCTGACCAGAAATGTAGTCTTATAAATTTCGCAAGTATTGGTGTCATTTAATTGTCAGAACGCAATTCAATTAAATAGAACAAAACCTCAATATAAGGAGGATGTGCTTATTTCACATAGCAAAATGCAAAATGGTACAGTTGCTATGGATAACAGGATGAAATTTGCTTAGAAATTTGAAAATATAATTACTACATGATCTAACAATGACACTTCTGGACATTTATCCAAAAAAAATGAAAATAAGGATTTTTTTTTTTAAAGAGAGAGAGAGAATTTTTTAATATTTATTTTTTAGTTTTTATTTTTTAGTTTTTTTTTTTCATCTTTGTTTGTATGTGGTGCTGAGGATAGAACCCGGGCCACATGCATGCCAGGTGAGCACACTACCGCTTGAGCCACATCCCCAGCCCAAAACATAAGGATTTTGAATGGATATTCACACTTCCATGTTCATTGCTTTGTCATTAAAAAGAGGCAAGATATGAAAGTGATCAAAATGTTCATTTACACATGAGTGGATAAAGAAAATGTGGTAGATACACAAAACCTAGCTTGGTTCCTATCTTTATTATTGCCTGGTAGAATAAGTCAATTAAGTTTACACCTAACCCCTATTCTCTGTGCCTTGATGCATATGTGACCACATGTTCCTCTGTTTTCATATTGTCATGTAAATATGTATAACATTATACATATGCAAGATTTTCTCACAGTTATAAATCTAGGAAAATTTATTTACCAAGCTCTGAATCTTGTTACCTTGTTTTAATAAGCATAAAGAAAATAACTTCCCATCTTCTACTATTTGACTGTAGTTATAGCTTATGCAATCTTTTCCTTAGAATAGGCATAGTTTATTTGTTCAAAAATTATCTACTCTCTAACTTCTACTTTGCTTAAATTTAAAGATTTGTGTCTTTTTCATTTTTTCACTTCCTTATTTTCTTCATTTTATCTTATTATTCTTGGCTATATGTTCTCTGAAATTTCCTAGATTTAAATTTTTAGAATCTCAGAAATTTCTACAAGTTATTCTGTGGTTGTTTTTTTACTTTTTAATATTACTAATTCCTAAGAATTTTTTTACATTGAGGATTTTCTTCTTTATAGAATTAGTATCTTAAATTGAAGATTCGAATAAGATTTAACAAATACCAGCTGGTTTACTTGCTAGTTGCTGAGGATAGAAAACTGAAAATACGTTAAGCAACCAAAACTTGCCTTTAAAATTCTGTTTAAATGACCTCCACTTTCTCCTCTCTCCCTCTCTCTTCCTCTCCACACCCCCCTATCTATTTATCACACACACACACACACACATATATATATACATACACATTTACTCACTGAAATATTTCATATAGTAACTTGGTAAATATTTATTGAATAATGTCTCTGCTCCTTGTCTATCTCTAAGAGGGATAAAAACATATTTGTAATGTATTAACCTCCATTGTGGAAAGTTACTGGAATATATTGAAGAGTTTGAAGGTGGATGAAGCAATATGGGTAATAACAAAAACAATCACATTTAAAATCAATCATATATCTAACAGGGAATTGACTTCCAGAGCTATTGCTGTGTAGAATTAGTAATATTTTCTATCCATACATGGATATTTAATTTTTAATTATTATAATTATATATATGAAATATGTTAAATTTTTAAAAAGTATTAGAAATAATTCAATTGCCTTGGTGTACTTCCCAAGGAATTAAAATCACCATATTTTAGAGATAAATGTATACCCATTATAACACAGCAGAGCTCACAAAAGTCAAGCTGTCAATAGATGAGTGGATAAAGAAAATGTGGTCTATATACACAAAGGAGTTTTATTCAGTCATCAAGAAGAATGAAACTACGTTGTATGCAGGAGAAAAAGATGGATCTAGAGACCAAGATTTGAGCAAAATAACTCAGATTTAAATAAAAAATTATCATATGTGTTTCTCATGTGGAAGCTAGAAAGCAAAAAAATAGGAGATTGGAAGGAAGTACTTGATGCAAGTCAAAGGAAGATCATTAGGGTAGAGGAAGGAGAAGGCAGGGACTGGGGAGAGAAGTGGCGAGAGGTATTGGTGTGTGAAATTAATTGGATTGTGTTTTTGTGTACACTTGAATAGACCACACTAACACCCCCGCATTTATAGAATCAACATTCATCAATTAAAATAATTCAATTAAGTATATTATTACAAGTGTTTTCCTAAATAACATCCAAATACAAAAATGCGGTCCTTGGGGAGATTATTTTATGTTTGGTACTGTTTTCATAAACAGACTTTTTTTCTATGATTCTCTTATGGATTACCTTTTATTCCACATTTAAAATGTATTCAGTATTTTTTGTTCCATTACATATATGTCTTCTTTATTCTTTCAAATTGCTGCATAGTATATTTTTTCACAGTTTATATAGTTCAATATTTATGGACAATTTGCTTTCATATGTTCATATTTTTAAGCAAAGTTATATAAAGGCTTTTCTAATTTTTTATGCCTACCTGTATTTTTTTTCCTAGAACAGTAAACAAAAGTTACACGTTTTTAGTTTAAATATTTTTCAAAGCATTTCTCTTAAATTTCAGTGTTTGGGGGGGGAGCTTATATTTATCCTTCTCTTTTAGCTATTTCTGCTGTTAAGTTCTGTGACATAGTATTTTAATATAAATGAATGAAAATTAGAGTAATCAATTAAGCTAGTAGTATGCACACTTCAAAACATATATTTTAAGTCACTTGGTTCTTACAAATTGTTTCCTGAAATAGAAGACTAGCTGTAGAGAGATATAAATCAAAGGACTTTATAAAATGTCAGGATCTTATGAAAATAATTGAAAATATGGGTCAGAATTTACCTTACTTGCAAGCTTGAAAATCAGATTCCTGCTGCTTACAAAACTCTGATGCACTCAAATTCACCCTTCCCGTACTGGTAAGATTTAGAAACACTGCAGCTTCATGATACATTTTGAGGTTGATTGAGGAAGAAAGAGGAGTCAATATTGACTAAATTTTATAATTATACGTTGTGCTCAACAGGTTTCCCTACAAAACATGTTCTTTCTCAATTCTTTGTTCTCCGAAACTCAGCAGGATTATTGTACTTTACAAGATTTTAAGAATTTGTTTTTTTTGGTAGCTGCATGTGATTTTCCACTGAAAGAGTCCACTTTGGCTTGGTAAAAAACAGAAATAGGCATTGGCCAAATTTAGATATTCTAAGATTTACTTACTTGGACTTCAAAAACACAGTGAACCAAATAAGTTAGTCCATTGTACCCAGCAAATATGCGTAGCACAATTGTACCCAGCAAATATGAAACAAAGTTCACACACACACACATACACACACACACACACACAGATACACATACAGAAATTCTTCTGAGGTGTTAATTTGAAGTTTTTCTGAACCTTGGCCTTACCTTGAAATCACCTCCAAAGTGCAAAATATTGATTCTCTGGCCTTACTCTGGACATTTGATTTAGGATCCCTAGTGCTACATCCCAGCTATTGCTGTATTTATGATTACCCAAAGCATTCTCTCCCATCATTGGGTTCATAATAACTATTAGTTGTAGATAAGGAACAAGCTCTCTTGTTTGTGAGAATTCTAAAATCTATAACAAAATAATGATAACGTTTTTCATGTGGAGAGATTAGGGTATCTCCTTTTGTAAAAGGTGCAACTGTCTTTGGTTTCAGTGCGTGTGTGTGTGTGTGTGTGTGTGTGTGTGTGAGTGTGTGTGTGTGTGTGTGTGTTTGTGAACTTTGTTTCATATTTTCTGGGTTCAATTGTGCTTCTTGAAACTAATTGTAGCGGTCTAAATTGGCACAATTTCTGCAATGTTTTCATACCCAGGGATCCTGGGTCAACACCAAATTAATGAGTGTTATTTTTTCAAGATAGGTAAGTTTTCTAGTTCTTCTGGGAATGAAGGCTTGAGACATATAACTCTGTCTTCAAGGCCTTCCTATTTGTAGAGAGTAAGGTAAGGAGCAGACTGACCTAATTCATTTTACAGTAATAATGTGATAGCTCTATAATTAATATGATTGTTAATTCAATATAACTCTGTAATTAATCTAGTTAATGCCACAAAACATGCCATTATTTTCACAAACTTAGAGAAAATTTTATGCCTGTGTATTTTTAAGCATATGGCTTGTTTCTCCTGGGCTTGTTCTTTATTATATAACACTGACCAACTTGTATTTTCAGTAGGTCATCAAACTTTTATTTTTTCCAGCTTTTATTTTTTTTCATTACTCTTATCAATAAGTCTTTTTACACTTCTAAAATTGTAGTGTAATTCAATATAATTTTAGGGAGATAAGGAAAAATACATGCATTTAGATCCTTTATCTTCAATGGAAGAAATTTTTATTTAATTTTCTTTGGACTTTATATTTTTATTTCTGTTTTATTATATACTTATTGGCATAAAAGTTGAAAAGGCTTGCAATTTTATAACATACTACAATTTCAGGGTTTTTTCAACTAATTTTCTCCTTATCCTTATAGAGCCTCAAATCAAAACTATGGAAGAAATGCAGAGGGAAAAGTGTGAAAATTATCAGTAACTAAAATCAAATTTAAATTGTTAAATGTGTTTGCAAAAGAGCCTGTGACAAGCATCATACTTTATAGTAAAAAACTGAAATCATTCCTAGAATAAGATAAATGTGCCCACTCCTTACTTTTCTTTTAGCACAATAGTTGTAGTCCTACTCATTGCATTAAGATAGAAAATAAATTATCTCTATACTATGAGTACAAAATTACAAAGAACTTAGAAATAAATATTAAGTCAGTAAGATAGTGTTACAAGTGAAAATTTGAGTACATAGACAAAAATTTGATTTTATTTCTACACCTCAGTAAGAGTTAGCAAATGAAAACACAAAACATACTAACTAAAATATTATTGAGAATATGAAGTGTCTCGGGATTAATCTAATTAAACAGTGACATGGTATTTGTGGAAATAATTATAAAACAATATTTAAAATATAAAGTTTCAAGAATGAATCAATATCAATCTTCAAATTTTTTTGTAGATAGATATCTAACATCAAGTCCCTATAAAATTCCAATTTCTTGGTGCAACAGTGTCACTTAAGTTTATATCAAGAAACAAAGCTTAAAAATACCCATTTCTGAGGATTTATAACAATGTCTAAGCATATATCAAGGTATTAAGATTAATAATGTAAATTGGTTAAAATATGACATGGAAGCAGCAATTTTTAAACAAACAAAAAAAAATGACATGGATTCAAGAGTCCAGAGACCATATTATGCATATATTTGACTTCAATTTGTCTGTTTTGCTTATTTATTGCTGCATAAAAATAGACTTTTCTATTTGGTATTTTAAACCACAATTTAAAATTAATAAATCTCTATATTGATCTCCTTCTAGTTCAACTTGTAGAGAAGAAGCTGCAAGAATGGCTGGATGTTCAACATGTGCTCACTCAAGTGGCTTGCAGTTGGTACTTGCAGCTCAGAAGACAGAAACCTGGTATATGTTCATGTGAGCCTTCTTGCCTTGAGGCATGGGTTTCCTTAGAATCTAGGGGCTGGATTCTGAGAAGGGGCATTCTCAAAGAAAGAAAGTAACTTCAGCTCTCTTGAGGCCTAACTCAGAAGTTAAAGAGTTGTGACGTTCTATCTGTTGGTGAAGTAGCTCACAGGGCCCAATTAGCTTCCAGAAAGCGCACCACGATCACATCCCAGAAAACCATGGTGAATTAGAGACAGTACTCCAGCAAGTTTGGAAACACTAGCTCAGTGTTATTCAGGCTGTTGTTCATCACTGGAGAAAATAATGGGTTTTTCAATGTATTGTGGTAAAACAAGTGATAATCCCTTGCAGGGAGAAACATTTGACAATTTATCAACATTAAACTCCAGAAGTTTGGTTCTAAATTCACAATGAAATAACATAATGAAAGTGAAGAACAAGTCATAATCAAAAATATTTGTAACTAATTGACCCTGAAAAATAGCAAGTAACCCAAATATGAACAAGAGATATGATAAATCATTAAGAAACAAAACAAAAATTGACAAAATAAATTAGCAAAATTTTCACAAAATTAAAGAATAAATAGTCCATAAATTTATGTAAGAATAATTAATCTCTTCAACAATTATTGAAATAAAAATCAAAACTAAAATGCTATTTCTTTTCATGCTCATGAAAATAAGAAAGAAATTTCCTTACATGTAAGACATGAAACGAGGGGCAGGCTCACTATAAATTATTTATTCCTTGGGTTAGGTTTTTTTTTGTTGTTTGTTTGTTTGTTTAATGAAGAAATTTATTGCACATCATTTAATTCCACCCAGAGACTTCAACATGGGTACTCCAACTTTTATTTCTTAATGCAAATTAACCAGTTTCTTTCTATAACCTTCCATTTCTGATAAAATTTTTGTCAAGTGTTGATAACTGAAACCAAGGCATGCCATTCCATTCACATTGACTTCCAAACATTCCTGGAAATATTAGACCTTCAGATGTAGTTACCCATTTTCCCAATCATTTTTACTAAATATTTCCCCTCCACATTGCATGGGATGTCATGTTTCAAGTCTTCAATAACCATTCCCTCATTGCCCATTCCTTCTATACATACAATACACACACAAATACACACATAGGTAATATGTTGGGTAAGGAATACATAAGTGAAAAAAACAAAGGAAAAACGTGAGATAATTAATTATTTTTTTAAAATCAGGTAAGTGATTATTCTTGTAAAGAGAGGAAAGATAATGCTAGTAAGAAAAAAATTCGATTCACCATCTGGGTTTCAAGTACATGCATTTACAATCTTATATTGTTCACTAAAACAGCAAATAATTTTTTTTAATATATGCTATAATGCTTTTTTCTGTTTAAATGGTGTCCAGTTTAGACATAGCAGGAAACTGACATTATTTAGAATGGCTGATTTTAGTAAAAGATAATTAAACCTGAATGTCACATATAAAGTAACTATTTGGTAAAGACTTCTAATGGAAAACAAAACACTAAATAGTGTTTTAATATCAAAGCAATATAAAGAATCAATTTCAGTGAGCATTATGATCTAAATGTGGTTTGACAGATAAATTTGGAAATGCTAAATTCATTTTGCTAGATTTCCCTTTGAATTTCCCTTTAAATTTCTATTGTTTTCATCAGAATTTAAACATATCTATGTTTGTATTGAGTAAATCCAGAAATCAATGACAAAGATTATGTATGCTATTGCATTTTAGTTTTCCAAGTTTCAAATTCACATTAGATTTATAATGTGGATAAGTATAAAAGATAAATGGTTTATATTATTAATTACTATTACTAGATTTTATTTTTAAGAATGGTAGTGAATTTTTTACAAACACCATAAATATTTACTGATATGAAATAACTCAATTGTTCATAACAATAAGTTACTTAAAGTGTTTGTGAGAGTAACTGCTTTTCTTACCATTTATAGTTGTTCTACATAAGAAAGTAGGAAAGCTCAGGATTTTAAGCAGAATGCTAAAAATATTTCAAGCATAGGTTAGGCTGGAAACTATAATTCATTATAGGAAAAAAATAACTCCCTTTAGAACTAAAAATATGGTTTTATTTTGTAAAAATTAGTTTTTGTATTCAAAGTATAACAACTGTTCTATGTGGTATCAGATATATAATATTTCCCTATTTTCTTTTATATTATGACTTTTGAATATTTACAAAGAAAGTTTGCTTTGATACAGGAAAAGACAGAGTTAAAAGGATACTTAGGCATAATAAAAAAGAGCTTCCTTCTTCTTTCTCCTTCTTATCCCAGTTATATAAATAAATGAAAATTCTTGTGATTGGAGCAGATTGAGGCCAGTGAAAATATTAGAAGGGAAGCATGAGAGGATTGAATTTTAAAAAAAAACAGACAATAACAAATGGTGGTGACGATGTGGAACAATAGAAACTCTCAAATATTGCTAGTAGAAATTGTAATGCTTATTTGGAAAACCTGTTTTGTGTTATCTATGAAAGCTGAACACTCATTTTCTAGGTTTACCTAGAAACTTAGTTGGTAGAGATGCACTTAGCATAACTACATGTATGGGCACATCTCCCCACATACATGCTGTTGTTATAACAACATTGGTTATTATAATCTCAAATTGAAAGTAACTCAAATTTCCAATGTCAATCAAAAAGATAAATTAATAATACCAGATGTATAAAATGGAATACTATACTGAATGAAATTAAGTAATCAAGCTTGACAAAATACATAGGTGATTTCCAAATTACTGTAGAGCAACAGAATAGAACCCAGGCAAGAAAACACATGGTGTATGATTGCATTTACTATGTCTGTTCAAAAAAGGGTATATGATTCTTGTTAACAGTCAGCATAGAGGTTAACTTCAGGAAGGAGAAAACTAGATATTTGGAGGAATAAGTGGATTACTATCCTTTTACTTATATATTAATTATATAGAATGAGTGAACTTATGATATTTTGTGAAGCTGAGCCCTTATGATGATTGCAGTCTTCATGTGTGAATTTATTTTTTAATAAACAATCATTCTGTTGTTTTAATTATTAGTATTGGAGAAATCAGTATGAGCATCCTTCCTTGATCATTTGGATTATACTTTAACTCTCTAACTCTCTCATGTACAACTTACTTATATCAATGTATTCATGTTTTTTTATGTTCTTTCCTTAAAATCTTTAGTATAAATATATTAGTATCAAGAAGCAGGATAATATGTTGTACTCGTTTTCGAATTTATACAGACATTGACTTACATATTCTGCAACTTACAAATTGAATTAACAGTGATGGAAGTGATATATTTGTGTTTTAATGCATTCATTAGTTAATACAGCCACTTCTATATAAGCAATTGCTTTAGATACAAATAATATTGTGGCAACTTGAGCACAGGCCATATCTTCTACAAACTTACAAAACTCAAATTTGGAAAAGAAGCAAAGATAACATTATAATAATTGATAAAACTTGTAGAATAGTTTGGAGGAAAAGAGACGAGAGTACACACATTTTGTATTGGATGAGGAGGCTTCACATTGGTGTCTCTTCCTATTGGATGAGGACCTTACGTTTATGACCTCATTAAATCTTAACTACTTCCTAAAAGGCCTTAAAGTCTTTATCAAATATGGTAACATTAGGGGTGGGGCTTAAATATATAAATTATGGGAGGATACAATTCAGTTTATTACGATTATAATTTATGTTTTGTGAAATTAACATAAAATGTTCAATAACTGTACTGTGGAAATCATAAATCTTTACCAATATTGATATTTCTATCATTCTTTAATTACTAAGAGGGAGATGCCATGTCCCTGGTAGAGATTTTTTTACTTGCAACATGTCATTTCTTCATAAATTGAAATGTAAATGTCACATATTTTCAATAAAAATGTAAAGAAAAATTTAAAGTAATACATTTAGAAAAAATATTTAATAGCAACAAACGTATTTCAAACAGTGGAGCAATGAAGAGACTGTTCTTCCAGACATCAAAATGTACCATACAATAAATTACAATAATTAAAATTGCAATATTCTTGAAGCAGTAGAGGGAATAAAACCCAAAATTCTCAGGTAAGTGAAGTACTGCTAGACTCCATTCTCACAACAAAAATTTAACTCACGAAAATGGAGTTAAAAAGAATCACAAAACTAAGTGTTGTCTGTACATACCGTCATTTAAATGTTCACATATACTCAGGTGTGAGTTTGTGTTTGTATAACATAAAATATCTTAATGTGAAAAAGATATTAGACAAAAAATTTAAAATAAGTCAACATAAAAAGTTAGTTTGACATCGTAACTTGCAAATAAAATGGAAATATTAAAAGAGTTTTGTAAGCCAATATAAGTTTTTAAAATAATACCATAAAAAGCAACAGAGATAAAGACAGAAGGATATAACTCTCATAATACCTGTGTCCCTGTCATTTTGAGCAGCTATGCCAAAATTACCAAAGCCAGAGGAGCTTAAACAACAACAACAACAAAATGCTTACCAGAGTTCTGGAGGCTGAGAAGTCAAGATTAAGGCACAGACTTACCTGATGCCTCATGAAGGCCCTCCTCCTGGTTGGCAGATGGACATATTGTGTTTCCACAGGAGAAGGGCAGAGGCTGAGGAAGGAAGTTCTGGTGTCTCTTTGTAAAGGTACTAGTTCCATTCACTAGGGCTCTCCTCTCTGACTTAATTACCTTCACATCTTCCACCTCCTAATGCTTTCTCATTGGAAGTTAGAATTCCAATGTATGACCTTGGGGAGGACACAATATTCAGTATGTATCACAAAGTACTCAAATACATACAAGTAGTCTTATGAATTGAAATAAAATAAAACACCAGTAAGAAAAATGGTCGATTAACTAAAAAAGGCATATAAAAATATGCTAATCATATTTCAATTAGAAAAGTAAAAACTAGTGGAGTTCAATATTATCTTCAACCCACTCCAACGTGCAATGTCTATTGTGGATACTCACGTTTTTAGCCATTGTTGATGTGAGTGTACAATTTTGAAATCTGTAGTATAGCTTTGTTGTATCACTTAAGAGAAACCAAACTGTGTAATACTTTTAAACTGACATTAAGGCTATTCTCCAGATATTTCTATTACCCTCTCATAAACAAAAAAATTTACAAATTACCTATACTATACGTCTTAAAACAAGAAGTGTTGATGATATATTAACAGCATAATAGATATTTCTTTCAAAAGAGAAGGTACACACACACACACACACACACATATATATATATATATATATATCTCAAATAAATAACATAATATTAAAAATAAATTCTGAAACAATATGTAAGGGTAAATTACATCCAGAGGGAATCTGAATTAAAGAAGTTGGGTAGAAATGGAAGCACATATTTGAGAGTATTTGGTTACTGATTACAACAGAATTTGGTGCTTGTTTGCCTATAATGACATGGGAACAAAGGACTTTTCAAGTATAGTTTTTAGAGTTTTAGTAAATGGTTGCAATACAAGAAGGGGATAAATTACAGCTATAGCTGACATTTATTCTGCCCCTACTATGTACTATATCACTGTCCTACATATACTCTTCCTAATAAAAGAGCATCTTATATAAGCACTATTAAAGTAGTCTGAATTTCTGAGTTATGGGACTGAGGCATGGAGTCATTAAGAAACTTGCCAAAGTCACACAAATTATGAATCTGCAAGGCCTGTATATAGCCCATGCAGTCTAATATTGAACCTGTGATTTTAACTGTTAGATCAATTCTGAAGCATTCAGGGTGGTTGATACTGAGTTAAAATCACCCATGTGACACACAAATGGAGTCAGGAAATAAGGAAGCAAGTGGGGTAAATTTGGTACCTCATGCAGAGCCTGAGATTTTTCTAAAATGGTGATTTGGGAGAATAAGGGCAGGGCAAAGACCTAGATTAAATAAGTCAAGCAAGATATTCTTTAGACAAAATAAGTGAATAAAAATGTCTCTCAAGAACAAGAAATATAGGCAGCTTCACAACTGAAAATTGTTTACATTAATCTTACTTTCTTCAAGGGCTACAACACTGATCCTTTCATTTATTTCTGAATGTGTATAGTTTTATTTATTGTGCTTTTGTGTCATATTTCTCCAACCATTTATATGATAAAACTGGGCAATTTCCATCCCTTTTTAAATAAGTATGTCTGCCTAGGCAGACATCTCCACATGTTTCTAGTATATAATACTTTTTGTCTAGACAATATTTTCCCCATGATTAAAATTTAAATTTGCCTCCTCCTACCACTCAGTTACAATTTCAGCTACAATGCACTCACTCTGTCTTCAGTGGAAGGTAAATATTGCCTCACCATGGATTGCACCCCAATTACAAAGTGGCATTGTCTTCAGTGTCACTGTTTTCTGTATTTGTCCTCAAGACAGATCAAGTCTTGTTTCTTATCATTCTCCAAGTTTCACTGCAAAAACAAACAAACAAAAAATCATCTGATAGTTTGGGACAAAGAAACGATACAAATACATGGTTATGAAAAGCTTCCAAGAAAAGAATTTCTGGAGTTAGATTGCCTATTTATTATTTTCAACTTCTCCACTCACTAGAGGTATAACTGTGTGCATGCTATTTCACACTTCAGTGCCTTGTTTCCTCATCTGTAAGAGAGTCTGTACCAGCTGACTTCCTGCATGTGCTTACAGTGCCACTGGGACTCTTCAGAGGACCAAACATGGATTAACTCAATTAGCCTTTACAAATACCTCATATGCGAGATAGTGTTCATATTCTTATTTTAAAGGTGAGGGATGTGAATCACAGATTTTCTCAAAGTCATAGAAGTAGAAGTTGGCTGTGAGGGAGATATCGCTGGTGGCAGTAACTGGCCTGTGTCTCAATTCAGGGAATTTTCTGGGTACTGCTAAGAAACCTGTTCCTGTTTAGCTAATTTGGCTGCTTCATGAGATGTTTATGAGACAGGTTCTCCTGACACTGGTGCTTCGGAGCTCCTCCGGAGGGAAGTGCTAGAGAAAGGATGTGCAGTTATAAATGCCCACTTCATTACAATCCTCTTCAGAACTCTTTGTTTCAGGAGCGTGAAGAGATACTCTGCTTTGTTTAGTTTAACTCAAGCACAAATCCATGTGCATGCGAGTGTGTGTATGTGAGAGTGTGTATAAGTGAATGTACTTGTAGTGTGTTTTGGCTGTTTCCCCTTTTGGATATGAATTCCCCATGGACTTTACCAACTCCAGATGTTTTTCTGGTTAGGTCTCTCAATGATTCATTCTCTAACTTGGAGATTTGCAAGTAACTGTTCTAGAATAAGCAAAATGTAAAATTTCATCACTTAGCAACCACATGTGATTCTCCCAACACACCTCTTATAGCCTGAGGGCACTGGTGGTACACAGCATTCTTTAAGCCTGGAAATGCAGGGACTTTTCTTTCCATGAAATCTTTGAGCTTATATCCTTATCTCCCCTGGTGCTTAGCACTAATGAAGCTTCACAGACACAGAAAGCTTCTGCTCAGGTTGCACAGAATCCAGGTCGTTTGGGTTCTATAGTTCCCAAAGGTCTCTTCTATGTCTCTATTTTGTCAGGATGATGCTATTTGACAATAGACTACAAAAATAAGTCAACTTACATTAGGTGATGACAAGTTGTTATGAATATTTATTAGTGGACCCTAAAAATGTAGGTCCAGCAATAGTACATTTCATAGTTTAGAATGGAAAATGATCGATTTTGACCAAGAATCATTTCAGTCCTAGTGTATTTTCGAGCATGTATAAAGCACACATTTTGACTTTTGTTCTAAGCTTAGCAACCTGAGACTAGATTTTTTCTCTATTTTTATGGTTCAACTACAGTTGTATTCGTTTCCCCTAAAGCATCAACTTCATGTGACACAAGGTCCAGGCTCCTAAAAATTTCAGGAGACAGGTTAATTCTTTGATTTGTACTCTGTTATTTTGTGGTGGCAGGTTTACAGCCCAGGAATGGGGAAACCTCTCTGCACTCCATGTTTTCTCACTTTCAAGTGTTTGATACTTGCAACTAAATTCTCTCTCTTGCAGTGACAGTTTCCCTCAAAGGACAAAGACCACTAAAGCCAGCTGAAAGATGGCAATAGAATTCATAGGTGTCTGTCTCAGTAGTCAAAGATTATGAATCACCTAACTTTACTAAATGACCTGAAGCAGGACTGGGTAACTCAGAGATTGGGGTTACGCTATGTCTTTGATAAAACCTGGGCTCTTGGGCTGATCTTACTCTTATGTCTGAATGATTTATGTCATAGAAAAATGTTTTTGGAAAATAAAACATTGCAAGGACTCGGCCAACTCTTCATCTCCTAGCCAATTAGAAGAGAAAGTCTTTTGTATTTAGATGGAAGCCATGGTCACTCCCTCAGCAAGGACCTCCAGTGATGGATAGTTCTCAGAGGAAGCAACACAGGCTTCACGGGAGCCACCAAACGTCACAAGGTGTTCACCATAAATGTGAGAGACCATGTCCCATGAAAATGGGGATAGTACATAAAACATTGTTATCATAACAAAACTGAAGATAAAGCAAATTAAAATTCACAAAGAAGAAAGCATCCATTTAGAAGAAAAGAAGTGGTCAGAGGAGTAAGGGCAATACCATCCAGTGGTTGCGACTATAAATAGAGCACTTGAGATCAGACAGCCAGTTTGGGTTGGAGTTTCATTTTCTTCAATCAAGAATGGCATTTTTCAACTACCTCCTTGACACCAGGCAAACTGATTTCTCTAAGCCTCAGTTTCCTCTTCAATAGCATATGGACAAAATTTTTAGAACAAAGACACGCTTTCTTAATAACATTTTATGAGATTAAAATATAGCACAATATATAGTTTGTCACAAGTTTCCCAGTCCATAAAGCCAGTCCTTAAATAGTTATAAAAGTTTAGCCAAACCAACAGCAAACCAGGGGAGTTTATTCTTATGCAGTAGAGGTAAAGATAACCAGAGGGGATGAGCAGCAGAGACATTGAAGAAGACAGAATGAAAAAAAAAAATCCTTTGTGCTTGGCAATTGGAACTCTCATTATGAGAGTAGAAAGTAGAAACACTCATCATGGATGTAGAAAGAGACAGTGGGTGGGGAGGATGCAGTGGAGAATAATTCAGTCCCATTGCCCTATATTATTGATTATCAGGGAGAAAGAAGCTGTTGCAAAATTAAAAAATAAAATAAAATAAAAATAAAAATAAACAGAAAAAGAAGAAAAAAAGGCAACATGTGTAGACAGTATTTTCTTTGTATTAATGTGAGTAAGGAAAAAAAATACATATTGTTAGGCCTAAAAAAAGACAACCTCAGATGAATGGAGTAGTGCACACCTATAATCGCAACTACTCAGGAGACTGAGGTGGGAGGATCACAAATTTGAGACCAGGCATGGCAAAGCAGTGAGATTCTGTCAGGGAAAAAAAAGGAGGCAGGAGAGGATGGAGAAATAGGGCACTGGAAGGTCACCCTGGGTTCAATCCACAGTATCACACACACACAAAAGAAAGTGGGTGGAGAGCCCTAATGAATGATATTTTTCAACTGTTTTTTTCCACAATTTCAGATAGTAATTTCAAGACACTATTTCTCTTGTTATCCCATCTATTTTTTTTAAATTTACCTTTTATAAAAAGTAATTTTTAAATCCAGGAAGCTAAGAATAATGAGTTAATGACTTTCAGAAAACAGAAAGGCTGTCCCAAGCGATGGCTGGGACCCAGACATGTTTTCTTTCATTTCCTGCTACCATCAGTAGATGTTGATGGGTTGGGAGAGTGGGAAAGAAAGGTATGGGGATTAGGGGGAATGAACATTGATTCAATAGTTCCCGGAGATTTATATCATTTTAGTATCTCTCAGAAAGCAATGGTTTTCAATAAATCCTACATTTTTATAGGCCCATACATCTAGATTATTAGAACACATTTTATTTGACAACTTTCGTGCATTAGAGACTTCTGAGCTGGTGGTGATATGGTGAATACATGAAGCTGAGTAAGGGCTTCCAAGTCAGGAAGGAGGACGGTAAAGATGAGTGCAGATACGAGAAAGTCTATGCATACAACAGCTATCAATTGCTTCCTTCACCTCCTACAAATAATTTTGAAATTTTGTGGACATATCTCAAAACACTTAGGTATATTGATGAACAGAAAATTGTTCCAGGGTTGGACTGAGAGAGAATGATTCTGTTGTTGACTCTGCTCCCTGCTGGGTATGTGACTCTTAGCCTCGCTGATCCTGTTTGTTTGTAGGGAAAACTGGATTGATATATATTTCTTTTTAGCTGTTTTGAAAATCAAATGAAATAACTCAAATAAAGAGCACTTTGAAATCTACTATGATCTGGAGAAATGTAAGTTATTACAACACTTTTTTTAAAAAAAAATTGTTTTCCAAATGACATTAATGATTTAATGACTATCTGATTAAATGCAGCCATCACTTAATTCTAGATATTCATTATAATGTTCCCAGAAATGCTTTGATTGGTACATTATATGCATAGCTTTGGGACCATGTAAACATATTCAATGATACCTGTAACAACTAGCATCAACTAAGGTCAGAGATGTTTATGATTAGGGCATATAATCAGAGGCAGAACATTAAAAAGACCCTTTTCACAATGTAACATATAAAAATGTCAATTAAAGATAAAAAAATAAAAAGATTAAAGTCAGATATGCAAAGAGAATTTTTGGATTAAAGATCCTTCTCGCAATCATTAACCAGCAATGATATTCTCAGTTTCTATGTCAAGTCGGGATTCTGAAATCATTTTCATCTTGTGCCACTTTGTTTGCTTGAGCTATTCTGTAAAAATACCTCCTGACAGTCCAACATCAAAAGAAACAATGTTGTTTCCCTAAGCTGAAAGGAGGGAGCTGTGGCTGGCCAGCCTTTACAAGTGCTAACAGCATTTCTTTCTAAAGCACCTGCTGTTACACATCAGCCTCTGCCAGCAAAGGACACCAACAATGACAGCAATTTTTTTTATTAGTATTATTCCTTTCCAGTGTGTGAAAGGAGGGTAATGAATTCCAGACAGACAGCATTAATTTATGACACGCAGACAAGCACTTGCTTCTTTAACCTCCAGACTCGTGAATCATAAATATTACTGTGGAAGGTAAGAGAACAAGTAGGTGCTATAGAAAGTAATTGACAGAAGAACCAAAGAAAGGAGCCAGTTCAGAAGGTACAGAGCTTTGGATGTGAAACAGAAAATGAGATATGCACACAGGAAAAGAAAAAAATAAAATAAAAAGGAAATTGAAAACTAGTTAGGGCAGGACTTTGTTCATCCTTTTGTCAATTTTTTACATTCTTTCTTTCTCCTTTCATTCCTTTACTCTCATTAGATTTATGGGAATAAAATATGATTTTAAAAATTCTATGTTTTGTTTATATATGCAAACCTAGGTCAAATATGGACCCACCTGTAAGATGAATACAATTAATTTCTACCTCTGGTTCTTATTTTGAGGTTCTAATAATCATTTCTGAGTATCCTTTCATGGAAAACTTTCAGATTTCAAATATCAGTCCCAGAGACAGGGTCATGCCGTGTTCCACACAGACACTATGCAAATACTTTTATACTGATCTCACACACATGCTGAGTTAAAATTTTCCCTTAAGGTACTTGCTGTTCCCCAAATGTCAAATCTTATATTGATTTGTTCCTGTCTTTATCAACACTCTCTTTGGGAGAACTCAGACTTTCCGCTCTCAGACTGAATTAGGTGTCTTCATCAAAGCTCTACATACTTCCCTGGTTCTTTTTATTATGTTCTAATTCTTCTGCCAGTTTTTGTTCTCAGAAGGGAAACTTGAGACTTTGTGAATTCTCAAGTCCTTCCTCTTCTCTTTTTTACCCTTCTTTATTCCAATAATTTCTCTTTACGTTCTCTTTGTAATTACTTTAAACAATTGAGTCTTAGAAAAGTTAAATAATCCCTTCACATCTATGAAAAGAAACAGGGATTCATTTTTCCTCCTATTAAAAGCGAAAATATTCACATCTTCACACATGTATTTTGTATAATGATGAGAGTCTCCTTTTATCATCCACACTCTTCCCCTTCTCTCTCCCTTTGGGTCAACATACCTTATATATAATCAGAGATATGATAAATTATTGTATAATGGTGTATTAAGAATTGTAATGCAAAATAAATAAATAAAATCATAAAAAAGAAATTAGACAACAACAAAATAAAGAGAAAATATGATTTTTATTTGTTGTACATTTTTTTGAAAGTTGGAGCAGTAATAAAACCACTCTTATAAAAATGTTTATACTGTCCATGTGGTTAATATGGTTTTATTGATAAACCTGGATTTGTCAACCTCTATAAAAATGGATTTCTTTCCTTGATGGTGGCAGAAAGAAATGTGGAAATGCTCATGTGCCTCTTCACTTGAGCAATTCTGGAGTCCAGAAAAGGCTGATTGCATATGAAGGGCTGAACCCGGAGGATTTCCACTGCCCAGAAAGTTTCTGGGATTTTTTTTTTTTTATCCCAGAAAGTAATGGGGATTGTTACTTTGCATTTCCTTTGAGTTTTATTTGACATAGAGTATAAAATATGTGCATTTTACTTTTAAATATTTCTTTGCTGAAGAATGACTCAAGACTTCCTTTTTCTTTTTCTTTCTTTTTTTTTTTTATTCATGTTAAACTGTAGGTTTTACTGCTACAGCAGAATAGTTTGCCCGTCCTTACTGTCTCACTCATTTCCTCAAACTTGACAGAAAGCTTGAAATGCAATGTTTTCTTTCCTATGACTGACGCTGTACAAGGCATCGGCTGGAGCTCCACAGTTCCAGGACAAAAAACAGTTCTGTTTCTCACATCACCTGCTTGGGTTAAATAAATTTAGATTGAACCCTGGGGTCTTAAGAGATCAAGAGAACAAAGTTATTTGGTACATGGACAAAACAATATAGAGACAATAATATTGATGTCAATATCCAAAGCTTTTCTTCACCTTTTTCTTTTAACTTCTTTCCTCCCACAGTGTCCTCTGTCAATCACCTTCTACATTCTCTTTATATAGACAAAGGTCCCTTGGGAACCATATGGCTTTAAGAGGCTGCAGTGTCACTCCATTTCTTTGGAACTTGACCTTGGCTTGTTTGTGCAGATTTCTAATTTTCATGTCTCAGCAAGAGTTAGAGAAGTATGACTGGGCCTCAGGTTATCATCAGTGAGGGATGTAAGATCATCAGCATCAGCTTTCCTCTCTAGCTAACACTAGCATTTGAGCACCAGAGTGGAACCAAATTACCTCTGGTCTTTCTCCTGTATAGCAAGCAGGAGACTTAAATATCTACTGCCCAACGACTATGTCTTAGTTCAATTTCTTAAATGCATTTTTACATCTACTTTTCTCTTTTGCCCTGAATTAATACTCCATTTTTCATTCTGCTATCATTCATTCAACCAGATAAAGTGCAAGTTCATTAATATGATGAGAAAGACCTAGTTTAACTTGGCATTGAATGACTTTTTTGTATAGTACCTACCAACAACCAGGCTTCTATGACTGTTTTACAAACTCTGTGTGCTTCCATTCTTTACTCTTATTTTTTTCCTGTGGTCTCTAAGACCTCAATTTGTCCTTTCTGTGAACTTTGGCATATTTCCACGATCTAGGTTGGTTAGTTATTTCTTCCTCTGCCAACACTTCTTCAAATTTTATATTCTAGGTGCAGTTAGGTGGTCCTCCGACTTTATACATGTAAACCAATTATAGTATTTATCACAGTCTATTATGTCTGTATACTCAGCAATATCTATTTTATTATAAAGAATAAATAAGAATGCTTTAAAAATCTTTATATCCACAGAGTTTTATGTAATCCCTGAGCACACTGCAGTTACTCAGTAAGTATTCTTCCAATTCAGGGAAAATAGAGTATACATTGTATTAAGACTCTGCAAAATCTAGTTTTGCAGTGGTAACAAAGTCGCACACAAATCTTAGTAGCTTAGAGCCACAGACCTTTGCTGTTCTTTCATTTTGTACTTTTGTGGCCATAAGTCAGTTTTGGCTGCTTCTGCTCTGCTGAGCTCAATCTGATCACTCTGCTTCATGTTTTTCCTGTTTTAGTGTCATGGATGAAAGAACAGCATGTACTTCAAAGATGCTCCTCTGATGGCAGATCATGATGACTGACAAAACATAAAGTGTTGTAAAGTTTCCGTTCATATCTGACATACTGTCATTTTGACTCACTTTTCATTACCTTGATCAGCTCACTCGACCAAACTCAAGAGCAATGAGTCAAAGATATAACTTCTTCCACAGACATTTCTTTATCCATTTTGTCTGCCAATGAAGACTTAACTTTTTCCCATATCATGGCTGCTGAGACGATGTGCTAATAAGCATGGACATGCAGATACCTCTCAAGATCCAGAAGTCAATTCCTTTGGATATACACCCATAAATGGGATTGTTGGTTCATAAACGAGTTGTATTAATTTTCTGAGGAAACCTGCATTGCTCTGGCTTTCTGTTGCCGTAAAAAATACATGAGATACAAATTTTACAAAGAAGGAAAGTTTATTTTGGTTCTGGTTTCAGAGGTTTCATTCTCTAGTTACTTTACTCTCCTGACTCAGGCCTGGATTGGGGCAATAGTATGGTGGGAAGCACAAGGAAAGCAAGTCCTTCACCTCATGGTAGCGAGGAAGCAAGGAGTAAAAAGAGAGGACTGGGATTCCACTATCTCTCAAATTCATGAACCCAATGACCCAACTACTTCCTATAGGCCCCACCTCCAAAAACTCCCAACAGTGCCCCATGCTGGTGACCAACCCTTTAGCATAGGGGCCTTCAGGGGAACTTAAAATCCAAATCATAACACCTCCTCACTCTTTCCCATAGTGGTCATACCAATTTATATCCCCAGCAATAGCGTGTAAGGGCTTACTTTTCGCTAAACCTTCACCAACACTTGTTTTCATTTTTTTTTAATACTTATTCTAACAGGTATGAGTAACATCTAATTATAGTTTGATTTGCATTTCCTTGCATCTATTACTTAATTTCAGCCAGGGTAAATTTTAAATCATTTCCCCTATCTCTTTGTAGAACTTCCATGCATATTTTGCATATTCCTTCTTTATCAGGTATATGATTTTCAAATATTTTCTCCCTTTCCATTTTGCTGTTTTCTCTGCTATGCAGAAAATTTTATTTTTATATAGTTTCACTTGTCTGATTTTGTTTTTGTTACCTGTTGCCTCAAATAATCAAAGAAGTTTTGAAGTAAAACAATGCTGGAAGTATCACACTTTTTTGACTTTAAAATGTATTGTAAAGCAACAGTAATAGACACAGTATGGTACTGAAATAAATAGAGAACCGAGAAATAAAGGGATGCCAAGAATATACAATGATGAAAGAACTGCCTCTTCAATAAATAGCTCTGAGAGACTGAATATCCGCATGTAGAAGAATGGAGTTGGATTATGACCTTACCTTGTACATTAAAATTAATTTGAAGATGGTTTTCCAGATTATGATGATTTGGATGTAGAATGTTTCCCAAAAGCTCATGTGTATGCAGCAAGATTCAAATGTGGGACTTTGAGGCAATGATTGGGTAGTGAGTATTCTGATCTCCTCCTTGATTTAATCCATTTGATGGACTGATCCATGAATTGCTGAATGAACTACTGCAATGGGTGGGACCTACTTGGAGGGGAAAGGTCACTAGGGATATGACAGGTTTTAACTTCTCTCTGGCCCCTTCCTCTCTCATTCTATTCCCTTTTCAGCTGCCATAAGCTGAAAAATTTTGCTTCACCATGTCCTTCTCCATAATTTTCTGCGGAGTCAACTAACTATGAACTGAATCCTCTTAAACCATGAACCAAAATTTCCTCCCTAATTTGTCTTGACAGAGATTTTGTTCATGCTGATGAAAAGCTGACTAACACATGAATTTAGGCATATAACATGAAACTCCTAAACGAAAACACAAGAGGAAAGCATTATGACATTGTTCTTTGAAATGGTTTCTAGGGTATGATATCTATTGTCCTTACTACACTTGTCAGTTGTTGGATTCATCTATTAGATGTCTGATCAGATATATTTTACCATCTTCTCATTCCTAAACCAAATTCAAGGGTAGCAACCTTTATTCATTCTAATGGTAGAGGGAAAAATAGCAAGAAAGATGATAAAAAGTGGTGATGTTTCGTATGACATAATGTACTTTTAAATTTTCATTGGTAAAAGTAAATTATATGATCAAGTACAACCTCAGTGGGTGGAGAAGAACATGACTTACAAGGCCACTGCATTAGCCATTATAATGGTTAGGAGTATATAAAATACATCCACAATGATAGAAAATAGTTGGAATCAAGAAGGAAATCTACCCTATCGCTGTGTGCATTTTGATATGGGGAGACACTTCCCACAGTTCAATTGCCTAGAAATGCAATAATACAATAGATATGAAAAACAATAGCATTTCATCATGGATTTCCTAACTTTATTATTATGCAATAAATCCTTTTTTGGCCAGTACTTAGTTCATTTTCTGCTGCTATGATAGAATGTCTGAGGGCAGAATACTTTGTGCAGAAGAAAGTTTTATGTGACTCACAGGTAGGAGGATTCAAGAACATGGTGTCAGCAGCTGCTAAATTCCAGTGAGGGCCTCATTGTAGATTCACCACCACAATGACAAGATAGGTAACAAGAAGCCAGGGAGAGACCAGGTTCACTTTTTTGATAACAATCCTTTGTCACTGATGTAGGAAAGGTGGAAAAAGCTCCATAAACTCAACAAACCAAAACAACCGTTTACCTGTCTGAGATTTCATCAGCAGGACCATAGCGCCAATTGTAGACGAAAAGGAGAGAGAGAAGGAAGGGAGGGGGAAAGAGAGAGGGAGAGAGAGAGCAGAAGGGAAGAGGGGGAGAGAGAGGGGGAGAGAGAGAGCAGAGGGGGAAAGGGGGAGAGAGGGAGAGAGTGGAGAGAAGAGAGGGGGAGATTGAGAGAGAAGAGAGGAGAGGGGGGAGAGAGAGGAAGAGGAGAGAGGTGGGGGGAAGAGAGAGAGAGTGAGAATGAACAGGGTGTTGATATTTATGGGCTCAACACAGGATTACAAGGAGCAAGGCTAATGGGCTGTTACTTCTCCATTGGCTGAGAGTTTGCACCACTTCAGGGATTGGATATGCGCCACTCAAAGTTCTTGCGGTTCACAGGGATTGGAGGTGATGGTTGGCATTCCATTTAGTGCATCATGGACTTTAGCTCCCGGAAGAGAAACTCTCCAGGCGCCATCTTTACCAACAACTGGAACCAACTCACTCTTGTAAGAGCCAACTCATAAAACCATCATTAATTCCCTTCCAAGGACAGTGATACCTAGACCTGATTACCTTCTACTAGGCTGTCTCTTAAAGGTCCTACCAACTGAATACCATCAAACTGGAAATCAAGTTTCTAGCACATGAACATTTGAAGGAAAATCCAATTAAAAACATAACACACATATTCCACAGGGTTTTTGTTAAATAAACTAAAACAAACATTAATCCTGAAATTATGTACTTGTTAAGTAAGTAAGTAAGGCGTAGATAATAAGAATCTGTTATTCTTTATAATATGTGCTAGAAACAGATATGTCACATTCTAGAAGCATATGAAAGATGTCAAGCCAAATGTTTAGCAAAATGTGATCTAAATTTGGGGGATCATGACATAGGTATGGTATAAGTTGGGAGATAAAATGCCTAAAATAAAAATAAATATAAAATGTATTTTGGAAGATCAACTAATAGGACTGTGTACACTGGGTTTTAATGTCTCTGAAACTACTAACTAAACTTCAATATAAGCCACCTTATAATTCCCTTATATTGAGATTTTACTTTACATGTTTTCCTCATTTGTTATGTCAAAGTAATAGAATTTTTTGTGTGTGAATCATAAATTTAAGAAAATCAAACTGATGATACATTATCAGTGATTTAAATTTATTATTGATTAACAAATGTGGAAAAATGTCAAAAATAATGAATATGGAAAGTGTGAAGTAAACATGCTATACATTAGTTGCTCAATTTATTCCAGAAGAAAACACTTGATTTTTTGGTATCAATATATTTTCTATTGATACTCCACATTAGAAGTATAAAGGATAGTAAATCCATAGATGAATTTACATAAAAATTTTTGCATGTAGGTTGATGACAATTAGATGATTAATTCACTGAACACCTTGAAATGAAAAGGTGAATAGTGAAATAAATTAAAACATAAAGCTTAACACATGTTAAAATTTTAATGCATCAAATATATGTGTATCATACATTTGATTCAAGCTGTCAAGAGCTTGGTAATGTTTTGAACAACTAATAAAAACAAAACAAAACAAATTTTAATTTGAAAAAAATATGTGTATCTATATACAATGTTCAGTGCACATCAACGGTGCATACATTTGCTTTTGCATATGCAGACAAATAAGCTATGTGAATTATAATATATGATAATAATTCTGAACTTAATCAGAGTACTCAAAAGACAAATAACATAAGAACCCTGGAAAGAATGTTCCCACTAAATGAATTATGAATACATATGTGTAACAAACTGAGCATAACTTTCCTCTTTTTTTCAATTTAAAATAGACTGCAACAATCTCTAAATTTCTTTTAATATCCAGTATTCTATCATATGAATAAATACTGCAAAAATAGAGGCACAGAGCAGATTCAGATTTCCAATTAGGAATCAAGTTGACAGACACACTGAAACTATTTTCTTTTTTTTTTTTTTTTGACAATTTATTCTTTGGAAGAAGACCTCCATTTTCAACTTTTAAGCACTTTGGTTTCATACATTGTCCTTGAATTGTAAAAAAGTGCAAAAAGGAAGAACTCTGTGTTTCATTATTCTATTCTTGACTTAATATGCCTGTATTTTATGACCCTTACCTCTTCATCTTTTCAATGCAATTCAGTCTAGTCTTTTTAATCTCCCCCTCATTTGGAATCCACTCCTAAAGTATTACTCATTATTACAGTCCTTGTCACTGTCCTTCCCTGCATCTTTTCTATTTCTGTTAGGTTTATTTAGAGATGAGGTGATCACAAATGAAAACTTTATTGAAGGTGAAATGATTACATGCATATTGTGTGCAATGCAATGGGATTTATATTTTAATTCATTTTTATCTCCTTTATAAAGATATTAAAACACTGTGAAAATCTCGTGGAATGTTAAAATTTCTTTTGTCTGAACTTCTTTGGAAACTGGCAACATTTTGAGTTATTCACTGTGTGTTTGAATAGCACACTCAGATGTGAATTTTGTTGCTTTCAAAATCACATGTTTTTCTCACAAGCCTTGTAAAAGGAAGAGTAAACTGTTGTCATTTTACAGAGTATAACCTAACACACCTCAGATCCAAGGATCCAAATAAAGCATTGTCAATCTGCTCTACAGTTTCAGAGTTTAACTACTGCCCTCAGACCTGCAAGGTTTTCCCAGATGCATCTGTTAGGTTTGCCATGTCCTATCTTCCAGATCCAACAGACATGGTTTCATCAAGGTACTTGCTAGCGTAATGTTCTATGTGAAACTTAGAGGAGAAAAATCCCCCTCTGTTATGGTATACCAGAGAGCAAATTTTAACTGCTCCCTTATTCTTTATTATCTTATGAGAATAGAAAGAATTCTAAGCTAATTGTTCCTTACTGCATTATGGTAATTGGTTTCATTTGATCAAGTAAGATACCACATATTAGGACAGAAGCTACTGAGGGTATTAGCATTAAATAGCAGCATTATTCTAGTTTCCTTTAATATCAATCTGGCTTTTTCCAAATCACAGGTCAGAAGGGTTAAATGATTTCAACTTCTGTATCTTTCATGATACAGATGGAAATATTTGTCTATACAGCTGCCTCTAAGTAGTGATGTTGCCTTTGATCTGTCCAGTGAGTAGAGTAATAAGTATTTCCACCAGCTTCTATTTGCCTTGCCATACTATCACCCTGTCTATCAATTAGGAAAACAATGTTAAAAACAGGCACTGGATTTTAATGACTGCATTTGTTTATTTATTTACTCCTCCCTTTATTATACAATAACTTTAAATTCCTTTGTTGAGCATTATTATTATTTAATGAAAATTTTAAATGTGGATATTATAGATACATTATGGACTTCTTCAATTGCACACTGACTTAATGAAAGATATTTAACTAAGATGTAAAAGTAATATTTCATAATTTTTTCCACAGCAGGATAAATAATAAAGTTATTGGTATTCTTAAAGTGAAAAATTACCTGTGTATTTAATCTTATGTTCAGATTTTGCCTTTTTAAAAATGTAATGATGAATATAGAAATGAAGGTAAAGGATTAAAGTTAATTTTTTAGGACAAATTACAAATGAAGAAAAACACTTGAAGAAAATGTAATATTATGTAAATAGTACCATTATATACTAAGAAGAGGCAATAATATAGTTTGCATGCCTACCCCCCCCCCAAAAAAAAAGGGAATGTAGAAGGCATAACCCCCAATGACCAGGGACTAAGTAGAGTTAAGATTAATAAGAAATACAGAAAAATAAGACATAAAGAATTCTTGATTGTGATCAGGGTCATTATTACTTCAGTTTCTCAACAAGAAGTGGAAAAGTGCAGAGGTTGTGATTGCAATTGAAGGAAATGAAGGTTTTACCCAGCATTTAAAAATAGCTATTTGATAATTACATGGCTTTCTTTGTAGGCTAAGTGAAGTACTTGACTTCCTAAAGAGTAAAACGTAGTAATTACTATGAAATCAAGTGTTGGATTAATGATAGAGTTTCTCTACAATTTTTTAAAAATTATTCTATATATTATGATTTGAATTGATGTTTAGAGTAATAGATTTTATTTTAGAGAACTTGGAGAATATAAGAATATTACAAAGAAGATTTGATCAATATTGAAATAACCTACATATTACTTTTAATGAATATGACAACATATATTTTATACAAAATCACACAGAATGTCATAATAGGTTTATATTGCTTACTGTATTTACCTATTTTAATTTTATAACATTCAAGTGAGTATTATATTTCAATTTTAAACATATTCCCAGTTTGAATTTTTTGTTATTGTATCTATCAATAAAGCATTTTCTTTCCTTATGTCTTTAAACTGCTCATTGTTTCTGTATGTATAATATATTGATGACATAAAACTTTTGCAAACAATGCTACTAAATGAGTTTCTAAATACTTGTTTCAATTCATTCTCTTGATTTTTCAAATAAAACTTATGTTATTGCATATAATTGCATTTTTCCTCCTTTTTACATATATTGATAGCCATCACATCTTTTATATATATTTTTGAATTGGTGAGAAAGTCTCAAATAATCTAAAAACCAAAGATAGAAGACGATGAGCATAATATATACTACTGAAATTTTTACAACTATTTCTATTACTTCATTATTAATAGTAGGTCTAATGAAATATTTTAGCTTGAATCAATTTAGAAATGTTATTTAATATTGTTTTCAACTAAGTACATCAGGAACTTATGGAGACACTGTCAAAGATAAAACCTATAATCAGATGACTCTCCTTTGCACAACAAAGTAGGCATGATATGCAGAACTGAATCTCCAAATTCTCCACACCTAGATATCCTGGCTTGTTCTTCAGGATTATGGTGACTAGTTTATCATATGTGACACAGTTGATTTTAAGGAAGGGTCATCAGTAGCCTGGGCCTGAACAGTATTTTGAGGGAACGACCTTTCAGATAATATTCTTTATTTATTGACTTTAAGTCCCTCTAAGTTTGCTATTTATTCTTTCAATAAGTTTTCTGTGTTCACACTATTTTAAATTTTGATGATTTTATTGGTATTTATGACTTTTTATTAAGCTGAAGTTTTGTATTTTTTATATAACCTGAATTAGGCTCATTTTCCTCAAATGTTAATTTATATATTTTTTTAAAAAAATGATTTCCTTCCATTTATAAGAAAAATCTCAATTCTTAGTATCTTGCTTAATTTTAAATTTTTATTTTAGTTTATTTTTAAAAGTGGAAAAGTAGCCTGGCACAGTGGCACATGCCTGAAATCTCAGGAATTTGGGAGGATGAGGCAGGAGGATGGTGGTTCCAGGGTATCCTTAAAAACTTTGTACCACAGACTCTTTGTCAAGAAAAAGAAAAGAGAGAAAGAAAGAAAAGAAAAAGAAAAAAGAAAGAAAGGTTGTCGGGTAAAGGTGTAGTTCAGTGGTAGAGTCCTGGGTTCAATCTCAGTATTACAGAAAGAAAAAAAAAAGATAGAAAACCATAGAAAATTAAATGAAACAACTGTTCTTATATTCATGAATATTCATGCTTATTAGCATTTGATTACATTTATTGCTTTTCACTATAAGAAATAATGAAGTACAGGTACTTCTGAAATTCACTTTAAGCTACCTCCATTTCCCTCTCACCTTCATGATTTTTCAGTGCATCCTTTAACTCAGTTTCACATATTTGTAATCATAGGTCACATGTATAATTTGTGTTTTAAAAATAACCTTTAAATCATTTCCTTCTTCATTTTGCTTTTCTACTAATTACAATGTCATTTATCAACTTTTGTTGATAAGTGTCAATATTTTCCCTCTTTTTTAATGTTTTATTTCATATATATTTGTCACATTGATTTTATTCAATATATTTATATCATTTCTTTGAACATTTCTTTACTGGTGCTTTGACCCACTAAGTCTAACGTAAGACTTTTTTTGTATATATTTTTACATTTAGATTTTATTGGGATTATAAATTGCCATACTAGTCTTCTTTCTGTTACTATAACAAAAACCTGATGAAAAATACATTTATTCAAAGTAAATGTTTATTTTGGCTCACAGTTTGGAAAGTTGCAGTCATGACCTTGCTTTGGACCCATAGCAAGTGTTAGATTTGGAAATGACCTGTCCCACAAGACTACTGTATTAATGCAGGGATACTCAGAGGTGAAATAATTGGATTGTGAGAGTGGTAACCTAATCAGCTCAACCTAGCCTGAATGAACTGGATGGTAACTACATGCAGGTGGGGCATAACTACATGAAGTGCATCCCTGAGGGTGTGCCCTAGAAGGGTTTATCTTCTCTGTGGTCACTTCCACCTTTCCTCTCTCTGCTTCCTGTCCAACATGGCAGTGCATCTTCCCTCTGCCATGCTCTTCCATCATGATGTACTGTCATACTGTTGGTCCACAGCAATGAAGTTGGTCCACCATGGACTTAATCTCTGACATCAGCAGCCAATATGGACTCTCTTTCTTGTAAGTTGTTCTTGTCTGTTATTTTGGTCACAGTTATGAAACACTGACTAACACATGGGGG
Source organism: Ictidomys tridecemlineatus (assembly GCF_052094955.1). Classification (NCBI taxonomy): domain Eukaryota; kingdom Metazoa; phylum Chordata; class Mammalia; order Rodentia; family Sciuridae; genus Ictidomys; species Ictidomys tridecemlineatus. The sequence goes on along the minus strand of NC_135477.1, from coordinate 238,773,303 downwards.
AAAAGGTCAGTTTTCCCCTTGGCTGGTGAAGTAAGAAAGACAAAATGGTGAGATCTCAGAATCCTCTTTGAGGACATGCCCACAGGGACCTAATTTCCTCCTACTAAGTTTCACCTCTTAAGGTTTCCACAACCTCCCAATGCTGTCAAGCCCAATACCAAACCTACCTGTGGGCCTTTGGGAGACATTTTTCATTTATAGCAACACACAATTTGAGGTAACAGTTCGACATAAAACCATATTCTTTGTTTCAATTATATTTTTCTGCCTGTAGGTGGCATGTTTTCACCTTTTCTTATGTGCATTGGCTATGTCTCTTTCTTTAGGTGTAAATTGCCTATTTAACATATTTATAAATTTTTAATGGAGAATTCCCCTCCCCATTTTGTTATATAGTATTCATATATTCTATGGGAGGATTCTTTTTTTATTATATTCATTACTGTTTTTCTTTGTACTTTTGTTTTTACATTTTCTAACTTCTTGATTGTGCTCAAAATACATGTTGAACTATAAATCTTGCTTTATAATGTTTTTCCAAACCAATCATTAATTTATACATAAACAAAGTACTATGTTTCTAGTCTCTATTATAAAGTTTACCTGAGCTGGTCACGGTGACATACATCTGTAATCCCATCTGCTTGGAATGCTAAAGCAGGAGGATGGCAAGTTTAAAGCCAGACTCAGCAATTTAGCAAGTCCCTAAGCAACTTAGAAAGACAGTGTCTCAAAATAAAAAATAAAAAAGGGCCAATTCCCAGTGCCAAAAAATTATCTGAAACACAATATCTACATTGAGTATACATATATTGTTTCAAGTATAGTATAAGAAACTTTATAAAGAAAAATATTCAAAATATGTCAGCCATATCTCAAGTTTTTCTAATATTACCCTAGTATTGATTATTCTTTAAATTTGTATTTGTGCATATATTCAATATATATCATGACATGTCTATCTCTAGAAAATTAAAGTATGTTACTACCCATTAATATTTCAAAATCAACTTGAAATAATTGTTTTTCTTGAATAGTATGACTTTGTGGTTATTTTCTAAAATATCTTATTTTTTATAAAAGATAAGAGCAATTTCAAAATACAGTACATAAAAAAAGTGTAATGAAATGTGGACAGATATGACAAGACAAGTTTTTCTCTCTGGTAAAATTATTGCTATTTTACACACCATTTACATCTGCATACATTTTATTCGCACAAACTGCATTTCAATTTTTTTTTGTAAACAGATTTTGCAACTAATTATACAGTTGTATTTTCTTGTTACCAGGCAATAGAAGTATACTCTTAACAAAAAAGAAAAATACTTTTGAAACAAAACATGAAAAATGTTAAATGACGAAAATTTTTCAACTTTTATTTTTGAATAAGTGTTTTAACTTCTTACTTATGTACTCTAAAACCTGGTGAAACTGAAACCAATAGAAGAAAAGAAATAAAGCCATCAATAATTAAACAATCTATATTTATTTCCTGAGGATTTTTTAAAAATACAGATACATCATGATAGAGCATTATGCTTTGCAAGATTCAAACAGAAATGATGAACATTTGAAATTTGGTAGTTATTTTTCTATTTTCCTGAAGTTGTACTTTTGCTCTTAGTGTCAAATTAAAAATGAAAGCCAGGTTTTTTGACTTTGTAATTTAAGATTGTATGTGTGTGTGTGTGTGTGTGTGTGTGTGTGTGTGTGTGTGTATGAGTTGTGGGGTATTATTTATAGCCTCATTTTACTTCTCATGTCATTATTGGAATGTCCCTTTGATATACTTTTTTTCTGTACTTAGTGTTTCTATTGGACTTAATATAGAATGCACACACTGGCTTTTTCATATAAATTCTTTCAAAATATTTATTTTTTTTTCAAGCATGCCTAAGCTATAATCTATTTATACCCTCATTTATACTGATCTTGCTAAGGACACCACCATTCATACCCCTGAAGGGCCCAATACCACCATCCAAAAAACAGCTACCATCAGTGACTCCTAAGTGAACTATTCATGCAGGCATGACCAATTTTATAATTTCAATACTCCTTGAAATATTCAAGAGCATGCTGACACAGTATTTTATCACACTAATATTAGGTGATTTATTCCTTTCTCTAATGATTGTCTCTTGGTCCAAAACTGCTATCATTTTAATATACAGCTCAAAGACTATTCAACTAAATTTTATTTGTGATTTGCTTGCCCAGCTTGAATATTTCCTTTTCTATTTGATTTCTGAAAAGTTTGAACAAGCATACAGTTACACACACAACAAATATGTTTTGAAATATATTCTAGTCTCTGAAAAAATTTATATAATTTAATTGATTATCTGCTTAATGATCTGAATGAAGTTATCTTGACTTTATTGCTTGATTGCTGCCCTATATTATGCACTCCTCTCAACCTGATATTTCTGTTTTGTTTGGATTTCTTTTCTTGAGCTAATACATGAACCACACATATTAATTTAACATTGTCACTCTCTGATTATATATTTAAAATTATATATCTATATTTTATGTATTAATAGAGCATTAATGTTTTTAATAAAGAAGCTCTTAGATTTAACAATTAATGGTCATACCAATTTTTGTAATTCAGAATCATCTATTATTTTTCACCTACTTTAGTATTTTCAGTTATTGACTCCTTTATTCAATTAATTATTGTGTTCATGACTAAAAGCAAATTTTTAATAAAGCATGTTTCAATGTTTATTCTAATTAACTCTTTTAAAATATATTTTAACTTAAAAAATGTTACAAAGTTAGTTCACTCTGGTTACTGTGATGAATCACCACAAAATTTGGTGGCTTCAGCAGCAGAAAATTTCTTATAAATCAGGTGGCAAAAAAGTAAAGTCTGTATTACTGTGTTGAAATCGTGGTGTCCATAGGGCAGCCGTTTCATGACCCCCCCCCCAACCCCTACCCAGGAATTCTAAGAGAGAACCTGTTCTTTTCCTTTTCCAATTTTTGGTGACTGCTGGGTACTGTAGTATATCCACACTTTAAGGAGAGCATTTTCAGAACTCTCTCATCATCTTCATGACATTTCTCCCCTCTCTGTGTATCAATCCTCCCTCTGTCTTCCTCTTATAAGTATGTGTAAAATGTCATTTAAGAGCAATCCAGATAAACCTGGACAAATGTCCCACCTCAATTTCTTAAAGCTACTCACCTCTGCAGATATTCCCCTTTAAAGAAGCAGTTTAAGAGATCATTCAGAGGTTCCCTGGATCAGGACACAGATATCTCCCGGAGTCCCATTTTATTGTTTACAGCATGTGGTTTAATAGTTTTTATTTTCTCTTTGTTTCTTGAGTCCTTCATGATATACATTTTTGTTATGGCTTATTTTCGATAACATAAACTGCAGGTAGAATGGAAATGGAAACCCTTTGGTTCACATATTTGCATCCCCACTCAATAATAAATTATTATTTTCAAGGTAATCCTTAAGAGAAGCTCAGAACATGTGCTTCTTCGATCTATGAACATGAAATGGCTACTTTTAGATGTATGTTTTGCTTTAATTGAAGTGCTTGATTGCTTAATCTGGGTTTTCTCTACTCCTGTTCAGCCGTGGATCCTTCATTGGCTTGCTGAATTAAGTACTAGAATCTATTAATATTTACATTTTATGTTTTTTTCTTTTTTCTTAGTCATTAGAACACAAAATGTTAAGAAATTACCAAGCAACATGATACAATATTTTAAATATAGAGATGCAACAAGAGCTGAATTATAAGAACAACATGATTTTTACAAAATTATTATTTTTTAAGTTAATTCTTTTTTTAAATTTTAAAATTTGTTCTAAATAGTTATACATGACAGTAGAGTGCATTTTGACATCATACTTAAATGAATATAACTTCTCATTCTTCTGATAGTGCAGGATGTAGAATTACACCAGTCGTAATCGTATATGCACCTAGGATCATAAGGTCCTATTCATTCTGCTATTCTTCTAACCCCCATATCCTCTCCCCCTCCCTCCCCTCTAATTCAAAGCACCTCAATTATTCCCTAGCCTCCCTTATACCACAAAATTATTTATAAGCGCAAAGAATAAAAATGTACAAAATTTTAACACTAACACAGCTGTTTAATACGTTGCATTAACTTCATATGATGCTTAATTCTCAGCTTCCAAAATTCATTTTATAGAAGAATATTTAATGGTATACAAAATGCAGAGAAGCAAGCTGTAAAAGAGCAAAACCACAATAATTTTATTTGTTTTAGAAATTATGTCTTGATAGTATTCCAGTTTATGAAATTATGTATAATAATCAAAACAAAGAAATTATATTTTTGTGGGGGGCAGTGCTGGGTATTGAACCTAGGGCCTTGTGCATGTGAGTCAAACACTCTATCTGAGCTATAGCCCCGTCCCAGAAATAATGTTTATACATTCTGTCTACCCCAAAAAAGAGAAAATTTTGGTTTCATTGATTTTCCCAACTGAAATTCTTTCTTCTCCCCACTGATATTTCTGGATCCAATGTGAAGACAAAGTTGCATTTAGCTTTCATTACATCCTTAGTTTCTTATAATATAGTATGATTTCTGAAGATTACTTGTTTATCAATACCTTGACACTATTGAAGAGTACAGGACAGGTTTTGTATAAAATGATTCCTTCCTAAATTGGATGTGTCTGATGTTTTCTCCTGAGGCCAAGGCTGGCTATTGGGGAGAAATGCCACAGGAATGACTGTCCTGATCACTTGAAGTCAATATGACTTACTATATGTGATGTCAACCTTAACAATGGATGAGAGAGATGCCTTCCAGTTTTCTCCACTCCAAAGTTACCAGTTTTAACATTCTTTTCTTAACTAGTTTGAAATGAGTATCAAAAAAAAAAAAAGAAGAAGAAGAAGAGGTTTGGGACATATGTTGAAATAACCAACAATCACAGAAATTGACAAATATTTTGAATAATATATTTTTTTGACAATGAAAATATCCTGTTTTTTCTTGAAATTGCTCCTCCTTTTGCATTTGTTCATTGATCTTGCCTGCAGTAATTTTTCCTGAATATTGAACTGGTAGGTTTTCATTCTCCTCATTTGAAGTCTTGTGTAAAGAAAAAAAAAATGCTCCCATCAATTTAAATAGCCATGTATTTATAATACAAACTCAGATTTATTTGAGGAACTATAATCCAAATAAAATATAAAAAGTATTTTCTTAGTAATTTTATTATTTTTTATTATGGATTTTTTATTTGATGGCTCAAGCCTTGGCTATTAGAAGCTCTGTCTGGTTGGTAACTCTTTCCTAGTGACTAGGTCCCATTCTCTTTTTCTTCCTTTTCTTTGGTTTTCAAACCCCCCTACACACACCTTTGGTGATATATTTGCTTAACTACATGTCTGAGCACTTTCTCCCAATCTGTTACTATGATATGCTCCAAATGTAATTTATGTTTATCTTACTTCAGTCCTATCATCAGACTGTTTTTCAGAGATCCCAGTTTTTTTAATTGGAAAAGGATATTTAAAAATGAATACATTAATGCTCCGTATGCTTGTGGCTACTAGCGTGTCATTTTTTTCTGGAACTACTTGTTTTTCCAATCTATAAAGCATATGGTATGCTGACTCACCTATATGCATCCATACCTGCATTTATTTCAGTTTCTACCCCTCTCTCTCTCTCTCTCTCTCTCTCTGTATATATATATATATATATATATATATATATATATATATATATATATATATATATATACATATGTTTGTGTGTGTGTGTGTGTGTGTACACATGTGCTGAGAGCCATTGCCAAGTAGGAATGACACATGGCAATTTCTTTGTCAGCCTACCCCATGTTGCTTAGAGGAAGGACTCTCCATTGTGGACCCAGGTCATTTGTAGTGACTGCATGAAAGCTGACCTTGCTCAAGGACCAGGGCGGATCTGGGTTTAGAGCGGATCAGGGTTTAGGGTGCTCCTTGGGTTTAGGGCGGTTCCAGGTTTAAGGTGTACCCTGCTGGCATCCCGCTCCTTGAGTATTTTGGGGATTCAGATCCCGGTGGAGAGTGTGGATTTTCCCCAGAATGTGTGTGTAGAGTGCCGGTGTTTGAGAATAAAGAGTTGCTGTTTGAATCTGCAAGGTGTGAGTGGCTGGTGATTTTGTGCCCAGCCAGACTGCATGTGAACACTCATGCTTGTGCTAATGTTCATTTCTTTGACTAGGTCAGGACCAAAAGGCTCATTCTAGCCCATCTCTTTCTGTTTATTTGTAATTTCTCTCACTGGAAGTAAAAAGCCTGTTTTCCACTGTCTACAATTTATTTACTAATTTGTTCAACCTGATATACACATACAGAAGTTTCAGAATGACTAAGTGGTAACCCAATGAAGTACAAATTTACCAACGAGAGATTTTTGTACTGTTCCCATTTGTCTTTAGCCTTTAAAAAATCCAGTTAAAACACTGTTTTCAAAGTTTCTTAGATCAGCTCCTTTTCCACCACTCCTTCTCATGAGGTTCATCATGCATTTGCATGACAGAATCAATTGTCACTATCTGCATTCCACTCTAGCATCCCATTGCACATATCCTAAAAATTTTTTTAGTCTAAATATATTGCATTCACTATTTATGACAGTTCAGTTACATGGGTTTTGACATATATATATTGCCATCCAGAAAATTCCTACAGATACTTCCATCATCCCAAAATTCTCATCATGAGGTTCTTTTTAATAACTTTTCTTTACCTCATCCCACCTCAAACACTTGTCTCTTATTCCTGTTTATATTTTTTCTTCTCCTAGAATGCTACACAAATGGAATCATATAATATCTAGTACTTTGCATCTGAATTGTTTTAAATAGCCGCACTTTTAAAAGATGCATGTAAATGTAAATGAAATAAAAATAAATTTAATTTTTTAAAATTGGAAATCAAGAAGAGGGCATGGCCAGAGCTGATTAATTCAGTGTCCCAATAACATCTTCCAGTATGATCTGTCATTCTATTCTGCCATCTTCCACATTTAAGAGTTATGTGTTAAATTGTTGACCCAAAAGGTATGTTACAGTTTTAACTCTTGGTACTTGTGTATGTGACCTTATTTGGAAGTGCAGCCTTTTGGATATAATCAAGTCAAACCAAGGTCATAATGAATTAATGTTTACCCTCATCAAACATAACTGTCTCCATTAGATGAAGAGAAGAAAAACAAACATATATGGACAGGAGAATGTCATGTCCAGACACAGACACACAGAAACAGGGAGAATACCTGTGACAACAGAGGTGATACAGGCTTGATTTTTGTAGTCACTAATCCAGGAATGAATGCCAAGGATTGCTAGCAACTTCTAGAAGCTATGGAGAAACATAGAAATATTCTTTTTAGGAATATTCTGGTTGAACATTTGTTTTTATAATATTTAAAGATTTGTCTTATAGCAGAAGACAACACAATAACTTGGAGCAGATGAAAGGCAGTCTTCTGTTAATTTGTAACTTATTACATTGAAAGTAAACAGCCTATCTCCCACTATCTGCATGAGAGAAAGCTCCAAAGATGGGGTACACAGAGGTTGTACACAGGACAGAGTGTCAGGTGGAGCCCAAAGGCCAGTTTTTGAAAGGTCAAGGTATAGCTAGGTTATGCCCCCTGGTTATAGCTAAGTTTCCCAAGATCCCTATGGCTATGGGAATATTGGTTGTCTCTAGTTTTCTGGTACCTGTTCCCCTGCACAACTGATGGATTTCCAAGCAGGACCCCAAAACCAGGTCAAGAAATCATTAAACATAAATAAAAGTACACTTACAGCAGGACACTGCTAACAGTTTGATTTTTAACTTTGATGTTCCAGAATTTGAAGACAATAAATTTGTTTCCTTAACTACCAAGTTTTCTAATACTTTGCTAAGGAAGTCTTAGAAAATTAATACAGTAGGTAATATCTGAACTTCTGGAAAATATTGAGTGTATAGTATGGTTCAATAAATCAGATGAGAATTCATTTCTGTGTCTATAGTATGCTAATCAAATAAATGAGTTTTTTTAAAAAAATTCATCCTCCTGTTATGTGAACCAATAATGTTTTTTAATCAGTGCAGAATGTAACATTGGTATGGTTTACTAATTTATCAACATGGCCTATCAATTTCTGGGAGTGTAGTATTGAAGTCCCCACCTGTTTCTCCATTCCAATATGTTTTTTAATGTAATTTTTAAAATTTATATATGACAGCAGAATGCCATTACAATTCTTATTACATATAGAGAGCACAATTTTTCATATCTCTGGTTGTATACATGGTATATTCACACCAATTTGTGTCTTCATACCTGTACTTTGGGATAATTAATGATGGTGGAATGTGATGATCATTACTATTCAATGTGTTTTTAATTCATGTATTTGAAAGCCCTAAAGTAAATTATATACATAATTAGGATTATTATGCTTTCTTGAAAACTGCTCACCAGATATATTCATTTTTATATTTATAACTCTTTTTCAAGATCTGTCTGATTGTCTTGAGTTTATATCACATATTTTAATAATGTAAATCCATCTTTAACTATACTTTAAGAATTTGTAGAATAATAATTCTAAGATCCTTTATACCTAATTGGTGTCTCTCATTCTTTGTTCCATTACAGTCAAATCTTTCCCTTTTTCATATGCAATAAATATAGTACAAATTTACAGCAGGAAATCCACATTCATTTAGATAAATTAAAATTAAAAACATATATTTTGTCTTTATTGTTCCATCTCTAAAACTTACTGTTTGTAGTCATCCAACTTTTGATTAAATTGCACTCTATGTGGCTAAAAACCTCTCTGCATCTTTCCTGTGAACAACCAGTAGGAATCATGAAGGAAAGATGTATAACACAACTTCCATATGTCTGCAGAATGCAGGGTCCTGGCACTGTTACCTTATACAGCATTAGGCCTTTTTTAATCTGTTAAGCATTTCTTCCCTTATGATTATGATTGTGTAGCATTTACCTTCAGAAAGAAAATATGAAACCTTGTTTCTTCCAACAAGTGCCTCTTCCTCCAGATGCAGGTTTAGTTACTTACCCTATAATGCCAGTCTTTTGTTGTTTAAAGAAAAAACAATTTTAAATTTGGAATATGAGGCCACTTTCTTTAAAATAAGGGTAGCACTCATTCTGGAGCTAAACCTCTTATTTGAAGTCAGAAATGAATACTTTCAATTTTAAGAAAACGCACAGATAAATATAAAATTAAATCAACTTATTTCAGAATTCACAATATCTACAGATTTACATGTTGAACCTTTCCATATTTCCTTGTATTAAAAACTTTTTGTATAATTACTTTTATCAAAATTATAGAATTATGAACATAGTATTATGAATATTCAAAATAAGAAATAGAATAGAGATATCTGAGAGAAAAGAATACCATTGAGAATAAATAGTTGAATGTTTAATTATTTAGAAACCATAGATTGTTAATTAGTACTAATTGTTAACATTTGCTAATTTTTTAAAAATTTAGTATAATGATAAAAGGGATACAATTTAATAAACAGTACCTTTTCTTATCTTTGTACCTGGCAGAGGAGCAAGAGATTTTTTTTTATTTTATTGCCAGTTTATTTGTATTCTATGTTGTTATTCCGCTGTTCCATCCCTTGCTTGTATAAGTCACGAGATCTTGAGACCCTTCTTGATTTGCCCCATGACTTCTTGGAGTGATATGGGGGAGAAAATCACTTATCCTCCCCTTCAATTTTCTTTCTTTTATTTTTGTATCTGAAAAGGGAAATGGCAATAACTTTTTGTGTCTTTCAAGTCTATTTTGATGATTGATGATATGGCATCCTAAATTCCTTGAAAGAAACGTGATAGATAAAAGTCTACGGGTAATAGAGCCAGATTATAAGTAAAATTTAGAAACACAAACAGAATTGGAAAGGTGAAAATACATTTCAATAGGAAGGTCTCAGCTCACTATTCAAACTTATTTTGATCTGTAAATTGACTTCCCTGTCCCTCACCTACAACAATTACAGGTCTCACAACCACAGCTTGTCTCATATTAAGTGTACCTCCGAGGGGCTCCGTTTGCTGGCCTATCCACTGTCACTAGCTGACTGAACATTAAAACTCACACCTGCTGTGGAGCAGCATGCTCCCTAGTCCAATCGCCAGAGCAGAAAAAAAAAAATAGCGACACAATAGCACCAAGGGGAGCCTTTCTCCACCTGCAGTCTAATTGCCTCCAAGAACCCTTGAGGAAGTCTGGAACTGAACATTGTTCAAGAAAGACAAATAGAAAATTAGGCATGTTTAGTTTCAATTCAATCAATTCCTTTAGCTGTTACAGAGATGACTATATATACATGCATACATATATAACTACACCCCCCCACACACACACACACACTTTTTTATTTTTACTTTTCTAATACAGAGTGTCACCATGTTGCCCAGACTGGCCTCCAATTCAGGGGCTCAGGAAACCTACTGTCTCAGAATCTTTGGAAGCTAGGTGTTAGCCAGTGTGCCTGCTCATCTCCACTACCTCTTTATGATCTAATGATAATTCTTTTCCTACTGTAAAGGAGATGGGAGGATTTTTGAATATTTTTTCCTGTAAAAGATAGGTTGGGCCTTGAAATTTGGCAGAAAACAAGCATGATGATAATAGCTGCTTTCTGTGTCTTGTTTTGCTTTAGATTGTTTTCTATTGAGTTTGGAGGGAAGAACATCACTCAGTTTTGTGACATGTCATGGGGAGCCTAAGAGTAAAGAGTAAACATTAAATGAAATGTCGGGACAAAAAATGGGAAGTGAGACCAAAGTTTGATACAAGGAAGATCATAGATGGGAGAAAAGGCTGTTTTATAATAAAGGGATCTTTGTTTTTTGCACAGAAAAGTGCTGCTATTAGGAGATAATGCTGTTCAATTAGTTCATGTATGTGTACAAACAGCCACACATTTTTGGAAATCAACTTTGCTTACAACAATTAAGAGAAATGTTATATTTTCTTACATGCTTTTTTTTTGGGCAATACTGATTACATGAATTCTTTGAAGTTTCACTTTTTTGAAGTAGATAACTGAAGAGTGAATACATTTGACATAAAAATAAATTTAGATGAAAGTGATGAATTTATACAGTACTTAAATTAGGTATTAGTAAGTCATCATTAAAAGATAATAGACCACCCCTGTATGTTCTGTGTCCACCCCAACTTCTGATCTGTTTTAATTTGTTTCCTCTGATAGCACAATCTCCAACTTTCACTCTAAATATATCATATATATATCTTTTGATAAACTTTTCCCACATTCGTGTCCCTGTCACAGCCCTTCAAGGTTAGTGAGCTCTTGAGTTATATGAACACATGTGTTTTAAGACTCTCTTAAGATGCCCAAATTTATGGAGCCAGACACTTGGTTCCATGTGATAGTGACTCCTTGATCTGCAAAGGGAGGTTCTTCATGAAGAGTGACGCATCTTTCCAGCCTATGACATTCCATGGCCTTTTTTTTCTTCTCTCAATGTCCCATATATGCAATGTAAACTTGTTTGTACATAGCGTGACCCTACGTGATCCTGGCACTAAAGAAAGAAGCAGCAATGAGAGCATCCTGACAAATCCTGGCAGCATTCAGACATCTTTGTTCACTGCTTTAAGGGAAATGTTTTGAACCCAATCCATGAGTCAAAGACAGAATCACAAGTGCATGTATCACAAAATGGGAGACAAGTATCTGTTGTCAAAAGTATTATCTTGCAGAAACCCTGATGAATCAAATTTGTGAAATCTATGTCCTATTTTCAAAAAGCCTGGATCCTTGAATAAATGAATACATATGCATAGAAGCCTAGAGAACAACAAAGTCTGTAAAGAATTATTAGTGAAAAATTTTTTAAAAACTCCTTTGAACTTTGTTGTATTGTTTTTGGCAACTAAAAAATCAAAACTTTCTATTTTTAAAACAGTTTTAGATTCACAGAATATATAAACAAATTTGATCCAGACTGTTTTGTATATATTAAGGCCTTTCCTATCTTAATGTTTTGTACTGACTTATCTTTCTATTTAAATTTAAGTGACTATCTCTTTTTTTTATCATTTGTAGTTTTTTTTTATTTGTTGCTATAACAATTTATCACAAAGAGTGATATTAAACAACACATATTTGGGCTGGGGATGTGGCTCAAGTGGTAGCATGCTTGCCTGGCATGCGTGTGGCCCGGGTTCCATCCTCAGCACCACATACAAACAAAAGATGTTGTGATTGCCGAAAAAAACTAAAAAATAAATATTAAAATTCTCTCTCTCTCTCTCTCTCTCTCTCAAAAAAAAAAAAAAAAAAAAAAACCCAACACATATTTAATACCTTATGATCCTGTAGGTCAGAAGTCAAACATGGGTCTCATTGGTTCCAATCAGTGGCAGCAAAGCTGTGTTTCTTTCTGTGGGCTCTAAGAGTGAATTGGTGTTCTTGCCCATTCAGGCCCCTAGAAGATGCTTGTGTTCCTTTGCTCTGAGGCCCCGTCCTCTGTCTTCAACAACAACCTTGCATTTATCTGAGCTTTTTCCCTGGTCAATGTATCTTTCTCTGACTCTGCTCTTCTTGTGCTCCCTTCCACTTTCAAGGACACTAATGATTTCATCGGTTCACACCCGATAAATCAGATTAATACCACTCTTTTAAAATCAGCAAACTTCATTCAATCTGCAAACTTAATTACCCTTTGCTAGGGAAAATAACATATTCACAGGTAGTATATTGAAATTAGGACATGGGCATCTTCATGGGTTCTGCCTACCACAATGAAAAGTAAACGCCATCTCCCGAGAGGGAACTTTATTTATGCAAGTAAATTGGTCCTTATGTATTTTTTTGTATCACATTAGTTTCTTTAATTCTTGCTCCTATCAGACATTGGACCTGTTTTTAATAATTAGTTAATTTCTTTATCTAATGCTACTACTGGAAGATGTGATGTATAAGAGAAGGAATCCTATCTAGTTTCTGTGCTCAGGATCCATCACACAGACTCACCTCAGAAATGGAGTATTGTCTTCAATAAATAATTATGTAAGCTTGTCTATGTCAGAAATTCTTTCAGTCTCTTCTATTGCTCATTCAGAATGGCTGTTTACCAGACGGGCTGCATAACTAATACCAAAGGTTTTATCTTTGCTCCTTTTATTTAGCTTCCTTTCCTCTTTTTTGTTTAAATTTCTGAGTTTTCATTTATTTATTTTGAAATGTATCTTATAGAAGCTTCAGGGGAAAAAAAAGAATATGTAAAAATCAATGTTCATTTTATACTATATGGCTGACATTTTCCAAATATCTGAGTCCTCATTAGAATTTAGCTTTATGGTCCTCTAGAGAATAATTAAGGTAATATTACTTCATTGAACTTGTTTTTCTATTGAATTGGAAACTTTTGGTCACTGATCTTAATGTATACAGGTAAACATTCACATTTGTTAACTATCTTTTAAAGTTTTATTCCTTTCTAATTGTAATTTAATTCTTCAAAATAAACAATTATTTTTACCATTTTGTGATCACAATTTATTTTAATGATTAAAGTTACATTTTTTCCCAAGTGAAAGCAATAAAGTGAATTGACTAAGATGAAAAAATAAATAGAAAATTATACAATATAAACATGTGAAATTGCTTTATATACATCATTAAGTGACAGAGAAGATGAAACAATTATTTAAAAATTAGAATATTTGAAGTAAAAATGTTTAAGAATATCGAGATTTAATGTTATAATATTTAAGTTGGTATTTATAAAAGTATACTCCATGTTTAGAGGTTGTTTCAATGGATTATTAATAATATATTTTCATAGAGAAATTATATTATTTTAAACTTTAAGAAAATTTATAGTAAGTGTAGTATACATTATGTCCACAGATACAAATATGTTTTATAATGAAAATAGCAGCTTAAGAATTTAAATAATATATGTAATATGGGCTATGGTTGTAGTTCAGTGGTATAGTGCTTGCCCATTATACATTAGACTCTGAGTTCAATTAAAAGTACTGCAACAAAAAAGGGGCGCGCTCCTGGGCCGGCTCGCATCTCCGGCCTGAGTGTTTTAGGACAGATCAGACAATTTGTAACAATGCCTGAAATAAAGACCAATCATCTAGATGAGAAACAAGTCCAACTCCTTGCAGAGATGTGTATTCTTATTGATGAAAATGATAATAAAATTGGGGCTGACACCAAGAAGAATTGCCACTTGAATGAAAACATTGACAAAGGATCATTACATCGTGCTTTTAGTTTGTTCTTATTTAGCAGTGAAAATAAGCTTCTGATACAGCAGAGATCAGATGCTAAAATTACCTTTCCAGGTTGTTTTACCAACACTTGTTGTAGTCATCCATTAAGTAATCCAAGGGAGCTGGAAGAAAATGGTGCCATTGGTGTAAGGCGAGCAGCACAGAGGCGTTTGAAAGCTGAATTAGGAATTCCTTTGGAAGAGGTTCCTCCAGAAGAAATGAATTATCTAACACGAATTCACTACAAGGCACAATCTGATGGTATCTGGGGTGAACATGAAATTGATTATATTTTGTTTATGAAGAAGAATGTAACTTTGAATCCAGATCCCAATGAAATTAAAAGCTACTTTTATGTGTCCAAGGAAGAACTAAAAGAACTTATGAAAAAAGCAACCACTGGTGAAATTAAGGTTACTCCATGGTTTCAAATTATTGTGGACACATTTCTCTTTAAATGGTGGGATAACCTGAATCATTTGAATCAGTTTGTTGACCATGAGAAAATTCATAGACTGTGAATGTGTAAATGAATGATTATTGAAAAATTTCCTTACCTAGTAAACTTAGGATGGTTTTATTGTTGTTTTAAAATTGGATTCCCCATTAGGACAACTTTTATGATATTTGGATACATTACAACCAGAGTTTGTGTGTGGGAATAAAATTCAGTTGGCATATAATTTTGTTACACACCCAATCTACATGCACTGTTATTTGTAAAAAACATTTATGAGAGAATTGTAAAATGAGAGAGCAAATAAAACATGAACTGTCCAAATACATGGTTATAACAAATTGAAAAAAAAAATAAAAGTACTGCAATACATACATATTGTATATTATATATATAAAACATATATTATATATATATATAAATAATAAAGTAGCTAAATGCTCATTTATATATAAAAAAATTAATGTGCCACTAATTTATTACAATGCAAGACCATTAAAGCAATTTTTAATTTATTTTTATAGTTTAAAAGACAATTAGATTAAAACTTATCAAAATATTAAATTTATGTGTTAAACTTATTCATACATGTATTTATTGTAATTCCTGAGTAAACAGTAAAATAAATTCCGAATATTTCTTTAAGCTTTTTGAAGTTGAATTAACCTTAAAACATTATTTTTTTCTACAACACAGACAATAATTAATGTTCCTAATTTGTGTATCTTATTTTCCCCCAATTTAGTTAACTTCTGCTTGTTCAATGAACCAAAGTAAGATCTTCACAAATAAATATCAAGTAAACATAAAAATGGAAAAACAAAGTTAATTTGTAAATGTTTGGTTTCCTCTTTATCTAGTTCTAGGGAAATATATAATATTGATTCTGTTATTGAAGATTCAGCAGAATAAAGTTGAAAACTAATCTTGTAGCATTTTGACTTTAATAACTTTTATTTCATAGTCAAAGCTAACTTGAAGAATCCGGTTGTGAAGGACAGGTATAACTTTGTTGAGAGACTCTGAAAACCTCTTCTTTATTTTGTGTTTCTACACTGACAAATAGTAAGATAAACAATGTAGGCATCAAACACATCTACCTTCTTAGAGCTGCTTAAGGGCCACAGAGAATAAAAATGAAAGAAATGGGAAAAATAATAGACGGAGACTCTCTGGATTCCTTCTTACAAGATAATGTAGCATAGGGAGAAAGAGGATCACTTTACAATGAAGGTGAACTCTCAGAGCAAATTTTGTAAACTTATATCATTCCAGGCAATTTGAGATAATGCAATCTTCAAGTATGAATAAGGTAATTACTGGATATTCAGTGACCTGTCTGTCAGAAAATCACTAGGTCAATCACCCAAAGACTCAATAGATTCACAACTGTTTATTTATACCTGGGGCAAAAATCAGAACAGTAAGAAATAAAAAAATAATAATTTTAAAATAATAATAAAAAAGGACATAAATAAAAAAATACAGATGCTCATTTTCTAGTTTTTAGTAGTGAAAATTTTCAAAGCCATTAATATAAAAAGAAGTCATGATGAAATTTATTTTCACACATTCTGTCACATAAAATCAGAATTAAAAACAAAAAAATCTATTTTTATAACTCAAAGCACAAATTAAATTAAATGCTTTCTAAATTTTTGATACAAATTTATGAGGATTTTAGTTTGTAAAAAGTTCCCAAACAGTTCATGAGAATTAAGAATCAAAGGGGAGAAAATATGGAATTTACGCTTCATTCACATTTTTATTTATAATGAGTAAGCAGATGAGGCTGAGGTATAGAGGACTGAGCCATCTCTAGATAATGATGCAATATGAAAGCCTGTCATGCAGTCACTCTGACACTTGGTTTATAATGGTTAAACTAGAAAATGTACAGAATACATAAAAATGTCATTTCCCTCTTCAAGGATATTTTCCATATGTGGTAAATGAAAAACAAAAACAAAACAAACCAAAAAAAAAATCATCATCCATTACAAATGGGAACCCTAAATACTGCATTATGACTTTATTTTATATGCATAACTTTCCCTAATGGCTTAAAAATTTTTGGAAGAAAAGATATTATGCTCATAAAGAATATGTTTCACTTTCTGAACAGACTCAATTTCCCCTACATGGGGTAGCCAATTTTAAATGTTTCATCAGCGATTCAATTTAATTCAACAAAAACTGAAGTCATCATCTTCCTTCCCATAGTCCTGATCCACTTTCATGCTTCCTGTTTTACTTAATGGTATCATCATTCACCCAATCAACAATTTCAAGATTGTGGACTCTTCATTAATTTTCCTTCTCTCTCATCATGTCAGCAAATCTTATTGGTTTCATCTTGACAGAGTATTTAAATTTCTTTCTCTTTCCATTAAGACAACAATATACAGGCCAATGTTAAAATGTGTTTATTTTACAAGTTCATCACCAGCCCTGGCAACATAGTAAGACACTAAAAAAAAAAAAGATAAAAGAAAATGTATTTATCTGTCTATCTATCCCAAAAAGTGCGATCTCAGCAGAATTTATATAGTTTCTCTAAAGTATGGCTGCATTAGCTGAAGTTGAAATACAGCTATTTGTAACAGAGTCCTAAATGCCATCTTTTTCATAATGAATAATATGGTGTTCCTTTCTCTATTATAACTGGGATAATGTTAGCACTTCCCTCAAGGCAACCCAAGTAGCCTGCCTCTTACTACCTTTACCTCCTTGATGCATAGTATCATAAGATGGGGCTTGCCACTTTGAACATGTTTATGTTAGGCAGTTTTCTGTACTGTAACAAAACACAGTGGGTAATCAATTAAAAGGAGGAAATGCTTATTTGACTATTTCAGAGGTTCCATTCCATCAATACATATGGGTCCCATATCAAATAACTGACCTTCCTTAACATTCCAGTACTTGATCCATTCAAAATGCATGTGAAAAGTTCTCCTCTCATATGCTATTGTATAGAATGCCATGAGATAATTAATATAAAGTGCTTAAAAGTGTGCATAACACAAAGAATTATTTCTTTCACTCTCTTTCTCCTTATTGTTATATTATTATTACTGCTGTTATTATTTATCATTTTATTATTATTATTACTTCCTGAGGCCTAATAAACTATTGCTGTATTTTTAAAATTTCATTGCCTATAGGGCAGGGAATGCCCACATATCCTTGGCAAGTTTACTCTATATCATTAGCATAGGCTGTTTGGCAGAAAAAAATTACGTTGAATCTTTGTGAGAAATTATTGAAAACTTCCAGGTATACCTGGATCAACTGAATAATTATAACGGTAGCTAAAGATGTGCACAGGCACTTGGAAATCGTGGATTGTCCTTTCTAACGTACAGCCACCTCCAAGATGCTCTAGAAATTAGAAAGACGCTTGAGCATTTCAATTGCTTTTCTGATATTCTTCCATGAAATTGCTATGAATCTTATTAACATTCCCCCTTTACCTCATCATTGCAATTCCTGAGTAAGATGAGAAGGGCAACCTGACAAGAACTAACTGTGACCAAATGGCACTGCAGGTGGGCAGAGCTTGGTCTTTTTGATACAGAATGAAATAACAGAGGCAAGGTGAAGACAAGACATGATTGATTCTTTGGGGAATGATCTAATATTGTTTGTATCTCTTCTATTATTAAATGAGACAAATATGGACATTAATTCATAGGCTTAATATAATCACTAGATTCTACATGTAAATTGTGTATCATTATGCCTCTTACCTGATAAATGGGGTAATATGCTAGGCAATATTTGAAAAAGAATGAACTGTATATAATTGTGTGTGTTATAAGAGCTGAGAAGATGGATCAGAATTCCTCTTGAAAATGTCCAGAAAAGGAAGGCTCCAAAATCATTTAGGAAAAAATATCCTTCTCACCCCTCTAACCTGTGAGGGGACCAGCTACACTGGATGAAACAACAGTCACTGTCCTTCAATAGGTATCTAGTCTCAGTAATTAAACTCACGCTCCACTGAAGGCAATTCAGCAAGCAATAAAGCTCATGAAAGAAGCCACATCATGTCAATAATTGCAGTTGTCCTTTGGATATATGTTCCTAAACTCTGGAGAGAAGGCTTTTTAATGAGCACTAGACTAAGGCACTGAGATGTTACAAATGTGGCAGTGTCTTGAGGGAGAAAGAAAATGCAAACGGTGAAAGATGCTCTGGGACTTTGAATTCAAACCCATCTGTGTCAAGAAACCTATAACTCACTGCTAAAGAGGAGTGGGGCAATTACTTGATAATGTAGAGAGCAACACTTTATGGTGGCAAGCACACACCAGAGGAAAGGGCGGAAACTTGGTTTTAGTACAATTTTCAGAGGTGCATGAGTTATCAGACAATGAGTACAACAACACTCAAGAAGAAGCAGAATATCATTAAAGTTCCTGAAGTACTGTCTTTGCCTTCCTTTGTAATCAGTGTCTTTGATGGATAAAACTATCCCGAATTCTCTCACCAAAGATGACTTTTGCAGCACAAACATAACTTTGTGCTGTTTTTGAGTTTCTGCCTACTTTGAATACTACTGCAATAAACATTCTTGTATAGGCTTTTTGATAAACATGTGCATGTATTTCTACTTAATATACAATGGTATCTTTATTTACATTTCAATTTCTGTGGTTTCAGCCAACTGAGGTCAAAATATTAAATGAAAAATTACCAAAATAATTCTTAATGTTTAAATTGTGTACATTTCTGAGTAGCATTATGAAATTTCATATTTTCCCACTCTGCCTCAGATGGGATATAAACCATTCCTTTGTTCAGGATATCCACACTGTATACACTATCTATCTCTAAGATGTTTAATAGTTTTGTCAGTCATCAGTTCGACTGTTGTGGCCTTACAATGCTTGTGATTAAATAATTCTTATTTTACTTAACAATGGCTTCAAAATGCAAACATAAAAATGCTGGAAATTCAGATATGCTAAATGGAATCATATAAATTTCTTCCTTTAGATATTGTCTCACATAATCATAAGAAAAAGGGTGAGTATAGAGTCTACAGTCACATAACTATTTTTACTGTGTATTGTAATAATTGGTCTATTTTATTATTAGTTATAATTATAAATTGCTTCCTATGCCAAATTTATAAGTTCAACTTTATCATAGGTTCAAATATATATAGAAACTCATAGTATGCATAAGAATTGATACTCTCTAATATATAACTCATCACTAGGCCTCTAGGAATAAATCCCCTGTGAATATTACTCTATACTTTGTGAAAATTGTAGTGTTATCCACATAATATTTATAGTTCATCTTCAGTGATTACAACAAATTTTGAATATTATTACAGAGAAATAAGAAATTAGGTTCTCATGAAAATCTGTACACAAATGTCCATATAAGCTCTATTAGCAATGTCCAAAAACCAAAAACATCAAAAATACATCAACAAAGTGATAAATTGAATCAATATAATCCATGGTAAAGAAACACAATGGAATACTACTCAGGAATTTAAAAATGAACTATTTATATTACAACAACTTAGATTGATCATAGGAGAATAAGAGCGAGAAGTAAAATTTAGTCTAAAAAATCTGCAGACTATATATATATGTTTATGTTTTAACAAAATTCCCCAAATGAAAAAAATATAGAAAGCAGAATAGACAAATGAGTACTAGTCATTAAGGAGAGGAAAAACAAGGGAAGTGAGTGGGTCTCAAAGAATAGCCAAAAGGACCCTTGTGAAGGAAGTATTCTGTATCTGTTTTCTTTGTAGAAATTTATTACTATAAGTGTTTCCTACACCAAGAGATAAAGAAAAGGCAAAAGTGTTGATCTTTGTCTCTGAATAATTATTTTGTTAAATGTTATAATATCTTTTCATAGGTATTATTTTAAATGGGATAATTTGTGCAAAATAAGCTAAACAGATTTAGTTAAACTTCAGATGAAATATGTTTACTTAGTGGTCTCTGCCTTTCTATATCTCCCTGGGGAATCATTTTTATTACTTTGCTTAATTTCCAGTTTCAGCAAATATTGTCAGAACATTCAAATCTTTCAATGGCAGCTGCACATAGACTTTTATAAACAAAATAAAAGTGCACATTAGTCAAACTAATTTTTAGAGGAGTGTTTATAACCATGGAGGCTATATTATGATTCTTAAACAGTGAAGACAGGCAGATAAGGTTTTAATCACTGCATGAGGGGTTAATTTGATCTATTCTGCATACAGTTTATAAATTATGAAGATGAGGTTTTAAATACAATTGCAAATAAAATTTATTATAAATTGTATGCACTAATTATAATTCATTGTAAGGCATGTGAAATGGTGAAATGAGCATAGTTTTCTTCAAATTCTCAAAATACATATAAAACTATTTATTTTCATTTATATCTCTTTCCATTCCAATGGGTTTATGCTAAATTATAAAATAGCAAACTGTAAGAAATTAGGCATGCAAGAAGAATGAAGGGAATTGAATACAGAGGGAAAATTTAAGATAGTATTACAAAAGTGGTTACTACACAAAACATATTCATTTTATAAGTTTAAAAAGAATTGTTATTTTTTTCCCTTGTTGAGGTAAGGGGAACAAACTACAAAAAGGTAAAAGTCAAATAAATTCAAAAATATCATTTTTGTTAAATATATATAGATATATACAAATTAAAAATAATAAGCTTTTGGCAAAAGACACGAAGAAAAAAAAAGAAAGAAAGAAGCAAGGAGTGAGGAAGATGCAAATCAAGGAAAAAAATTCAAGAAAAACAATTTGAAGATAATTACTTTTCATAATTCCTTATTCAAAACTCTCAGGTACAGATGCATTTTTATATCAAAGATTTTTAAGAAATGTTATTTTATATGCATATTTATACTACATTTTAACCAAAATGAAATGGATATAAAATATTTCTATATTTTATAAAATCAAGCAAACTTCCATTTTATTTTTAGAACCTATTATAACTTTAATACAAAAGATACACATCTAGAAAATTCCTGTCAAATACCATGATTAAATCTACATTTTAGGGATTGTGGTAGTGACTCAGTGGTAGAACGCTTGTAGGAGGTGCTGGGTTCAATGCTCAGCCCCACATAAAAATAAATAAAGAAAATAAAAGTATTGTGCCCAACTACAACCCCCTAAAAATTAAAAATACAAGCAAAAAAGCACTACATTTTATAGTCAAATACAGTTTCATGTAATAGAAAGTATATTTCATGAACAATTCAGTATTTTTGAAAGAAAATACAGTTTAGCATTACTGCATACAGCATAAAAAGTAGAAAAATAACATTTGCCTATAAATCTATGACAAAGAAGTTCTATAAGTTTTCTGTAAGTTTATAAATAAAAATCTTGTTAATGATCATGTTCTTTTCAGGTAGAAAATCTCAAATTCCAACAGATTTTCAGCTTCACCCCCAAAAGAGAAACAGCTGAAGTTTTCTCATTGAAATTATTGCTCCACATCCATTAATTCTAACATTTAAACCATGCTGGTAATAAATTTAGAAGAGAAGCTTTTTTTTTTTAACTTAAGTAAAAAGGAGTCAATGCATTCTATTCTAAGTTTCTGGGTGGGATGTTTATTTAAGAAATCTAAGATGATTACTTGGCAGGGATAGGTATTTTATCGATACACATTACAGTTCGATGAGTTCGTATTACTATAACCATCAGGAGCTTTTCTTGACACCACTACAACCAGTAATTGTATACTCAATAAACATAATTCATTCATGAGTCTCACAAAACATAAAACCCCTAGGAATTAACAAAGAATGAAGGCTATTCAACTTTTTCTTTACTAAATTACTAAATAAGTTAAAGCTTTGTTTCACAATTTCATAATGAGAGATTTACAATTATTCCCATCATAATATTATTTGTACTTGTGTAAATTTCAATTTAAATATGCAGTAATGTAGGAGGAAATACACCCACCAATAATGATCTCATAAAATATATCTCATAAACAGAAACAAAAATAAAGTTCATTGCAAACTGAAATAACTTTAGTCACCCAATATTATATGCGAGATGATGGCAATTTTCTAAACATAAATATAAAGATGTTTCTTAAATACATACATTTTGTCTGTGTTTATGTATGTGTTGGTGTATATATGTATGAATTGCATGGGAATATATTTATATGGTATTTTGTAGGTTTGCAGTTGCATATATTCAACATTAATATATGCTACCTAAATTCAAGACAAATGATGTGTAATTATATACGAGTTTCTTTTTTTTATTGGTTGTTCACAACATTGCAAAGCTCTTGACATATCATATTTCATACATTAGAATCAAGTGGGTTATGAACTCCCATTTTTACCCCAAATACAGATTGCAGAATCACATCGGTTACACATCCACATTTTTACATACTGCCATATTAGGAGGACATACAATCAATCAACAAGTACATGAAAAAATGCTCACCATCTCTAGCAGTCAAGGAAATGCAAATCAAAACCACCCTAAGATACCATCTCACCCCAGTAAGATTGGCAGCCATGATGAAGTCAAACAACAATGAGTGCTGGCGAGGATGTGGGGAAAAGGGTACTCTTGTACACTGCTGGTGGGACTGCAAATGGGTGCGGCCAATTTGGAAAGCGGTATGGAGATTCCTGGGAAAGCTAGGAATGGAACCACCATTTGACCCAGCTATTGCCCTTCTTGGACTATTCTCTGAAGACCTTAAAAGAGCGCACTACAGGGATACTGCCACATCAATGTTCATAGCAGCACAATTCACAATTGCTAGACTGTGGAATCAACCCAGATGCCCTTCAATAGATGAATGGATAAAAAAATGTGGCATTTATACACCATGGAGTATTATGCAGCACTAAAAAATGACAAAATCACGGAATTTGCAGGGAAATGGATGGCACTAGAGCAGATTATGCTTAGTGAAGCTAGCCAATTCCTAAAAAACAAATACCAAATGTCTTCTTTGATATAATGAGAGCAACTAAGAACAGAGCAGGGAGGAAGAGCAGGAAGAAAAGATTAACATTAAACAGAGACATGAGGTGGGAGGGAAAGGGAGAAAAAAAAGGGAAATTGCATGGAAATGGAGAGAGACCCTCATTGCTATACAAAATTACATATAAGAGGTTGTGAGGGGAATGGGATAACAAACATGGAGGGAAATGAATTACAGTAGATGTGGTAGAGAGAGAAGATGGGAGGGGAGGGGAGGGGGGATAGTGGAGGATAGGAAAGGTAGCAGAATACAACAGTCACTAATATACGAGTTTCTTTATGAGTTGAGGTTATATATACTTTTTAAAATTTTTTCATTTTATATGTTTGAAAAGAATTGATATTTTTTCCCTTTGTTGAGGTAGGGGGAACAAACTTCAAAAAAGCAAAAGTAAAATAGATGCCAAAATATCATTTTTGTTAAATATATCTATATATAAATTAAAAATAATAAGCTTTTGGCAAATGACACACACACAAAAAAAGATTTTTTACATAAAAATTCATATACAAATTCATGGATGTGAAAATAATTCATGCTAAAATATGGCATTCTCTAAACACAATTCTTCTATATATCTCCAGCATTTATATAACACTAATATAGTAACCATATCTACAGAAATTTTATTAGGGAGAAATGTAGTATGTATTATTGATATTGAAATGAGGACAAATTTCCCTAGAAAAGCTCAATAAGATTCCCATGCAATCTCATTAATTTCATTCTTGAAAATCTTTACATGAAAATAAGTGACAATTCTGTGATTTAAAAGAAAATATTCCTCAAAATAGGCCACTGACATCTTCCCATATTAATTCTGCTAAAACAGTTACAAGTTTAGCTAATCTTAAAGTTGGCCAAATACAGGCTTAATACAGTTATATAGTTAATAGATTGAAATATATAGTTAAGTGATGGTGTAATTAATGCAGGGATAAATTTATTAAAAATTCGTATATAAATTCTATTTTATTATAAATATTCCAACAATGTAGAAGTAGGTATATTAGAAACTGGAATTTCTTGTATAAATTAATCTTCTAATTTCCTGAACACCCTTACTTCTCAGTGGTAACCTGTTTTCATATTTTACTGAATTTTATTCCTGAAATGTTGTATATTATACATTTAGATTCACTTATTGAATATTTTAACTACTCTCATAATTCATAAAAATTAATGCTATTTTCAGATATTTTAAAACAAAACTACCATAGATATGCTCTCTCTATATGTTAATATTTATACACACATATATTTTTTTCATATGTGTATTCTTGTAAATACAAATTTTTAGAATTGAAATTATTATACAAAAATAACAAGAGGGACAAAATACAGTTCAAATTTTGTGAATGCCATAACATTGTCTACTAGAAGTTTATGGCTATTGATATAGATAATCCTTTTTATGAAGTATCATTTGTTCATGTTCTTTGCTTTATCCTTCTCTGGGTAAGAGTATGCAGTATTTTTATTTACTATGCTTTTTTTAACCAAATCATTTGTCAGTTTAGTAGGGTTGTTTGTTTTATTTTAATAATTTTCTAAAATAAATTGTATATTCTAATTCTTAAGATTCTGTTAATTATAAAGTTTATTATCTGCTTTTATACTTTGTTTACAGTATTGTATCAAAGGACCTCTTGTTTTGCTTTGGTAAATTTCCCAATCTGATTAAAAGATGATCCTAATAGATTTTCATTTACAAGAGTTTTTATTTATGTTTATTGTGCTAATCCAAGTAGAGTAATTTTTTCCATTATTGTGCTCACATAATTGTTTTCTTTTCTCAATGAATACTTATTAAATCTAAAATATTTCTTGCCTATTGCCTATTATCTCTCTTTATTTGAATTCCAAGGTTTCATTGTTTCCAGAGGTTTTTCCATTCCATCAATTAATATAAGCATTCATATCAATTTAACTTACTGGTTTATACTTTTTTTTTCAAAAGTTGATTTTCACTAAATAAGTAAATAAATATATTTCTTTGCACTTTATTTTACCATTGTTTCATTTATCCAGAATTGTTACTATAATTTGAGAATTATTTTGTATTACGGTCACAATATCATATTGTTTTATTTTTAATCTGTTAGTATGTGAACTGTATTCATATATTTATTTATGTTAATTATCCTCAAAATTGTAGAATTAAACCTACTTATTTAATTAAGTAACATTAATTCCTAAAAACATTGGTAAAACCGATTTCCTAAGGCTTTGTCTAAAGTCATTTGTCTCTGTTTTTATAAGTGAAACTATCTTGCAAAGAGTTATGTGTGTGGGTGTCTTGTTTGGATATCATGAAATTACTTGTGAGGGAAAGTCCCAGCACACACTCACTGACATCCTGCCTAAAGTCAGCACCCATTATTACATTCAAATTATTAACCCATGATGAATTAATCCACTGATTAGGATATAGCTCTCATAATCTGCTCATTTTACCACTGGATATTCCTGCACTGTCTCACACGTGAGTTTTGGGGGAACACCTAATGTACAAATCAGAAAATCATGCAAATGATATCTTCTTGGATTGAACTTTCAAGCATTTTCTATTTTCCATATATTTGAAACAGTTTATATAAAATGCAATTTTTGTTTTTACTGAGGGTTTGGTAAGGACTATATTGCATGTGTAAATTGCATGCGATGGTTTTAATAATATTATTTGTAATCACTATAAGGTTATGAGATAAATGCTTTGGGTTCTGAAATAATTGGTTTTCTAATAAATCTTTAATCTTTATACCCCATAAAGACAAATCATACTGACTTTTTTCCTACTTTTAATTGTTTTTTATTAGAGCAAGTACTATTTGGTTTCATTTTGAAAACACAATACATACAAGAAATGTGATTCTAATTCCTATTACCCCCTTTTCCCTCTCCTCCTCCCTCTCACTTTAATCCCTCCTTTACTCTATTGATCTTCCTTTCACTCCTTTATTTATTTATTAAATTCCATTTAATGTATTTATATGTGTCTTTAACATGATTTTGTTAAATTAATTTCTATTTCTTCCCATTTGATTTCTTTTTTTTTTTTAAAGAGAGAGTGAGAGAGGAGAGTGAGAGAGAGAGAATTTTTATTATTTATTTTCTAGTTCTCGGCTGACACAACATCTTTGTTGGTATGTGGTGCTGAGGATCGAACCCGGGCCGCACGCATGCCAGGCGAGCGCGCCACCACCTGAGCCACATCCCCAGCCCCCCATTTCATTTCTTTCCTAACTTCCTCTCACTCTCCTTCTTCTACTCCATTAATCTCCTCTGTATCTGTATGATATCCTGTCCCCTTTCCCAGGGCCTTTTTTCTATATTTTGCTCTAAGTTCCACAGATGAGACAAAACATTTGACACTTGATTTTCTGTGTCACTTCTTTGACTTAGACAGATTTCCTCCATTTCCATTCATTTACAAGCAAATGCCATTATTTCATTCTTCTTTACAGCAGAGTAAAATTACATTATGTACAACTAAGTTATTTTTTGTCCCATCATCTATTAGTGGGCATCTGAGCTGATTCCATAATTTGGCTAGTGTGAATTATGCTGCCATAGCATTGAAGTAGCTATATCTCTGTAGTTATGGTGATTTAACCTCTTTTAGGTAAGCTCTCTTGGTATTACCAAGGCATGGGTTAGCTGTGTCTTATGGTGGTTCCACTCCTATTTTTTTTTTTTTTTTTTTAGGAATCTCCACACTGCTTTTCATAGAGAGTGTACTAATTAATATTCAGTCCCACCAGCAATGTAAGAATGAACCATTTACCCTTATATCCTCATCAGCATTTACTATTTTTCAGGTTCTTGATAATTGCTATCCTGATTATAGTGAGATGAAACCTTAGTGTAGTTTTGATAGGAAGACCGAAATATTTGTAAAAAAAATAAAGTTTAAAATATAATTTCTAAAACAATCAAACAAACAGAAACCTCATCTAAAACACTAATAAGTGATGATACTCTTTACCAGAAAATTAAAAAGATGCTTTTAAAATCAATAAAACTGCACTGGAGGTACAGTTCAGTTCTACAGCACATTCTTTGCAAGCTGAAGCTGTGGGTTGAACCCTCAGCACTGAATGTGAAAAGAAAGCAAGCAAAAGAAAAGAACAAACTGCATCCTTTTCAACCATGAGATATGACTAGATATCCAGATTTGTCCTGCCATTTTCAACCAATATCATCCATGTTTATCTATTTACTAAGAATGAAGCTAGTAAGGATACAAATGTGACGCGACTCGTGACTCTTTTATTCACAGCACATTCAAATTTACTATAAATTAGAGCAAATCTTGAGTAATCATAGACTAATTCTGAAGAACACTTTAATCAAATCGTGGAAACTATTACAATCAGATGAAACATTTATTTTATGATTTCCTTTTGTCAAAAATATATTCCTTACAAATAGGATCATACTGCAACATTACAAAAGATTAACAGGGGTTTCATTAATTTTGCAGTCTCTATCTGCCTCTATATCTGGAAATTACCAAAATTCTCTCAAAACTTCACATCTGATGGCTGCTAACACTGAAAATGTTGGGAAAATGCAGTAATTTTTCTTTCTCCAAGATTTAGTTAATTTTTGCATCACTGTAATCAAAATACCCCTCAAGAACAACTTAGAGGAGGATAAGTTTATTGGGTGTTTATGGTTTCAAATATCTCAGTCCTTAGATGGAAGGCTCTATGTTCTGCTCACGTGGCACATGATGGGAGGAGAAGCCAGCAGAGGAAAGTTGCTTAGTTCATGGAAGAGTCAAGAGGCAGATGTCAGGGAGGGATCTCTGGAATGTACACCCTTCCAGGGTCACATTGCCCAGTGACCCACCTCCACCTACCACATACCACCTCTTTACATTTACCACCCAGTCATTTCATTCAAACTAGGAAGGACTGATTAAGTTATAGCTCTCACAATCCAATCTATGAATCTTCCTGCATTAACAGGAATTATAGAGGGACATCTTATATTCAAACAATAATACTAAATTCTTTAGTCAAGGATCAAATGAATACTTAGCTTATATGGACAACTATTATATTTTACAAATGCCAAAACTTTTGCCTTTTTACTCCATTGGTTTTGTTGAACTTTTCTTTTTCTTTTTTAAATAGGGAACACTTCACGAATTTATGTGTCATCTGTGTGTGGGGACCATGCTAGTCTTCTCTGTGTCACTCCAATTTTAGTATATATGCTGCTGAATTAAGCAGCTGTTGAACTTTTCTTAAAGGTGTTTTAAGCAGTTAAATATTCTGCTCTATACACTCAAATCCTGTGGGGAAAAGTTAGGTTTCTTAATGCTCAAAAGCTAATATTATTTTCCAATCTGTAAAATTATTTTTGGTAATGATATGCAAATAATGTGATATAGCTTGATGTTGCTTGAGTTGCATTAAATTTACACTCAGATTTTTTTTTTAAAGAGAGAGTGAGAGAGGAGAGAGAGAGAGAGAGAGAGAGAGAGAGAATTTTTAATATTTATTTTTTAGTTCTCGGCGGACACAACATCTTTGTTGGTATGTGGTGCTGAGGATCAAACCGGGCCGCACGCATGCCAGGTAAGCGCGCTACCGCTTGAGCCACATCCCCAGCCCCCACTCAGATTTTTTTTTTTGTCTGATAAAAATAAACAATGTCTCTTATCTGACTTCATGACATTGACTTTTGAATACTTTTTTGCTTTAAACATTGATGCATTGTTTGCTAGCATAACATATGCTTGGACAAGTTAGAAACTGAAGGATGTGCTAGATTCTTAGAAACTTGAAAAATAAATTCTTTGAAATCAGAAAAATAGTATAAATTCCATACTATATAATTAATTTTCAACTATTTAAAAACACTTGGTTTACAGTAGTTGAAACTTCTTGAAAAACACACAAAAATATACTTTCCATTATATACTGTATGAATTTGTAACCCCAGATCCATGATGGAACTCTGGAAACAACACATTGGCATTAAATTTTATTTCAGAGCTTGTAAAGAGGAGGAAAAAAACATTTATTTTTGTAGTCCTAATAGACAGAATTATGCATTTGCTTTATTCAAAGATAGTATCAAATAATTAAGAGAACCAGCTAATACAACTGTTTCACCCAACTGGAAATTATTTCTGAATAATCTTAACATTATTCTAACTAATTTCATGTCTGAAATAGAGTATGTAGCCACTCTATTTTATCAAATATTATTGAACAGTATTCCATTGTGTAATTGTCATTTTAAGTTTTTGCATAAAATGATGAAAGTAAAATTCAATGAGCTATATTGTTAATTTAAGACACTGAAGTTTCCAAAAATAAACAGAACAGTTCTTCAGGACTTAAGTTTTACTTAAATTGAACAGCATTGCTGGTCATATGAATTCAGTAGTAATTGGTAATTAACCCTGAAGACTGGGTGAATAGAAGGTTGACTACACATAGCATACTGCTACTGAGCTGCAATTTGTTACCAATGACCTCTTTGCTTCTTAGTGAAATTTTAAGTATAGATTTCTGTTTCTAAACTCTGATATATTTTGGGACTTAGTTACCTTGGAGATTTTGTCTCTACCCTTGCCAGAAAAAGGATAACTTGAAGATACCAGTTTTTCAGTTCAGAAAATTTGAGAAAATAACGGGTTTTCCTTTGAAATACACTCATAGTTCAAGATCTCTACTGTAGATTGAAACAACATCACTTCTATTGATACCACATCATCAACAGCTGCGTTTCACTGTTAAACGACAGCCTGCATTAATTCAATGCAAATTGTGACCAGGACTTTGCCTAAAGCTTTTGTAGAGGATCTCTCTTAATCTTCATAATAAATAAATGAATAAATAAACCAATAGTGCACAACTAAGGACCTCCCTTTTTACAAATGAGAAAATTGACCTTGTTGAACACAGTCTTTTAGGTGTCAGAATTTCCAGTCTATTTCACAGTATACGTTATCAGAAAAATCCTTCCTACCTCTTACCTCACATGTATAAAACATGTGAGTATGTAAAACATGTGAGTATGAAATGTAAAGCTCACATACTTCAGTGAGTTTCCCTCAGATCTCTTGTGTGTAACAAGGACAATGTTCAGTCAATCATTTGAACTCATTAAAAATGAGTGTTCAGTCTCAACTTGGTAAGGAGCAACTTTTTGCATACCATTGTCCTCAAACCCATACCTTCAAGGTAATCAAGTATTTTATCCAAAGTTTAGAGTCCTAGGATCTGCCAGAATTGTTAAATTAGTACCAAATATGTCACTGTAAAGTGCTAAGTATGAATAAACAGAATGTGAGGAGTACTAGACATTCATAAAAATCTGTAGTTGATGTTCTAGTCACTGGGTATTCAGTGATTATGAAAATAAAAGTTTTACACCATTGATATGTTCATTATATTAAAATAAGTATTATATTGCATGTAGCTACCATATTTTTGGTAATTATAGGATTCACAATGTTTAAATATTTAATAAGAAAGCATTCCTCTTAATGAATATGAGATGAAGTATTGGAAAAAGAGTGTGTCTACAATATGGGGTCACTTATCAAGAAATGGTTAATAACACACTTCCCCTTCCTTTCCATCTTGCTTTCTTTCCTTCGTTTCCTCATTACCACTTTTTATTCTGTTTCTCCATCCCCCTCCTTTCCTCTCTCTTACTTATTATTGTTTTTATTTATTGTCTATTTCTACATTTGTTATCTAACCATCTCTCATAACTACCTATTACACAATTGCAATCTAGAATTATGATTAGAAATGAGATTAACCCTTACAATAAATGTTTCCCTAAATTTTCATGTGATTATACTATGTTATCATATATATGGACTTTTACCTCCTATGAAAAAAATAAAAATGTTAAATTTAATATATTTATTGAGGAATGATTAGAATATCACTTGCTTTCAGAATAAAAATGTATTCAAATTGTGAGAAGATTTTTAACTATCATTTTGAATCATATCTGAATGAATAATATACTTGCTTTCTTTTACATATTACAAAATCCTCTCACTGTAAAAGTATGTCAATTTGTCCCTAAGTTTCATGACATACATTTTTATTTTAACAAAACACAGCATGTTATACTGATATGGGAGCTCTTCAGCACTGAGATTTCTTTTACATGTATTCAAATGTTGTTCAAGATGTTTTTTGTAAGAGTGTATTTAGGTGAAGTTAGCATTTCAATTAGTGGACCCAGTAAAGCAGTCTGCCCTCCACAATGTGAGTAGACCACATTAGTTGAAGGTTCAAAAGAACAAAAGATTGAATGTCCTTGGTCATGAAGGAGTTCTACAGCAGATGGCCTTGGTAGACTTTCTCCTACACCAGCCTGCCTGCTCCCACAGCAGATGACTTGCCATACTCCATTATCACATGAGCCAATTCCCAAAAATAAATCTGTTGCTATAAATGTACAAACCTAATGGTTCTGTTTATCTGGAGAATTCTTTCCTTTTGTTATAATAGTCTTTGTCTGTGTTGTAAAATTCTTGATTGAATGTTTGAGATGTGTTTCAATTTTATCAATCTTGGAAAAAACAATTTGGTTTTCTTGAACTCAAAATAGATTAGAATAGTGGCCCTGATTTTGGAGTGGACACATACTGTGCAGAGATGATAGAGGGAAAAGTAAAAACAACAATAAGAAAAAAAAAAAGCAAAGGAGGCAAACAAAGACATATTACAATCATGTATAGAGCAAAACATCGAATTACTTTGTGGGTTAGATGGAATAACTTCAACTCAAAATTGTCCATGGAAGAGAGAATTTAGGATAAAAGGACACTCAGCTGCTTTCTTTTTTCATATTTTTGACTCAGTAAGATTAAGTGTAAAGGGAGGCAGAGATCCCAGACTAAATGGGAGCACTGCATGTTGAATTAGGAAGTTATGAATTTGGTGCCCAATAATATTCTATTTATTTCAAGTTCAATAGTGTGTGGGAATATGAACTTGGAATCCCAAAGAAAGATTAGACAAGAAGACATTGAGGAAATGAAATGATCACACAGACAGGACCTTGCCAAATTCTATCTCTTCCATGTGTCATTTAGATACTTGTATCATTACCTTCGATATAATCTTGGTTATATATGGTCTACATTTCCCCTAAGTGTAGTAGTCACCCCACTTAATCACCATGAAGTAATTTCTGATCAGATTTTCCTTCAAGAGACTAGCCAATCAACTTTGCTTAGAAAACACAGTAGAAGAGGCTCATCATCAGCTATCAATTTGGCTCCTCTGGTTTATTTGGTAGTGTGATCAAGATCATCATCTCCAAAGGGTTTGGTCTTTTGGTTGCACCTTGGATAGTGAGAACCAGGCAGAAACCTGTGATTCCATCATCTCCCAGTTGTGGCTATATTCTTTTATTACCTTGGCCAACACAGTTACTCCTTTTTGGCCTATTTGACCCCAAAAGACACAGCTTTAAAATTAGTAGAAGGTAATATTGTGTCCCTAAGCAGAATTCATAATTCCAGTTTTTGGAAAACAGAGATCACAATCCAGAAGAATATAATATTGGAGTAGGAAGAAAAATTCCAAAAGTGTGTTTCCAACTGTGATTTTGAGAGGGAGACTTTCCACCCTTCCTTCAATCCTTTCGTCTTGCCAGGTGTCTTTTATAGCTAAAGTAACATTCATATATTGAGATTTTTTTATTCAAGGTGTTACAAGATCCAAGAGGGATGCTTCATAAACTGATACTAGTGTTTTAAATGATGTTCAACATTACAGTCCAACAGTGTATCCCCAAGAGTTAGGGTTCATAGTAAGACCTATAGAAAGAAGTCCATTTCTACACATTGGTTGCAGGCTATATTTGTACCAAGATACAATGATGCAAAGGGCATTTAAAAATGTTGTGCTTGTGAAGACACTGTACATAGAGCAATCCCATATATTGAGTCCATGTCAACTCTTATAAGTAAAAAGTTACTGCTTCCTCAGAGTTGATCAAATATAAATGATTTTCTTCAATTGGCTATCTGACTCCACAAAAATGGTTCCATTTTGAGGCACAGTACCTGCCTTTGGCTTTTGGAAATTAAGCAATAATTTAAGCAGTACTTAAATCAAGTGTCACTGAGGAAACTACCTTGTTTTTGGAACCATAAATATCTTTCATCCCTGTCACCATAATTTCTCTGCTCATGGAACTGTGGGAGACTTAACAAAAAAGCTGTCTGACAATCAAACTATAGATACTATAGATGATGCTAACAGATGGTTGTACAAAAGTTGCTTTCTTATATGACTACTGTGACATGAAAAATTCCCATAGTTCATACACTCCCACAGTTTGGTCACATTTTCATTCCCTGAGACTTGTCAGTGATGCTATCTTCTTTATTTCAGTCCCTGATGAAATAGTCTTGAAGTTATACACAATCCAGAAATTTACCTATATGGAAACTCCTGTCTTCTTTTATGCATACAAAATGAATAGAGAAGTGGGCTCCTCACATCTCTCCTCATGTGAAGAATTTCTTTCATCATTATGTTTCCTTAAGTCATCCTTAAGTGTGGCCATTTTGCATCTATGTTATTCAACCTGCCTAATATCAATATACTGTGAAGACCTACATGTGGAGCTGACTCAAGTCATTTTGTATAAATTGGCTTGGGGAGAACTTTACTAAAGCTCTAGGTATGGATTAAAGATAAAAGTGGCAGTGGGGTGAGGAAGTTGTCATGAGAATCTGCTCCTGCAGTTTCCTTGGGTTTTATGGATCCGCTTAAGTCTGAGTTAAGCAATGGGTTACTGTCATACAGACTGTTTTACAATCATGGGTGGTGAGAGAAAACTCAGTTTCTGATGAGCAGCTTTAGGTCTCAAGATCAATTTTTGATTCTTGGTAAAATGTCTTTCTCTTTTTGGATCTAAGAACATCCAAGATGCTGCCGACAAAGAATAGTTCTCTGAACTCAGAATGAATGTTCTTTCCTCAAAGCTCTAGAAATCCCTGTTACTCCTTATATTAGGACCTGACAGAGATTCATTTAGCAATATGATATACACCAATACCTTGTTATATATCACTGCATATGCTACATTTTAAAGCACAAGAAACAGAACAATTTGACCAAAGCCTGGGCCTATAAAAAAAAAGGCAGACTTTTCTCTGAAATTTGCTTGAATTTGGCAACTTTCAAGGCAACTCAATAAATAGGTAGGAGCGACATTCCATAGGTAGTCGATGACATTTCAAAACCTAGAGGTGTCAACTTAGAAATATTTCTCATTTTTAGTGAGTGATTGAGGTACACGTGTTCTCAATGATTCTCAGTGAATGATTGAGAGTTACCTACTACCAGCTATGTCTCTATCACAGTTACTAAGGTTGGCTATATCTTGCCAAGCCTCATTTTCCTTCACTATTAATTAAAACAAGCTGTGCATGAGGTGTTTTGTCTATGTATCCCAACTCCATACATTCCTCAATTCAGTAGCAACCAGATTGTTATGGATCAAGGCACAGTGTTTGTAAAAATGCTTTCACCTGGCTCTGGGCTCTCAAATACTGCCATTTGGTCTCTGATATTCTGGGGTCCTATAGTATCCATTGGTATTTGAAAGCATAAAAGAAAGATAGCATGTACTTTTGTCTGAATGGAGCTTACTGAAATTAGATACCACCATGCAATCTAAAAGTAGGTAGTACCTTTCTCTCCAGTTAGTCCACTTTATTTTTTCTGGGGTGTGGTTGTAACTTAACCCCTGGTTTCATCCAGGGGCAATTGATTACAGAGCTACATCCTCAGCCATTTTATTTTTACTTTTTTTATTTTGAGATAATGTCTCATTGTGTTGCTTAGGGCCTTATAAAGATGCGTAGACTGGCCTTAAACTTAAAATCCCCTTTGCCTACCAAGTCACTGGGAGTATACACATGCACCATAACACCAGACCAGTCTACCCTTTTAATTGCAGAAGATAGGCATGTGAGCTTGAGCTGGTACAGCAGTTCATTACATTGCTGCATGCCTTTGTTTTCTTACATGTTCTCTACTGGAATACAGGACATTATTGTAGTCCCACTTGTTCAAACAATACAAAATTCTGTATTAAGCTCTACATATCTAGATGACTATCTATCCATCTTCTGTTTAATTATGATGTTTTTCTTTTTTGTAGTACAAGGGGTTGACCCTAGACGTGCTCTACCACTGAGTTATACCCAAGTCTTTTTTATTTTTTGTCTGTTTATTTATTTATTTATTTATTTATTGAGACTGGGTCTTGCTGAGCTTCTGAGGCAATCTTTGAACTTGTCATCCTCCTCCTATCTCAGCCTCCCTGGTCACAGGGATTACAAGTATATGCCTCCATGATGTGTTCTTAGTTGAAGAAATTCAAGAAAATTTACAAATATGTAGACTTTTATATTTATTTTTCCTTGCAGTGATTGCTTGTCTAGATTTATATAATGTTGAAAATTAAGAATTATTAGGTTTTTTTAATGTTCAAACATCTTATAAATTATTAATGATTTTTAAAAAATCTTGAAAATATCTTTCTGATATTAATATGGCCAAATCATTTTTTTGTTATTATGCTATCATTAGATATATTCTTTTGCTTATTCTTCAGGTATTGTATGTTCTGATAAATTGAATATGTTAGGAGTAAATAAAAAATGCTTCACTAAGTGTCTATTTAGCTGAATGAAATCTTCTCTTAATGTGTTATTGTGATTTTTATTTTAACATTTATATTTCATTCTCAAATTATATTGAATGTTTGCAAAAATTACACACTTCTCTAGATTTCACTTTAGGTTTTAAAATTTATCTCATAATTTCTCTGTATTTTTGGACTGGTGTTCAAAGATCATTAAATATATTGATGGGTAAAGTATGTATATTAATTCCTACTTTTTTCTGCTAACTTTTTCTTATGTTTGACTTCTTCTGTAGTTGTTCATCTTTGATATTGAGGTCATATTTTCTTTTCAATTTAATCTGTTAATATCCTGAGGGCTTAAATAGAGAATGATTTCCACTAAAACAGGTTTTAATTTGCTTTTTTTGGGTTACAATGAAAACTGCTAATCTGGGAAACTATATTGAACCTTACTTTTCTATATCAGTATATGATTTTTATGACTACATAGCTACTGCTAATTTGAACTTCAGATCCCAGAAAGATCTGTAATTGAAAATACTCAAGGCTTATTATTTTTAACCCACAGCCATAGAAGTAAAAGATGGTTTTATTGTAGCATTCCATCGCTGATAGGCTTACTTTGGTACTCTCCTGCTTTACATTTTAGTCCCCAGTGAAAGTCTTGCTTAATATGCGTCTCAGATTCAGCCTGCTTTCTCTTCAAAAGTCCATGATTTAGCTGATTTTTTTTTCTAAACTGATAATGAATTTGGCCATAAAAACGGACCCATATTTCTTGTTTGATTAACATCACTTCTCTGATTGCAAATAACCATGAATTGTTTCACATTTTAGTTTTTTGGCAGGGGCACTTGGTCACTTGGCTTATTTTATTGCTATTTCAGTAACATGTTAATTTTTATGTCTATCATATTTTATCTCATTCATATTGTTGACCGAAATGATTTAAAAATCTATTCTAACATACTTACTAATAAATGCAGATCTTTTTAAAATATATATTTGTGTCATTAATATTTAAATTTCAATTTTAACATAAACTACAGAGAAACAATAAAAGGAAATTCAACATGACTTCTCACAGAAAGAAATACATCTAGATTGGATAGAATTTTTTTGCAGTCCTATAATAGGGAAAATTTACACATGGAATAGCTATGATTCCTGGCCCCACCTACAAGATAATATTGATATGCTGTCAGCAATTCAATCTATCTTCGTGTTCTGAAACTTTATAAATTTTCTCTCCAACAAGCCCACAAATTTCCTAGTATCTCTCTAGCATACACAGTTATTGTTTAAGATAAGAGTATTCTTTCCTTTTGGCTAAAGTAAATTTGGTTTTATGTATCCAACCTTAGGATAGCACATATGGATCATCAATAGGCTTCTGGATGAAAAGCTGAAAACTAATCATATGTCTTTCATCAGGTGTATAGGTTAAGCCAAGTCATTCTATTTGTGTGTAATGTGTTTTTCCAGGAATAGTAATATAATGAAATTTGTACCACAAAGAATAATACAAAATTTGCTTTGTGAAAATTTCTTTCACTGCATACAGAAATGATTTCCAGCTACTTTTTTTTTTGTTCCAACAGTAATATGAGCCAGAAAGCAAGCAATGGTGAACATTCTTGGCAGTAATTTTACACTTATGTACAAAATCAGAATTTGGATGATATCAATGATGTAGTCAGCAGACCCAGAAGATAGTAAACTTCTTGAGACATGTTAATACCAATAAGATTTTGATTTAGTAAACTCAGAAGTTTATCTTTCTCTAAGATATCACCTATGCCATTCACCATGTTAAAGCTGTTTGAATAAGGAAGGTTTTCTTGTGTCAGAACACAAATAAATCATCTATTTCTATTAGAAATGAAGAACCAAAAATATCTTTTTTGGGGTTTTTAGGTTTTATATAATTTTATTTTTTTTAATTTTTTTATTACTGGTTGTTCAAAACATTACAAAGCTCCTGACATATCATATTTCATACATTTGATTCAAGTGGGTTATGAACTCCCATTTTTACCCCGAATACAGATTGCAGAATCACATCGGTTACACATCCATGTTTTTACATATTGCCATACTAGTGAGTGTTGTATTGTGCTACCTTTCCTACCCTCTACTATCACCCCGCCTCTCCCCTCCCATCTTCTCTCTCTACCCCATCTACTGTAATTCATTTCTCTCCCTTGTTTTTTTTTCCCTTTCCCCTCACATCCTCTTATATGTAGTTTTGTATAACAATGAGGGTCTCCTTCCATTTCCATGCAATTTCCCTTCTCTCTCCCTTTCCCTCCCACCTCTCGTCCCTGTTTAATGTTAATCTTTTTCTCATGCTCTTCCTCCCTGCTCTGTTTTTAGTTGCTCTCCTTATATCAAAGAAGACATCTGGCATTTGTTTTTTAGGGATTGGCTAGCTTCACTTAGCATAATCTGCTCTAATTCCATCCATTTCCCTGCAAATGCCATGATTTTGTCATTTTTTAGTGCTGAGTAATACTCCATTGTGTATAAATGCCACATTTTTTAATCCCTTCATCTATTGAAGGGCATCTAGGTTGGTTCCACAGTCTAGCTATTGTGAAATGTGCTGCTATGAACATCCATGTAGCAGTATCCCTATAGTATGCTCTTTTAAGGTCTTCAGGGAATAGTCCAAGAAGGGGAATAGCTGGGTCAAATGGTGGTTCTATTTCCAGCTTTCCCAGGAATCTCCATACTGCTTTCCAAATTGGCCGCTCCAATTTGCAGTCCCACTAGCAATGTACAAGTGTACCCTTTCCCCCACAACCTCTCCAGCACTTGTTGTTGTTGGACTTCATGATGGCTGCCAATCTTACTGGAGTGAGATGGTATCTTAGGGTGATTTTGATTTGCATTTCTCTGACTGCTAGCGATGGTGAGCATTTTTTCATGTACTTGTTGATTGATTGTATGTCCTCCTCTGAGAAGTGTCTGTTCAGGTCCTTGGCCCATTTGTTGATTGGGTTATTTGTTATCTTATTGTTTAATTTTTTGAGTTCTTTGTATACTCTCGATATTAGGGCTCTATCTGAAGTGTGAGGAGTAAAAATTGGTTCCCAGGATGTAGGCTCCCTATTTACCTCTCTTATTGTTTCTCTTGCTGAGAAAAAAATTTTAGTTTGAGTAAGTCCCATTTGTTGATTCTAGATGTTAACTCTTGTGCTATGGGTGTCCTACTGAGGAATTTGGAGTCCGACCCCACAGTATGTAGGTCGTAGCCAACTTTTTCTTCTATCAGATGCCGTGTCTCTGATTTGATATCAAGCTCCTTGATCCATTTTGAGTTAACTTTTGTGCATGGCGAGAGACAGAGATTCAGTTTCATTTTGTTGCATATGGATTTCCAGTTTAATCAAGTTTGGATAAGGCTTTTTAAATGTAGTGTATATACATAATGGGCTATTATTCGCCTATAAAGAATGTGCAATCATGTCACTTGCATGAAAATGAATACAATCGAAGAATATTATATGAACATATGAAATTGTCACAAAAAATCACTTTTTTTGTACAATTAAAATGCAATAATGAGGATAAAAAATAAATAAGACATTCTATTAATTAAATAAGAAATCTTATTAGTTTAACCATTCTTACCATTTGTTCATTTCAGAAAATTTAGAGGAAACTTGTGAAAAGATACCACCTAGGTCAATGGTCTGAAACCATCCACACTGGCCCCCATACATATCAGGCATCTCAGTTGTCCACTCTTCTAGAAAAATGCATGCTTTTAAAATCTTTTTTCCCTTCCTCCTATCTCCTTTAAAATAAAATGAAATAGATTGTTCTATTTCAATTTGTCCAATCACTGAAAAATTTACACAATACTTTTCATTGCTGTAGGTATTTTATTTTTCATTTTTACTTACTTATTTATTGATTTCTGGATTGTACATTTTCTTAAGTGAAATGTGTTTATAAACTTATCAGGATCCCTTTTATGTGGTGCTGTTTCTCTCTTACGTTTCTTAAGATTCTCTTTGTCCTTTTTGAATGTTTACCTCAACGTATTTCTCTTTTAGTTCATCTTACTTGTAGGACATAAAGCATCATAAATGTTTATATTTACTTTTCAGTAACACTTGTGAAAATTTCAGGCATTATTTAATAGAATATTCTTTCTACCCCTTTCTCTCTCTTCTTCTGAAAATCCACAATGTATGTGTGAAGCCACTTGCTTATGTTCCACAGGTCCATTAGGCTCTGTTCACCTTTCTTTAATCCTTTTTCCTTTTTATGCTCCAGACTCAATAATTTTAATTGTCCTTTCACAAATTCAGTGATTCTGTCTTCTGT
Organism: Ictidomys tridecemlineatus; assembly: GCF_052094955.1. Lineage (NCBI taxonomy): Eukaryota > Metazoa > Chordata > Mammalia > Rodentia > Sciuridae > Ictidomys > Ictidomys tridecemlineatus. The sequence goes on along the minus strand of NC_135477.1, from coordinate 238,732,492 downwards.
CTGTTCCAAAATACTTTTGAATTTCTCTACTAAAATCTTATTTCAGTTATTGGATTTTTCTGCTCTAGAATTTCTTTGTAGTTTATTTTTAGGCTTTCTATCTTTATTGATATTTACATTTGTTTGTAAATTGTGATCTTGACTACTTCACACAGTTCTTTAGTTCTATGAGCATATATATAAGAGAGTTGTTTTATAATGTTTAGTCTAGTAGATCTGCCATTGAGTTTTTTCAGGAACATTTTTTACAGATTATTAATATTTTTTTAATAATTGAAAAGTAGTCTCCTATTTTTTTTTAAATCACTTGGGGTTCATTTGTGATGTTCTTGTTGATAACTAGACACTTCATTCTATTAATTTGGTAACTCTGGCAATCAGGTTCTCTCACTTCCCCAAAGTTTTGTTTTTTCAAATTATTTTGCTTATTCACTTTTGTATTTATTCCATTTCACAGGCTGTCTCTCTGCTAAGGGTATGCTGAGGTATATATTTAAGTTATTCTTTGGTATCATCTAAACCTGAATTTGTACATTTTCCTGGGCACAGGTGCTTATATTTACATTTTCCAGATAAGAAGGTAAATTAAATGTGAGATAATTAGAATCAAGAAAAAATAGAATAACTCTAAATTTGTCATTACAATTATTGTGTGTCTAAAAATTCAAGTAAAGGAAGGACTTAAATGCAGAAAAATGTTTGGTTTATTTCTTTATAAAAATGGGCAGATTTTTTTTTTTTTTCTGAAAATTGCCACAGAGTAAATATTTTAGGCTTTGGGGCTGGCCTTATAGTGAGTCTCTGTTGAAATTACTCAAATCTAGTACAGTAAAATAAGTGCTTTCTGGATACTACACATAAATGAAACAAAATTACACAGATAAAATGAAGAAAAATACATAATGAGGTATTATTTGAAATTCCATTTAAATATGATGAAACACAATAATAAAAATATTTCCATTGAAGAATATAAATCTTGACTTAAAATAAGTAGAAGATTTTAACAGGCCCATTCACACATAAAAGAGTAAAAATACTTACCATCAAAAACAGGAATCTCAAAGGAAAAAGGAAAAATGTAAAGACATTTATATAATTAGTTCCTATTTAACCTTTAAATAATTGATAATACTAATGATAATTAACTCATTCCAGGTCCTAGGACCAAAATCAAAACATATTGAATATTGAATATGTATGGAAATTTTATGTTTAAAGTCCAGTTTACATTAAATATAATTAATATGTTCACCCATAGTATAATAAATTATACTGTATTAAAACTATAAAAATGCATCAAAAAATCATAATATTTTATTACAAAGTAGAATGTATCACAAGAATGAAGGCTGGGCATGTGGCTCAAGCAGTAGCTCACTTGCCTGGCATGCACTGCGCTGGGTTCAATCCTCAGCAACACATAAAAATAAAATAAAGATGTTGTGTCCACCGAAAACTAAAAAATAAATATTAAAAAAATTCTCTTTTTTTTAAAAAAATGAAGAGTATTTTTATGAAAATCATACTACAAAACAAATATTCATAAAATAAAATGTACATATATCATGGTAACATCTACACAAAGTTCTTAGTAATATTTAAAATCATTTGTTGTGGCTCAGTGGTAGTGTGCTTGCCTACCATACATGAGGCACTGGGTTCAATCCTCAGCACCATATAAAAACAAAATATTGTGTCCACCTAAAACTAAAAAAGATACATAAATAAATAAATGTTTAAAATAAATAAAAGAAAATCATTGTACTAAAAACTTTAAACTAAATAAAATATGTAATAAAATAATTTATCAAGTTCTTGTAGCAAACACCTAAAGTCAAGGAAAATCTGGAGCATTAGGAAAGGGAGGAAGGTGTCCTTATTATTATGCAGAGTTAAATGTTTTGTTTTACAATTAATATGACAGCATGAAATAGTCATTATAAACAGTCATATAAATAAAAAGATAAGCCATATTCTTTTGATGATGTGATTTAAAGACTACAAATTTTAAGCAAGCCAAGTAAAGTCTTAAAAAATAAAAATCTAGAGAAAATGGATAGGTGTCATAAAGATATATGTAAATAAAATTACATCATCCCAATTAGAAGTCCTAATAGAATTTTGAAAAACACATTAAAAACATTGAAAAATTCCCAAGGTATTTGGAATAAACTTGTAAAAAGCAAAATAATTTTTAAATATTTCACCAACATGACTTAATGGAACTTTACTTTTAAACATCAGGCAGTTAACATTGAGTAAACCCCACAAAGAAGAATCACATGATTATTTCAATAGAGAAAAAATATTATTGATAAATTTTATTATACTAGAAAGAGTAGGGACATACATCAACATTGTAAAAGCTATATATGTTAAACCCAAGGCCAACATCATTCTAAATGGAGAAAAATTGAAAGCATTCCCTCTAAAAATTGGAACAAGAGAGGGACACTCTCTTTTTACCACTCCTATTCAACATAGTCCTTGAAACTCTAGCCAGAGCAATTAGACCAAAGAAAGAAATTAATGGGATACAAATAGAAAAAGAAGAGCTGAAGCTATTGAATTTGCTGATTAGATAATTTTATAGTTAGAAGACCCCTAATCTTCACCAGAAAGCTTCTAGAACTCATAAAAAAATTCAGCAAAGTAGCAAGGTATAAAATTAACACCCATAAATCAGTTGCATTCCTATAAACCAATGACAAATCAGCTGAAAGAGAAATCAGGAAAACTATCCCATTCACAATAGCTTCAAAATGAAAAATAAGAAGTTTAGGAATCATTCTAACAAAGGAGGTGAAAGACTTCTTAATGAAAACTACAGAATACTACAGAAAGAAATTGAAGAAGACCTCATAAAATGGAAAGATTTCCCATGTCCTTGGATAGACAGAATTAATATTGTCAAAATGACCATACTATCAAAAGCGTTATGCAGATTTAATGCAATTTCTATTAAAATTCTAATGACGTTCTTCATGGAAATAGAAAAAGAGTCATGAAATTCATTTGAAAAAGTAAGTGGCCCAGAATAGCCAAAGCAATCCTTTGCAATAAAAATATTGCAGGAGGCATCACAATAACAGAGCCCAAATTATACTACCAAGCTATAGTTAGAAAAAAAAAAGTCACAAAACAGACATGAAGACCAATAGAACAGAATAGAAAGCACAGAGCCATATCCACCTAAATACAGTTATCTCTCACTAAACAAAGTCACTATAAACGTACATTAGAGAAAAGATAGCCTTTTCCACAAATGGGGCTGAGAAGACTGTAAATCCATGTGTAGTAGAAGAAAATTGAACTTCCATCCCTCACTCAGCACATAACTGAATTGAAGTGAATCCAGGACCTAGGCATTAAATCAGAGACCCTGTGCCTACTAGATGAAAAAGTAGGCACAACTCTAATCATGTCAGCTTAGGAACTGACTTTTGCAAGTGCAAGAAGTACAATCAAGAATCAATAAATGGGATGGAGGCAGGTTCCATGGCTCACTCCTGTAATCCCAGTGGCTTGGGAGGTTGAGACATGAAGATTGCAAGTTCAAAGCCAGCCTCAGTGATGGTGAGATGCTAAGAAACATATTGAGACCCTGTATCTAAATAAAACAGAATATAGGGCTGGGGATGTGGCTCAGTGGCTGAGTGCCCCTGAGTTCAATCCTTAGTATCTCCCTCAAAAAAAAAAAAAAACTTATATTGAATTAAACTAAAAATCTTCTTCACAGAAAAGTAAATAATCAAGAATGTGAAGAGAGAATCTACAGAATGTGAGAAAATCTTTGCCACCTGTGCCTTAGATAGAGCATTAATCATCAGCATACACAAGTAACTCAAAAAACTTAGCACTCAAAAAATCAAATAACCCAATTAATAAAAGGGCAAAAGATCTTAATGAGCACTTCACAGATAAAATATTAATGGTAAACAAATGTATAAAGAAATGTTCAACATCTCTAGCAGTTAGAGAAATGCAGATTAAAACTACACTGAGATTTCATCTCACTCCAGTCAGAATGGTAGTTATCAAGTATACAAGCAACAATAAGTGTTGGTAAGGATGTGCGGAAAATGGTATACTCATACATTGCTGGTGTTGGACTGCAAATTGGTGCACCCACTCTGGAAAGCAGTACAGAGATTCCTTAGAAAACTTAAAATGGAATCACCATTTGACCCAGTTATTCCACTCCTTGGTCTATACCCAAAGGACTTAAAATCAGCATACTATAGTGACATACCCATATCAATATTTATAGCAGCTCAATTCACATTAGGTAAGCTATGGAACCAACCTAGATACCCTGCAACAGATGAATGGATAAAGAAAATATAGTACATATGCACAATGGACAATTACTCATCCATAAGGAAGAATAAAAATATGGTATTTGCTGGTAAATGGATGAAACCGGAGAATATCATGCTAAGTGAAATAAGCCCATTCCATTATACCAAAGGCTGAATGTTCTCTCTGATATGTGGATGCTGACCTACAACAACAGAGGATAGGCAGGGGAAGAATAGAAATCCTTTGGATTAGAACAAAGGGGTCTGAAGGAAAGGGAGGGGTGGGGGATAGGAAGGACAGTAGAATGAATTGGATATAACTTTCTATGCTCATGTATAAATACATGCCTAGTGTGACTCACATAATGTACAACCACAAGAATAGGATCCTAATTAGAATGTGTTAAATTCTGTGCATGTGTAATATGATAGAACCATATAATTTTATCAAAGGATATGATATGAAACTACCACCAAGGGAAGGAATATACTACTTTATGTGATGGAAGTATGTATGTTCATAAAAATGTCAATTCTTACAAAATTATGTTAAAAATTCACTGTGATTTCAATGTGAAATCAATTTTTAGAGTGAACTTACTGCCAATAGTAGTGTTTTTCTTTACTAGTGTTTTTGTTCATTTTTCTATGAACAAGGAATAATAGTAAGAAGCTTATTGGTCACAATAACAAGAAGCTTATATAATGTAAGACATCAGGAAAAGGAAGCAACTGCTTGTGTTCTGAAAAAGCTGGTAGGCTGGAGGGTGGGCCTGACTTCAAATCCAGAGTCAGGGCACAACTGGGAGAAACCTGATAGTCTACTGCATATGCCTTATGACAGCCAGGCACCAGGCCTACTGGGAAGTGAGCAGATCAGGGTGGATCTATAAGACCAGGTATTAACCTGGTCTTCTTGACCTTTTTATCCTCCTTGAGATCTTTCTGGATTAGATTGGGATGTAACTCCCTCCTGATCTGCATCCAAACATTGCTCCTTCTGGGTCTGAGATCCGGAAGTTGATGGCATGTTGTCTTAACCAGCAGATAACTTTATTAAAAATAAATGGTTAGTGAGAATCATCTAGATTTTACTGCATAGTATAGCAGAAAGCAATTAACAAACAGAACCTGTGAAGTCAATGCCAGAGAAAATAATCATGGGTAGAATTCAACAATGAGAATAAATTAAAAACACATTCAGAAAAATGGGAGCTGAGAAAAATTGTCGGAACAATATTAAAGGAAATATGACAGTGTGTTCTTAAACCTGAAGGGATATGTCACCCATTAAAATCAATTTGTATAGGAAGGAAGGGAAAAAAAGCAGAATTTTGTAACTATTAAGAAAAACAAACAAACAAATAATACTTTCCTGGACTGTCTATATATTAAGCCAAGATAATTATAGTACATGGTGCAACTCTTCTGCGAAAAGTTAAACATGTTGAAATCAATGAGATAGTAAATACTCAAAATAAATAGGCTAAAATTACAGTGCATGCTATAACTGTAATGAGACAATTTAAAAATGTTGAAATCAATGAGATAATAAACACTCAAAATAAATAGGCTAGCATTATTTTTGTGAAAAAAAATATAAAATTCATGGACTCCTAACATTATTGATTAAAAAAAAATGGTAGAAGAAGGAAAGAGCAAGATAGACAGACTGTCAATACCAGGATGTTAAGCAGTTATACCATTTTTTTGTCATGGACCAGAAACCAAAGGTAAAGTTTGGGTTTAGAAAGACTAAGTACTGAGATAATTTCCAATAAGATATTTGCACAGAAATGATCCTTAGCTTGGCAACACAGGGCTTGTTAGAATACTCTGGAGAATAGTTTTAGTGATACAAGAGAATAGATGTCAACCTGTATTTTATTAGTGATTAGGTGATGGTTCAAAAAAAACTATGTAGATAACTCATTCAGGAAGTTTGACTATGGAATAGAAAAGAAGATTGAGGTCTACTTGGAAAGTGTTTGTAATCAACAGGAATAGTTAACTCTTCATATTATTGTCTTATTTTAAAGTACATATCTGCCGGAAAATTTACTGTCCAACAGAGAAACAGAACACAATTCTCTTTGCTCTGTAAACCATACATGGACATAAATAAAATGGCATTATTTATTTTTATTATCAGGAAACTTTGCTGCCAAGGACCATAGTCTTGGTTAACTATAAAAGCTAATGTAATTTTGTTTGTTTGGCTTCACTTTCACTTAATAGCAAGAGAACTCTGAAAGATTTATAATTGTAGCTTATTGAATATAGCATGCACAATGGAAGTGACAGCCAATTAGTCATGAATCTGTTGAATTAAGTAAAAATGCAATTTACATGCTGTAAACAAAATGAAAAGAAAAAAAACACTACTAGTTAAGAGATAAAAAGATCTTAAAATCTTGTACGTAACTAACCTTCATTTCAGATGATTGCATTTATTACTTAGAAACACACTTAAGAGTAGTAGATGTATCTTGAATTCAATAGGTAAAATAGCCAAAAGTCCATAATTATCTTGTTCATTGTGTTGGGCAATTATTGTCAGTTTTAATGCTTTGCCACTCTATTATGCTTTAGGCAAATACTCTCTGTGTTCATAAATATTGGAGAAAGCAAGTCATAAATCCGTAAACTGAACAAAAGCATCTTTCAAACGGTCTGGTTGCTTGCAATGTTTGCAAAGCTTAACATATATTTTAATCTGTGCACTATTGTTTTTATTTAGTGCTTTCCATCTTTTTGTCCATCTTCCTGACTCCTGTCTTTCCATCAATCCATCATTTTTTCCAATTAAGGGCAAGCAAGATGACAGACATGACAAGCACTCACTGCCATTGCCACAGACTCTAAGTAGAAATAATTACTGTGTATGAAACTGAAGCAGTCTACCAGGGATGCCACCCCAGGTCCCCATGTCAGTTAGTTTGTTGGTTGGAGTAATAGACATGCGGATGAAGTGAAGGGTGCAGAAATCCTTAATGTAATTCCAGAGATGGTTATCTAAGATAATCTTTTTATCTTCCTGAACTAAATATACATTTTATCTTTCTATAAATTTATAATTGAGAATATCACTTAATACTGGATAATGTGTATAATTTGAACAATGCAATCCTAGAGGGGAAGGTTTTTGGAAAAATGCTACAGGCTATATATGGCAGAAATAGCCTTGATTTTTCTCTTGTTATGGAACTTGTCAGATAGCAATGAGTTTTGGCTGAAACATGATAATGATATCTGTTTATTCAGCTTTGAGTGCAGAGTGAATTGTGAATATTATTAGATGGACACACACACATGATATATATATATATTTAGCAAAGTTCAGAAGATTTTGTTTGTAACCCTACTCTAGCAGATGTGTCAGATTCTTAAATCAATATATCTATCCATTACTCTTTAAAAAGAAAACTTTGAGTCTATTATTTAGTTAAAACTATGTTTTATAAAACTCAAAATATAAATAAATCCAAATTGCATATGGCAATATAATGATATCAGAGTAGACTCTAAGAAGTTATTTTACTTGTGACATTGTAATAGATGTTGAAATACTACTTTTTATTAGAAAGTATGGGATGACACTTTTCATCATAGCATAATAGCCCTCCTAATGCAAAAGTTGTTTCTCTTTTCTTTTTTAAAAATATTTTTTAATTGTCAAGAGGTCTTTATTTTATTTATTTATATATGTTGCTGAGAATTGAACCCAGTGCCTCACACATGCTAGGCAAGCGCTCTACCACTGAGCCAGCACCCCAGCCCCCAAAGGTTGTTTTTCTAATACAGCCCAGTTAATTAAAAAGGCCTGAGGAAATGGCTGGTTTTTCTATTTGAGGCAGAAAATACACAATACAAATTTGATGCATGCTATAGTATCAGAAAAGGAAAATAAGCTACCAAATATACTAGGGCTATGTCAATTTTCAACCTTAGTATAATTTTATAGATCAATTATAAGAAAGTTTGAAGTTTTAATAAAACAACTACAATTAATTAAAATTATTTAAATTTAGATACATACTCTTCAAGTGAATTCATAAAGATATTCATAAAAGGAAGGAAAGAATAAAGAATACCAAATCAAAATGTTAAAATCATGTGTGTTAACAAAAGTATAAACTCATTGCTTTGAAAACAAGTAAGTCAATGTACTCATTTTATTTTCTTTTTTGGTAGGAATTCCATTTTCAGGATAATTAAATAGCTTTAAGGATTATATGTTCTTAGAATAAACTTATTTTATGTAACTGAAGAAGAAATAAATTTAATTAATCATTTGGAGTCTATATTAAAGTAGTTGATTCAGGCAAAGATCACAGTGACGGGTACCAGTGTTAAGGTGGAATGTTAATGGGTATCAATATAATGAAGGGATTTCCTTGTAATCCCAGGAATTCAATAATCAGTCTTAATATTAGAAACAGGTATCATGAAGATCATTAAGTTTCCTATGGGACTGATAAAGGGTTGATATCCAGAATTTACAAAGATCTTCTCCAACTCAAAACAAAACACAAGCAGCCATATTATACTACAAGTAGTTTAAGTGGAAATTTTCCATGGAGAATATATAGATAACCAAAGAAAATGTGAGTTCACTAAGCAGATTTTTTTTTTTTTTTTTTGGATACTGGAAAGTGAATCCAGGGTACTCAACCACTGAACCACATCCCCAGTCTTTTTTTTTTTTTTTTTTTTTAATTTAGAGACAGGGTCTGACTATGTTGCTTAGGATATGAGGCTGGCTTTGAACATGTGATCCGCCTGCCTCAGTCTCCTGAGCTGCTGGGATTATAGGTGTGCACCACCACGGCTGGCACTAACCAGAAATTTTGATCAGACCACTGTAACATTTTGCATATATCCATTGAAATGGCTGTTATCAGAAAATCCCACAATGAAAAGTGTTAGGGTAGGGGGCATGTTGGAGTGTTGGAGCTCTTGTGCCTTGTTGTAGGAAATAAGGAAACATATAGCAACTGTGTAGGATTACATAAATATCTGTTTATATATGTGGAATTACCATGTGATACAGGCGTTCACCATTTGCCTATATACCCAAGAATGAGCAAATGGACTCAAATAGAGAGTTGTTCAGCAATATTCATTACATAATTTTTCAAAGTAGCAGGAAGATGAAGGCAACCTAGGTGCAAAATGCATATCAAAGAATGAAAGAACAAACAATGTGGCATGTGTGTGCACATTTGTGTGTATCTGTGTATATGCACAGACATGCACATGGAAGAATACTGCTCAATTGGAAAAGGGAAGTGAAGTAGGCCAGTCATAGAAAGTCAAATGTTACAGGATCCTGCTTTGTGGATACCTGGAGTGATCAGTTTCTATTACAGTTTGGATATTTCACATCCCACTGCTCCAAGTAGTAAAGTTTAGGTCCCCAGCATGGTACTACTGGGAAAAGCTAGAATCTTTAAGAGTAAAGCCTACTGTGAGATCTTTAGATCATTGGCGGTATTTCCTTCAAGGGGGGTAATGTGACCCCAGCACCTTGCAAATGAAAACATGATTTTCCATTTTAAGCACTGTTTGAAAGGAGGTATCCCCTAAAGGACTCCAACAGGCTTTCATCTGCATAGGTTTAAGAATGATGCATTTTGGAAATCTATCAAGTCTTTGTGGATCTAACTTAATAGTATCACAAAGAGTCTACCAGTGCATACAGCTTAAACTTAATGCTATATTCACCAAAAAAACCAACTATATTGATGTAATTTATTTAACTTCTGTTTATATCTTGACCACCCAGAACAAAAAATTGTGAATTTCAACACATCAATACATGCTGTTCTCATTATACTAGTGTGATTTTACTAGACTTTTAAACTTTCTGCTGTTCATATAATATGGCTGTTTGTTCTATAAGTTTAAAAACTCATAGAAAACAATGCTCCTAAGATCACTTTGATATTTTCTACTTTCTATCTTTATTGAGAAATAATTAGCCAACAAAACATGTATACCTGAGATGTAGGGTATGGTGGCACATGACTGTAATTCCAGTGGTTCTGGAGGCTAAGACAAGAGGATCACAAGTTCAAAGCCAGGCTCAGCAACTTAGTGAGAGCAAGGCCCTAAGTAATTTGGTGAGATCCCATCTCTAAGTATACATACATACATACATACATACATAAATAAATAAATAAATAAATAAATAAATAAATAAATAAGGGCTAAGGATCTTATTCAGTGGTTTAAACCCCCTACGTCAATTCCAAACAAAAGAGAGCAAGAAAGAGAAGAGATAGAGAGAAAGAGAGAGAGAGAGAGAAAGAGAGAGAGAGAGAGAGAAAGAGAGAGAGAGAAAGGTAGTCACAACATGGCATTGCAATATATTGTGATATGCATACACAATTTCACAATGTCTTTAAACTTGTGTCAGTTGAACTGATTAATATATCCACTATTTCCTATAGTTACTTTTTCTTTCTTTCTTTGTTCGAGTGCTCTCATGTTTTCTATTTATTTATTTATTTATCTATTTTTTGGTTTGGTGACTACTCTTATGCTCCATCCTGTCAGCAAATTTCATGTGTACAATGTAATGTTGTTAACTAGAGTCATCATGCTATACCTTAGATTTCTATCCTGTATAATTGGAAATTTTGTATCTCCTAAAGAGTATCAATCCATTTTCTCCTCCCTTCAGTCCTTGGAAACCACCATTCTACTCTTTGATTCTATGAGTTTGACTATTTTGGATTCCTTGTATAAATGATATCATGCAATATTTATCTCTATGTGCCTGGCCTATTTCCTTTTGCATAATGTCCTCTAGCTTCACTACTGCTATTGCAAATGACAGATTTTCACTCTTTTTTAAGGCTGAATATCCCTATGTGTTTGTGTGTCTGTGTGTAGAAATCACTTTTATCAACTGACAGATACTAGATTTGCTTCTGTATCTTGGCTATTGTAAATAATAATGCAATTAACATGGAAATGCAGATAAATCTTCAGTGTACTGGCTTCCCTTAGATAACCAGAAGTGAATAGCTGGGTCAGTTTTGTTAATAGACCTGTTTTGAGTTTTTCAGGAATCTATGTCATAATGGCTGATCCAATTTGTATTCCCACTGACAGGCATAAGGCCTCACATCCTTGTTGACACTTCTTCTTCTTCTTCTTTTTTTTTTTTTTTGTAACAGCGACGCTGACAGATTTGAAGTAATATCTCATTTTAGTTTTGATTTACATTTCCCTGGTGTCTATTAATGTTGAACACCTTTTTTTTATATCTGGTGACACCGGGACCATGGAAGTCTGACTGGCAGCTCAGCTACTATCTCCTAGTCAAGTCTTGCTGATGTTATCCATCTCAATACATGCAATACAATGCACGTTTTATGTTAGTATCAATACCAAAACATCTCAAAATAATTTTCTTTCATGAACATGAGTAAATAAAATATGATTCAAAGTCACTTTACTTTTACCCGTAGAAAGTTCATTCTACTTATAAAACATATTTTATAATAACTTTATTTAGTTGAACTTCATAGCAAATTATAAATCAGTTTAGAAGATCTTTAAACACAGAAATATTTTAAACAATAAGTAGAATAAATAAATTCAGGGTTAAAAATTAATTTCATAGTATATTTTCTTAATCATTTAATTATAATACATAATTGACTGTAATATTTAACTGATAACCCTCATTCATTAAAAAAATTCTTTATAAAATTCAAATCTAGTAGTAGTAAATATCCAGCACATTCCAGCTAGGTCTCTGAATTTAATGTACCTGAGCATTCTGTAAAACAAAGCATTCATCATCTTAGTTTATGTGTGCAAAATGCTGAGAGGATCTTATTACCTATTCCTTGCCACAGGTATAGACAAATGATGTTGACAAGCTGTGAACCCAAAAACTGTATTTAATGGTCTATTAGAATAGGTTGAACATTGAGAGTGAAAACATTTATTGATAAAATTTCTAACTCATGCTGTGTTGGGGAATGGATGACAGAGGAAAGCAACTCCTGACAATCTGCACACCCCAGGGAAAATATTCAGAATAAATATCTTTGTAACCTCGGTCACCTTCTATTTGCTTTACATTTTACCATTGGCTTTAATGAATAGGAGCTGGTTTCCAACAAGTCTCTGCAGGGTTCTTCAACTTTTCTTTGCTCTGTGCTGCTGTGACTTGCACATCTGCTTGAAACTGTCAGCAATATTAAGTGTACAATTTGAGTCTTCAGAGAATCTGCAACTCAAGGATATGCAATACCAAAGAAAAGATACTGCATGCTTTTAACCTATGTTTCAAATCCTATTTTAGGCAAATTTGTCCCTGCCGTCAGTATAAGTGAAGTCTTTTTTAAAAAGTCATAACATCTACTTGAGGTACTGATGTTTCACAGACTTCAAATACAACTGATGTAACAATCCATGGAGAGTCATTGAATATCAGCTTAGTTAGAGTCAGGGAATATCAGTGATATGTGATGTCTCAACTAGATGGATGACTTGAGTTCTTTTTTTCTTGGCAGACTAACTTTACTAGTTTTTATAAAGTATTTCCATCACTTATGATAAAATTTACAAATTTCTAGACAAACAGTAATAACACTTCTTGGAATAATGGTGTCTTTTGTAGCACCTCCCATTTTCAAAGGGATCCAGTATTTGAACACAGCCATACATCTTGATTTTGATATTTTTAAGACAGACATTGAAGATAAATTGACAAAGTTGGATTCAAAAATTTAAAAAATAAAAATAAACAATTTATTCACTATGTTAGAAACTTGCAATTCAACGGAAATATGACTGTGACCAGAAAAGGAAATAATATGGGAAAAACAAAAAGACATTTGTTTCTGGCCCCCAATCTTTCTTCTATTATATAGTGACTATAATGACTTTAATATCATTTTATTTATCAATCCCTATATCTCCATATGTGTGCTCTTGTTCAGTGATTATACAAAAAAATATCCTCATAGATTATTTGAAATTAGAATTTATTCATTTGGACAGGAAATTCTCTTCGTATAAGGGAATGTTCCATGTGAAACATTCCATTTAAATTAGAAAGATTGAATATGAGAGGGCCTACCATGTACTAAACTGGCACAAAAAGGATGTTCAAAATATGTTTGTTGAATAAGTCATAAAATGATTATGAAAAGTTAGGGGAACAAAAGAAGTAATTTGATTCAATCTTTTAGACTATATCCCTAAGAAGAATATTTGTTAGACATTCAAAACTTGCTACGATCAATGATTTTCTGTACTTTACATATATTAACTTATTTAATATCCCCAACAGAGAGATGGCTATGCTCCTATTCAATACAGTATTTGGTAATTACTTAACCAAATTGTATTCTCAATATTTTGTTTCTATTGAATTGGTATATATTTCCATATTTGATTAGAAGCCTATGTTTAGGTATTCGTAGGCAGTATAGTGAATTTGAGGATTTGTGGGCTTATCAAGAAAAACACACAACCACAAGGTGAAGCAGAAAACACTGGGCTTTATCAGTGAGGTGCTTGGGTTGCAGGTGAGGGTGAGGGAAATGCTTCATAGCAGGAGCCCTATTAGAGATAGTAGCTTAAAATCACCATCCTAGAGCGAAAAGAGAGGTAGAGGTCTACCTGGTAGGGGGAAACCTGCAGAGAAGACTTAACTTCTAGTTCCTGTTGTTCAGTAACCAAATGGAGAGTTTCCTGGGACAGAAAACTCTAAAGGGCAGATCTTGAGATTTTTAATGACTTCAGAGTTTATATTATTTAAGCATAACAGATGTTCAAAGCATTTTTGTGTGTGTGTCTGGCATGCAATGCAGTTTTTTGGGGATATATTTAAAGCACCTGAATGTATAAGAATTTGAATTTTATACCAGAAGAATTTTGAGTTGACAGCCCTGGTGTGCTGTGAAAAGGTCAATAAACAGGGATCATTCTTACCTCACTTATATAATGCCTATTAAGTAATTTATATTAATTCTTAGCTAAATAAAATAGAAAGAAACACATTATTTGTTTCAAGTTACTTGGAATAGTCAAAAAAATATATTGGTAGGTACATAAAGAGACATAGGTAGGTAGATGTGAAAATAGAAAGGTAGACATATCTATCCTAGTTTCTGACCTGTACTTTGAAGCTCACATTAAAAAAATCCTAAAGCCACAAACACTATTAAATATCTGAAGTAACTATACATATTCTCTCATCCAATTAGCTCTGTTTAGAGAATTTCTTTTTCTTTTTTCTTTTTTTTTGGTTTTAGACTCTTGGATCCATCAGTGAGGGTTGCCCCACACCAGGTGGCTTAAGCAGCAGAATTTTATTTTCTCACAGTTTTGGAGGCTGGAAATCCCCACACTGTCAGGAGGCTGTTGTTATCCTCAGTCTTGTTTTCTCCATTTTCAGATGGTCTCCCTTTTTCTGTGTCCTCATTAACTTTCCTCTATATGCATATGCTCCTTTGATCTCTTTCTCTTCTTATAAGTACACCATTCCTGTTGGATTAGGGCCACACTTATGACCTCATGCAATCTTCACTGTCTTTGAAGGTCCTATCTCCAGACAATCACACTGGGGGTTAGAGCTTCAAGACATAGATTCTGGGAGGACACAATTCAGACAATATCGAGAGTTTATCTATGAAGTGCCATTATATTTGCAGCTTTTCCATTTATATAAAAGCCTATAATCTATTTAATGTGTTATTTCACAATTTTAATTGTTTTTGTGTTTTGTTTTCCTCATATCTACTTATCTTGTTCAAGAATAGTATATTCATTTATCAAATAAAATTAAGTTCATTGACAATTATTTCCACACAACTTTTAGTAAAAACTGAAAATTCACTTTCCTAACTTAGTTTAACCAAACTAGAAGCATATTTTATTGCTTAAAAGAGCTTCATAAATGATTGTATCATATATTTCATTTAATTCATAATAACAGACATTAAAATATCTTAAATACTCATTCCTATGAAGATGTTCACAACTACCAAATGAAGTAGGCATTGAATTAAGAGAGCTTCACAAAATGATTAAGACTAAATTTTATTAAGACCAACCAATTCAATTAAAATATCATTACAAAAAAATAAATTTAAAGGATCCTTAGAGAAATGAGCAGAAATGATTATGAGTTACTGAAGGCAGTATTTTGTTATCATGGTTTTTCTTCATTTACATACATAGCAACAAAGCTGGAAGCATTATATGTTAAAATTACTGTATATTAAAATTACTCCACTCTAGTAATGTTCAGCAGTTTTTAACATTCTATCTCCATGCCAGGCATTTTTCTAGGATTTAGGGATAGAGTGCCAGATAAAACAAACTTCCCAGCCTCAGAGAACTTTTGCAGATGCAGGTAATCAAAGCTTCCTGCCATCAGTTTGTCCTCTTCACAACTAGAACAGTAAGTATCCTTAAGAGGAGTTTATCAAAATTCAGTGCATAAATATATATGTATAATCTGAACTATAAAATTCTATATACTTGCCTATAAGTCCTGTATTTCAAGGGCATAATGTTGTCCTACCTAATATAAGTTTTTTTTAATCAATAAAGAAAATTCAGTTGTAGTTTTCAAATTTGTTGGTGATTAACAGTGGACCAATATATAGGAAGTTATTACATGTACTAGTTAAGTAAGATTCTAACTTCTTGTTCTTTTTGATCCAGTTCCTCATTCTTTGCAGCTTATTGACTGTGACACAGGCAATGCATTTCTCCTCCACAAAGCTCTAGGGTATTTTTGTGCAAAATGAAGGAAATAATAACAATTATACAAAAGCATGACTGAATATTACGAGAGATAATGTGTGTTTTGTGCATAGCACAATTCCTTATATAATAGATCAAATCAAATTCATTGTAGCTTTGATTATTGATAAAATGTAGAAGCATTTACAGTGGGTGAAGAGATGAATTTTTTTTTCTAGATGTAGCTGTATACTTTCAGATACAAATTACAGAGACTAATTTTATATTTGCCGAGAGATTAGGGGGAATTTTACTTTCTGATACACTTGTATTCCTTAATTTTCATATGTAACACTTTTTAAAAGAAAAACATAATAAAGGGTTTCTCACTATTGGAGTGACAGTTTACAGATTAGTAAGAAGGGAGAGACATAGATTGACCTTTGTCATAAATTAGAACATGTCAAGAACCTGGACTCCTTGGAAAAATGGCTGATTCTACAACCAGGGAAATAAATATGCCATCTGAACCTAGAGCATTATGTAGTATTATTCAAAAGAGTATGGAAGGGAAAGAAAAGAGAAAGCAAAACATAGAGAAGAAAAATACAAGTACAGAAAGAATATTAGGCCATGTCAAAGGGACAAAGGAACTAACCAAAGGAGTTTTCAGTGGCTGAAGCTACAACAACTTGAGAAGAAAGAAGAATCAAATCCTATTGGATTATAGCATATAAAGTCAATATCAATGAGGCCATACTTATAAACTAAATAATTGAAGGTTTGCAAATAATTTATATAAATCCTTCACCTTCAAGAATTCAAGCATAACTCCCGTTTCCTAATTATGACCTATACATGGTGATATCCTTCCAATGAGTACAATATGGAAAGGCAAGGAATGATAAATAGAAACCTTACAGCAAGGGGAAAAAATCTGAAAAGCACTGTCTCAGCAAAGTGATCAACACCGCAATGCTATACTGACAATATGTATCCACAATATGATGAGATGAAAGTGCCACTTTATTTTTGAGATCTTTCTTCCAAAGGCAGTAAATCCAGTCCAATAATGGGAACAAATTCATGTGACTCTCAATAGAGGGATATACTGAGGGTAATATGATATGTTCAGTGAGGCTCCTGGAAAAAAAAGACAGGAGATTAGATAATTAATCAATCATGAATAGAGTATAAACTGTACTTAATTATTATATACAGTATAGGCATTTTAATTGTGACAAGTATACTAGTAATATTTAATGTTAATGGTAGTGGCTACAGGTATTAAATCAATAAAAATATTCTGTACTATCATAACAACATTTCCCCAAATCTAAAACTATTTAATTTTGAAAAGCAAAAGACAAATTTATTAATAATTATCTACTAAGTTAAAAACAACTCAACTTTGGTTGATTTGGTATGGCTCAGTGACAGAAGTTTAGTTTTCAAAGGACAAATCTTAGACACAAACACAATTCAAAATCCCTAGCTAAAGTTTATGGAAGCATGTGTGCCTTCTTTGTATAATTATCTAAATTTTTGAGTCATCACTTTTAAATACTTACATAATGAGTCATAAAGGAAGAAAGTTGAATAAAAGTAAAATTAAAAGTTTTTAAAAAAACCATAAAATGGGTCCTAGAGTTTATGGTAAACCAAAGTTCAACATAAAAATTGGTATGTTTAGCTGATGATTTTTAAAACATGTGATATCTGATGAAACACAGGCATGCTCCCAGCAGTAAGCAATACTCATGTCTGCATGTAACACCTGGATATTAGACTGTCATTACTAAAACACATTTCACATGTTCAGAAGGAGTCCTTGCAACTTTGCTATTTCACAGTGGAATGACAATTTTCTCACAGATCTGCAAGAGCAAATTTCCCAAACCAGAACATTCCAAGAACCGTGAAGGAAGGACAGAAGAAGGGGCCACTACTATCCCTGGCCTCGCTGCCTTCCTTCCTGTTACTTGAAGAACACTGTGCTCTTTGACTATGGATTTGGTGCATGCACCTTCCCCTTTGGACAGATTTAATGCATCATTAGGTCAAAGTCATTCCTTTTATGAACTTCTTCAGGAAACTACCAGAGAAAGTAAGCTTTTCTACTTCTGTGTCCAGTAGTACTGTGCTCAATATTTTTTTTTAATTCCTCCAACTAATCCTTATTAAGTTCCTACTATGTTCCAGACCCAAATTTGTATTTCTTTACTACTGTTTTCTGAACCATGTAACAGTCTATTTTTCTCCTAATAGTCTGGAGCTAGTACTTGATTTCCTCCCAAAATACAGAAAAGAGACTTAACAATTGTTAAGCCTCACAACCAAACTTTTTTTGTAGTATGTTCTGCTATTAACTGTGTTGTGCAAACACGAGAAATGACACAATAGAATATGAGGTAATGTTTGAAATAATACACCTCATCAATAACAGACAAGCATGTACCAGGACTGCCTTGAAAATCTGAAAACCATATTAGCTGCATTATTTCTTCTTTCTCATACAATTTTACTGAGATATATATTTTCTACCAAGATATTCAACTTTAAAATCATACACATTAGTGGGTTTTGTTATATACAACATTTGGGCACTGATCAACATTATCTAATTTTAGAAAATTCCTAAGCAATCTCATAACCATTAGCTAGTACTTGCCACACCACTATCTTCAAGGCCTCTTCAACCAATAATCAGCTTTCTGTTTCAATCAATGACTTTACCTACGATGGTCATGGTACTTGAGTTGATTTATATAACCTATGTGCTTTTGTGTCGGATTTCTTTCACTGAGAATATTGTTTTCAAAGTCAACCATTTACAAACCTCTAGACAATGTTAGTCCCTTTATTGTCTGAATAATATTGCATTGTATGGATAAATCACATTGTCTTTATTCATATATCAGACTTTTGGACTGTTGGTAGAAAATCAGACTATTTCGATTTTTAGCTTTACAAATAATGCAGCTGTAACATTTGTGTAAAAGCATGGACGTGTGCTTTCAGTTTCCTTGGAAATGTACCTTGAGGAGGATTTACTTGGTCCTATGGAAACTTTGTTTAGCAGTTGAAGGATAGACAAATAATTTTTGCAAAATATCTGCACCATTTACATTCCTGTCATCAATACATCAATATTCTATTTTCCACATCCTTAAAGACACTTATTTTCTTACGTTTTTATTTTAATCTTCCTGATACACTTGAAGTGACTTTGTTATTTTTATTTACATTTTCCTAAAAACTACAGTAGTTCTCCATAACCCTTGGGGAATATGTTCTATGACACTCAGTGGATTTCTGAAACCAAGTTTACTATTAAAACCTATATAAACTACTTTTTTAACTATACCTACATACATATAATAAGGCTTAATATATAAATTAGGCACAGTAATTGATTAACAATATCTAATGATATAAAAATATTATGAAAATTTACTGTGATTTTATTAGTTATTTTAAACTTATGAATTGTTTAGTTCTGTAATTTTTCCTCAATATTTACAGAATTCAATTTGTTATGGGTAATTGAAAAAGCAGAAGGTAAAATCACGGGATAAGGTGAGGGGACTATGTATTGACATTGAATATCTTTTCAGATGCTGGTTGGTCAACTTTTATATCTTCCTTGGAAAATTGTTTATTCAAATCTTTTGGTCAAATGTATTTGTGTTATTTTTCTTTTATTGTTTTATGATTTTTTATATATGATGCAAACAAATTCCTTCTCATATTTATGATATGCAAATAAATCTGCCACTATGTGAGTTATACTTTCCTTTCCTAGATTTTGTGGTTCAAAACACAGAATGTTTAGTTTTTTTTTTTTTGTTTTTTTTTTTATCATTTTTCCTCCCCAAGGCTGAGGATCAAACCCAGGACCCTGTGCATGCTTGGCAAGTGCTCTGCCACTGAGCTAAATCCCCAACTCCCAGAATGTTTAGTTTTGATGAAGTCCTATGTAAAGAGTGTTTTTTTTTTTTTCAGAACTGATTCTCACAGCTATGGAGGTTGAGAAGTTCTAAGATCTGTAATTGGCATGACTAGAGACCCAGTGGAGCCAATCACATAATTCTGGGTCAAGTGGTAGCACTTGAGAAACAGAAGATCCAATAGTACAGACCCAGCTCAGGGATGGCAGTCTCAAGAATCAGGAAGAACTGACATTTTCATTTAATCCAAAAACTGGAAAAAAAATTAATGTCTCTGTGGCAGGAATTCACATCAGGGGAGTTCCTTCTTACTAGAGTTCATTGTTTTTTTCTATTCAGGTCTCCATTAATTGAATGATGCTGACCCACTTTATTGAAGAATATCAGCTCTCTCAATCTGCCAATTCAAATGACAGTCTCACACATAACACACTGACAGGCACACTCAATATGGCATTTGGTCAAGTGTCTTCATTACCCATGTTTTAGTCAAGCTGACATATAAAATGAATCATTATTGATTCTCAGTTCTACTCCATTTTTTTTTATGTCTGTTCTTGTGCCAGTATCTCATACTTTTGGACATTTCAATGGTGTATTCAGTTTTGAACTGATAAATACAATCCGTAAAAATTCTTTTTGGATTATTTTTGATATTGTGAATATATCTTACATTGCAATATAAGTTTTAACATCAACTTGTAAATTATTTCAGAGAATTCACTAATACCTTTGTTTGGAATAGCTTTTAATCTTCAGAGGAGTTTGGTGTATCAATTTATAGTATCAATGTAAAGTCTTATAAAGCATTAAAAATTTATATTATTTCATGTATTTCTTTAGTTTTAAGATTTTAAAATAATTATTTTTTATGGTTTTCAGTGTACAAGTCTTTTACTCTTATAAAACTTATCCTAATTATTTAACTTTTATTATGTTGCAAATAGAACTGTTCCATTAATTTCATTTCATTAATTTCCAATGCTTAGGAGTGAAAAAAAGATATATTTTATTTACAATTTTGGATGTTTTATAAGATTGCATAGCTCTTTTTTATTCTTAGTTTTTTTGTTTTATTTTTATTTTTTTTTTTTTGTGTGTGTTTGTGTGTGTGATCATATCTCTAAAAAAGAAGTAGGGGCTAGGGATATAGCTCAGTTGGTAGAGTGCTTGCCTCATAAGCATAAGGCCCTGGGTTCAATCCTCAGCACCACCAAAGAAAGAAAAGAAAAATAGAGGCAGGTTTTTTTTTTTAATGTTTTATTTATTTATTTATTTGTCTATTTTCCTTGCTAGAAATTCCAATATGATGTTAAATAGAATTGATGAGAGTGAGCATTTTGCTTTGTTTCTGATCTTAGGGGTATAAAGCATTAAGTATTTAAAAATGAAATATAATGTTACCTCTGAGTTTTTAATACACACATCTTGTAGTTTATAATTTTATTTTTAATTTGTTGTCAAATGTGTTATCTTTGTCTTTTTAAACCTAAATATTTTTGTCTTTTATTAATATAATTGTATTGTTTCATATATGTTAAAGTAAACTTTCATTTTTGCTCCTAGTGTACTATCCGTTTATATATTACTGAGTGAATTTTGCTAGTATTTTGTTAAGTGTTTTTTTTTTTTTTTTTTTTTTTTTTGTGTGTGTGTGTGTGAATATATTTCAGAGTTTACTTGTGGTGCCTTTTCCTGATTTTGGCATCAGGTTAATGCTGTTCTCATAAAATGGGCTGAGAAGTGTTCATTATACGTCTATAACATGAAAAACCTTGTCATGGGTTTGATCTTATTTCTTTTTAGATATTTGGTAGAATTACTTGTAAATCCTTCTAGATCTAGTTTTTTTCTGTGTTAAATTTTTATCACAGATACCATCTTGTAACTTGATTTAGGTATATTTAACTTTTTCTGTTTTTAATTTGCTTTCATCAGATCATTTTGCTAGGAATTTGCCAATTTCATACAAGTCTCTAATTTGATGGCATATTATGCTCATAATATTTCCTCGTGAATTTTAAACACAATAATACACTTTATTTGTTAAAGCAGTTTTAGACTTAGAGAATTTGAATATATAAACTCTCACAATTTCCTTGTTGACCTGCAGCAGTACTGTACATTTCTTACAATTGATGAACCAGCATTAATACATTTTTTAATAATTAAAATAAATTAGTTAGAGCATTATTCTTTGGGTTTTACATTTTATGGATTTTAAGCAATATAAAATAGTATATATCTACCATGACCTTATCAAAAAGAAAGGTTTTATTGCTCCAAATATTCAATCTGGGTGTTTTTTGTTTGTCTGAGTTTTGTATCATTCATATGGTTTGAATCATTCAATAAGTCACCTCTGGCTTCAGTCACCCAGAAATATGCATTTCCATTTCTTCTATGTCTTTTCATGGCTTGAGTGTGTATTTGCTTTGTCACTGAATAATATTTCATTGCCTGGATGTACCACAATTTGTTCACCAGTTAACAGAAAAAAAAAAAAATTGGCTGATTCCACCTGGTAGAATTTAAGAATAAGTTTACTGTAAACATTTTGTGAGCATATTTTTGTCAGTACATGTGTTTACAACTCATGTGTGTGCTTTTCAAGCATATGGTTGCTGAATCATATCAGTAAATAATGTGAAGTTTTGTAGGAGAAGGTAGAATCTTCCCCCAAGTGCCTGTTTAAAATGCATTCCCAAGAGCAAAACAGAGTTACAGTTGTTTCACATCTTTGCCAACATTGGTAATGTCAGTTTCTTGGGATTTTAGCCATTCCAATAGATCTGTAGTTGTACCACAACTTTTAATTTCCAGTTTGCTAATAACATATGATTAAAAATTTTCATATGCCATTTTCTTTCTGCGCATCTTCTTTGGTAAGTTTTTATTCCCATAATTACTGCCCTTACATTTTTTTCTTTCATTCCTTTATTTTTTCTTTCTTTTCCTTTTTTTTTTTTTTCTTATTTCAGTACTGGGCATTGCACCTAGGGTCCTGCACATGTCTAGGCAAACACTCTACCACTGAGTCACATCCCCAGCATTTCTGTATTTTAAAATTTTGGGGTTTTCTCTTATTATTGAGTTTTGTGAACTGCTCATATATTCTGTACTGGAATAAAATTATCAAATGTGTATTTTGCAAAGATTTTTCCCAAGTTCATGTTTTGCCTTTTCATTCTCTTAGTGTATTTCACAAGTAGAGATTTTTAATTTTAGTGAAATCCTAAGTGTAATTTTACTTTCATGGATCATATATTTATACAGTATCCAAGGAGTCATGACACAAAACAAGGTCATTTTTTTCATATGTCATCTTTTATAAGTTTTACAGTTTTGTGTTTTACATTTCATTCTATAAACCCTTTTGAGTAAAATTTTGGGGAAGTTGTAAAGTCACCATCTATATTAACTGTTTTACATGTGGATATACAGTTCTTTTGGCACTGTTTCTTGAATAGAATTTCTTTTGCTCCTTTGTGAAAGATCTGTTCACTAAGTAAGTATGGGTCTACATTTGGGCTACTTGTTCTGTTTCATTCATCTGTTTGTGGGTTTATTTACTAATTCATTTATTTTTACTCATACCACAGGGTCTTAATTATTGTAATTTCTACTTATATTATATTTTTTATTTATATATGACACATAATTAATTACAATTCTTATTACATCTATAGAGCACAATTTCATATTTCTGGTTGTAACTGTATAATGGCTTTGAGTTGGGTGGTGACCGTTTTTAATTTTTTTAGTTATACATGACAATAGAATTCATTTTAATATAACTATGCAACCATGGAATAATTTTTTTTTCTAGTTAAGACCCCATTCTTGTGGATGTATATGATGATGGGATTCACTCTGGTATTTATTTGTCAGTATCATGTCATCTGTTCTGGGTCATTTCTTTTCCACATCCACTTTAGGAAAAGTTTTTTTTTTTTTAATATCCACAAAATAACTAGTTAATATTTTGACTAAGATTGCCTTGAATCTATTGATCACTTTCAGAGAAAGTGATATTTTGACAGTGTTGAGTTTTTACTCTGTAAACAGAGTATAACTTTCCATTTTTTTACATATTTAAAATTTTTTATCAGCATTGAAGCTTTTCTTACATAGATTTTCATGTTGTGTTTTATTTACTCATGCATAATTTATTTTTAATTTAAAGCTCATGAAAATGGTATTGTATTTTTAAATTTCAAATTCCAAATGTTCATTGTAATTGCCTTTTGGGTATTAATCTGACATCCTCTAGGTGTACTATAATATTTTTTTAGTTCTAGGAGTTTCTGTTGTCAATTATTTTTAGATTGTCCACATAAACAATCATATCTATGAACACAAATAATTTTTTCCTCATCTGTGTACCTTTTTTTTTTCATTTTCTTGTCTTTTTCACCCTAGTTTCAATATCCAGTAAATATTGAATAAGAGCGGAGGAAGAAACATTCTTGCCTCATTCCTGAAAAACATCTATTTTCTCACCACAAACTATGATGTTAAGTGTTTTTCTCCATATATATATATGATTTATGGAGCTGTGAAAATATCTTTCATGGTTAATTTGAAGATAGTTTCTATGATGAATGGATGGTATATTTTTTCAAGTCCCTGTTTGGGAGAACTGATGTTAACATATGATTTTTTCTTCTTTGGACTTCAAATGAAATGTATTACATTTATTTTTGAATGTTGATCCAGAATTGAATACCTAGGATAGATCTTACTTGGTCATGTTCTACAATTCTTTAAATACACTATTGTATTTGAGGAGTCATAATTTTGTTTAAGATTTTTATATTTACATTTGAGAGACTGTTCTATAGTTTTCTTTTCCCATAATATATTTTTCTTGTTTTGGTTTTGGGGTAATGCTACCTCATTGACTTTGTTAGGAACTATTCCTTCTCTTTCTATTTTCTAGAAGAAATTTTTAAAATTGGGATATACTATTAATTGGGACTTAATATTTAAATCTTTGATAGAGTTGACCCATGGAAAAATGTAGGCATAGTGGTGTTTTTTCCTTTGGAAAGTCAATTATTGCTTCAGTGTGGGATTTTTCATATTTTTTCTATTGTGTGAGCTTTGTTTGTTATGTTCTTACATGTTTCTGTTCATTTTATCACAAATATTCTTTATTATCCTTTTGAAGTCAAGGGGGTTGTTAGTCATAGTCCCAATTTTATTTCTGATATATAAAGCTTGTGTTTTCTTTATTTTTATTCTTAATTTGGCTGAAAACTTATTGATTATTTTTATTCATGTCAATGACCTGTATTTTGATTTTACTGATTTTCTTCATTATTTATGTTTTATTTTAAACTTTACTGTTTTATGCTTTAAATTTTATTACTTCTGTTCTTCTGGATTTGGGTTTATATCACTCTCTTTTCTCTGGTACATTGAAATGAAAGCTTAAATATTCGATATTAGATCTTTTATAGTGTATGCATATAATGCTTTATATTCTGATATTGGAAAGCATTCTATAAATGACAATTATGTATACAAGGGCCTCTAACCATTATTTTCACTGCACCTCAAGCATTTTGACAGGTACATTTTCATTTTCATTCAGTTAATCTTGTGAAAAAATACTTTTCATTTATTTTCTGATCTATGAGTTATTCACAACTATGTTATTTAATATCCAAATACTTTGTGATTTTTCTGTAATTGATTTCTAGTTAATTTTATTGTGTTCTCTGTTTGTTATGGGTGGTACTAGGGGTTGAATCCAAGGCTTTAGACATGGTAGGAAAGTGCTACGCTACTGAGCTGCATCGCCAGTCCCTTATTTCATTCTTAAAGTATACCTGGATGATTTCAGTTATTTATATGGTTTAAGGTATGTTTCACGTCCATAAATAGAGTCCATAATAGTGAATTTTCTATTTGAGCTTGAGAAGAATCTTATTCTCCTATTCTTGTACAAATTATTCCATAAAAGCCAATTAGATCCAAAGGATTTGTAGTTTAATTTTCTGTTGTCTGGATCTATCAATTACTTACAGAGGTTCTTAGAAAATTCCAATGATAATAGAGAATTTTTGTTATTTCTTTTTGCATTTATTATTTATTTGGTTTTCCTTTTTTTTCCCCCTGATTTACGGTTCCAGCATAGAACCCACTGCTTTGGGCATGATAGGCAAGTGCTGTATCACTAAGCTGTTATCTCCAGCTCCTCCTTAAAGTTCTATCAGTTTAATCTCACAATTTTTGGTACATGATGCTTGATAAATATATACACAGTATTATTATGTCTTCTCTGAATATTCTTATTTATTCATCACCATTATATAGTGCCCATCATTGTCTCTGGCAATCATCCATACCCAGTTTTCCCCCTAGAACTCTCCATATATTAAGTTATCTCTTCATTTGATTTAGCATGATATATTTCTCTTTCTCCCTTTAATTTTGATTGTAAACATTTTAATTTGTATGTTTTTCTGTTTAAAGTTGGCTTATTATAGACAAAATATAGTCAGTTTTCAGTTTTTTTATTGTCTCCCTATTGTTTTGTTTTAAAGTTGGCTTTTGTCCATTCATACTTAAAATGTTTTATATAGTTCAATTGATATCTCCTATTTCTGTCCTATGAAGCCATAGTATCTCCTCTTTATCTTGTGCTTTCTTCCCGTTGTAATTCTTTTTCAGTGGAGGACAGGATAACAATAATATATTGAATAAAAATATGACTTCACTGTGGAATTGTTGAAAATTTGTATGGCATTTACAAAATAATGTATTCATTGGAGCAAATTGCATTAAAATTAATGCTAGTAAAGCAACTTATAGAAATGTTTACCAGTCTTCAACCAATGTGGCATTAGGTAATATTAGATAAAATTTCCAATGTAATAAAAGAATTTGTACCTGTAAAAAAATAAAATATTTTAAATGTTCTACTCCTTTTGTCTCTTTTGGTGTAAAACTGAGAATTTTTTTTGACTCTGTTTCATTTCATCTCTTACCAGATCAGTGATGTACTTCCTTTTAAAATTTATGTAATGTTTGCCTAAATTTTGCAACATACATTTACAATTGATCTGAATCCACCTTCTTTTTTTGTTTCAGTATTTTTAAAACTAAATTATTATAAAATATTATTTATGTTTTTTTCTCTTTTATTCCCAATACCTATAGTATACCCTTCGTGATTCCCCCATATTCTTAGATATTTTGGTCATCCTTTTTCTATTGTCTTCTTTTGTGAATTTCACTTAAGAAGGTTTCTGCATATGTATTTTCAAACTCTATTCTGCCTACTTATAAGCCTGTAGAAGGCATTTTCTGTTTATGTGACAGTGGTTTTTTTGGGGGGTGGGGGTTAGTTTTTCTTGTTGTTTTGTTTTGTGTGTACCAGAATTGAATCCAGGAGTGCTTAACCACTGAACACATTCCCAGTTCTTTTTTTTTAATATTTTATTTTGAGGCAGGGTCTCACTAAGTTGCTGAGGGTCTTTCTAAATTGCCAAGACTGGCTTTGAACTCACCATCCTCAGGCCTCAGCCTCCCCAACTGCTGGGATTGCAGGTGTGTCCAATGACACCTGACAGTGTTTTTGGTTCTTCAGTTTTTTAAAATATATTTACTTTTTAGTTATAGGTGGACCTAATGTCTTTATTTTACTTCATGTGGTGCTAAGTATAGAACCCAGGACCCCGCACATGCTAGGCAAGTGCTCTACTGCTGAGCCACAGCCACAGCCCCAGCCCCTGGTTCTGCAGTTTTTACAAATTCTTTGTTATAGTTTCCATCTTTCTGTTTACATTGTCCATTTGTGTTCCACTTTCCCAATTAGGAAGTTTCCCCCCTAGATCTCTCCATATATTAATAACAATTATTTCAAATGTCAGGTTGGAAAATTCCAAAACACCATTATATTTGAGTTTAGTACTATTGCCCAATTGCCTACTTGGTCTCATTAGAATATGTTTTCTTTTTCCTTTTAGTGTACCTTATAAATTTTGTTGAATAGTAGACATATTGTACTAGGCATAGAAATTAAGACAAATAGACCTATGTTATGAAATTTTTGTTTATCTGGCTAAGAGCTAGACAGTTAACATCTGATGTAACTGTAGTTGTCAGAAGATACAGTTTATTCCAGTGTCTTTGTTTTGTGTTGCATTTTGTGGTGTTTTGGGGGGTGAAGAGACTGATTTTTTAAAATTTATTTTTTGGAAGGGGGACTATCAGGGATTGAACTCAGAGTAATTTGACCTCTGAGCCACATCCTCAGCCTTATTTTGTATTTTATTTATAGATAGGATCTCACTGAGTTTCTTAGTGCCTCACTTTTGCTGAGGCTGGTTTTGAACTTGTGATCCTCCTGACTCAGCTTCCAGAGAAAAGACTGCTTTTTAAAGGAACTTATGAAAGATATTTATTTAAGGAATTGATTATGCATTTGTGTGTAATGGGAAGTTTAAAATATGCAGAGCAAACCAGCAGTCTGGAAATTTGAGCAAGAGTTGATGTTTCAGTTTCGAATCCAAAACTGGAAAACCAGGCATAACTTCTATATTGCAGTCTGGAGGAAGAAATTCATTCTCTTTACAAACTTCAGTCTTAAGAGTCTTAGCCCTTAAGGTTTTCGTTAATTGATGAGACCTACCTCATCATGGAGGGTAATTTGCTTTGCTCAAAGTCTGCAGATTAAATGTTAATTGTATCTAAAGCATATCTTCACCTAAAGCACATCTTCACAGCAGTATCTTGACTGATGTTTGATCAAGTAAGTGGGTATCTAAGCCTAGTGAAGTGAACACATAGTATTAACAATTACAGATTTTCCTATAAATATTCCTCTTTAGAGTTGTAGCTTTGTAGTTTTTTCTTTTACAATCCCCTATTGTTTCTTTAACGGAGTATAGGCACCTAGATTATAAGTTTCCAAGAGTTTCTCAATGGTTCTTCTACTGCCATCACTTAAGCATGTCAAATTGCTGGTGGGGACCACTATTATCCTTACCTAAAGTCAGTTAGTTTGGGCAATTTCCTTTGAGAAAAGTAATAGAATATAAGATATTGTATTTGTTTCTATGTAGTTAATTTTCCTTTACATATATTTCAAAATGTCATTTCAGATGCCTGGGAAGGTTAAAGATTTACATCAACAATTTTTATTAACATATTAATTAAACATATGAATGGGATTTAATACTTTAAATGGTATGCACAAATCAACATCAACTACTCCACCAATATTTCCTAATTTCTCATCATAACTATTTCTATTTTTAGTTATATTTTAGTTTCCACATAAGAGAGAAAACATGTATTTGTCTTTATGTGTTAGATATTTTGCTTAACATTGATACCCAGCTTCATTCATTTTGCTGAAAATGACAAGATTTCCATTTTCTTAATAGCTGAATATCCTATTGTGCATGCATACCACATTTTCTTTATCTAATCATCTGTTGATGAGCACCTAGACTGATTCCATATCTTAGCTACTGTGATTAGTATTGCACTAAACCTGGGCAAGCTGGTAGGTTTAATTGGTCTGACAATTTTGTTTCCTTTGGATATGTGCCCAAAGAAGGATGAATAGATAACATGATGAATCTACTTTGAGTTTTTTGATGAACTGACACACTGTACATCATAATGGCTTTTCAAATTCACATTCCCACTAGCAGTGAATAAGAGCTTCCCTTATCCACACCCTTTCCAGCATTTGTTATCTTTCTCCCTTCCTTCCTTTCTTATAATAACCTTTCTAACTTGGTGTGGTATCTCATGGGGTTTTGAGTTGCATTTCCCTGATGGTTATTGATATCAAGTATTTGGACTATATCTAGAAAACCCAAAATCAAAACCCTGTTTTTGAAGAATTCTGATTACTTGATGAAAGAGGCCTATAATACAATATGAAATAATAATGAAAAGTTTAAAAAATTCAACTGTGTTTACTTTTCACATATTAAGCAGTTTTTTCAGTAAGTGTGAATATCTGAAAAATTCCCAAAACATAGAGAAAAAATAACTGAAAGGAGAAAACTGTTGTTGTTTTAATGAGACTTACCCTCATTATGGAAGTCAATTTGCGATTCTCCAGCCTAGAAAAAAAACAAACAACAAAAAACTAGTTCTCCTAGAAAATGAAGCTTACACTATGCCCCATATAATTATATAATTATATACTGCCTCTGGCAAAGGTTAATTTCTAATATAATAAAATACACTAATTTAATCAATATAAACATGCTTTAAATTTTTCCTTAGGCATTGCAGAGAACATTTAAAAACTTAATTTTATAATAAAACAAGATGTGTATAGCTACATTGGCAAAACATTAGAAAATTGTTTAAATTGTCATATTTGAAGATAAATGTTATTAATAAAGCTAATAAAAATCTAAACCAATACAGAAGCTAAACTTTAATAGACAACAAAGGAGCTTACTGTTCTATTAGGATTAAAACAATAAGTTCAAATGTGAAATTAACCAGGACATTCAATACATGCATTGCCATTCATATGTAATTATAATCTATTTATTAATCAGTAATTCAATTCTGGAAATACTAGAATTTAGGTGCATTGTTAATCATGTCATTATTAGAAAATGGGGATGAATATTAATTTAATGGGGGAAAATGTATAAAAATTGTTTTTGATTTTTTTCTAAGAAACTGGGCACTAAACTCAGGGGTACTCTACCAAGAAGTCACACCCTCATATCTCCCCACTTTTTGTTTTGTTTTGATTTGAGACAGACAGGTTCTCCTAAATTGCTAAGGCTAGCCCTGAAATTGTGAGCCTCCTGAATTAGTCTCCCAGAGTTCCTGAGATGACCAGTATTTGCTATCACACCTTGCTAAAACATTTAAACAAATATTAAAAAATTAAAATCAGTATAGGATATTGGAACAATCAGGATCACGAATAAAATGAATCAATGATTTTATGGGTGCTCCATATGAGAGCAAGAATTAAAAAGAAGAAGTAGGAAGCCAAAGTGAAAGTTAATCAAGAGTCTGAAAGAAATATAGTCATTCTCTGGAATTCTTCAAACTCTCTTGCTAATTTCTACAGCTTAAAATTTTCTGTCTTGAAACAAAGCTTAAAATATTTGCTCAGTCTTCCTTATATTATGTTTGGTTTTTAAATTTTTTTAATGAAATTTTTAGCAGTTCATTAGCTTAACCCAAAACAAAGATATTCTGTTGGAAATTATGAGAAACATAGATTGTTCACAAATAATAACATGAAAGGAGAATTAATATTTATATATTTACCATGAATTTACTTTTTCATATGTATCTTAAATCCATTGTGGGTAAGTATTTGCACACCTGTTGTATGTATCTGATGGTATACTCTCACCCTACCTGGTACGACTTCAAGACGGTGCTCAGCAGTGTGCATCCACCTCATGGAGCATCAAGAAGCAATGGCTCTAGGTGTGTGTCTGCTTTTCACCTGTGTGCTAAGCCCTCCTTCCTGAGGCCTTGCCAGCCTATAAACCAGGGCCAAACCACTGTCTGCACTTTTTACCCAGGGACTGCATTTTATCATTGCCTCTTAATTCTACATATTGGAAAGAAAACGTATGTTCCTGATTAAAGCAAAATTACCAAGTTTAAAATTTTTATGATGGCAGCAAATTTGTCAGAAAATGAAGGCAAAGAAATAAACTCAGAATTCATGAAAAAAGAACAGATACTAGGTTATGATGGGAAAAACAAACATGGGCAGAAAATGTATAAAATAAAATTCAATTTATAAAAAAAAATCAGAGTGTCACTAAAGACAGAGCCGGCAAATATTGAATAAAAAGTTAATCTGAAAAAATAAGTTAAATGTTCCATGGGCATTATGCAAAATTCATAAATCAGCACAGAGGTGTATCCAGATGACTTCTGCAAATTACAACCTTTTTATTTTTATTTTTTCCTAAATAAGGGATTGAACCCAAGGGCACTTAACCATTGAGCCACATAATGACCCGTTTTATTTTATTTTGAGACACGGTCTTGCTAAGTTGCTTTGGGCATTGTTAAATTGCTGAGTCTGTCTTTGAACTTCTGATCCTACTCCCGCAGCCTCCTCAGTCCTGGGATTTTAGGCAAGCACCATGACCCCTTGGTCAAACATTTCTTATGATAAAAATGATGAAAAAAGGGAGAAATGTCTTTCTCCAAATGATCAGATGAAAGTGGACTGAATTAGGGGGAAAAAGCACAAGTGTAAAGCTAACGAAGTTGAGAATTAATAAAATAATAGGAATGAAAAGCTTTATTAGCCACAGATATTCACGAACAGATTTTTAAGTTGATGTTTAAATTTTCCAAAACAGAAGCTCATCTTCATGAGGGCAGTAAGTAAGTACCAAAAATCCATGCCCTTTCCAGTTCCTGCTAGTAAGGTAAGTAATAATCCTCAAACAATATGCTTTGTTCTGGGACTTGAAAAATACATGGATATCATAATATGATCATGATAAAAACACATACACATTTTAATTAGCAAGTAACTGTTCTGCTTATATAGATCTAAAATATAGATTCAAATAAGTTTCAGATGTCATCTTACAACAAATGACTGTCTACTTGGTGGCTTATCAACAACAAAAAATATTTCTCACAGTTCTGAAGCATGAGCATCCAAAATCAGGTACCAGCATAGTTAGCTTCTTGATGGTGCTCTTGTCTTTTACAGACTGCAAACTTTTTCATGTATTTGACTCACATGGTGAAGAGCAGGGAGAAATAAGGTTTCTCTAGACTATGACAAGAGCATTGATGCTGTTCAGGGGGCTTTACCTTTATGACCTCCTATAATCCTAATTTTCTCATGAAGACCTCAGTTTCTAATACCATCATCTTTGAAGATAAAGCTTCAAGATATGAGTTTTGGAGAGACACAAACATTCAGGGCATAGCACAAAGAATAAAGGTTTAATGTACAGAGCACACATTTTTGGAAATAAAATGTAAGAAAATTGAAACTCTGATATGCAGTATAAATGCAGACATAAAGAATGATTTGATTAAAAATCCAAAGTTTAAGAGTGAAGACAAATTTTTACAGTGTAAAATAACATTTGCAATGCAAAACAATCAATAAAAGGACCAAAAAAATTGCAAAAAACAGGCAGAAGATAAATTTTACCATGGGCAAATGCCAGGAGGACGCAATTGAGAATAGTAAATATAAAAAAATTCAAATATATTAAAATGTTCAAACCATTTACTATTCAACAAAACAACATAAAGATAAAACTGTAAAATATCTTGAATTTTTTTCTTATACATTTAATTATTAAAATTTGGGAAATGATGTCAAATACGTAGAAACATAAAGAGTAAAAATGAAAGGAAGAATTTTCCTGCATCTCACCTAATGTAATGCTTTCTCTCTCCCAGGCAGCTTCTGTTAACATTCATATGTGCGCATATATATATATTCTTTATACAAACATTGGGTTCCTACTCTGTTTTATTTGGGATTCTTTTCATTTGATAACAAGACTTAGAGACTTTCCCCCAGGTCTAGATAAATGGCTTTATAACTTTTTCAAAGGACATTCAGAGTGTTATATATTCTGAATTCTTCTTTACTTATTCACTATTCTTATAGAGATGTTGAGTGAGCCTCACTTGGTTGCTACGCAATCACTTCTATTGGAGACCACGTTGGTTGCTATGCAATCACTTCTATTGGAGACCACTTTGTGCAGACAGTTTGGTTTGGTGGGTGCATGTTCTTTGTACTATCCTTTTTCCTGGGAAAACCTACTTTTCCCGTAACATTTTTTAGGATTCTATATCATCTTATTGAGTGTCATTCACAAGAGAAATGCAAATAAAATGCTCAGTGAAATTGAGTATACTATCCACAGAACATGTAGTGTTACTTTTGTGCTCCACAATTTGGTCACATTCCCTTATTTTAACAAGTTCTTCTTCTACTGTGAGATTTTTTAAAATCTATTAAAAAATGCATATACTTTCTACATACTTTCCATTATTACCACTAAGCCATTGAGAGCTGGACAAAAGAAAATGTTTATTCCAAAAAAATTAATTGTAAATCTGTTTATTTATAGTGCCTTAGGTTCTTATATTTCATATAACATCATTTTTAGGATACATAAGAATTATTAGGAAGGCCTGGATGCAGCACATAGCACCTGCACTAAGAGAGTTCTGTATTCAAAAAAGTGTGGCTACACAGTCCAACATCAAGGTATCTACAGGTTTGATGCTGCTGCAACCACCAAAATGGGACATCATCACTTCTATCTAGAGACATATATCAGGACCTGGTAAAATGTCACTGAGATCCTTGTAGGCCTGGATGCACCAGAGGTATGTCTATTAGAGGTGCTAACAATCATCATCTTATTGCAGAGGTAACAGGAGCCTTGCATGGGGTTGCCTCTCTCGTTTCTCCTGCAAAAAGCCAACTTCTTTTGATTAGCTTTTCACTAGTCATATAATCAAATACCTCAATATTCTCACATCCTACCTGATAAACTTCACAGCCTGTCCACCTGTCCCGCCATCTGCCATTGAAACTGTAACCCATTATGCAAACCTATTCACTATATGATAGAAGATAACCAAACTCATCATTTCTGTTTATAGCTACAAATCTATAAATGCCAAAGTAGAAGCTAATTAATTTATGGCTGTATTTTGGTTACATTGGGGCTGTCACATTGAAATCACCCTTAAAGGTGAGGTATTGATAACCTGCAAGGACACTATAAGACAATGGGGTAGAAGCTGCAATACCTCAGATCTACACTGTAAGAGAGGAAGACACACATCATGAAAAAACAAGGGAGGAAATTGCCCCAAACAAATCGAGATACAACAACAACAGAATCTACACAGTGGATTGAAATTAAGAGAAGGAGTTCAGATTATACATAATTAAAATGATCTGGAAATTAAAGAATGAGCTCAGTGAGCAAAAATCTATCACTCCAACAAGAGATAAGAGAGCAAGTATAGGTAGCAAGAGATTACTTCAAGAAAGAGATAGAGATTCTGGGAAAAAAAAAAAAAAACAAAGACAGAAATCTGTGAATTGAAGGAAACACAAACTAAACAAAAAACTCAATGGAAAGCATCACCAAAGGATTTGATCACTTGGAAGGCAGGACCTCAATAAAGACAAAATATTTAATCTTGAAAATAAAATTGACTACACAGAGAATATGGTAAGAAACCATGAACAGAACATTCAAGAATCATGGGACAGCATCAAAAGACCAAATTTAAGATTTATTGGGATAGAGGAAGGTTCAGAGATTCAAACCAAAGGAATGCACAGTCTCTTCAATGAAATAATATAGAAAAAATTCAAAGCACTTTACCACTGAATTACACCTCCAGCCCTTTTTAATTAATTTTTTATTCTGAGAAAAGGTCTCCCTAAGTTGCTTAGGGCCTCACTGGCCCCAAATTTGTGATCCACATGCCTCAGCCTCCCAAATCACTGGGATTATAGGTGCAAGCCACCAGACCTATCCTGCAAAAGTATCTTTAAATTTCGAGAGTACACAAGTATTAACAATTGAAGCTTACTAGTTTTCTAAAAACAATGAATTATCATTTGCTACCCTGCCACTTATGTGGGTTCTGGGCTCCAGGTGATACATCAGTAATTAGTGGGACAAACTTGAAGGACATTATCTACAACTACTTGATGCAGCTGCCCTAATAGTTCTAATTCCATGGAAAATAGAATCTCCTTTTCTCGGGGATTGTGCCATCTTCTCAAGTTCTCTTAAATACTTTCTTGACATAATTACACTTCTCTGAGATTTGGAAGTTTATCCTCAAATGCTTTTTATCAGATCACCTCAAGTTTATGATCCTCCTGCCTTAGCTTCCAAATTCACTGGGATTACAGGCATTGACCACCATGTCTCATCAGTAATTTTTTTTTTAATGAGAGTTCTATTTTACTTTTCTCTTTTTCCCATATTTTTACAAGGCACATTATAATTGCCCATATGATGGGATTCATTGTTATATATTATATATTTGTACATTACATATTATATATTATATATTTGTATATTATATATTATATATTTATACATGCCTATAATATACCAAGGGAGCATCAATTATTTTGTCATATTTTATTGAAAAAAATATCCAATAGTCTTTAATAGGTATAGAATTATTTTATGAAGCTCATGGTGTATATTTTTTCTGTGTCACATTCAACTTTGGGTAAATTTCTGCAAATAGGTCCTGGTAGCTAAATTATCTATTATTTACCACTAGGGATTAAACTAGAGGTAAGTGGAGGTGTTGAAATATCATTGGTTAGTAACTTAAGACTCACACATAAAATCTTTTGTACAAAGGTAAATTGGATCAACCAGATTACTCCTTTTCCTAGAGACAAGAGAGTCCAGAAAAGGAAAGCTAGAAGATTCTTGGTTTTTCATTTCATCTGATGGTTCTATGATTCCATATAACTTTGTGTTGACAAAGTTTTTCTAAATTGTGCCTTTTATAGAAATAGTTTTTAAGCCATGTGTTGGAAATTGGCATCATTCAGTGACTGAGAAAGCAGGTACTGAACTCACAAGATGGTTAATTGAGAAATATAATGTACAAATAGGGTTGAAACGGGTTATGGGCAAGTATATAGGATGAAGGAGGAAAACCTATTAACAGAATTAACTGGTTGATAGAGGAAGAAGAACCAAGAGAAGAAGGCAGAGATGTTATCCTGGTCCTGAGAGAGAAAGAGAGAGAGTTGTTACTCTAAGCAATTTTCCATATTTACAGAATGTGAATTTTGTCAATAAACATTGCTTTTTTTCCCAAAAAAAAGAAGAAAAAAAGAAAATTTTCAAAGCATGAAGAATAAATTGGAAAATCAAATACAAGGGGATTACAGGACACAAAATGTACAAAATTACAACAGATCTACATCAAGACACATTACAATGAAAATGGTTAGCATACACAACAGAATAGAATTTTAAGGGCCACAAGAGAGATAAATCAGATTACATATAGGGGAAGGCCAATTTAGATCTCAGATTTTTCAATCAAGACACTCAAAGCCAAGTGATTCTGGAACAAAATGCACCAAGCTCTTTAAAAAAATGGATGCAACCAAAAATATTATATCTAGCAAAATTAACCTTCAGATTTGATGACAAAATAAAAGCCTTCTGTGATTAAAAAAAACAACAACTAAAAGAATTCACAGCAAGAAAACCTGCACTACAGAACATTCTTGGCAAAATATTTCCTGAGGAGGAAATTAAAACAACAATGAAAATCTGCAAAGGGAGAAACTACACTAAAGCAAAGGCCAATCAAAGGAGATACCAAGTCAAGTTAAATACCCAAAATAATTAAAAAATGACTTGGAATACAAATCATGTCTCAATAATAACCCTGAATGTTAATGGCCTACACTCACCAATCAAAAGACATAGATGGGCAAATTGGAATAAAAAAAATAGACCCAGGAAAAGACACCCACAGACTGAAGGTGAAAGGTTGGGGAAAAAAATACCACTCACATGATCTGTGGACATAAGCAGGGGTTTCCATCCTCATATTAAATAAAGTAGACTTCAAGCCGAAGCTAATCAAAAAGGATAAAGAATGTCATTTCATACTGCTTAAGGGAAACATACATCAACAAGACATAAAAATTATAAAAATATATGCCCCCAAATTGAAGCACCTAGGATCAAGCAAAGTCTTCTCAAGTTCAAGGGTTAAATAGACCACTCACAATAATTCTGGGTGACTTTCATATATCACTCTTACCACTTCATACATCTTCCAAACAAAAGCTAAATAAACTATAGAACTCAATAATACAATCAATAACATAATCTTAACTGACATATATAGGATATTTCATCCATCAACAAGTGGATACACTTTCATCACTGTAACACAAGGATCCTTCTCTAAAACAGACCATATATTATGCCACAAAGCAACTCTTAGAAAACAATAAAGAGATAGAGATACTACTCTGCATTCTATCAAATCATAATTGAATAAAATTAGCAATCAATAATAAAATAAAACAGAAGCTACTGCAACATCTGGAGACTAAGTAATGTGCCATTGAATAAACAATGCATTGCAAAAGACATCAAAGAGGAGATAAAAAATTCATAGAGGCAAATGAGATTACTGATACAACATATTGAAATCTCTGGGACACTATGAAGACAGTACTAAGAGGGAAGTTCATTGCATGGAGTTCATTCCTTAAAAGAAGAAAGTCAACAAATAAATGACCTAACATTACATCTCAAAGTCCTAGAAAAAGAAAAACAAATCAACATCAAAAGCATTAAAAGACAGGAATTAATTAAAATCAGAGCTGAAATCAATGAAATTGAAATAAAAGAAACAATTGAAAAAGTGACAAAATGAAAAGTTGTTTCTTTTAAAAATAAACAAAGATGATAAATCCTTAGCCATGCTAACAAAAAAAAAGGAGAGAGAAAACTCAAATTACTAACATTCATGCTGAAAAGGGAAATATTATGATGGACACTACAGAAATACAGAAGATAAGTAGAAAGGATTATGAAAATTTGTACTCCAAAAAAAAAAAGAAAGAAAAGAAAATCTCAAAGGCATAGACACATTTCTAGAATCATGCAATTTGCTCAAACTGAACCAAGGTGATATACCCAAGTGAAAAAGATCAATTTCAAGCAATGAAATAGAAGACACCATCAGAATCCTCCCAATCAAGAAAAGCCCAGGACTACATGGATACACAACTGAGTTTTACAAGACTTTTAAAAAATAACTAATACCAATACTTCTCAAATTACTTCATGAAATAAAAACAGAAGGGACTACTTCCAAACTTATTCTATGAGGCCAAAGTCACCCTGATTATAAGACCAAACAAAGACACATCAAAGAAAGAAAAATTCAGACCAATATCTCTAGTGAACATAGATGCAAAAATTCTCAATAAAATTCTGGCAAATTGAATACAAAAAAAAATTAAAAGATAGTGCACTATGATCAAGAGTTGTTCATCTCAGGGATGCAAGTCTGATCTTACACATGGAAATCAAAAAACAATCCATCACATCAACAGACTTAAAGATATAAATCACAAGATCATATCAATGGATAAAGAAAAAGCATTTGACAAAATACCCCACCCATTCATTTTCAAAGCACTAGAAAAACTAGGCATAACAGGAACATATCTCAACATTGTAAAAGCTATCTATGCTAAGCCCCAGGTCAACATCATTCTAAATGGGGGAAAACTTCAAAGCATTCTCTGTAAAGACTGGAACAAGAAAAGCATGCTCTCTTTCACAACTTCTATTTAACATAGTTCTTGAAAATCTAGTCATAGCAATTAAACAGCAAGAAAATACTAAAAGGATTTAGATACCAAAAAGAAGAACTTAAATTATCACTATTTTCCCACAATAAGATTGTATACCTAGAAGTCCCAAAAAATTTCACCAGAAAACTATTAGAAGTAATAAATGGATTCAGACAAGTAGCAGGATATAAAATCAACACCTATAAATCAAATGCATTTCTATATATCAGTGACAAATCATCTGAAACAGAAGATAGGAAAACTACCCAATTTACAATAAATTAAAAAACATGGGAGTCAACAAAAGAGGTGAAAGACGTATACAATGAAAATTACAGAATGCTAAAAGAAGTCCTTAGAAGATGGAAAGATCCCCCTTGTTCTTGGATAAGAATTAATATTGTTAAAATGACCATGCTACCAAAAGGACAATACATATTTAATGCAATTCCAGTCAAAATCCCAATGACATTCCTCATAGAAAGAGAATAAGCAGTCATGAAATTCATCTGGGAAAATAAAAAAACCCAAAGTAACAGCCAAAGTAATCCTTAGCAAGAAGAGTGAAGAAGGTAGCATCACTATACCAGAACATAAACTATACTACAGAGTAATAGTAACAGAAACAGCATAGTATTGGCACCAAAATAGACTTGTAGACCAATGGTACAGAATAGAGCACACAAAGACAAATGCACATAATTATAGTTATCTCATATTCAACAAATGTGCCAGAAATCTACACTGGAGAAAGCATAGCCTCTTCAACAAATGTTTCTCAGAAAACTGGAAACCCACATGTAGCAAAATAAAATTAAACTACTATCTCTCACCATGCACAAAACTCAATTCAAAGAGGATCAAGGACCTAGGAATTAAGCCAAAGGAGAAAGAAGAAGAAAAAGGAGGTATACCTAAAGAAGAAAAAGTAGGGTCAAATTTCCATCTTGTTGGATTAGGCCCTGACTTCCTTAATAAGACTCCTATAGTGCAGGAAATAATATCAAGAATCAATAAATGGGATGTATTCAAACTGATAAGCTTTTTCTCAGCAAAAGAAACAATCAGTGAAGTGAATAGGGAGCCAACGAAATGAGAACAAATTTTTACCACACACATATCAGAGCATTAATCTCTAATCTCTAGGATATATAAAGAACTCAAAAAGCTAAGCACTAAAAAAAAATCAATAAATGTGCCAAGGACCTGAACAAGAAGATATACAATCAATACAATCAATCAATAAATAAATGAAAAAATGTTCACTAGCAATTGAAGAAATGCAAATCCAAACTACTCTAAGATTTCATCTCCCTCCTATCAGAATGGCAGCTAATATGAAGACAAACAACAATAAGTGTTGGCAAGGATGTGGGGGAAAAGGTACACTCATACACTAATGGTGGGACTGCAAATTGGTGCAGCCAATATGGAAAGCAGTAAGGAGATTCCTTGGAAAACTGGGAATGGAACCACCATTTGACCCAGCTATTCCTCTCCTCGGTCTATACCCAAAAAACTTAAAAACAGCATACTATAGAGACACAACCACATCAATGTTTATAGCAGCACAATTTATTAGATAAATTGTGGAGCCAACTTAGATGCCTTTCAATAATAGATAAATGAATAAAAAGAAATGTGGCATATATATATATATATAATACACACACAATGGAATATTACTCAGCAATGAAAGAGAATAAAATCATGACATTTGCAGGTAAATGGATGGCATTAGAGAAGATAATGCTAAGTAAAGTTTGCCAATCCCCAAAAAACAAATTCCATATGTTTTCTGATATAAAGATGCTAATTCATAAGGGTGTTGGAGGGGGGAAGCAAAAGAGAGGGAGGCAAAAGGAAAGGTGTGGGTGTAGGAAAGATGGTGGAATGAGTTGAACA
The DNA here is from genome assembly GCF_052094955.1 of Ictidomys tridecemlineatus. Taxonomy (NCBI): domain Eukaryota; kingdom Metazoa; phylum Chordata; class Mammalia; order Rodentia; family Sciuridae; genus Ictidomys; species Ictidomys tridecemlineatus. The sequence goes on along the minus strand of NC_135477.1, from coordinate 238,691,252 downwards.
TCATTACTCTTAAGTATATGTATGAAGATACAAATAGTGTGAGTCTATTTTGTGTACAACCAGAGATAATGAAAAATTGTGGTCTGTATGTAGGATATGAACTGTTAATGCATTCTGCTATCATATACAACACATTAGAATAAAATAATAAGCACACATATACACACACACACATGCACCCACACACAAAAAGAATGGAGGGGCCAAGATTGGGATATATCTTAGTTGGTAGTGGGAAGGGAGGGGAGGGGACATGAGGGTAGGAAAGACTTTAAAATGAGATGGACATCATTACTCTAAGTACATTTATAAAGGCAGGAATGGTGTAATTCTGTGTATAGAGACATAAATATTGTGCACTATATGTGTAATATGAATTGAAATGCATTCTACTGTCATATATAATGAATTAGAATAAATAAGAAAATAATCATTAGGCTATTCACATTACATATTAGCTCTTTGATTTTGAAATGACATCTGTTTTTTAAAGGGAAGAGCATATGTCTATACATGGTTTTGTATCATTATGTTAAGAACATTTTCTATTTATTTATTTATACTGAGGATTGATCCCACGGTCACTGAACCACTAGCACACTTTTTATGTTTTATTAGAAACAGGGTCCTGCTGAGGCTGGCTTTGAACCTGAGATCCTGTTGCCTCAGCTTCCAGAGTAACTGTGATTACAGGTTTGTTTACCATGCCCAGCCATTTTTCATTTTATTGAAATTTTTTGAAAGCTTGCTGTTTAATAACTACAAACATATTTGATTATGTGTAAATGCATTAATTTAGACATTGTTTGCTGGCTTTATATTAAGTTTCTAATATTTCCTATTTCAAAATATTTTGTAGTAACATTCTTATGTATTTCTTTAAATTGTTTTATTTCTTTAAAATAAATGTTAAAAAGTTTACAAATACAGTAAGCTATGGCACAGCTTAATGCTTTAAGAAGCAGCATGTCAGAGAATTTTAAGAACAAGTTTAGAGACAACTAGATATTATGTTCTACTTTATTAAATTAATAGAAATTATAGTGCTTTACTTATGAAGACTCTTATGGAAAAATCAATATGTAATCTAATCTAAATCCTAGTTTGCAATCACCAACTAAAAATAATAACAAAAATCAAAGAAACAAGCTGGGTGTGGTGGTGCAAGATTGTAATCCTAGCTACTCAGGAGACTGAGAAGTATCATAAGTTCAAGTTCAAAGCCAGCTGAGGCATTGTAGTAAAATCTTGTTTCATAATTATATATATATATATACATATATCTATATATCTATATACATATAGATATATATATATATTAGGGATATAATAGGGATATAGCTCAGTGATAGAATGCTTCTGGGATCATTCTCGAATCTCACACACACACACCCAAAAAAGTAAATAAAGAACTTTAAATACACTAAAAATAAAATATATAGGAACACAAACATAAACATGTCTAGAATTTGTTAATTTTTCAAGAAACATGATTTCCTATATAGGAAAAATATTATGGAAAAAATGAGAAAGGGGAAATTCTATAGTTAGAGGACAATAGAATCATTTACCAAGCTGGTGATATCTTGTGCCCTACTGGGGATCCTGATTTCAACAAAATAACTTTGAAATAAATTAGGAGGCATTATGGAAATAAATATAGATGAATAAATATTAAATGACTGTATTAATTAATTCAGTCTGCTATAACAAAAAATGTCATAGTTTGGTGGCTTAAAAACTCCCCAAATATATATATTTCTCACAGTTCTGGTGGCTGAGAAATCCAAAATTGAGCATTGGTTGATTTAGCTCCTCATTAAGATTCATCTTCTTCTTGGTTTAGAGTTGATTGCCTTCTGCCTATGTCCTCATATGGTAGAGAGTCAAAGCGCCTTGTGTAAGGTCATTGATCCTGTTTATGATGGCTCCACTCTCAAAGGTCAACTTCCTTTTAATATCACTTTGGGTGTTAGGATTACCATATTTGAATTTGAAGGAGACATAGAGTTTGAGCCCACTACACAATCTAATTTTTGATTAAATTAAACACATATTGTTCAATTTGTAGGTGAAAGTTGGAAAAGGGTTTGTTTTATGTTCTTTTATATTTTCATTACCAATGTCAATTTTTCTTTCCAGGACATATATGATGTATGGAATTTGTATTCATATTTCTTGGCAGATAAAAGAAACTCATGGGAAGAAATCAAACATGATTGGCTCTGTGTTATTTGCTAATGTTGATGATGATCTTCTCTTGGTTTTTCTTTTTGTGAATGTCCATAGCAAAATATTACCTACCAAGTCCTGAAAAGCAGAAATAAAAAGAAATTTAATATTTAGGCATGTAACAAATACATAGAGCCTTACGCAGTGTGTGTGTGTGTGTGTGTGTGTGTGTTTGTGTGTTTGTGTGTTTGTATGTGTGTGTGTGTTCGTGTATGAGTGTGTGTAGACAGGATTTATCTTGCAGATATTTGAGGAAGAAAAGTGAATCAGCAGCTTTACAAATTAGAAGATACTGTTACTAACAATGTACATGTGAATTGGTTGAGTTGCAAACAGACCATCATAACCTTCTTTCCTTCTGTCATTCCATTGTTGTACACATTTGTGTGCTGAATTTCCCTACATAATGTGGATAGGATGAGAAAGAAAATAATAAGCAACTAAAAATGAAGTGTAAAAAAGCCAAAGGGACTCGTTGGTTTAGTGGCCAAAAAAACCCTCAAGTCTTGCATTGGCAGTGAAGAGAAAGTCAAGCACAAAACTTGCTCTTTATTAGCCTATGTGATTAACTTTAAGAAGAAGATTAAGCCCTCAAGGAAGGTATGTTTATAACACCAAAGAAAGAGTTTCACCAGAAAACCTGTGACCCTAACACAGGTATGAAAAATGTGGTAGCTTCTCCTTAAGATTTTCATTGCTATAACTCCTTTGAGACATCTAAATCTACCGAAATGTCCTGTTCCTCTCTATTAAGAATAATTGATTCAATAATTCTGAAAGGTAAAATACCATTTGAGATCTGTCCATATTTCTCTTCTGGCTGCTTGGACTATATCTAGGCTTAAATGAGAACATCAACCATCTCAGGGGCCATGGGGCTTGATAAAGAAAGAATGAACTACAATTTAAAGAAGCTATGAACCTAAATGACATATGGTAGCAGTAGCTTGGGGTGCTTGTGTGGCAATGGATTAGAAGATTCTTCATCAAAGAGACTAGAACATAAAATTGGAAAGCAGAGGCTTTATTTATCTGATAATATCATCTAAAGAGGAAGGATTTAATACATAAGGAGATCTAGCTACCTCATAATATGGCTTCCAACACCATGATATGCACAATGTTTAAGCTGAGTAAAAGAGAAATGCCTCAATTATATCAGATGATAGAGTAAAATGTTCAGGGAAGTGAGCATGCTAGAGTAGATATAAAATGTAGAGACAAAAGACAAGCAAGATAATAATTTTTCTCTGACGGTCCAGAAGACACACAATTTTTTAAGGCCACAAGAATGCCCTGATGTGAAAGACAGAAACATCACCAAAAATTCAATGTAGAATGCTTCTGGGATCAATCTCTAATACCCTCACACCCCCGCACACATACACACACAAATACACATCCCAATAAGATAAAGAACTTTAAAGAAATATACTAAAAATAAAACTTACAGGAGTGAAAACAGAAACATGTCCTGCCACAGTCTGGCTGCAGCAAACTAACCGGGGGGTGACGAGCAACTTGTGTAGATTGATACAGCAGGAGTGGAAGCCGTTTATTATAGGACCTAAGGGGTATTTATACATTCCACACAGTTTATTTTAATTAACATAAACTAGATACAGCAGTCAACCAATAAGGAATCTCCACACTTAATGGCTCGCGGTTGTTATTTCACAAACCACTCCCTCTGGCAAAATGCCAGGCGCCATCCAGAGTTGTTTACAGACTCTAACATTTGCCAGGCACCATCCTGACTTGTTTACAGATCTTAACAATGTCCAGAATTTGTTAATTTTTCAAGATACATGATCTCCCATATGGGAAAAATATTATGTAAAAAAATGAGAAAGGAAAAATCCTATAGATTAGAGGACAATAGAATCACTTACCAAACTAGCATTATCTTTTAGGTTCAAGGCTGGAGGTAGAAAGACTCACAAAACTTGACTAATTGAAAACAGTAGGCATGAATTAATTTTGAAACATGACAGTCAAGATGGTGACATTTAAACTGCAACTAGAAAGCATTTAACCACAGCACTGTTGGAGTTGCAGCTCCATGGACCCAATTCATAAAGACTCACAATGGTGGTCAATAGGTCTCCCAAGAAACAAAATAGATAGGTGCAAGACAAATGCACTATTTGGCTTAAACTAGAAGGAGAAATAAAAGTTTGGTCACAGCAAATCTGAGGGAGATTATCTTAATAAAAATATTCCAAGCCCTTGCATAGTTTCCAGAATTGACCCGTATTAAGATCTAGAAGTTTCCAAGCAGAACAAATCTTCAGCACAATAACATATATATACATTAATGATTTCTTCATTCTTTATCTAAAGGGAATCATATATTCAGTTAGGTGGCATATTGGGAAATGAAGTTTATTCACAAATTTTTAGCACTATTGATACAGGGTCTATGTGATATTGGGGCTGGGGTTGTGGCTCAGTGATAATGCCCTTGACTCGCATGTATGAGGCACTGGATTCAAGTCTCAGAACCACATATGAATACGAAAGAAGATTTAAAAAATATATGGACACATTGGGAAACATCGTCATAGCCTTCTTACTTGTTGAGGGTATGAGGATATCAGGTAATAAATGGCTTATATGAACCACCTTGGTGGTCACTAACAATGAACCTGAATATTTAACAGGCATTAACATACTTGGAAATTGACACACATTCAGTTTGGATTCCTAATTGTGATTAATAACTGCCATGATGGAGAAAGCCAAGCGGAAAACTCTAAAACTGCTCCTTCGTAACCTAAAATTTCCTTAAAAGTAATTATGCAAAATTTGTGTCTAGTGAGCATGGCAAAGATGCAGAGATTCATTCTAGCCTGACACATCTAAGAAATCCATGGATGGTGTTCCTTTTCCAATCTCACTTGCCTTGCTTGCCAAGGAATTTTATTAGTTCATAAACTTGGGTTCAAGTGTCTGCCAACCAGAGGTAGAGATTTATGGCAAAAGCTCATAGTTCTTATTGGACTGCTTTTACTCTCAGCTTTGGTTTTGTTTATCTTGAAGAAACTCTCTCACAATGAACTCTTCTGATGTTTAAACCTATATAACAAACTTGCTGAGCTTCCTCATGGTCTGTCTTCTCCTACCAGAGGTGAGCTGAACTACCAAGCCCTGGCCTTTTGTGTCTACTTTTCTGTCTGATTTTCCTTTTCCTCATCCCCTCAGCAAGGTGCTTGTATCCCTAAATAAATGGTCTTGTAGGACTTGACAACCTGGAAAGCTGAGGCATGAGGATTGTGAGTTCAAAGCCCTACTCAGCAACTGAGCAAAGCTCTAAGAAACTTGCAAGACCCTGTCTCAATAAATAAAAATAAAAAATAGTTAGATTTGGAGCTCAGTGGTTAAGTAGTGCCCCTGAGTTCAATCTCTGCCCCCCCCAAAACAAACAAACAAACAAACAAACAAACGACAGTTAGATGTCTCCACTGGTAAAAATACATAAGTTTGAGAAACAAGAAGTTAAAACAATTGTGATCTTATCTACTCAATGGCCAATGACTTCTTATGGCTTCAATTCACAATGACTCAGTTGGGAAATTTGAACTTCCATCATGAGACTCTGAGTTCTGCAGGTTTAGAGCTTTCTGCCACCAAAGGCAGGAAAGTTTTCTTATATATACAAAAACAAGAATCCCTTTCTAATATAAATAATTATTGCCACTGTGGCACAAAGTAAGTTATTGTGTTGACTAAATTTCATTTTGGTATCTATATGTGAACTTCAAAGATACTATTGTTAAAGATATTTTGTTCTCCTTTGTTTTGTTTTGTTTTGTTTTGGGTACTGGGGATTGAACTCAGAGGCACTCAAGCACTGAGCTACATCCCCACTCTATTTTGTATTTTATTTAGAGATAGGGTCTCACTGAATTGCTTAGCGCCTCTCCTCTGCTGAGGCTGGCTTTGAACTCACAATCCTCCTGTCTCAGCCTCCTGAGTTGCTTGGATTACAAGAGTGCAGCACTGTGGCTGGCCTCTTTGTATTTCGAAGAAATCATATCCCTTTTCAAAGGAGTGAGGGCTAAATTTTCATATCAACTTGACTGAGACATGTGACCAAACTTTGTGCTGAGCCTACCTATGAAGATGTTTGATAGCATAATGAACAAGTAACTGAGCAATGAAGATTGCTGCCCATAATTGTGGGTCTCATTGAATTAATTGAAGACCTGAATAGAACAAAGAAAGAGTAACAGGGATCCCCTCCTTCGTGGCTACTGATAGTACAAATCTTTCCCACTATCAAAAAAAACCTGAACCATCTACTGTTCTTAAGCCTGCTGATTATGGGAGTGCAAATTATACCATAGGTTCTCTTGAGAGTTTGTACCTTGCCATCTTCAAGTCTTGGGACATGTCATAATCATTTGAGCCAATTCTTGAGACTTCTCATAATCATATGAGCCAATCACAAATGTTTATTCTCCTACTGTTTTTTTTTCTCTTCAGAAACCTGAAACAGTAGGATATTATCAGATGAGGATATTCTTTTATAAAGAGCTGCTGAAGGTTTTTTCTTAGGAATGAGGTTCCCTTCTCTGCAATATGCAAAATATGTTCTCTTTACATACTCCTCACCTTAAGACATCTGATTCAGGAAAGCAATACATAGACAATTGATTGACTGATTGACAGATTTATTGATTCAGGTCATTGGCATCAGTGTTTCTAACTGTACCTAACACATGCAATAGACCTCACCTACAAAGGCAATTATTCACTTTAAATGCTGTATAATATTGTATTTTGATATCTGCACTCCGGATTTCTTAACCCCTAGTATCTAAGCAATATTTCTCCAGGATTCACACTGTTTTTATTTTATCAGTCTCAGCCTGGACTATGTTCCAACAGTTTTCCTTCAGGGTAGGTCTTTGTCGTTCTGAAAAAGCACATTTGTTTTACTTTCCCTGAAACCTAGGGATGTATGCTGTCATATTTTGATCTTCTCTTTGATCACTGTGTTCTCTGGGTCTTTTTTTTAGAAACATCTGAAGCCTGCACATCTTATTATGGCATTTCAGATTGTTCTAGACCTCTTGGAGGGCAAGGTTTTGTCTGTCATTCCTGAGTCTTCTTATCTCTCAGGCCTTTCTGTTTATTGTTTCTCTTCTTATCTGCTGCTGTGTAGCAGGCAGCCCAAATCTGAAGTCATGGAATGCTTTAGCCACACCAGCTACTCTCAGAAGCTCTTGTGAGATTTAAGAACCTCTCATGTAGCTTCAGTGTAAGGATTTTGACTGTGGAAATATACAGGGGAGTGTTCCTCTGGTGAGCAAACTCTTGGGGGATAACTGGCACTCTGTTTCCCACCCTGTAAAATGCCCTGCATTTTCTCCTAGGAACGTGTAAGATAACTAGTACATGTGCCAGGACTAGCTGCTGTGGCAATGCCACTAGAGTCTTATCAGCCTCAAACTTGATCTTAAGCACACAGCTCCTGGGAATATAAAGGAACTCTCTTGTTAGACACCACAATGTTCCACTAAGCCTAAACCTGTCCACATAACAGTAACTTAATACAATGGAATTTCTTGAGAGCTACACAAAACTCCTAACATCTCACATCGTAACCTAGTATGTAACTGAGGTATAAGCTGCATAATGTTGGGAAGACTGTATCCTGCCTAGTAATACAATGAACAATATGTACTAATGATGCCAATGACCTAAATAGCGATTGATATAAATAAAGCTTGGCAGCTTGGCCTCTCTGCCGTCTTTCCTGCCTCTGCAACTTGTCTCAGTGTCTCCTTTTTATTTTCCTTAGGCTTTGTGGAATGTGTCACCCATTAATTACCTTTTTGTGCTAACTTATTTTGTCTATTTGGTACTTATTATAGGATCTAAAGAAATTTTAAAAATTGCTACACTCATGACTTTTGTAGCTTAGATTTAATTTCTAATCTTAATTTGTAATATTAAAATTATATATCTTTATGTCTTCTAAAAATCTAGTTTTTTAAATGTGTGTTTGTAAGAGTAAAAATTCATATTAATGAATTACATCATAAAATAGTTGTACATTCTGCGTTATATAATACATAATATGCATCATTCATTATATATTTAACATACTACTAGATTAAATACTCATCAATAATTTCCAAGAGAAAATGTATAAAATTTATTTTTACTTTAATGACTTAAAAAAAAATTTTTATTAGCTGTAGATGGACTTTTTTAAATGTGGTTCTGAGAATCGAACCTGATGCCTCACACATGGGAGGCAAGCACCCTATTACTGAGCCACAACCCCAGCCCCTAATGCATATTTAATTAGTTCAATATTCTCCCTAATTAGACCATAAGGCAATTAAATTGAAGTAATATTTTATTTATTTTTATAATACAAGTGACTAAAAATAATAACATATATATCAGTAAACAAAATATAATTCAAAACAATGTTACAGTTCAAGCATAAAGCGTCTACTATTTAAACTTCAGCATTATCAAAAATTAACTGAAGCAAAGGGACTTAGCCATAAAATCTAGAAAGATGAATTGGAAAGAGTCAAAATTATAGGTAAGATGATTCATACCATGTTGCTGAGGAATTAATATTCAAACTTTATGTGTAAATCCCACAACTGAACCAATTTTTTTGGTATATCCAGGATGTTTTAATCATTCTTGAACATGGGATGAAAGTTTTCTCTATAATTTCTAAAAAAATAGCATGTGAGAAAAAAAGGTTTTAAGTTTTTATAAATTTATACTTGTCACGGAAATTTTACTTGGTAATGCACAATAACATAACAACTTTAAACTTATTGCTCTCCTCAAAATTTCTCTTTTAAAAAATATTGCAGAGGAGTGATGGAAAATAAATATCTGATTTAGATATTGAAAAATTTTCCATCCTGGTGTCATCTCATACCCAGTGAAACTTACTTAATCATGTGTAGCTTTAAGATGATATTTTTGCAGAAAAAGTAGTGTTGTATTTTATACAAAAGTTCTATTTTCTTTTTAACTGTTATCAATATCTTTTTTTCCCTCAATGCAGAAATAAACACAACCTATTACTAAATGTCCAAGGACAATTTTTAAATCATGTGTGAATGTGTTTCTTTCCATCTTTGAAAGCTCATCTCAGATGTAAATTTCCATATCTATAGTTCCTCTGCCATTCTGTTGCTGTTTCTCTCAATATCTAAGCACATTATTCTACTACAGAATGTTTGTGAAAAGCATTTGTAAATAAGAATTTCTTGAAAGATTTTGTAAGTTTTAGTATAAGCACCTTTGAAGAACAAAAAAGACATGGTCTTCCTATTCTTAGAGGACAAACTCTAGCACATTTTAGCAATTTATTTGACTTTCACTGTTCATTTCTTCCAAGAAATCAATTTATCTTTCTCTGTGAAACCTCTGAATAGGACTCCATTGCCAAATGACTGGTGGCAGGGATTTCCCTGGCTAGCTGTCCTTTTGCTCTTTTTCCACTGCTGTCATTGGAGAGAAATGACCCTCTACTTAGGTATTAAAAACATGCTCTGACAAATAGTGTCATCCTTGTTCAAAGACAATTCACATGCATGTGATGTGGCATTCATATGTATTTTCAGGTTTGCATGCATGCCTAAATTTTCCAACATATGGATGTTATCCTCTAATATAGTAGCTATATTCATATATATATATATATATATATATATATATATATGTATATATATTTATCCATGATTCTATAGCAGATTTTTAATATTGTTTTATATGATTTATTTAATATTTATATTAATATTTATTAATATTTATTTTATATGATTTATTTAATGGGAAGAAATAGCCTCTGCAATTGTTCATTCAACTTCCTTCTTCCTAATAGAGATTATGGTTGGTATGATTGCACAATATATGCTAGTATGGATAAAAAATTTGAAAAATAAAGATCTCATAGGCAATGAAATAATTACCATTAGTTACATGAGAAGTTTTGTAGACCAAGCTCCTCTTTTGTATTTTACATTCTTTACATTATTGTAGAATGATTTTTAAGAAAATATTAAAAAATCCATATTAACCTTACACACGAATGTCTAAGTAATACTGATTTTTTTTCTAACAAGAGAGGAGTATATAGGTGTTCCCTCTCTTAGTGTGAACATAAGGTTCTATATAATATGTACTGGTGTTGCTCTAGTTCAAATATAATTATAAATGACCAATGAATATATATTACTAATTAAGACATAAAGAACAGTGAGTATAGAGTGAAATATTTGAAAAACAACATGCTCTTAATTCTTCCAATCCACTGAGAAAATCTGTTAATATGGACAACCTCCTAGAGAAATCAGATTTCTTGCTACTAAGCATTGTCTTTGAGTTAGCCTTTTTAGTAGAGTCTCATGAATTGGTTTTTATATGTCTGTCTTCTATTCCTCACTAGTATAAGAAAGAAAATATTTATGTTTAAAGATTGTACTCCTTTGTTTAGTTCAATCCCTCTCAGTTTTCCATTTCTAATATTAAAATGTTTAGATTTTCTCCATGTCATAAAGGGGTTACATGATTTATATCAATGCACACACACACACTCACACACAAAAGCATTTGCAATGAATTCCTCTGATATTGTGATTTTATTATTGTACCTACCACTATCAAAAATAAGAAATGTGCATGAATCTATAACACTTGATAATCTTTTCATCTTTTGTATTTGTTTTCTTGAGCTTTAGGAGATCATAAAATGCATTGAAACAAGGGTAGAATTTTTTGTTTCCCACTAAGATTGGGTGATTATTGTCAAAACAAACTTTATGTAATAAATGACCTTGAGAATGGCAAAAACCTAACAAAGTTTATGTTTCTATATTCAGGGTAATCCAGGGTAATCAACTCCTTTCTCAAAGTAATATCACTGTTGACTAGCTAACAAATAGGCTGAAACACCCCCAAAGCTCTCCTTGTACATCATTTGGTAGCATTCATTTGAGGGACTCAAAAGTTTGTGCTTTTATGATATTTTAGTCAAATGGTCTTTTGTTGTTTCTATTTAAAAAAAAAAGAGTAGAATTAATAAAAGTCCTCCAGGTCCTATAGTGGTAAATTTGGATTTCAAATAACATTGTTTTACTAGTTAAAAAACAAACCTATACACAATGTCTGTTGACCTAAAAATCTCATTTAAGTGACTGTACATAGACATGTAAAAGCACAGTTACTCCAGGAATGTTCTTGGACCAATGTGGCACAGTCCCTCCATGTTTTTTGGGTTAGTTTGCCTTGGTTTAAATTTTGGCTTCATCTTTTATTGCATGTCACCTGGGAAAAGTTACATAATTTCCTAAAATATTAGCTTCCTTAAATATAAAAGGAGGTAAAGCTAGTATTCTTATATTTTTGTGAAGGTTCACATGATAAAATGCATAAACCTATTGGATGAATTCTGTGTACATTGATAGCACACAATGTGTGAAAGTCAACTTGTGATCTAGATATGCATTTACTTCTAGGATCAAGATAATCAAATAATAGCGCTTAAAGCTTTAACATAGATTTCTGAGAGCTAAAAAAAAAAACAACAACATATAAGTTGGGCCTTGCAGAAGAGAAAGCAGCAGAATTTTCATTTCACCATTTTGCCATCATTTCTTTGGCACACAAAATTGATTTTTTCCTATCATTCAGCTAACATACCTTGTTTGCCTTTTGAAAATTTATGCTGCTATTAGACATCAAAAAGTGTGTCACATGGAAATGCCTTCCTGGCAGGTTATGCTGTTACTGTTGAATCGTCTGTTTGTGCTATCATTAAATACAAAAGCTTTGAAGTAAGACCTAAAGCCAAAAATTTTCACAGATGTTGCATGGAAATAAACTTCAAAAAGGATGCACAGTGCTCATGCACAGACAGGTAAACATCTGTGAGTGAGAAAGAAAGGAAAGCAAAAGAGACAGGGAGCAAGTCTCACTCACAGGATCAGCTTTGAACATGCAGGCTCTAGGCCTTCTCTTTCAAATTGATGACTCTATATGGCTTCCTGCCTCTCTGCTGGGAGACTACTGAAGTCTCATTTTTTGAACTAATTTACATTGACCACTTCCCAAGCTCCCAATAGTTCCTCCTACAGTGAACTTTGTTTTGTCTAATGAGGCTCAGCAGTGAATAGGGATGACAAAAAGAAATTTCCCATTGACAAGCCCTGTCTGCCTGGGTTGAGATCCCAGAAGAGGCAAGACCAAGTATGAATAGGAGATCTCCTTGAGTCTCTAGGTTTGAAACTGGACATCTTATGAACACAATGTATTCAGACTAACCACATATTTTTATGAAAACATATTTTATATCCTAATGCTACAAAATAGGGAAGAACAAGACTATCAAGACAAGATTTGCTCTTGATAACCCTTACACCATGAAATAAATTTTCTCTATTTTGAATAAGTTGACAGGATTCAGATCAAATTTTTACTTTGACATAATTTTTTGTTGTTGTTCTTTTTCTCCATCCATTTTATCAGCCAGAGCCTTGGAGATACTGATGCCATTACAAAATGAAAAAAAAAATAAACTAAAAATTATAGCTGGTCGATCTATCAGCATTGTAGCTTGATATCTCAAAGCCTAAAGCTTATTCAAAACCCCCCAAATAATTTCTTCAAACAATGTTATAACTGGAGATAAACATCCCAGTTTCCTTTTAGTTTTCAGGACCATTGTCTTCTATTATTAGTTTATCATATGATTTATTTTTCATAAATACAAGGATCTATCAAATTCATGGCACTAAATCTCTTACTGCTTTGATCTTCACTTATGCTTTAAGGCAAAACAGTCCAACTGAAGTTCGGCTTTTGAAATGTAGATTCTTTGCCCTTCATGTACCAGTCAAACTTTCCTCACCTCCAAGCATTCTGGAACTGATCGATGGATGGCAAGCTCTGCCTCCAAATGCCTTTTCTCTTCTTATCCTCAGTAAGAATTTATCAATAAGTAGAAAGAGAGGATTCTACTACTGAAGCCTGGGAGCACAGCTTCTCAATTTATCAACTCTGCTGCTGTTACCCCTGGCTCAGAGTTCCCATTATTTCCCTGCCTCTATGGCCTGTGTAGGGATTGTTTTTGACACAAGCCCCAAAGGCTTAAGGCAGAGAGCATGTGCTATTTAAGTCTACATTTGCTGAGTGATCAGTTAAGTGTAGTAGCAACTCTGATAATAGCTAGCAACCAGAGAGTGCTGCCCTAAATTCTGAGTTAACAAAGAGCTATTAAGGTAAATCACATGACTCTGAGGATAAGAGAAAAATATGGCATTCTGGTTTATACTGATTGTCTTTATTATGTTATTATTTATTATTAATTTTCTTAAATGTGAGGTTTGGTTTGAGAAATGTGGTCAGAGTTCTGACTATAGTATTTATGAGCCTTTTGATCGGGGATATTAATATAACCCTATACCCATTTTGATAGTCATCTGTTTATTTGAATTCAGTTATAAATTAATTTGAAAATCATCTATGCTACTCAAAGTTTTATGATGTTTAAATCAAATATGTATTTTCGTGTTTAGGAAAGACTGGAATAATCACTCAGTGTGGATTGCTTTTTCTCTAAATAAATCCTAAAGAAAAAAAAAATAAGAACCCTAACCATGCTTCCCTTTGATAGGTTAAATATATGTATTTCAGGAGTAAGGGGTTTCATGAATTCTTTACTCTTTAATGTCTGGTGTTTTACTTTTGTATAATGCCATAATTTCCAGAATTCGTCAATGTTACATTTCATGTTAAAAGATGAGACCAAGTTAATTTCTAGATGGGCGTAATCCAGCTGGATTAGGTTATTCATGTGGGCTCTCAATACAGTCACATTTATTCTCAGGAGAGAAAAGCAAAAGAAGAGTTTTAGGTTGAACCAAAGAACAGAAACACAATCAAGAAAAAAGCAAGTTATGTGTCTCAGAGAAATTAGAGCGACACAGGCATCAGGGATAATCAAGGCCTCTAGAAATAGGAAGAAGCAAGAATATTTTCTTCAGCCATGACAGAGTGCATATCCCTAACAAAACATTGATTTATAGCTATTGGTCTACCTGGTTGTGAGAAAATAAAATGCTCTGGTTTAAAGTCACTTAGTTTATAGTAATTTTTTGCAATAGGTACAGGAAATCAATATATTGACATTTTGCCAATTGGTATATACTTTGTGTGTTTGGCTAACTTAGGATCACAGATTCATAACATTGAAAGTAGGAACTGAATTTTATTCTTCTTTGTTTTAGACTCAGTAAGTAGTGCAAATGTCAGTCCAGAAGAAAGTTGCCTAATAGATAGTTGAACACAAATTTAATGAGAAAATTATTCTGGATACAGAACCTATGCAATAATTAAGAATGCATTTATGAATAGGTTAAAATAAACCTCACTATTATATATATAAATTCCAATAAATAATAAAACAATGAGGAAGGATACAATAGTAAAAAAGTAACAAAATTGATCAATTAAGTACTTATATTTGATTAAAAGAGGATACAATGATATATAGTTTTTTTTTACATTGAATCATTTAAAAAGTGACATAATATCTACAATTGAAAAAAAATGTGAGTTGAACTGACAACAAAGACATTACTAACGGGGTTTTATACATTATTTTGACTGTGTTTCTGGTTTATAGTCCAACTCATAAAGAACTAGGATATTGTCACCTTCCTCAGAAGAATTTTTTAAAAAGGTAATCAAACAGAAAATTAGTTAACTCTTTTTATTGTCACTGTGCACTTGACGCCACAGGACAAATTGCTGCCTCTATAACTAC
The DNA here is from genome assembly GCF_052094955.1 of Ictidomys tridecemlineatus. Lineage (NCBI taxonomy): Eukaryota > Metazoa > Chordata > Mammalia > Rodentia > Sciuridae > Ictidomys > Ictidomys tridecemlineatus. The sequence goes on along the minus strand of NC_135477.1, from coordinate 238,676,206 downwards.
AGAGATATATGCAGGTGAATATAGACTACCACAGCTCCTTAAGAGAAGAAAACCCCAAGCAGAAAGGTTTCGATCCTAGCAGGAACACCTAATTTTAATTGACAACCTGGTAGAGTTCCACTGGACTAGCTTGACAGTTTACATGTTCTGTGGAAATAGAAACTTCCCACACTGAAATGTATGAGGGGAAAAAGAATGAAAAGTAAAATGGAAAATAGTAACCTAATACTATAGGGGGAAAAAGTAGGCAGAAGGTGAAGGAAGAGAAAAACTACCAGAAGGATATTTGGAGTAATAATGGCAGAGATTCTCCATAACTAATGCCAGACTAGAAACCAAGACCCAATAATCTCAGGGACACTGAGCAATGGGAATAATTTTAAAAATGAAAAAGAAAGAAAATATATAAATAAGAAAAACACCACCTGGGCAAGTAATATTCAAATTGATGAAAATCAAAGACAAAGAGTTGAATAAAGCCAAGAATGGGTAGAAAACAGTTCACTTACAGAAGAAGAGGGATAGAATTACAATAGATATTTTTTTTTAGAAACTACAAAAGCAAGAAGAAAGTGACTTAAAACAATTTAAGTTTTGAAAGAAGCTCTGAACTCAAACTTCTGTTTCCAGAAAAGTTATACTTCAAAGAGGAAAGAGGAAACAAATAAAACAAACAAACAAAAAAAAAAAGACTTTCTCAGACAAACAGATATAGAGGAAATTTGTCATGCCTCACAAGTAGTGTTTAAAGAAGTTCTCTAGAGAGATGGAAAATGATATAGGTGAGAAAACTGAACTTAAATAAGAACTGGAATAATAATAGAGCTGGAACAAATGAAAGAAAAACAAAGCATTTTATATTGAATTACAGGACTCTCAATTTTGTGAAAATAACTGTTAGAATTTGTCAAAAAGTAAAAGGAAGTCTCATGTAACTTATTATTTCAAAATCCAGAATATTTTATTAACACAAAACTATAACTGCAGAGTTCATAAACTTATTTAACTGAACAATTGTTTCTTTTCAAAACAATTAGCAGAGTTTATATCAATAAAAGTTATTGATGAGGTACAAAAGCCATAACTAAAAGCACATTAAAGAGAAGACAAAAAGAAAAAGGAAATGGCAGCAGACCTCAATGGACCACCAGTGTTTTATTCAGCACAAGAGGGGCACATAATTGGGGGGAAAATGGTGGCACGCCACCAGGAAGCTCTGGATTTTATAGCGTCTTAGCAGAGCCAGATCACAAGAGGTGTTAGTGACTTTTGGCAGGCATTTTTGGTGGGCAGGGCCAGGTCATGGTAGGAATTTTCTTGGTGGGGTTAATTTAGAGTGGGCAGGAGGGCAGGTAGGGGAACAGTAAGGTAAGTTCTCTCCCTGAAGCTTATTGTTAATATCCTTCAATAACCAACTGACATGGGATGATTATATTGCTTCTCACAGGACCCCCAGTAAATGATAATAAATGAATTTATATAGTATTTTCCCAAAAGGTCTAACAATAAAAAAGAAGAAAATAGTATATTACATATTTGCACCTGGCTATAATTAAGTCATTATATCAAGTCAGAATCCAAGAAAGTTTTGAGATAAGAACTCAAAAGACAATTATTAATATACATACTCCAGAAAAAATTCCTACATTAATGAGATATAAATGAGCATGGAGAACAAAACACAAGATGAGTAAATAAACTTGGAGACGAGGAAATAAAGATGGAGATGAGGGAGGAGACGGCACAGTGGAGTAAGTCCCATGTTTAGGATGAATGGAAGACCAAAGAAGAAGAGAGAAGGGCTAGGGAGTCCAAATTGGAATTGTGCATTCTTCAAACAACAACAAATCAGAGAAAGTTCTGTAGATCTAAAAAAACATTTGATAAAAACTAAAAATAGTTAAGGAACTTAAGGCAAAAGAAATGCTGAAGCAATTATCATGTCCTGGAAACCACAGTAGTATACTGGAAGAACATCTAGACATCTAGCTGTGTGCAAGTATTAAGCATACCTGATATTGTTTTATATTTTTTCTCTGTACATACATTTTTTTGACCATTGTATTAAATAAAGGTGAAGAAAAGAAGAGCTATTTGTGCTTCACATGGGAAATTAGTTTTTTTAAAAAGGAATATTTTTCACTAAAAACTTTTAGCATGATTGATAGTGATCAGTGGCTATATGACTTCTACTGAACAATTTCAAAATTTTATAAATGTATGCTTGCTAAAAATTATTTTACATAAAATGTTACTTCTATAAATTTTAATGTAGCCAATTTATTTGCAGCAAAACTGTTTGGTTTGCATGCTATGATACATTGATATGATTCCTTCTTCAGTTCTCTTAATCAGTTCTTGTTTCTATTATTTTTAAAATTTTACTCTCTTGCCCACTTCCTTACATCATCCTCCGATTGAAATCTCATTCTTTCTAAAAATATGGACGTATTCTATAAAACATAATATATGGAGGGAGCAAAATTAATTAAGATTATAACCACAAATATTAGGGGGCGTTTATTTATTAATTTATTTATTTATTCTTTTTTTTTTTTTTTTTTTGGTGGTGGTGGTGCTGGGGATTGAACCCAGAACCTTGTGCATGCAAGACAAGCACTCTACCAAATGAGCTACATCCCTACCCAACTGAGTAATATTTTTAAGATTAAAAGGAAAATGGGAAAATATAGATATGTGCTTTCTGGACTGTTAGTTGCACTATCCTTTCTTCTATTCTGACATATCAATATTTTTCTCTTCTTTACCTACAACTAGATTATGTTATTAGTTCAAATTCAATTTTTGAAACATATTGTTCCAAAATAGTGCCTTTCTCTTGCCCTTAAAATGATGAGTGATCACTTATATTTTCTTGGGTCTCACTTTGCTGCTTCTTCTGATGGGAAACAAAATACTTTGAGAAATCATTGCTCTCTTAGAGTGATTTTCTTCAGGCATTGTTTGAAGTTCTCAGTTGAATATAAAGAAAAAAAATTATCCCTATAAGTTATTCACTTTGTTGCACACGCACACGCAGAGAAAACACACACACACACACACACACACACACACTCCAAAGATGGATTGAGGTGGTACGATACCTTTGATCTTCACAGTTCTCAGCACTATGATGTAACATTTATAAAGATGATGTGTGCCAATATTTCTTATAGAATAAGTGAAGAATTTCTACATTTTTTTACATTAGTTTTAATTAATTACTAATAGCAGATAAATAAATATGCAAATACTCTTTGAGGCCTAAACTAATATATAAAATTTCCAGATTAGGAAATACAGACAAAGATACATAGTTGCTCATGATGACACAAACAATAAACAGGAGATGAAGCTGAAATTGGAACACATGTGCATTGAAACTAAAATTTGAAAGATCAAGAATATGTACAATAATGCATGACCCTGACTTGTTAAAGTGTCAGAAGTAAATATGTTGGCATAAGCCTGCAGTAGATTTAATTATAGGTTCAAATAAATAGATCTATCCCTTCAAGCAATATGCAGTTTTCACTGACAGGTCATGCAATTGCTGTTATTGAATTCTGCTCAATAGCTAAAGAAGCAGTCATCAATTTGGTGGTTTTAACATTTCATTTTCTATTAGATATTAGAACGAACATTGGAATGAGAAGTGTGAACACAATTGCAAGTTGTATTTCAATCAACAAACAAACTTTGCAAAATGACATAAAATCAGGTCTACATGAACTGAGATATTTAATGAGCTCTTGACAAAGAATGTTCAATAATGTTAATACATTTTTTTCTCTCTCAGAATACATAAAATTTAATGAAAATTTCAATGGGTGCTTTCAAGCTTGAGTGAATATTTTAGAAGTAAGTCTGGAAAAGGACTGTAAGGTCATTTTCCATGCTTCTACTTGTGTCATGAGTCCTGGCATACCTGTTGTTCACTGGGATTTCCAATCCAGTAACATTTCTATTTATTTTCACTAAGGAAGCTTTTCTTTTTCTCATTTTCTATTGTCTCTTTCAAATTGCTTGGCTGCTGGTTTCAATCACTATCTTGCTAGTGGTTGAAAATATTGCTAGGTTCTCTGTCATATCTTGACACAGCTACCCTCACTCCAGTCATATTCTTCAAACACTTGGATGGTTTCCGTGACCGAGTACATGCTTTTTTTTTTTTTTTCCAGATTTATTTTTGCTCCTGGAATCAAATCCACATTAAAAAAACCAGAATGGTGATATTTAAAAATTCAAATCTGATGAGTCTACTCTTACAATCCTCATCTTTCTTGTTATGGGTACTGACACAATATTAATCAGTCTATAATGTGGAAGAAATACATACTTCCTGCATGGCCTATAAGGGTAAACACAAATCCCCTGCACTTGTACTCTCTTGTTTCTCCTCTCTAACTCTAGTTCACGCTACTTCAGTGCTGTTACCTTCTTATAATGTCTCAGATTTAATCTTCCTTATTCTTCAACAGACCTTCTCATATTGCTTTCTGCCTGGTTGAAAGAATTTCTCACTACTGTGCACTTGCAGATGTAGGCAGAATGCTTTTCTTCATTTACTTCTCATTTTAAATATGCTTTGAGAGTCTTTTTTCTTAACCTCACTTTTGTTAATCATATTATCACAAGTTTCTAGTACATCAAGTATCTTCCTCAGATTGCTCTTTAGAGGAATATATTATGCAGCCTGATATGATGGACACATATATTTCATAAATTAAATTTTCCATAAAATATTTTTAATGGATTTTTTAATTAATTTAGCGAACTCTGCATGAAATTTATATACTTGGAAATCAATATATTTTTATTATAAATATTTGTCTTTTAAAAATACAAATACTGCAACCAAAAAATATACCTAGGGTATTCATGCCAACTTCATCAGAGATGTCAATAAAAATATTAGGAAGTATACAAAAATACCTCTATATTTAATTTTTGCTAAGTTTAAATTTCAATTATATATATTAGTATATATATATATATATATATATATATATATATATACACATATATTTTATAAAAGGCAATGAGACTTGATTTATAAAATAAAGTTAATTCCCACCTGACAGCTTATACCAATATAAGCTGTTTTAATAATTAATATTAAAACAAAACTATTTTAAATATGACTTTTCTAAGTATAAGTGTCATTCCATATACCTCTAATGATAACAACTAGGTTTTATTCCATGTTTTCCAGAAAATAATTTTAAAATATTTATCTATTTGAATTGCACATAAAGAAAGCTTGTATTGAGACAAATAAAATGTTTTAAGATTTATGGGTAAAAATAAATGCAAGATATATGACCAAGAGTCAATTTAATACATATAACACTATGAATATTTTTAAAATGGGTAAAAATTACAAGCAGGTTCAAATGCTAAAAATTATGAAAGTGCTTGTCATAATATCAATACTTGTATTATAAAAGCAAGAAGAAAGGATAAGAATACATTGGATGAAAATAGGACTGAAAATTATAGCATTTGCTTTACTTCAGCTGAAACCTTCCCTCATTTAACTTATGTTCATTCTGCATAACTGTGCTTGCTTTTTAAAGTAAAATATACGCATTTATGATATCCCTGCTTTTGCACATACAATCCTCTCTAGTTGACTTTTTAGTCCACTCTGACCATCTTTCCTTAAGTTTCAGAATAAAATAAGGCAGAAAAATATCTCCCACAACCCCGCTGCTGAATAATTTGCACATTTGGTTTTCACACCTTTGACACACCTTCTTACACTACTTTTGAGATGCTTATCTTCCTATTTAAGTATTATTTCATACAGACTTGAGTTTTCATGATTTATTTATTATGAGCTTTTTATGGCTAAGGTCCATGCTTGGCAATAATAAGCATATAATCTCATTTGCTGTTTTGAACTCCAGGACACTGAAATACTGTTTAACCATCTTACTTTTTTATTTTTTAAGTCATAGATGGACACAATACTTTTTATTTTATTTATTTATATGTGGTGCTGACAATTGAACCCAGTGCCACACACATGCCAGGCAAGCATTCCACTATTGAGCCACAGCTCCCTAACCATATTACTTTGAGTGAGATATGGGAAGGCAAGGAGAGAGAGAGAGAGAGAGAGAGAGAGAGAGAGAGAGATTTATAGTTTTGTTTTTTTTTTTTTGGGAGAGAGAGAGAGAACTTTTTAAATATTTATTTTTTAGTTTTCGGCGAACACAACATCTTTGTTTGTATGTGGTGCTGAGGATCGAACCTGGGCCCCATGCATGCCAGGTGAGTGCGCTACCACTTGAGCCACATCCCCAGCCCAAGAAATTTATAGTTTTATAGGATCATAGTTCTCTGGAAGAGAAAGCAGCTCATCATGCAATGCTTGAAGCACCAGGGTTGCTAACAGCGTAGACACATAGTAGGAACTATTGGAAGGCACCATAATTATCTTCAGATGGAAGGAATAGAAGAGCCAGGGAAAAAAGTTTAGGATTGGCACAGAGGAAGAATTTAAGCAGCTTGGGGAATAGGGGTTATCCCTAGGTGAATGACCTCTGGTCCAGAACAAGTAGGGTAGAGATATCATAACCCAGTGTATGAGAACATAATAAGGGGAGTGTTTGGAGGTGTATGGCTTTGATTGACACCTTAAGAAAGGGAACTGACTGGTCTCTAGCTAGGTTATCAAACTTGGCCAAGATGGGTCAACACAATATATTACAATACAATATTACAAATATGTGTGAAAAGTGAGCCATAATAACACTTCTAAACATCCAGTGAAATATCTATAAGTAAATTATATAAAACCATTTTACCATACAGCAAAAACAAGGTTAACATGTTGCCTATTGGATAGGTCAGCCAATTATGATATTCAATATGTAATAATTACCTTACTAGTTTAGCACAATATTTTAAGGTATTCAATAGGGAATTATTATAAAACAATACTGCTTAAATAGAAAATTCTAAAGTGAGAACAGCATGTAAAATTAAAGTTACAATATCATTATGTTTTGTTGTAGCCATGTAACTCATTATTCATCATCAATAATACTTCAAACTCCTCCTAAACAGGAGATAAAGAACTTGGATTTCTTGCATGCAAATGCAGGTAAGAATAAATGTCATGCTCTGAAACAGTTAAATCTAGTTTGGAATTAATCTAAGATTAAGTAACAGTGGACATTCTGCAGTATTTTTTTTCAATTGTAGCAAAAAAAAAAAAAGTGTATTTTCTGCAAAGTAACTTGGGAAAGTAATATGCCTTCACCAAAAATTTAATTAAAAAATATTATTAGAATAAGTGGAAGGGCTAGTCCCTGCCTTCCTTTCTGACACCTCTAAACTATGTTTCAGTTATATAATTTTTTTAAAAAAACATGAGAAATGTATAAAGAGAAGTAACTAAATATAATTCTTTAATAATATGACACCTGTGAAGTGAAGGGAATTCTATGACTTATGGAGAAATGTGAGAAATAAATACATTTTTATTATTGATTAAACTCATTATCTTTTACAGGGAATTTTGGCCTTGGGAGATGTCTTCTGGATAACGCCGAATGACTAAGTATAGATAGAAAGGGGTGAACAGAGGAAACACTGGGGAGTGAAGTGGAGCAAATTATATCTCATTCATACAAGAATATGTCAAAATGAACCCCAATGTTATGCATAAATATCATGCACTAATAAAAACATAAAAAATAAAATTAAAAAAAAATGAACTGAATAATTTCCTAATCATGCTTGTTCAAATAATCTGAAGAAAAATTGGACATATCTGAGCTGGTTAAAACCGGAGTATATATTTCCTGATTGACATATGAAACAAGATCAAAATGGTTATGAAAATAAACTCTTTGAAATACTATCATAAAAAATGACAAATCCTTGAATAAAGGTCATTTCCTGTAGAGTTAAGTTTTTCACAGATAGAAAAAAATATTTGAAAATTTACTTCACATAATAATTGAGCTATGGACTGATGACTGAGATTACTAAATGCAGTTTGATAAAAAAAAAAATAGAATTGTTAGGAACTTTAATTTTGTAAGACTTGATTTTTTGATTTTTGTAAAACTATACCTGTAATTTAGACTTTCTTCAAATTTTGGTGTCCCACAATGTAACACTCTATAATGCTTCTTGTTATTTAACATTTAAAGTTACATCTCTGTTATTAGTGATGTAGATTTTAGGCTTACAAAAGTGGCAGTGAATTAAAGGAAATCAATGACATACCTCTTTCCAGCTGAGAGACTTGGTGCCAATGGAGCCTGAACTGCATTCTGGTGCCAGATCTCTAGGGAGCTTCCTCCCAGTATTCCAAACAGCCTATGGAGAAGTACAGAAGAAGATATTGTATATGGATAAAAGGCAGAGACAACAGTAACAGAACAGCACTAGTCCAATGAAAATTTTACTTCTTGTGTGTTCTGTTTGTTTTCACTCTCATTTTTTCTAATCTTTGGGAGTCCCAAAGTGGATAAAAGTATTATTTTTTTCTTTGTAATCCTCATTGATAAATTGATAGATATTAAGATCCTCAGAAATGATATTATGTTTTACTTTAATGTTTATTTTATTGTATGTCTTGGAAACTAACAACATTACAATAAAAGAACCTAGATGTTATATAACATGTCATATATTTAACTATAGCAGCCCAGCTTCTTACATGTTTCTGGTGAAATATTTTTGAAGTAAAACCTTTTTTATGATCTTACTTCTAAAAATGTTAATTTATAACTCACAAAATATTTTTTTTCCAATTTAGAGTTTAGATATAAGAGGGTATTCTTACAGAAGTTTAGACATAAAGAGGATTCTTAATTTCAGAATAACTGGGATTGTTATAAATGACAATAAAAGGACACACTATAAGGTATTTTCTTTAGAGAAAATCATAGAGTTAGGAAAGTGAGAACCCCTACAGATTAATGTTCTCAGTTTTCACTAATGCTCATAACATTTATTAACTAAGCAGGACTACAATATATTTTCTTTCTTTTAATTTGCCATCAGTACTCATCAGCACTTCACATCTCTTAATGACATCCAGAGGGTATACTGTTTAAAAGTTTAACTAGTACCTAACAATACATTTATTATAGAATTGCACAAAATTTTCATCACTACAATATAAACTGCTGAGTTTGATTTTATGGAACAAATTTTCTGTTTAAAGGTGAAAACACCTCTGCAAACAGAAAACATCTTCATATACATATTAAACACCAAGATTTCTGTAGAATATTTTATATTTTCTCTTAGTTTAAATGTATATGTGTAACCAAATAGAAGTATGCTTTGTTTCAATTTACATAAATATAGCATAATAATAATAAAATATAACCAATTTTTAAAATAAGAATTCATTAATTTATGATGCCAATTTGTGTGCACGTTTCTGTATACTAGAAACCAACTTTATCTGCCTATTACTATGATGTGCAACAAAGAACTGATAACCTCTGCTTTTGTATCATGCCAAAAGTGTATAGACAGAATCAAGCATCAGACTACAACAGATAAACCAAATTAAGAGATAATATGAGAAAACAAATATATTTTCAAAAGTCTCTGTGTTATAAAATAATTTTAAAGAAAATACTGAGGTACACATACAAAACTAAAGAAGATTGGAGATGCATGACTAATAAACAAAAAGTATGACCTTGTGATGACTTTAATAGAAAAATTGAGGGATTTTAATAAATGTCTGAAATTTAGATAATAGTATTAGAATAATATCCATTTTCCTGAAATTGATTATCATACTGTGACAAAGAGAGATTTTTGTTTTAAGTAAATAATACATTAGTAGTTAGAGGTAAAGGCACAACTTTCAGCATTCTTCAAATATCCTGAAAAAGATGAAGGGGTGGGTAGACAGACAGAAAGATGGATGGAGACATATAGGTACAAGCTATGACACAGATGTGGAGAAGATGATAGAATGATAAACCAAATGAGTAAAAATGTTAACAGTCTTGGAATACCTCATTTAGATATAAATTTCCATCAGTTGACATTGTCTCTTTTCTGAAAACATTTATACACCATACACTTTCTGTACTGCAAATCTCATAACAAAATTTATCTGCTACTAATTTTCTTACATTATGCTTACTTTACCATGACTGCTTTTTTTTTCCTTTTTAGGTTTGTAACCATACAGTTTTAATTTTTTTTAATTTAAAATAACATTTCTTTGTCAACTGTAGTATAATTTTTGCCCAAATTATTAGGATACTGTAGATTCTTTATATGCAATATGGCTTTCACTTGTTCTAAAGATTTTATATTTACAATAAGTATATACTGTCTCATTTTCTTGATAATTTTTATTACTTTTTTCTGATCTGAGTTAATTGAACATTTTGACATAGTGCAAATTAGCTTTTTTTTTTAATTTGGAAATAAATGGACCTCGTTTTCTTTAACACTGTTTTATATGGGTTTGTTGTTGTTTTTGGTGTTTTGTTGTTGTTTTTTTAACTTTAAGTATGTTTGACTGTTTTATATTTTCTAACAGGTCCAGATATTTTAGGTTCTTTTATTAAAGTGGAGGAGTTAGTTCATTGCTATATATCTATGTTTACTAATCATTTGTCCATCATTAAAAAAAAATCTAATAATTTGGGGCTGAGGTAGTGGCTCAGTAGTAGAGCACTGGCCTAGCATGGGTGAGGCACTGGCTTCCATCCTCAGCACAACATAAAATAAATAAATGAATAAAATAGAGATATTGTATCCATATACAACTAAAAAATCATTAAAAATTCTAAAAAATTTATACAATTATTTCAATTTATTTTTTCTTTTGTTAATTTCTGTAAATTCCCTTTGACTCTTTTAATCTCTTTCCTATCTCTCTTAATTATGTTCTTGCTTTTCTTTCTTTTTTTTTTCTTTAAGGAGAGAGAGAGAGAGAGAGAGAGAGAGAGAGAGAGAGAGAGAGAGAGAATTTTTAATATATTGTTTTGGTAGACACAGCATCTTTATTTTATTTTTATGTGGTGCTTAGGATTGAACCCTGCTCCCCATGCATGCCGGACGAGTGCACTACTGCTTGAGCCACATCCCCAGGCCATATACTTGCTTTTATTTACAAACTCACTTATAATACTATTTAATGTCATTTTCTGCTACATCCAAAGAATTTCTAATCTACTTTTACTGAGTGGATTTTATCTTGGTTGTAATTTATATTTACCTGCTTTTTTGCATATCTACTATTTTTTTTTATTGGATGCCAAGCAATTTGGAATACTGATTATAGAATTTTTCTATATTCTTTCATAGTCATGAACTTGTTTTGTAGTAAGAAATTAAATTATATTATTGTATTGTGGGCATGTATGAATATGTAACAATGAATCCAACCATTATATACAACTAAAATGCATCAATGAAAAATATGGGAAAGAAAAATGTTGTTATTATTATTATTAGGTACTACTGATTGAACTCAGTGGCACTCAAACACTGAGCCACATCCCCAGTCCTATATTGTATTTTATATAGAGACAGGGTTTCACTCAGTTGCTAAGTGTCTCGCCATTGCTGAGGCTGATTTTGAACTTGCCATCCTCCTGTCTCAGCTTCCGGAGCCAGTGGGATTACAGGAGTGTGCCATCACACCGGACATGTTTTTTTTTTTTTTTTAAACAGGATGATTGTCTGAAGTTTTGCTTTTAATCATTTGTGTAGTCATTCTTATGTACTTTATTTTTTATATAATTTAGACTCACTTCTGAGATGTGACCCTTAGGGTTTCACTAGACTCAGTATTAAATGTTCTGCTTATTTTATTAGATCATTCCTTTCTAAATACCACCCACTCAAAGGCATTGTTTTTGATTTGTATAATGTCTAGAAACTGTGTTGTAGTTGTAATGTATCTGTTTATATTTTTCTTTTCTCTAAATTATCTTTCTTGGTTTCAAGGGATTTGCCATTTGAATTTTTTGTTAAATAGCTGCTAATACAAGATGATCACTAAGAAGGATTTTGGAACTCTTTTCTTGCATACTTCAATCCATTTGTTTAGCTTTCTTTGCAAATTTTAATGATGCTTTGCCTTAAATTTTTATCTTCATTGTTTAAAATCACCACCATTGTATGACTGTATAGATGAGTACCTTCTACTACTATGCAAAATAGTTTCCTTCTCATCCCTTAATTTTTCTGTTATTGAGAGTTAGTGTCTATTTCTATGGAGAGGTATTCTATGAATTAAATACCAACCATAGTTTCTGTTTTTCTTCATTAATATAGTTAGATTTTTTTCATTTTTCTTTAATCTCAATAATTTTGAAATAATTTATTCATTTTAATTAGGTATATATGACAGCAAAATGAATTTTGATTCATTGTACACAATTGCAGCACAACTTTTCATTTATCTGTACATAATATAGCGTAGCACCATATGTACAGTCATACATGTACCTAGAGTAATGATGTCCATCACATTTCATCATCTTTCCTGATCCTATGCCCCATGCCCACAACTCCCTCCCTTTGCCCAAAGTTCCTTAATTTTTCCTATGGTGCCTTCCCCCCTAAAATTATGGATCAGTATCCACTTATCAGGGAGAACATTCAGCTTTTCGTTTTGGGGAATTGGCTTAATTCGCTTAGCATGATATCCTTCAACTCCATCTATTTACTTGCAAATGCCATGACTTTATTATTTTTAATATGGATTTAAAATTCCATTGTGTATATGTATACCTCAGTTTCTTTATCCATTCATCTCTTGAAGGACATCTAGGTTGCTTCCACAGTTTAGTTATTGTGAACTGAGCTGCTATAAACATTAATGTGGCTGTGTTATTATAATATGCTGATTTTAAATCCTTTGGATATAGATTGAAGTGTGGGATAGGTGGCTCACATGATGGTTTTATTCCAAGTTTTCTAAGGAATCTCCATACTGTTTTCCATAGTGGCTGCAGCAATTTGCTTTCCTTCCAGCAATGTATGAGTGTGCCTTTTCCCTCACATCCTCACCCACGTTTATTGTTGTCTGTATTGTTGATAACTGCCATTCTGACTAGCATGAGATGAAATCTTAGAGTAGTTTTAATTTGCAATTCCCTAATTGCTAGAGATGTTGAACATCTTTCATATATTTATTGATCTAATGTACACCTTCTGAGAAGTGTTTGTTCAGCTCCTTAGCCTATTTATTGATTGGATTGTTTATTTGTTTTTGGTGTTAAGTTTTTAAGTTTCTTTACATATCTGGAGATTAATGTTCTATCTGATATGTGTGTGGCAAAAATTTGCTCCATCAGTATAGGCTTTCTCTTAACCTCACTCTTTTGTTGATAAGAAGTTTTTTAGTTTGAGTCCATTCCATTTTTTAATTCTTGATTTTATTTCTTGCACTTTAAGAGTCTTGTTAAGGAAGTTGGGGCCTAATCTGAAGTGATGAAGATTTGGGCCTACTTTTACTTCTATTAGGCTCAGGGTCCCTGGAATAATTCATAAGTCTTTGATCCACTTAGAGTTCAGTTTTATGCATGGTGAGAGATAAGGGTTTATTTTCATTTTGCTGCAAATGGATTTCTAGTTTTCTCACTACTATTTGTTGAAGAGGCTATCTTTTCTTCAATGTATGTTTTTGGCACATTTGTCTAGTATGAGATAATAGTATTTATGTGGTTTTGTCTCTTTGTCTTCTATTATGGACCATTGGTCTACATATCTATTTTAGTGCAAATACCATGCCATTTTTGTTACTATAGCTTTTTAGTATTGTTTAAGTTCTGGTATTATGATGGCACTTGCTTTACTCTTCTTGCTAAGAGTTGCTTTGTCTATTCTGAGTCTCTTATTTTTCCCAATAAATTTCATGTTTGCTTTTTTATTTCTATAATGCATGATTATGGTATTTTAATTGAGCTTATATTGTATCTGTATAGCACTTTGGATAGTATGACCATTTTGACAATATTAATTTTGCCTATCCAAGAGCAAGGAAGATCTTTCCATCTTCTACGGTCTCCATCAATTTTTTCTTTAGTGTTCTGTAAATTTCATTGTAGAAGACTTTCACATCTTTTGTTGATTCCCAAGTATTTAATTAATTAATTTCTTTATTGAGACTATTGCATTGAGGTAGTTCTCATATTTTCTCTTTCAGAGGATTCATCATTGATATATAGAAATGCATTTGATTTATGGGTATTGATTTTATATCCTGCTACTTTGCTAAATTCATTTATTATTTCTAGAATTTTTCTAGTAGAATTTTTTGGATGTTCTAAGTATATAATCATGTCATCAGCAAATAATGATAGTTTGAGTTCTTCTTTTCTTATTCACATCACTTTAATTTCTTTTATCTGTATAATTGGTCTGGCTAGAGTTTCAAGGACTATGTTGAATAGAAGTGATAAAAGAGGTTATCCCTGTCTTGTTCCAGGTTTTAGAGGGAATGTTTCTATTTTTTTTCTCCATTTAGAATGATGTTGGCCTTGGGTTTAGCACAGACAGCATTTGCAATGTGGAGGTGTGGTTCCTACTATCCCTAGTTTTTCTAGTGTTTTGAACATCAATGACTTTTAAAATAGTATATATCTGGATTTAATGCCTTGTACCAAACTTCTTACTTATGACATAAAATATTTTAAGTAATCAGACTTAATGTTTTCTTTCATTATTGTTTTTGTCCTTTTCCTTCTCTCTTTTTACCAACTTTAATTATGATCATCCTAAGTGGAATATTTTCCATATTACATTGCTTCTGTAGATATCACAGCTGTTAACAGGAAATTGAACTGAAAAGATGCAATTGGTTTTTGCTATAATGCTATGAATTGTTAACTCAAAAAAGAAAACTGAACATATATAAAACATACTCATCTTCTTTATTTTGTCAGTTGTTCCTGAAGCTATCCATAGCACAGATTCCTTTCTTCTTATCAAAATGGACTTATGCACCTGTTGAGAGTAAATATCAGGGTAAATTTGCATCACTTTAACACAAAGAAATCACGTTTTTGAAATTTCTATATATTTTTAAAAATGCATAATATGAATGTATTGCATAATATATATGATGACTAATAACAATCCATTGTCAGGTACAGTTGCACAGAAGGGTTTCACTGTAAGCAAGATCATCACAATACCCAGGATTTTTAATATTTTCATTTTCATGGAAATATTACTGTGGAAACCTACCAAGATATTATTGTACCCAGTACTTTCAGTTAAGAAATAACTGAGATCATTCCTTTATTCTCAGATATTTTTTTGTCAAGATTCAATTTTACTTTCCACTTTCATGGTGGCATATTAATTTACATACTAATTGGCATATTAATAATATATGTTAAGTTTGTATCCTGTTTCCATCACCATGAAGCTTTATGTATTATAATATAAGTTTGCTTCTTGCTTTAATTTCAATTATTAAGAAACTGTGTTAGTTTTTTGTGTTTCTACATTTTCCACAATGGATGTATATTAACGGAATAATAAGAAAAAGTTGAAAAGTATGCCTTTTATTTCATAAAAATATTCTTCAAAATAATTTTAAAACATGGTATATCTCAAGTCTTTTTCCATGTTGCAGCATGAGAATGATTTTTATTTGTAAAAGCCTTGGACATATGTGCTCTCTGTTTCAAGATCTTCACCCTTGGCCACTTTGCTTTGTGGCCCTGTTCTTTACATTACTAGTTCCTATGTTTCTCAATATCATTGTAGTATTTGTAAATAAGCATTTATTAATAATTATGTTTAAGGCAATGGATGTTAAAAGAAAATTATCTTTTCAATAATTGTTAGTACCACCAATTACACACTCAGTTTATGCTGTGACATCCAGTCTTTTTGAAAAAATAAAATGTCAATAAATACAAAATTTAATATATATGCATAATATATCAATGTTCTGGAAACTGTGAAGTCTATTTGTTTGCAATTTAATATTAGAGTTATCTAATATTAGATAACAATATCTTTTATAAGAAATTTTAGTTTGGAATCTATCCGTTGAAAAATAAATTCAATAAAAATGCAAGATTTTTGAATGAGTGAAATTAGACAATGGTTACAGATTTCTCATTAATACAGTGTTGGGAAAAACTGCAATTTTAACCAAAAAAAAATTGAAAATCTGAATTTTTGATCTCTAAGATCTAGTAGTTGTATTTACTAAACTACTGATTATGTGTGTGTGCTTTGTGAAATTGATGTTTTGTAACATAGCGAGGAAGGGAGAGTTATAAAAATGCTTTAACAAAGCCAGAACTTTCATAAAAGCTTTTAAATGCTTTGCAAGGAAAAACTTATTGAACTGAGGAGAACAACAATTGAATTATAATTATGTGCCTTTGCAAGCCAAGATAAATTCACTCTCTGTATAAATGTGGGAATAAAAAGTACAGTTGAGCCTTTTCTTTGATTTTAGAGAATAAGTCCTACAAGTAGAAAGCTAGCTACCAGGTATATTTTACAAATAAAGTAGAAAAATAAGTAGAAATTATTAAAAATAAATTAGGAATTTATATCCATTAATTTAAAAAATCTGAAAGAAATAAAGACAACTAGAAAAGAAGGCTGACAGTCAAGGCTAAAGATTTAATTTTATTTGAACTCCATTGGTTCTATCTTCTTCATTAAGTTTACTCAAGTTTTTTCAAATTTTCAGATTGTTCACGAGTATTAATCTCTTTAGGAACATTTTAAATTTGCCAATTACTACTCATTTTTCTGCCTCTGGACAAAATATATCATTGTTAACATTATCATTATCACTAATAACACTAATATCACTAATATCATTATCATTAATATCACTAATATTATTTGGATAATAAAAACCCAAAAGTTAAAAATATACTTTAATATATAATCATTATTTTTTCTAAAATATATTCCTCAATAAGGATAGAGTGAAAGATCTATTTATTCACTTGCTTATTTATTTATCTGTATGTTAAACTTAACACAATCTCTATTCTTTAAGCTTGAGTCCTATCTCTGTTTAATGTATTATCTGTTTTATGTGTCTGTGTATCTATTTTATGCTTATTTCTATCTCAACACATATATTTATATAAAACTCTGCATATGGTTATATCAGTACATGTACATAATCTCTATATCATCTATATTTCAATTAACATAAGAAAAACAAGTTTTATATTGTGGTTTTCAAATGTTTGCATTTGAATATGTTTGACAATTCTGGCTTCTTTTGTAATTTATTTTTAGAATTCACTTCTTAAATTTTATTCATAGTAATTTACTTTTTCTTTTTGATAAAAATGTGCCTCATAAAAATTTCTTTATGGTCATTATTTCTTTATATTCAAAGATATTTTCTGTCGTGTGCTTAATCTTTAAAATTCATTCATTTCATTAAAGAAAATCTGCTTGTCTTTCAGTATGTCTTTTTTGTTAAGCATTGTGTAATTCATCCTTACATGAAGAAAACCACGTGGCGCCCCAGGGAAGCCATTAATTAGCAAGCAGGGAGAGGCTCGGCTGCGATCAGGTGGAATCCCACCAGCCAAGCCCGCACTGACCCCCGGGCTGAGTACGGGAGTTTAGACGGGGAAGGAAGCGGTACAGTCCCATCCCCCACAGCGGACACTCCACCAAGGGAATCAGCAGTCAGCATCTTGAACAGCTGAAATATCCACCGCCATTCTCCGACAGATCAACAACAAAACAGGTGTGTGGCACTCAGCCCATCCCCCATACATCGGGAACTCGCATAAATTCTCTCCTAGGCTTGCCGGGGGAGGGAGAATCAGAGTGAGCCTGCATAAAGACTAGGGGGGAACTAGAGGCACCTGACCTGCAACCCCCCCTACCCATCTGCAGCCAAAAGGAAACCTGTCTAGCTAGAGCTGGGGGAGGGGCAAGCAGGAAAATCCAAAGGACAGAGTGCCTGGGATCCCAATTGCCAACTGTGGGACCCCGGAGATCCAGGCCCACTGATTCGTGTGGCCTGCCCTGCGGCTACAGAAGGCTAGCAGGAGAAACCAGGAGGCTAGAGGCAAGGCCCTCGAGACTGGGCAGCTGGAAATTGCAGGCCCGCCGGCGACAGTTCACCCACTGCCCGCATAGCTGGGCGGTAGGAGAACACCCGGCCGCAGGTGACCGATCACCCGCCCGCGGCCTGTGATACTGGGCGGCTAGAGACCGCCTGCCTGCCGCGACTGGGAGCTGAAATCAAACAGAGACAGTCCAGTCACACCACCTCATCAGGACACCCAGGCAAGGAACTGGGGCCGGTCATAGCAAAGTAGTGTCGTCACTGGAGCTCGGACGTCGGATCTTCCTTCACAGTGGAATCCACGTCAGCAGGCATAGTTTAACAACACTAAGGAGAGGCATCAGAGTAATACAGAACCAAAACAAATCTATAGAAGAGAGTAGAAACACGACAATCAAATAGAGCTGGAAAGCAACGGGGACAACATGAGAAAACAAGGGAAAAAAGGAGTACAAACAATGCAAGACAACTTAATTCTACAAGAGGACATAGAAACATCAGAAGCAGGGATAGGGAAAGAACTCAAGGCATACCTAACTCAAATGGAAAGGAATATTAGAGAAGACATGAGACAGCAAGTCCAAGCAATAAAAATATATTTTGAAAATGAATTAAACAAACAAATTCAAATGGCAAAGAACGAGCTCTACCAGGAGATAGAGATCTTAAAAAAGAATCAAACTATAATCCTAGAATTGCAGGAAACTATAAACCAAATTAAAAACTCAAACGAGAATATTACA
Source organism: Ictidomys tridecemlineatus (assembly GCF_052094955.1). Taxonomy (NCBI): domain Eukaryota; kingdom Metazoa; phylum Chordata; class Mammalia; order Rodentia; family Sciuridae; genus Ictidomys; species Ictidomys tridecemlineatus. The sequence continues at coordinate 238,657,426 of NC_135477.1, read as the reverse complement.
AATAGACTTGATCAAGTAGAAGTCAGAACATCAGATAATGAAGACAAGGTTTATCAACTTGAAAAGAGTATAGTCAACACAGAAAAGATGCTTAAATCCCATGAGCAATCTATTCAAGAGATATGGGATGTCATTAAAAAACCAAATTTGAGAGTCATCGGGATAGAAGAAGGCACAGAGATTCAAACCAAAGGAATGGACAGCATATTAAATGAAATAATTGTAGAAAACTTCCCAGAGATGAAAGATGGAATGGATTGCCAAATCCTGGAAGCCTACAGGACCCCAAACATTCAAAACTATAATAGACCAACTCCAAGACACATAATTATGAAGATAGCCAACATACAGGACAAGGAGAGAATATTAAAAGCTACCAGAGAAAAGAGACAGATTACATTCAGGGGTAAACCAATTAGGTTAACGACTGATTTCTCAGCACAGACTTTGAAAGCGAGAAGATCCTGGAACAATGTATTTCAAACGCTGAAAAATAATGGATTTCAACCAAGAATACTGTATCCAGCAAAATTGAGCTTCAGATTTGACAACGAAATTAAAATCTTTCACGATAAACAAAAGCTAAAAGAATTTGCAGCAAGAAAACCAGCACTGCAAAGCATTCTGAGCAATATACTACAAGAAGAGGAATTGAAAAATAGTGCCCAAAACTAACAACAAGAGGTATCTCAGTAAAGGAGGAGGAAAATAACCAAAAAAGTAAAACTAGCCAAACTAAAATAAATAAATAAAGAAGCATGACTGGAAGTACAAATCATATCTCAATTGTAACTTTAAATGTTAATGGCCTAAACTCACCAATCAAGAGACATAGGCTAGCAACCTGGATCAAAAAAACAAATCCAACAATATGCTGCCTTCAGGAGACTCATATGATAGGAAAAGACATACACAGGCTGAAGGTAAAAGGTTGGGAAAAATCATACCACTCACATGGCCCTCGGAAGCAAACAGGAGTGGCCATACTCATATCAAATAAAATCAACTTCAAACCTAAGTTAATTAAGAAGGATAAAGAACGACACTATATACTGTTAAAAGGGACCATCCACCAACAAGACATAACAATTATCAATTTGTATGCACCAAACAATGGAGCTGCAATCTACATAAAACAAACGCTCCTCAAGTTCAAGAGTCAAATAGACCATAACACAATAATTACGGGTGACTTCAACACACCGCTCTCGCCATTAGACAGATCCTCTAGACAAAAGCTGAATAAAGAAACTATAGAACTCAACAGCACAATCAATAACCTAGACCTAACTGACATATATAGAATATACCAACCATCATCAAGTGGATACACGTTCTCTCAGCAGCACATGGATCCTACTCAAAAATAGACCATATATTATGCCATAAGGCAAATCTTAGTAAATATAAAAGTGTGGAGATAATACCATGCACCATATCTGACCATAATGGAATGAAATTGGAAATCAATGATAAAAAAAGGAAGGAAAAATCCTACACCACATGGAAAATGAACAATATGTTATTGAATGATCAATGGGTTATAGAAGACATAAAGGAAGAGATAAAAAAATTCTTAGAGTCAAATGATAATACAGACACAACATACCGGAATCTATGGGACACAATGAAAGCAGTTTTAAGAGGGAAATTCATATCCTGGAGTTCTTTCATCAAAAAAAGAAAAAACCAACAAATAAATGAACTCACACTACACCTCAAAAACCTAGAAAAGGAAGAACAAAACAACAGCAATTGTAGTAGAAGACAAGAAATAATTAAAATTAGAGCAGAAATAAACGAAATTGAAACAAAAAAAAACATTGAAAAAATTGATAAAACTAAAAGTTGGTTCTTTGAAAAAATAAATAAGATAGACAAGCCCTTAGCTATGCTAACAAAAAGAAGAAGAGAGAGAACTCAAATTACTAATATACAGGATGAAAAAGGCAATATCACAACAGACACTACAGAAATACAGAAGATAATTAGAAAGTATTTTGAAACCCTATATTCTAATAAAATAGAAGATAGCGAGGATATCGATAAATTTCTTAAGGCATATGATTTGCCCAGATTGAGACAGGAAGACACACACAATTTAAACAGACCAATAACAAAGGAAGAAATAGAAGAAGCCATCCAAAGTCTACCAACCAAGAAAAGCCCTGGACCTGATGGGTATACAGCGGAGTTCTACAAAACCTTCAAAGAAGAACTAATACCAATACTTTTCAAACTATTTCAAGAAATAGAAAAAGAAGGAGCTCTTCCAAATTCATTCTATGAGGCCAACATCACCCTGATCCCAAAACCAGACAAAGACACTTCAAAGAAAGAAAACTACAGACCAATATCTCTAATGAACTTGGATGCAAAAATTCTCAATAAAATTCTGGCGAATCGAATACAAAAACATATCAGAAAACTTGTGCACCATGATCAAGTAGGATTCATCCCTGGGATGCAAGGCTGGTTCAATACACGGAAATCAATACATGCTATTCACCACATCAATAGGCTTAAAGACAAGAACCATATGATCATCTCGATAGATGCAGAAAAAGCATTTGACAAAATACAACATCCCTTTATGTTCAAAACATTAGAAAAACTAGGGATATCAGGAACTTACCTCAACATTGTAAAAGCTATATATGCTAAACCTCAGGCTAGCATCATCCTAAACGGAGAAAAACTGAAGGCATTCCCTCTAAAATCTGGAACAAGACAGGGATGTCCTCTATCACCACTTCTATTCAATTTAGTTCTCGAAGTACTAGCCAGAGCAATTAGACAGACAAAAGAAATTAAAGGCATAAAAATAGGAAAAGAAGAAATTAAATTATCGCTATTTGCAGATGACATGATAATTTACTTAACAGACCCAAAAGGATCTACAAAGAATCTGCTAGAGTTAATAAATGAATTCAGCAAAGTGGCAGGATATAAAATCAACACGCACAAATCAAAGGCATTCCTGTATATCAGCAACAAAACCTCTGAAATGGAAATAAGGAAAACCACTCCATTCACAATATCCTCAAAGAAAATAAGATACTTGGGAATCAACCTAACAAAAGAGGTGAAAGATTTATACAATGAAAACTACAGAACCTTAAAGAGAGAGATAGAAGAAGATCTCAGAAGATGGAAAAATGTACCCTGTTCATGGATAGGCAGAACTAACATCATCAAAATGGCGATATTACCCAAAGTACTCTACAGGTTTAATGCGATGCCAATCAGAATCCCAAAGACATTTCTTGTAGAAATAGATAAAGCAATCATGAAATTCATATGGAAAAACAAAAGACCCAGAATAGCAAAAGCAATTCTAAGCAGGAAGTGTGAATCTGGAGGTATAGCGATACCAGAGCTCAAACTGTACTACAAAGCAATAGTAACAAAAACAGCATGGTACTGGTACCAAAACAGGCAGGTGGACCAATGGTACAGAATAGAGGACACAGAGACTAATCCACAAAGTTACAACTATCTTATATTTGATAAAGGGGCTAAAAACATGCAATGGAGGAAGGATAGCATCTTCAACAAATGGTGCTGGGAAAATTGGAAATCCATATGCAACAAAATGAAATTGAATCCCTTTCTCTCGCCAGCCACAAAAGTTAACTCAAAATGGATCAAGGAGCTAGATATAAAAACAGAGACACTGCGTCTGATAGAAGGAAAAGTTGGCTACGATCTACATATTGTGGGGTCGGGCTCCAAATTCCTTAATAGAACGCCTGTAGCCCAAGAGTTAATGACAAGAATAAACAAATGGGACCTACTTAAACTAAAAAGTTTTTTCTCAGCAAGAGAAACAGTAAAAGAGGTAAATAGAGAGCCTACATCCTGGGAACAAATTTTTACCCCTCACACCTCAGATAGAGCCCTAATATCCAGAATGTACAAAGAACTCAAAAAATTAAACAATAAGATAACAAATAATCCAATCAACAAATGGGCCAAGGACCTGAACAGACACTTCTCAGAGGAGGACATACAATCAATCCACAAGCACATGAGAAAATGCTCACCATCTCTAGCAATCAGAGAAATGCAAATCAAAACCACCCTAAGATACCATTTCACTCCTGTAAGATTGGCAGCCATTATGAAGTCAAACAACAATAAGTGTTGGCGAGGATGTGGGGAAAAGGGCACACTTGTTCACTGCTGGTGGGACTGCAAAATGGTGAGGCCAATTTGGAAAGCAGTATGGAGATTCCTGGGAAAGCTGGGAATGGATCCACCATTTGACCCAGCTATTGCCCTTCTTGGACTATTCCCTGAGGACCTTAAAAGAGCACACTATACGGATACGGCCACATCAATGATTATAGCAGCACAATTCACAATAGCTAGACTGTGGAACCAACCTAGATGCCCTTCAATAGATGAGTGGATAAAAAAATTGTGGCAGCTATACACAATGGAGTATTATGCAGCACTAAGAAACGACAAAATCATAGAATTTGCAGGGAAATGGATGGCATTAGAGCAGATTATGCTAAGTGAAGCTAGCCAAGCCCTAAAAAACAAATGTCAAATGTCTTCTTTGATATAAAGAGAGCCACTAAGAATAGAACAGGAAGGAAGAGCATGAGGAAAAGACTAACAGTAAACTAAGACGAAGGGGGGGAGAGAAAGGAAGAGAGAAGGGAAAACATATGGAAATGGTAGGAGACCTTCAGTGATACACAAAATTATAAGAGGTTATGAGGGGCAAGGGGGTGGGGGGAAAAAAAGGGGAGAGAATTGAACAACAGCAGAGGAGGTAGAGAGGGAAGATGGGAGGGGAGGGGAGGGGAGGGGGGATAGTAGGGGATAGGAAAGGTAGCAGAATACAACAGTCACTAATATGCCATTATGTAAAAATGTGAGTATGTAACAGAAGTGAGTCTGTATTATGTATTTGGGGAGTTCAAAACCCAATTGAGTCGAATGTATGAAAGATGATATGTCTTGAGCTCTGTAATGTTTTGAACAATCAATAAAAAAAAAAAAAGAAGAAAAAAAAAAAGAAAACCACGTAACTATTTTATATTTGTAATTTAAAGCCTTCTTTTTCACTTTTAAATCTTTAACTGGTGTGTGTATACAATTGCTTCTTTTAAATATTAAGCCCAACATGTAAAATATAATGAATAATATCAATTCTCCCTGTATATATGTTGGTATAAAGCTATACAAAGTATTGCATACATATTGAAAATTGTTTACTCTTTTCTTTTTCATGGCCGTTTTCATATTTGTCTTTTATCAGTTTTTTTAATTACATTGCTAGCAAGTATAAACAGATATTTTATGTTTATCCGACTTTGGCCAAACTGAAAATCTCAGTTTGGGTACTTCCTCTAGGATTTACTGTTGACAGCTTTATCATCTATAAAGCACTGAAAGTTTTCAGACTTTACCTTCTACTTCTGTAGCCTTTTGTTTGTTTTCCTTCTCTTCTGGCATTATTTTTTTAAAAATCTTATTATATTTAATCATGACTCCCACTAAAATATGAGAGAGAGAGGAATTTGAATATTAGCAGTCTCTCGTAAGGTCTTAACTTTCTCCTTCACAGGGCTGTATTTATATAGGATCATTCTCTTTGCATTGGCTTGTTGGTAGCCCCAGTATGCTATGTGCATTCTGCTCATTGTTATTACAAATCATATGGGTAAATCCCCACATTTTTCCTCAATGATTTTCTGTATATCCTTCAAATCATTTTTTAATCAAAGTCCTATTTTCATCATGTTTTAAACGTCTGCATTTAGTTATATCTTCTTTGTTTCAAGTCAATATTTACTGACCAAAACAACAAACTTAACAATTTATTTGTTAAGCATTGCTTTATAAATTTTACGTCCTGTCTTTTTTTCTGTTTGTTATCCTTTAACTAAAAACATCCTTAATCTTTCTCCAAGGCTCAAATTTCTGTTATTCTTAAGAGGAAGTGTGTGCGATTCTATTCATATTACCTGTTGTATACTTCAGAAAAGAATGATAAGAATGTTCAAGTACACAGAAGTCTTCACTAACTTATCAGTATTGAACTTAAGGGCAATCTATTGCCTAGGGCATTTTATATCTATAATTCTAAGTGGCTAAGCAATTCCCTTTATATAACTTTTAACTGGGATGAAATATTTATACAACATACAATTTACCATTCAATCATTTTAAAGGGTACATTAAGCACATTCACATTGCTGCACTGCCACTACCATTATCCAATTCCAGAACTCTGCCTTATGCAAAATTATAGCTGTATTCCTTAAACAACACCTATGCATTTTTCTCTCTTCCAGCCCCTAGAAACCGCTATTCTATTTTCTCATCCTAAGAGTGTGTTACTACTGTAGGTACTTCATAAGCAGAATGATGAGAGCTTTGTCCTCTTGTGACTGGCTTATTTCACTTAGCATGATGTCCTCAAATTTCATCCACTTTGTAATAATATGTGTTAGAATTTCTTTTCCATTTAAGTCTGAGTAATATGTCCAATATGTATATGCACCATATTTTATGTGCTCATCTGTTGATAGACATTTTGGTTACTTCCATCATTTCACTCTTGTGAATAATACTGCTATTAACACTAATATATAAATTTATTTGGAACCTTATTTTAATTATTTTGGATATATTTCCAAATATGGAATTTCTGAATCACATGGTAGTTCTATTTTTAACTTTTTAAGGAATTTCCATTTTCTGTAGTGGCTTTATCATTTTACATTCCCACCAAGAGTGCACTGGTATTCCAGATTCTCTACATCTTCAACACTTGCTATTTTCAGGGCTTTGTTGTTGTTATTTGTGTGATTGTGTTTGTATATGTGTTTTCATAGTAATCATTCTAATGAGTCTTCAGAAATCTCTCTCCATGGTCTTCTTTTGCATTACCTAATGATTAATTATGTTGGACTATTAACTAATGTCTATCTTTGTGTGTGTGTGTGTGTGTGTGTGTGTGTGTGTGTGTGTGTGTGTTGGTTACTGGGGATTGAACCCAGGGGTGATGTAGCACTTAGTTATATCCCAGTCCTTACTAAATTGCCTGAGCTGACTTTGAATTTACAATCTCCTGCTCAGCCTTACAAGTTCCTAGGATTATAAGCCATTGTGAATCTCTTTATAAAAATTTTGTCAAGTCCTTTCACCATTTATAAATCAAGTTGTTTGTTTTTCAGATTTGAGTTGTAAAGGAATCTTGATTTTCATTTAAGAAAAAAAGTGTGTGTTTGTGTATCATGAGCACAAATACAATTATGTCGATGGCATTTTAACCTGGTGATAGAATATAGTAAATTGACAATACAACACCCGAGTTGTACAAATATGTCATTTAATCCAATGGAATATTAAATTTCCCAAAGAAAATAATAAATATTCACCAGGATGATATATCAAAATTTTTTCTGCATCTCTGATTTACTATTTTTTTAAAGAAATACCTAATTTCTCTGTAATGCAAATAAAAAAGTTAGTTAAAAGAAAAAATCAGAGAGGACCTTTAGGAAATCAAAAATGTTAATTTTTTTATCTTGTTTTTTTTCCCTGTAATATTATATGATGATAGAGAACATTTTCAGTAAGAACAATAACAAAATATGGCAAATTTGAATGTTAGAGAATGATTCTAAAACAGAGTGAGATGCAAAACATTTATAGAAAGGTAAGATTATTAGTATTTTGAGACTTACTAATAAAATCAAAGTATGAATCTATAAATTTTAAAGAAAAATTGCATTGATCTTCTCACCAAAGAGTTGCTTCTTTTCTTATGTCACTATGAAAAACTGAATCTTGAAAAGGAAATAAAATAACTACAAAATAATTCTTTTAAAACGGTAAAGGATGTAAAGGATAAATACATGCACATATGAAAATGTAAACTATTACATTTAATTAAATGTATTATTATCTAAAATCTCCAATAGCTTTTTTTTCTCAAGAAAATAAACATGTAAATAAATTGAATGAAAGAGAAAAAAGCATTAATAAAAATCATAGAGAATCATAATGGCGTCCTAGGAGCAGGCAGAGTGGCCAAGCCAGCCAAGCTCTACTCCAGGAAGTGAAAAGGTGGTGCCTTTGATGGCCACAGCAGTGAAGTTTCTACAGAATTCCCAGGTTCACTACAGTCCACTTGTGACCAAGAGAGCATTCCTTAAGAAGAAAGGGCTGACTGATGAGGAGACTGATCTGGCTTTCCAGCAGTCAGGCATTGCTACAGATGAGCCCTAGTCCTTGGGACCAGCCGCACAGGTGGTTCCCGTCCAGCCCCCTCACCTCATTACGCAGCCATAGAGTCCTGTAGGTTCCTGGTGGCAAGATTATGGTGCGTTGGCCATCATCATGGCGGGAATTGGTATATTTATGTAGTTGCCAGCAAGTATACTTCAAGCACATTGTAATTAAAAAAAAAAAAAAAGCTTAGAATAATTAAGCTAGAAAACTCTCAGACGTCTTTCATTGATGCCATCATCCACCTGTGAGCCACATTAACATTTATGCTTAATTTGAGGCTATATTTTCCAAATGATTCTCCTAATGTAGTAAATGTTGTATTTCTGACTATGCAAATATTATCTACAATAGGGAAATTGTATGGTTGAATAATTAAGAATGTAGGATTCCAATCCAAAATGCCTGATAGATTACTTCTCTGCCAATGATTCTCCTTGTGAATTGAAAACAAGTTTCTTAAATTTCTTGATCTGCATATTTCTGCAATCAATAATAATGATAGGTCATATTTAACATTGATGAGAGCAAATGACTGACTTGTTGTCTCTCCATCTACCAGTTATTAATTACTAATAGTGCTATTGTCCTATTGATTTATGTACTTTTATTTTAAATATGTGTGTTATTATTTTATTTTCCAAAGATTGTTTTCATGAGGATTTAGTGATTTAATACATATGTCAGACTTTATTTAATGACTATAAAGAAACACAAGGCCAGCCACAAGTTTTTTTTAAATAAATGATAACCATCAAAATAATGTTTTAGCTTTAAATTATAAAGTACATGATGCACTGTTTTCTTTCAATTACTTTTTTATTTGTAAATGTGTTGCCTCATTATCTTCCTTGTACAAAACTCTCACAGCCCTCTAAACCAAATCCATGCCCTAATGTCTGTGACTTCAAGCTGTATATATGAATCATGATTTGAAGAGTGACTTTGGAGGAAAAGCATTTGTTTTTGCTAGATTGTTTAGTGTAAGAGAGAAGGTGTGTATGTAAAAATATTTACTGTGTACAAATTATGGAAAATATTCACCTAATTATATTTGAGTTCTTTCTGATCTGTCTCATAGTAAATATCATGGCATGATACTCTATTTAAATTGTGACTGTGTATTACTATGCATCTATTCTTATACTAGTATGATGAAGTATCCTTATGATATGTCAGTTTGATAGATCATGTACATTACTAAAATTGTTGCTTATTTTATATTCTCTATTTATTTTGCCAATTCTTCTATTATTTCAAAAGACATTAAATATTTAGAAGAGATTTATAGGCAAAGCAATATTTTTGTAAACAGCATTCAAGACTTCTTAAATAATTTGCTCTCCTAACAACATCTGTCATTTGACACTGTTGTTTTATATTAATTCATGTAGAGAAAGAAAAATACTACATAAAATTAGATATATTTTGACATAATAAATCATAAAACTATGATTTTATTTAACTGAGTAAGCATTTTTTAAGGCTCCAAACAAGTTTAGGAAGATAAATGTTATTTTTTAATGAAGTATTTTCTATTTTTATATTTCTATCAGAAAACTATTTTATATTTCTATTTTATATTTCCATGTGAACGTGTTAGAACTTTTCAAAAAATACTTTTTTTTCAGAAAATAAATATAGTAGGAGGAAAAGAAAGACTGAAACAGAACCATAAAATTTATTATGCAATAATTAAAATAAATTTAAATATACTATTATTCTTAATATGTTTTTTAAAAACATATTGTCCCAGTATATAGCTGTCCATTAATTTTCTTATACACATTTATTTTAAAAACTAGTATATGCATTGAAATTTTAATTTGAATTTATAAAGAAATTGAAAATGTTTTACATGCTTCACTCAGATTGACAAATTAGCATTGTACCATATTTGTTTTGTCTCCATCTTATCTGTCTTTATCATCTATCAATTATCTGTCCATCTAACTGAGTTATGAATTATAGAGTTTAGTTGCTAAGTGTGGTGATGCATTCTTGTAATCCTTGCTACTTAGAAAGGTTGAGTCAGTATGGAGATGAAGGTTCTTATTCTAATAAATGTATTATGATAATTATCATTTTTATACTATATTTATTTTGATTATAAAATTGGCTGAGATTTGGAGTATAGAGATCTCTCATACCTGTCTTCTCTGTTCCTTTGCTATTTCTCTATCATTTTTTAAACCTTTCATTTCTTTCTTTTTCACAAGATACTCAAGATCCATCTTATATCTGAGCTTTAGTCCTGGAATTACCTATAAGTCCTTGCCATGTTGGAGCTTTTCGGGGTTTTGTTTGTTTGTTTGCTTTTATACTTTGTTTTTATTTTTATGATGGCAATGGTATGTGGAAATCAAGTTCTGAGTTCTAGACATGCCAAGTTACCTTCAGCCCTGTGTTTGTAGGGCCCTCTTCTCTACTTCTATCACCCACCAAATAAATTATCTGTCATACATCATTCATCTTACACTCATCTTTTTCTGCCATATCAGTCATTATCCAAGTATAATTTATTCATTTGTATCATGAAGCATCTATTATTTGCTGAAGTCCAGCTGTAGCAAAATAACCGGGGGGTGATGAACTACTTGTGTAGGTTGATACAGCTGGAGTGGGAGCCATTTATTGTAGGACAGGAGGGGTATATATACATTCCACACAGCTTATCTTAATTAGCATAAGCTAGATACAGCAGTCAACCGATAAGGAATCTCCACACATAATGGCTCCCTGGCGTTACTTCACAAACCACTCCCTCTGGCAATATGCCAGGCGCCATTCTGACTTGTTTACAGACCTTAACATTAACCACTCCCTCTGGCAAAATGCCAGGCTCCATCTTGACTTGTTTATAGACCTTAACAATTATTATCAAGGGTCTACAGTAAAATTATGAGTACGTTGTAATGACTCCAATTTCATGAAATCATAAAACTCTTCCATGTCCTCTCTCATTTGATTTTTACATCTTCCTTTTTCCAACATTAGGAAATATATTATGCAGTTTCTTCAATATATTTCTCACTTGAATAATCATACAATAAAATAGAAAATGACCTCAGAATCAGTCATTTCAATCACTGGAAAAAAATAGGATTGCATAGAATTCCTTATTTACTTATTTTTTTTCTTTCATCTGAATCAAAATAGAAAAAAATCATTCTGTATCAGTGATAAGACAGATATTACCTGCATTTGTTTTCTCTTCAATGTTATTACCTTAATAAAATATAAAAACACTGAATATTATTTCTGGAATTTCAATTATGTTATCTTGTTGGGACAATATTCTTAATGTGCTCTTTTCTTATTAGCTACATATGAACTTACCGTACTCTTAATTACTATTGTTTCATAGTATATATTTTATTCTGATTGTATAAATTTCATTATTTTACTGATATTAAGCTTGCCTACCCAATTTTAGGCAGTTTACATTTGAAAGTAAACTTTAGAATCACCATTCAAATAAGAAATTCCAGATAAAACTCCTGAAATTTCTTGTGCTTACTTTGGACTTCTGAATTATTTGGTCAGAATGAATATCTTAATATTGAAAGATCTTACAGCCTTCAAACTTTGAACATTTACCCACCTACTTAGGTAAGTAATAACAAAAACAATAACATTTAAAATATTGTTGCTTGTTCTTAAATGTATGGATCAAGTGAAGAAATCAGTTAATGGATTTAAATGGCTAAACAAATGAGGAACTAGTATATAATTACTAAATTCCTAGGACATTAATGCTGAGAGACATATTCTAATAAATAGATTTTTAGAATACTTTTCTTCCTGTAATGTAATGACTTGGATGTGTTTTCCACCGTAGCCCTAATTACATAAGGGATGATTTATCATTATTTTTATGCAAGGAATAATTTTCTTCTGAGATTTCATCATAGGTGCAGTATGCTGCTGTAAAGGAATCTCCAATATAAGACACACTTAGCCACCTGATAGCAAAGGGAAGAGCTGATTGGGTGACTTTGGCTTCTCACTGCCAAGTTACAACAACACAGATCAGAGACCATTATGTTGTATTGCTTCACTGTTGCTATGGTGAAGCCTTGCAATAAACCACCTAAGAATTCAGTGGTTTGAAACAACAAACAATTGTTTTTCTCTTTCACATGTCTGTGTCTCAGTAAGATGGCTTTCCTGAAGGCTGTAGGCCAAGTGGACTTGTCATTCTGTAGTAAGTTTCAGATCCTTTTTGTGTCCTCGAAATCTTTTTGATCCACTCCAGTCCAAGAATGCTTTACTCATGGCACATCAAGGAAGCACAAGTAACTGACTGGAAACAAAAATGCCTCTTCAAGCCTTGCCTCGAAACTGGCCTCTTAATAAATCCTATCTAGAGCAAGTCATGTGAATGCACACAGAGTTGTGAGTGCACTATACAGACCCATGTGTGGCACTAAAAACTGAAAAAGAATATGAATATATAAATGCATTATGAGAGGAGACTGAAAAATAATAAATGAACCCCTCCTCCATGTTTTCTTATTTTGTCCAGATTGAGTAATGAGTGAAGAGGAAACAACTCAGGAAGACAGGAAGAGACTCCAAAAAAAAAAAAAAAAGTATCGGTCATTGGGAAAAAAAAGAATTCCGTTCAAAATCTAGTTCACAATTATTATGTGGTAAAGATAGCATACAAAATCAACATAAGAACAAATTTGAATTAAACAGGGTCTTTCTAGTGTGTCATGAAGATTTTTTTAATTTAAATGAAATGAGGGAAGGTATTTCAAGTGTTGGGGATCTTGCATGTTGATTTCTAAAGACCTCATTTCTTGACAGATGAGAGTAAATTAGAGGATATGGAACACATATGTTTTAGACTTCTGTTGCTCCAATTTGAAGTTCCTATGTCATAGAGACTTTTGCTCCAAAATTGGAACTAAGGACTTTTTTTAAGAATCAGACTTCTGAAAAGAAAATACTGAGTTTCACTTTGTGTGAATGAATTGCTTTTCTCATTTTGAGAAACTATATAGTGCAGGAATATTTACTTGAAAAATAATGGAATGTATATTGTCAGTTTATGAGCACAAATAACTATTCAAGATGATCATTTTGAAAAGCTTAAATGAGATTAAAAAAGAAAAAAATAGAAAAAGACAAATATAGAAATGGATTACATTAACTTTTTCCTATATGTATTTTTAGATCATATTTAAAAGTAACTTGTAGAGTGCATAATACTTTAAACATATCTAAATAGGAGCGGAACAAAGAGCTAATTCTCAATTTAGGCTCTTTATTCATTTCTCTGGTTTAAAAATTTTCAAAGTTCCTATGCTTTTGAAAAACTTCATATAATTAATTTACTTTCTACAGAACCATTCACAAAATCTTTTTTTTTTTATAAAATAGGCAGGAATATGAGATCATAATTGTTTAAAATTTGGCTATAGCAACAAACATATGTTTTTGTTGCAATATTAAGTAATATTAGAATATAAGAGTTTTTTTTTGTTTTGTTTTGTTTTGTTTTTTTAAAGAGAAGATACATTTTGGGCTGGGATTGTGGCTTAGTGATAGAGCACTTGCCTTGCATGTGTGATGTCCTAGGTCCTGGGTTCCATCCTCAGCACCATATCAAAGCAGATAAATTCATCAGCAACAATATTTCATTTACTATATTAATATTACTTTTACTTCTCATGAAATATTAAGTACAATTTCAATAAAACATTCATCAAAGCTCTGGATAAGAAGTACTATATGCATCACTAATATAAATGTAATTTTACAGATATGATATATGTGTACTCGCACAAGATTATTTTATTTCATGTAAGTAAAAAGTTCTATACCAAAAAAATTGGTATAAATAATGATGTGCATATTTTTGCCTGGATACTGTTTTAAGTTCATCTGTAAGTACTTAGCAATGTAATTGCTAGATTAGATGGTAAAAGTATATTCATTTTTATAAGAGACTGCCACATTGTCTCTCACAGAACTGCACCATTTCACCTCCTCAGACACAATAAGCCAGAGTTCTTGTTACAACACATCCTACCAGCATTTACAGTTGTCTCTGCTCCGGATTTTAGCTATTCTAGAAAGGAGGTAGTGATATGTAATTCTTGTTTTAAGTTTCAATTATTTAAAGACATATGATGTTGAGGATTTCTCACGTTTATTTTTCATTTTTATAATTTATTTTGTAAGGTTCCTATTAAGACTTTCCTACTTTGTGATTTTTTTTTTTTATTTTGGGATTTTAATAACTCTTTTTGTGTTTTGCTTGAAAGTTAATTATCCTGTATATTTTGCAATTATCTACCAACAAAATGTGTTCTCTATTCTCTATCTTAATGGTGTCTTTCATACAGCATATATTTTTAATTTTAAGAAATTTTAGTTTTGTTTGTTTGTTTGTTTTACTACATGGAGATGTCCCATTGTGTTACCATTAGATGAAAATAATATCCTTTTCCATTGATTTCCTTTGCTTTTTGTTCAAAGATCAGTAGACTATATTTATTTTCTTTGTCTGGGGTTCCTTTGATGTATTTGTATATTTTTCACTGATACCACACAGTTATTTTTATTACCATAGACTTATACATCTTTATGCCAGATAATATTGATTCTATGAATTTCTTCTTTTTTAAGAATGTGGTGGCCACTTTTATTTGCCTTTCCACTTATTCTTTAGAGAACATTTGTTTTTGACAAAAAAGAAACCCTTGATGTTCCTATTAGCATGTCATTGAATCTATAGGTATAATTGAAAAGGAATGCAATCTTGATAATAGTGAACCTTCCAATACATAAGCTTAGATTATCTTTCAGTGTTCTTAGTTTTTAAAATTTTTCAGTCACTTTTCTTCATGTATCTCGTTTGTTAGTTTTATATGTGTGTATTTTTGGCACTAATTTAAATAGTATCATGTACTAAATTTCAAATTCTAAGAGTTTGTTGCTAGTATATAAGTTATCAAATCATTTGTATATTAAACTTGTATACTACAATCTATCTCTAATTTCTTATCAGTTTCAGGAATATTTATTGATTCTTTGGAGTTTCTCATATTGCTAATAGGGCCATCTATGAAAAAAAAAGAGTTTACTTCTTCCTTCACAATGCATTTTCAGCCTGTTTACTTATTTCAAGTCTTTTAGTGTAGTATTGATTAGGAGGGATGAGAATGGACATCCTTTTCTCTTGCCATAGCTTGCTTTCTAAATATTCTCCACTAAAAGAAAGCAGGAATCTGTGAAGCTTATTTTTCCTGCTGTGGACTAAGAAAGATTAAGATTAACTTGGAAGATATCCTTTTTATTAGAATTACAGGGAATGGTCAAAAAGTGGTGGAAATGTAGGAAAAGGTCACAAAGACCAACTGAAAGAGGCTTTCATTGGCAACACTTGGGGAAATTTCAGCCTCAAAATAATGGAGAAATTAATTATATGTTCATTAAATAAATAAGGACCCATCCACCACCACTGTTATAAATAAGTAAATAGAAAAATAAAGCAAAGGCAACTCTTTGCAGTAAAGTAATTGTATGTAAATGAAATGATGGAGTGGTGAAGTTTACTAATCTCAGCACTTGTTAAAACCATGGAAGGCAGTGTGAAGAGATGTAATACATTTATGCAGTCTTAAAGTCCATCTACACAAATCATTTACTAAGGACAATGTTAAAAAAAACTATAAAGGTAGATATGGTAGATTAAACTTACAACAAGTGACCAAATTTAATGTCACTAAGCCAAATCAAGTGGCTTCTGTTGTGATTCACCAAGACAGTGAATATTTGAAGTAATCTATCTTATCTAATTGTGCCTATCCCTGATGAAACATTATATACTGTAAATCCTAATTGAAGGACATTCTAACAACAACACAAAATAAGTATCTCTTATTTTTCAGAACTTTCAAGAACAAAAGACAAATATTGCTAAAGAATTTGTTCACACTAAAGCAGACTAAATAGATTAAAATATTAACATAAAAGTTAATGTTTTATAATATATTATATCTTAGAAGGGAAAATTGTGACTAAATGATATTATTGGTTAACTGATGAACTCATCTAATATTTGAACTAGATTATATTGTATTGGTGTTACATTTCCTAATTTTAATAGTTGTACGTACTGTGGTTATGTAACAGAATAATATTGTTCTTAGGAGATATACCCTAATGACTGAGGACAAAGGGTTCAAATTATATTTGATTTGAGAAGAGTGATGACTGTGGATAAAGAGTGTATGGTATTTTCTTGAACTAATCTTGCAACCTATCTATAATTTAAAAATTTTGAGTGAGGTTTTAACCCCACTTTCAAAAAACAGGTTGAAAATATGATACATCCAGGCATAGTGTTTTTACTCTAAGTGCATGCAGGTGATTATTTTGGGGGAACAGGGACTAAAGCAATTGTATTGTAAGAGAATCTTGGCTGTGATTAGTCTTCATGATTAGAGCAGATAGTGTTCATCTTTCAATGGGAAAAAACCCTGATTCTAGTGGCAGCACACAAATCCCAGAATGTTGACTTCTGCTACTTCCCTGAATTGCCTGACTCAGGATGGAATATGAGTGACTGTGCAACTCCTCTAAAGGATAGGAAGATGTCCAATTTGGCAGAGGCAACAACCCAACAAAGAGGAAGATTGCACAATAACTGACAAATGTTGAAACAAAATACCTTCGGTCCAATTTTTTTTTTTTTTTTTTGTTAAGAAACGAGAGTAGGTCTTGAGCAGAAAATGACATTCTTCACTTTTAAATTCATATTGATAAAATGGAGTTGATGGCTAATCAGAAATAGACCAGGATAAAAATCTAGGTTAATTATAGATCTTTTATTGCTTGAAGAAAAGAACATTAATGATAAGGATTTCAGCTTCAAAATAAATAATGACAGCACTTAATAATTCATTAGAAAAATAAAGACACATCAGCCATTAGTGCTATAAATAAATAAATGCATAAAAATAAAGAGAAGGAAACATGAATCGTTCTAGTAAAATATTGATAAATGTTAAAGAATTGATGCAGTTGAATAATCATTAATGCTTGTTAAAACTATGGATGGTAGTGTCCAGAAATAAGATATACACATAAGTCTTGAAGCATTTTTCTACAAGTTTTTAATTCTTTCTTAAATAAGATGTAAGCATTATCTTTTATTTTGATCAGAGGAATAGTAGCAGATTAACATGATACAAAATTTCTGTAACATGGTCTGTTGAAAAGTTTGCTCCATTGTGAGAAGACAAACATACAATCGACTGTTAATGACATAACTAGGTCTTTTCTAAAAACCTGTAGTATGCTATTTCTCGTGCTGGATTCAATGACAAAGTTTTAATACCATAAGACGCTTAGTGTTCTAAAATATTGCAATGCTATGATTTGCAGGATTTTGGACACTATGACTTTTGGCACTATGCATAAACTCTGTTGGAAAAAAATGGACATAAAATGATGGGAAGAGTTGTTTAGAACTACAAAGTACTTAGTATTAGCCTTAGAAATCTCTGGCCTACGTCATTACATGTAATTGTGTGAGAAACATTTTCAATTGCTGATAATTATGCATACAGGTTGGAAGAAACAGTCCACGCACAACTACCCATCTTCCCTCATCTTCCATGTAAATCTCTTAATAGTAGGCAGAGACAGAAAGATTATTCTGTTTCCTCACAGCAGGGACACTACTTGGTGACCTGGTAAGTGGAGTAGGCAAGGGGGCCCACATTTCAGGACGTGATCTCTGCCCAGAGATGTGGCTATCCTTTGTCAGGCCCTTACTCATGTCCTTGGTCAGCAGCTCCGCCTCTTCCAGCTTTGAGTCCTGTGAAGCCAAACATGCAGGTCTGGTTGGAGATGTACTGCAGTTGAGGGAAACCTCCTTTCTGAGGTTGGAGACCAGCTATGTCTACATGGTAAGGATATGGCTCAGCCATGCCTCTTGCTTCTTACAGCATTGCTTTAGAAAATCTAAGGAAGTTATGATGGTAAAGATAATTTGGCCCCATTGAGAGGAGGGTTGGAAGACATGTGATGAATGAATCAGCATCTTCAACTGTAATTTCAATTTTTTAGCTTCATCCATATCTTGGCAGACAAGAGTGAAAACTCTCACATGTTCATCATACAATCCTATGTTCTTGGTGTGTGTTTGGCAGTTGCAAAGAGTAATTTCCTGTTCTATGGAGTTGCTCACATCCCACGCATCCTATTACCATTGTCACTGTCTAAACCTTGGTAGAGCCAGGAGTGGTGGTGCACGCCTGTAATCCTAGCAGCTTGGGAGGCTGAGGCAGGAGGATAGTGAGTTTAAAGCCAACCTCAGCAATAGTGATGCAGTAAAGCAACTCAGTGAGACTCTATCTGTAAATAAAATACAAAATAGGGCTGGGGTTGTGGCTCACTGGCTGAGAACCCCTGAATTAAATCCCTGGTAACCCCCACCAAAAAAACAACAACAACAAAAAAAAACTTGGTAGACCATGTCACAAGATGTAAAAAGAACCCACTTTTTTTTTTTTTTTTTTTTTTTTTTATCCCTAATAGTATTGGTATTTATTTCACTGCTGGGAACAAAAGTCTACTCTCATGGCATTGTGGGCAAAGTCATACAAGAGAACATTGTTGTTCAATGTTTTGAATGTCCTTTTTAGAACTCTGAAGTAAAAACTGAAAATCATGAGGCCATAGTTCTTATAACCTTGTAACTGTGTCCCAGCCTTCCCGAAGGTGGGTTTATGTGCTTTACTCACAGTGGTTTGGACAGGAACTTTTTTTGGCTAAACTTAAAGTCTTTGTAGAAGACTTTAACTGCTCCAATGACCTAAGGGCCCAGTCTGTACAACTGAAAAACTGACTTTGCTGTCTTCACCCAGGGCTGGTTCTTCACAGTTGCCTTACAACCTTGAAGGGTAGATGTTATTCATCTATTTTTCATTTATTTATATTTACATTTATATTTATATATTTATTTATTTTTACAGAACTCTGGGCTGCAAACTTCTATTTGCTAGAGAGCACACAGGTTTTCTGCTATCATCTTGGTAGACATCAATTCCCAGAGAATTTTCTTCCTGTTACTGTATATCTTGCAGGATTCTATACCACCAAGTATATGATCTAGGATTTCTACCTCCAGAAAGGAAAAATAGGTTGCAGATATATGGAAGGAAGTGACCACAAAGAGGACATGGTGGGAATGCAAGAAGGCCATAGTTAGCAGCAAGAAGGCAATAAGTAGAGAGAAGGGATAGAGCAGAGACCAAGTCACTGCTGACTATATTCATGCAACTCCACATAATACTTCCTAACACACTTCACAAAGGGTAAGTTACAATTTGTGAGATTCACAACAAATGTAATACAGTCACTTTGAGTAAGCACAGAAATTCCTTTTACTTAATGTTTCTGGGATTTTTCAAAGGGAAATACATTGCAATGAATCATGTAGCAAATTGTATCTTTATGCTAGAGAATGTAAAATTTCAAAACATAATTTCTTATAAAATTTTCAAGTAGATGTTCATAGCAACATATTTACTGCTTTCTAAGGGTGATTTTTCCAACAACCATAGATCTTAATGGATTAAACTTAGATTTGTTCGAATAACTTTTTTTCATATTCATTTCTTTGGAAGGTGTTATATAATTGATTACAAAACTATGATGTGATAAAAACTCATTATTTTCCGTGATCTATACTAGAGATTTGCATACAATTGTTTTTAGATGCTCTCAGATTTGGAAGTTTTATGGTTTCCTTTAAAACAGACCAGAATTGGTACACATATTCAAAACCATCTACTAGCTACATTATTATAATTCTAGTGTAATATAACTTAGTTTCCTAAAATAAACATTTTTGAATAGAATTGTGATGATGTATGCTAAATTATTTAAATATGCATCTGTCAATGGAGGTAATTTTCATCAACATAAATTCATTGAACATCTATAATGACTATGGAATTTTACTAGCATTAGATATACAAAGAACAACTATGTATATATAATAAGAAATGGAAATGGTGGGTACTTTGCATAAACTTTAAAAAATAAGTTTTTTTAATTTGCTAAAAAAACCTCAATAACATAAAAAGCATTTTTCACATAGTAACAAGATAGTATTCATTTAGAATATCAATATGCATCATTTAAAGATATATTCCACATCTGATAGGTTTCAGAAGCACTGCTAAAACTCATACAGAAATTGTCAAAATACTTAATTGTATGTTACTTAAAAGTTAACACTGTATTCAGTGTACCTCAAAATTTTTAAAAAGCATCAAAAGGAAACTACAACATGAATTATAGATTGTACTAATGAGGTGTAATTGTAGGTTCATTGATTGTAACAAAGGCACCATTTTGGGAGAGCATTTGATATGCTCTGCATGTGTTGGAGCAGGATTTATAGGAAATCTCTGTATTGTCTTCTACATTTTGTGGTGAACCTAAATCTGTTCCAAAAATAAAATATTTAAAGGAAATTTAAACTGGTTTAGGATTACTGCTTCCTTTTTCACATTTTTAAATCTCGACAGCAAAATAGCTAACAAAATTAGAATTCAACAAAGTAGATGTATTCGCCGTTAAAGACATGCCAGAATGATGTGAGGAGTTTGAAGAAAGTGAGAAAAATGTAAATTTCAGCCTCTTGGAGGGAAATGCATAGGAATTTCAGGTATTTTGAGGAGTTTAAAACAATGTTGTTTGATGAGGGAGAAGGCTATCATCTCTTAAATCACTGAGGTTTGTCAGTAGACAGTAAGGAAATAAAATGTTGCATATTGATTACTAGTAAAAGTCTATAGTTATGGAGTCTCAAAGAGCAGCAGAATATTATAATAAAATGTTTTAGATGTTAACTGAGTTATCTCTTCTGAGTTAGCAGGATTTTAATTGATTTTATTTCTTCACGCTGATTTCTATTTTCTACATTTTCTGCATGACTGTATTACCTTGAATTAAGAAAACAAACCAAAGTTGTTATTATTTAAAACGTATTATATTTCTTAACAATTTTCAAAGAGTTAGAGAAACATAGAATGCCATGTAACAGAGAGAAGAAATAATTTTCTTCTGGGAGCAAGCACCCAGTTCACAAGCAGGATGTTTGTCTTATGGAAAGGTAGAGGAACCTGCTGCTGTCCCAAAGCATGATAAGGTTCTAGTGATCTAGTGATCAGAAGTTCTCACACATGACCCTTTGCTCAGTAGTAGTCACTGTCACATAGGAGCTTTGGAATGCAAATTCTTATATCCTACCCAAGTCATTCTACATAATTTGCAAGTCCCAAAGTCAAATAAAAGTGTAAAAGCCTTTGTTCAAAAAGCAAGAAGAAAATCCCTTTAATGATGCTGAAGCATAACACATTTTTCATTCTTCTGGGGTCTCTCCCTAGTCCTGTCATGGTAGGAGGTCTCTTTTTTATTGTTGTTGCTTTGTTTTGTTTTGTTTTAGGCTATTTAATGTCACATTCTGCACAGCATGGGAATATGTCTTGGGCAGTTGCAAAACCACCCAGGGGATTACCACTTGGCACTCAGGAGGCCCATTTGCTCCTCAGTTCCCCTCTTATATGTGAGACCAATGAGTCATACTCTGGAAAGGAATTGGGAAAATATCTTTTCCAGTCTCTATTCCAATCTATGGCAGAAAAGCAACCTCTAAGAAATGGCAAACTCTGAGCAGGTGTGTGCTAAGTACCTGAAATGTGGATGACTGCTGAATGCAGGTCACAATGGCAGTTCCATAAAGGAGTTGAGACATCCACCATTATGCCCTACATTGCTGTGAGACTCCCTTGAGGAGCATGGCATTGGTGGCTGGGCAAGGACATGAAAAATAGGCCAGGGGTGTGGCACAAGCAGATAGCCATGAGAATATATCCAGGGAGGGGGAAGAGTGTGCCTAAGATAGGGCTCCAAGCACAGGTTTCACTTTCTCCTTTGATTTCACTTTCAAAAAGATACAAAAATAAAATTATTTATTTATTTATTTATTTATTTATTTATTATTTATTGACATTGATTCCAAAATATCTCAAGTATCGGGCCCTTCTCAGGGCTCAAGGACCTTCCAAATCTTTGTGATTTTACCCCTTCTAACCTGTCACTGATTTCTTTCTTCTTATTTGCTGTTTTATTTGACTTCTCAGTACACTCATACACTGCACTTCCAAACTCCTTAGTAACTTCATAATTTCCTCC
This sequence comes from Ictidomys tridecemlineatus, assembly GCF_052094955.1. Lineage (NCBI taxonomy): Eukaryota > Metazoa > Chordata > Mammalia > Rodentia > Sciuridae > Ictidomys > Ictidomys tridecemlineatus. Next base: position 238,634,938 of record NC_135477.1, on the reverse strand, counting down.
TCATATAAATATATTTTTCAGGATGAAATTATCCCCACCCTGGCCCAGAACTCAAAATCAGTCATTCTGGAGGTAAGGAACAGAGAGGATCTGGCAATCTGTGTTGTTAATAAGCACTCAGATGTTGATATTCTATCTGTATAAGAACCAGTGCATTTGATCTTAATTCTAAGGAAAAAAAAATGAAAATATCATGTCTTTGAAGAATTGGATCTGATAAGCTCAAAAAACTAAAATGCATAAAGCTTTAATCCTTTTAGGAAAAATTAGAACACTAGATGAGAACAAGGAAGAGTGAGGATAATGAATTTCTGTGACATGCAATACAAGTACGACAAGACATAATTAAGAGGATACAGGTGACTTAAGAGGAACATGAAGAATTTGATTTACTTATTCTATTTTTCCAATAATATTCTAGAGCTTAATAATGAATGGTGAAAGCACACAGAAAGGGTGCCCTCAAATCAGGTGTGTTTTTGAGAGGCTGTGTGAGTTTTCAAGAGACTTATTCTTATTTCTATTTTTTAGAAATAAGAATGGTCAGGGTTTCTTTTAAGAACCATCTCCAGGTTGTGAAGCCCTGTGTGGTATCATAGCATGAGTCAGTAATTCCACTGGGCTGGGCTGACTGTCACTGGAGTCAATCAATTTTAAAAACTAATTAGACCTGAGTGAAAAAAAATAGGTTATTTGTATAGAGTTTGATGTTTTCAAGAATGTTAGCTGCAGGAGAGAGGAAAAATATATTTATATGAGGAGGAAATGTTGAAGTTACTAAGGAGTTTGGAAGTGCAGTGTATGAGTGTACAGAGAGGTCAAATAAAACAGCAAATAAGAGGAAGAAAATCAGTGACAGGTTAGAAGGGGTAAAATCACAAAGATTTTAAAGTAGCCTTCAGAATTTGGGAATATGATGATCTCATCCCAGAAGATTGAGATGAATAGAAATACATCTTGCTATCTCTAAAGCATTGATTAGATGCATATCACAGTCAGATAAAGGCTGATCTTTATCACAAGTATATGCAGAGGGTTCATTTGGATAAAGCAAAATACAAGCAGAAAGACAGAGTGTTCAAAGTACAAGACACAGTGGAATGCCAATATCCAAAGAGGAATGTAGGATACAGCTTGAAGAGTTCATTTTCAGGAAGAGGGGATTTTAGAGTTTATTGTTCATCCAAAGTCGAAATCCCCATTGTGATATTCTGACAGAGGATGGTTACAGAGTTTAATAGGTTTAATAGCTGCCCTTGCTGGGCAGCTGCAGTTGCTAAGTATTTACTCAATATATTGAGATTAGGTTACTTTTATTGAAGTTTTACTCATTGATTCTATTATTGTCTTCTAAAACAACATGAAATAATTATCATATTTTGTTTTTCTATGACACTGTCAAACAATGAACTATAGCTATCATGTTTCCTGCTAAGACTTTTCTTCTTCAACATAAACATCTTCAATTCCTTCACAGATTTAAGCTGTGTTTATTCTGATTCCCTGTTCATCAGGTCACTGTTTAATTTTATTTAAATGAGTTAGATGTCTTTATTTACCTGAGAAGGAATGCACTATTGATAGACACTAACATCTGATAACCACTTCACACTGAAATATTCCATTTGAGTTCAGAAAGAAACCTCAGTTCAAAAATTAGCTATCTAAGTCAGTGTTTTAAGTCTCAAGTATCATTGAATATTTTTAATCACAGAATAGCTGTACCATAAAAGAGAAAATAACAAGTACAATCAAAATAATTTCAAGACATTATTTTTTCTTTTGTATGAAGAACATATTTTTTGTTTTTTAAAACATAATTGCATTTCCTCACATCAGCTGATTATCTTTGAATGATTCTATAGCAAAGCATATACACTTTTAAGAAGTCATGTTATTCTTTTTTTAACCAGAAATGCACTTTTTATATTCTCAGTTCTTATAAAAGCACTTAAAATTTTTGATTAGTTCAATATCAGTTGCTTCCAGTTCAATGATGAAAACAATTGTTTCTAATGATCTGCCTATCACCTCTTAAAATGGATAAGTTTTAAGTACTTTTTAATTAGGCTGTTTATTTATATTATAATTTGAGAAATTAAAAGAATAAATATAATATGTAATGATAAATCTTCCAAAAAACAAGTACCCAGAAATATCTTTTGTGAAAGAATAGGGTTTTTCTCATCGAAAAATTCTATAAAAATTCTCCTGAATTTTAATGACTAATGCATGAGACAGAATTTCCTATGTCAATTTCCCTTGTTCCTTATTTGATATTATAGTTTGCTTTTTGACATAAGGGTCTCTATGTTAGCATCACTTTGCTTCACTCTTGTTTTTGTGGGAACAGATGTTAAATCTTGTTCATTCCATATAGCCGACTCTACATTTAAATATAGCTATATTTTAATCACCATCAATATCTACATGTGGGTTTTCTATCATCCCCATCATGAAATGATGGAAGGAGTCATACAAATTTCCAGTTCTGCCTTACACATTCCTAGATGGACATACCTGAATTTAGACCAATCTCTCTTGTAACAAAAAAAAATGTATCTGGTCAGGTATACTGATGCATGCTTGTAATCCCAGTAGCTCAAAAGACTGAGACAGTAGGATTGCAAGTTCAAAACCAGTCATAGCAATTTAGTGACATCCTAAGCAACTTAGTAAGACTCTGTATTAAACTGAAAAATGAAAATGGCTCAGAGTGTGCCTCAGTGGTTAAATGTACATGGTTTCAATTCTGAGTACTAAAAAAAAAAAAAAATCCTCTCTCTTCCACCCTTCCTCCCTCCCTCCTTCTGTGTGTGTGTGTGTGTGTGTGTGTGTGTGTGTGTGTGTGTGCACACATGGGCGCGCACGCACATATATAAATCACCAATATATAAACATACACACACACACACACAAGCACATATATTTTTTATATATTACAAAACATGGCCAAACCTATTGCCACCAATCTCTAAAATAACAAATGATATAAAATGAGCAGAACTGCCCATTACTTAAATGTAGCTAAGAATGCAGTCATCCACACATAAGAGCACATGAAATCCATAGTATATGTCCCTATCTCCTTGTCAAAGTTAATTTTTTGACATGCATGGAGACACTTTCTTCTCTAAGCTATTTCTTCTTTTTCACGTTAGTCATAGCATTTTATTTCTTGGGGAAGGAAACAGGATAAGTCAGAGTGGCAGAATGATCAGGAGCTTCCTTTACCATATTCAGATTTTCTCAAGATGCCTATGAACAATTGTCTGAGTACAGGGCATGCACATTTCCACTGAGCCAGCCTCTTTTCTACGCCATCCACTGTCTGTCTTGTGAAGGGTGAATGGCATTTTGTAATGGTTATTTAGCACCATATGCTGGGTAGACACTTAAAATATAAGAATGTTCTTAATTGTTATTTTATAACTTAATATGCAATGAGTGGAGGCTATGAAGTAGAGATGCACATTCCATGATCAAAACAGAAAATTGATTTTACAAATAACCATTGCCCAGAGTGTATTATGATAGTGTTAAAGTTTACTACCACATGTAAATACTAAGTGTAAATAGAAATTTACTGTCATCATCATAATTATCAGCTTCATACTGCCAAAACAACATTGCCAATGAGAATATACTATCATGTTTATAGCCTTGCTTTAGTCAATTATAATGGGAATAGGTGGTTATTCTTCGTTTCTCAAGTTCTCCATGTATTTAGCTGTCACATAATAGGCTGTTACATGTTGAATCAGTCTGTGACAACTGGCCTCTGTAAGAACTACTGCATTTTTTCCATTCAAATTCAAAAAGATGTAGTGACACTTTTACTAATCCGATGTTACCCTGCTTTTGTGTTTCTGGAAGTCATTTCCAGCAACTATATGTCTTCCCACAAATTCCAAGAAAAGTGGCATCATTGTGTTCTTATTTCCTTATTTCTTTCAATGTTCTGTGCATAAAAAAGGTTCTGGTGCAGAATCAGCTCATTAGAGATTGACTGAATGAATTAATGGCAACAAAGTCCTGGATCACTGTAAGGATACAATAAGGGATAGTTGAAAGGATGAATGCATGAGTATGTGCAAGAAAGTAGTGAGGGCTGGGTCCAAAGTTGACATTCCTGAATGTCTTAAGCTTTAGGTAATATAATCCTCTTCAAAGAAAGAAATAACAACTAATAAATATATGATCTATTTTTTTTACTCGCTTTAAACATCGCTAAACTTTAAAGTTTTTCTAGTATTATTTTAATCAACAAATCATAATCATATACATTTATGTGTACAATATGATATTTTTATATATACTCACAATTCACAATGTCAAAATCAAGCTAATTAGGGTATGCATCACCTCATTTATTCATTTATTTTATGATGAGACATTTTAAATATTTTGTCTTAGTTATTTTTAATACTTATTGCATGGCGAACCTTTGTCTTGGCAAACATTTTTCTCTTCTGAAGCATGATATCAAATGATAGAGATTTACATGAACTGATCGGTATTGAAATTATTTTGAAAAAGTAGCCAAAGAAAATAATTCCATGCACTCGAAAGCATTTTTCTCCAATTTGTGTGTATATGCGTATGTTTATACATATACATATCTATTTTCTCCTACAGTGGGAATCATGACTGACACAAATATAGTTTATTATCAATGACCTTTACAGATATAAAATACAAAAGAAGTCTGCAGCAGTAATAACATATGCATCTTTATAACTGTGTGTGTATGTGTGTGTGCCCACATCTGTATCCTCCCACATCTATGTCCTCCAACTCTAACCACAATTTTTTAATAGACAAAAAATAACATTTAGAATACAAAGCACTGAGGAAAACAAGTTTTTCATAACTGTATTTACATTCAGAAGGAGAGGTTCTCAACCTTTAGGGAATGGGCTTTTATTGAAGACCAATCATCTTTTCCTCTGTGACTAAGTGATAAGAGAAAGAGTGTGCAGCCCTCCACTTCTTCCTCGGTACAAGCCTACCACTGCAAGGTGTCTACAAAATAAACTACTTTCAATCAAATCTCCATTCTGCAATGTGTTTCTAAGGGAAAATGACCTACAGCTATTGGTAAAGGAAGTTATCCTAGTGAGCAATTTATAAAGTAAAATTTAGAAGCTAAGTCATCTTTAAGTTGGGTGGTATTTAGGTAGTAGTTGAAATATCTTTGTTCCATCTTAAGTGACAAAATATTAATAGCATCAATAATATTCCTGATTAATTCACAAATCTGGCCTCTACAAAATTACAATACTAAAATAAATGTGTACCACAAACTGAACCAGGTAGTAGTAGCCTCATTTGTAGATGCCATGGGAAATGTGCTTATCTATGTTAGACATGATAACATGGTCTCAACTCTAAAATACGTGAATATTGATGAGATGAATTGATTACCCCATGCCTATGTTAGCTTTTAAACTTCTGTCCTAATGTTATCTAAGGAAAGTAGAATTTCAGAATACTCTGCAAATAGCCACACTGGTAGTAATTGGTAAATTTGGGGGGAAAAAAATCACCACAATTGACACAAGTTGACATGTAATTCTGCGTATATTTATCATACACTTATGCATGTCAAAAAGTCTGGCTGCTCAATGGTCATCAGATATTTGTTGCCTCCTGGAATCAATTATAAGCACAGGATATGTTGCCCTTGGTTAAGGGCAATTCCTGAGGAGGCATCAGTTTTGAGTGTTGTCAGATAATATTGTCATCAATGAGAGGTAAAGGTTCCCAGCATTTACATCACTATGAGAGTACAATTCTCTTGAGAACTGACTTGAAGTGTAGGTTGCTCTCTTGTTACAGACCTGATAACTTCCTCCATTTACAGTGTAGAGCTCTTATTATTTCACACTCAACTGTCTTTTGTGATCCACTGTTTTGTTATACAGGAAGTTTTTACCACAGTGATGATATTCAAACACATGCATTAGAAATTTGGAACCATGCTAATCTGCTCATATCTTATGACCGTCTCTCTCTAATTATAGAATTCTGGTTTATTTTTATCTAAGAATTAGTTTTTTTCCCTGGAGAAGATAATACCTATTTATGAGGCTGTGAAAAAGTTCAGGATTCCACACATCTAAGGGTTAAAAATCAAACACTTTTTTTTTAGTAATACCACCTTCTGAAATATTTCCCAAAGTGTTCCCTCAATAAACACTATTAAGATGAAGAAGCATGTCCAATCAATAATGGTAAATATTTTGAGATGTGTAAATAGGAATTGATTTATTTCTGTCTCCAAAAAAGTTAAATTTTGAAAAAAGAAAAGTCACACATTTAAAACTGTCATAAAATTAGAATGTGGTAAGAAATATAAAATTTTTGAAAATGCTGTCAGTTATGAAAGAAAAAAGAACATCCAATTGAAGAGAAAAATAGGATTTTTTTCTATTCTAGATATTTTTTCTAAAACTCCCATTGTAGATGATTTGTGTAACGTACATTGAGATGCATTCAATATGGAAAAGTAGAATGTTTATAATACAGCTTATAATCTTCACTTATTGTCAATTAAATACAATATTGGGATATTAAAGTTTCTTAAAGAAGGATTTTTCTGACCTTAATAGATGACAACATAATACTGATGTTCATGCTTTTTAAACAAAACATTTTCAGCAAACATTACACATGTCCTTTCTGCGAGAATGAAGACGGATATATGGTTGACAATATATTAGTAAGAAGACGTAGATAGATGTCTTTGGTTTCAACTTGAGGGGCTTCCTGTAGCATTACTTATGGAGTCGGGCTAGTGGCAGTCAATTCTCTTCATTTTTATTTTTCTGGGATTGTTTTTATTCTCTCTTAAATTTCTAAGAACATACTTTCCCAGATAGAGTATTATGGTTAACAGTTGTAATCTTCAAGTTCTTTGAATATATCATCTTACACTCTCCTTGTTTGCAAAGTTTGTTGAAAATTCATGGATAACTTCAGAGTTTCCCTGGGTAGTAACAAGTCAATCTTCTATGACTGCTTTCTGAATTTTATGCTTATAAAATTGGTGTACTTTTGCCAATCTGATTATTACCTGCATCAGGGTACTCTTGTTTGGGTTGCTCTTGCTTGAGAATTTTTGAGCATTATGAATTTAGATGCTGATATCTCTCCAAAGATTTTGGACATTTTCAGCCTATATTTCTTTCAACATTTTATTTTCTGTCATTTTCTCTTACTCTTCTATAATTTCCATAATGTGTATAGTAGTTCTCCTCATGTGTATGATGTATGTAAAATTGTATATAGGATCTATATTAAGTAGGTATCTTATAATTTATTCACAACTTTTCAGTGTTTTTAATTTTGCTCTTCTGTCTCATTACAAATGATCTTTCATTTTACTGAATACTGCTACATGATCAGATCTTTTACTGAAGATCTTTATTGATATTTTCACTGTTGTCATGTTCTTCAGTTTCTAGAATTCTGGGTTTTTTTCCTATGAACATTTTTGTTTTTATTTTTTATTCTAATTTGTTATATATGACAGCAGGATGTATTAAAATTCATATTATACATATAAAACACAATTTTTCATACCTCTGATTGTATACAGGTGTATTCACATCATTCATGTCTTCCTTCATACATGTATTTAGGATAATGATGTCCATCTCATTCCACCATCTTTCCTACCCCCTTGTCCCCTCCCTTCCACTGCCACCCCTTTGCTCTATCTGTAGCTTGCCTATTCCTCCCACGCTCTCCATTCCAACCCCACTATGAATCAGCCTCCTGATTCAGAGAAAACATCTGGCATTTTCTTTTTGGGGGTTAACTCACTTCACTTAGTATTATATTCTCCAACTGCATCCATTTACCTGCAAAGGCTATGATTTTATTCTCTTTCATTGCTGAGTAATATTCAATTGTGTATATATGCCACATTCTCTTTATTCATTCATCTATTGAAGGGCATCTAGTGTGGTTCCTCAGTGTAGGTATTATGAATTGTGTTGCAATGAACATTGATGTGGCTGTGTCACTGTGGTATGCCGTTTTTATGTCCTTTGGGTATCCCAAACCATGGAGTGGGATAGCTGGGTCAAATGATGGTTTCCAGTTTTACAAGGAGTCTCCATGCTGCTTTCCATGTTGACTATACCATTTTGCAGTCCCACCAGCAATATATGAATGTGCCTTTTCCCCCACCTCCTCACCAGCACATATTGTTGTTTATATTCTTAATAGCTGCCATTCTGACTGTAGTGAGATGATATCTTAGAGTAGTTTTGATTTTCATTTCTCTAATTGCTAGAGATGATGAACATTTTTTCATATATTTATTGATTAATTGTATATCACCTTCTGAGAAGGGGCTGTTCAGTTCCTTCACCCATTTATTGATTGGATTACTTGTGTTTTTTTTTTTTGGTATTTAGTTTTTTGAGTTTTTTATATACCCTAGAGATTAGTGCTCTATCTGATGTGCAAGTGGTAAAAATTTGCTCCCAACCTGTAGGTTTTCTACTCACCTCACTGATTAGATATTTTCCTCTAGGGTCTTGGAAAGGTGTGTTTCTCTGTGAGTCCCTTGGTGTACAAGACAGTTCTTTGATTATTTCTTTTGCTCAGAATAAGTTTTTAGGTTGAATCCATATACCATTTACTAATTCTTGATCTTAATTTTTGTGCTATAGGAATCTTATTAAGGAAGTTGGGACTCATATGATACAATGGAGATTTGGGCCTACTATTTTTTTTTTAGATAAGACACAGGGTTTCTGGTTTAATTCCTAGTTCCTTGATCCACTTTGAGAATGTGGCTGTGTTTTGTGAATGGTGAGAAACAGGGATTTAATTTCATTTTGGTGCATATGGATTTCCAGTTTTCCCAGCACCATTTGTTAAAAAGGAAATTTTTCCTCCAATGTATGTTTTTGCTGCCTTTGTCTAATATAAGATAACTCTAATTATGTGGGTTAGTCTCTGTGTCTATTCTGTACCATTATTCTACCAGTCTATTCTGGTGCCAATACCATGCTGTTTTTGTTACTATTGCTCTTTAGTAGAGTTCAAGGTCTGGTATAGTGATGCCACCTATTTCACTCTTCTTGCTGAGGATTGCTGTAGATATTCTAGGTCTCCTATTTTTCCAGGTGAATTTCATGACTTTTTTTTTTTTCTATTGCTGTAAGGAATGTCATTGGGAATTTGAATGGAATTACATTAAATCTGTGTAATGCTTTTGGTAGTATGGTCATTTTCACAATATTAATTTTGACTATCCAAGAACAAGGGAAATCTCTCCATCTTCTAAGGTTTTCTTTTATTCTTTTGTTAAACTTCTTATTTAATTTTGGCACTGTTTTCCTAGTATTGTTTAATTGTAATCCTACTTTCTCACTGAATGTTCTTAGGAAGTTATTGATATTTGTTATCAGGTAATTCTTCTATGTGCATTTCTTTGGGGTCCATTACTAGAGCTTTATAGAGTTTTGTTTGGGTATTTTGGTTTGTTTTGGTTTTAGTGAAGCCATGTTTGTCTAATATATTTGATCTACTTAACTTCAAGTTGTTGTCTATGAATTTGAAAGAATAAATACCTTTTCCAGTCTTTGTAGACTGCTTTCAACATGGATAAATGTTGTTTCCCCCCTCCCCCCCTGGCCTGTGGGATTATGTCCAGAAATGTAATCAGACAGAATTGGAAACATCTCATGTGGCTACAGTTTGGTTCACAATGCTATCTGAATTTGGCAGGCTAACCAAATTACCAGTGGCTCAGCACGTGTGAACCCTACCTAATACCTGAGTGGATGGGCCTGTCTCCAGGGTATTAGATAGTAGGACTGGCCTCAGGCTGTTCAGGGATTATTGTCACTGGTGCAGATGAGTCTGGTTCCCTACTAAATTTCTATGAGAGCTCCTTGCTCGTTGTGAGTGTGCCCAGTGCAGACAGGACTGATCATATGCTAAAAGGTGCTGAAATCAATTAATTGACTGAAGATCCTTACTCAATTGTGACATATAGAAGTGTCTCCTACCAGTTCTCTGGAACAAAAAAGTGACTCCAAGATCATGACAGGTAAGAGCTTGGAGGGTTATTCAGCCTCTTTGAGTAGAATTGAGACGTGCAGTTATGCTTTCAGGAGTACAGATGACATGTCCTCTGAGAAGTCCCTAGGAAAATAAGACTGCTTCCTCATCCAGCCTGGGAGGAATTGGGGTCAGGTGACAAAGTTATTGTAAGATTTGTAGTCAAATATTTTCCTCTAGGGGCTTGGAAGGGTGTGTTTCCCTTTGAGTCCATTGGTGTACAAGACAGTTCCTTGAATGTAGCTGAGAGACATGAGACCCAGTTTAGAGGGCCTCTTGTAATCCATGCTGAAATCAGCATTTTTGCCTGTGTGGGCACAGATGAATGAGTCCCTGAGTGGGCCTGTGGGTAGGCAGGACTTCTTCTGTACTATACTTCTGTACTATAGTCTGTAGGGTCACTTCAAGATCATGGGCAGACCAAGGCTGAGGGGCCTACTCTCAAAAGTATGGACAGATCTGACTACTTTTATATCTCTTAGATGATGTTGGTTGCAGGACTAACATCAGCTGCAATGTTAGCAGAATCTGTAAGCAGATGAGGCTGTTTGGGGGTTTGTAGCTGGGATCAAAATTAGTGAGCCTGCCATCTGGGTGGAGACCTGTCCTCCTTAAGTGGACTTCCATGGTCTTGGGATCCATTGAGGTTTCTTAAACTCCCACAAAGATACTAAATTCAATCTCCTCTGAATAATAAAGTTCCCGCAAAGACACTGTATTGCTGTCAAATTATTCTGCAATGAGGAGCCGTGAGCTGGTGCCTGCCTATTCCGCCATTTTTCCTATGTCCTATATGGTATTACCTTTAACTTATATCTTCCTTATATGTGATATGAATTCAAGATATTTATGCCTGATTTCTTCATTTGGTCTCCATCTTAACTGAAAATATAGATCACATTTTTAATGTATTTTTAGCGTTGATTCATGCTTACACTTGCTTATTGTCCTATATTTTTCTTTTTCTTTTGGATTGTTTTATGGTCAAGTAATTCTACACAGTAATTCTGAATTATTCTACTATTTACTTTGTAATTCCTTGATTATGTGGTTAGTAGTTTCTCTTAGTCTCATTTATTAAATTTTTCAAAATCACTGCTTTTAGTTTATTCAGTTACCTTTTAAATAAATAAAAATTAGGAAAATATATTTCATATCTATGTAAATATAACATATATACAGTTTCATTTCTAATGCCCTTCACTTTTTAATGAAAATGTAAATTTTATATGAGATTTTTTCCTTCTTTTAAAAATATTATTTTTTTAGTGTTTGAGCATATACACACTCACAGACCTATGTGCCAGTGGTGATTAATTATCTCAAATTTATGAATCTAAAATAAACTTTATTTCAGTTTTATTTGAGTAATATTTTTGCTAAATTCTGAATTCTAATTGTTTTTATTCAGCTATATATAGAGAGTGTGTGTTCCTTTCCCTCAACACATGTTTTTTATGAAAAGTTTGTTATCATTTTCTTTGCTCCCCATCTGTATTCTTATTCTTTTTCTGGCTGCCTTTATAAAATTTTCTTTATAACTTGATTTCAGTTACTTATGTTTTGCCCTGGAAATATTTTCCTTATGTTTCGTTTGTTTAGCTTCATTGAGTTTCTTGAACTGTGTGGCTTATAAATTTTATTAAATTTAGAAAAAAAAATATGCTGTCTTCCAATATTTTCTGTCTTCCCATCTGTTATTGTTGTTGTTGTTATTATTATTATATTATTATTTTTTGTATAGTTCACAATAAGATATTTTCATTCATTTCATCTTTTTTGTAATTATGATTATTCCCTTCTCTCTTTTATCTACAACTTATAACCTGTTTCTATCTCATCTTTTTATTCTATCAGTTTTTGCCTGTTTTTAAATTTCAGATATTAAATTGTTAATCTCTAGAGTTTCTACTTAGTTTATTTTCATAACTCAGTGTTGTGTTTTGGGTATGAAGCATCTCCCAAAAGTTCATGTGTGAGACAATGCACAAATGCTCAAAGACACAATGATTAGATTAGAAAAGCTATTACCCAATCAACGAATGGATCCATTTGATGGCTGAATGATTTGAATGGATTACTGGGTAGCAACTGTAGGCAAGTAGGGCATGGCTGGAGGAAGCAGGTCACTGGGGCATGGCCCTGAAGATTACATATTCTCAGCTCCTTGCAGTCATGCTCTCTGTCTTCTTCCTAGGTGTAATGACAGAGTATCTTTCCTTCTCCACACACTCCCTCCTTGATCTTCTGCCTCACCTCAGAAACACAGGGGTGAAGTTTACTGAGCCTCTGAAATGATGAGCCTAAATACACATTTCTTCCTCTAGTTGTTCTTGTCACAAGTGTTGGTCACAGCAACAAACATCTGACTAACACACTTGGATTTCTTTCTTCTGTTTATCATTATCTTTACATCTTTGAACATATATAAAATATCTCTATTTTAAGGTCTGTTTCTATCCTAATTCCGTAGTTTCTCTCATTTCCATCTCTTTCCACTGATTATCTTAATTCTCTTGCTTACAAATCTTATTTGTTGTTTCTTGCCTGCTGAATAATTTATTTTTTTGCCTGAATTCTAGATGTTTTGAATTCAATGTATTTTTTTTTTGCGGGGGGGGGGGGTGCGAAATTTTGCTTTATTTCTTCAAATAGTACTGGATTTTCTCTGTCTGATATTTTATTTCCAAAACTTTGTGTTTTGAATTAAAGCCTTATATTGGAAGGCTCATATCAGTTTTTATTCTCAAGTCAACTTTGCAGTGTATTAAATGAGTGATTCTGTAGATTCTACCTGATTATATTATAACTTCAATCTCGCCTTATTGAAAATTATAGCTGTATAAAAGCTTTGGTGAATTTTGATCATTGTTTAACCAAAAACTGTTCCTTGCAGTTCTTTCCTCAGGGAAGAATCTTGGAAGTTTTCTCCCACAGAGGTGTAATCCTTTCTTTCTGGCTTTCTGCCCTTATCTCAGGAAATTATGAGATATTTTCTCAACTCACTGAGAATGTGTGGTCTATTCTGTGTCCTGAGGTGTGGCCTGTAAACTGCCTTCAGACACTACATCAGGACAAATTATTGGGTACACCTCATTAGTCCTTCCCTGAGGGGTCACAATCTTGTGCTACCTGTTGTCCCTTACTACCAGAGTTGTTATTTTATATGTCTTGTCAATAAGTGGTTTAGCACAGGAGGGCATTTCCAAGAAAGTTCACACTTTTTAAAAAACATTTATTTTCCTCTTGGCTTATCAATGAATGTCAGCACATACAATATGTTGTTAATACGTAAAACCCTAGTGATCAGTTTGAGTCTTTTATTTCAATGTACCTCCCGTTTTACATTATTCCTAGTGCTTTCTAACAGCTTCCAAACTGGCTTTTATCTTCCAAATTTTTCCTGAAAGTCATTTTTCTACTGTTTTCAAAGCATCCCAGTAGATCTTGAATGAAATAAGACTTGTCTCTATAAATTTTACATGATTTGGGCTGGGGATACGGCTCAAGCAGTAGACCACTCGACTGGCATGCACATGGCACTGGGTTCAATCCTCAGCACCACATACAAATAAAGATGTGTCAGCTGAAAACTAAAAAAACGAATATTATAAAAATTCTGTCTCTCTGTCTCTCTCTCTCTCTCTCAAAAAAAAAAAATTACATGATTTGACTCAGCTCTGTATCTTCCAATTCCTTTCCTATTCTGTAATATCTACCTGTCCCTGGAGTTTTCTGTCTGGAATGGTATTCCATGTGATAAATTAATATCATACCTGTAAGTTGTGAGGTGTCCCCCAAAAGCTCATGTATGAGTCAATGCAAGAAGATTCAGAGGTGAAATGTTTGGTGATGAAAGCCTTAACATAATCAGTGCATTAGTCTCCTGATAGAGATTAAGTGAGTGGTAACTGAATGCAGGTAGGTTGTGGCTGGAGGAGGTGGATCATTGGACGCATGCCTTTGGGGTTTATTGCCACAGTCCGGCTGCAGCAAACTAACCAGGGGGTGATGAGCAACTTGTGTACATTGATGCAGGAGGACTGGAAGTCATTTATTGTAGGACAGGAATGGTATATACACATTCCACACAGCTTATCTTAATTAACGTAAACTAGATACAGCAGTCAACCAATAAGGAATCTCCACACTTAATGGCTCGCTGGCATTTCTTTACAAACCACTCCCTCTGGCAAAATGCCAGGTGCCAACCTGACTTGTTTACAGACCCTAACATTTCCCCCTTTTTGTTTAATTTAAATAACGACCATAGTGGTTTATCCACAAACATCACAAACAATCTGCTATAAACAGAAGGGGGGGATACAAAAATGCCATAATACCAAGCCAATTGATGGCTCCATGCAAGAAGCCCTTGGAAAAATTATACCAGCAATGACACCGTTAGCTAAGATACCCAGTTACAATTTGTTGTAGATTACAGTTTGTTGTCTCAGTCCAGGTAAAGCAGTGTCTCAATAGATTAACTCACAGTCCAGGTAAATCACAGTCCAGGTAAGTTCTGCAGGCAGCTAGCTTAAATCACAGTCCAGGTAAGTTCTGCAGGCAGCTAGTTTGATCTGAAGTCTCCTCTGGTTCTCAGCAACACTGGAAATTCTTTCACCCTCATCCTCACTGGCACTGGGATGAAGGCAGGAACTCAAGCAATGATGCTAAAGAAAATCCTTTAGTATTCCACTAAGAAAACAATCTTCTGAACAATTTAGTACATTATCTCAAGGTTTTTTTCATTTGAAATAAGCCTTAATGGTGCTCATTACTCATTAGCTTCCAGGTGTGGGAGAACCATTGTAGTTACTGGCCTTGGAAATGATCAAACTTCAGGGACACCATGTGTGTCTGTCCTCAGCCTGGCTGCAGCATCCTTGGGCAGCCCCAGAAGGGGAGAGTTCGGGGAGTGTTTCTGACTCAAACTGCCACTGGGAGCAGGGAGCAAGAGCCTGTGAGACCGTGCCTCCAGGTCAGGTCTGGATTTGGGCTCTGGCAGTGGCATCCTGTTCCCCGGGTGGGGACCGGGGAAGAGCCGGCTGCCGCTGCTTGGAAAGTCCTTGGTTCGCCATGATCGGCTTGCACACGTGGCAGCCGCCGCGCCAATTCATGCACCCTCCAGTAAGAAAAGTATTCAGTACTAGCCTTTTGCTGCAACTTTTTTCCTGATAATCCTTCTTCCTCTGAACTTTTTTCTTTCTGACTAGAGTTCCTGGGCTTCCATCAACACATGCCCTAACTATTCTTGGTTCCACTGGGGTACCTCCTTCCCTTAGTAATTTACTTCTCATCCCTTCCATATTTTCATCACAAAGACAATACAATACACTTAGACAAAACAAAACACAAACATACTGAATCAATCTTCTCCATTTTCTCAATATGGCCATTTTTTCTCTCACCCTATCTGTCTAGGGATGAGCAGATTTGCTCCCATCCTATCTATGAACGGGCAGCTTTTTCTTTTTCCTCACTTACCCCCCCCCCTCCAGTGTCCTGGGGCTCCCCGGATGGGCCACCATCTGCTGCGGGGTGGGGTGGGGTGGGGGGGTGGGGGGGTGTGATGAGTAACTTGTGTATATTGATACAGAAGGAATGGGAGCCCTTTATTGTAGGACAGGAGGGGTATATATACATTCCACACAGCTTATCTTAATTAACATGAACTAGATACAGCAGTCAACCAATAAGGAATCTCCACACTTAGTGGCTCGCTGGCTTTACTTCACAAACCACTCCCTCTGGCAAAATGCCAGGCGCCATCCTGACGTGTTTACAGACCCTGACAGTTTATATTTTGTACATGAAGGGAACCCTCTCTCTCTATGCTACCTCATTCCCATCTGCTTCTCTACACCACACATTTCCACCATGATGTTTTGCCTCACCTCCCACCCCAAGGAATGGAGCTGTCTATGGACTGAGACTTCTGAAACCTGAGCCCCCAAATAAACTTTTCCTCTTTAAATTGTTATTGTTAAATCTTTCTGTCCCAGCAACTAAAAAAGCAGACTCAAATAATAACCTTGTCATCATTTAGCACTATTTTTAACACCCCCTCCTCAAAGAGATCTTCTCAACAACTTTATCAATACTCTTCTGGACTCTCTTTGATTCTGTGTCTTCTTTTCAATTGTTCTGTTTTTCTTATTTTTAAAAAATGATTATTCAAATTTTATTTTGTTTTATTTTCTTACTACTATTTGCATTTCTTACCACAAGTAAACTTAATTAGAAAAGTGACATACTTACCTTGCACACTGTTGTATGCATACTAACTAGTACCTAGTATAAAGATCACCCACTCATGTTTATCTTAAAATTTTGACAAATAAAGTGCCCTACTGATATACATTTTTATTAATTTTTATTTTTATATGATAGTGGAATGCATTGCAATTCTTATTACACATATAGAGTACAATTGTTAATATATCTCTGGTTGTATACAAAGTATATTCAAACTAATTCATGTCTTTATACATGCACTTTGGATAATAATATCCATCACATTTCACCATCAGTTCTAACCCCATGCCCCTTTCCTTCCCTACCACCCCTCTTCCCTATCTAGAGTTTGTCTATTCCTCCCATGCTCCCCCTCGCTATCACCCTATGAGTCAGCCTCCTTATATCAGAGAAAACACTGGGCATTTGACATTTGGTTTTTGGAGACTGGCTAAGTTTCCTTATCATTATCTTCTCATACTCCATCTGTTTACCTGCAAATGCCATGATTGTATTCTCTTTTATTGCTGAGTAATATTCCATTGTGTATATATGCCACATTTTTAATCCATTCATCTATTGAAGGGCATCTAGGTTGGTTCCACAGTTTAGCTATTGTAAATTGTGCTGCTGTAATATTGATGTGGCTGTGTTCCTGTAATATGCTGTTTTTAAGTCCTTTGTGTATAGATGAAGGAGAGGGATAGCTGGGTCAAACAGTGCTGCCATTCCCAATTTTCCAGAAATCTCCATACTGCTTTCCATATATATTGAAGAAAAAAACACTTTGATGTTTTTTTTATTATTTTCTGCCAGAGCAACCATGAAACAACTCACCAAAGAATGCAAAGATGGACTGCTGTATTGGATGAGGAGGGTAGCTTTTAATGAATATTAGAGTAATACAATAATGCTTTTATGTGATTCAAAGAAAATCAGAGCTCAAAGTCAGATCTCTGTCCAAAAGTGAACTCAAATCTCATTTCCTTGGTAAAAATAATATCCAGATTGATTTTGGGTTCTGAATATAAAAATCCCTTACCTAAAGATCTATTATCATATTGGAAATCAAGACACAGCCACATTAATTTTTATAGCAGCACAATTCACAATAGCTGAACTATGGAGCCCTTCAACAGATAAATGGATAAAAATGTGGCATATATACATAATGGAATATTAATCAGCAATAAAAGAGAATAAAATCATGGCATTTGCAGGTAAATAGTTGGAGTTGGAGAAGATAATGTTAAATGAAGTTAGCCAATCCCCCCCAAATAAAAGCAGAATGTTTTCTCTGATATAAGGAGGCTGATTCATAGTGGGGTAGAGAGGGGAAGCATTGGAGGAATAGATGAACTCTAGATAGGGCAGAGAGTTGTAGGGGAAGGGAAAGAGCGTGGAGTTAGAAACCATGGTGGAATGTGATTGACATTATTATTTAAAATACATGTATGAAGACACAAATTGGTGTGAATATAATTTGTATACAATCAGAAATATGAAAAATGTTGCTTTATGTGTGCAATAAGAATTATAATGCATTCTACTGTCATATATAAATTTTAAAAAATCATTGAAAAAAAGAAAACTTCAAAGATACTTAGTTCTTTCATTCAAGAGTAAGATGTTGCTGACTCTTGTGACCTTCACCTTTAATCCCAACTACTTGGGAGGCTCAGACAGGAGGATTGGGAATATGACGCGACAGCCTGGCAGCTGGTAGCATAACAAGACCTCCAGCCAAAAACAGCCTCAAGGGAAGATGTCTCATTCTCTCTTTCTTGCAGACATAATTTAAAAATTAAGGTATGATTTATTTAGATATTAGGAAACAAAATTTCTTAGTGAGTTAGAAAGCAGTAATGTGAACCAAAAAGAGAGACAGAGAGAGAGAGAGAAAAAAAAAAAGGAGAATGGTATTATAGTAATTTGTGATGTAGCATCTCTGGAAGAAGTGTTTCCTTATAATAAGATGTCATTTTG
Source organism: Ictidomys tridecemlineatus (assembly GCF_052094955.1). NCBI lineage: Eukaryota > Metazoa > Chordata > Mammalia > Rodentia > Sciuridae > Ictidomys > Ictidomys tridecemlineatus. The sequence goes on along the minus strand of NC_135477.1, from coordinate 238,616,629 downwards.
CTTATGTGTCTGTTATCCTATCCTGATGAATGTCTGAGGCTGAACAGATTTCCTGACTGAGTTCATTACTATCTTCTGAGTTTGTATGAATGAAAGGATGAATACTACAATCCACAAAAGAAATATCAAACTTTGTAGACCAGTGATGAACAGAATAATAATACCTTACAACCAAATACTAATTGCATAATACTAGTGACTGTAAATCAAAATATCAGAGAGTATATTATGACTGAAAACACAAATAAACTAGAATTCTTTCTAATCAAACAATATTACATAAATTATTTAATTGTGAATATATAAACTGATTTTATTAGTACTAATCCTATAATTCTTGGAAAACTTACAACACATGGAGAAGGATTTTATACACAAAAGCACTTAATACTGTTTACCAGACATAGATTTTTTTTCTTCTCTTGAATATATATCTACATATGTGTGTATATATACCTATTTTTATGTCATGGAGGAAAATGATGAAAATCCAGCATGAAAAATTAGATGCAAAAAATCTACTTTTTGCTTTTCTACCCTGTTTAATTCATTTATGTTTGTTATGCTTATGATGCATTTAAAATAATAAGGAAAGGAAAAAGAACTAGAGAAATTAAAAAAATTAAAATGGCCAAAAGCAAAAGGAAATTAAATTTATGTGCTGTAAGAAAACATTGCTTATGTTTCCTTTGAAATACAAAGCAATTTTTGTTACTTATATTTGCTTTCATATGTAAAAAAGGAGCCACATTATGTGGTGGTTCTTTGGGTTGTTCCTAACTTCTCTGTAGAGTAGAAATCTTGAGCTTATTTTCTAAATAGTTTTTAAATTAATATGGATAATAGAATGAGTATCCTTATTTAAAATGTGTGAAACTGCAAGTGTTTCAGATTTCAGATTTTTGCTGATTTTGTAATATTTATATCCATATAATGAGATATCTTGGGGACGGAACCTAAGTCTAAACACAAAATTAATTTGTTTCATATACACCTTATACACATAGCCTGAAGGCAATTTTATAGGATATATTTATTATGCCAACATTTTCACTGCAATGTATTACTTGAGATGGGGATGTGGAATTTTTCCATTCATGGCTTCATATCAGTGACCCAAAAGGTCTAAATTTGGGATTATTTTGAATTTCATATGTATGAACTAGGAATGCTTAATCTGCATTATTTAATTGAAGAGCCCAATTTAATTGCAAAGTATTTATCCATTTAATTATGTTTTATTTATTATTTGTTTATTAAGGCAACAAATAAATAATGATTAAAATAACACAAAAAACAATAATTATCTGTGGCCTTCAAAACACATGAACTTTATATACATTATAGAAATTCCTGACGATGACAGAACGAAGGAATGCAATTGGTACATAATGCTAAAAGATATAGACATAAAGGGTCTCTGGAATCACATAGTTAAAAAGTAGAAGAAAATAAACTTTTTGTTTAAATTAGCTTTGTCGATTAATTTAAGAGTATGAGTAAATTAAGTCAAGTGTCAATGAATGATTTCCACTGAACATTTCAGTATTACCATTAAAAACGAGCGGTCAAACATCTTTCTGTCCATGTTATTGTGCAAGAAAGGTGGAAACATGTTGATATTATTTTATAAATAAGGTTTTTTTTTCCTGGAAAATTGCAACTAATTTACAAAGGATATTTTTAAACAATCAAAAATAACAAGGAGAAAATACCAAATATTTCCACTTTAATATTGTATATTTCATAAAGTCTATCTCTTTTTTCCAATAGTAAATTATAAAAACAAGAGTCAAAAATCATACACAAATATAAATATAGCAGCTTTATCACTGGTAGAACAGAGTCTCAGGAGACAGATGTGGAATAATTGTGGACCTAAAAAAGAACCCTAAAATGGAACATCTGCCACAGGCAGTAATGAACACCCACAAGTCTCCCTCAGGGGAGAGAAATCATACTGGAGAACATCTGCAGAACAGTTTCTGTGGGAAGTTTGGGTTGATAGTAGGGAGTTGCTGGTTTTCATTTCTTTCCTTCTTTCTTTCTTTCTTTTCTTTGTTTTTGTTTTTGTTTTAAGCAAAATCAAGGGTTCAAGGGTTTCATTAATCAATCCTTTCTCACAGGATAGAAAATCATGAAGCACCAGGATCTTTTCTCATCAGAAATCCAATTCTATCTCAGCTTTCTTTTATTACCAAGCTAAGCTGGATGTGTATGGTTCAATGTCAGATTGTAAGAGCCAAGAAAGGTGGAGCCTGGTACTTCACTGAGAACATTACAACCCATGTAAGATAGCACTGCTGCATCTTTAATTAAGCAACTATTCTCAGGATTCCTAGTCTATTTAACAAATGAAATTCTGAAATCACTCTAAACCTTTAAAGTATAGCTTCCTTACTTCCTCAGTTTAGAATAAGTTGAAAAATAGGCAAACAAGTCAGTGAGCAGAAGCCAACGTATCTGTTTGACTCATAGAAAATCTGTGGGAGAATACCCACTTAGGTGTGAAAGAAGAACAAGTTTTTTAGGTGGAATCCCCAGTTTAGAGGAATGTTGGAATGTTTGTCCTCATTAGGATTAGAACATGCTTATGCGTGTACTCTCTGCATCCAGATTAATTAATTAAATAAAAGGAGGGTGAAACTCAGAGCACCTAATCTAAAGTTTACCGAAGAGATAACAATCTTTTTCCCCTCAAGGTATACTGGTTAAATAATATTAAGAGTGCAAAAAGGAAAAAAAAAAAAAACAGATCAAGCACATTCTTATCCCCGAAGTATGTGAGAGGTTTAATTCTCTTTATTAAACAAATAAAAAATCTTGTTTTGACCTGCCACTGAAGTAACACATCTTAAAATACATCATAATTATGCATTTATTATTGATAAAAAGTGAAGTATGGAAGTAAATATGGCACTTATTATCAGTTTCTAAAAAAAGCTTCTAAACCTCTCCAGACACATTTCATATTGAAAGTCGTCAGCAGTGCTGTCTTTTGTAATATGATGCACACTCCAAGGAAATGAAAAGCTGTTGGAAACAGCAAGGGTCAAAAACAGTAAGTCACCAGTTATTAAAAATTATTTACCACTTGAACTTTTAGGATGAAAATTCCATTTTCTTTGTAGATATAAGTATTTTCACTACAAAACTAATGTCCCAAGGATTAATTTGATTTACGATAAAATCCTGAGAGACTGGGTGCATTTTAATCATTTTTAAATGAGAGGAAACTATATTGGATTTTTCCTTTGGATAAAATATGAACATATGCATATTTTTGGACATGTGTCAGCTTTACCTAGTAAGTTATAAGCTGTATTTTTGCCAAATTATATAAAGTTTTAAAAAATGTTAGAAATTGTGATTAGTATTGATTATGTTTGTGTGTGTGTAAACTCACATTTGATTTTCATCTCTTTTCACATATTCAGTAATCTCCATTTAATAATGCCATACTAGTTACTTTTCATTTTTTTTACTTTATTTATATTTCATAAATATTTCATATGAATCAGAAAATTAGATATGGTCAGTATGTTCTACTTAACTCACATTCTTTGCACTATTCTATTACTGAGTAACATGTATAAACATTGCACCCTAAAACTATACTGTTTCTGTTTGTAAAAGTCTAGGGAGGAGGAGACCTGAAGGTGTTGAGCAGAGCTAGGAGGTGACCTGGAATCTCTGCACAGCACAGAAAGGATGCAGTAAAGGAAGAGCTGACTGGAGAGTTGGGTGACAGGATACATGCTTTTATGACCCAATATTAGATACTCTGAGACTTTCCTTAACCCCCAACCCAGACCAGGTTAGAGTGAGGGGAAAGGGACAACAGAGAGAGGGGGGTGGGGCAGGGGGTATTGGGGCGGGGGAGGAGAAAAGCACATAAATTCACCTCCTTAACAACAGCTAGAAAGAAAAGCAGATTAAATTAAAATGTGATGGGAACAGCAGTCAGTGAAGGCGCCCAAGCAGCTTAACCCAGGTAGAGGACTCAAAGCTCTGCTACACACGACAGCCATCTTTGTGAAGCGCACAGCTGGCGGCCAGCTTTCCTAGGAGAAATTAAATCAACATAGCATCTCTCCATTTTCAGCAAGAAATAAATCAGAGGGAGTGCCCCTGTAGAGAAATGTCAGTAATTTTTCTAGAAGGAACTTGTAGAGGGATTGCTAGTAGCCGAAAGTTGCTGAAACTCCCTTCCTCTAACTGTGGACAAGGGGCAGAGTTCTTGGGGTGGAGCAGACCTAAGAGTTGTTCACTCCTGGGAAGTGCTGGCCTAACCCAGTGCTCTCACAGTCTCCAGAGGAGCTCAGACAGAGGAGGAGATGATACCTACAATTCACAGTTGCCACAGCTGCAGAAGTGATCACTCAGGTGCAGGCAGGGCAGCTGCCTTTCTTCCAGACACCAGAGGGACTGGTGCCCACCTCAGGCAGTGGGAGCTTAAACCCAGATGAATTGGCTGATTCTCTTCCCTGATCTGTGACAATGTCCCAGTCACCTGTGTTGGTCACAGGAGATGCTTCTGTTTCCACAGACCAAAGGCAAAGAACCCACAACCACAATTATGTAAAGACATTCAGAGACAGTGAAAAAAATAGGAAAAGATAACAGCATGGAAGTTAAGCTGTATAATGCTGGGATAGCTGCTCCCCTATCAAGCAAAGTAGACTTCAAGCCAAAATTAAATCAGAAAAGACAAAGAAGGTCACTTCGTACTGATTAAGAGAACCTTCCAACACCAAGTTATAATTATTCCAAATAATTATGCTCCCCCAAATGGTGTACTTACATACATAAAACAAACCCTTCTCAGTATAAGGAATCAAATAGACCACGATGTATTAAGGTTGGGTGATTTCAGCACATCTCTCTTGACATTAGACAGGTTACCCAGATATGAACCAAGTAAATATTCTTATGTACAAAATTTTTGACTCATATTTCATAGCAACTTTATTCATAATAGCACAAAGTGGAAGCTATTTATTTGTCCATAAACTGGTGAAAACATAAATAAATTCTAACTGGTAAAACATAAATAAAATGTGATATACCATATAAAGGAGTACTATTCCACACCAAAACATATATTTCTGCATGAACACAGACCTATTAAAATTATTCAGACCAACTAATCTTGTTGCAAGTATATACATACCTCTCTCTCTCTCTCCATATATATATATATATATATATATAATATATATATACATATATGTATATATGTATATCATATATCATATATCCTAAGAACCAGTCATAAGAATCATATATATATATATATATATATATATATATATTTCACTATCAGAAAAGTCATTTATAATAAATTACAATTCAGCAATAAAAATGAAAAGCCTAAATCACACAACACCATATCAATCTCACACATAGTATGTTGAGGTTGGGCACAGTGTTGCCTTTCCTACTGTTGTAAATATTGGAGCTCTTATTTTCTTCTAGGAGTCATCTACTTTTGGCTTTTACATGTAGGTAACTGGTCTGTAATACCAGTTACTCTGGAGGCTTTGGCAGAAGGATCCCAGGTTCCATATGGGCCTGTACAACTTGGAGATCATGTTCTCAAAATAAATTAATAAAAGAGCTAGTGATGGTAAAACTGTGGTAAAACTCCCTTAGGTTCAGTCCTCAGGACAAAAACATAAGACAACCAAACAAAAGAAAACAAAAGCAGTATGTTGAGTGAAAGAAACCAGACATAAGTGAATGTTTATCATAATATTACAGAAACATAAATGTAGAAATGTAAAACTAGCCTGTCAATAAGTCAGGACCATGGTTTACCTTGGGTGGCAAAGGAGACTTCTGGGGTGCTATACTATTTATTCAGTATATTCATACAAACATTTGCATATACTAACTGGAAATACTTCAGTATGTATAATATGTTAATCTCAATATATATTTCAATAAAAATTTGAAAAATTGAAGAATATAAATGCATAAGACAAATGGATATACTTCTCAGGACAAAATTACTAGCTTGAAGTTAATCTCACCTTTTACTTTTAAAGAAATTGCCAGACTATTAACTAAAGTTTCTGAACCATGTTAGTCTTCTACTAGCAATGCACAAATACTCCATTTGCTCCAGATACTCACCAGCACTTGATATTGTATGTCTTTTTTTATTGTAACCATTAGTCAGTTTATAGAGACATTTAATTTTGACTTGAATTTGCATTTCCCTAGCCACTAATGAGATTAATAGTTTTATTCTGAACTTAGCCATTTGCATGTCTTTTTTGGTGAAATATAGCTTTGGCATTTTACCCATTTTAATTGTGTTTTTTAATTATGTAGTGTGATATGTTCCAGATACAAGTACCTTGTCACAACATAATTTACATATATTTTCTTTCACTTAGTGGCTTTCTTTTCATTTCTTATTTTGAAGCACAAAGGTTTTTTTTCCTATTTTTCTATTTTGAAGTACAAAAGGTTCTTTTTTTGCTATTTGAAAAAAATACAGTTTTTAACATTTTAAAAACTTTAGTTCATGTTTTGATGTTACATCTAAAGTCAATTTGTCTTTTCCAATGTTGTAAATATTGTGCCTTTTATTTTTTTCTAGGTGTCTTCTACTTGGGTTTTACATGTTGTTTGATGATTAATTTTGAGTCAGTTCTGTACGTTTGAGATAAGTGTTTAAAAATTTTTTAAAATATGAGTGTCCAGTGGTTTCAACATGAAAATACTATCCTATCACCTATTCAATTGCTTTGAAAAATCATTTCACATGAAAATAGTTAGTTTTTATACTCCATTCATCTACATGTATATTCTTAGAACAAGTCTTATACCACACACACAGACATCAGGCAGTACTATTCTCACAAAATATTTTTCTAAAAATTGGTTAGATTTTCCTAGGCTACTTATATTTCAATATAACTTTTAGTTGTAGTTTTTATATTTCTACTAAAAATACTCTTGTAACGTTGGCAGGTAACGTTGGCTGGTATTGAATTTATATTTCAATTTTGGAAGAACTACAATATTAACACTATTGAGTCGTCCATTCATTAACATGAAACTTACACATTTATAATTTCCCTCTGGAATATAATTTGAGGTTATCAATGTGTAGCCCTGCCCTTTTTTGATAAGTTTATTTCAATTTTTTTTCATTCTATTGTGAATATAATTGCTTTCTTACATTTATATATGATTGTTGCCAGTTTGCAGAAGTGAAAATTAAGTTTACACTCTTTATAACACTTATTCCCAAACACTTTCTTAGCTCCTATATTTATGAATGTGTGTGTGTATATGATGTGTTTCTCTACAAATAAAATTATGTCCTCTGGGAGTGAAAATAGTTTCACTTTTCTTTCACAATTGGAACTATATTATTTTATATTTATTTTTCCTCATTCCGCTTTCTAGAAACTCTAGTACAATGTTGCATGGGAATGACAAGAGTAAAAGTTTGACTTGTTCCCATTCTCATAGAAAAATGAATGCTTTCACCATAGAAATGATGTTAGCTGTAATTTTTCAAAAAATTATTTTCTCCTATTCACAGTCCTTTGAGAATAAATCCCCAAGGTTTATTTAGCCTGTGTAAAACTCTCCTTACTTTGTACCTGTAATTAACCAATAATTATATCTATGGTTGTTAGGGTGGTGGGATATGACTACACATACTGCAAAGTGCTGTACTGAGACCATCCTTTGCAAATGGTCTGATAAAGACAATATTGCCTGGTCTTATTGGGACAGAACCATAGTTTATCAGTCCTCCATCATTAAACCATGTGATTTTCTTAATTCACTATTAATGATACAAGGAATTTGATCTAGCAAGATCAATTTTTCTGTATATACTTATGGAAATGCATTTAAGATAAACACTCACCCAGATTACTTCTCACACATACAATTCTGTAATTCAGAATTTCAAGCTTGGAAGATCTCTTCCACTGTTCTAAGTGTATTAGTGCTCTATATTTGTCCATCTTTTTTCTCTTTCACTTACTCTTCTAAATTTCTGATCTGCTAAAGTTAAGGTGTCTCAGGGTGGATTTTCTAAAAGTGGACACAGATTATAGTACATGTATGCTCTGGGAGAAATTAGTGACAGAGAACACAGGACAGGGAATAAAAAGAAGCTAAGTTAGATGGCAATTTCATCTGTAGCCTGAGCCTGCAGTGGAACTCTAGGATATAAATATGTAACTGAAAATTACTTCCAAACTGAAGCAAGACTATGTACTCTTAATATCTCTGTTTGGCTTACAGTTAACCTACAAAGAACTCTAGAATCTGTGCATGTATGGAAAATGTATTTGCAATACCTCAAGAATAATCTTCTGAAGACAGAATTGGACATAAGACTTCAGAAACAAATGCATGTGAAGATGACTGTGATCCTTCATGGTAGCAAAAAAGGAAAATATCCAGGGAATTTGGTTAACATTGTCAATTATTTTAGATTTTTATTCATTACACACTAATATTGGAAATTCTTAAGTAGCTTTTATGAATATTCCTTATTCAGTTTTGTTATAATATTTCAGCTATCAACTATGTTCTGTGCACTTTAAGACATATTTCACAGAGAGTATTTGCATCTCATGGAAAATATTTTAACCACAGAATCCTTCAAAATATAGAATGTGTTTGTATATATCATACCTTGTAAATTCTTTAAAAAAAAAAGAGTGATTGTGTATAAAGTAATACCACTATTTTCTAGGAGATAATCTATATTATCTCTTTAAACTCTAAAACTCAGATTCTCTCTAAAATTAGGGAAAATACTGGATAATTTATTTTACATAATAATTTATCACATTTTATTTTGTTATATCAGGAGTTTAATCAGGGCATTTTACCACTAAGCCACATCCCCAGCACTTTTCACTTTTTTTTTTTTTACTTTGTTTTTTGAATCAGGGTCTTCTTACTAAGTTGCTGACAATGGCACTAAGTTGCTGAGGATGACCTTAAACTTGTAACATCCTCCCTCAGCCTCCTGTATTATTGGGATTAAAGGCCTGTGACACCATATCTATCACATGTATTTTATTTATTTAGTTAGTTAGTTACTTTTTTTAGGTGGACACAATATCTGTATTTTACATTTATGTGGGCTGAGGATTGAACCCAGTGCCCAGTACATGCTAGGCAAGCAGTCTACATCTGAGCCACAACCCCAGCCCCTTTCTAATGTTTCAAACACGAAATGGTGTTGTATTTTGTCAAATGCTTTTCTGCATCTATTGAGATGATCATATGGTTCTTCTATTTATGTCTATTGATGTGATGAATTGTCTTTAGTAATTTTAGTGTGTAAAACCAGCCTTGCATCTCTGGGATGAACCCCTCTTGACAGCAGCAGAATTCATTACAATTCTTATTACACAAATAGAGCTAAATTTTTTATATCTCTGGTTGTATACAAATTATATTGACACCATTTCATGACTTCATACATGTTTTAATATATTTTTGTATGCAAATTTCCAGAATTTTATTGAGAAGGTTTTTTTTTTTTTCCTATGTTTATCAGGGATAATGGTCTGAAGTTTTCTTTCTTTGCTGTGTCTTTGTCTGGCTTAGGTATCAGGGTGATACTAACCTCATAGAATAAGTTCAGAAGGGTGCTCTCCTTTTCTATTTTATGGAATAATTTCAGGAGTATTGCTATAAGTTCTTCTTTGAACATCTTGTAGAACTCCTCTGAAAATCCATCTGGTGTGGGCTTTTCTTGGAGGTTCTGTTCATGGTTTCTTACCATCTTCACTGTGTGGTCAACATTATTTTCAAGATTATATATTTTGTCTTCATTTTGTCTGAGATTGTGTGTTTCAAGTTATCTAGTCTGTTGGTGATGCTTCCTATTGATTTTTTATTGTTTCCTTCATTTCAAGGATTTCTGTTTATTTTTTAGAACCTCCATCTTTTTCTTGAAGTAATCTTTTGTTTCCTGTATTTGTTCTCTTATCTCTTTATTGTAGTGACAATTTGTTGCCTGTATTTGCTCTTTTATCTCATACTTTACTTTGCAGATTATTTTAATTATATACATTCTGAACTCATTCTCTGACATTTCTTCTACTGTGCTGTAGTTGATATTATTGTATCAACTTGGTTTTGGGGGATAGTTTCTTCCCTTGTTTTTTTTTTTTTTTTTTGCTTTCTGAGTGTCTTCCCCTGTAGCATGGTGGATCTGGCAGGTTACAATTTCTACCCTATAATGTTATAGTGTCCCTGCAGGTTTTCCATGTCTCACCTTTAAGTGAAATATCAATATTAACAGAGCCCAATGCAAACAAAATACATCTTTAAGCCAAATAGCTCCTGTTTAGATGATTACAATATTGTCAAAATAAATAGCAATGATGTGTTAAGTTAGTATCTACAATAAAAACAGTAGGTTTGTAAAAAAGGTGTACAGTTTCTACCAGTGGACAAAGAGAGAAGTGGGGGTGTGTGGGCTGTGATGTTTATGAGACCGGAAGGAGGAATATAGAGGTATTAGATCACAGGAAGGAAGTGGGAAAGATTAATCAAAAGAAGTTGGCTGTCACCAGGAAGAAAGAGAAAGAGCAATCCCAGGCAAGTCTCTCTCTTGCCTCTGCCACAAGATGGTGGCTATAAGCACACCTAGTAGGAATATGGCTGGTGTAACCAAGCCTGAAGAGACCCTGGTGATGATCTACTGGGTCTTGGCTGTTGTCTCTAGATGGAAGCAGCCATGTTCCTAATTGGTGGCAGCAGTATCATAAAACCTGTAAGTACGTTGGTGTTGGGCTTCTAGTGCCCGGCCAGTGTCCCAATATGGAAGCTGCCGCAACTAAAGATGGTGGTGGCAGCAGCAGAGGTAACCCCAAGATGGCATTGAAAGTGTTCCAAGTTGGAGGTGACCACATTAGAGATGAGGCTGAAACAGATGGCTAAATGGTGGTGTTGGGCAGCCTGTTCAGAGATTCAGCACTGTAGCACGCTGTGCTGCAGTTACCTCCAGGGCCTGTCCATTGTCAAAAGTTTGAAGACTACTACATGGGAAAGGGTATGGTAATGGCTGCAATGTTCCAAGATGGAGGTGGGCTGGGGGGGGGTCCACACCTTGGTAAATGGGAGCTGCAGCTTTCCGTGATACTCTCCTGGACCTGCCTGGGCTGTGCGCTTGTCATATGTATTTTGAAGTAGGAATTAAAATATCCAAAATTTCTGTCTTTCTCTCTTAAGAATAATTTGATTTCTATTATGTAAAATTTGAAGCCAGATGTACAGGAGAAGCTCACATAAAAATGTAATAGAGATTTGCATTGCAGCACTAAAACAAATGCATAACATAAATGCTCTTTCTTCTTGGGGAAAAAAAAAGAAGTGTATTGATTTTTAGTTTTAAGTGCTTTTATAGCTTAAAGATATATGTTCTAGAAAAGTGTTAATTCTTATGAAGACATAATTAATCTTCCTAATTAATCATTTTTTTATTGAGACATCTGCTGGTCATGATTCCTCATATGTTTAAGTTTTCAGATGTTTAAAGGAAATAATATTATTCAATTCACTTATCAATATTGGACAGTTAGGCATGCTTATAACTTGTTGAACTATGTCATATGCTAAAGATAATAAATTTACAAGGAAAATTGAATACCAAATTTCAAAACTGTCATTTTGAAAGAGCAGAAGTCACTGTTGATATTGAATAAGTAGTATAACGTCACTTATTCTCAAGTAGTATAATGTCACTTGAGATGAAAATCATAAAAAAGTAAGTAAAGTACTACCACATTGAATTGGGAATTAGAAGGGGAAAGAACATTGGCATAACATACATTTACTAAGAAGCCATACAATATTTTTTTTTTGGAAATGTATAGAATCATAAAAACTTACCCTGTGAATGTGAGAACCATATTGTCCGAGAAAGCGACTTCACTGTGATATTGAAGAGGTGAGATGACTGCCTCCAGAATAGCACTTTAAGTTTTGTTTTATGGTGTCTGTTGATCTATGGTTTCAGTCTCATGAAAAACCAACAGTGTCAGATGGAAGAAGGATAAACAAAAATTTATACACAGAATCTTCCTCTTATAAGTAATATCAATTCCAAAGAATTGGCACCATACTACTTGGCAAAGGGAATTGCTCCTGGCTGCATGAACTGACAACAAAGGAGTGAACAGGAGTGATGGGTGTGAGAATCTCACTTTAGGGAAACAAGGAGCAAATTAAATTAAAGGAGCCACTAGAAGATAGTAAGTGTGTAGTACCTGCAGCTGAAAAAACAAAAATCACAAAAAAATCAGATGATTCATAGCTAAATATAGACCCAAAGAAACCATAGTTTTATGTTAGAAAAATAAGAGAATTTGATAAATGATCTAAATTGAGGGAAGATAGTTATGAATATGAATATTAAAATTTTATTTTTTTATTTCAATAAGTTTAATTTTTAGCTGGGGTTCTCTGAACAATATATCAATATTAGTAAATTTAATGCTACAGTTATGCAGTAATTAACATCTAATGTCTACATTGATTTACAATGTGTTGGGTCCTTGTTCTAGCACACTGTATGAATTTAAACACTTAATCCTAACCTTAATCCTAATTTGAAAGAAATTTTGTAATAAAAATTTGGTTTTTATCTTTAATTTTATGTTGAATGTTAAAATGAAATTTTCAAAGGAATTTATTAGTGGCAGAAGATACATTCATTAATCAGCTCATATAAGGGGTAAGCATTAAACAAGTATATATGCTTTACAAATATTTTAACTGAATACTATATATAGAAAAAACTAAACATTTTCATAAAGATTTTTTTTAATAATCTGGTCTATCTACAATTCATTAGCTAGTTATATATTAGTTTGCCAGAGCTATCAATGCAAAGGTGGCTTAAACAACCAAAGTTTATTGTCTCATAGTTTTGGAAGCTGAAGTCTGAGTTCAGGTTAAGCAGGGTTGGTTTGCTCTGAAGACTATACAGGATGGATCTCCTCAAAGCCTTCCTCCTTGGCCTGTAGGTGATTGCCATCTTTGTACTGTTTCTTCCCATCATCTTTTCTCTTTCCATGTCTGTCTGTGTCCAAATATTGTACTTCTTATAAAGATGTCCATCATATTGAATTCATGTCCTCACTAAGAACATTAATTAGCTCCATGTAGACTGAGTTCACATTCTAAAATGTTGAGATTAAACCCACAGCACTTCTCTACTTAAGGATATAATTCAACCTACAAAACTTAGGATATGCAGTGTACCCTTTTACTTTTTTACTACAACTTTCATAGTCACAAGGGTATTAGTTATACAATTGTATTGATTACTTCTGTATTATTTCTCAAGCACTACTAGAAAAAGAGCTACGGTGAAATCTTATGTTGTGATTGACTGAGGTCTCTAGAAAAATCACAGATGTTTTTCTATCCTTTGATATGATGTTCTTACTACACACCTATTTCTTGAACTTACTAATCTATTGTGTAAATTTTCTTGAGTTACTATAACAGAGTACCACCAATTGAGTGGCTTAGAACAACAGAAATTTTTTCTCTAAGAATTCTGGAGGCTAGAGGTTGAAAATCAAGGTATTGGTGAAGTCATAATTCCTGTGAAAGCTACAAAAGAAAATATTTTCCTGCCTATTTCTGGGTTTTGCTGGTTTGGTGAAATTTTGGCACTCTGTGACTTACAGATAAAATACTCCAAGATGCAAAAAAAAGTAGAAAAAAAGGTAAAGCATTTAAAATAACAATGCAGGTAGAAACAAATAAAACACATATAATATGTTAAGGTCTCAAAATTGAATTCTGACTTTAAGAGAGTCTCTTTCAAAGATCCTTAATAAGAACCAAGACAAATTAGGGGGAAAAAAGCAGTGAGTCTCAAAAAACTATGAGAGATCAGTGGGATAAGGAAAGGTAATTGAGTGGGAGGAAGGAGAGACAGAAAATCTGACCAAATTATTTTATTTATATATATGAATAAATATACAACAATAAATTCCACCTTTATTTCTATTTAAAATTTTCTAATTACAAAAAAAAAAAAACAACTAAAAATAAATGGAAGTAAGACCAGTACAGTAAAAGAAAGGGAATAGTGGAAGGAAAGAGGAGAAGGAAAGGGGAGTACTGGGGAGTAAATTAGAGCAAATTAAACCCCATGCTTTAAAATCATACTAAAATAAGTAATGAAATAATGCATTAATATTTTTTTTAAATAAAAAGAGCCAAGAAAGCAATAAGTTCCTGTTGAAACACTTGCAATCTCATTTGTTTTTGTCTTGGACTTTCTTGCTGTAGCTGCATCACTGACTGGAATTTCCTCTACTCTAGTCCTCACATTCCCTGATACAGATGTGAGGGTCCAGGGGTCTTGAAACTGCATTAGTCGGTTTATGAGAGGTCATCTTGAGTAGTAAAGTGGCTAAAGTTTTGCCATTGGCACACTACGAAACCGTGGTTAAGCCTAAGAATCATTTTCTTGAGGTCTTAAGACAAGCAAAGAAATGACAGAGCTTGGATCAAGCTGCGTTTTAAATCTTTTTTAAAAAATTTAATTGGGTTTAAGATTAAGATTGCCAAGTGATAAGACGGTAGGTCGATTTTCATAAGACTCTGGAAATCTTTTCTAAGATTCCTGCAAATGGTTATGTATAGAGAGATTTGAAGTCAATGAAAAATATCCTTGCCTCTACCTCCTCCCCCTCTCTCTCCACATGCCCCTACTCTCTTTCTCATAAAGTAAGATTTAAATAATAAATCTATTCATAAATATAATAAATTTTTGTATTATATCTAATAATTTGGAAGATTTTTATTCATTCATTTTAGCTAGAAAATATTGTTCCGTTTTCACATAAACATTCAATATTTTACCATTTCTATCTGTAATTAATTTGCCCTTACTTTTTTATGAAGGACAGCAAAAATGATTGTGTTTCTATTTTAATGCTCAGCAGATATATTTTAATAGAATATTAAACTCTTAATTTATTATTAATTGTTATTTTAAAACCAAAAGTAACACTACTAAACTGGTGATGGTACAACTATACCACATTCCTTGTATGAGTGTTTTTAAAAGGAGCTTATGAGAATAAAATAATTAATATGCTTACCCCAGAAAAAATATTCACTTATAAATCAATATGTGTTTCATATATAGTAAAAATAAGAAGAAATTGAAATTTTAATTTCGGTTAAAAACATTATCTGTTTTTAATGATGTTTGAATAAAGGACAAAACAACAATATATTCTAACAATTGCATTTAAAATTTTTTATTTAATAATAACTATATTGTTGTCTGAATTAGATATAATCAAATGCAAACACTGGACAAAGTAATACTTCAAAAGACAGTGGTCTATGTGATTTTAAAAGTAGTCCTATGAAGAAAATTCATTTGATTTTTACATATGCAAAGCCCAGGAAAAATTAGGTAGATTAGTTTATTATAAACAACATTTTTTACATTTATATGAAATTGGAAAGTTTCCCTTTATGAAATACACACTAAAATGTTAAGGTATAGATTTCAGTTTTGTAAAAACAGGAAATTATGACAACAAGAATAAAGTAGTGATTGTTGAAACCAAAATGGGAAGAGGGAAACAAATGACTTGAAATGAGTAAAAATCCTTAGCCCCTTTCTCCCCATGAGGACACAGGCACAAGCTGCTGCTCACAAGAAGCAGACCCTTCTTAGACACTACATCTATGGACATCTTATTCTAGGACTGCCCCGTATCCAGAATGGTGAGATATAAATTTCTGGGTTTTTTTTAATAAGCCATACAGTTTTGAAGATTTTATTATAGTGGCCTGAATGTACTAAGTCTGTTAATGTAATTCTAGGCCCAAAAGATGTATAAAAGCTCCTTTAAATATCTGAATTCCTGAGAGAGATGGTACAAACATATTGAACCTTGTGTATGTTAAGTGAATTAGGATGGAAAAAAATAAGTATAATAAAGAGTTCAGAATTCTATAATTATGTACAATTTTCTGTCAGAAAAGATAATATCCCCTTCAGCTTATCTAGCATTTATAATACTATTGGGTTTCCTTCTATAAGTATAAATATACATACATATATATATATATATATATTTTTTTTTCCTTCTCTTTCTCTTTCTCTCTCTATATACATATATATATATATATAATATTTTTAATTCACATATCTTAGTAGTTTAGACACAGATATAAGAGTTCTTTTTAACAAATAAACTTATTTTAAGCCATTTGTCAAAAATAGATATCATCAATGAAACACACACATACATATGCTTGTGTAAACAAACATATCTCAAAATATCTATCAAAATAAAATCTGACCTGCATAGATTAAAATTAGTAATTTGAATATATTGTCTTGATTGATTAGAGGATGTGACTACTCAATATTCCTGCTTAAATATAAAATTATATAATTTTTATGAAACAATGAGAGGTACTTTACCTTCAATAAAAAATCTAGATCTCACAGGGATTCCAAAATGTGACTTGAATCATTTTCAGATTTTACATATCTTCAGTTTTGAAAATCAAGATATTTGAATCAGAATGGCAGAAAATAATTGCAGTGTAGTATTTTAGTAGACTTATCTCAAATATCCATGCAAACTGAATTGCACATTATCTAATAATATTTTAGATATAATTTTACCATAGTGTCTCTGACCAAAACATGGTCATCCACAGAAGTTCTGTCTATTTTAAATCCCTAACTCACTGGCTTCTCATTATTCTATCTACAATGAGTAGAACTATATATGCTACTCAGCTTTACATGGCTGTGACCAAGATACTCTGTGGAGTGGTAAAAGTTTAATACACGCTGAAGGTTTGAGAGGTGTAGACCACAGCTGGCTGACCCTTTTGCTCTGGGTCCAGGGTGATGTAGAACAGCATGGCAAAAAGATGTGATAGAGAAAAACTGATCAACTCATAGCAGCATGAAATCAGAGAGAGAGAGAGAGAAACAGAGAAAGGCAGGGAGGGAGGAGGGAGAAAGAGAGAAAAGAAAAACCAGGGACAAATACAGATGTAAGGGCCCACATCCAGTAACCAACTTTCTCCAGCCAAACCCAGGTTAATTACAGTTACCACCCAGGAGTTTATTCAAATGATTGACCTATGAAATGGATTAATTCACAGATGAGGTTACTGTTTTCATGGAATAATCATTTCACTTCTGAATATTGCTACACTGGATATCAAGTTTCCAATACATTAGATTTTGGGGGGAACACCTCATATCTAAACTTTAACACTAAGATTTTCAGTGTTAACATAGAAATAAATGAGTACAACTTACCTGTAAACTATGCAAACCTTAAATATAGAGATTTACTGAACTATGTACAAGATAAATATAGATGTATATTTTTGTCTATGTATTTTAATCTTTATCTTCTCTCTATATATTTATATGTGCTTAAATATATTACATATAAGCATTCAACATATATAACATGGCATGTAAAAATTATGCTTAGGTAATAAATTTCAATAATAAATTTGCTATATTAATTTTTCCTAATAATCAATTTCAGTCAATTAATCAGAGGAATAAATTTAAAGAATGGGAATAGGACTTATTAAATTGCATCCAAATAATATCCCTGAATCTTCATAAAGTCACAAAGTGGAAGGGAATGGTCCTTTCTTTAAATTTGTTTCTCAGCCTGTTCTCAAGTTCTAAGTCAAAGTGGCAACATTTTCCTTTTGCTATTGCCCTGGCATTATTTCAGTTCTTTTCAGAAGAGCCAACATGTGATTTGACATTGTTCTTAGGAGTACAAATTTGATTATCTGAGAGGTTTGTAAAATGAGCTGCACTCCTTACCTCTCCAAGGCTGTGTTTTCATAAGAATATAGTGGAAAAGAAGATAATTTTTAAAAATAGTAATAGATTCTGATCAAGAGCTGAGTGAGTTTATGTAAAAATTCTTTCACAAAACTCAACAAGTAATAACTAGTCTAAAGTTAGTCATTATTAAAATGAACTAGAGCATTATATGATAGAAACTAATGACTATATCAAAGTGCTGCCACTTTGACGTGGGCTATGTCATTTTTGAATAGATGGTAGCTTCTGTATACAAATATAGGTGTAAGATCCCTTTTCCTTTCACTTCTTACCCTGACTCCTTTAGTCGTAACGAAAATACAGTTTATAATATAAGTATGTCGGTCTCCAATTAAAATCTTTTGATAGGGCCATACATAAGTTGAATATAATATCTTAAGTTACAAAAAAAGTTGTGATTCTTCCTGGTAACCTTTCAACTGTTATAATTTAGAACTACATACCAAGAGATTTCAACTTGTTTGCTTTTCTCTGGAAACATCATGCCTTTTTTCTGATCTTCATGATTGTGTCCAAGATGCCCTCTCTGTCTAGAAAGCCCTTTCCTTCTTGTTTAATTCTGCACTTTACTATTTCTGATGCTTAGTTTTTCATGTCAAGTTGGGTGGATTATGGTGCCTAGTTATTTCACCAAACACTAATGAAAGCATTGCTGTGAAAGTATTTTTTAGATGTTAGTAACATCTACAGTGAATTGACTTTAAGTAAAGGAAATTATTCTCTCTCTTCTATTTCTCTCTACATATCTATATAGAAAGTTGTAGATATAATTATAAATTTTTATGTATAATTCTGTTTCTCTATAGAACCCTGACTGATATCAGGACTTGGGGTGCTCCTATAACAAATACTTGAAAATATGGAATTGACTTTGGAATTGGGTGATGATTAGAGAATACTGGAAGAATTTTTGTAGCTATTAATTAAAACAAAAAATCAAACCTGGATTATTTTGAAGGAACAGATGGTGGAAATTAATATGTTTAAAAGTGATTCTGGTGAGGGCTTAAAATGAAGTAAAGATGATGCTGGGGAAAGCTTTTGTTGTCTAAAGAGAGTACATACATTGTTGTGAACAGACTTTTTTTTTTTAGAAATATAAACTTGAACAGTGAGAACTATTGGACCTATGGTGATATCTCAGACAGAAATAAAGAACATTTTCATGGGAAACTGGAGGGAAATTGTTTTTTGTTATAAAGTGATAGTACATACGCTTGACTTTGGTTCTGCTATTGGGTAGAAAGTAAAATTTCGAAGGGATGAACCTGAAATTTTACTTCAGGAGATTTTCAAGCTAAGTATTGGAGGCTTTGTCTCATTTCTCCTTGATACTTATAGCAAAATATGAGAAGAGATAAATTGAAAAAGGAACCATTTAGCAAGAGGAATTGGAAGTTGATGACTTAGGTATAGAGTATCAGTATTATAAAAGATGAGGAAGCATGCTCTGGAGATAACATCAAGGATATGGCTGCACAAACCTTTGCTAGGGAAATGAGGTATATGACTTATGGGTCCTGTCAATTACCTCAGTGAAAGCCAAAAAGAGATGAAATGATCCAGGAAGGACATTCAGAGGACCCTCACGTATAATGACATGGATTCCCTTGACATTCATGGAAGACTGACAAGTGTTTTGAGAATGTTAAGTCAGCAGAAACAGTGCCAACTTATGCTGAGTATACAAAGACATGGCAAAATTAAAGAGGGATGTTGTATTTTCAGAATTCAACATGCAGCAAATAGGTGGCTGTTTGCTACCATTCTCATGAGACTGGGGCTGCAGAGTCTCCTGTAGAGAGGCAAAGGTGGAGAGATCATATAAGGAGCCTGAAAGAGCAAAGCACTGAGCCACAAAAGGTTTTTCGCTGGTGTTGAATCCCAGCAAAATTTGCCATTTTGGGTTTTGAATATTCTTGGAGGTCTTGATTGCCTTTTTCTTGCATATTTATTGCTTTTGTAATTGATTTTATTTGGGATGTACATAACTTATTTTCTAGAATAAGTCCACAGTTCAAAAGCAATTTTTATCTGCAATGCACCATTTCCAATGTTTTACCCATAAATAATCCAGACAATTTGAAGGATATAACTTAAGGCTTAACTTGATTTTATTTAAAAGATATTTAGCACGGATGATGGAATGATTAAGACTTTGAAAAATTTTGGAGAGTGTGAATGTCTTTCAAATACAAAACTAGTGAAAATTGAGGGAGAGGGCTAGAAAGAGAACTACGTTAGGTTTACCAAGTTTTCTTGTGAAATTCTTGTCCATTCTGAATCTGCAAATATGACTGTATTTGGAAACAGGGTCTCTGAAGATACAGTCAAGTTGTGTTGAAGCCATCCTGGATAATACTAGAAGATTTCATTTTGTCTCACTAAATATTCTGATTTCACCTATATTTTTTTTTTGAAAAGACAGTAAAATTTATTTTGACATAATTGTACAAGCATGATACATATATCCTTTTTTTCTGGTTAGGACCCAATTCTTATAGATGCACATGATGGTGGGATTTACTATGATGAATTTGTATAAGTACATAGGAAAATTATTTCAGATTCATTCCACTGTCTTTACTTTTTTTGTCCCCTTTACTTCCCTTCATTCCCCTTTGTCTAATTTTCCAAACTTCTAAAACCTATTAAAAAATAAATAACACCTCAAAACTGACTCCAAGGTAGCAACCACTCTGTTACTTTCTCTCACTATAGGTTATTTTTTCATTTTCTAGGCTATATTTAAGGGACTCCATAGTTAATAATTGGTTGGGCAGGTCTCTGCCAGTCATCAAAGTCTGATGGAGACTTATCCCTATCCTTATGTATATTCAGTGGTTTCATTTTTTATTACTAAGCATATTCCTTTGTATGACTACAAGAATCTCTTTATACCTTTTATAACTTATCCTGTTACTTTCTATTTGAGTTGCTTTCAATTGTAACAAAACATGAATAAAGTTAGTGTAATAAAAAACACACACACAAAAATTACTTAAGCAAGTTTTCGTATATAAATGAAACTGTGAGCTTACTGATATAATCAAAATATTAAACTGTATTGCTGAAAAGAGTTATTTGACTGAATAAAATATTTTTTTTAGTTTATATAGAGTAAATCTCTGTAATAACAGTTAAGTTATTACACTGATATATGTAATTGAGAGAGGAGAAATATTGGCCTAAGTTATAGATAAATTAAAAATGTGAAATATTAAAATTAACTTGATCATTAAAATTGAAAAGCCTTGCACTAAATGGAAATACATTCAATATATTTTGACTAATATCAAACTTTCTTTGCAAATAAAATGTGTTCACTATTTTATTTATAAATTGCATCTTATTAATAATTATGATTTCTTATGATAAATCTACAAAATAAAATAAACCTCATTAAGATAGATTCACTTCATTATTTTCCTAATTAATTTGAACCATATTAAATTTTATTACCAGAAATAAAACCCCTTTGATGTTTGCAAATATCAAAATCCTAATATTCTTCACAATTTATAGAGTAACATTATACAGTGCACTCAAGCTTTTGAAGAGCACAAAAGCATATTTTAATTAAATAGTATCAGCTAATAATATCTCAATAATATTGATAAACTTGCCAAAAATATTCAGGAGAAATCAAAAACTGTTATAACTTTGAAATCAAACAAGTAGAAACTTTATCAAGTGATAAAAATAAGGTAGGTTAACTGGATTAAAAAATTTGTTAAATATTTACAAAGTAACATGCACAATTATAAAACATGAAAATGATTTTTCACAAATCTGATAAAATATCTCTTTCTTTTGCTTTAGGTTGAAAGAAAAGATAATCACAGTGAACCTTTTTCTAAACTTGGAAGATTATGGTTTTGTTTTTACTTCACTAAATGCACATTTTATTTTCAATTTAAATGTGTTATTTAGAGGGATCTCTGGTTTTATTTCTGGCAGGGAAAAATGTTGACATCAACTTTTTATGCCTCAAGTAGAAAATTATTTTTAAAATATTGAAAACTAATGATTTTTCTTAAATTCCACGCAGAATGGAATGTGTAGGGCAAATCATCAAAGTCTGGAGAGATGAGTGAATGCACAGTTACAACAAAATTTGCTTATATGGAGAAATAGTTGCAGGAGCCATGAAATTAACTACCTCTTTAATTGTTACACTGATGAATTGCTGTGGAAAGTGTATGGGCCATAGTGTGAGTAAGAAACTCCTGGATGTGGCTTTCTTTGGTCCAACAGAAATTTATTTCCTTGTTATTTTATATATAAGAGGTTTCAGACCAAGTTGTCAGTAGGGTCATTTTCTTCCCAGGCTTCTGTTTTCAAATGGCCATTCTCTTCTGGTGTCTTCATATTATCTGCCCCTTGTACATGCTTATGTTCTGACCTCATCATCTCATAAGGACACCAGTCACACTGAATTAACAGTCTATCCTCAGGACCTCATATTAACAATTCTGAGGTAATGAGCATGAAGGTTTCAGTAAATGAAAGGAACACAACTTATCTCGTAATACTCAGATATACTGAGTAAAGAATATATGAACATAAGATGGGCATATACAAATTAAGGGAAGAGTCCTCAGAAGATACACAGGTTGGTGCCATGATAATATCAACAAAATTGGCAAATATCTTGGCCAATCTGATAGAAATAAAATTATTCTCAGTTAACACTTTAAACATGTATATCCACCAATTACATAACACATATAAAATAAGCAAATTTCTAGAAAGGAACAAACTACACAAACTAACTAGAGAATAAACAGAAATTGAATAGTCTTAAAACAAGAGAAGAAATAAAATAGTAGTTTCAGAACATCCTCAAAGGTATGTACATACATGCATATATTCTTTTTTCTATTAGTTATACATTATACTATAATTTTTGTATTTTGACATATCAGACATACATGGAGTATAACTTCCCATTCTTGTGGTTGTCCATGATGTGGAGTTACACTGATCATGTATTCATATATGAACATAGGGAAGTTATTTCAGATTCAATCTACTATGTTTCCAAATTCCATCGTTCCTCCCTACTCTCCATCCCTCCCTGTCCAATCTAGTGGACCTCAACCTCTCCTTCTCCTATGCCTATTTTGAGTCAGCATCCACATATCAGAGAAAACATTTGGACTTTGGTATTTTGGTATTGGCTTATTTCACTTAGCATAAAATTCTCCAGTTCCATCTGTTTACAGGCAAATTCTATAATTTCATTCTTCTATATGGTTGAGTATTATTCCGTTGTAATATTCCACATTTTCTTTATCCATTCATCTATTGAAGAGCACCTAAGTTGGCTCCATTGCTCAGCTATTGTGAATTGAGTACTCTAAACATTGGCATGGCCGCATCACTATAGTATGCTGATTTTAATTCCTTTGATATATACTGAGGAGTGATACAGCTGGGTTAAATGGTGGTTCCATTCAAAGTTTTCTAAGGCATCTCCATACTGCTTTCCAGATTGGTTGCACTAATTTGCAGTAACACCAGCTATGTATGAGGGTACATTTTTCCCCATAACTTCACCAACATTTATTTTTACTTGTATTTTTGATAATTGCCATTGTGACTGGAGTGAGATGAAATTTCAGTGTAGTTTTAATTTCCATTTCTCTAATTGCTAGGGATGTTGAGAATTTTTTCATATATCTATTGATTGATCATATGTCTTCTTCTGTGAAGTGTCTGTTCACTTCTTTTGCCTATTTATTGATTGGATTATTCATTCTTTTGGTGTTGTTTGTATTCTTTATCTATCCTGGAGATTAATGCTCTGAGTTGCAGATGGCAAATAATTCCTCCCATTGTGTAGAGACTCTGTTCATGTTCTTCATTGTTTCCTTTTCTGTGAAGAAAATTTTTAATTTGGTACCATCCCATTCATTTATTGATTTTTTCATGTCAGCTCTTGTGCTTTTGGAGTCTTGTTGAAGAATTTGGTTCCTAAGCCAACATCACAGAGAGTTGAACCTACTTCTTCTAGTAGGTGCAGGGTCTCTGGTTTAATGCATAGGTCCTGGATCTACTCAAAGTTGAGTTGAGTTTGTGCAGTATGAGAGACAGGGATCTAATTTTATTTTATTACATATGAGTTTCTAGTTTTCCCAGCACCATTTGTTGAAAAGGCTGTGTTTTATCCAATGTATATTTATTACACATATGTCTAGTATGACATAACTATATTTATATGGGTTTGTCTCTATGTCTTCTATTCTGTACCATTGGTCTTCACATCTGCTTTGGTGTCAATATCATGCTATTTGTGTTATTATACATAGATGTATTTATTCTTATATTTCTGATAAATTAATGATTTATCCACCTCAGATAATTTTGATGAATTTTAGAATATTACAAAAATAACCTTTATGCTTCTCACAGTGTAGCTTTGCTATAATCCCAGCAACTCAGGAGTTTGAGACAGGAAGATCAAGTTAAAACCAGCCTCAGCTACTGAGCAAGGCCCTAGGTAACTTAGCAAGAACTTGTCTCAAACTAAAAAATAAAAAGGGGCTATGACTGTTGTTCAATGGTTAACCTCCCCTGGTTCAATCCCTGCTACTTCCAAAACAAAACAAAACAAAACAAAACAAAAAAACCAAAACACATAACATCATACACACACACACACACACACACACACACACACACACACAATATTATGAAGAGATATTACTGAAAAATGTAAAAGCAGGGTGGGTCATAAACCAGTCTGAATATGGCTTGAAAGAAGAGGGAGGGTTGCTGTGCTTGGGTTTTATGCAGAGTGAACAAAGGTGCCTGGAATAGTGCTCCTAAGTTCTAGGACCTGTGTGGTTTAAATTTGCTACTGCTGCCTAAGGGTGGGAACACCTGGGCTCTATCATGGGTTATCAGGATGAGCAAGCTATAAATAGGGAAAGGCTTCTGATTCAAATTTTAATATTCACTTGCTTAGACCTTTCCTTACAAAACAACATCTAGAGACTAGATGAAACTGTCTACAAATAATACATTTAATTATGCATATTTCCAAAATATATAAAGGATATTTATGACTGAATAATGAAAAGTTAAATAACATTTAAAAATACAGAAGAACAATCTGAATAGACTCTTCTCCAAAGAGATATGCAGATGGCCAATAAATTCATGAAAAGATGTCCAATACCATTACCCAACAGGAGAATGGACACCAAAATCACAATGAGAAACCACTTCACATTCAATGAAATATCTAAATAAAACACCACATACTTACATCTCTTGTCAAGGCATAATTGGAACACTGAAACACTACAGGTTGGAATGTACACAACACTTGGAAATATAAAACTGGGCACCTTCTTTGGAAAGCATATGGCAATTCTTCAAGCAGTAAAAGAGAGTTACTACCTAATCAAAAAATTCAACGGTATGTAAGAAATTAAAAAAAAAAGAAATTGGAAAAAAAAGAAAACACACAAGAGAAATGAAAAAGTATGAGCACACAGGAAGTTGCATATGAATATTTATATTTGTACTATTTATAATAGACAAAAATGTGGGCCCCACACAAATGTTCATTAACTGGTAAATGGAAAAAATGTGGTCAACCCATGAAATAACACATTAGCAGTAAAATATTGGTAAGTGCCATAATACGCATAATTCTTAAGTTTTCAGGCTGAATAAAAGAAGCAAGTATCAAATGATCACCTATTGTACAATTATTTTATGTAAAACATACAAAATAGGCAAAACTATAAAAACAAAAATAAGGATGTAGCTGCTGAAATCTAAGGGTTTTGAGAAAACAGACAATGAATATTAAGGAAGTATGGATTTTCTTTATTACGGTGATAAAAAATATTCTAAAAGTGTACATAGTGTTGAAAGAACAATACCTGTGTATAACCTAATCAACATTGAATTATATAATTTAAATATCATATTTTAGAATAGTACAATTTTCTTTCAAGAAAGTAGAAATTCTAAAGCTTCAGAGAAAAAAAATTCACAAGAACAGATAAAGAAACATTGGTGGAAAAAAGAGTAATATATTTCCTGACATGTTCATTGGGCAGAAAATAGTCTCATGTAGTTTTATAATATGAAAATGTGCAGGAAGTCATTTATAAAACTAAAATAACTTTAGTTAAGTAAAATTATGGTAGCTCCCTTCGTATTGTTTTAAGTTTGGAAGTTCTAAGAACTAACTTGTGCTCAATTGTGCCTACCTGAGTATTTTTCATGAAGTCTGTGCATAATATGATAAAGCAGAGCTTGGTTTCAGTTGCATTAACTCTTTTCTTCATTCTTATGATTTGCACTTGACCTATATCATTTCTTCACTTTCTGTTGAATTTTCTGGGGTCCTCATACACAGCTTTCCTCTAACATCCACTTTAGCAATTTTGTTCACGTATGGAATAATTTCTGGTAGCGATGCCTGATTTAGGCTTGTTTTTACAATATAAGAGTAAGAACTTCATCTCTATCATTAATAATAAATTTTTCACCTTGGATTAGGTCACCTCCCTCTGAAAAATATTAGTCATTATTCTACAAGTCAGAATTTTATTTTATAAATTCAAAGATGAGGATAGGTAATTTAATTTTCTAACTATTTTCAGCATCCTTTCGTAAAATTGGAACAACCAATTATTCAGACAGAATTTTAACAATTCGAGCTATATAGAACTTATTACTTCACAATTCTTATTAATTTACTTTAAATATTTATAAAATACCTTTATACATTATGTCAAATACTCTTGTGATGAATTACATTATTATACCAAATTCCCCACTTCTTTACATTAAAAAATTTATTCACATTCTCTTATCCACACAACTTTCTTCTTAACTCTTGAATTTTCATTCAGTCATGTGACATACTGTGGGCAATTAAATGTAACAGTCTCTCTCTCTCTCTCACACACACACACATACACACACACAATTTAACCCCTTTCATATGACTTATTTTTGCTATTTATGTATTAGTGATTAGCATGAGAATGAATGATTTAGGTGTCTGATGGCCATACATTAAAGAACATGAATCAAAGGCTCATTGTTTCTAAAGCATAACACTAAGAACAAAACAACCCATTGAGCCCTACTGAACCCTGCTGACTCAAAGTTCATAGTCAATAAAAAGAAACATTTGTTCTTATGTTTCTGATATTTTGCAAATGATTGTTATAAAGAAGTATTGAGATGATAATATATTTCATTTAACATCTTCTTATACCACAAAGTTTTGGGGAATTCTCAAAAACATGCAACATGCCTGAATATAATTTTTTACTGTCATTTTCACTCTTTTAGATGTGTCTTAAAAAGGAAAAAATATGTAAACTTGTTTGGTAATATTTACACAAATATATTCCATTATTCTTCACATCAGAAAACTTTGGTTTTATTTTTCTTTGTTTATAATAGATTGAATTTTAGTTTTATAAAAGGAACTTCTCTATTCTTTCCTGGTGTAGTTTTTGTTTGTGTGCTAATTGATAATGTGTCTTCTTCTCACTCTTCACCTTTATTACCTTTGTGGTTTTGTTGCTGTTCAACATAGCTCTTTGACATCCTTGTTTTTTTGCCAATTGTTTAAAAATGATGTCTATATCTTACATGTTTTTTTGATTATCTTGCCTATGAGTCTGACATTCTTATTTAAATCTTATTTAGTCTTTAGTAGTGATAACCATATGTATCAATATTACTATTTTGAAAAATTTAGGAATTCTTTTCCTTTCCATTTCTATTTATTATTAATTGTCAGTACCATTATCAGAGTAATTGTTATTTCAGTTATGTTAGTATGGTATAAATTTATTTTGAAATTAATATAATAAATCAGGTTTGGTATCACAATCTCTTACACTAAGTAAAATTATATTCAAAGTTGTCAGTTCAAATTATGCATTAAAGCTATAATTTCTAAATCTATTTATAAATTAAGATGATCTCATGAGTCCGTGTATTATTTTTGAGATTGATGTATAATTATAAACAATTTAACAACTCCATATCAAATTATTTCTGACAAATTTCTAGTTTTAAGAGCTATTCTTAATAATATCAGAATGCAGAACCCAAAGAAACACACTAAAGTTTGAAAATTCAGGTAAAATATAAAATATTTATGTTCAGAATAAATCCTACATTATATTCTTTATAAATAGATTATACTAAAAAATGTGTATTTTAATAACATTTTAAATTTTAATATTTTCCCCAAAGGTGTGAAAGTATGCCAGGTCAATCAGGTATTGGAGATATGTATAAATTAATCCATAATTATGAAGAATTATGGAATAAGATATATATGAGATGTAAGAGTCAGATGCAGCATTGTCTTCCTAACGTGTCCTTTTTTTATTAATGCTACTTAAAAGATGACAAACTTGGGTATGTATATGCATGTTTCATCATGGTTGTGTTAATCAACAGCAAAGGCTCATAAAATCCCGAAGAAATATAGTAGTCAAAGATGTTTCTCACACACACAAGCACACAGATAGACAGATAATATATAATGTTAATGGTCATACCAACAATAATGTGAATATGTAAATTAGTTTTGAGCAGAATATATAATAGAATCCATTTAAATTTTATTCTGTGGGAAATATTGACAATGGCAAATACTTTACATTAAATTTTAAAGAATCATATTATATGTAGGAAACTAAGAAAACATATAGTTTCTTTTAAAGGAAAGATAATTTACCTAAATATTAATATTCATAAAACACTGAAATTGGTTAATCTGTGATAGGACTCAAGATACAAATTAAGCTATAATTTGTATAAATTATGTTTGTAAAACAACAATGAAAGGAATACAGTGTATAAAAATGATAGAAAAAACTAAACCAACTTAAAAAATCTCCTGTCTTTCTCTAAGTTAGGTTCATTTATTCTTAATCCCTCAGCATTATGTAGGACAATTTTTGTAAAGATTGAGCAGCAAATAGGAAGACATTTAAAGTCCATTTAAACATTTATTAATTATTATTTATTTATATTTAGAACATAGTTATTGGGTATAAAATACCAAATCATTCTATTTTTGACTGACACACAAAAAAATGAAATTCTGAATTAATTTGGAATCTAATCATATTGTTGACCCTCCAAAGAACATTTTTGTAAATGAGTAATTAAAAAGATGTTTCAGAATTCTTTAACTATAACATTCACCATGTTTTTGCAGATAATACTCAATAAATCATAAGAAAGTTGATATTATTAGTCTAATTTTGCAGATAAATTTACTGAAACACAGCTATATTATGTACTGAAATTGAAATAAAACAAATGTGACTTCATGCTACATGCTCTAAATTCAGTGTTCATGACCCTTTAAATAACTGAATTTACAGGCCTACAACAATATTTCTCCTATGTTGAGTGTGTATATTTTACATGAAATTAAAAATGAAACCATATATATATAAATTGTATTGTCTTCATGAAATTTAGGGATATGAATCCATTCTATTATGCAGTCCTGGGCTTGGCAGTGTGCCAAGATTTGGCAAAAGCAAACACAAATGATTACTAGAGATAAATTCTTGATTTCTTCTAGCATACTATAAAAAAAGTGAGCTATTGAGTTAAAATTCTAAGTGCATATTATAGATCACTCAGATAGGCTTTATTAATGCATTATATTTATAGAATGAATGTATAAAGGGAAATGAAGGAAGGCTTTGAAAATTTTATTAGATTCCTACAGCTACAATATAAAGAAAGATACAACAATTGGTTGGCTTAAGAAACTGAAATTTATTGTCACAAAATTTTGCAGGCCAAAGTCTGAAATTATGTTGTTGACAGGATGAGTTCTCTCAAAGGATTGTGGGGGGCATCTATTCTATGTCTTTCTCGTGGCTACCAATGTCCTTAGCCATTCCTGTGCTTGTAAATTGTATTCTCCATTTTAATTTCCCATTGTCAACTCATATCTGTTTCCATGCGCAAATTTCTGCTTTTTAAAATAATGTTTTATTGTATGCTGGGGATTTAATCTAAGGTGCTCTATCATTGAACTACATATCAGCCCTTTTTATATTATGAGACAGGGTCTTGCTAAGTTGCCCAATGTGGTCTTGAATGTGCGGTGCTACTGCCTCAGATTCTCATGCTTCTGGGATTACAGGCATGTTCCACCATTGCAAGCCAAATTTCTGTGCCTTCTCTAAGTACCTTGGTCAGATAGTATTATTTCCCATTGGAAAAAAATTATTTACCCTGCTTGTCTACATTTCTTATTTTCAAATAAGGCCATTTTCACAGGTACCAAAGAGTTAAAATTTAAACTGTTGGTAGGGTTGGGTGGTGGAGAACACAATTTAATTAATAACAAAGACTGAAACATAATACTGGATATGCTTTAGAAAATAAAGAGGGTTTCTAGAAATGAGACAGATGTGGCTTAAATTAAGATCTTAACGCATTGTCTAATGACAGCATAGACCATCTAAAAGGAGCCCTAATAAACTGAATTGTAGATCTGA
The DNA here is from genome assembly GCF_052094955.1 of Ictidomys tridecemlineatus. Classification (NCBI taxonomy): domain Eukaryota; kingdom Metazoa; phylum Chordata; class Mammalia; order Rodentia; family Sciuridae; genus Ictidomys; species Ictidomys tridecemlineatus. Next base: position 238,586,209 of record NC_135477.1, on the reverse strand, counting down.
ACCATCATACTGGATATAGTGTGAGGTTAGAAAATATTATCAAACATGAAATAATTAATACAGAGATAATTTAATAATTGACAGAAGAAGAAAACAGGTATTTTCAAAAGAACAAATAAAGATTGGTAGCTCATTCTTAACAGTAGCAGTAAAAGCCAGAAGACAAGGCCATGTCTTTAAAGAACTGAGACAAATTTATTCACTTGAGGGCTTTGCACACAATATTCACATTCAAAAACAGGGACATAGAAAACAAATATGCAAAACAGAAAAACCAGCATTTATCACCATTGTATTTTCTTCATGGAACTTGAAAGAAAATACTTGGAAATATAAAAAAGGTATTTTCAGAGTCTGGGACACTTGGGTAGGGATTACAAAGCTATTTCAGATGTTGATGTTAATGAAAAAGAGGAAAACTTTGATCTTGAGTGTACAAGTCTGAAGGGTTCATTTATTGGAGAAAAGAAAGCTTATTTAGAAGAACAGGCTACATGAATAGTACTTCTGGCCAGAAAGTTTAAAATCCAAGAATTGGCAGCAAACAAAAAATTGTAACTATTTGCATCTTCTTGGACTGTCATAACAAAACACAACTTATGCAATGACAAGCAGCTGAAACTTATTTTCTGACAATTCTAGACAGTAGAAGTTTACAGTGAAGGTCTGAGGTCTGGCAGGTTTGGGTTCTGGTGAGGCCTTGCTTCCTGAGTTGCAAGTGGCCACTTTCTTGCTGTGTCAATAGATGGCCTTTGTTCTCTGCATGTCTGGAGAGAGAGTGTGAGCTCTGTTTTCTGTTCCTCTGCTTTTTGTAATGAGGATGTAAATCCTACTGGATGAGAGCCTTAATCTGGTAATTTCATTTAGCCTTCATTAATTCTTTTAATGTTTATTTCCAGTTACAGTCATTTGGGGCTTTGGGGTTCAATATATCAATTGGGGGTTATAATTAAATTAATGCTATTTGCCATATGTAATGTAAGCAAACACTGAAAGTATAAGACAACTAATAATTACTAAACTAAAAACAAGTCAGATACAACTGAAAGTCGGTAACCTTATAGCCCAGAAAGAACAGGGGGGCTGGGGTTGTGGCTTAGTGGTAGAGTGCTTACCTAGCACATGCAAGGTCCTGGGTTTGATCCTCAGTACAACCTAAAAATATATAAATAAAATAAAGTTTTGTGTCCATCTACCACACACACACACACACACATATATATATATATATATATATATATATATATATATATAAAAAACAAAGAGAGGGCTGGGTCTGTAGCTTAGTTTCAGAGCTGCTTGCCTAGCATATGTGAGCCATTGGGTTCGATCCTTAGCACCAGACAAAAATAAACAAACAAAATAAAGGCATTCTGTCCATCTACAACTACATTTTTTTTTATATAAAAAAGAGAACAGAGAGAAAAATGACAGACCAATCTAACAGTTTGGAAGGAGATGTTAACTGCATATCTTATAATTATAGAGTTCTAAATTTTAAATCTTCACAAAAGTCACCCAAATGAACAAGTTAAGCTTGAGATCTAGAGTGTCATCCTAAATGATTTACTCTCTCAATCCCACAATAGTGACTGTATCTGATAATTTGAAATTTCTGTGTCCTATCTTAAATTAATTTGAAAAATATAATGTTCAGTTTAGAAAACATATTCAGAACACTTCTAATCATTCCCCCTCCCCCCCAAGAAAAGAAGTATTAACATGTTTAGAAAAGATATCTAAAATATGGAAATGCAAAAAAAAAAAAAAAGGCTGGTAGTATATCCTTTCAATGCCATTTGGGGGGCATTGTCTAAAAGGCCCATCAAAAGAGGATCTTGTAAGTTGAATTGGTTTCTCTAAGATTTTTATTTATTGATTGATTGATTGATTGATTGATTGATTTAGGTACTTATAGATAGACAGCATGTCTTTATTTATTTGCTTATTTTTATGTAGTGTTAAGGATTGAACCCAGTGCCTCACACATGGAGGCAAGTGCTCTGCCACTAAGCCTCAACTAAAGCCCCTCCAAGAAGGTTTTGAAATCTAACATTCAGCACTTGTGAAAGTGGACTTACTTGAAAATAGGAGCTGTGCAAATGTACAGATAACATTGATTTATTATGGTGAATGCTAGTTCAGTACTACTGAATCATTTTAAAAGATGAAATTTAGGCACAGAGGCAGATGTAGGCATAATGTCATGCGAGGGCTGTAGTTAGAATTATCGGTCAAGGAACACTAAGGATGGCCAGTAAACCACCAGAAGACAATGGAGAGGCATTGGAGAGACCTGGGACACATTCTCCTCAAACTCTCAGAAAACTTGCAATGCAGAAACTTTGACTTGGGGCTTCTTTAAAACTATGAAGGAATATATTTCTGTAATTTAAGCCACTCGCTTTATGGTATGTTTTTGTGATGGCCTTAATAATCAAAACCAAAAAAAAAAAAAGGGAGTATACCTTTGTTTGACTTGCTATTTGCTATTCACTCTTAAACACAAATAAACATGTACATGAATGCCCAGTGGGTATGCAAATACTTCTGTCTCATAAAAAAATATAAACTCAAAGAATATGCTTTTGTTTCTTTGTAGGAACTGAAAAATATTTTCTCTCTTAGCCTACTTCAACAAACTCTTTTCAACGAACTCCTATTTTTTTTTCATTTTAAAAGGGAATTTTGAACCACTTTTACCATCTCATTGATGTTCTCTTTAGTTGATTAAACTCTAGATAATTGAAGATTCTTGAATTTTCTCTAATTTATAACATGTTTACCTGAAAGTTTTATCCATGCTAACAGAAAATTACAGATTTCTGGTTTAGAGACTCATTAAGAAAGGTGAACATTGCCTATTTTTATCAGTTTCTGTTTCATTAAATTCCAGCAAGGATGGCATAGGCATGAATGAAAATCTTTGGAAAAATGGACAAAAAGTTTTATTATAGGAGAGATACCTTAAGATTAAAAAAATACTAATTTTTATAAAACATACAAGTATGCTTATTATTTGTTCTAAAAAGAGAGTGTTTTTATCTTCTGGGGCTGGTGCAAATCTTATCTATATCATTTGTTATACAGATATCCTTGCTAAGATAATCTAAAGAAAAAAAAGGCAGACAGTTTCTCTGCTCTCCACATGCAGAGAAAAACAAGATATCTATTAAGTAATTTGTATCTGAACATTTAGGTAAATTTTTAACAGGCATTTTTTTTCTATTTTATGAACTACTATATGTATATCTGCATATATACCTATGTTTATGTGTATATAAATCTATATGTACCTGTATGTCTAAACACCATTACATATGTAATATATATTTTAGTTTTTCAATATTATATATTAGCAATATATAAATATTTCTATTATATTCTGAATGGTCTTGTTCTCCCAATGTTCACATGAAGAAATCTGTATTGCCAATGCAGTATGTCTGAGATCTCACCAGAATGGTCTTTAACATCCATATTTCTACTAATACACTATTCATAACTATGAAGTTTTTCTCAAAGATTTTGATACTTTGGAACGTACCTAGTCTTCAGATTCCTCGCAAAAATCTCTCTTAACAGTCTGTTCAAAACATTGTGTTTTCTTTTCTAGCATGTGTCTCAAAACTGTTCAATTTTTTACCTATTACATAATTCCAAAGTCACTTTCACATTTTTAAATATTTGTTGAAGTAATTTATCTGTTTTCTGGTATCAACTTTCTCTCAGCTACTGAAACAAAATACCTTTTTCCAGGTGGCAGGAAGTTAAAGATCAATGTGTTGGCAAATTCAGTGTCTGGTTAGGGTTCTGTTTCTGCTTTGTAAATGGCCCTATCTGGTTTTTCACATGGTGGAGGGACTAGCTAGCTTTCTGGGGTCTTTTTTTTATAAGGAAGTGAATTCTATCACCAGTCTAGAATGCAAGGTCCTCTGGTTAGGAAAAAAAAAAAAATTCAAAACTCATTTCTTTACATTCCAGTATCATGTTCTTTAGCCAAGCCAGGTGTATCTCCAGTGGGCCCAGATGTGATGTGGGTCATGGGTTCTGCCTCTCTGAGGAACATAAGCTGTTGACGTGTGGCATCCATAGGGTGCCATCTCCACAGGTTCATGAGGTATAAAAACTGTGATGGTTTAGTTGCTTCCACCTAAATTTTAAAAGATGCCTAGGAGGGGCTGGGCTTGTAGCCAGGTTGCCTAATGTGTGAGGTGCTGAGATCAATCCTCAGTACCACATAAAAATAAAATTATTGTGTCCATCCACAACTAAAGAAGTATTTTTTTAAAAAAGAGATGCCTAGGACAACTATGAAACTCAGGCAGTATTGAGGCTCTTGGAAAGAGACTCCAATAGGGCAATGCCCAGAACCAAGGGGTTAGGACTACCCTCAAGACTACAGAAGTTTAGAGCTACAACCATGCCTATTTTATCCAGGAGATCCGGAAGCATGGGACTTCATCCAGTGACATATCATGCAGACAGAGTCCAATAGAGCCACTGGGGTTGGATCAGTGTCCCAATGGGTCTAGAATGTGCAAACTCTACGCCACTCCAAAGGTCTACAGGGTAGAGCATTGAATCAAAGAAAATTATAGATGACATTTAGGACGAAGAGTTTTTGGGGATTTGTACTCATATGAGATTTACCATCTCCCTTTTCAATTTCTCACTTTGGGATAGGAATTTTCATTCCTTTGCCTGTCCCATCATCATCATTCTATTTTGGAAGCCAATAAGTTATTTGAACTCACAGGGTCACAGCTGGGAAGTATTTTCCCACAGAACCAATTGTACCTTAAATCTCAACCATATTTAATTTACATAACTTTTAAGTGAGTCTCTGGCTTTAGAATTGTAGTTGATGTTGGAATGAGTGGATACATTTAATGCTGTTGGGGTGAAGTGAATTCATTTTGCATGTGAGAAAAACATGAATTTGAGTCTCATGGACAGAATGTTATGGTCTGAATATTTGTGAATGCACCAAATTTATTTGTTGAAATTCTAATCCCAAAGGATACATACAGTATTAGGAGATGGGCCTTTGGCATATGATCAGATCATGAGTATGCTGCTGTGATGATTAGGATTAATTCCCTTATGAAAGTAAGCCTACCCCACTACCTAGTCATGTAAAGTCATGTTATGTGAAAACATATCCGGAAGGAACCACACTTGATGATTTTTGTGGGCCTCACACAACCCAATAGAAATAAGTGAATAAAAGATTATTGTTTTTTGTCTTCATAATAGCTGCCATTCTGAGTTCATTGATTAATTGAAGATTAGCAACACAGTGAAAAATATTGTCAACTTCACTAATTATGAGGAAAATTCATTAATATCGAAGAAAATGTGAATTAAAACATTCTCATCAGATTAGTAATGAGTGGAAAATAGGAGAATGATAAATATTTGACATAATAAAGAGAATACTTCAATCTATACTCTGTTCATGTTTGTATAAATTATCAAAATTATCTTGCACAATAATTTGGTTATATTAGACAAAATAAAGATGCTCACTATTAGGCTTTCAGGACATTCTAAAGAATGGAGGGACCTGATGATGATGTCACATTCCACCATCATTTCTAACTCCCTACCCCATCCCTTCCCTTCCCACCCCTCTACCTTATCTAGAGTTCATCTATTCCTCCAATGCTCCCCTTCCCTGCACCACTATGAATCAATCTTCTTATATCTATATCCTTATATGTATATTAGAAAAAACACTCAGCATTTGTATTTTTGGGATTCATTAACTTCACTTAGCATTATCTTCTCCAGTGCCATTCATTTACCTGCAAATGCCATGATTGTATTCTCTTTTATTGCTGAGTAATATTTCGTTGTGTATTATGACACATTTTTTTATCCATTCATCTACTGAAGGGCATCTAAGTTGGTTCCACAGTTTAGCTATTGTGAATTGTGCTGCTATAAACATTGATGTGGCTGTGTCCCTGTAGTATGCTGTTTTTAATTCCTTTGGATATAGACCAAGAAGAGGGATAGCTGGGTCAAATGGTGGTTTCATTTCCAGATTTCCAAGGAATCTCCATACTTTTCTGTATTGGCTGCACCAATTTGCAATCCCACCAGCAATGTATGAGTGTATGAGTATACTTTTTTTCCTCACATCTTCACCACACTTCTTGTTTTTTGTCTTCATAATAGCTGCCATTCTGACTGGAATAATATGAAATATTAGAGTAGTTTTGATTTGCATTTCTCTAATTGCTAGAGAAGAAGAAACATTTTTCATATATTTGTTGATGGATTGTATAACCTGTTCTGAGAAGTATCTGCTCAAGTCCTTGACCCATTTATTGATTGGGTTATTTGGTTTTCGGTGTTTAGCTTTTTGAGTTCTTTATATGCCCTAGAGATTAGTGCTCTATCTGATTATGAGAGGTAAAGATTTGCTCCCAAGATGCAGGTTTTCTATTCACCTCACAGAAGCTTTTTAGTTTCAATCGATCCCATTTATTGATTTTTGATTTAAATCATTGCACTAGTGTGTGTGTATATATATGTATATATATGTGTGTGTATATATATGTGTGTGTGTATACATACACACATACACACACACACACACATATATATATATATATTTGCCAAAGTATATGTATGATGACACAAATTGGTGTGAATATACTTTATACACAACCAGAAATATGAAAAAGTGCTCTATGTGTGTAATATGAATTGTAATGCATTCTGCTGTCATATATATAAATTGAAAAATTTTAAAAAATGGAAGGGCTGGGTTGGGGATATATCTCAGTTGGTAGAGTGCTTGTGTCCTGTGCACAAGGCCTTGGGTTGAATCCCTAGCACCACACACACAAAGGAAGAAAAATATAAATAAATAAATAAAAGGAAAAGAGTCCAAAGGTGAAGTGTGATGGTAAAAATATAAACATATATCCCCTTGACCTTAAAAAAAAAAAAAAGCGGGGCCACAAAAGTAATTATATTGGTGCATTATTTACAAAGCAATGTGCTCCATAGAAATTGTAATATTCAATCAATAAATAAAAAGGTATATGTATTTAAGTATAAAATGATAATAACTTGTTTATGTACATGTGTGAGCATAAATGGGTATCAGTATGTTAGTATGTGAATATCAAAATAACACACCTGATGCCATTTTTGTAAATATTGTTCAGTAAGATAGAGGAGTGTTAAAGCAATGCATACTGTATCTTAAAGTTAAACCTGTCCATGGCTGCCCATGTGAAGTTGAGCAAATGAGAGCACCAGTATAGAATAGGTGAGTACCCTGCTAATTAAATGCAAGCAATGTTCATGTAAGGGTGTTCAGCACATGATGTCTAAAGCACAATAGTGAGTTATTTAAAGAAAGGACAAAATTTTTTGTATAAATACTATTTCAAGTGTTGTCTAGAATTTCATATTTAGAAATTGAACATTTAAAAAAAATGATTAAGCCTTAATTTTCAGAATGTGCCAAGAAAGAAAGACAATTTAACATATAAGTAAAAGGATAATATTACTGTTATGTGGTATTATTTATAAATTAATAGAAAACAAAAGTTCATATATGACAGCTACCATAAATAACACCTAATTTTTAAGATTTTTATATTCATGAAGACAAAATTATTACTCTAAGAAATTAAGAACATTTTTAAATAATCAATTTTAAAATAATACTTTATTAAGTTCAAATATTCAATGAATTTGTTGAATAAATATGTATCTGAAATCTAATTTCTATATTAAATGATTTTGAGAGATATCATTTTTAAAAGTTTTTATTTTTTTCCTACAAAATTTAAGTATTTATAAACCACAGTTTTACTTAACCCTACGAACCATCAAATCACTTAACACTTTACAAAATTAATGAAAAGTTAATATCAGCAACAACGATTAACTAACAACCTATATAAATCCTTCACAATGACAATAAATATAATAGACATTTTTAGAAGACTGGGAATAAACCAAAATCTTGTGGTACTTGAGGGAGCATTTTTGAAGAAAAAATAAAAGTGTATCAGTAAGAGTGGTGATAAATGAGTGCTGTGGCATACTCTCTTGTCATTCTCCTTTCTAGCATACTCTGAAATATACTAGAAATATATGGCTTAAGCAAAGTGAGCCATTAGCATCTGGAAATTGATGGAATTTCTTCAAAGCCCATGCTCTATTTTCAGTGTTAGTGTTTGACTTATCTAGTGAGTCCCTGAAAGATCTGCTAAAAGGACTTGGCATTAACTGACCTAACTCACAGTTTATTAATTTGGAGATACATTTTCTGGACGGGAATTAGCTGAAAACAATAAACCTCAATTGCTCAACTTTATAGATGCCTGAGAGAGTGTGTCCCAACTGAGGCAAACAATGAGCTAATGACATGGAAAAATTGGGGAATGAGATGTTCATAGGAGGCTTTGAATAGCTTTGGCATCTTCCCTGGTACCTGGAATGCCATGCAGAAGCATAAATCTGAGCTCTTGGCTAGTGATTGTAGGCATGCTGCAACATCACTCCCATGAGGAAATTCTTGGGGAAAAATGACAAGATTTTAAGAAAATTACTGAAGATCATTAACTTTCCTCTAAACTATTCAAGCACAGCAAAACAATCACACACACACACACAAAATAAATAAAAATAAAAAAATAAACACTTTGCATACTTAATCCAGAAAAATCCCTGAATAATCAAAAAAGCAAAAACAACCAACCCTTCTTGGGGAGGGATCTGATTTTTGGATATTCAAAATATATTATTTGATAAATACATTTTCAAAAATACAAACTCTACAAAAAATAATGATATTTAAAAAAAGAAATAAAAACCGGGCTTGGTGGTGCATGCCTGTATTCCCAGAAGCTCAGGAGGCTGATTCTTTTATTTTTTCTTCAAAAATAATCCCTCAAGTACCACAAGATTTTGGTTTGTTTCCACTCTTCTGAAAATGTTTACTTTATTTATTGTCATTGTGAAGAATTTAAATAGGTTGTTAGTTAATCACCCTTGTTGATATTAATTTTTCATTAATTTTTTGAAGAAGGATAGCGAGTTCAAAGCCATCATCAGCAGAAGTGAGGTGATAAACAACTCAGTGAGATCCTGTCTCTAAATACAATACACCATAGAACTGGGGATGTGGCTCAGTGATTGAGTGCCCCAGAGTTCAATCCCCAGAACAAAAAAACAATAACAAAAAATTATTTTAAATGGATGAGAAAGAAATTTGGAAGCTTCAAACATGATGATTGATATAAGGCATTTATCAAAAGAGTTCCAGGCCTACTTTTCAGAAGAAGACAGCAAAGGATAGCTCAACTGAGATAATTTAGTCTCAGAAACAGAGAAAGAAAAAGTGAAGAAAAATGGAGCCATCAAGATGGTGGGGACTCCTTATTGGTTGATTGTTGTATCTGTAGGGGAGCTATGCTATGATTGGATGAAGCTGATTGACTTGATGGCAGCCTCCAACAGTATGCTTGCCTAGCATAATGAGGCACTGGATTTGATCCTCAGTAACACAGAGAAATAAATTAAAGATACTGTATCCACCTAAAACTAAATTATAGATAGATAGATAGATAGATAGATAGATAGATAGATAGATAGATATAGATATAGATATATAAAGAAAGAAAACATACAGGTGGTCAGAAGGCAGTAGGAGGATATAGTTAAAGTAATGAAAGGGGAAAAATATTGATAATTTTGTATTGAGTAAAATTATACACACAACAAAGAAAGAAGGTTATAGATTTTCAGAATAAATGAAACCTGAGAATTTTATTGCTGACCTGTTCTAGAGATAAAGAAATATATTTTCTAATTTAGCAGAGTTACTTTACTAAAATATGTGAGAATGGAAAACAAACATGTACTTAACATTAATCCACAACAGCTTAAAACAAAACTCTATACTACAGAAAGAAAATAGATGATTTGACAATATGTAGACATTTTAATTCTTATTTTTCAATAATAAACACAACACTTGGAATAAAATAAGTGAGACAATAGAAGACTTTAAAAACACAGTAGCTCTACAAGACCTAACAAAAATTTATACAGCATTCCACCCCAAATGAGCAAAAATACATATCTCAAGTTCATGTAGAATATTCTCCAGCATAGATTCAGTGTCAGACCAAAAATCATTCTCCATAATATTTAAATGAAATCATGCAAAATATGTTGTCTTCATAATAGAAGGATATTTGAAAAAATATTAATATGTTTCTTTATATCTACTAAGTAAAATAAGAAATCAGAGAAAACACTATAAGATTATTTGAGATAAATGAAAAGAAAAACACCATCTACCAATACATATCATAATCTGATATGTATTGCTTATTAACAATTTATATCTGTAAGTGCTACATTAAAAATAAATATTTGAGATCAATTACAACATTCTCAATTAAGAGACAGAAAATGAAGAGCAAACTAGCCCACAAAAACAAAATATTTTTTTAAAAGACTATAACAGATTTAATACAGTAAGCAGCATATTTTAAAAAGATAGATTTACAAAAACAAACAAGTGAGTTCTTTTATTAAATTGATCAAATTTTAGGTAAATTTGCTAGGGAAAAGAAAAGAGTTCACTTAAATCAAACATGAAAGATGGGACACTACTCATGTCCCATAAGGGATTACACATTCAAACCATAGAGAACCTTGTCCTCCAAAAATTTGAGGTTGACTATTTTGATCAGTTTGATGGTTCCAAAATGGTCAATGCAAATCTTCCTTATTTTCATCTCCTGCCGGTGGTAGCAGCTTTTTTGCCAGCATGTATTTTATTTATGATTCAGAGGCCTAATGCTTTTTAATTAATTAATCTATTTATTTACTCACTTACTTATAGATTCAGGCATTTAGGGCATCTTTGTCAGATGAAGGGGTGACTGAAGAGATAATGGAACAGAAACATCATTGTTTCTGTTACAAACAAAGTAAATAGAAGAAAGTCCAATAGAATAGAATATGAGATCAGGTGGATGGAGAAGGATATGGAAAGAGGAGACCCAGGAAATTGAAATGAAGAAAACTATGTTATAGGCATTTATGAATGTGCCAAAATGAATTGTATTATTATGTATAATTATAATGCAGTAAAAAGTTTTATAAAACAAATTGATAAAATTTTCCAATTGAAAAGCAGAGATTTACAGAACAGATAAAAATATTGTTCATATACATGTTGCCTATAAAACATTTAAATTAGGTACAAACACATAAAGAGGTTAAAAGTCTTGTAATCCCATTTAAAAATGCACAATGACATTGAATAAACATTTCTCCAAAGAGGTTACACAGTCAATAAGCACATAAATAAATTTCAACATCATTAGTCATTAAAAAATGGGGTCTAATTCACAAATACCACTCCACCTATACTAGGATAGTTATACTTTAATGAATAGTAATAGCAATTATTAGCATTAACAAGGAAGTGGATAAATATTGGAACCCTCATTTTTCTCTTGTGGGAACATGAGGTTGTGAAGTTGTTTGGGATATTAGTTTGGAAGTCCCTCAAAATTTTTTACCATGCTGAGTGTGGTGGTGCTTGCATATCTAAGGAGGATGAGGCAGGAAGATCACAAATTCAAAGCTAGCCTCAGTGAAAAGGAGGCACTAAGCAACTCAGTGAGACTCTGTCTCTAACATACAAAATAGGACTAGGGATGTGGCTCAGAGGTTGATTGCCCCTGATTTCAAATCATGGTGCCCCCCTCCCCCTAAAAAAGTTTTATTATCATAAAGCACTGCATGGCCCAGAAATAAATTGAACAAAATCTGTAAACCTAAACTTGCATGCAAATTTTATGGTGATATTTCTCATAATATGTAATAATGGAAACTATCAGTCAATGGAATATATAAACAAAATACACTTAACATATATTACTCAATAATTTAAAAAAATAGGGGGTACTGATAAATACTACAAAGTACATGAGCCTTAAAAACATTGGGCTAAGTGTAGGATGCTAGACAAACTCCCCCCACCCCCACCCCGGTCACACACGCACAAAGTTATGAAATCATCTATCGTGCTTCCATTTATGCAAATGTCCAGAATAGGCATATCCATAGGACTAGAAAGTAGATCGGCAGTTAGTTGTTTGGTGCAGAAGGGAGTATATACAATGATTGCTAAAAGATTAAAACATTTTGGGGGTCAAAAAAGGTTCCGAAATTAGTGGTAATGGTCATGGAGCTTTGTTATTACATTAAATCCACAGAACTATACATTTTGCAAAGGTAAATTTTATGATTCTACATCTACATTTAAAAGTAAATGAGAAAACTGGAATAAATAGCGATATGTCTGAATTCAAGAGAGTAATGGCATCTCCATAATGGCCTCTATTATGTAATTCTACATTAACAAAATGGTCCAGAGTTCTTGAATCTTTATATTCTATGCTCAGCGAAAACTTTGTTGTTACAAAGCTGAGCAGATACATGTCCTTGAGCTGATGATGTTCTTAAAAGAGGGAAAATATACATCAATTTCCTTTCCAAATATGCACAAATATCCATCATTTATCCTTTTTACACAAAAGTCTAAGACTAAAGTGAATTAGAGAAAGATCTTTTCATTTTAAAATAAAACATATCTTTCTAGTGTACTAAAAAAATAAATCTAATGAGGTCCCTTTATTTGTTTAAAAAAAGCTTCAGTATTGCACCTTTACAAATATAATAGTTTAATTTTATTCCAGAGATGCAATTAATGCACACACACAATTCAGAAGTATGTTTAGGGGAGCATAGTGTGCACAATAATGTCACTATGTGATTTCTAGGAAGAACTCTATCAGAATTTCCTACACTGCTCAGATTTTACATTTTTAAAGAATCATCTTTCAAAGCAGAACTTAGTGTTTTAATTTTCCTAATTTAATGTCTGGAAGGTGCCCACTGGTAACTGTGTAAATACCAAATTTTCCATCTTATTATTATTGCTTCATTAGTTTTCTACAGTTTAAATGAATTTTAGATCATACTTTCAAGTTAAATATTATGTCAACAATTTTCTACCGCTTATTTAATGCAAGTATTTAATCAAATAGTTGCAGGTGATATTAGAATTCAAAGAAGGGATCTTCTTTTGTTTAATATGTTGTACCTTTCACAGGTTTTACTACACATGTTGTATGATTCCTATACAACACTTCTGTTTTCGCAGTACCGAAGTTAATATTTAGATGCTTTGACGGAGCAAATAAGACAATTCCTCATCACTGCCATCAATTTTCTCCTCAAAATAAATCATATTCTAAGTATTTATTGACTGAAATTGTGGCACCTCATCTCTCAATTAGAAACTTACAACAACCGACAAGTAGGTTTCCTGCATTTATATTTGTCTTGCAATACTGTCTACTATAGTTATATTCTCCATTCAGTACTTGGAGCACCAATTTAAAGTTATAAATTCTGTCTTATCAGTATACTATTCAAAATCATCCAGTTACTTCCTATTTATGAGTAAAAGTCAAACATATTACCATGGTCTACCAGCATGGACAATTATTTGCAGCTCTCTTCCGTTCTGATTTTATTATCTTTCCCTTGTTCTTTGATGGATGATAACTTTTATTTTTATTTTTTGGCCATATTAAACCATCCCCAAGTCAGTACCAGCACGCTGTCATTCTTTCTGCCTGGAATGATCTGGATATCAACATAGAGTACTGAATTGTTTTATTCAGAATTAGGGTTAAATCTTTTGTTAAAAAAGTCTCTTTCAGCTCCAAGTTTTTAAATCTCTTAGCTACACTCTGCTCTTTTCTTTTCTTCTCAGATTCTTCTCTTATAAGGGAGTATCACAATGTCAAACTCAAATTTTATTCAGCTTCAGTGTTTTCGTGTGTCTTATCTAACTACCCATACCTTCCCTCACTTCCCACACTTTCCAGCTTTTAGTGGTTACTATTCCAAATTCAGGTTAACTTTTGCAGCTTCTGCATACCAGAGATGACATGCAGTCTCTTTCTGCTTCTGACTTATTTCACAATTTCCTCAGTTCCGTACACTTTGCCTCAAACAACAGGATTCCATTCTTCTTTATATCTGAATACTATTCTTTTGTGTATATATATCACATTTACTTTATCCATGTATCAACAGGCATGTAGATTGATATCCAACATTAGCTATTATGAATAGCCACAATAAACTTGAGAATTCAGATATCTCTTCAACACCTTTAGTCTTCTTTTCTCAAGTATTATTTTTCCTTTTTGCATTTGTGTATATCAAGCTATGAATTACTGTCTAATTAATTTGTCCAAACAACAGAAATTCAAAGAAGCATTCTTATCAATAAAAAAAAACCACATTATTATCAGTCTTTAGGGGAAAAGGTTAATTCTTTAGTCTATTCTTCCCTTGTTTTTCTAACATGCCTGAAAAAGTTACTGTATTTAAACCAACTCATTTTTAGGCAGTAATATTAAAAAAGATTGTAGGAAAAGGGAATACATTTGTTAGCACAGGCATGCTCAACTTTAGGAGACAACAGGCCTTCTGATGTAGAGTGTTGCTTCAAATTGGTGTGTTTGAAGTTCATTTCTGCATTACATTTCCTAATCATCAGTCATTGGACATGATTTAATATAAAATTATTATTGACTGATTGGTGAGAAAGTAATTTATCAATTCCAACTTTTATGTCAGAGAATGTGAAAGAAAGATAGAAAAATAAAAATAAAAATAAATATTATAATGCTAGTTTTTGTGTCTGTGAGTGTGTGTGTATATACACACACACACACATACACACACACACACACACACACTCACACACATGACTTATGATGGGGTTATAGCTGTTAAAAGCATAGTAAGTTGAATTGGGAAGTTTCCAGTCACACATCCTTTTAGGACTCAGATCTTTTCTCTCTAACAATCCCAATTATTTCAGTTATTCAAGTTCTTAGTTCTTTAGTCTTACATGCTCAAAAATAAATTTTAAAAATGTGGTAACAACCTGAGCTTATTAAATTGGGAGATTTCCAATACACCCGAGGAACCGTTATTATTATTATCTCTGTCATATGGTAGGATTCCTCTACTGTAAAGCAGTCCATAGTAATAGAGGCGAGAAAAATGAGTCAATAAGTGTTTTGCTTTTAAAACATATAAACCCTATACCCTTCTTTGTATATTTCAAATAACATGGGGAACTGAATTAAGTAGTATAAACTTAAGATCATTTTACTTGATTAGCCATTGATTACTAAAATGTCACCCATGACCTCAAATAATTATACTTTTCATGAGCTGATAATGCTTTTTAAAAGGCAAAACAACTAATATTAAACTGTTTTATTTACTTAAAGTATTCTGGTTTTAGTTGCTGTTATGTGGAGCCCATAGCACTCTGTTAGTAATTTGAATAATTAAGGTTAGTGAGATTGGTATGTTAATTTAATTAAAACCTCTCTGCCAGTTGTTCTTGTTATTTAGCCATGCCTTGTTGCCAGTACTTTCATAAGATATGGAGGTGGTTGAGGAAATAGCTTACAAACTGAAATGAATTTCTCTTTCTGCTGAAAATGAGAACCATTATAAAATTTTATTTAGCCATTTATCCAAGATGGCAATATACTATACCCAAGATTATAGGCCTGTCAATTTAAAGTCTTCCAATGATTTAATGCTGACTGTGCTAGTCCAGTTCCCGGGAAACCTGATTGCACTGCCTTGAAGTAGAAAACATGCTGCTTGACATCTAAATACATGCAGAACTGTTGCCAAAGGCACAGCATCTACTAATGATTTTCAGTGGTGCCAGCCAGGAGAATGTCAGTGAAGGCCAAGTACAAGTTTTTAACTTGAGAGTCTTGATAGTTATCATTGGAAGGAATTGGCTGGAGATAATGTGTTTAAGCCACAGGTTTTGCAGGTGAATTAGTAAATTAATGGTGTTGATAATTTATTAAAATTATAAATAAATACAATATATAGGCAGTAGCCCAATCCAGGAATCAGAAGATATATATCTAGACCCAGTTCTATGTTGTAAAACTTCAAGGACAAATATGTTGGTCATCAGAATTTATCAACAAAGGAGATGAGATCACAAAGAGAGAACAGAATTTACCATAAAATGCAGACACAAATAGATTTTATTTGCAGATGGAAAAGCAGACTGAAAGAAATCCAGTATTATGTACAACTCAGTATTTAGGGAATCAGCATTTAAAGTCAGCTTGTTGGATTTGGCTCATAGCTCACAAGTTTGACTTTTTTTTTTTACATTATATTTGTTCCATTGTTAATGTGGAT
The DNA here is from genome assembly GCF_052094955.1 of Ictidomys tridecemlineatus. Taxonomy (NCBI): domain Eukaryota; kingdom Metazoa; phylum Chordata; class Mammalia; order Rodentia; family Sciuridae; genus Ictidomys; species Ictidomys tridecemlineatus. The sequence continues at coordinate 238,569,877 of NC_135477.1, read as the reverse complement.
AGCAAACTGTAGGGGTAAAAAAAATGAAAATAAATAAGAAAACATCTCAAAATGTGCCATTTCCTTTCCCAGAAGTACTGCAATTATCACTTTATCTATTGTCATTTTCCTGGACTCACATTTGGTCACAGTATTGATGTCTCTCCAGAATTCTTCTCTACCCATATCAGTCAATAGCATTTCCCTCCTTCTTTCCTCATGTATGTAGTCATAGTAAATATAAATAAATGTAAATAGTATATAGTAACAGTAAATATAAAAATATCTTGCAAATTCTTTGAAAACCCAAGAAAAGGGGATGAACCTAATGCTAAGCGTTTTGCATTCACTTTGATTTTAGGCTTGTATTTTGTAGTAAATATAATATTGTCATGTACTCCTAGATATGCTTCCAATGAAGAGTCTTCTTCAATATGGTGCACTCTATAGCAGCTTCCTCTACAATATATAGGAAATAGTGCAGCATCATCTTCTATGTCCAGGATGCATTCACTATGTGTCTCAGGAAAATCATCTTCAGGACCTAACTACTATGCTGAGATAATGCCCAGATATCTAAAGAGGATAGCTAAGCTCTTAGCCCAAAGCACAACCAACCTTCAGCAATCTGAGTGAAATACCTTGGATATCCATAAGTGCCAAACACACAAAGGAATTTATTCCCAATTTTCAAGTGAAACAGCTGTGAGAAGCTCCAGTCAAAAAGTATATTACTGGGGGCTGGGACCATAGCTCAGTAGCAGAGAGTTTGTCTACCCCTCATGAGGAACTGAGTTTGATCCTTGGCACTACATAAAAATAAACAAATAAAATAAAGTCATTCTGTCCATCTATAACTACAAAAAATATTTTTAAAAAGTAAACCACTAATCCTAGTCAGAAGCATAAAATAAAACAATCGCTTTTGGTTTGATTTAAGCCATTACATTTTGTAGTATTTTATACAGCCATAGAAAACTATATCAGTCTTTTATATACCAACTTATCAATATATCCGTAAATAGAGGCCTTATGCCAGATAGACTATAACTGTGTCAGACCCACCTCTATCTTATATTCAAAATCTGGTATCCACTAGTCCACTCTAACTTGAACTAGAATCATTATCTTAGTATTTCTTAAATATTTTGGATATCTCTGCCACAAATATCTCAAACTTAATTAAATCATTTGACATGCTTTACCATAACCATTTATTATTCTTTTTTTACTTTCTCAGGTAATGAAAGTCAAATTTCAGGGTCACATTTTCCTTCAAAGTTCTATCAATTTTTACTTGGAAAGTTTTTGTTATTTGACTTTTTCATATATCTTCAATGGGGAAACTTTCTTTAATTTTATATATATTATTTGAAGTTTGTTGGCCTAAAATTCTCTTATCCAAATTACCACTTACCAAACTATCTTCTATATACTTCCTTGGATTAAATTTCCAAGAGCAATATATCATAATGCTCTTACTACATTCAGTTGATTCATTGTAGAAAAATATTTTAACCCTGGTCTGTGAGATTCCAGGTAAAGTAAGCATAAACATGTCTGTGAAGATAAAGAATAAAGGCATTAACTAAAATTAAGAGAGCAAATACAACTGACTCTCCTAATCTGTGGTTTTGACTTCCACCGATTCAACTAACCATGCATTGAAAATATATTGTTTAAAAAAATGTGTCTATATTGAACCTATAGATATTTTCTTGTTATTTTCCTAAAATATACAATGTAGCTACTATGTCACATGGAATTTTTCATTTTATTAGATATCACAATAATCCATAGGTGATTTAAGGTATGTAGGAATAAATTTTTAGGTTATATATAAATATTATGTAAGGACATACCTAAGTATACACACACTGTTATCTGTAGAAGGCCCCACAATGGATCCCTTATGTATACTGAGGGATGACTTATATGTATCATTACAGGAATAAAACCAAATAAAAGCAATGATACTGTTATGAAGTAGTCCTAAAAATGATCAAAATACTGTTTAAAACAACTTTCATACATTAATTTATTTAGTTCTCACAATAATTCTGAGATAGAAACAACTATCCCACTTTAGAGATGAAGGCATTGAAACATAAAGTTTTCATAAGTTGGACACTTTTACATACTCCCTGTAGAAAAAAATGAATATTTGAGAAGAAGTTGCACTCCTTAACACTGTCTTCATAAATGTCATGGGATTTAGGAGAAACATGAAAGTCAGGGCAAATATCTAGATTAGAAAATCTAGGTCTGCTTCCAAACCATCACAGTATAGAGATATGAAATTGTTCCATCAAAATATAAGAGTGACCTTGTCAAGACTTGAAACCAGTCATTGGGAACTAGACTGAAATACTAAAGGCATATCTTTCCATGGAAGGAGGATCTCTACAGGACCAGATGCTGCAAAATGTTAAAAAAATTAAAAAATAAAAAGGTCAGAAGCAGTGTCCTAGAATACAAAATAATGATTTTTTTTCAGATAATCAAGCCCCAACTCTTCTTTCCTAGCAATGCCAGGAAAGAAGACAAATGTTAGGACACAAGAATAACTAATGAAAAATTGTGGTGACAAGATGCCTGCATTTGTCCCTTCATGTGTGTTACCAATGTGTAGTAAATATCATGGGAATTTCTTTTCCTCTCTTTTAATAATTTTGAATTAACCATCTAAGTTGAAGACAAAATGAACTCTTAAGAGAAAAAGCCAGAAGCTAAACTCTTGTCCTACACCCTTGAAAGGAAATGCCCACACTAAATCCTCATCATGACTTCCTTCACCCAAACCTGTGGACACAGTAAGAAGAAATCACATGACTGATGTCATCAGAAATTGGGGATCATTTGATGAATGAGAATTATTGCAGAAGAGTGGCCTTCATCTCTTCCTATGTCTGTTTTGATTATGAATAATCAGCATAAGATTGTTCTTACATTTGATGTGTTAAGATATAGGAAGGTGAGTTTATATAAAATGACAAAAAAAGGATAAGGTGGGATAAAGGTACTTCTATTTCACCACTACTGAATCTTTACTAACATGGTATATATGAGGTAGTCCAAAATAGTTTGGTCATAACAAAAAATAGCAAACTCTATGACATTCCATTCCATTATATCATTCTTCGTGTTATGTTTCCTTCTAAAATTTGTGGTTCATTTATTTCCTGCTTCAGTTATTTCATTTAGTTTTCATGAGAAATGGCTACATATGATATAATATCACCACTTTTTGATTTATACTTTTTATATTAAAGGACTAGCCCCTGTGATGGAAGATGGAGATTCAACTTAATTGTATTGGCATCTCTCAATACATAGCTCAACTCATAGATGTTTGAAAGTTATAATATTAATTCCCAAACTTTCATTGAATGGAATTACTTTTTAAAATTAATGTTAATTTCTGTTACATTTACACATAACTAATTATGTAGTTTTATAAGGCTTGTTATAAAAAATAGCAGAATTTCTGTAACTTTCAAATCTTTATTTTCATCCAGTCTCTAAATCATATACTTATGTTGCTATTCTTATTTTTTTTGTTTCAATCACTGTCTGTAAAATATTTATATTTAGTTTGTTTTTTTTCTGTTCTTTTGTTATACTCTCTGACTTTTCACACTTTTATTCTCTGAAAGATAATATATTACAAATTTCATTACATCAAAATTCTATATATATTGTTATAACTATAAGAATTTGCTCAGCAGTCCTTCCTATCTTCACTTAATCAGTGTATACTAATATATGGTAAAGAATATTATGAGGTTTTGAGATCCTTTGGTATACAAAAATAGATTAAAATGCTCTACCTTATGGAGTTTATATTAAAGAGAAAAATATAAATAAAAAAATAAGAAATAAGAAAATTTAAAAGAATATTATAAGAATTTAATTAACACATTCACAATAAAAATGGGAAATGGTGATTGTGGAAAAGGTAGAATACAATTTAAATGGGGCACCAGGTAGTAGATGACCTCTACATAAAAATTACAACTGAGAAAACATGTGAATAAATTGAAGGATTCATTAAGCAAATATGTTGATGAAATAATTTCAGCAGAGAGCATATTGGGAAAGAAGTTCTGGCTGAAAATTTAACAAGGGGGAATAGAAAACAGGCTAGCTGTGGATGGGTTAAGGGAGAAAATGAAAACAGAGGTCATGAAAGGCTCTGAAGACTATTGTGACAACTTTTAGTCCTGTGGAGAGACCTGGCAACCATTGCAATGTAGTGTGTAGAGGAGATAAATTATCAGATTTAAAAAAAAATTCTGGATACTCTGTTTATGATAGAATGTTTGATTATAAGATCACAACAAATTGGGATGGTGGAAGAAGAGGCCAAAGTCAACAGTGAGGATGGTGGGAAGTTCTTGAATCCAGGTGCATTGTGAATGTAAGAAACAGAATTTTCTCTCAGGTTGAATATGAAAAAGAAGAAGAGTGTTGTTGAGGTTTGGATATGAGGCTTCCCCCAAATAGCTCCTGTGATAGACAATAAAGGAATGTTCAGAGAAGAAAATATTTGATTATGAAAACTGTAACCTACAAAGTGATTAATCTATTTGATATATTAATAATTCAGATGGAATACTGGGGTAACTCTAGGTAGGGAGGATGTGGATAGAGGTAGTAGGTCACCCGGGTCCTGAATAATTTGTTGTCCTCTGGATCCCCTGCCCCTTTCTCCCTCCCTCTCTTTCCCTCTCTCTTTTTTCCTGTTATGAGCTGAGCAACTTTTCTTTGACAGTCCCTCCCACCGTGGTGTCCTGCCTCATCTCACACCCACAGCAATATAATTGTCTGATCAGGATCTCAAATTTCTGAAATCAGGAGTCAAACTACACTTTTCCTCCGCTAGGCTGTACTCGTGAAGTCTTTTTGTCACAGCAATGAAAACAGCTAGCATCATGGTCACTGTGCTAAACTCCTAGAAAGACAGTTACCATCAAATGATGTAGAAATGGCACCAAGAACAGCAGATGGAAGTGAGGAGGAAAATTTGGACTTCACTGACAGTTATGTTGATTTAAGATGCTAAAGTAGAAACCGATCAAGGTTGAAGCAGAGACAAAGGCCTGTACCACAAATCCAGTTTTGGTAACGAACATACAGATTTAATCCACAACACTAGAAGCATTACTAGGGAAATGAAAATCGAAGATAAATTTAAAAATCTGAGGATTAAGCCCTGGAGACTCCAACATAAGGAAATCATGGGGAATATATAGAACAAGGAAAAGAGATGGAGATTGAGTTTCCAGAGAGTGAGAGATAATCAAGGAGACTGAGCTGCCCTGGAAGCAGGGGGAAAAGTGTGTCAGTGAAGAGTGTTAACTGGGGCGTATCTTGTGGCTTCTTGGCTAAATTGTTTTTGGATTTATTTATTTATTCTAATTTGTTATACATGATAGCAGACTGCATTTCAATTCAAAGTACACCTATAGAACACAATTTTTCATATCTCTGGTTGTACACAAAGTAGAGTCACACCAATTGTGTCCACATACATGTACTTAGGGTAATGATGTCACTCTCATTCCACCAACTTTCCTGTTCCCTTTCCCCCTTTCTCCCTCTCCCTCCTCTTTGCCCTAGCTAAAATTTCTCCATTCCTCCCCACTCACATGATGAATTAGCATCCACATATCAGAGAACACATTCAGCCTTGGTTTTGGGGCATTGGCTTACTTCACTTAGCATGGTATTTTCCAACTCCATCCATAGCATGGTATTTTCCAACTCCATCCATTTACCTGAAAATGCCATGATTTACATTGATAAATTTTTATGGTTCTCCATTGATTTATCTGTGGCCACCCCCTGGTGCCTTGTCAATCATCCTGTATTTTTTTACTATTTGCTTTGAGAACTTACTCACTTTTCCATGTTCTCTTTTCTCTTTTTCTAGAACTTCTATTTTTTTTGGGGGGGGAGGTGGGGGGGTGTCATCTACAAAACCGAGAACAAGGTATCTGATTTTCTTGTTGCATTCTAATAATTTCCATTTCATTTGATTTTTATTTTATCAGAAATTTTATTTGCATAATTTTATTTATTAAATTTCCTTTAAATGCCACTTTGTCCTCTGCCTTTTGCTTTTTAATAGCATACACTTGTTATTTTATTAATGCTCTATCTTTTTTAATGTTCAAAGCAATCACTTTTTTATTTTATTTTTTATTTTTTTCATATTTTATTTACATATGACAGCAGAATGCATTACAATTCTTATTAACATATAGAGCACAATTTTTCATATCTCTGGTTGTATACATAGTATCTTCACACCAATTCATGTCTTCATATCGTACTCTGGATAATAATTCATCATGTCCCACCATCATTAATTACCCCATGCCCCTCCCTTCCCCTCCAACCCCTCTGCCCTATCTAGAGTTTGTCTATTCCTCCCATGCTCCCACACCCTATCTCACTATGAATCAGCCTCCTTATATCAAAGAAAACATTCAGTATTTGGGTTTTTTGGCTAAAAGAGAATAAAATATGGCATTTGCAAGTAAATGGATGGAGTTAGAGAAGTAAATGCTAAATGAAGTTAGTCAATCCCCCCAAAACCAATGCAATCACTTTTAAAGTTATCTCTCTGCATAGCATCTGTCTTTTTCTCCTATTTGTACATTAGTATCAATCTATTACATACAGGTTTTTGTCTCTTTTTCATGTATATTTTTTAAAGAGAGTTTGTAGTGATCCTGAGTTGTTTTCTAATCTTTAAAGACATGGAATTTTAAAATAAGGTTGCAAATGCTGCACACAGAGTTGAAACTTCTTCTTCTTTTTTTTAATCATTATCTGGCTGAGCCATTTCAGTGGGGAACCCTTAAAGTCAGAATCTTTAGTCGTATTTCTTGAGCTAGTAAGCTCATGTGGAGACCACTTCTCCAGTACCCAGCTTGGAAGAACATTCACCTAGCTGCCTTACTCTCAAACAGCCAAGAATGCAGGCAGGGAAAAAGTTCTATGGATCCCAACATAATATATGGCATATAAACATTTCCCTAAAAATTACCTGTAGTCTTGCAGTGTAGGGCTCTCATCAGTCTCTTAGAGAATAAAATTTAGTCTTCTGCTATGCTGAAATGAAATTGTCTCCAGGCAGCATGGAATGAGGCAGATGAAGTGTGAGCATAACTTCTATTTAGAAAAACTTTTCAATTAATTTTGCTGTTTTCTTATCAAACTCATTCCCACTTGGAAATTATCCCAGATGTTTCTCAAAGTACATTTCTACAGATTGCTTGTTCCTTTCCACACAACTGGCTTAATACTGTGTTTTTTCAAGTTGTTTCAGAAGGGTCGTATGAATTTGTGGGGGTTAAAATTCAGTTTGCTCATGATAAGCTTTGATGTTCCATATAAAATTTAACATTTTGTACTCTTCTTAAAGTTCCTTTCATTTTTGTCTCCATTTCCACGTTATTCAAATTAGCAACATTTGAAACTGCATTAACATTTATATCCAATATCCAAACTACAAATTTTGTCATTTTTCAGAAAGCATGTTGCCTTAAAATGTCAAAAAAAATTGTAAGCGTGATTCATATTAACCAGATTCAAAATAAAATTTTTGTGTTTTATTACTTCTTTCATTAAGGATAATTTTGGGTTGTTCACAGATACTTGATGGTAATGTCTTTAGCTTTCATAGATTCTTCCATTCAATGAATTTCATACATCCATTCTCAACTATAGCTTGATGTCTTCATGTTTACTCTTTTGTTGGTTGTTTTAGGTGGATTGTGCTGCTTGTAGAGGCTCTATCTAATGTATTTTCTGCTAATGGAAATATGATTATAAGTTTTTACCACAGTATCATATTTATAACAGTTTTGATCATTATACACTTTACATTGAAGCCTGCATATCTCTGGAGATAGCCACCTGGGAGACCTCTGCAGTCTTCTTCCATATAAATCCTTGATTTCCTTCCTACAAAATGTCTTTTCATTTACTTTCTTGATTAGCACGACATTTTCCTCAAGTGACTTTTTTGCATAAAGGATACAAGCAGACATATTTAGGTGTCTTTTCCTGCCTCAAAAAATTAAACTTAACTGACAAGTCAGTTAAATGTTCTATTTAATAAATTTTGCTTTAAAGTTATTTTCCCTAAACAATGATAAAGGACATCTCTTCATCAAATGAGATCTGCAAATTTGCTGATTATAGCATTATGGCAGTCTGATATATTTCTATATGATTTACCATGGTTTTTTTTCTTTCTCAAATATTGAAAGTTTGGTAAATATATTCTGCATTCTTAAAACTTGAAAACATTATCGGAGTATTTTAAATGCTTATTTATATTATTTTAATATTATTTGTTCTATGAGATTTGTGTCTTTGAATAATATATATTTTGAGTTTTAGAATTATTTAAATTACTCAATTTTCTTCAATTTTTTCCATGGTCTGATAGAACTCTTATTGACACTTTATTTCATCTTTTGATCCTGAATTCCTGATATATCTCTATCAGCATTTTAGCTTGCTTTTCAGTTTAGATTCCAGAAGAGTCATTATGCTTTATTTTCTAAACCTCAGTTTTTGGTTTGCAGTATTTTAAAAGATTTTTTAAAATTTTTTTATCATACTTATAATATTTACTGTAATATCTATTCCTATTTTGTTCATTTCTGTTTATTATCTGCATGAGTCTTTCTCTTTTGATAAGAATAGTGGTACTTGACAGAGAACTTCATAGATGTTGTATCTTTTCTTTGCTCTTGTGCATATGTTTATCTCTCTAAGCAACTTATTCTGAGTTCATCCTTATCAGAAGTCCTGAGCATCTATTAAGCAAATTGATAAAGTCTGTTTTTATTAATGGATGACAAATTTGTTATCACACTAAGATTTCAAAAGACAGAGGAGAGAGAGAGAGAGAGAGAGATTGAGATTGACTCATTGGGACACCACATCCACACCAGCAGACTTGTTCATGTCCCCTCCCTGTGTCTATAGTGCTCATCTCCCTCACCCTACACATGCACACAGATATAGAGAGATCTCTCAGCCAACAGTTAGGCACTTTTTTTTTCTTGTGATTCTGAGTATTGAACTCTGGGCCTTCTCTACTCATGCATACTAAGCAAATGCTCTGCCACTGAGCTGAACCCCAATACCTTTTTAATTTTGTTTTTTTAATTTATTTTTAATTAATTTATTATTTTAATTAAGTATATATGACAGGAGAATGCATTTTGATTCTTTATTCACAATTGTAGCACAACTTTTCATTTCGCTGGTTGTACACAATATAGTATCACACCATATGTGCAGCATACAGGTACCTAGGGTAATGATATCCATCTCATTTCACCATCTTTCCTGCCCCAGTGCACCCTCTCTACCCTCCCTTCCTTTTAAGAGTCTTGTTAAGAAAGTTGGGGCCCAATTTAATGCGATGAAGATTTGGGTCTACTTTTTCCTCTATTAGACACAGGGTCTCTGAACTAATTCCTAGGTCCTTGACTCATTTTGAGTTGAGTTTTGTGCAGGGTGAAAGATACGGGTTATTTTCATTTTGCCACTATGAATTTCCAGTTCTCCCAGCACCATTTGTTGAAGAGGCTATCTTTTCTCTCTGTATGTTTTTAGTCCCTTTGTCTAGTATGAGATCAATGTATTCCTGTGGGTTTGTCTCTGTATTCTCTATTCTGTACCATTGGTCTACATTTCCATTTTGGTGCACTACCATGCTGGTTTTGTTAGTATAGCTTTGGATTATAGTTTAAGTTCTGGTATTTTGATGCTTCCTGATTCACTCTTTTTGCTAAGGATTGCTTTGGCTATTCTGGGTCTCTTATTTTTCCTAATGAATTTCATTATTGCTTTTTCTATTTCTATAAGAAATGATGCTGGAATTTTTATTGGAATCGTATTGAATCTGTATAGCACTTCTTCTTTAATTTCTTTCTTTACTGTTCTATAGATTTCATTTTTGAGGTGTTCACCTCTTTTGTAAGTTGATTCTCTAGTATCTTTTTGAGGCTAATATGAATGGAATAGTTTTCCTAATTTCTCTTTCAGAAAACCATCACTGATGTATAAAAATGCACCTGAATTAGAAGCATTGGTTTTGTTTTTTGTTTATATTTTTTAATTTTATTAATTTTAATTAGTTATATATGACAGTAGAATGCAATTAAATTCATATTGTATAAATAGAGCACAATTTTTCATGTCTCTGGTTGAACACAGAGTCATACTATTCATGTTTTCATACGCATATTTAGGGTAATGATGTCCATCTCATTCCACTGTCTTTCCTACCCTCCTCCCTCCCCTTTGCCCTATCTAAAGTTTGTCTATTTCTCCCATGTTCTCCCCTGGCATCCCCATTATGAATCGGCATCCTTATATTAAAGAAGACATTCATCACTTGATTTTTATGTAGCTTAGTGTGATAGTCTCCAACTCCATCCATTTACCTGCAAATGCCATGATTTTATTCTCTTTTAATGCTGAGTAAAATTTCGTTGTGTGTATATACCACATTTTCTTTGTCCAGTCATCTACTGAAGGGTATCTAAGTTGGATTCATGACTTAACTATTGTGAATTGTGCTGCTATAAATATTGGGTATTGATTTTGTATCCTTCTACTTTGCTGAATTCATTTAATTAATTTGAGAAGTTTTCTGATATAGTTTTCTAGATCCTCTAAGTATAGAATGATGTCATCAGCAAATGATGATAGTTTGAGTTCTTCTTTTCCTATCTGTATCCCTTTAATTTCTTTCATCTGTCTAATTGCTCTGGCTAGAGTTTCAAGGACTATGCTAAATAGAAATGGTGAAAGAGGACATGCCTGTCTTGTTCCAGTTTTTAGAGGAAATGCTTCCAATTTTTCTCCAATTAGAATGATGTTGGCCTTGGGTTTAGTATAGATAGTTTTTTCAATGTTTAGGTATGTTCCTATTATCCCTAGGCTTTTTTTTAAGTGTGTTGAACACAAAAAGTTGTATTTTGTCAAATGCTTTATCTGCATCAATTGATATAATCATATGATTCTTGTCTTTAATTCTATTGATGTGATGGATTATATTTATTGATTTCCATATGTTGAACCAATGTTCATCCCTGGAATGAAACCCACTTGATCATGGGGCACTATTTTTATAATATGTTTTTGTATGTGATTTACCACAATTTTATTGAGAAATTATGCATAAGTGTTCACCAGGGATATTGGTCTAAAATTTTATTCACCAGGGATATTGGTCTAAAATTTTATTTCCTTGATGAATCTTCCTGCTTTTGGTATCAGAATGATACTAGCTTCGTAGAAAGAATTTGGAAGAATCCCTTCCTTTTCTATTTCATGAAATAATTTGAGGAAGTGGCATTAATTCTTTTTTGTAGGTTTATAGAACTCCACTGTGCATTCATCTGGTCCTAGGCTTTTCTTGGTTGGTAGGCTTTTGATGGCATCTTCTATTTCCTTGTTTAAAATTGATCTGTTTAAATTGTGTATGTCCTTTTGACTCAGTTTGGGATAATCATATACCTCTAGAAATCTTTCAATATCTTCAAGGATTTCTATTTTACTGGAGTATAAATTTTCAAAATAATTTATAATTGTATTATGTATTTCAATAGTGTTTGCCCTGATATTTCCTTTCTCATCACAAATTTTAGTAATTTGAGTTTTCTACCTCCTTCTTTTCATTAGAATGACTTTGTTTGGTTTTTGAGACAAAGACTTGCTGAGTTTTTCAGGTTGCCCTCAAATTTGTGATTTTCCTGTCTTAGCCTCTGAGATAACTGGGATTTTAGTGCCACCAACTCTGGCACGCTATTTTTCCTTTATGATCTAGGGTGTCATCCTTGAAAAAAGAAGGACACAAAAAAATCACATCACTTAAAAACACCATCTCTGTTCCCAAGTTAGCCAAGTTATAGGAATGATGATAGTAAAACTGAACCAGAATGTCCAGATAAATATTGCCTTGAAGGCCACTGACTTTCTTTTACTTGTAATGAGGATCAGGGCAAGTTGATGCTATCTGTAGAAAGCTTCTCTCTTAAATTCATGCCAAGTTCCTTGAGATGCTGACCATACAAAGAAACAAAGCAAACTCAGCTAGTAATTTCACTGCCCTGATAGCCTAACTTGTAAAACTATTCTCCTGTGTTATTGGTGTAAATTTGAGAACACTGCCGAGAGTAAGTGACACTCACCAGTTGACTGCCAGTGGACAAGGTTCCACAAGGGAGGAAGGTTCTGCTTTATGAAGAAGCATGATGAGGGATGGAGGAATTATTTGTCCATCCTATAACCACTGTTCTTCCTGGAGTCCTACCATGAAAAATGGAGGCACTACTTGATGACACACCATGAGTGAGATATACTATCCATCCAGTGTGTCAACAATGGATCTTTCCCGTAAATATTTTTTCAATAAACTTTATGTCTCACATATCATTTTTTGATACTCTGGTTTCACAGATGCATGTCTCACTGCTGTAATATTACTGGTCTGTGGACTGTACATCTTCATGAGTAAATATGCATTGCATTGAACAGAATTCTTTATGTCCTTTGTGATTATGATTTTTTTGATACATTTTTTTTTTGAAATTTCATATCATTACTTTTTCTAGTTCTGGTAGTTTTCTTCCTTGTTGTTAACGTAACATTATTTTGAACTTCTTAAGTATTCAAAGGTAAGAGAAAGCCAGTAGCATTTGTTGCATCTTACTAATAGCAAAGGAATAACCTTTGCTCTTTCAAAAGACAGAAGGTACAGAGATTAGACAATAGCTTTTTTTCCAGAAATAATCCCATGATCTGACATTTATTGCCAGGACAGCTGGCATTGTCTAGTTCCTTATGTCAGGAATAATTTAGCATTTATGTGGCACTTTACATTTTCAAAGTGCTCTTCAATCATTAATAAAACATTTCCTTCCACGTTCCTGTCACAGAGGTCAGTATAACTACCAGTAACTAGAACCACTTAATAACAAATGGTGAAAGAGTTTCTAAAATCCTCTTTGTTTCATGATATTAATTTGAAAACACTATGAACCATGCTTGAAAACCTGAACATTTATTAAATCCATTGACTACATTGCACTAAATCTCATGAATTTACAATAAGGGTGGGTTACTCTAAATGACACTGTGAAAAGCTTAAAGAGCAATAACTCCTCTTTCAAAAGCAAGCTGCAGTCAATGAAGTCTAATAATAAATATGTGGCACATATTCTCTGGACTAAGGGCTATTATATCATTGCAGAGAGAAGAAAATTCTAGAACTTCTATTGTCAGAAATATTTTTCCCAGCACTGAATAATACCACAGAGATTGATCATAGATTAAAAAAAATTATGTTTGAGAGAGATTGTTGGTTCTCAAGTAACATGAAGGGAGAAATAAGTCACATTTATAACTAGTTTATGTACAATGTCATGCATTATATCCAGATGTATGTTGACCCTGATATTTGGAGAACATTTATGTTCTTGTTCTCAGGTACCACAAAATACAATTGCTGTTTTCCACAGAAGTAGATCCTTAAGTTTTTGTATTTAGTTCACAATAAGAAAATATTTTACTATGTTCAGTTAATTAGAATACATATTGAGAACTGATTTCACATGCTGTGTTTTACTCTTCAGGGGGATTATATATGTCATGTGTATATGAGGATTTTATATTTCTTTTGAGCAGAGTGGATCTATGATAAGATGATGGGATTGATTCAGTTGAGTCAGAGAAAGGGAGAGAGAGAAAGAATAAGGAAAAAGGAGAAGAGACATTCTAAAATTCTTAAAATTAGAAAGGTATGAGATCATAAATAAAGCTAAATGAGTTCAACCTTTGAAAACAGAGAATGTACCAGGAGTCTGGAAGAATTTTTGAACTACTAGGAAAAATTTTAAAGTTCCTTTATGTTTTCTGTGTGTGATGTAGTTGCCTTAGATTCAATGAATTGCTAGTTTATAGTTTGGATTCATAGTAGCAAGCTTTCCTGGGCATATTTTAGGGTCACAATGTTTGTTCCCAGGACCTTGTGATCACCCCTTTTATAGTCACTCCTGTTGGATGTGAACTGGCTCTGTGACTTTCTTTAACTACTAGAATATGACAAAGGTGATGAGATTTTTCATATGTAATTAAATTCACCAATCAGTTCTATTTAAGATAATCAAAATGGAGATTACCTTGTGTTGGACTGACTTAATCAGTTGAAAGCCCTTAAAATAGGAACAGGGACTTCTCTGAGGGGAGATACTGCCTTTGCTAGCTTGATCAACTAAGCTTGATCAAGAAATCTTCCATCCCAATGACCTGTGAGTGACCTCCAGAAACATCCAGTACTTTCTAAGACCCAAAGATGGCCTATACCAAAGGGTCAGTAGAAATCCAGTGTCCTCAGTCACATACTCACTAGGAAATGACTTCTATCAACAACCTGAATCATCTTAGAAGTAGATTCTTCTCTTGTTGAGCCTCTGGTTGTGAATGTTTTGGGGCTGACCTCCCAAATGCAGCCTATTGAGACCATGAGCAGAGCAGCCAGCTACACTGTCTAGACTGACTCCTGACATATGGGAACTGTGAGATAATAAACATGGCATATAAAACCACAAAGTTAGTGGTTATCTGTAACATAGCCATAGAAAAACAACCCACCCATGCTTTTTAGCTATAGAAATTTGTGCAGGGTGTGTCAGAGTTCTAGAAGTCTGAAGAGCTGAGTTTTAGTCTGATATGTAGCATTTTGATCTATATTAATATATTTACTTTTTGGTTGCAGATTGGTTTCTTAAAAGCAAAACTCAAAATGTTAGATTTTGAGTTAAATGAAATCTTTATGATTATTTACCAGTAAAATTCTATTATGGCTCACTTATTAAATATTCAGAAAATGAGTCTGAATGGCTATTTTCTACAACTTTGAGAGCCACATTAAAACTTGGCACTTATCACTTTTGTTAAATTAACACCATTTACAGATATTGGCAGCATACCTTCAGTGTACGATATTGTGCACACTAAAAGAACAATGAATGTATAATTAATGGGAAAAAGTATCATTAAATCTGTTATTCAATTTGTACTTAAAATTTGACAATAATAACTTTGGTTCATCTTTTGGAAAAAAATGATTTATTGGCATTTTATATTATTTTAGATTTTTAATGCACTGGATAAGCATTTGAATTTTCTTTAAGTAAAACCCAACTATGAAAAATTGAATTCTTGAAAATATATTTAACACAAGAGTCAACTATTCTGTGCACTTTTGAAATTGTCCAGAAAAAAATCTGCATTGTGTGGAAGAGACAACTGCTTCCCAGTCCTAGAAGTCAAGTCTAACCCTGAAAAGGGAGAGCAATTATCTTCCCTTCTAATGTTAATATCAAGGTATAATATATTATACTGGGAAGCAGTTGTAACCAAATCAACAGGGGAGTTTCAGATTAGAATATGCACACATCTCATAAATTCGCTGGCAGATTTGAAAATGGGTGATGGTAAATAATAAACCTACAAGGGTCAGTATCCTATTGGATGGGATGGAGGCCTGTATTTATTCCTATCAGACTTAATATTTCTATTGATGATCCAGAAAAATAGGTAAAACAGCCCACTAACCACATTTTCACATAAAATTACATTGAAGAAATTTGTGAAGGGAAAAGAGAAATAGTGTAAAACAAATAGACAGTGACAGGATCACAGCAAATCCCTCTACTTGTTGACAGGGTAAAACTCCAATCATGGAGTTCTTCACACAGCGGCAGCAGAGATGAATGCCAAGGGTGTCGACCATGATTCCATCACTATGAGCAGAAATAGGGAAAGGCATATGAGAAGGAAATGTCAGACTATGCCAAAAATGACTCATTATCACACAAAAAGATAAAAACACATACATTTAGGGAGAAACAGAAAGCAATAACATCAGTGCTTTTTTAACCTGAAAATAAACTGTGAAGGTTTAGACAATGGATTAGTAAAAATTAAGTGCCCTGATGTATGGATCTGTTTGGGTAAGAAAGAGAACCACGTGACCTGAATCAGTCACAACATCATTCCTTATGCCATATGTTTTATATAAATAAAACAATGGCAATTTTCACATTATGAATAAGAAACCACTTCTAAAAAGTGTACAGAACATTTGGCATAAAGTATGGTTCTTCTCAAAATAGGGTCTTTCTTGGATTTGTTCCTACACTAGAATTCATGTATTGTACTTTTTTCCTTGAAAAATTAATAATTGTAATATATATTTTTCTCTATTCTTCACAGGTACTTACCCAATGAAGCCATACAACAAGCTCTGATCTCTTTCTAATGACACTCCCTCATCCAAGCCCTTTGGTATTCCTCTGAGACAATAGCTTTTCTCTCTCAGGTACTTCAATGTATGAATTGTTGAACAGACTGTGATATGGCTGAAAGCCATCAGCTTTAGAAAGATGTCTATTTGGAATAAGCCAAGTTCTCCATTTGCCCAACTATGCATCCTTTGGTAAGTTGCTAAATTTATCCAAACTTGAGCTTCTATAACTGGAAAATGAAAACATTGACACATTAGTCAGTGTTGGGTTGAGACTCGAAAACAATGATGCTAACTGCCAAAGTGTTTAATGTATACCAAAGTAAATAAAACGTGATGACAAATGTATTTCATTCTATCCAGCAAAATCACATAAATGGGAGTGAGTCATCAATGGCTGGGCTGTCAATTACTCTTCCTGTATCCAGTACCGTCCCATTTTCCTTAACTTCTTCTATCTACCTTCCATTGCTTATATGAGTAAGTCATGTTTATCCTCAACTATTCTCAGGCTCCACAGTCATACATCTAAAATTTCTAAAAACACATGAGATGGATATTAGTCTACCACTCTTGATCCCATGAGAAGAAAAAAAAAGACAAAACTGTTATGGGTGAACATTCCTTTTTTCTGAGCCTCCTATAGGCTCTGAGGTGCTATTCTCAAAAGGTAGGTGAAATAACAATATCTTCCTTCACTGGTAAGTAACACTCAGTATATTTAAAGTGCTAAGCCAGATTATTTCTTTTTCATTCTATCAAAAGAAATTTGGGGGGCTGGGGTTGTGGCTTAGTGGTAGAGCACTTGCCTTGAATGTGTGAGGCACTGGGTTGGATTCTCAGCACCATATATAAATAAAAAATAAAGGTCCATCAGCAACTAAAATGAATAAATAAAATTAAAAAAAAAAGATATTTGGATTTTCACTTTGTAGAGCTTCACTGATATGTTCCATCAGGATCTTGAAGAACAAGAACACTAGAAAAGCTTCACTTTATCATCATTGACTAAAGTACTTCAGTGACTTTTGAAGAGAGGAACAACTTACATAAAACTCAAAATGAAAGCTTTTCTTTATTAATATTTCAAGAACTTGTCCAAAATTCAGTAATTTGCATTTCATCTACACAAAATAATACACTTAATACGAATTTATTAACTTTGACCTCTAATTTCAGGTTTCTCAAAATGATATAACTTCTTTATAATATCTTTACAAGAACTACATTTGCCCAAATAAGTTAGTCATGTGCAAAGGTAAATGAGCAAATTAATATTTGCAGAATTATTTTACATAACTTGTTATTATTATTCCTCAATAAATTTTGGTTCCTATATTGTAGCATCTAGCTTCTGTCTCTACATTGCTTATATTTAGGCAAATTATTGTGATTAACCAAACAGCACAAATTATTTAGGAAATAATATGAAATATAATTGTTGTCATTAATGACAGCACCGTGGTTAGTAGTTGGTTGTAGAATCACAGCAATATTGTTAAAGTTGACAAAGAATGAATTGCCTCAAGAGTATAAAGAGTGTTATAGGACTCATGGTGCTGATATCTAAATATTTTTAATGTAAGGGGCTTTGTGGAGGTTAATACAAATATAATAGAATTCAAATATTTCTTGTTATTTGTACTTTGTACTAGTTGTAACAGGAAGGTCAACCACAAGAAAATAATAGTAGTTTCAAAATTAAATTCTTGGCCTCTAAATTGAAATTGCAGTTATTCCACTTCTGTAAATCTTATTTTAAACATAAGACTTTACCTATTTCTGTAGTTCTTAAAGTACATTATTTGGTGCTGGGGTGTAGCTCAGTGGAAGAGGGCATGCCTAGCACTGGGTTTGATTCTCAGCATCACATGTGAATAAATTAATAAAATACATAAAGGTCCATTGTCAAGTAACAAAATTAAAATTTAGAAAAAGTGCATTATTTGTTCAATTGTTTTTGAAGTTGCTGAATAATTTAACATTTGTATATGCTTATAAAACAGGAAAATTATTTCCAGTCACTTGTACCTTTTAAAATGATCTAGAAAACATATTAAAGAAATAGAAAAAAATACCTCTAATCATTGTATAGTACTAAGAAATTAGAGTATAGTTTAATGAAATATAGTGTAAATTATCTTTCTTTTTTTTGCTATTTGACTATGTTAATAATTGCCTTGCCCAATGTTGTTTGATAATTCAATCGTAATGTATGCATTTAACTCTATGCTTTCAATGCTAACCCTTTCAGCCAACATTTTAAAAACAATTTAGCCCATACCCCCTGTGTCAGGCCTTGATATTTTCCCCATTAAAGAAAAATTTTTTATGTATGAATCAAAATTGAGCATTGTTAGAAATTATGGAATGATTGACAGTAGTATGGCTTTGCTATTTCTTCTTGTTAATCAATCTCACCAGTTAATTTTAATTTTTCATTGATCTTATCAGTCAGTGACATCCAACCTAATTCTGGGTGATTTGTCAGGTTCTGAATTATGGTGTTTTATGCATACTTGTTTTGTTATTCTCATTTTTCTTCCAACAAAATAAGCCTCTTTATCCTGATATTCTGCCTCATTATGATGAAGTCTCAATTGTACAGCAACATGGCATATTTCCATTAATTGCATTTTCTTCCAACACTGTTTTTTTCACTATAAATCAGTTTTCAGAGGCCGTTTGCTATTTTAAAAAGCTAAGCTTATGATGAAATCAATATTTAAGAATTTAAAATAAAATTTTCCAAGGGAGAATATGAAACCATTCCTTTTATAATTTAAAATTCTTTCCAACCATACTAGGCTAGGTAACATATACAAAAAAATTTCAATTTGAAATGACCTGGATGTGATGATTCACAGTAGAATTAAATATTAAACAGAAATATTAAAAATAATATATTCTTCCATAAGAATCACTTCTTCTATGATATGACCTTTCCTTCTTTTTAAATTCTTCTTTCTTTACTCTGCCAGCTAATCATGTGACCAAAAAGAGTCACATGTTTGTTATCTGATTCTTTCTTCCATGTATCTGTAAAATCATGTGCAGCGGACTGCGGCTTTGCTTTCAAATTAATGTCATTTTCCTGGAGTAACTCCTGGAATACAGTGGTGTGGAAAAAAAAATAATAAATGGAAATAAATCAAAAAACTAAGTTAAACTAGTCACTACATGTAATGAATGTGAGTGCATTTTTCTTTACATATTACAACATCTTAAATAAATGCAATGGGATTTGCTTTATTCTTTTTGTATGTGTTAACAAGAAATTATTATTTATTTTTGGAAAAAAAGAAGAAAAGCTCAATTTAAATAAAAACTCATTTTGCATGAGATAAATACTGTATAGTATTAGTATTACAAAGAGGATTCCCAAACCTAAACTCTACTGAGCAAGACAACTTCTTCCACAGATGAGGAGGAGTTATACAACTTAATTAAAGATTTAGTAGATTCCTAGCTTTTCTATAAAAGTTTATGTCATTATTATTTTTATTACCTGGAAAAATGCATTTGTTGAAAAAGTACCATGTATTGGATACTACATAACAAACTATTTTATGCCATTATATTTTCCATGACAGAAACATTTTTTTTTTCTGTTGACAGCAGGGATTGAACCCAGGGTTGCTTAAACATTGAGCCACATTCCCAGCCTTTTCTTTTATATTTTTTGAGACATATCTAAGTTGCTTATGGCTTTGCTAAGTTGTTGAGGTTGGCTTTGAACTTGCATTCCTCCTGCTTTAATCCCCTGAAATGTTGGGATTACAGATGTGTGCCACAGCACACAGCTTCATAAAAGAAATGTCTAAAAAATATATTTTAAGTATAGCTGTGTAATAATGAGAAAAAAAGAAGTTCAAAAATAATGAATTTTTCTGAACTTCAAAATCAATTATTTTGAAAAAAACATTTGATAAAACATAATTTATATAACGCACCTAAGCAAATTCCATTAGCAACAATGCAAAGCATCATAAGATATAATACTAAGAATAAGAACAAATTCCATTTTTTGTAATTTTATTGTAGATAGCTTAGATAGACATTGCAACTCAATTTTTCATCATATGGCAGGTATAACCTTAAAAAATTATCAAATTGAATAATTAAATTTTAAAAAAGAAAAATAAATAATAAAATTTGATTTTATTCTCAGTATTTTTATAAACAGGAAATTTTGGAAAACAAATTTGATTTATTAACGTCAACCACATAAAGAGAGTGATATATTTTGTGTATTTAAGTGACCTAGTATTTGGGATAAGGATAATCAAAATGAGTTTATATGATTTTTCATAATTCATTTAGCATTGTGTTGTTTCAAAACATTAGTAATGATTGTGTTAAGGTAACCTACCAAGGGCCCATTTTAGAAATGAGCACATTAGAAAAGTCATCAAAGCATATGATTAATTCACCAATGATTTTCATTATAAAAAGAATGTTTTTTACAATATTGGCATATTGTGAATAAACTCTGATACAGACTTTCAATAAATATTTGCTAATTATCACATACATCTTTTAGTCCTCATTTTGGTTTTAAAAAATTTTACAAAATTTTTCTACTTAAATTAATTTGATGATATGTGCACAAAACACATACACCTGGGCAAGACCAAACAAATATCCAGACAAGGTATTGCATACCTGCAATTTCACAAATTTGGGAAGCTGAAGCAGGAGGATTGGAAGTTCAAATTCCACCTTAGCAATTTAGTGAGGCCCTAAGCAAGTTTTTGAGACCCTGTCTCAAAAGAAAAAATAAAAAGGACTTGGGATCTTCCCATGTTACTCAGTGATTAAGCACCTCTGGGTTACATTCCTGATTCCAAAAGAAAAGAAAGAAAAGAAAGAAATTACCACCAAAACACAAAATAAATATCGTAAGAGACACACAATCAGGGGCTGGGGTTGTGGCTCAGTGGTAGAGCGCTTGCCTAGCATGCACGAGGCACTGGGTTTGATCCTCAGCACCACTTAATGTAAAATAAAGATATTGTATCCACTTGAAACTTAAGAATACATATTTTTTAAAAAAGAGAGAAACACAATCATACTGTATGAACTGTCACTGTCATATAGTTCTCACCTTCAGGATCTCATCCAATCCAACATTCCAACATCTGCAGTTCTACTGCTGGGATAATCTTCTTTTTATTCCACACATTCTCTTTCACCATAAATCAAATACATAGCAATTACTATCTTTATTTTAACAAGAATAGAATATTATCATCTATAGGTTTTTTCATAGTAACAGTCGAATATTCTATACTTTTTTTCCATTTATATGTTATTCAACCCTACAGAGATTTTATGATTTAGTCAAAAGATCAAGTACATTTGACCATTTGACCCAGCTATTCCTCAGACTATACCTGAAGGACTTAAAAACAGCATACTATAGGGACACAGCCACATTAATGTTTATAGAAGCACAATTCATCATAGTTAAACTGTGGAGCCAATCTAGATGTCCCTCAGTGGATGAATGGTTAAAAAAAAAATGTGTCATATATAAACAATGGAATTTTACTCAGCATTAAAAAAGAACAAAATCATGGCATTTCCAGGTAAATGGATGGCTTTGAAGAAGATAATGCTAGGTGAAGTTAGCCAATCCGCCCAAAACAAATGTCAAATACCCAATATTTTCTCTGATATAAGGAGGCTGACTCATAGGGCAGTTGAGAGGGAGAGCATGGGAGGATTAGATGAATTCTAGATAGGGAAAAGGGGTGGGAGGGAAAGGGAGAATTAGCAAGAGTTGGAGGGCAGGGGATTAGCAAGGATGGTGGAATGTAATGGACATCATTATACAAAGTACATTTATGAAGACTTGAATTGGGTGTCAACATACTTTATATACAAACTGTGATTTGAAAAATTGTGCATATGTATGTGTATTAAGAATTGTAATGCCAAAAACAAGGCACATGTATAAAGGGAAAAAAAAAAGATCTTGTACATCTACACATTTGAAAAATTTCATTGTAGACGACAAATTTGGCAAACTTCAAGAGACAATCTGGAAAAAGTTTAGATTTTTCATCCATATATATTCTTTTTCAACCATTAAACTTACCTTTTAGATGGCATGGGAATATCTATACACAATTAAGTGAGCATGACTACTGAAAAACATAATTGTTTACAAACACAGTGATTAGCCTACAAGCTGTAGTTTTCTGAGGATACAATTCAATGCTGCCATTCATTTGCATTCTCACCAGGAATGTATAAGTGTGCATTTTTTCCAAAGTCAGAATAAAAAGGTCTAGTTTTAGACTTTCAGATTTCCTTTTGTATTTATTTTCTCCTGTAAGGAATTCAAAATATCTACAGGTTGGGTTTTTGTATTTGTCTTCCACATCTGTCAATGTTCCTTTAATTCTTAAATAATGCTTTTTATTAGTTATATTTTTCTTTCTTACTATAGAATTTTGTGTAGTATTTCAAATGTTCTTTACAGTGTTTTCAGTATATTTTTTGTTAAAATTTTATCATCATTGTCTTTATTTTTGAGGGATTTTCCCTTCATCTTTTTCATACGTTGTTTTGTTTCAGTGTTTATTTTTTATAGTCAACTTATCTTCTCATAAATGACTTCTTGTATGTAAGTTTTGTGGTGGTCTATCTTCATAAATATAGTTGCTTGTGCAAGAATTTGCATTTATTTGCCTTTTGTTGTTTTTGTTTTGTTGTATTATTTAGAGGCATGATCTCTCTGATTTGCTTAGGGCCTTGATAAATTGCTGAAGCTGGCTTTGAGCTCATAATCCTCCTAATTCAGCCTCCCAAACCATTGGGATTATTACAAGCATGTGCCACCGTACCTGGCTTGTTTGAGTTTTTGAAACTAGAAGTAAGATCGTTAGTAACATATTTCTTTCCCTCCTTGAGAAAATATTCTACTGGGCTCAGCATTTTTCTCATTAATCATTCCTTTGTATTAATTTATAATAATGTCTTTATTATTTTCCAGTAATTTTTTTGTTGTAACATATTAGTTTATTTTTACTATTCACAATTAAACTTATTTTGATGTGAAACAAGTTATTCTGAAAGATTAATTTTTTTAAAAAACCCAAAGTACCTCTTCTCCTTCACTGTAATGAATATCTATGTCTTTTAATTATGTTGTCTATGGGAGATTCTTTATTCCTGACTATTGTATAGATATGAAACACACCAAGTCTAAGAGTACTTGTATTGATAGACTTCTGTTGCTCCAGTTTTTATACCTTCTCTTATAAAAATAATGTAGAGACCCAACTTTTAGGAAGTGTGCTTTGGTGAAAATTTCTGAGATTTGCCTCTTAAAAACTATATTTATCTTCACCGGTTCTTCATAGTTTCTACATGATTTCAGTGAATTTTGGAAGCCTTTATGTGGTTTCAGGGCCCATGATCAATCAAACATCTGTTTTGTCTAATAATTCATTGTGAATAATTTTAAGTTTTATTTTAAATTCACACACAAACATTCCAGAAGGAATGGGCTACATATGCAATTAGAAGATTATTATCTTCAATTATTCTTTTTAAAATCCAAACTGAATCTTACCAACACATGTAATTAATAACTATTTTAGACATGTGCATAAGTGATTTATATGTGGTACAATACAAATCTTGCATATTGTTAAAGTGGTAGAACTTGTCACAAAATATTGACTAGTTTATATGTTTTTCTTTCCTTGATGGGATACCACATTCTTCTTGGAATGTATTGAATCATTAGTAACATTTTCAAGGACTGAACAACAACTAAAATAACTCATCCAAGAATCAGAATTAATAGAAAATAATTTACCTGTGAGGATAGGTATATTAATAGTTGAGTGAAAAGTAAAAACCAGTAAGAACTTTGTCTAAGTTGTATAACCTTGATCACTGCACTTTGACTTGTAATTATTCTTCTAAGGTGACCGTCCTGAACCAAAATTTAATTAAGAACTGAGCCCTCATAAAATAGATATTACCTTGATTACTATTCATGGAATGTCAGTACTCATACTCCCACATGCTATTTGTAAGAGAATAATAATCAAAACATATATATTCTAAAGCTATAAAGAAGCAGAAAGCTGGAAGGCACTGTAAGGTCATTGTGTCTATCTTCTTTTTATGTGATTGCAGTTAAAATATATTAAATGAAAAACATTTGAAACTTTTAGAGGAAAATTTTTATTGTTTAAAATAATATCAAAACAACATACAAAAACATGTAAGCAAGTAAAAATATTTGTAAGGTATATGTGTTATAACATAATATATTTTCATAATACATTTTCATAATGATCATCTTATTTAACTCATTGAAATTTTTAGTACCCCTAAATTCTGTATGTATCAGAACCAGGAAAGTATAACATTTATTAAAAATATAAACTTACCCTGAATTAAAATGCCTTAGTATTTTCATCTCTTCTACTACTTGAGAATTAGAATTCCCAGCAAATTACTTGATGAACTGAATCGGGAGTATAGGTGTAATCCAGTGGTAGAACACTTGCCTAGTATGGGAAAGATCCTGGGTTCAATCCCCATCACCATAAAAAATAAATATAGAATGGAATAATTTATTTTAACTCTGGCTATATTTGTTAATATAATGTTTAGTTTTATTTCATTTCAGTGCTGATGCAAAATCATTTTATACCACATAAGTTTTATATATATTTAGTCATACATATTTTAAAAATATGAATTGAGAGTACTAATTATATTCCTTCCCTTGCCCTTTCTTATATATTGAATACAAAATTTTATGTTAAATCTCTTTTTTATATTATGAGAGATATTAAATTATTAGGTTGTATTTAAAAATTACCCACTGATTGGATTGGACTTTTCCTTTCTTTCAATATCTTGCCTGAATTTGGAATTAGGATAATGTCTGCCTCCTTAAAATAGTTTGGAAGTTCTCCCTCCTCTTCATTTTTTTAGAAGAGTATGAGAACCACTGGTGTCAATTCTTTTTTAGTTGTTGATAAGTTCACCCATGAAGTCATTGGTTCTGAAATTTTCTTTGTTGGGGAAATTTTATTATGGATTTGTTCAAATCCTGCATTTACTTACTGAGTATAAATTCTGTTCCAACTTGTTTTTACATGGTAGGTCCTGTGTTTCTAGGAATTACATACCTCCTAGGTTATGCATTTTGTTGGTAGACAGCTGTTCATAGTAGCCTACTTTTTGTTTGTTTGTTTGGTAGTTTTTATTTTTGTGTCATAAATTGGAATATCACTTCTGTTATTTCTGATTTTGAGACTTATTTCTTTTATTAAATGGTCCTAGGTAAAGATTTATCAAATTTGTGGGTCTTTTTTTAAAACTAGCTCTTATATTTATTCATGTTTTATTCTTTTTTTCTGTTCTTTGTTTACTTCTGCTCTAATCATTATTAATTCTTTTTTTCTGCCAGTTTTGGGTTTAAATTTTTTTTTTAGTTCCTTTAGATGTGGAGTTATGTGGCTTACCTGAGCTGCTTGTTCCTTTTTATTTTTATATCACTACCAACTTCTCTCAGAATTGCCTTTGTTGCTGCATATAAAATGTGTAACTGATGTGATTCTGCAATCTGTATTTGGGGTAAAAATGAGAGTTCATAACCCACTTGAATTTAAAGTATGAAATATGATATGTCAAGAGCTTTGTAATGTTTTGAACAACCTATAAAAAATAAAAATAAAAAATAAAATATGTAATGTTGTTTTCATTTACATTTGCCTCAAGATATTTGGTTTTGCTTTACTTTTAGTTATGAAATTTTGAAGATTATTTTGTCATATATATTTTTTTAATTTCACAGTTTTCCTTCTCTGGTGATTTGTGGTGACTGATCCTTGTGCACTTGGTATTCTGCTGTCATAGCACAGGAAGATGAGGCTGTCTGTCAGATCTATTTGAGCTACAGTGTTGTTCAAATCCTGCATTTACTACTGATCTTCTATCCTCATGTTCTTAACATTTAGTGAAATAAATTAACATGTCTCTTACTATTATAATGCTCTTCATTTCTACCTTAAAGTTTGTGATATTTGCTTTATATATTTAAGTACTTTGATATATATATATATATATATATATATATATATCAAAGTACTTAAATATATAAATAAGTACTTAAATATATATATATATATATATGTATATAGTCTTTATATCTTCTGTGCAAAAAGACTGGTTTCATTATTTCTTTTGTCTCTTGTGACAGTTTTATAGTTATTTTAAATACTTTAAAATCTATTCTTAAGTATAGTCACCTATGCTGTATTTTGTTTACCATTTACTTGTAAAATTGTTTCCCACCATTTTATTGCCAGTCTCTGTGTGTTCTTGAATTGAAAATGAGTTTCTTTTTTTTTTTCCAGAGCATTATATTTTTATTATATGCACTTTCATAATAAAAACAGAAATTTCCAATGTTAGAAAAGCAATTAAGTGCAGGATTCCAGTAGATCCATATGGTAGACTGTGGCACCCAATAAAAATGGTATTCTAAGGCTAGGGGTGTAGAGTGTGTTTATCATGTGCGAGGACCTGAGTTCAATCCAGAGCATCAAAACCAAATTTATCTTTCACAGAAAATATGATGGCATAATTATTAATCATTATTGATTGCTAATTATTAAAAGTCATAATAGTAATATAAGTGAAAATAGAATACAATTCCATATATGATATTGTTTTGATATGTGTGTAATATGAAACACTAAAAAATACTAAAAATACATCATAGTGTTGAAAATATATGTTGGCTATATCAGGGGTGAAGTTGGATTATAGAGGAATTTAAAAATATATTTGCCTTCATTTTCCATTTTTTATAAGGTGAATATATATTACTTTTATAATAATAAATTTTAAAAATGCAACCATGTTCCATCATTAAATAAGAAACATGGTAATGGCATTCAACATACTAACCCAATTTCTGTACAAGACAGACTGTTTGGTGCTCCTTGCTTTTATTATTATGATTAGGTAAAGGTGAAGAAAGCCTGTAGCAGAACAGACCATTGTCCTCTCTGTGGGAGGGAAGAGAACTCCTCTGAGTTTGCAAATAATTCTTTTTTTTTTTATTGTTGGTTGTTCAAAACCTTACACAATTCTTAATACATCATATTTCACAGTTTGATTCAAGCGGGTTATGAACTCTCAACTTTACCCCGTATACAGATTGCTGTATCACATCAGTTACCCTTCTATTGATTGACATATTGCCATTCTAGTGTCTGATGTATTCTGCTGTCTATCCTATTCTCTACTATCCCCCCTCCCCTCCCCTCCCCTCCCCTCCCCTTTTCTCTCGAAAATGAGTTTCTAATATGTAGTATGTATTTGGATCTTCTCTTTTTGTCAGTTGAACTACTCTATGTCTTTAAATTGGGAAGTTTAATCCATTTACATTTACAGAGTTTCTGATAGGAAAATATTTATTATTCTCCTCACTGTTTTCTCTTAAAGTTCTTAGCTCTTCTTTCCTCTTTTGCTATCTTCTTTTGTATTTTGTTGATATTTTTATGTGATGCAACCACACACAGTTGTTATACACTTTGATTCCTTTTTCTTTTTATTTTTTCATGTACCTTCCGTAAATTTTTTTTTTTTGTGTGTGTGTGGTTACTAAAAACTTACAGTATCTTATAGTGGTATATTTCAGATGATAATAATTTAAGTTCAATCACATATAAAGTATTCTTGATGAATATAGAAGCAAAAATCCTCAACAAAATACTTGCAAATATAATTCCATAGGACACTAAATGGATCATACACAATGAACAAGAAGAACTTATGTCTCTTTACAAAGGATATTTCAATATGTGAAAATAATTCAGATGATACACTACATTTAAATAATAAAGGGCAAAATCACAGGACCTCATATGTGTAGAAAATGTAGGTGAAATATGCTACATTTTTTCATGATAAAACTCTGAACACACCAGATATTGAAAGAGGTACCACAATATAATATGGGCAGTTAAATCAGAAGCCACATAATAAAATTTTGATCAGTTTCAAACTGCATGCCCAATGATGGCAAGGTATTCAAAAAATATGTTTGACCAATTCATTTATTTCCTTTTGTGAATTGTCTCTTCAAATATTTTGCACATTTTTTAAAAAATGAATACCTTATTTGCAAACTTAGTTGATACACACATATTCACACTCTCTGTTAGAGAGGGGAAGACTACAAAATAGTTTATACATACACACATATATGCACCATATAAGTATTATATATAATAAGGCAAATTATATATATATAATTTGCCTTATTCAAATATTCTATACTCAAAATCTTCACCAATTATGAAGCTTGTCTTTTTATTTTCATGAAAGTGTTTTTAAAGTGAAAACAGTCTTTTTCTGGAAAAAAATTGCTAATTTTATTCTTTTCCTATACTAAAAGATGACTTTGTGTATCCCAATATGACAAAGCTATTGTGTTTGTTTCCTGTTTTCTTCAAAAATTTGGAATTCCTATTTGTATCTATGATATATTTTCAATATTGTAAGCACATCCAGATCCTTAATTTTTTAGCATCATGTGTTGAACATACTTTCCTCTTTGTACCATAATTCCTACTGCATTTCTTGAAATCAACAAATTGTATATCAGTGCATTGAATTTTATTTTGTATTCAGTTTACCAGATTGTCTGTTTTGCCAATAGCATACATCTTGATAATTTTTACATCAGTGTCAGTGTTCAGATCAGAGAAGTGAAATCCTCCCAATTTATTTAAATTTTTTCAAAAGTGTTTTGGCTATTCTTTATCACTTGTTGCAATTTTAGAGTGAAGTTGAAATTTTATAACAAATTATTGATGAATGGAATAAGAAGTCACTATAATGCATAAATAATCTATAAATACATACTTAATAAAATGTTATTAAATGAAATTAAATAGTTTATTGAAATGATAAAACATTGACCAATTAGTGTTTATCCCAGTTTAGCAAAGATGGTTTTGTATAAAATACAAATATCAGTACTATTATCTCATTAACAGACCAGAAAGCCAATTGTGTATTTATATCATAATTGAAAAAAATACATATCTGATAAACTTCAGATTTTTGTTGATAAAATTAGCAAATATTTTTAGAGATAAATTTTTGTTACCTAAAAATTTAAGGCAGAACCCACAAGTAGTACATATGTGAATGTTTTCTCCATAGTAGAAACAAAGAAGTTTGCTGATTACATTGCTTTTCAGTTCTAATATTTTAAACCCCAAGAGGACATTATTTAAAAATTGACAATATGACAATAAAAAAAATCTTGTGAATATTAAATATAATAAGAATAATCAAAACATTATAAACAATAAGGACTTTCAGAGCTAGAATAGTGAAACTGTTATGTAATATAGTAATAACCATGAAAAAAATATGTAGCTCTAAACAGATGTGCTCTGCAGATGGTATGTGTGATATTCAACATCCTGGGCATTACAAAGCAATAGGAAGAAGCAAAATTTTCAATAAACCATAATAGTGTAATTGGTTATCCATATGGCAAACAAATATGATTAACTACCCATCTCATTGTTTTATATATGTATTTTAAATGTTTGAATATGGCATACTTAAATGCTCAGAAATGAATAGCACAATAAGTTAGATGAAATATAGGCTAATCTTTTAAAGGTGGTTAAGAAATTTTAAACAATTTACTTATTTTTTTAATTAGCAATTCTGTATACTTTAAACAAAGACAAAAAGCATTGATTGAGAGAAGACTTCTATTAAAGTACTAACAACTGGAAAGGAATAAAAACAGCTAACTAATATTATAGTAGGTTAGTATTTAGCATATATGGGAAATTTACAATAGTTCATAAACAAAGATACAAAATCCAATACAAATAAACTGTGAATGATATCTTTTGAAGGCAAATCACAGAATATGAACACCTAATGAAACACAAATATGAAAAAGAATAAAATTTTTTAAATCAAGGATAAAAATAAATAACCACATCACCCCCATTACTATGAATATGCTTTTATCCTCAGTGTATCAGTGATCTTCCAAACAGACTATGGAAATTAAAAAAACAAAACAAAACAGATCACTTCGGTTTTGGATAACAATTTGGTAACAATGTATAGTTTAAATAACAGAACTGAAATAGAATATTACAATTCTAAGTATGTAGCAAAATATATATACAAGCTTTAAATTACTTTAAACTTAAGTAGTAATATAATGATTATTGAAAAAGATTAAATACATCATATTATTTTTATTAATATTTTTTAACTTGGTTAAGTAGACTAAAATTGACACTCTAAAGCTAGTAAGGATATTTATAAATTTAATAAATAAAGTCACTTTCTCATCTGATTAAAAACAACCTCCCGAACAAAACTAAAACAAAACAAAACAACAAAAACAAAAACAAACAAAACAAAACAGCAGATGATTCTCATGCTTCTAGAGTTATTCCTTAGGATGGATATTTCTGTTAGGGTCAGTATAATTTTTTAAAAAATTATTGGTTCTTTTTAATTAAACCTGACAGTTGAATCTGTTTCGACATAGTAATTAGAAGCATGAAACATACCATGTTCAAGTTCAAACCCCAGTACTTCTTTTTCCCATTTCTTTTTCCCCAACCCCTTCGCCCTTCCCTCAATTGCTCTTTCTCCATTTACTAAACCACAGATACTTAAAAAAAAAAAAAAAAAAAAAATTCTGGGGCTGGAGATGTGGCTCAAGTGGTAGCATGCTCGCCTGGCATGTGCGGGGAACTGGGTTCTATCCTCAGCACCACATATGAATAAAATAAAAGATATTGTATCCATCTAAAACTAAAAAATAAATATTAAAAAAAATTCTTGTGGATGCACTAGTTCTGGTCTCAAAGAGTCAGCTCACTGTTTAAAGTGTATCTGGGGGGTTATGGCTCAGTGGTGGAGCACTTGCTTAGCATGTGCGCTGGGTTCAATCCTTATCACCACATAAAAATAAATAAATAAAAATAAAGGTAAATACATGTTTAAAATACATAAATATGTAAAGTGTATCTTGAAGCAATACCTGATTTCCTATGTTTTAGTGGCAACAATTTCAGACAATGGTTGCAATCCCAGCTTTGATTTTAATGTCTCTGTGCCAAGTTTCTGCAAAGTGAAAGTAACAATAGTAGCCACTTTATGGGGTTACTTGGAAGGTTATGTGCATACAAAGAAGTTAAGAAGGGTAAAATCATTATAGCTATACCTGGCATACCCAGAAAAAGTAAAAATAAATCAATAGTATTCATAGGATTCTGTTCTGGTGTGAATAGCATACCCCAAAATTTTGTCTTGAAGTTCTAACCCCCAAAGTCACTCTGTTCAATGATAAGGCCATTAAAGAGATTATCAAGGTAAAAGAATTTTTAAAGAGTAGATTCTAAGACAATAGGTGTCTTGCCACTGACAGAAAAGGACATCCGTGATGCTCAAGCAGAGAAAGGGCTTTCTGAGCACACCTTTAGAAGACAGCCATCTGCAAAACAAGGAGAGAGGACTCAGAAGATTATCAACCTGCAGATAGCCTCATCTTGAACTTGAACCTTTCAGAATTGTGAGAAATAAATGTCTGTTTTTTAAGTCACGTAGTCTTGGGCATTGCACTATGTCAGCCTTAGCAGACTAATATATAGACTAGTCTCATTCTTGGACTTCTTTTTCTAATAATCGGAGCAGTTCCTGTTTTTTTAGAATATCCACTTTGACCTCATCATATGCTCATTAGAAATTAATGCTTATTCTTCTCATAGGTTAAAATCTTTGAATGTTTCTTCAAAGTAAATATGGCAATGATAAAACTCATAATATTTTTCTGGACAAATTATGTTTACTGTGTTTTCTAAATTTAGATCTACTTCAGGTTTGAATAAAAACTTTTAAAACCTCTGAATTTCTGTCTCATAGGCAACAAAGCAGCTTCAAGTTATTCTAAGACAAGTTATCTCTAGTACAGTATTGACACCTGCCCTTTCTTTCTTAAGGTTGAATTAAGTCACTTCAAAAAGCCTCATAGAAAGCATGTCAGGAAGGAAGATGCATAACAGACTTATGTAAATGGATATAATTTTTATGTGTTTTTTAATATCAGAGTATATTACCAATATCGGTGGAAATTAGAGTTACAGAGACAGACGGAATATTTGAATACAAAGGATTCTTAGAAGAGGGGAAATTTTTAGAAGAGAGGAGCCTAAAACTCTGCACCATCATTTTACATAGATAATTTATCAATTAATGAGATAAAATGAACAAGACACAATAACATAATTCATCTCACCTCCATAGCCAGCAAAATGTGGAGCAAAAGAAGCTAGACCAAAATGAGCATATGTGTTTATATTTGTATAAATAAAAATATGTGGCTGTTTCTTGCTGTTAAATGTTAGAATAGTAAACACTTGAAAGAGAATCTAGTGTAGGTTATGCAATGATTCATGTGAGGGAAACCCAATACACAATTTAGAATCTCTTTATGTGCTGATGGCTAGAAAGGTGTCTTTCCTTGTGAAATGTCATCGTTTGTGAGTGTCTATGAATGTGTGTATTTACATCACTGTGAATATTTACTAGTAATTGAATTACTAGTGGCAGGTGATTAGGAATTCTTGGGTCATATGTAGTATTTTGGTTCCATTCAGCAGTACTATTCACACAAAATGACAGTTACTGGTAGAAAAATCAACCCTCTTTTTTTTTTTTTTCCTTTCTCCCTAATGAGAAAGGGAGAAAAACTGCATATAAGAAGACAGTTATTAGGGGCTGGGGTTGTGGCTCAATAGTAGAGTGCTCAACTCGGAGGTGCGAGGCTCTGGGTTTGATCCTCATAAAAATAAATAAATAAGATAATAAAGTCCAACTACAACTAAAAATAAATATTTAAGAAAAAAAGAAGATAGTTATGAGAGTAACCTCATTGATCCTTCCTTCCCACTCTCCATGACTCTCTTCATCCCTCCCTTTTTTACCCTTTTTCACAGAACATTTCTTTTCTACAGAGTGACAGATTTTGGGGGTATCATCTCTCTTTTACTTTTTTTTAAGGAGAGAGATGCTGAGTGCAGACTGAACCAAAAGACAAGAAGGTTATAAGACAGACTTAGAAAATTTGGACAGTAAATTTTAGGGAGAAAAAAAAAAGAAAAAATGCTTCATAAACTAAGGGAAGAGACGTTCTGAGAGAGAGCACTGCTCTTTTATTAAAGGAATTAGGCTATTTTTAGTAGAATGAGGGCAGAAATGGAGGAGGAAGGGGTTGTGGAAAATAGGGGAGTGATGCAGTTGGCTGCCAGGACCCTGATGGAGAAAATGCTGTCAGGAAGTTAGTTATGAGCTGAGGGTGTCTGTGTGATTCTGGGGTTTCAATTTCATGATCACTTCAGATCAAACTGATGGAATGTGTACATGACAAAAGAAATGGTAAAGGAAATTCTGACGAGGCTGAGGGAAAGTAAAGAGGGTCAATAGTAGCTTTGGTCAGAGGTGCCAGGTGAGGACTGCACAGGATTATTCTTGGGTAGGAAGAACTGGTTCTCTTGTCTGATAAGTTAACAACAATAGGAGCATGAGCTGGATAGTGTGGAATTAGAAAGCTGAAATAGTTTCTATCTGTTGGGAATTTTTAATTTTCATAATATGTATATTTTATAATATAACATACCAGCATTAATGGGTAAGTAAAAATTAATCACATATTTATGTTCAGTAAATCTTTAAAAAGTTTATTTTCTTTACATGTGTTATATCTCAGTAATCCTGACTTTAAAAAGAGAAAATGAATTATATTGACCCTATTATTCTTTGAGTTTCTTCATATAATTTGATTATAAAAATTGTTCAACCTACAGAAAAGAAGAGGGTAAAAGTCAAAATAAATTTCTACAGATTAGGAAAAAATATAATTTATGATATCATGAGCAGCCTGTCACCATTTTTCATGATAATCAATATGTTCATATTGTAGTTCACTATGTCTAGTTCACTAAAAATTAAATGGCGTGGTAGAATATTTTCTCCATCAAAATGATAAATGAACTTCAATGTTACTAATGAATAAATTAATCACATGATTGCTGAGGGCCATTGCCAAGTAGGAATGACGCATCGAAATTTCCTTGCCAGCGTACCCCATGTTAAATGGACTTGCCTTGGAATTTCACTGTTGACCGTGCATGTAAGGTGACTTTGCTCAAGGACCAGGGTGGATCCAGGATTAGGGTGTATCCTGCAGGTTTTAGGAAGTATCCGGTTTTAAGACAATTTGGGTTTAGGGCGTTCCCAGTTTAAAACAAGTTTAGAGTGTTCCCAGTTTAAGATAATCCCGGTTTAGGGAAGTTGCAGGTTGAAGGTTATTCCTGCTGGGAGTAGGGCGTGCCTGCTGCCTGAGTTCCAGCTGAGTTCTCTTGGAGAAAAAGTGAATTGTACGGGAGATTTTGGATTTCCCCTGAACGTGTGTGGAGGCTGGTGTGAGTTCGGGAATAAAGAATTGCTGTTTGAATCTACAAAGTGTGAGTGCCTCCTGATCTTGTGCCCAGCCAAGACTGTGGCACATGATGAAAGCAGAAAAGAGGTCAAGAGATAAAGCTTTAGTACTTGCTCATTAAATTTCAGATATTTTCCTAAAACTGTTTTAAATAGTCTTTATCATGTATTGCTGAGGGCCATTACCAAGTAGGAATGACGCATCGAAATTTCCTTGCCAAGTGTACCCCATGCTGCTTAGAGGACATTCGATGGGACATTGCATGCATGCTTTAATAAGGTGACCTTGCTCAAGGACCAAGACGGATCCGGGTTTAGAGCTGATCAGGTTTGAGGAAGTAACCAGCTCCTTGAGTTTAAGGCATTGCCAGTTTAAGATAATGGGTTTTAGGGAAGTTAGAGATTGAAGATTATTGCTGGGATTAGGGTGTTCCTGCTGCTTGTTCCTGTTGAGTTCTCGTGAGATTAAAATGGGATTTGGAGATAGCCTCGTGGAGTAGGTGAATTGTGCGGGAGACGGCAGAACACGTTTGCCCCTGGACCTATGTGGAGGCTGTGTGAGAGCGGGAATAAAGAATTGCTGTTTGAACCTACAAAGGTGTGTGGTGGCTCGTGATTCTGGTGCCAAGCCCAGCATTGCCATATGGTGGTCCGTACGAGGGATGTCTGAAGCTTGGGGGTAAGTGAATTTGCTCGCTCCTGAAGGAGAGCAAAAAAAATGGGTGACCATTTCAAAAAACAACGTGTTCTTGTTTTGATTTATTTTGTTTTTATTTCAAGTTGCCTGTTCCTAGAACTTTCTCAGGCAAACTGGGGAAAATGGTTGACTCAAGGTTTGAAGTTGTTCACCTCCGAGGAAGAGAAATTGTTAGAGGAAGGAGGCACCCCAGTAAGACCAAGAACAGCTAGGGCATATGTTGATACAGTACAAAAATGTAGCCCATGGCTTTTTAAAGGCGAGTTATTAAGTATATCAAAGGGGCCATCATGGTATCCTGTAGAAGGATTTTTCTTCAACAAGAAAGAGATGGCTAGTTCTGTTTACTATACTTGTCTAAGATCTTGGTTTTTACAGACATCTGATTAATTTACAAAGCTAAAGTGTTAAAATATCAACCACTAAATATAAAATCAAGTACTCTTTACTTATTAAGTTCCATAAGGTAATATATTTAAACATTATGTGTGTTTTCATAAATTGATGAATGGAAAAAAAGTTTAATATTGCTTTGGTCTGTATCTTTGCTAAACAAGGTTACTAAGAGTTAAGATTCTATCATGTATAATTTATATACAAAGAGTATAAGAAGTTTCAGTTGGGTTTCAATTACAGTATAATAGTACCTTAAAAAACATGAAAGTATTTCATCTTATTAAAGTGGAGTAATTTTATAAGGGTTGTTTCAGAATATGAATTTATAAAAAGCGTTAACGGTTAAAAAAGGGATATAAAAGGTTCAAGATGTGGAAATATATTTTAATATAAAAGGTTAAAGGTTAAATAAATGTTTCTAGATGAGATAATCTCTGTGTGGTAAATTAAAAAGTTGTAAATGCTATTTAAAAAGACTTTGAGGAAACTAGACTTACTTTAAAAGCTTGAGAAAGGAAGAAAGAAGAAAAAAAAAGGTATTTGTACATGGCAGATTGAGACAAAGCTTCTTAATGGAGTTAAAAAAAAAGCCTTTGGTTGAAGGGCAGCCATGTAAACTAACATTAAAACGATTTATACAGAATCTAAGCCTCGTTTAAAAGAGTGAAGCTGTAGGTGGAGAAAAAGTACATTTAAAAGTACAGTATAAATGATAATTGAACGGCTTTAAAAGGTTAAATTGAAGGTGGTTGAGATACCTTCATGGCGGAAAAAAGATTGCTTTACTCATTAAACTAAAAAGAGGAAGATGAGATAATCTTTGTGTGGTAAAGTAAAAAGTTGTAAAATGTTTAAGTTGCAAAAGGCTTTAAAAGGTTAAATTGAAGGTGGTTAAGATGCCTTCATGACGGAGAAAAAAAGTATAACCCATGAAAATGGGAAGATAATAAGATAAAAGATTTAGATAAAGAAGAGTAAAAATTTGAAGTGGAAAACTTCAAAAGCAGAAGTACAGGAAGGTAAAAAGAGAGAGAGAGAGAAGATGTAGAAAGATAAAAAAGATATAGGAAGATAAAAAAGATGTAGAAAGACAAGAATTTTAAACCCACAAAATAGGAAACAAAAAGAAAACTAGGAGAGAAAAAAGCAACTAAGGGTAAATATAAAAACCTTAGAAGAAAAGTAGAAGATAGAAATAAGATGAAAAATGGTTGAAAATGTCAAGTAAAGGTATTTCAGATAGAAAATGCAAAAGGCTAAGACAGCTATGGTTTAAAACCACATCTAAAAATTATAAGGACTATAATAATTCTAAAAAGTAAGGCAGAATGCTTTTGAAAGACTGAAATTTAAAAGGATCTTAAAGGGGTATATATCCCCCAAAGATAAACTTAAAATAACCCTTTTTTTTACTCTAAACTTTCTAAATTTGGATTCATCAGGACTTAGTGCTGTGGAAAGACATATGTATCCAAAAAATGTACATAAGCCTAAGGTACTTTGGAAAGATAATTCTAACAGGACAATGGAAAGGTCCCGACCCAGTTATTGTCTGGAGTCGGGGTTCCGTTTGTGTGTTCCCACAGGGAGAACAGCAGCCGATTTGGATTCCA
This sequence comes from Ictidomys tridecemlineatus, assembly GCF_052094955.1. Lineage (NCBI taxonomy): Eukaryota > Metazoa > Chordata > Mammalia > Rodentia > Sciuridae > Ictidomys > Ictidomys tridecemlineatus. Next base: position 238,532,298 of record NC_135477.1, on the reverse strand, counting down.
GAGAGGTTAACCAAAACAATTTCTACAGAAAAAGAAGATGATTTGACTCAAATCCATAACAGCTGAATTCCCATCTCCATCCCAGTGCCGGTGAAGACTAAGAAAACCAAACTACAGCTTCTATGATAGCTACCACAGTAAACTGTATAAACTGATGCATCAATGAATATAACTCAACAAGTAATGCTCAATCAAGGACTTGATTTACTTTGGGAAGAAATGGACATATTGACAGACTCTTCCACTTTGAACTGCCTGCAGAACTTGCCTGGACTATATATCAGTTGCATGCATTGTGAACTATCATCTGGTGCAGCGAATTGTGGTACTGCTGGCATATTTTTGCTAATGGTGTCACCAGTGATGCAATTTCCTTGCCAGCGCACCCCATGTTAATTGTGGTAATGCTGGCATCTTTGCTGATGGTGTCACCAGTGATGCAATTTTTCCAAAGGAGTCGTCAATTGGCTTGGTGTCGTGGCATTTCTGTATCTTCCTCCCTTCTACTAGAGATGGTCTAAATTTGGGGGCCAACAGGTGAGGCAAGAACCTCACCCCCCCACTGGCACCAAGGTTAAATTTGGGGGCCAACAGAGGTGAGGCAAGAACCTCACCCCCCCACTGGTGCTTAGGCCTATCCACAAGCATGGCTGAATGCTGGACCGGTAGTCAGTGACGGGTTGATCTGGTTGCAGTGGATTCAACCTAAGACAGGAAACTGACGTGTAAAGGTCAGTTCTCCCATGACGGGTAAGAACCATATGTTGAATTGGACAACCTACCAGGCACGGTCCTAAGCCACATTGCTTGTTGTTTAATTAATCAGAAGGGGGGAGATGCTGAGGGCCATTACCAAGTAGGAATGACGCATCGAAATTTCCTTGCCAAGTGTACCCCATGCTGCTTAGAGGACATTCGATGGACATTGCATGCATGCTTTAATAAGGTGACCTTGCTCAAGGACCAAGGCGGATCCGGGTTTAGAGCTGATCAGGTTTGAGGAAGTAACCGGCTCCTTGAGTTTAAGGCGTTGCCAGTTTAAGATAATGGGTTTTAGGGAAGTTGGAGATTGAAGATTATTGCTGGGATTAGGGTGTTCCTGCTGCTTGTTCCTGTTGAGTTCTCGTGAGATTAAAATGGGATTTGGAGATAGCCTCGTGGAGTAGGTGAATTGTGCGGGAGACGGCAGAACGCGTTTGCCCTTGGACCTATGTGGAGGCGGTGTGAGAGCGGGAATAAAGAATTGCTGTTTGAACCTACAAAGCTGTGAGTGCCTCGTGATTCTGGTGCCAAGCCGAGACATTGGCCCTTGGCAATGTATATTACTTCTCACAATCTTGTAAATGATCTCCTCCTTTGTGATATAAAGAGCTTTAAAATATTGTGTTTTCAAATTTAAGAAAGATCTAATAACTTTTTTAAACTTAAATCACACATTTCAAAGTTAACTTACATGCATGTAAGTTAAATAAAAAACTTTGAATAAAAAGGTTTAAATTTTAAAGCCAGAGAATCAGTCAGAAACTCATCATTTTAATTTAGTAATTAAAGCATATTTCTAGTAATATATGTCACCCCAAGTAATATACATTTGATACAACTTTATACAATATATTTATTGGTTATGAAGAAGCTTCTATTGACACTTTTAATCTCAATATATTGTTTAGAGACTAGGAGGAGGTGTGATGGCGTGTTTACATTTCAGTCCTTGTACTATCTTAAAGAATTATTTTCTGTTTATGTGTAGTTCAAAGTGTGACTCAATCAGTATTGTTATTTGCATTCTTTGTCTTAGTTAAACATGGGTTCAATTCCCTGTATTGATACAGATTCTGGTAAGAAACAGTGTCTTTGTTCCATGGGTTAATCTGGAATAGAGAGGTCCCACATCTGAACATTTTTTTTTTTTTAATTTAGAGAGGTGGAACTTCTCTTGAAACATGTTTTCATTATAATCACATTAATTTTGTTTATCTTAATCACTTTTGAGGACAACAAACATGGCTCATTTTATCTTTTGGCTCCCAATTCTACCATTTACATGTTAAAAATAATTAGAAATTTTGTCAAGTATATTTTTTGATGGCCCTGTTTTATTTATTTATTTATTAATCAATGTTGAGTGGTAAACTTTTAGATCTTTGGATTTGATCATCTTCTAACTCAGTTTTCTATAAAATGTACAGAAATGGAATACCGCTAAAAGCAACAACAAAAAGTTTTGATTTTTTTAATTTTAGAAGTACAGTGAATGTTGATATTTTATATTTGTTCTGCCATTTGAAATGAACCCTGATGGGGAAACATAACTTCTTGTATGTAATATAATTCCTTGGGACAAAATTCACTGGTTTTCTTAATAAGAGCATTCCACCTTGTTACTTCCTACATCATATTGATAAAAATATAATTACTATTTTGCTGAGAGAAAAAGAAAATACTTCTTTGTTTTCATGTGTTAGAAACAAAAACTCCTACTCTGCTTAAATTTAAGAATAGTTGGGGAATTAAATTGAGAAAATTATGCTGTTCTACTGTGTACATGTATGAAGATGTAACAATAAATCATACCATGATATATGATTTTAATGCACTAACAAAACAACACAAAACAAAATTTTAAAAAGATATACCATTAAAATGTTCATTATGACAGAAAAATTGCTTTAGAGGTATTAATTGATGCAATTTGGTATGAAAAACCAGTTTTAATGTAAAAACTAGTAAAGAAATAAAACAATATTATTAGATATTTGTATACCTTCAACTATGTAAGAATTAATATAAAAGCTATTAAAATGAAAATAGTATAACAAAGTGACAAGATTTATAATTAACAAGTAGAAGTAAGTTTTCACAAATAAAATAACAATGATATGTAGTGAACATCAAGACTCACTTTATGACAAACAACTTTTAAAATGTGCCTAGATGTAAAATTCAAAAGAAATATAAAAAGCCTTAAAGCACAGTGAATGTATCTGATGAAATTGCAAAATATGCCCATTTTATTTAGTAGAAAGTTTTAACTTCATAAAAATGTTAATTTCCCCCAAAATAATTCATAAATATAATTCAATTCACATAATATAAAATTAAATAATATATTTTTATGCAATTAACATCTTTTTTGTTTAAAAAACTAGATAATAATGCAATGTTTGAAGCGAGCTCTTCTAGATCTTTAAACTTAGCTTCTAGAATTAGTTGAATAATATTGAACACATATTGGAAGACCAATACATCACAATTAATATACCAAATACAAAAAAAGGAAAACACTAAAATGTGCTGATAAAGGTGACATCAAGGAGATCAAGGAGGATTAACTTTTATACAAACTGATAACTGTTGGGATGACTATAGAACCACATCATATATGTAAGGATAATTCATGAAAATTCTGCCATTTGTAAAAACATGAATGAAAACTGGAGGTCACTATGTTAAAGTCATGCATTTCAGGTGCAGAAAGACAGGGACTGTTTGGTCTCATTCCTATATGGATTCTAAAAAAGCTGATGTCATGGAAGCTGAAAATATGTCAGCAGTTACTATGGCCTGGAGAAAGTAGGAGGTGGGGAGGATGGGGAAATCTTGGCCAATACACACTGATTTAGTCAGAGCAAGAAGTCCAGGAGTGCTGATATACAGTAAGGTGACTGTAGATTACAATAATAATGTACTACGCATTTCAAAATTGCTGGAGGAAAGGATTTGAAAAGTTTTTACCATAAAGAAAAGGTGAATGACTGAAGACATAATGAAAATATAATGTAGTACCCCATTAATATGTTGTTTCAGGTAAAAAATTTAAAAGTTAGAAAAATAAAAAAGATGAAATGATAAATTTTTACAGAGAGAGATATGTTTAACATGATTTAAACATTACATTATATGTACAAGCATTAAAACATCTAATATTAACCACACACAAACACACACACACACACAAGTATATGTATGTGTATATATATATATATATATATATATATATATATATACACACACACACATGATTTTTAAGTTTTTGTGTATCAGTTAAAAGTACATTTAATTTTAACAATCTCCTATTCTGAATAAGAAAAGAAAGATTAAGAAATTTTAGACACATTTTAGAAAGGCTAAGAAAATTTAGACACATTTTAGCTCTTTTCCATGTTACAAGGTAATATCAGCATAGAAGAGGTCCTCTATTTAATCTTTGTTTAAACTCCATCTGTTGACTTCTCATGATTTATCAGGATGTATTCGTATCCCTCACCACATGGTCAGGTCTGATTTGACTTTATAGTCTCTTTTACTGAACTTAATAGGCATAGGTTATTTTCTCAAAAATAAAGAAATGTCCAAAGCACCCCAATTTGAATCAGTCAGGTTTGGCTCTGTTTTTTTTTTTTTTTCCTCTTTTTATTTTCTTTCTGATACTAAGAATTCAACCAAGCAGTACAGCACCATTGAGCTATTCCAAAATTTTGTTGTTATTGTTGTTGTTCAAGTTTGATATAGATCTTAACTTGCCAAAGAAGGTGAACTAGAACTGATAATCCTCTTGGCTCAGTATACAAATCACTGTGACTCTAAGTGTGTATGCACTGTGCCATCATATGGACTAGATTTAACTCTTCCCTCTCTCTCTCTCTCTCTCTCTCTCTCTCTCTCTCTCTCTCTCTCTCTCTCTCTCTCTCTCTCTCTCTCTCTCTCTGAAAGCTGCAGGTTTTCTGAGGATTGAACCAGATTCCTTGAGCAAGCTGGGCAAGTGGCAAATGATCACACTCTGAGCTATATCTACAGACCTAGGTTTGGCTCTTAATAAAGGAACTGAAAAAAACAAGGAACATAAAATTCCTTTTGATAAAAATTCATTAATTTTATACTCCACCATTTTTTTTGCTTAATGCATTTTTCTTTCAATTCTTAAAAATATTTCTCATTTGACCTATTGTTCACATCCTGAGTCATTTAGTTAAAACCCAATTTCAAAAAATTGACTTGTCAAATTTTATTACCAATAGCAAATGAATTATTCAAAGTAAAATTGTGGAAAATTTTTTTTAGCAAATTAGAAAACACAACTACATTGAATGTCTTTCCTTATATAATTGAATCCAAGGAAATAGTATTATGGAAATAACTCCAAAAAGAATAAAAATCCTAATGGGAATCAAAGTCATTCAGTGCAGGGAAATGGATTTGTTATGATGACAATTATAAACAGGATAAAATACATAAGAAGTGAGTGCAACAGAGAAGATAAAATCTTCCTGAGACTCAGGAAAGCCAAAGTAAAATTGAATTGGTAGGCCTTGGCATGGTAGCACATGCTTGTAATCCCAGCGCCTGGAGAGGCTGAGGAAAGGGGATTGCAAGTTCAAAGCCAGCATCAGCAATTTCGCAAGGTCCTAAGCAACTTGGAGAGAACCTGTCTCAAAAAAAAAAAAAAAAATAGAGAGATATAGATATAGATATGTATGTATGTGTGTGTGGTTTTTTTTTGTGTGTATATATATATATATATATATATATATGGCTGTGGATGTGGCTTAGTGGTTAAATGTCTCAGGTTCAATTCCTGGTACAAAAGAAAAAAAGATGGAAATGTTAGGGTACTTAATTTTGCTTTCCTTCCTTGATTAAGGAGGTGACCTTGACTTTACAGAGCTTGATAAAGCACAGAATGTGTTCTTTGCAAATATTGGCTTAAACAAACATAAACAAAAAATGAGATTGTTATTTTAAAACCTTACTTTAATGGCAACATAGCACTGTGTTGTTGTAACTGCACCATGAAGTATTGTCTTCCTTCCAAATCTTGCAGGAACTTGGTATTTTCAGTTATTCATATCTTCATGCCTTATGGAATTAAAAAGTCAGAGAAATTGAGGATGTGGCTCAAGCGGTAGCGAGCTCGCCTGGCATGCATGAGGCCCAGGTTGGATCCTCAGCACCACATACCAACAAAGATGTTGTGTCCGCTGAGAACTAAAAAATAAATATTAAAATTCTCTCTATCTCTCTCCTCTCTCACTCTCTCTTTAAAAAAAAAAAGTCAGAGAAATTTAAGCTCTCACTTTACCTATTATCTTTTCTGCAAAGTCATTTGTTTTTCCAATGAAATTATGCATAAATTAACAGAAATTTCACACAAACTTTGCATACAGCCATCTTCCTAATTTAAAAGCCAACACTAAAGGTACTTCTATATTTAAAAATTTTTATTGTGAAATTTAGTAGGCAGAAAGTAATTTCTATAGTCAAATATAATTATATATTTTAAACTGAGTTATAAAAATTTCAGTTTATGTTGTCAACACATCTCTGTATACTTCCAAAGTTCCTAATAGATCACAGACATCTATAAAATTCACTGAACATAGGTCAAGAAGAATTTAAAAATAATATTAAGATTAAAGTAAGATTATTGAATAAGAGTAGAACACGCTTTTTTCCTATGGGGTACACTTTATATAGGAAACTATTTTAAACTTTAACCTTCCTTTAATATGCTTAACAAACCAGAAGCAACTTACAGCAGCATATGTTGATAGAACAGGGTGAAATATTTCAGGTACATTTTTCTGGAAATAGCCATGGAGATTTTTAAAATCAAAAACCCTTGATGAACTCTGGCAGCTCTCATGTAGACAGATTCCAGGTTTGTATTTTTTAAAACAGTATCTATTTTATTCTGGCAGATATAGGTTTTTGGATGAACTTTGATGGTTAAACACAGTATGAAAGCTCAAATAAAATAAAGAAATCATGGTTCAAAAATCAAGTGAAAGCATAGAGTTAAGTTACTATGGAAGAAGAAAATGGTATAACTTACAGGCATAAAAGAGAGTAAAAATGTACCACTCTCACAGCATCCAGACTGTGTCTTCTAGTTTGTCAATGTTAGCCAATAATACATTGAGGCTTGCATTTTGTGCAGAAAGCTAAAACTGACCTAAAGATATACTGAAGTCTTCAAGAAGATTAATTATGAATTAATATCCACTCATTAAAATACACCTATTTTATTCTGTAAGAGATCAATGAGGGCTACAGGATTTTAAAAACTGGAAAGCTACTTGTGTGTGTGTGTGTGTGTGTGTGTGAGAGAGAGAGATGTGTGTGCGCGCATGTACTTGTGCAAGCACATTTCTATTGAATGTGAAAAGAGAAAACCATATGTAACATCATAATCTTCACGTTTAGAAGTGAGTTAGTTAATTTTGCTCATATAATGCACAAATATAAAAATGTATAGCCTATTTAGCTCTTTCTAAAAAATAAAATATAGAAATTATTAAAAAATAAATGTTAGGAAAAATAGGATTGAAAATTTTTGGAAATTTAAACTTGATCCAATGTGATCTTCAATTATGTTCTTCCATGAAGTCAAATATTTTCATCAGGGGAAGGTACATACTTTGTATTTTGAAAGTGATTAAATTCCTAACATGACTAAACTATAATTTGAAAATGCAAAACTGGAACAAGTGAAAGGCTATTTAGAAGATGAGATAAAAGCACACAAGAATGTATGCAAAGAAGTATTTAAAGTAATTAGAAACACAGTTCTAAATTTATGAAGTGTAGATTATCCAAAAATAGTTTGTTCCTATGCTTCTAAGTGAAGTGGTACTTAGTACCATTTAATTACAACTTAAATCTAGAGAGAATATCCCAAGAGTAGTTATATGTCCATTCTTCTGACGTCATAGGATGATTAAAGGAAGCTTCACAAAATGGTTGTGGCACAGCTGGTCAGAGCCTCCTATTGGGTTAGCTTAAAGCTTTACATGTTTTGTTATTATGATGTGACTCATGAAGGGCTAATGGCTTTTTCGTCCTTTTCAAATGTATCATTGAGGTTAATATCACTTCTCAGAGGACACTGAGAGAAGGCTAGTTACCAGGGCACAACCTTACTCAGTATCACTGTGAAGGCAGTGGTTTCTTTCATTAGTATTTATAATAAATTAGAAATCTGAAATGTTTCTATTGCTCTTTTTTAAGACAGTTAATTTGCACATTCATAATAATAAACTACCATTTTATTTACAGATTTGTCAGAATTGTTTAAAATGCAATGAGCAGTGACCTTCCCTCAGTGGGGCTGGAGATCAAACTTGAAAGCATTTTAATGTCAGGTTTATTTTCCTTATAGATTAGATCATTTGGCTAAGGTTTGATTGCAGAATATGTTCTATTGTTTTTTCCTAAAGTAAAAAGAAAAGCAACATAGCAAATGATGAAGATGATTCTTTTTTAACCAATCAGGACTCCTGCCAAAACTCACCAAAAAAAAAAAAATAAATCTTACTGCTGGAAAGAAGCTAAAATTAGTCCTGCTTCAGAAAATGCAAAGTGAAAGGGCATTTGCATGGAGAAGGTAGTCCTTTTGGATGCAAAATCAAAACTCTCAGGAGAAACTCAAGGCCCAGGAAAGAAAATCAGAGAAAATCAAACAGAAGAAAATCTAAACACACACACACACACACACACACACACACACACACCAAAACCAAAAACAAAACAAAAAGTCTTAGGAATAAAATCAGGCAGGCGAAAATTTGAATTAAAAACAAAACAAAACCATTCTCAAAAAAAGATCTATATAGATTCTTATAAACAAATGCTGTTCTATTTGAATTTTTTAGAAGGACACTTGAAATATTGACATGGAGAAACAGATATTCAGTCAGAATACTGAGTTCAACTTTGGTGAATTTAATAAGATTTTATTCTCCTGAAAATAGAAAACTGGAGGGGGAATGGAGAGCAGTAAATATGGTGGAATGAGATGGACATCATTACCCTAGGTATATGTCTGACTGCATATACAACCAGAGAAATGAAGTTTTGCTACAGTTGTGTACAATGAATCAAATGCATTCTGCTGTTATATATAACTAATTAGAATAAATAAATATATTATTTAAAAAATAGAAAATGCATAGGTTTGCTAAATAAAATGCAAAATAATTAAAAGTCAGATTCTCAAAAAAGAAGCACAATGATCTGAACCCAATATTTTAAAAGCAATTCTGATTCATGTTCTCACATAATTATTATTTGAACAAATACAATTGTGCTTAATAACAAATATAAAGATAATAATGAATTAATACATTCTCACCATATGCCATGTATTTCTCTATGATATCTGATTGCTCTATTCACCTCTTTAAGTCCTTTGTTATATTCTTCTGATACTTTAAGAAGTCAGTAAAAAAAGAAAAAAAACACAAATTTTTGTGAAGGAAATAAACTTTATTTTGTTTGTAGGGGGAATCTATCACACACATAGATAATTTATATTTTTTTATTTTTAAAAATACAACTTTATACAATTTAATGAAACTAAACTCTTCACCTAGGATAGATGACCATCAAGTCCAAAGTGGGGCAAAAAAAAAAAAAAAAAAAATCAAAGTATATATGATGTTTTAAAGAGTGAAGTTACTAAAAACCAAATTAGAAACCACAGTAAAAAATAAACTTGTCTTGGGCTGGGGATGTGCCTCAAGCGGTAGCGCGCTCGCCTGGCATGCGTGCGGCCCGGGTTCGATCCTCAGCACCACATACCAACAAAGATGTTGTGTCCGCCGAGAACTAAAAAATAAATATTAAAAATTCTCTCTCTCTCCTCTCTCACTCTCTCTTTAAAAAAAAAAAAATTAAAAAAAAATAAACTTGTCTTCATCTAATTAAATAATTATTTTCTAAGCGATTTCAAAGATTTGTTGTTTGTTGTTTTCCCTGTTGCCCACTTCTCTTCAAGAAAAACATCATTAAAAATATAAGTTGTTTGATGGTTTTCAAAAGTTGTTTTTGAGTTTGATTTCAATAGTATTTTAATCTCAGGAACATTTATTTCTATGAAAACTATAATAACTATAGATTTCAGATATAAAATTATATAATAGAGAAATATTCTCGGAATCTTGAATACTGAAGTATTACCAGTTCAGACAATATCCCTTAGCTGACATTCTCAATGAAATTAAACATCAAATTAAGAACAAAAACAGAATGCAAATGCACTGGATTATTAACAGGTCTTTGACTCCAACTTAATGGTTCAGTGGACTCTAGTTACCAAAGTGCAACTAGTTACTGGCTTAAAATTGATAACTGGAAATTTTTCTTTTTGCTTTTTGTTCTCCTAGCCCTAAGCCTACAGCCAATTAAAGAACAGAAATTCAGATGGACCAGAATAACAGAATGAGTGAATACAGGGAGGAAAAGTTTACTTTTTTTACCATACAGTATGGAATTTCAGACCTTTGACATCTGGCATCATGAAATTTTGGAGCCAATTACTTTTATTTTCTATAATAATGATTGTTACAAAACAAGGGCCCACAAATACTGTGATAGGTGATATCTCGGTAAATATATTGAAATTACTTTGGACCAAGTTTACGTTCTCAGTGAAACATTTGCAAAACATTAAAAAAATGTAAATATGGAAGGGAGTATCAGATAATTATACATAATATTAAGAAACCTTCCCCAAAATGAAACAAAAAAAAATTTCTGTCCTCTTTCAAATAACATCATTTAATTCCTAATTTACCTTCACTACCATTGTCCTTTATTTTATGCTCAGGAAATATTTTGCATATATCCTTTTGATGTACTTTATGGATGTTAATATTAATCTTGTTCCTTTGTAATTCAGATTATTACCAGATATAACTGAAACTATTAATAAAACCAATTATTCTGTGTATAGTCAATTTCTAATCACTATATACTTAATCTAGCTTTAATTATTAGTGGCACTTAGTTGCCTATCAAACATAATTTTTCATTTTTCTATAAAATGAAATAGCCTTTTTATGTTTAATTTAAATTGTCAATTGGTTTATTTGCCTTATCATCTTACAAGAAATGTATTACCAGGAAGACAACATAGACATAAAGATGGATAAAAAACTGTAAAACATTCTGTTTTGCTTTTGAACTCAAACCTCAAATTATACCAATGATAAACCCAGTAAAAAAGATTTAAATGGATTTTTCTTTGCCACTCAATGTAGTTCATATTATAATAAACTAAATATTGCTCCCCTGTTTGCTGTTATTCAGAGAAACAAGTTCAAAACAGAAAAAAAAACATTTATTCAGCAAAGCACATTGCCATAAATAATGGAAAATATTTGCCAGTTTAGTATTTAACTATATAGACCCATAAAAATATTTTAACCTACACAGAAGATTCTACAAATGCTCTTTGCTGAAACTTATTTTCACTTATTATCATTGCCACTTTCTTAAGTGCCACTGGAAGATGAATCATATCTCATGTATTTTCAGATGAATAATTCTATATGATAAGGGAAAAATCACACCTAACATATCACATATAGATTATTGTTGTTAGAATTTCTCTAGACATAAATAGAATGATCTATTTATCATAAGGTAAAAATACATCTTTATATACTCTATCGCCATCTAGCTCACTGTCTAGGTATTTACTTCTATACATACATGTATATATGAGTATATATGTATTTTGTGTGTATGTACAGAAATTTGTTACATATTCCAAAAATCATGCCATTAATAAATACCACGTATTATAAAAATCAAGATTTATGTTATATACTTATTCAAGTAGAACTACATTTGCAGCTGGTGCTCATTAAATTTAATTTTTAATCATAATCACTTTTATCAGTAAAATGCATATTTTCATTTCTTCAGAAGAAACAAAGTATTTTAAAAATGACAACATTAATGATATATTGGGCTTTCCCATTTTACAAGTAGTATTGACCACCACTTTGGACTGAAGATGCTTCACAAAATCTTGAAGGAAAACATAAATGTTTTTAACTTTCATAATCAAAAGAATCTCAACAATATTTTTGGCTGCTTTCCTGAAAACTCAAATATGTACATACTTACATGGTAATTTTCAAAACTAAAGAATTTTCACATTTTTAAAAGTTTCATATATACTATGATGCTTGGGACCATCAAACAACACACACACACACACACACACACACAAATAACATGCAGATGCACTTAAGCTACAGAAAACTGCTCACTTGGGCTGGGGATATAGCTAAGTGATAAAGCACTTGGCTGGCATATGTAAGGTGCTGGTATTGTTTCTTGGTGTTACATATAAATTAATAAAATAAAAATCCATCAACAGCTAAAAAAAATAATGTAAAATAAATGAGTAACTGCTCACGTGCCATGACACAAATCAGGACATGTGGTAAGTCCACATTTAAGGCAGAAGAAAAGTGTAATGCACCCCAGTGGACATGCAAAACTGCATGAATATTAAAAAAATACATATATGTGCACAATCAAAATGAATCTTTTTTTTTTTAAATCTCTCTTTTTTTAATATTTATTTTTTAGTTCTTGGCGGACACAACATCTTTGTTGGTATGTGGTGCTGAGGATCGAACCCGGACCGCACGCATGCCAGGCGAGCGCTCTACCGCTTGAGCCACATCCCAGCCCCTCAAAATGAATCTTAGCTTAAGATTTGATGTGTACATTTTTCCAGTAAAAATTGAACAATTTTGTTAATAAACTCATACCAGTTTTAGATTTATAGAATTTTTGTGATAGAATGAAGTTAACATATTGCACATACCCAGTCTCCACTATTATTAAAATCATCTAGATCAGTATGGTGCAAATATCACAACTAATATCAATATATTGTTATTAGCTGAAGTTCATAACTTTCTTAGATTTCCTCTAATGTTATTTCTCTGTTTCAGGATACCACCTTACATTTAGACTCATCTTGGTTATGACATTTTCTCAGATGTTGCTAATTTTGATGACTTTGGCAATCTTCAGTATAGCTATAGCTTTTGACATTATACTCCTTAATTGATGTTTTTTTTTTTATATTTTTCTCATGATTTGATTGGGCTTCGGGAAGGAAGACCCCAGAGTATCCCATTGTATCAAGGGTACATACTCTCAATAGAATGTGACTTTTGATGCCAATTTTGAGGTCAAGTCTCTCTTTTTTTTTCCTCCATGCCATACTGTTCTACTTTGAAGGAATTCACATTGATAAGCCCATGCATAAGCAGTGGGGAGATGTGTTCTATCTCCTTACAGTCAGCACATTGACAGAAATGGTTTTAAAGTCTTCTGCATGGTAAATAAATATATTTTCTTTATTTATTCAAACATTTCTTTATATCAACATGGATTTTTGGATATTTAGTCAATTCGTAGATATTTACTTGCAACCAATAAGCTAATGCTACTTTATTGTCTTGCTCAAATTTTTTCCAGCACTTTGAATCTTCCATCACTTTCATGTATTCTCATCATTGTGTGTGTGTGTGTGTGTGTGAGAGAGAGAGAGAGAGAGAGAGAGAGAGAGAGAGAGAGAGAGAGAGAGAGAGAGAGAGGAGGTGGAGGACATCCAGACTCTTTGAGGAAGTAAGTGTCTGTGCTCATCTTACACTCTTTCTTCTTCATTTCCAGAATCAGACATTTCTCCAAACAGCCAAGTGTCATTTGAGGGAAACTGCTATTATAAACCAAATTTTGGCACTTTGTATGATTGCCGCTGCTGGGATTTTGTTCATTTGAACTATTTTAAATTATAAAGACACAAGTATCCCATGTAAATTGGACAGATAAATATAAAATTTACTGACTAATGCAAATATAATTACTTTTAACAGATTGCGCTTTACATAGTGTCAAAGTAAGCCAACTTTGGAACACTCCTCAGGAAAATTATGAGAAGAATAATTTTGGATATATTTCTAGTAAACGTACAATTTTCCATGTACATTTTAATGTGTGTTTATTGTTATATACCCCTCAGTATAGAGTTTGGGTTAATATTTTGCCTGAATTAACCCCTGATTTCTTTATATATAAAAAATTCAACAATGAGAGCAACTATGAACAGAGCAGGGAGGAAGAGTAGGAAGAAAAGATTAATATTAAACAGAGACAAGAGATGGAAGGGAAAGGGAGAGAAAAGGGAAATTGCATGGAAATGAAGGGAGACCCTCATTGCTATACAAAATTACATATAAGAGGTTGTGAGGGGAATGGGAAAATAAACAAGGAGGGAAATGAATTACAGTAGATGGGGTAGAGAGAGAAGATGTGAGGGAAGGGGAGGGGGGAAAATAGGGGATAGGAAAGGTGGCAGAATACAACAGTTACTAATAGGGCATTATGTAATATTGTGGATGTGTAACCGACGTGATTCTGCAATCTGCATTTGGGGTAAAAATTGGGAGTTCATAACCCACTTCAATCTAATGTATGAAATATGATGTCAAGAGCTTTGTAATGTTGTGAATAACCAATAAAAATAAAAATAAAAAATAAATAAAAAATAAAAAATACATTCGTTATTTTACCTTATAAATAACTTATATAAGGATAAAAATAAATATAAATGTAAATGTAATTTTATATTATGAATTACATAATTCAGTCTTTGGCACTTATTAAGAATTTGTCAACAATCAATAATGCTGACAATTATGTTATAAGTTGTATGCGTCTATAAAGAGCACAAAAATTGGGGTTTTTCTTTTATCATCAACACCCTGTATTGTAGCTAAGCACCTTCAAACTTCTCCTTCTATCTTCCTAGGCCAATCCCTGATTACGGCTTAAGAAAAGGAAGTCAAACACACTGACTAATATGAATTTACTTCTGAATAATTCTCTGTAATCTTGGATTTTATTCTAATCATTGTTCTTTGCTTCTTTCACACTCTGTACCTTAAAATAAGAGTTTTATAATTCTTCATTTCTTAATTGTTAATGGCAGGAATGACAGCCTGCTGAAATCCAATACTCTCTCTAACAGGAAATATAAAACTAATAGCACTACCTCAAACCACTACTAATAAAAGCCATACATACATTTATCCATTCCAATATACCGTTAGGGGAGATTTGTCAGTGTGACCTAACATGGCATCAGGCTTTATTACCACTGTTATCAAAGGGATTTGATATGGACATCATATTCTCATCTTGCCAGAAAAAGTATAAGCACGTCAACTATATATAGTCAGGACTTTATTAGAAAAAGAGTGATCTACTGAGGTTGTAGTACAAAATTGTTTTCTATTCTTGATTCTACCATTAAGTTGCCACTCAACCTTGGAGAAAATCACTATGTTCCTCTCAACTTCAATTTTCTCATTTCTAAAAGTAGGATAATGCTCATGTTGGGATGAAGTTTGATGACGTGTAAGATGACTGCATAAGGAACACCTTAAATAGAACAGCAGATTCCAGGCATTCACTGTGAACTGTGCCCCCACACCACAGTGAAACTTGTAGTCCTGCAGATTTTAATACCTAGCTTCTCTTCTATTTTAGATTAATTTTCACATTAATACATGAAATGCTTATGAATAAAAGTAATATTTTCTCAAGTTCACTAATATACTATGTGAAACTAAGAGAATAAAAAATAGTTCACTAAGTAAAGACACAAATATTATTTGAATTTTTTTCAATAATTTATCTTGGAAAATTTTAAATAATATGATAAAAATTTATGGGTAATAATAACAAAAACAAAGAGAGTATCTTATAATTTTATCTCTTAAAAAAAGATGGTAACTTAAATTGACACAGAACAAATGACCAGAATTTTTACTCAGACTTTTTGAAATGTATAAATGGCTATGCCTAACCATGCCTCTCTTACTGCAAATTTATACCAAATGAATAGAATAATGATTGTAGTTCCTCTAGTATATTGACAAATTATAAACACAAGCAAGAAGAACTCTGAAGATCAATTTCTGATTTTTTTTCTAATTTCTGAGAGCAAAGGCATATTTCTGTGAGTTAGAAATAATTTGAACTTCATCAATACATTTCCAAATTTTGTAACATTGAGCATAAAATTTTGACAAGCACCAATAATATTCTAATATTAATTTATTGAATACAAATGTTAGAAGCATAGCAGTTATACATTGTGTGAAAAGAAATACCTTCTACAGGCTATTAGCTGAAGCTTTCATTAAATGCTGCAAGATGACCCTGCTGGATGCAATACAGATCCAAGAGAGTTTACTCTACTATATACTTGAATGTATGCACTATAGATTTGAAGAAGTTTAGTCAGTGTTTTTGCCTGGATGTTTGAGGTTTAGATAAATTCTGTCTGGGACTGTTTTTCCTTTCACTATTGAGTAAATTTGGATATAAGGAGGGAAATGAGAAACAATTCAGGCCAATATTTAGCTAGAGTTAAGGGGAAATTTTCACACTTTTAACATTCATTAAATTATATAGTACTTATGATTGGAGGTAATGGAGAAAATTATAGTCTCATTTGTGACTCAGTTTTTTATTTTCAGTAACATGTACTGTTTTTAATCATATAATAGAGTGATCACTCCAGGATGGATGCAGGAGGCAGTGAATTCAGAGAACAATATTGTGAGCCATTATTAGGAAAGACTGAGAACTCCAAAAGGAATACACTGAAATTTAATTCATCTCTTGAGTCTCACACCATGTTAACTTTAATGTGTTATAACATTTTAATAAAAATACATGAAGATGATATTAGTTGTGGGTTTATTATTAGATCCCTTATATACTTAATTTTTTGGTTTCTTTTTCATGATAAAATGATTTTGTCAAATGCCACTTTTTTATTTATTGCTATAATCTTGATTTGGTGTATGCTTCATTCTGTTAATGTGCTACATCACAATTATTGATATTCATAGGCTGAAGAATTCTTTCATCCCAAGAATAAACTCATCACATTATGGTGTATGAGCCTTACACATGTTGTTAAATTAGGTTTGCTAGTATTTTGTTGAATTTATTTACTTTTTTGTAGTGGGGATTGAACTCAGGGACGCTTTACCACTAAGCCACATCCCCAGCTCTATTTTGTATTTTATTAGAGATGAACTCATACTGAGTTGCTTAGCACCTCCTGTTGCTGAGGCTGGCTTTGAGCTTGGGATCCTCCTTCCTCAGACTCCAGAAATACTGGGATTACAGCACGCACCACTGTGCCCAGCAGAGTTTTTTGCATCTAGGTTTATCAAAGATATTGGTGTGTGAGAGTGTGTGTGTGTGTGTGTGTGTGTGTTTTCTCTTATAGGATCTCTACCTGGCTTTTGTGTCAAGGCAATGCTGGCCTCATTAATAAAATGTGAGATCTTCATTCCTCTTCATATTTGTTGTTGTTGTTGTTGTTGTTGTTTTTGGAAGAGTTTGAGATTGTTGACATTATTTCTTCTTTAAGTGTTTAGTAGAACTCACCCATGAAGACATAAAATCCTGGAATCGTTATTGGAAGATTTTTTGATTACTGCCTCAATCTCCTTTTTCAATATTGGTCTCCTTGGCTTTTCTGTGCATACATATTCATCTTGACAGAATAATCAACAAACCATGCCAGCACAGGGTCAACCAGTTGCCAGGGATAGCTGGTAGGCCTGAGGCTTGTGTCCTCAGCAAATTCAGCTGCTTACTTAACTATCTTCTTCCACATGGAGGTTATTTCTGTGCTGAGAGGGTTTGGAAGAGACATGATATAAATAATTTAAAGCTATAGGAGACTATCATATTTACTAAATTGTTATCTTATTTCTATGCTCCACTCATGTGATACGATTTTTCACCTGATTCCTTAGTTTTTGTGAGTGTATTTTTATGCATGGAAGATATTTCAAATTGGTATCTCTATGAGGAAGTAAGTACTCAACTCATACCCTCTTAATGTTTGTTCTCATTGCTCTAAAACTTTAAATTGAATAAGGGCTACTTAAATCAAAGTTTCTGTTGATCTTTAAATTTTTAGACATGACAAAGTTTTGTCTTCGTTTAAGTGTTATAAGAATAGACTAAAACACATATTAATAGATATGTTTTCTGAAAGATAGAAATGCAAAATTTATGAGATAAAAGAGTAACTACATCAAATGATGTGATGCACATGTTAGAAAAGTTTAAAGAATGAAAATAAATAAACCAGAGAGTTAATGCTTGCATGGTACAAGTTTAAAGATGTTAGTAAGATTTCTTTGTTTTCTAATCACTTCAAAAATTATGAACTTTAAAGTGCATTGAAAGGTAGTTCAACACTAACAACCACAATAAAAAAGTGTGTGTGTGTGTGTGTGTGTGTGTGTGTGTGTGTGTGTGTAAAGTCCCTCAGAATTTATCATCACTGACCAGCAAAAAATTCAAACAGCTCCAGTTGGCAATCCCTGCAGATGCTCCAAGAGGAATTAATGTTATGAACAGAGCTGCGCCTTGTGGTTTCACTTGATGTATATTTTATTCCTTTCCATTGAGTTGAGCAAATGACTCTACAGTATGAAAAGATAGCTACAGTCAGAACTTGAGATAAAGACAGAATAATGACAGAGAGAGACAAGAGAAAATTAGAGACTAATGTACAGAAAGGGGGAGATGGGAAAGCCTGAGAGGGTTTCATGCTGCTATGTCTAGTACCATGGCCATTAATGGCACTTCAATAAACTAAAATTGAAATTTAGAAAAGTCATCCTCTTAGCAATTATTAAAATAACATAAAATGAGGAAGGAAATCATTTTAATAAACTTGCCAGCCACATTTTCAGTGCACAGTAGTCACGCATGCATAGTTGCTAGCTTATTCAACAATGAAAGCTATCTATGTCCCTTGTTGCAGAAAGGTCTCATACAGAGAGTGAATACAGAAAGACACAGAGAAACAAAGAACCCATGGGCATCGGATAATCAGAGGCCCAAATTGAATAATGAAAGAAAAAGAGAGAATACAAAAAATGCTTCCAAAATTTTATTTTATATCTTTAAGAAAACAATTAGAACAGAATATAGGGATAATTGGTGTAGGAAAAGTATGATGCTCAAAATAATGTGAGTGGTTTGAGCCTTTAGAAAAAAACATACTATTAGCCCAGTGGCATAATATCCACTCTTTAACAAATGACCAAAAAGAGGGTTGAAGGAATTACAGTCTAAGCCTGCAGGTTTTTATTGCTTCCAGTTAACATTTCAAAAGCACACATGATTTTAAAATTTCAGATTTTCTTAGCCTTCTTCTCTTCATTTGTAAATGAAATAGAACTATTGCCTTATTAAGGCAGAAAGCAATGGGTGGTGTGAAAAAGAAAGAGAGCAGGAGAAAACCATAGCCGAGATAAAAAAGTTTAAATCTTTCTGTGAAATTTTTAGAATAACTTGAAGTTCTAATCTTTTCAACTTTTTCCTTTTTTTTCTTTTTTGCCAAAAGGTGGAATGTGAATATTATAGCCAATACAGGTTATTTTTATATTTTAAAAAATTCAAGTGTTAAGACAGTTATAGAAATGAAAGACAATCATTTCCTTGGAAGAAGTGCAGATTCTGTGTGAACGGGCTGCACAGTGGAAAAAATGAGGTAGGTAAAAAGACAACATTTCCTCTGCAACAGGCACCTTCCTGTTTCACTCTATTTTCCCTCTTTGCTTGTAATCAGCTCTAAACGTCAATTATATTCCCAAGTATGATAGAACAAACTTCTGGATTCTGACATGTATCTTAAGGGTCTTCTAGATTGCTCTGCTTAGGTTGATGATTTGAAAACTCGCCACATTATTTTCTTCGTATATAGCTGCTTTTCTTGTCCGTTCCTATTAATGATAGCTCCTCTAGTCATTTCTCTAATTGGGATCAGTGTCTCTCACTGCTGTATCCACGTCCACAGAAATTTATGGATGTGGGATCATCAGCAGTTCCATTTCAAAATTTAGCATCTTGTTCTGTATCACCATCTGAACTGCCTGTGTCCCCTAGTCGGCAAGCTACCTGAAGTAGAGAATTTCTTAGTGAATTACTTTTTCCATTTCCATTCCTCACACAGTTCTTGGCATAAAAGCATACTTAGAACATTCCCTGATTGACTGACAGAAGTCAGTCTAAGTAAATACTACAAAAGCATATTTAATAAATACTTGATATATGTTAGACACTAGTGAACACATTAGTTACATAAATTGTGACTAAGCATCTGCAATCTTTTGAGTTATCCATTATTAACCCCATATGATAAGTGGTAGAACATATAAGATAATGTTAGATCCTCTAGTCATTTCTCTAATTGGGATCAGTGCCTCTCATTGCTGTGTCCATGTCCACAGAAATTTATGGTCGTGAATAAATTACCTAAAATAATACAAGTGTGAAATGACAAGTTTTTCAAAGATACTGTCATTGGAATTATTGAAAAGGCTTTTCAGAAAAAAAAAAGCTTCACACAAACTATACAAAAGAATAAATTCTTATAATTTAGCTTGTCACACACCTTACTCTATTATAAATGGTAAGGAATAGAAAAAAGTGAAATAAAATATCCTATTTAATATACATATAATAAATAAATTAACAAATGTCCACACACATGATAATAGTGATTTAGTAGTAAAAATGAACTTATTTATTTAGAGATAAATGATAACACAATATTTGGTCTCCAGTGTGATGGTGGTATTGGAGTAGAATTTTTTAAGCTGTGATTATTGTAAAGTAATTAAATTAGGTGTACACCACCCCTGGAAGGGATTAATGCAACTATGGAGGGCTGGATTAGCTCAGGATACTATGAGTTGCTTCAGGAAAGCCTGGAACCTCCCTAAAATCCTCTTCTCAGTGGGCTGCTCATTCTCAATTGTGCTCCTGCAACCATGAGGCCATTTACCATGAGGTCCTGGTCATACCTACATAAATGTCAGCAATGTACTCTTGAGCATCTGGAACTGGGAGCTAAATATACTTGTTTTTTTTTTTTATAAATTATTTACATTCAGGTAATCTGTGATAGCAACAGAAAATAGACCAAGGAAATTGAAATCATGAAAGTCTAGATATTTAGAAAGTTAAAGTAGAATACAGAAAAACAGAAATTATATAAGAACAACAGAGTAACATTGTTTCATGTGGAATTTTAAAAAGTGACACTTGAAAGCAGAAACGATTCATCATAACCAGTCAAATTCAATAATAGAAAAAAAAATTATATTGATTTTGTTGTTGTTGTTACCAGGGATTGAACCTAGGGGCACTTAACCATTAAGCCACATCCCCAGCCATTTTTGTACTTTATTTAGAGACAAGGTCTCCCTGAGTTGCTTAAGGCCTTGCTTAGTTGCTGAGGCTGGCTTTGAATTCAAGATTGCCTTGCCTTGACCTCCCAGGCTGCTGGGATTACAGTTGTGCACCTAGGTTACATTGTTTCCACAAACAGATCTAGGGTTAGAATTTTTGAGAATTAAAAGGACTGATATTCCACATAATGAAAATCATAAATGTGGTCTACTTCAAGCCTTAGTTATCATGAAATTCAAATAACTTAAAAAAGTTTTGTGTATCAAGATCATATAAATATACCTAATTTTCTTAGTAATAACTGTAACGTTCATAGCAGAATGCCCTTTCGGTAGTTTTTATTTAATGTTTTTTTTTTTTTTTATCTATATCATATTCAGTATATGTTGAACAAAATTTGGTCGTTCACACTATCATCTATTGTTTAACCCCAGTTTATTGCATATGAATTTTTCATCTAGAAATGTTCTAGGGCTTCAAAAATAAAGAAGGTCAAAAATAAAGAAGGTGACACCACAATGGGAACACCTTGTGGAAAGCATCTGGATGTTAATCACAGGAAACAGCTGAATTGCTGCATGAGTACAGGTGAGCTCTACTTCAACCTGCTTATAATACCAATTGGTAGGAGTAGGTCTGGGTTCTGGGCAGGGAAAAAGAGACAAGCAGGAAGTTTAAGAGGAGGAGAGCAAGAGACAGACTGCTGAGATATTTTCCCCTGGTCCTGCCCTTTACTGCTGGGTGAACTTGAGTAAGTCATTTAACTTTCTCCTCATTCTGATTCCTCATTTTGACAAGTTGGATACAGATAGTACTTTGCTAATCTCTTTTTCAAGAATTATACGGGTTAATATGTAGAAAGACCTAGAAATATTCTAGCACATGCTGAATACTCAATATCGTTGCTATTGCAATTTGTCTGTGATATGATCCTCATGATCATGATGCATTTTGCTTACTGAAGACACCGTGTAATTCGGGATTAGCATTGAGATACTTCACTGTTTCCCTTCATTTCAATAAAACTGTAGTCTAGAATAAAGTAATCCTGGGGGAAATAAGTGTAATGTACAAATATACAAGGAAGTCTTAGGTCAAAAACATATGCAATTATAACCTATTATAATCAGATTAAATGACACATCAATACACAAAATTAACAGTGTAGATTTTATAAACTTTGAGAGTTCAATGGACTGATATTTTTATAATCATGAAATTACATTTTACCCAAGTATTTTGCCAAAGAAGAACTGGTTCTCATTTTATTTCTAAGAAAGAACACCACAGAAGTGTACCTGGGAATTAATATAACTTCTGCAATCTGTTATTTCTACTGTCATCATAGCAAGATATCAAAACCCCACAATATTTTCTTTGTTTAAAATTTGTTTAGTGCTACCGATATGCAGTTTACATCACAGTATTGGGTAGGAGTCCAATTAGATAAAAGACTATGACAGCATCAGTTAAACACATTTTTAAAACAATAAATCAAGTCACTCTGAAGCAAAGATGCAAAGCAATTTGGAAATAGTTATTTGATGTCTTAGGTACTCTGTCAGTAACCAACACATTCCATCTTGTTTATCTACTGAATACATCAAAGTGAACTGGTACCTTCTAAAACTATTTTTCTTCAGATCCAGTATTACTCATTTTTTCCACTGAGGAGTTTGTTTGCTGTAATAACTTGTTTAGTACAGATACAGTGTTGCCACATCTGGGATTTTGGATTATTCCAGGTGTGTAACTGCTCTATAAAACACTAACAGCCCAGGGAATTGCAGGAACTTCTGAAAAAAACAATTTGAATTATTCAGCCTGAAAATGTTCTTGCATATCAGACAAGTAGATTTTGGCAAAAGGAACCAAGAGGATTATGTACTATATTTGCATGTATTTGAATGCAGGCAGACTGGGAACTTTCCATACTATTCATATGATAATGAAATGTTTGCTCCCCAAAGACAGTAGGGAAATCTGCCACCACCCACTTTTTAATGCACTTTGCTTTATGCACATAACTTCATTTTTTTTGATACTAGACACACAACTCCCAGTCATCCCTTACAGAGTTCAACCCTGGGGAATGTGAAAAAAACAAGAAACTTGTGCTTTTGCTTTAAAAAATTACCTATTTTTATTTTGCATGTATCTTCCACCTTTTCATTTGTTTACAAACACAGACATGAATATTTGTGCACAACTGATTTACCATTCTTTTAAGAGAGATAATTATTCCTAGATCAACAGCTTGTAAGGACTAAGGGAACTGCTTTTAAATATGCTTTTAAATAGGCAAAGCAAATAACATAATATTTAAGAGAAAAAAAGAATTAAAAGTGAAAACTTTTAATGAAGATGATAAAATGTATATATTCACATATAGAGCATCCTATAGAATCCTTATCAAAATCACTGCTTTCTCTCATATATATTTTCATTTACTCTCAAAAACATCACAACTTACCTAACCAAAGAATAACATTTAAACTTTGGAAAAATAAGTGATTTCTTAATTGTTTTATTTAATTTACTTCTGTTAAACATTTCTAGAAAATAATAAAAAAATTCTACTAAAATACAACATTTGTAAAATTCAGAGCGCTGATAACTAAGTCAGCCAATAAGACAGTTTTATACTAAAAAGTTCTAAAGACACAGAAAAGGAATCTCATAATGATAAGAGGAATAGTGGAATAACAAATTATGTTTATGTAACTCTTGATCTTTTTTATTTTCTGGAAACTATTTTTCCACATGAGATTCTAGGAACTCTCCTTTCATTTTCATTTTAACTTCATGTTTAACTGTGGGGCTCTCCATATTAGAATAGGTTCACATCATTTTTTATTCATAAGTTATTAATCCAGAGATGAGAATCTAACACAGTATATACAAATAAATACTTCTTTGCATAATGAATTAACACTTTCAGATTCCACCTGTGATTTGTGTTCTCTAATACAATGGACACTTCAACCTTGGAATTATGGATACAGGCTATTTTATAATATGGGAATCTGAAAAAGGAAGAAATTGTTATTTGATTGCTGAGAAAAGGTATGTAGGTATGTGAAAGAATGGTTAATAACAGAAAGAGTTTGAAAGAAATAAAATCTCTTTGGTTTAGAAGTTTGAATTTCCTGAATTATTTAGAATACTAAACTTTACTCATTTTATATTTATTTTTATTTTTATTTTTATTTTTTTGGTACCAGGGATTAAAATCAGAGGTGCTTAACCATTAAGCTACATCTCCAACTCTTTTAATTTTTTTTAGACAGGGTCTCACTAAGTTACTTGGGGCCTCACTAAGTTGCTGAGGTTAGCTTTGAGTTTGGGATTTACTTTCCTCAGCCTCCTGAGTCTCTGGGATTACCGGTGTTCACCACCATGCCCAGCAACTTTACTCATTTTAAATTATATATTGAGTTGACATCTTGTTACCTATTTTAAAAGAGTTCTTAAAAGCACATTAAAATGTTTTTCAAAGTTTCAGAGAAAAAATAACAGTGCCAAAGGCATAAAAAGTGATACGATGGATTAACATAATTTATACAGATATTTTATTTGGAATAAATCAATGTATTATACTAGACAAAAAAAAAAAAAATGATGCCTTTCCAGTGCCTGTAACCATTGATCTCTTAAAGGTGTGATTATGTAGTAGTCACACTTTCCTTCCAAAACCATGTCCTAAATTTGTGGATCCTTTACTATAGGACCCTGTCTAGTAACATTTTAAGACAGAATAGGCTGTGAATTAAGACACACATAAAGCATTACATCACAAGAGGCTGCAAAACACTGGATAGAAAGATAATACAGTCAAAAGTCTAGAATGACAAAATGATGCTGATATTCTATGGACAAGTAGCTGTGGAGCTGACAATTAAGGATTGGTAATAATATTATCATAAACCAACAGAATAAGTGCATGCAAAATGGGTATAGAAAATTAGAGTTAGAATTTTGGAAATCTTGTCTTTTTGAGATATGAATGCAGAGGAAGTTACTAACCAGGCACATGCTGAAATAAAATTACAGGAACTATTGACAGTTTTGCTTTTGTTTTGCCATTGTATATTTTCTTCTCTTCCTTGGATATTGCCAAATATTTAAAATTCACTTATATATTTTTATTCTTTTGATAGTACTGGGGACTGGACCGAGGGCCTGGCATATGCTAGGCAAGAGCTGAATCATTCAGCTATATTCCCAGCTAAAATTCCCTTCAGATAAACTCAACCAACAAAGTATTCTTCAGTTGACTCCATCAAAGTATTGCTTGTGTATCCATTGCACTTCAATACCTCACTTCTCTGAAATTTTCTGGTTTCTTTCAATTCCAATAATTTTATCACATTTAACTTGAAGTTAATTTAGATGTAATATGGTAGATAAATAATTCTATTTTTCCTGTATTGTTGAATGCATATGTGTTAATTAATCTAATTTAAATTCATTCCACCCACCTATTCATCTACTTAGCCTATTTATTTGAAAATTTCTATTTTTCTCCATTAACATTTAGTTCCTTATAAAAGTATATTTTTTCTTAATTCTTATATCTGATTGTAATAAAATTTTATTGCATAAGATTTTATTTTGGAGTGCATAAGCTGGTAAAAATTATTTTTAATGTTGGAGTATCAAAATGTTGTAAAAATATCCTAAGTTTGGAAGACCAATTCACTGTTTACAGAATTTTCCATTAACAATTACTTTTTAGGGCTAGGATGTGGCTCAAGCGGTAGCGTACTCGCCTGGCATGCGTGCTGCCCGGGTTCGATCTCAGCACCACATACAAAGATGTTGTGTCCACCGAAAACTAAAAAATAAAAATTAAAATTCTCTCTCTCTCTCTCTCTCTCTCTTAAAAAAAAAAAAACAATTACTTTTTATTCTGCTGTAATGATATAATTCCATTTTCCCTTTGATTCAATAGATTCAGCTGATAACTCAGCTGTCAATTTTACTGATTCTTTATTAAAAAGTCTGCTTTTTAACCTCGTATTTTTTTTAAAAAAAAGTTATTATTTTAATTCAAAATATTTATCCTATTGTTAATGCATGCCATTTTATTTATATTTTTCCTCTTGTTTTTTACAAAGTTTTTTAAATGTATGTTTTGGTATCGTATTCAAAAAAGTTAATGCCTCTATCAAATTTCACAAACTCTTTCTTTTTATTTTCTGAGATACGTTACATGCAGGTTAATCATTTCCATGGCATTGCAGTTATTATAATATTTCTTTGGTTTCTTTACTCTTATTCTCTGTTTGACTTTTAATATTTTGTTCTAGTAGACTTAAATACTGATGGGATTACAAATAAGGAATCTAATAAATTTGAATAGACACACACCCACATGAAGAAAAAGCAATAAAGACAAAGTAGAACAGAAAGGAAAAAGGGAGTAAGAAAGAAAAGCAGAACAAACCATTTTCAGTATGCTACAATATCAAATACCCTAGCCTATATTCAACTAGTTTCCCAGAGTAACAGTAATTGGAATATGATGTCAAAGATATTTGACAATATAAGGAATGGGGCCAGGAGTGATGGCACATACCTGTGATTTCAGCAGCTCTAGAGATTTAGACAAAAGGATTGAGAGTTCAAAGCCAACCCTCATAGAATTAATGTTCTAAGCAACTCAGAGAGATACTGTGTCTAAATAAAATTTAAAAAAAATAGGGCTGGGGATGTGGCTAAGTGGTCGATTGCTTTTGAGTTCAATTCCTGGTACCCAATTAAAAAAGAAAAGAAACAAAATGAATATAATATCTTAACAGAGAAAAGATATTAATTATATCCAAGGAATCCAAGCAACCCTCAAGTAAATGATATTCAAATGAAATCTTACTTAGCATGTTACAGCTGAATTGTTTAACCCCCACCCCACCCCTGCAATGTAAAATCTTAAGTGGCAAGGGGAAAGTAATTATTGCATCAAAGAAAATAACACAGAGAATGACTAATGAATTATGAGCACCAAAAAAAAAAAAAGAAAAAAATCTAAGCTAAAATTTTACATTCAATAAAAGAATGTTTTAATTTTTAACAGGTTTATGTTTTATTCAGGAAAACTCATTGCAAAAAATGGTAAAAGATGTTTGTTTTTAAGTTGAAGATTAAAGCTAATTGATAGAAAGTTAAACTTACACTAGGTAATGAATTACTCCAAGAGAGGACTGTACCAAGGAAAATATAAAATGTTATTTTTGTATTTATATTTTGTATTTACAGTTTAAAAATTATTAGAAAGCTGATTATTTTTAAATAAAAAAATACATTTAAAAAATTAAATTAAAAGAAAAAGTAAAATATTAGACAGGAAGTCATGAAAATTTGGCAATAAATATAGACATCCACTATTATTAGTGTCCAATAATTATTACAATATACAATAATATCACTTGCATTTTAAAATATCCAGAACAAGAAAAAAATTGTAAAAAAATTCATAAAGGGCACATTATAAGAAAGAATGTATATATCACAAAGAATATAAATAAAGAATAAATGGAATATATAAAAACCACATACCATGTCAGGAGACTTAAACATATCACTTATTAATTTCACAGTTGAATTATTTTTCAATTTAAAAAGAAAGATGTTGGACCTCATGAACAAGGAAGAACACATTAACACATTATATGTTGGATATAAGAAACATATAAATACAAAGTCAGGTTGAAAATAAAATATTTGAAAAATAATATATTATGCAACAATGATAAGTAGGCTAGAAACCTTTATTAATATCCAATGAGGCAAATTTAAAGTAACTTTATTAATAGAGTAACAATATACTACTACACTTTTCTTAGATTGGACAAAATCCAGAACATTAACCACATCAAATGCTGGTGGGGATTTGGAGCAACTGAAAATCTTACCCATGGCTTGTGGGAATATAAAATAGTATAGCTACTTTGAAATTCTCTAAAAGTTTGTCCATTTCTCTAAAATTAAGCATAATCTTATCATATAATCTAGCAATCACACTCCTTGAGTACATTTCCTGACCCAGGTTTGTTCACAGCACACTTGATTCTTTTGTGGAGATTGATTTTTGTTTTCTATCTAATCATGCAGTCTTATTTTTTTAACCTAAAGAATTACATTTTAAGTTTCTTTAGTACAATTCTTCTTGTGACAAATTTTATGCTGTTTCATATGGCATGAAAATACATGCTTGTTTTCAGTTGAAATAATATCAGGGGTAGGGAGAAATCCAAGATGGTGGGCTAGAGGGAGGCAGTATTCTGTGTCACTCTGAGACCTGGAATTCAAGTAATGGGATTATAGTTTCTCTGAGTTCTTGGAGGACCCACAACATTTGCTCCCCACACATGAATTCTGGCTGCCTTGCTGCAAATGGCCTCAGCATCAGCCTAGGACTCCTGTACTCTAGCTCACCGGGGCATGCTGCTGCCTCCCCTGTGTGGATTCCCATCTTCCAATGTGAAGTTTCCCTGGTTGCCTCTATCTTGGGACACTACAATGACTGCTATAGTCCCCTACATGCAGTAGCCTGCACCTGGGAACAATGGACAGAGTCTAGAGACAGACGCCAGTCACAATGCTGCACGCCACATAGCTGCATCTCTGAACACCACCTGTCCCCATCTGACCCCACATCCCATCTCTGAAAGCAGCTGCCTCCATCTTGGGAAAACTTTGTCAACATCTTTAGCTGAGGTAACTCCCAGTTTGGGACTTCTGCTGGAGACTAAAAGCAACATCAAGTTATATATAGTTCCCAGCTCCCCAACACCCACTAACCCCTCACAGTGCTAGCAGCTATGTGGACTGTTGGTAGCTTGCAAAGCCTGGTCCTGAATTGCCCAATACAAAACAGCTTTTCAAGGCAGGTATTCAGCCCCCAGAGCACAGCCCTCTGGAGACAGTGGTTCCTGCTTGGGAAGTAGAAAGGGAAGTGGTAAGTGAGATACAATTTAGAAAATAAATTAGAGCACACAAATGAATTGTGAGGTCAACATGTGATATAAGGAGATAAAACCAGGCGCACATCACAGGAGCAGGCCCAAAAAGAGATCCTTGGGGTGCAGTCTCCTATCAGGGACTGGCAAGTGTTATATCCTACCTCCAGGAACTCTGTTGCTAAGGCCAACCCTTTCACCCTGATAACCATCACCATCCCCAGGGTAGAGATATAGCAAACAACAGACAACCCCACCTATTGGATAAGAAGGGAAGCAGAAAGATACTGAAATCCAACAAAATACAATCCTTGTATTTTTCCTTTGGGGTTTTTTTTCTTTTCCTTTATTTTTTTTTTCTTCTCTCTGTCTCTCTCTTCTCCCACCCTTACATCCCCCACATTTATGAAACCAAGTACCTTTCATGAATTAGACTACCTAGGACTGGGATGTTTAAATAGTATATTACATTTGTGTTGTGTATTCTGTTATCTCCTATTTTTATATTTTTAATTTTTTAAAATTTTTGTTTGTTTTCTGTCCTCTCTCTATTGTCTTCCCACTTACTTGTCTCAACAAAATCACTTTCTCCCTTTTTTTCTTGCTACTGGCCAGCTTCTGTAGATTCCTCTTTCATGCTTTCTAAGATCTAATTACATTATACCCTCACCTCTGATCTCCTTAACAACTCATAATACACCCAATCCTTGGTTCTTTCTTGGTCCACCATCAGAAACTGTAGACCCTTTGAAAACTTATTGTTTATATTGTAGATAATAATTGAACTTACCATTTCTGTATATTGTGACACAATTGTAAACACCTTAATAGCAGCTGTTTGGTGTCAGGCTGTGTATTGTTTGTATTCGGATCTGTTAATATTATCTCCCCTTTAAAGCAGAGGTATTGGAAACCTGCAGGGACACTATAAGCTTATAGGGTAAAACTGTAATTCCTTGGACCTATATTAAAAATATTAAAAAATATATTAACAATATTAAAAAAGGGAAGAAAAATGCCCCCAAACAAACAAAGATACTTCATTATTAAAATTCATGGACAGCACAGCAGAAGACCTGACAGAGAAGGAGTTCAGAATGTACATAATTAAAAGGTTATGCGAATTAAAGGATGATATAAGAGAGCAAATACAGGCTACAAAATATCATTTTGATAAAGAGCTACATAACCAAATACAGGAAACAAAAGATTACTTCAATAAAAGATAGAGGTTCTTGGAAAAAAACAGAAATCCTTGTAATGAAGGAAACAATAAAACAAATTAAAAACTCAATAAAAATCACCACCAACAGACTACATTGCATGGAAGACAGAACCCCAGACAATGAAGACTAAATATACAATCTTGAAAATAAAGTTGAACACACAAGGAGGATGGTAAAAAACAATAAACAAAACATTTAAGAATTATGGATAACATAAAAAGACCAAATTTAAGAATTATTGGGATAGAGGAAGGCATAGAGTTATAACCAAAGGAATGAACAGTCTATTCAATAAAATAGCATCAGAATATTTTCCAAACATGAAGAATGAATATGAAATTAATATGAGAGGCTTATAGGACACCAAAAGTACAAAATCATTACAGATCTACACCAAGAAACATTATAATAAAAATGCCTAGCATAAATGATAAGAAGAGAAGTGTAAAAACCATAAGAGAAAGGAATCAGATTACATATGGAGAAACCAATTAGGACCTCTGCAGATTTTTCAACCCAGACCTTGAAAACTAGAAGATCCTGAAACAACATATGCCAAGCTCTGAAAGAAAATGGACACCAACCAAGAATCTTATATCCACCAAAAGTAAGATTTAGATTTTATGATGAAATAAGATCTCCATGATAAACAATAGTTAAAAGAATTTAAAATGAGAAAGCCTGCACTACAGAACATCCTCTGCAAAGTATTGCATGGTGAGAAAATGGGAAAAAATATGAAAATGAGCAAAAGGAAGTATTACACTAAAGGAAAGAAACAATCAAAGGGGGAAACAAGTAAAGTTAAATTACAAAAATAAAGAAAAATGACCGGGAATACAAAGCATGCCTCAATAATAACCCTGAATGTTAAAGGCCTAAACACACCAATCAAAAGACATAGACTGGAAGATTGGATTAAGAAAGAAAAAAAAAAAAAAGACCTAACACTATGCGGCCTTCAAGAGCTTCATGTAATAGGAAAACACATCCACAGACTGAAGGTGAAACTTGGAAGAAACATACCACTCACATGCTCTGTGAAAAAAAGCAGGGGTTTCCATCCTCATATTAAATAAAGTAGACTTCAAGGCAAAGTTAATAAAAAGGCAAGAAGAAGGCTATTAGATACCATACACCAAGAAGACATAACAATTATAAATATATATGCCCAAAATGGAGCATGTATGTTCATCAAACAACAACAACAAAACCTCTTTTCAAGTTCAAGAGTCAAATAGACCATAACACAATAATTCTGGGTGATTTTTATCCATCTCTTTCACCACTTCATAGGTGTTCCAAACAAAAACTAAACAAACAAATTATAGAACTCAATAATTCAATCAATAACTAAGACTTAACAGACATATATAGAATAATTCATCCTTTAACAAGAGTATATGTTTTCTTCTCAGCAGCACATAGATCCTTCTCTATAAGACACCATGTGTTATGCAAAAAAAGCAGCACTTGGCAAATACAAAAAATGAAGAGGTACTATCTTGAATTCTATCAGATACTAATGGAATAAAATTAGAAATTAATGATTAAAAATAGAAGCAACTGTAACACTAAGTAATATGCTATTGAATGAATAATGAATTGCAGAAGATATCAAGGAGGAGATTAAAAAATTCTTAGAGGTAAATGAGAACACTGATAAAACATATGAAAATCTTTGGGACACTATAAAGACAGTACTAAGAGTTCAATTCATGAAGTTCATTCCTTAAAATAAGAAAAAGTCAACGAATAAATGTCCTAACATTGCATTGTAAAACCCTAGAAAAAGAAGAACAAATCAACACCAAAAATAGTAGAAGACAGGAAACAATTAAAATCAGAGCTGAAATCAATGAAATTGAAAAAAAAAACACTGAGAAAACACAAAGTGGGTTATTTGAAAAATAAATAAAATTTATAAACCCTTAGTAATGATAATGAAGGGAAGGAGAGAGAAACCTCTCTAAGAGTTCAATTCATGAAGTTCATTCCTTAAAATAAGAAAAAGTCAACAAATAAATGTCCTAACATTGCATTGTAAAACCCTAGAAAAAGAAGAACAAATCAACACCAAAAATAGTAGAAGACAGGAAACAATTAAAATCAGAGCTAAAATCAATGAAATTGAAAAAAAAAAACACTGAGAAAACACAAAGTGGGTTATTTAAAAAATAAATAAAATTTATAAACCCTTAGCCATGATAATGAAGGGAAGGAGAGAGAAACCTCATATTATAAAATCTGTCCTGAAAAAGGAAATACTACGATGGACATTACAGAAATACAGAAGATAATTATAGATTATTTTTGAAAATTTGTATTCCAGTAAAATAGAAAATATTGAAGGCATCAACAAATATTTAGATTCATTTGATTTGCCCAAACTGAATCATGATGATATACACAAGTTCAACAGATCAATATGAAGCAATGAAATAGAAGACACCATCAGAAGCCTACCAACTAAGAAAAGTCAGGAGCCAGATGGATAAAAGGCTGAGTTTTACAAGACTTTCAAAGAAGAACTAATGCCAATAAACCTCAAGTTATTTCATGAAATAGAAGAAGAGGAAACATATCCAACACCTTCCATGAGCCCATTATCACCGTGATTACAAAACCAGACAAAGACACATCAAGGAAAGAAAACTTCAGACTAATATATCTAATGAACATAGATGCAAGAATTCTCAATAAAATTCTGCCAAATCGAATACAAAAAAAATTTAAAATGATAGTTCACCACAATCAGTGGGAATCTTCCCAGAAGTGCAAAGTTGGTTCAACATATGGAAATCAATAAATGTAATTCATCACATCGATAGAATTAAAGATAAGAATCAAATGATCATCTCAATAGATGCAGAAAAACATTTAAGAATATATAGCATACCTTCATGTTCAAAACACTAGAAAAATTAGGAATAATAGAAACATATCTCAACATTTTAAAAGCTATGTATGCTAAGCCCAAAGCCAACACTATTCTAAATGGAGAAAAATTGAAAAAATTCTCTCTAAAAACTGGAACAAGACAGGGATACCCTCTTTTACCAATTCTATTTAGTATAGAACTTGAAACTCTAACCAAAGCAATTAGACAGATGAAAGAAATTAAAGGGATACAGATATGAAAAGAAAAATTCAAATTATCACTATTTGCCAGTGACATGATTCTATACCTAGAAGATGCAAAAAAATTCCACCATAAAACTTCTGGAACTACCAAATGAATTTAGCAAAGTAGGAGTATATAAAATCAACACCCATGAATTGAATGCATTTCTGTTTATCAGTGGCAAATCCTCTGAATGAGAAACTAGGAAAACTATCCCATTCCAATAGCCTCAAAAAAAAAAAAAAAAAAAAAAAAAAGACCTCTACAAAGAAAACTAGAGAACTCTGGAGGAAGATCACAGTGACATTCCTCATAGAAATAGAAAAAGCCGTCATAAAATTCATCTGAAAAAAATAAGAGACCCAGAATAGCCAAAGCAATTCTTAGCAAGAAGTGTGAAGAAGATGGAATCACTGTACCAAACCTAGAACTATTCTACAGAGCAATAGTAACAAAAACGGCATGTTATTGGCACCAAAATAGACATTCAGACCAATGGTACAGAATAGCACATACAGAGACAAACCCACATAAATACAATTATCTCATACTATAAAAAGCTGCAACAAAAATATATTGGAGAAAAGATAAATTTATCAACAAATGGTGTTAGGAAAACTGGAAATTTGTATGCAGCAAAATGAAATTAAGCCTCTATTTCTCACAGTGCACAAAACTCAACTCAAAGTGGATCAAGTGTCTAGGAATTAGACGAGAGACCCAGTACCTCATAGAGGAAAAAGTAGGCCTAAATTTTCATCATGTCAGATTTGGTCCTGATTTCCTTAATAAGACTCCTATAAGCACAAGAGATAAAATCAAGAATCAATAAATGAGATTGATTCAAACTGAAAAGCTTCTGCTCAGCAAAATAATCAGTGAGTGAAAAGAGAGCCTATAGAATGGGAGCAAAGTTTTACCACACACATATCCGATACAAGCACTAATCTTTAGGATATATAAAGAACTCAAAAATCTTAATACCAAATAAATAAATAACCCAATCAATAAATGGGCCAAGGAATTGAACAGACACTTCACAGAAGATGATATATAATCAGTGAATAAATATATGAAAAAATGTTCAACATCTCTAGCAAATAGAGAAATGCAAATCAAATCTACTCTAAGATTTCATCTCACTCCAGTCAGAATGGCAGCTATTATGAAGACAAACAACAATAAATGTTGGTGAGAATGTGGCGAAAAAGGCACACTCATACATTGCCTGTGGGACTGCACATTGGAAAAACCAATATGAAAAGCATTATGAAGATTTCTTGGAACACTTGTGATGGAACCATCATTGTATTCACCTGTTCCACTCCTTGGTTTATACCCAAAGGACTTAAAAACAGCCACTCTTATGCAGCCACATCAATGTTTATAACAACAGGATTCACAATAACTAAATTGTGGAACCAACCTAGATGTTGTGCAATAAATGAATGGATAAAGAAACTGTGGTGTATATACACAGTTGAATATTACTTAGAATTAAAAGAGACTAAAATTATGGCATTTGTAGGTAAATGGATGGAGTTGGAGAATATCATGCTAAGTGTGAAGTAAGCCAATCCTCCCAAATCAAAGGCTGAATGTGTTCTTTGATATGAGGATGTTGATTCATAATGGGGATGGGGGTGGGGATGGGAGGAATAGGGAATCTTTAGATAGGGCAAATTGGAGAGAGGGTAAGGGAGGGGGCCTCTGGTTAGGAAAGATGGTGGAATGAGATGGACATCATTACCCTGAATGCATGTATGAAGACACAAATGGTGTGACTCTACTTTGTATACAACCAGAAATATGGGTAAGTGTGCTCTATGTGTGAACTATGAATTGATGTGCATTCTGCTGTCATATATAACAAATTAGAATAAATAAATAAATTTAAAATTAAAAAAAATATATTAGGTATAGAATTCTATGCTTTGATATATAGTGAAGAAAGGGAATATGAGAGAGGAAGCCCCAGACCAAGATCCGGAGAAGATAGGAAAGAGTTTGTATAGGAAGTTTCAATCTGTAGAACTGCTCTGATAAAATATTGATGAGATTGATGGAAGCCCCAAGAAAGCGCTGGGCCATAAGAGAATTCACATGCAGGAGAACATCATCTCAAGCGTTCTGTTCAATCCTCAGCTGGGAGTAGTCTGGGAGTAGGGTACCTTTGACCAAATGTCCTGGTAGACCCTCATCAGCTGGAAATTATCAACTGACATTACTTTTTGCAATAGAGGTTATTTCTCAAATAGAGTTTTGAGTAATATATTTCCATGGTATCACAGAATGGAAGTTCCTTAACTCCATATATAATATCTTAGATAAGTATACAAGTAACATCATATTTGTAATGAAACTTTGAATGTTATGCCCCTAAACTCAGGTATGAAATAAAAACTGTATTCACTTTTTCTATTTAACAGTAGATTTTAAGTTAGATATTCTTCATATATATTTCCCTTGTATGTCCTCTGTTTATATCCATTTTAATGGTATATCTGTCTGATAGGAATTTTGTATTTCCTGTGCATAGATGGCATATTACGTCTTATTCTTTTGATAGATAGAATGTT
Organism: Ictidomys tridecemlineatus; assembly: GCF_052094955.1. Classification (NCBI taxonomy): domain Eukaryota; kingdom Metazoa; phylum Chordata; class Mammalia; order Rodentia; family Sciuridae; genus Ictidomys; species Ictidomys tridecemlineatus. The sequence continues at coordinate 238,496,297 of NC_135477.1, read as the reverse complement.
CTATTATATCTTTAGTTTTTCTACTGGCTTAGTGTTCACTGCTGTAAATAAACACTGAAAGATTTTTGTAATACGTAAAAATAGCTATATTTAGTTCAGTGTTTTGGAAATTGGAAGTACATGATGGAATGGCCTCATTTATTCCTCCTCTGATGAGAGCCTCATGGTGGATGGTTTCATGATGGAGTGTGTGCAAGGGGGAAAGACAAGGGAGACAGGAAGCCAGCAAGGAGGGAGGGTTCAGGCTGGCTCTTTTAAAACCATCTTCTTGCAATAACTAATCAGCATTCCTTTAGCACTACATTCATCTCTTCCAAGGTCAGGAGTGACAATAACATCCCAACAGGCTCTACTTCTTAAATGTTCCAGCACTTCTCATATCATGAATCTTTGGCGAACAGACAAAAAGCATATCCAAACCATAGCAAGGGTATCGACTAACATGTGTTCTCCCTGAGTACACTGATTCTCTCAAACTTTCTTTTTTTTTCAGATTTATTTCATTTCTCTTTCTCTCTATTTTTTTTTAATTCATGTTTTCCTGGTAATCTTGATCTAGTCCCTATATACAAGATAGGCTATTGCTCACAGTGCTACATTTGCTGTGTGATGATCATTCTGGCATTTATTATTCCAGAAGTCACTGCTGAAGATATTTTTAAGATTGATTTTTCACTTGGTCCTTGGACTGGTCATACATTGTAAAAAATGATAATGTACATCTCATATTTCCTGTCTGAGCAGTGAATACCTGTTTCCAGTTAGAACACCAAATATAACAAGTACTTGACTACCACTTAATGCTTCTGTGTATAGTTCAGTCTCTCAATCTTCAACTTTTCTTCCCAGGCAAGAGAATTTCTATTTCATGTGCTCCAGAACATAATATTGCAGTCTTCTTTTAAGTAGGGAAGTTTCAGTCTCCTGCCTGTATGGAGTGGGGAGAGGACACTTAAACATAATTTCTTCTCAATTAGACTTTCAAACAGTCCTCTGGTTTTAAGGTCACTTTTCTTCACCTTTCAGAATTTATTGCCACCAATTACTGTGGTTTCTAGACACTCAGTGGGGGTACATTAACTTCCTTCTTTGTTTCTCCAGTTGATAGGTTGATGAATTAATATTATGTTTCCTCACTCATACTTTATTTAGCAAGAACATACTCTTACCTCTTTAATCTTTTAAAACACACTTTGATTATATGCATATGTGCACAAGTGTGTAATTTTTCTGTCATCCTGGAATCTCATGCTCTTGGGGTTTGCTTTGAGGTTTTAAGCCCATAGCTTAAGTTATCCTGGTGCTGAGACTGCTGAATTTCACTTACCATGAATTCTGTAATTTCTGATTTTGAGCTTATGAGCACATTTTAATCTATCCTCCTTTGATTTTACCCTTTATAAATCCTACATGGTTTAATATGTCCCTCCAGAGCAATTTTGCATTTGATTTATAGATCCCCCAAGAGTTGCCACCACACCAGGATCATTTTTTAATTGCTACTTTCTCGGCTTGCGATAACCTCACATTATGAGAATCGCGTAAATTCATGTTCAAAAATGTCAAAGTTGTAGAGTTTTTCTTTTGATTCCTTGTGAGATTTTTTTCCCCACATGCAGAGTTATGGCAAAGGCAAACATGATTTATCTAGTGACAGATTTAATTAGTTCCCTCATCACTGATACTGGAGGCCTTTGATGAAACCTACTCTATAGGTTTTTTGTAGTTCTAAAACCCTTACTCTCTTACTATTTCAATAACTTCACAGGTTTTCTGCTGTATCATCTTATTTCTTTGTCTTCTCAGCAAAATCTTTACTTCTGCATCTAGAATGTCTTATAACTTTCCCCCCACTTTTTGAAAAGTACTTGAACAGTTCTTTAAAGTCACATTTTGAGAGAGAGAGAGAGAGAGAGAGAGAGAGAGAGAGAGAGAGAGAGAGAGAGCTTTTTTAATATTTATTTTTTTAAATTTTCAGTGGACACATCTTTGTTTGTATGTGGTGCTGAGGATCAAACCTGGGCTGCACGTATGCCAGGCGAGCGTGCTATTGCTTGAGCCACATCCCCAGCCCAACTTTAAAGTCACATTTTACTTAGAAAATTATTTTCTTTCACATGAGAAAAAATAAGGAAATAATTGTAATTGCATTAATCAGTGATGTAAAGAGATCACCTGGAGGTAGCTCAGGGGTAGCGCCCCTGCTGAGGCCCTGGGTTCAATTCCCAGTAATGCAAAAGTAAATAAAATATAAAGAGATTACTATATTTTGTGTTTCTCAGTGATATATGTTTATCAAGATAAAGGACATACTAAGGAGGACCATGATGTATGTATTTCCTTTCTCAATATTTTCTGAAAATATCACAGTACCAGGGGCTTCTACTTGAGTTCATGTGCCAGTCAGTTGGCAAGACCTGCCTGTACATGGTATAGTGATTCTATGCACTAAGCAAAGGTATTTTGAATTCTTAAACTGATTTCTTCTTGCTTTTGTTCTGTCTTCTTACCACTTTCCCAAGCGTCAATTTTCATAACTGTCTTCAGTTATATCTTTTATACTTGACATTGAACTCTAGCATACCTGTGAGCAAATTCTCTGTAATAAACCAGGAAACACTTACAAGCTTTAGCTGCTTTCAAGTGTTTCTTTAGAAATTCTGTATTATTGGTCAGGTTGATTTGTGAGGCTGTCTTTGCAGTTGATGGGGAGGATGGTTTAGAGTGACACTTTGAAGCTAGTCGAGAAGCTGAATGTGACATCCATGGCAGGTCTGTGTTTCACAGCAGGAGAGATTTTGTGCTCAGCTCTGCTCTATTGACCTTTTGCTCAATTTGTCCTTTCATGCCACAAGCCATGTGTCAGAAATAGATGCTGGCTTTCTCTATTATACAAGTATCTACCCCTTCACAAGTAATACACCAAATGTGAGGATTGCAGAAAAAGAAAATTTTGTAATTTGAGGAAATTTTCTGATTCTTAGTAGAAAAAAATTATATGGTCAATATAACAATTGTATATATATATATATATATGCACATGTATATAAATAAATATAACTATATATGATGTACACAGGCATATAAACACAAAAACATATTGTGTTGATGTACATACCTAAAAATGAAATACCTGTATTTGTGTGTATATGCATCTACATTTATGACTGGTGAACTCATCTGGTTTCATGGCTTTGAAGATCACATATATGCTGAGGTTTTAAAATTTATATTGTAAGCACTGTTGACTCTCCTAAGTTTCAGTCACAAAATTCCATCTAGCCATTCAAAATTTATGTCCAAATATCTAATCTATACATGATAAAACTCTCATGTTTGCCACCTTCAAATCTTACTGGTTTTCATTATCTCATGTTTTCTTTTTTCTTCAAGATAATATGCTAATACAAAATTCTTAATTGATCATTATAGTTATGAGATTATATTGCATCCTATAATTTATAAATGAAGAATTCAATTTTCAGAATTTCAATGGCCTATTTAAGTTTTTCCCATTAGGATGTGACTTATCTAGAATATAATTCAATATTTCCAAGAGAGAAAGTTTAATTGACCTCTGAAATCCATTAATATTCCCCATATTGTTAATATTGTAAAATAGAAATCCATGCATACAGTTGGCCTTCTGTGTTTATGAGTTTCACATCTGTAGATTCAACTGAGTATGGATAAAATATATTTGTTTTAATTTTGTCTTTAATGAATAGGTAAAGACTGATTTTCCTGCCATTAAATCTTAAACAATATAGTAAAATAATCATCACTTAATATAATAACATTTATATTATATTAGGTTTATAACTTATACAAGGAGATACATGCCAGTTATATGTCAACAGTATACCAGTTTATAAGCATCTAAACTTAAATCATTAAACTAAAACTTCTGTGGATTTTGGTGTACATGGGATATCCTGGAACTCATTACTTAATTTCAAGAGATAAGTGCACACATCAATCAATAAAAAAAGCATTTATAACTATGCATCATGTCCATTTTATTAAAAATTTTTATGTCCTTCTAAGTATTTTAAATATCACCATAAATCTAGAATTCAAATTAACTAACGTTACACTTCTCTCCAGGACATTAAGACTGTTTTCATGCACTCTGATATAAATTATCAGGGGAACATGGAATATGGACACATTATATTGGAGGGTATACATACAATTGCAAAAATGTGGACTTTTTATACCCTGAAATTCTTCAGAGTTTAACTGTTGCCCATTTATATTTTTTATGTTCTTTAGTTGTAGAGGATGTCCTTTTTCACCTAACTATATCTTCCTAAAGTAAATGTATCCATGGTCAATTGACGTTTGTAAAGTAGAACGAATTTCAGCTTTCATAGCATCTCTTCAAAGCAACTAGAAAACAGTTTATAATGCAGATATATGTAGAGTAATATCTACAAATAACATCAAGATAAAAGATATTCTGCATATTTTTCTTGTGTATTCTATTAATATTCAGATCGTTGAGATTTGTGTTTATAACCTCTATACAAATTTAAAATTTTTAAGATAAAATTTAAAGAAAAATACAAACAACACTTTTTTCTCCCTTTATTGGTTCTTTTTTGTTATATATAACATTAAGATTCATTCTGACATAATTATAGTAATGTGGAATATGTTTTGTTCTATTTCAGTCCCCAGTACTTTCCCTTCCCCTCTCCTACTCATTCCCCTTCTTCCTTTCCCTTTGTTCTACTGATATTTCTGCTATTTACTTATAGTTTGACTTTTTGCAAATTAGTGTCTTGTGGGTGCACATGATGCTGAGATTCGCTGTGATATATCCATATATGTACAAAGGAAATTTGGGTCAGATTCATTCCACTGTCTTTTCCTGTCCCATCCTTCATTTCTTCCCTTCGTTCCCCTTTGTCTTCTCCATTGTTCTTTCTTCTATTCTCCCTTCCCTACTTATTTTTTTATCAGCATTTTTCCATATCAGAGAAAACATTTGACCTTTGACTTTTTGGGATTGTGTTATTTCACATGGCATGATAATCTCCAGATCCATCCATTTACCAGCAAATGTCATAAAGTCTTTCTTCTTGATGGTTGAGTAATACCCTATTGTGTATATATACCACATTTTCTTTATCGATTCATCTGTTGAAATGCATCTAGGCTGATTCCATAGCTTGACTATTGTGAATTGTACAGCTATAAACATCAATGTGACTGTGTCACTGTAGTATTCTGCTTTTAAATGTTTGGACATATAATGAGGAGTAGATAGCTGGATTATATGATGGTTCTCTTCATAGATTTTAAGGAATCTCCATACTGCTTTCTATAGTTGCACGAATTTGCCGTCCCACCAAAAGTGTAAGAGTGTACCTTTTCCCCTACATTTTTGCCAACATTTATTGTCATTCATATTCTTTATGATTGTCGTTCTGACTGGAATAAGATGAAATCTCAGTGTAGGTTTTTTTATTATTAGAGATGATGAATTTTTTTCATATATTTTTGACTGTATTTCTTTTTCTTAGGAATATCTGGTCAGTTCTTTTGTCTATTTATTGATTGGGTTATTTGGATTATTAATGATATGCTTTTGAGTTCTTTGTATATTCTGGATATTAACACTCTATCTGGTGCGCAGGTGGCAAAGAACATCTCACTTTCTGTTGGATTTCTCTTCATGCTGTCATGGTCTTAATTAACAAATGGCATTTTTGATTAGCATGTTTCAACTTTTTTTTCCTTTATTGCACTGATCAGAACATTACTTAATGTACTTCTGCAAGATATGTCATCAAATCAGGTCCTTGCACTTCAGAAAGAAAATATGCCAATATTTTAAGTCTTGTTAAAATCTTATTTACAAATGTAAATGGTTAAAATATTGATTTTTTACTTAGAATTTTAAAATAGGTTAATAAAAAAGAAGTAGCATTTTCAAAAGTATAATATTGACAAAGGAGCTGGGTTAAAATATTTATGGATAATTATACAGGTAATTATATTCAGAGCCAAGTCAATATTAAATAAAGAATATTGACAACTTAGCAGTAGTAATGACTATAAACTTAAAAAATATAAAAAATCAATTGCAATAGTAGATCTCAAATATTGAATTAGCAATACAACTGGTTAGCTTTCGCTGATCTCTTTTGTTCACCTGTAATTTGGAGAAAATTTCTGCCTGGCTTTTCTCACAGAGATTTTGCAATATCAAAGAAGGTGACATATATGTTAACTAAAATTGTTTACTGATAAATTGAAACTACTCAACATATTTTTGCAGTATTTTCTGATTTGGCCACTATTCTATTTCCAGCCAACTGTCAATGCATGCTATTATTCAAAATGTGCTATATAATTGTATTATGGTATGGGTTGTTGTCACAACCAATCACAATATTGTGTGCTTCCTTTCCTATACACCAGTTTCCCTTCTTGAAGGAAGTTTTTCTTTTTACTTGTCTTTGTTCCACTCAGTTTTTCTGAACCAGTAAATGTACAGACAAGAGAAAAGAATTCTCTCTGGACTTTTCAAGCATAGAAGAATTTGATCACAAATTGGTTTGGAAGGCCTGAAGTTGCTAAATGGAAAAAGAAGACAAAGTAATCTTCTACCCCTGATGCTGGAGCCTGCGAGTTTACACTCACAGCTGGGCACCTAGAGCCTCCTCTGTTGTCATTGACACTAATAATATTAGTTCCCAAAGTATCTTAGTGGTGCCAAAATCTGCTGTTGATCCTTTACCAGAGTTAAAGAGAGAAAACAAACAAACAAAAAAGATGATCTTTTTTTTCTTCCTCCAATTTTCATTCAAGGACTGGGAATCCTTATGCATGGGCTCCCAGCAGTCAATTAGCAATCAGCAAGCAAAGGCTGTCTGGGTTATCTAGTACCTAGATCACCCAACCCCAGTAAAATTGTGAAGTGCTGGAGTTGGGGAAGAATGAAACTTGGAACCAACATATAATATCCAAATGGGTGCTCTACTGTTTGCTAGGGTTGCCATAGCACAATACTAGAAACTGTATCACTTAAACAAGAGGTATTTATTTTCTCACAGTTTTGGAGAGAAGTTGGTCAATATCAAAACCTTGATATGGTTAGTTTGTTCTGAGGGCTGCATGAAAGGATCCTCCTAGATCTCAATTCATGGCATGTAGAGGCTTGTTTTCTTTCTGTGTCTTTTTACCAACTCTATGTGTCTGCATCCAAAGTTCCCCTTCTTATACAAACACAAGTCATTTGGGATTAGGTGCCCCCCTAATGACTTCATTTTAACTTGATGATGTCTGAAAATTTCATATCTCCAGAGAAGGTCACATTCTGAATACAGGTTTGGGCTTTCAAATATACAAATTTGGGAGACACACAATTCAACTCACAACAGTTCCCCCAGTGTACCCAGTACACTTATGAATCACAGACCACATGGAATTTATTAAAAATTTCTATTTGGGTATTTCCTTACCCCATACTCTAGGAGCAATTGTAATTGCCTTCTCTTTTCTTCATCTGGGTATCCAATGAGTGGCACATAAGAGAGTCTCAATCTATGCTAGTTAGTCAATCATTAGAGATAATTAAGATAAATATTTAGTCTTAAATTTAGAACATCCCAAACTAGACTGATCTTACAATTCAAGGCCGACAACATTTCTTTCCTATGAAATTTAACCCACTTTTTAAACATACAATTATTGATAGCCTATGCATCAGACACTGATTTTATAAATGCACGAAAAGTTGCACTGACAATACAAATCCAATTTGATGTGCTATTATTCTTTCACAAAGCTCATATTCAAAGGAAAGACAAAGGAAGATAAATCAACAAATTTATGTAGCTGATGATTGTTCTTTGGATAAATTCAATGATCTGTGTGTAGAGGAAAGCTCAACAGAGAACAAATCTTTTTAAAATGATCATTTTCGTCCCACCTATTAGTAATGCTGCTCCTCCTTCCACATATTCTCTCTACATGACTCTTTGCCAATAAAATGTATACCCACCAATAGTAGATTATTCTTCTATCATTTATAAAGTCTAAAACATGTTAAAGTCCCTACCACAGTGCCTGGAATATTTTGGGGTATATATCTCTATTTCTTCCCTGTCCTTACTCTTTCTCTTTATAATAAATCTTTTCTCACTTCATCTGAGAGGTTAATCTTACTTAGAGTCAGTTTTGCTATAATACAAAATTTGTGTTAATAAGAAGCAATGTGTTATCGAAAACTATGTTATAGAACCACAAGACTTTAATGAAATTGCTCAAGAACTTTGTCAATGATACATTAAATAGAAACCAATTATTGTCTGATTTTAATGTTAAAAGACTAACAAATATATAAACACTACAATGCATGCAGGTGTCCCTTAAACACGTGAGTTTGAACTACTGGGTCTTCTTCCACATATTTTTTTGTTAAGGTTGTGACAATTTGAAAAACCTTGAGTAACCAGAGAATATTGAAATAAGAAAAAGTTAATTGTGCCAGGAATGCATAGAATGTATGTAAGCATACATAGTCTATTTTATCATTTTCACCTTTTAATGAACACAAGCCTTTTATAAGAAATTAAAATTTATGGAAATTTATACACACAATGCTCGCAGACCATACATGGTGCTTCCATGTTGAGAAAGTTGTAAATACATATAATGATATAGCTTTAAATCATAACTGCATAAATTAACCACAGTGCATACTGCACTATTATAATAATTATACTGTTACCCCCTATTGTTATTGTGGTAATTTCACGTGTGCCAGTAAGTATATGCTTCAAATGTCCTATGACACTCATTGTGTCCCTGAGAGAGGTTTCTCTCTCCATTAAATTGTATATCATAGAAAAAAAAGGAAAAAGAAAAAAGAAACAACAACAAGAAAACGTTATTTCTCATGGTTCTTGGATAACTTTCACTGTATATACTACAAATAACAGAGAAAATGTTTTTATGCAGTCATTAAAGTTGCTGGTCAACAGAGTGTCAGAGACAAGTTTTTACAGAGTCAAATGTTGCATACTAGCTTGGATAGCAAGAGCAGGGATTGAATCTTATAAGCCTTCACCAGCAAGCAACACCACAGTAACTGACCTAGTCACTATCATACCAAGGGAAGAGCAAAAGTGGCCATAGCTGACCCCAGTCACTATCTCCAAAAGCAGCATCTGCAAGACTGCAAAACAGCAAAGGCCAGCTTTCCTCCCAAGCGCCATACTTGCAGGGCCACCGACAAGACTGCAAGCCTGGTAACAGGAAGGGCTAGCCCAGGCACTCCAGGGAGCATCTGCTGGCAGGGGTAAGAAAACACAATAGGTTTGTAGAATAGTAAAATGCTTCAAGCCAATGTAACTTGATACTTTTATACAACAATGCAGTATTTATAAAAAATAAGTAATTAATGTATTGTCACAACCTATATGCTAAGTTGAAAAAATTTGTTCAAATTCCACAAGATTTTTCCCTAGTGGTCTTCTCCTGTTTCAAGATGTGATCAGGATATATTCTATTTTTCTGCCCATTTCTGGGTCTGTTTTTGTTTCATATATTTGCCATTTTGAAGAGCACTGGTGAGGAAATTTGTAGAATGTCCCACATGTAGGGTTTTCCAATATTTACTCAGATATCAAATGAGGGCATGAAGCTTTAGAAAGAACTGTCAAGGTGAAGTGTTTTCTGATTGCATCATTACCAGGGGCATGTGCTAGCAACACTATCTCTAACTGGTGACATTAATCATGATTATTGTTGAAGGATATGCTGTTTCTGTTCTCCACTTTAGAGTTGTTATGATTCTCTTTCTCTATAATTTGAAATTGAGTCACTCAGTCCAACCCACACTCAAGGAGAGGAGAAATAACCTACTACTCTTGCTTAAGGGACTAAGACAAAATTTGTATTCGTATGTTAAAATCATGATAGTAATAAATAAATATTATAGATGAGATACTTGAATATATTACTAACTTAAGTCATTTTGTTAATCAGTTTTCTTTCCCTGGGACACAATAATTGAGAAAAACAATAGAGAAGGAAAGATTCATTTGGGCTCAAATTTTCAGAAGTTTAAGTCCATGATTAGCTGGCCCCATTCCCATTGCTTTGTCCCTGAGGTGAGATAGAACATCATGATGGAAAGGTATGAACAATCAAATGTTTTCAGTTCATAGAAGTCAGGGGAGAGAGAGGGGAGAGAGAGAGAGAGAGAGAGAGAGAGAGAGAGAGAGAGAGAGAGAGAGAGAGAGAGAGAGAGAGAGAGAAGGGGTCAGGGACAAAATGTGGTCCCCAAGATTATGCCTTCAAGGACCTACTCCTTCAGCTAGGTCTCTTCTCTTACATTTTTATTTTATAGGTAAGTAAAATGTGTGTAAATTTCAAAATGTATCTGAATGTGTTATAAGTACTTTGTTGGGTGAATTAAGTTTTCAGCATCATAACTTTTGCCATCCTGGTATCTAGAATTTTTGGTATGTTGTCATTAACTCCCTTCCTCATCATATTAGAAATCAGTTTCTTTTCTGTGTTGAAAGTTTAAGCAGAAGAACGTAATTTTACCATCAGTTTTATTTCCTTTCTCACTCCATTAAATGAAGATAGCTTGAGAGTTGGCAAATTCTGTACAGATACTTGGGCATTTTGAGTCTAAAACAAATATATTTTTTTAAAAAATTAAATTTCTCATACAGTTATATATTAATGAATTTGATAATAATTTCTATTGTTCCTGTATTCAGTTCAAATTTGTTTTTAAGGGTGCTTACAGTTTATAGATTTTGGTTGGGGTATGATCACTCCAAAATCAAGATAGTATTCTTATTGCAATAGAGTTGTAAACATCACTATTTTCCATTTTAACCTAGGTTCACATGCTGTCTTCTTAAACTAGTCATGATATATAATTTGAAGAAATGACCTTTTTCTGTATTTCTTTCTTTAAACATATATCACCTACCATATTATTTCATTTTCTATTGCTAATAACATAATACCACAGAATGGCTAAGGAAAGAGGTTATTTTGGTCCATCAATTCTGCATGTACAAGTTCAACAGCCACATCTGGTGAAGGACTTCTTGCTGGCAAAGTCCTGATACAATATAGAACATCACATGACTAAAGACAGAGCATGTGTGTGTGTGGCGGGGGGGGGGGGACGTGCTCACGCTTTCTTGCCTCACTCTTCTTATAAAGTCACCTGTATTTAATAATGAAGGCACCACCCTAATAAACCTATTTCATCCTTAATAGTACCTTGGTCAGAGGTACTAGATAAAGGTTATACCCATTACACATGTTTGGAATCTTTGATGACCTTCAGAGATTTTATAATGCTGGGCTATAAATTTGTAGAAGAATAATCTAGATGATGAAATAAATTAAATAAAATTATTTGTTTACCAGACTTGAATTGTTTTTTTCTCCATTATCAACCAATTACTTTAAAATAACAATAACTTTCATTGCAACAAGTGTAAAGTTCAGCAGGATAAGTCACAGAAGGAAGATACAGAATCTGATATGCAGCACATACATGCCCTCAGGTAATTCATGGGCCCAAAGTTTCCTGCACATTTTCAATTAGCACTGTAATCAAATCTACTAACTTGATGACTAGGTGGATCAACATGAATTTCATATTTCCTTGGGCTTCGCCTTGTAGAAGGAACAGTGGAAAGTCATGTGCTAAAACTAAGAATTTTGTTGACTTAAAATAGCAAGGCTTTTGTAATTTTATGTTGTCATAAGTCCAATTCTGTATCAGAATTTATCTTAGACCCTTAGTCATTGTGAATAGATAAACATTGTATTTATATAGTTACATTATTCAACCACTCTCAGAACTGGAAACCGTTCTTATACTTTGAATATACTCAGCTGGAAATATCTTCAGTGATTCAATAAATGATAAAGACAGAAATTCTAAAGAAGATTTACTTCTCTTCAAAACTTGATAGTTCTACAAAGGCTTAGATCTGTTTGTACCAGAAAGGATATAATATATATTTTGTTCTTAAATCCATGTTTCTTGTAGTACTATTCATTATAATCAAAATACAAAAGCAACTTAAATGACAATCAGTGTATGAATGGATGGATCTAGACAAACTAATTTTAAGTGAAATAATGCAGGTACAAATAACCAAACACCTCGAAATCTCACTAACCTGTGGAATCTTACTAACTTGATCTCCTAGAAGTAGAGAGTAGTATTGTGGTTACCAGAAGTTGGAGTGGCTTTGGGATGGCAGTTGGACCAGCAGGTCAAAAGATACATATTTACAGTTAGACAGGGATAAAATTTCAGGACACTTATCATGAAGCAAGGTGACTCTGGTTATTGATGATATTTTGTATCCTTCAAAAGTATAAAGAGAATGAATCTGATGTCTTGTCACCACAAAATGATAACAGTAGGAGGTAATAGATTTGTCAACAGTTTTCACCAATTCAAATATATATGTAGTTCCAAAGATCATCTTTTACACAGTAAAAATGTAAAATGTATCTGTTGACTTGGGTGGGGGCAACTTTTAACCCATTTGACAACTAGATGTACAGGAAAACTTCAAAAATCTGATAAGCTAGCTGTCTCTTATATGATTATTTTTAAACTATAGCCCTCTTGACATAGAAGGGTTAGAAGTAGCTCCCTTGGTTATAGAGGGATGATGAAAAATTCACAAGTTTTAAATTGCATGATACTCTTGAGTAGCATGATGAAATCTTGTGCTGTCTCTGCTCCATCTCACTCAGAGTATGAATCATCCATTTGTCTGACATGTATGTTATGTCTCATAGAGACTCAGTTTGGGAACAGATATGGAACAGTAATGCATGCCCTATGAGTAGAATAAAATATGTAGTTTGTCAACTTTTAAAGTTTCTCTCTTATTACTGGGGTTCATCACAAGAATGAAAAAAAAAAAACCTGGTCCCTTCCATACATAAGCAAAATATATGTAGTTTTATTAATTTGCTCTAGTAGAGAGACCACATCTGGACAGCAGCTGTAACAAGATTCACTACCTAATTAAACTGATGATTATTTACTGTCACTCTTAAAGTCCCATCTGTCTATTGAGTCAATTGAAGTGGATAATTAAATGATGTTGTGTTATCAGCCATCACTTTTATGTCTTTCAAGGTTTTAATGTGGACACTTCTCTACAGTTCAGAACAAATGAGATATTTGCAGGGTTTTTTTTTTTTTGTATGTGTGTGTGTTGGTACTCTTTGTTGTTTGATTTATTGTTGTTTTGGTCATCAACAACAATCTTAAGAGGTTTCTTCTGGTTCCAAAACGCATTCTAAAATAACCTGTGTATTTGTTTAAATTTTATAATATCTTGAGAAATTATAACATGAAATTACGTGATATACTTGGACATACTTGGACATTTTGGTCAACATTTTAATTATCAATTAAATCCCATAAACTCTTATGTTTACTTGCAGACTAAAAATGTCTTTAGTGTGTAAGCATTTTAATAGTTTATATTTATATCTGATATTTTCTCAACATATTATTTTTTTCTTATGACCAATGACTTTGATAATTGTCTAGAGTCTGTTGGTACAGACTAAAACAATCAATAAAATATGTCTGTAGTGTTACTTATGTTCCCAAATCAGCAATTAATTGCTGCTGTACATTTAATTCTTAGGCAATTTGGCTTATGTACTGGTGATATAATACTGTTAAACTGGAAATGGATAAAATTAAATCTTCGATTCCAAGTATCTATTTAATCGGATAAATAATATTTCATTCACCTGTGATTCCATATTGTTTAGTGTTTTCAAAGTTGGGTTTGAAACTGAAAGGGATCTCACTCTTTCCCTCCAATTCCCTTTTCAGATGGTTATAATGGTATTTCCCCAATTTCTTAGTGAATACACATCTATTTCCAATGATATTCAATTTTTAAACATTTTTCTTGTTTTTAAGTTAAATTTGATCCTTTTCTTTTTTTTTTTTTTTTTTTGGTGGGGGGTTGGTATTGGGGATTGAACTCAGGGACACTCTAATACTGAGCCACATCTCCAGCCCTATTTTGCATTTTATTTAGAGACAGGATCTCACTGAATTGCTTAGAACTTTGCCTTAGCTGAGGCTGGTTTTGAATTCCTGATCCTCCTGCCTCAGTGTCTGGAGCCACTAGGGTTACAGGCGTGGGCCACCTAGCCTGATGAAGTTTGATCCTTTTCTCAGCCAAAAAAAATTTTATTGACTGAGTACAAAGTGCCAAAAGCTGTCAACAAAAGTGTTGAGATGCAAATAGCTTAAAGTTATATTGCTGGAACAGACATATATTTAAAAACATGACATAAGAATTTGAAATAAGAAAGGAAAAAAAATAAAGAGTACAGATATGAAGTCAAGATTGACAATCAATCTTCACTAGTTTGAGAAAATGTACTGAAGGAAGTGTTACCTGAGTCATGTCTTGAAAAGTAAAAAAGATTTTCTAAAATGTGAGGGGCATTCAGCTTGGAAAAAGATGCAGACACAGAAGTTTATAAAGGGTCTACCATAATTTGACAGTAAATGTTTAATCAACAGGTAATAACAATTACTTTGGAGTCAATCATTTTAATATCTGAAAAAAAATTCATGACTTATAAATCCATATTCACTAAAACATTTTTTTGGTTATATATGTATTTCATCTCCATTTGTAACAAACATGAAGAATCCTTATATAAACACTCTGATATGGTTTGTTCCAATACTTTGGACACTACAAGTGATAGGTCAGACATTCATTATCGTTGTAATGTTTCTTTCATATTGCAATCACTTAAGTCACTCTTTCAGTAAAATCAGGCATTTCCTTTTATTAACTTGACCTACTCATTTATTGAGTTGAATGGCCAACCTGGGAACCTAGAATAAAATCAATTCATATTAGTTTCATTAAAAAAATATAATTCATTATCAGGGAAATGTAAAAAATTAAGAATAAAAGATAGGAAAAAAAGAAATAACAGCAGCTATGGGACACACTTCAGGTATGGGACACATGCTTCAGGTAGCTAATCTTGCTAATAAAAATATTAACAAGTTTCACATGGCCATTAGAGGAATGAATCTTCCAACAGAGGAATGAAAAATTGATTTTTGTGAAGCATATTTGTATTGTTTTCCTAAAGTGATTTATTTACCTTTAAGAATTTTAAGGAAAATAGGAGACACAGAGGCCAGATGCAGAGGCAAGAAAGGGAAAGAGTGGATGCATCGCCAAGCAGCCTTGTTTATTTATATCAAAAGATGCATAGGTCATTAGTACCGTGACTACATTATTATTTATTATTCTTTAATCCCAGGTGCTAGATAACATAGAGCTCTTTTCTCCAAGGATATTACCATAGAAGCTAGATACTGAACCTGTATAGTTGCCTTACTAGCTTCAAGAAGAAATTGATGGGCATTCCAAGCATGGGAAACAGAGTGCCTGTTACCCCAGGGATTTTGCTTACCAGAGGAATGCTTCCCTCTACATTTCCACAGTCAGAATACCTACAAAGAATGGTCAATCTCTAGGTAAATAAAGTAGGAAGAGAAGACAATCTTGTGAGTCAAGTCAAGTTACAAAGCACTGGATTTACTTTATTTTCCTCATAGCACCAGAAATAAGCATGCAGCACACAAAAAATAAACCACAGGATGTGTGGCTTCCTAAAGATTTATCTTATTCAATCTTGCGTAATCTAAAAAAATACAGAAAAGACAAAAAAAAAAAAAAAAAAAAGGAGGGGGAAGATAGCTCTGAAATTGTTGAAGAAACAAACAAGGATCTCAGATTACCTTTAGATTGACCTGATATTTCAGGTTTTCCTTTCAAAATCCTTCAAAATTTTATATTCTTCTCTAGAAATTAGAGGTGAGTATTTATGGACATTTTCAAGCAAAGAAGATGCTTGAAAATGTTCATATATTTATAAAGTATTTTCTCAAATTTAACAGAAGGTTAATCAATCTTTTAGGATGTAGTCTTTCCTTGAAGAACTAGAGCTAAAATTAAACGTATATAATAATTATTGATAATTATTGAATTTAAATATTATACAAAACATATTTGTCTTGTAGTGATTCAAAAATATACAGTAATTAATTCAAATTAAATATGAGAGTAAAACCATGGTTAAAATGACACAAATTTTTAAAAGAACTCTACCTGGAGACATACATATGTATACATATAAATTTGTGTAATTCAAATATAATTTTATTATTTTAATTGTATTTATAAATTACATTGAATCTCCTCTCATATTATTATATTAATTTTATATTAACATGAACATTGTGTTCTAGTAATAATTGTAAATTTTCTGTGACCCTGTGATTCAAACATATTAATTACATAATATTCATGAACATTTTAATAAAATGTGTGGTTATTGAGTAGAGTAGATGTAATTAAACTTCTTCTGGAACAAACTGTAATTAAAATTTTTAACATGCAGTACCTCAATGTCCTTAAAACAATGACTATAACAATATAATTAATAAAATAGATTTTCACACTCATATGAAAATGAAACACTTCAAAATCTAGCATAAATGGTATCCATCTTGAACTTCACAGATTTTAATAATAATTGGGAAAATATTGTAGTACAGAATGATAATAATTTTCTAACCACTTTTTTTGCTTTATTTTACTAGAATATTTATAATATAGATTTTGAGCACCCTTTTACCCAGAGAAAAATGCAGCATAAATAGAAAATTATAATTTATTTATTTTTTTCAAATTTTAGACATTATGTTAAGTAAGAAACAAAACTATTTTACTTAGGGGTAAGTTTTTTAAAGAAAAAAGCAAAATGCCTACTAAATACAGCATGTAAAGTTATCAATAATATTTTTTTAATTTTCTTTGTTCACTGAAATTCTTCTTTTAGATTTATTTAGACATAGAGTTCTACTATATAATTATACTTGCATGTGAAACATTAAGGGAAACATTAATGAGGATATAACGTGAAAATGTTCCAAAATTTTTTTTCACTTACAAAGTACAGATTTTCTTTCTTTTTTTTTTTTAAGATTTTATTTTATTTCAGTCAGAATGGCAATTTTCAAGAACACAACCAATAATGAATGCTGAAGAGGATATGAGAGAAAACGTACACTGATCCATTGTTGGGAGGACTGCTAATTATTACAACCACTCTGGAAAGCAATGTGGAGATTACTCAAAATACTATGGATAGAACCACCATAAGACACAACTAACCCACTCCTCAGTATTTATCCAAAAGAACTAAAATCAGTATACTATAGCAATACATCCACCTCACTGTTTATAGCATCAGAATTTACAATAGCCAAATTATGCAACCAACTCAGATGTCTGTCAATAGATGTGTGGATCGAGAAAATGTGGTATATACATACACTGGAGTTTTACTAAATAACTTTTCTTTTAAGAATATCAAATTCTTTGTTTTCCCTTCAATTTTGTGCTCTTTGACATTGATAGTTTTTATACTATAGTTTGTATGGGAAATCTAAAGTGTCAGGACATTTTAGAGGTGGAGACCTGAGGGATATTCCTTAATTACTGGTTTCCTGGTATAATTTATTTGCAGAACAAGTTGGTATAAAAACCCATTTCTGATTTCAGAGTCTCTCTGGCATCTTATTGCAACATGTAGTTTATTTTTCACATACCCAGCTCAGCTAACACTCCCAAGGTCTGAATAGAGTTCAGCATCATATCTTTGAACTTCCAAAACAGTGAGGTAACTAAACTTCTTTTCTTTATAAAGTTACCCTGACTTAGATATCTTGTTATAATGAAGAAAATCTAAATAATGCAGAAGGTTACCCTTTTTCTTTAAAAAAATGATTCTAAAATGGTTTTGACATTGTTTTCCCAATATATTTATATCTGTTGCTCATGTTTTAAAATTTGCCTTGTTTGAACTTACTAAATGGTTAAAATAAACAGCTTGCATAATAGTAGCATGATATTCTTTATTCATATTTTACTTAAGCTATTTTTGTTCAAAATCTCACATGCTTCAGGTAGCTAATCATGCTAATAAAAATACTAACAAGCTTCATATGGCCAATAGTCATTGTAATTAATATACCACTGAACTTAAGAAAAATTACACTGTATAAACATAAATTCATGGAAAAGATCTGCATCATCCAAATGAGTAAATACTTGAAATTGAAGAAACCTACAATACGTAGTAATAATTTATTTGTATTTAATGTTAATGTTTAGCTCCTTCATTTTCCTTTGTCTAAAATCTATATGTCTTTAGTAATTTATACAGGGTAATATATTGTAGCTGCTGGGGTGCAGCTCATTGACAGAGCATCTTCTTAGAAAGCAAGAAGCCAAGGGTCCAATCCCCAGCAGCAATGCAACAAAATAAATTGATACATTTATGAATGTGAGCTATTGGTATATATTGATATATAAGTAAAATATATTTTAATTAAATAAGTAGGAAATACTGTCTACTTGTCCCTTGTTGTCCAATTTCATTTTAGAGTCTAAGTGTGAGTATATTTAACAACATAAGCATACATATTTTTCCTGTGATTTTTTTTCAATTTTTTCATGAACTTAAATGATCTTTGAACTTTTTTTAAATGCCTGGCTACAGTTTGGTCTCATACAAAAAGGATTTGAGATCTGTTCTACAAGAACTCTCAACATAATATGGCAATTAAAATCTAGTGCTGGACTTCCTGGTATCCAAAGTATACAGGTCATCTGAGGTTATTTAACATAAATTTTATTATCAATAAAATGGAAAAAATGTATATATACTTAATAGAGTTGCTGGGAAGATTTCAGTTTCATCTACAAATGTAGTAAGTACTTTGTTAATGTTTGTGTTCACATTATGATTACTTTGAAAATGAATGTGTTCTAATAATTCCTGATAATAATGTGTAATGATTAGCACAGACTATAAAACATTACTGGGTGGGTTCAGTTTCACAAAGGGCAGTATTAAAGGAATGAGATTATCTGTACATGTTTTTGGTGAAACCAGATGATAAATGGTAAGGATGTTGTTAGCATCTGGTAGTTAATGGATTTATTCTGGAGTCTATAAGAAAGACAGCTGTGAAAACTTAACACATCAACACAATAACTTTTCTTAAATCCCATTCCTTCATCAGCAGCAGTTCCATATCTTCTTTCTTGTGAACCATATCTTCTTTCTTGATATACATCTGCCTGGCTTTATCATGAGTCCTATTATTTGCCTAGAAATTATGTATGTTTTGTCCTTATCAATTCCACCTTTTTCCAGTAAATATACTTATTCTTTAATATGCCTGTATGTCACTATTTCTTTTTTCTACCAACTCTATCAAATAAATGCAATATTCTTTCCATGGATCCAACTGTTATTTTATAGAAACAATAACCAACTAGCTATGTGGTGCTCAGGTGGCTTTTTAGTGACTAGGATGGCTGTGCTTGCTTACACAAAACAAGTAACTCAAGGTGAAATTGCTTAGGGGATTGGCATATTAGAGAAGGTGGTCACTGAATAATTATGCTAATGTAGCTGCTCAGAAGACGTTATTGCTCACTGCTGTCAACAATATTTCAGATAATATTGATGACATGGAGTTATAGAATCAAGCAACTTCACTCAATATCTGCAGGGAATTGATGTCAAGATCCCACCCCACACCCCCAGCTGCCAAAATGTGCATGTGCATGTTCTTGTCCCTTGTATAAAATGGCATTGTATTTGCATATAACCTGCACATCTCCTCCCATATGCTTTAAATCATCTCCCCATTATTTACACTACTAATATAATACAAATGTTATGTAAATACTTTTTATGGTGTATCATTTCGATAATAATGAAAAGTAAAAAGTGTGCATGTTCAGTACAAAAATATTATTATTATTATTATTTGTATTTGTATTTGTATTTTCAGCCTGCAGTGCCTTAAATCTACAGGGACAGAATGTACAGAAGAGGGTGGGCCAACTGTATAATATTAATGGTATTAAGAGATGATCATTGATGGGAGAAGTTTAATGTGAAAAATGGCTTTATTGACATGGATTTAATATTCATTGATATATAAATTAATTGCCAAAAATGTTTAAAATATTTTGTTGTGCAACTGCTGTTTACAAAATATTTTATGAAGAGTAAATGGGCTGAACTTATAGATGTTCTGTCTCCTCTTTAAAAATAATTTTGTAGCCAGTAATATTTTTCACTCCTGTCCGCTCATTATGAAGACAGTTTTTTTCATTACTCAAGAGTCATCATTACTTCTGCTTAACCCAAATTCAGTAATTAGACATTTAACCCTGAGTAAGCTTCAGTTAGATGTGCAGAAGGAGAATACATTGGCGTTCTAAGTGGGGTGAGGCAGAGTGGAAAATGTGCAAGTGGCAAGTCCCCTCTGTGTGGCCTGGAGGTCACTTCACAGACAATGAATTTTCCAAGTAGGAAAAAAAAAAAAAACAAGTAGCAAATTATTGACATTTCGATTTTTAAGAGAGATTTGTTTTTTTCTCATCCTTTCCTAGACCTAAAGGTCCCTATAACAGAACACATATGAAGAAAAGAAACACATATAAGTTTACATAAAATAAGCTTTTTAAGAAAAATATTTTTAGTGGTAGATCCATGCAATATCTTTATTTTATTTATTTATTTTATGTGGCACATGCATGTGAGGCAAGTGCTCTACCACTGAGCTACAACACCCATCCCCGAAAAAAAGGCTTTAATGACATGTCAGATTGTATCCTCGTGTTGTATATAACTAAAAACAATAAATTAAAAA
The DNA here is from genome assembly GCF_052094955.1 of Ictidomys tridecemlineatus. Taxonomy (NCBI): domain Eukaryota; kingdom Metazoa; phylum Chordata; class Mammalia; order Rodentia; family Sciuridae; genus Ictidomys; species Ictidomys tridecemlineatus. Next base: position 238,475,470 of record NC_135477.1, on the reverse strand, counting down.
CAAGAAACAAAAAACTTGGGAACATTCACAAATGAGGATCCAAAGAAACTGGAAGCCTATGTTAATTATACCAAGTTTGGTATTAAAGATAGTTGTAGATAAGCATGGATGGGCTAAATGAGTATGATCCAGAGGTAATAAATTGGAAGTGGGAGATAGGCTAGCTGTAGTTTTCAGTGCCTTCTTTGGGTTCTCATGCCCTCCTTTTCTCTGGGTGTGCATACTCAGTACAGAAGTATTATTATTATTACGACCTGCTTTATAGGAAATTTAGAGAATTTTTTTTTTTTTTTAGGTCTTATTACGTTTATCCTGGGGGAAGGTATATGCAGAAGGAAAGATTGACCTTCTTGGTTTGGCTCTTTTCTCAAATGTTGGGGTGCACGCTATTGGGGTAACATTACTTTTACCCTGTGGTGTTTCAAACAATATAGATGCAGTTTTTATAGGAAAGAATCTGTTGTTGAAGTGTTCAAAAGCATAGATTTGTTTAAAGTGCAACACACACACACACACACACACACACACACACTTAGCACTGAGTATCTGTAGGGAATTGGTTGCACAGTTCCCTGTAGATAACAAAATCAAGTCCTTTATGTGGCATAGTGCTTACATATTACCTACACATATCCTCCCATGAACTTTGAATCATCTCCAGATTACTTATAATAGTAATACAATGTTCATGCTACATAAATCATTGTTACACTGTATTTTTGTATGAATCAGTGACAAGAAAAATTTACACATATATTTTGTTCAGGTTCAACTTACTTTTTTTCAGAATATTTTTTATCTTTGTTTGAATTCATGGATATAGAGTCTCCAGATGTGGAAAGAAAGTTATATATTCACCACAGATACGTACACAATTGTGCAATGGTATGTGTTTCTTTGAGGGGAGTAAGAACTTTTAGAGGAGATGTTTTTACCGTTTGTTATGATTTGAATGTTTGTCTCTCCAAAACATGTTGACATTCAGTCCCTAAAAATAAAGAAAGAATTTGGAGGTAAGGCCTCATGTGAAGTGTGTAGGTCATGAAAACTCACCCTTGTAAAGGGCTATTATCATTGCAAACAGTTCTTTTAAAAGTAGATACACTTCACTTTTGTACACTTTACTATCTGAAAATGTAGTACAAAAGCCATTGCCAGATGAAGGGCCCCTGATTTTGGACTTCCCAGATTCTAGAACTGTAAGAAAGTAAATTTCTGTTCTTTATAAATGACCCAGTCTCAGGAGTTTGGTTACAGCAGCACATAATGAATTGAGACAGCAGTAGAAACAGTGGTTTCTCAAACATTTGTTCTCATATCAACCCTGTGAAAAATGACAATCCATTTTTATTTTCTAGTAGTGTGTTTTAAAGAAATGTTCATAAACCATATACCATTTTTTCATTCTCTGTAATATATTAAATTTATTGAACTTTTAGAAGGTCATGTGAAGTCAGATTTAATGATTTCCTGTGTTATCCAAAAAGGATCTAGGTGCAGGAATTTCAGGACACATTGGCTTCTTATTTGCATTCTAATTTTTGCTCTTAAAATTCCATGAAGTCTGTGCTCATTACTGAGCAATATCATTGCTCAAAAGAAGTCTCTGTATTTGAAGGAGAAAACTGTTATGCAAAAGATGTCCTAACATTTCTACATAATTCTTCTCTGCACCAGGGTCACTAGATCACCTGTTTTGGATAAGGTCCACCAGAACAAAATAATATGAGATAGTCTCTTGCAGTTTGCATTAATAGTATCTGGCCTACATACCTAGAGGTTACTGGTGTTTTGAGCAGTAGTTACTAGCTATCCGTAGAATGCTTATTTAATTTTTCAATTTTAATGCCTAGATAATGCTGGAGGCAATATAGATATATAAACAACTTGTTCTTGGCCTCAAGAGGTGTTATTATTGCTTAGGATGAGCAATTATTCAAGATATCCTCCGGGGATGTGGGATGTGACAGACAACACATTGGCACTATTTAGAAGCAGCCTGCCAGATGGTCAGAACCTGCAGAGGTGGAATGAGGACAGTATGAAGGGACCTGGGGCAAAACAGTTTTTCTTCAGCAATCTGGTGGCAGCAGCATTTGATAGTTTGAGAAACCAGACAAAGTTGGGGGGAAAATATATATACACAAACTCCAAATTTGCATGAAAATTAGTTAAATGTGAGTAGAAGTTAGGCCTGTTTCATGACTCAGCCCCTTCACAATATAGTCATCTTCAATGACCTGATAAATTGGCTGTGTTTATTTCATCATAAGACAACATACAAGTTACAGTAAAATTTTATAGATTATATTAAAAAGCAAACTGTTTCCCTTCATTCCTGGGCAGAAAAGAGCTGGTAGTATTCTGGCCATGGTTCAAGCAGTTCTTTAAACTGCTGAGTTTCAGAAATACAGTTTATCTCTTCCAGTCTCCATACTCTCTGCTGCTTGTGGTGCCCAAGACCTCCACTTCTTTCTTCAACCAGGATGTCTGTCATGAGTGGATGAGGATGTATGGGGAAGCAGATGGACCAGTAATGGGTGGTAAAGGGAAGGAAGGCAGCAGCACTCAGTCACTTCCATATCTCACTACTCTATTAGGAGCATTATATAGTGGAGACAGTTCAAGGATAATACCAGAGACCACCTACCCGAGAAAGCATGGGAAGTTCAGTTGAAACTTAATATTTATAACATTTCAAAAGTAGTTCATTTGCTGAAAGGCTCAACATGCTTAATTTAAATACAACAAAATACATGGTGTCTTGCTTGCTATACCTTGTAGTAAGTCTCAAAATCACATAGTAAAGTGTCTCCCATAATTCAAATTATTTTTCAAAATAGTTTTGTTTATTCTAGACCATTTACATTTTCAATAAATTATGCATGCTTTTGTCAAAATTATGAAATATCTTGCTAAGGTTTTCATTGGAATTGCAAAATTGCATAGTCTTCCAACTTATTAACTTACTTCAATAATCCATTGATAATTCTTTAAAAAAAATTCTAGTTATAATTAACAGAATAGATGTTTTATCAAATTTTTTTCCTACATATTATGTTTATGATACTATTGCCAATGTTTTAATTTTAATTTTATGTTCTATATTTGCCTACTGGTATCAAACATGCAATTACTTTTTATGTATGAATATTTTATTTGGGGAACTTGCCGAGGACACTTATTTATTATATTTCATAGTTTTAGATTTCTCTCAGTTTCTTTATGTAAATGTGATTTAGGAATAGTTAGTTTTTGAATAGGAACTCTGCCTTATTCTAAATTTTAAAGTGTTCCACCTTTTACCATTAAACATGATATTAGCTGTAGGTTCTTCAAAGATGACTTCTATTATATGGAAAAGTGTTTATTATATTCCCAATTGGATGAGTTTTTAAACAAAAATTGTAAATGCTTGCTTTGCACCTATTGAAATGAAGTTGAGTTACTTTTTTATTTATTCAATTAGTGTGTTCAATCACACTGGTTTTTAAATATTGAAATATCATTTCACTGCACATAAATTCAATTTAATTATATATTATTATTCACACAATGATACTATATTCTTGAGGATTTTTAATTTGTATTTGTGTTCAAGACATACCTTGGTCTACATTTTTTTTTTTTTTTTACTTAACTGTTGTATTAGAATTGTCTGGAAATATATTAGAGATCACCATCTCATTTGCCCTTCTAGTAGATCTTGGAGGGGCTTCCTTTAGCCCACCTCTGATCACATGCACTTCATATTTCTCTAGAACCTGATCCACTTCTGTTTAGGCTTCCTTTCTGTAACTCTCCACAGGAAGTGAATCCTCTAGACCAGCTTGTGGTACCTGTGGATCATTCCTTGATGGTGGATGTTTAGCACATTTTTGCAATGCATTGAGGTTGCATCCCAAACTCCCCTGAACCTCTCTGTTTGGCTTCCTTCCTGGGTAGATGAATACTTACAGAATTGTGCTGATGCCACACTTCCTAGGGCTCCACCATCCATCATGTTCAGAGGTAGCAGGCTATAAGCAGTTCAAAAGGGCCCTCTGACTATTTCCCTGGGGGACAGCTTCTCTTCAACCTCTAGGTGGATCCCCTTGCCAGAGAGTGAGGCAGCCAGCCAATGGAACTATTGGCTGAATTTTGTAATTGTCCAGCGTCCCTGAGTCAGCTCAGGGACAGATGATCAGCTGAGAAGTCAGATGCAGCAGGAGAGTGATTTGTGGATACCTGCAGACCCATGGTGCTTAGAGAAGCAGTCTGCTGCCCACTTACACATTCTGTAACATCTACATCAGATGAAGAATATGCTGGCCTCAAAAATAAGTTGATAAGTATTCCCTCTTCATTTGTAACTGATTTGGAAAACCTCTTAATTTGTGTTTTTTTGTGTGTAATTTGTTTGTGTGTAAAATTCAGATGTTTTTGTTTTTGTGCATTGTTTTTCAAGTTACTTTAAATAATTTGTCAAATTTTATGACTTTCTATTGAATTTAAGTAATGTTTTATTAAGTTAGTTGTTTATACGTTTCCATTATTTTTATTGTTTTAATGCCTTTAGAATTTATAGTGATGTGCCTAGTTCATTCTTGCTATTGGCACAGTGTTTATGCACGTATGTGTGCTTTTTGTGTGTGTTTATTTCTCTATCTAACGAGCTTATAAGTTTGTAAGGAGTTATCAAATTTAGTAACTCTTTCATATAACTAGTTTTGCCCTTTCCTGTTTTTTCCTTTTTTAATGTTTTTCTCACTTCTGTTGCATTTAACTGCTACTGATTATTATGTTTTCCCATGCTTTTACTATAAATTAAATTACTCTTGTAAATTTTTGTCAATGCACAAACATCTATTACTATTTTAAACATTTCCTTTTTACAATGTAAGACTTTGTGGTAAGAATTCCCTAAAAGTAATGTCTTATAAATTCATATAAGTTACATATTTATTATTAAATTTGGATTATTTTCTGATTTCTGTGCTTTTTATTTTGAATGCTTTGTTTATATAGATATATGATGTTTAATTCTAAATATTTGCTGATTAATTGGACATATTTATTAATGTGCTACTTAACTAAGTTGTGATCAGAGAAGAGACACATTTCAATGCTTTGCAATTTAATAAGTTTGTTATTTGCTCAGCATTTGATCTATCAGTGAATGCCATTCTGTACTAGGGAAAACAATTATATTCTAGAACAGTTTCTTATAGTTCTGTAAATACCAGTTCTGCTTTACAGTTGATAGTTTTCACATCAACTATCTTCTTACTAATATTCATTTGTCATCAGTTTTACCAATTCCTGAAAGAGATGCATAAAAATTTTGTGATCATGTTTGTCTTTATCTTGATTCTGTCCATTTTATTTTCAGAAAAATTGAAGCACTCTGAATAATGTATTTAACTCTCTGGGAATTTGTGAAAATGGAAGTAAAAACACATGCTCACATTGTCTCATAAAATGTTGTCCTATAATTAAAAGTGCTTCCATATTTATTGAATCTATTAGATGTATTTCAGATGCACACACACAGGGTTTATTAAAAACATATTTGGAGCTGTGTGTACTTTGAAATTCCTACTAGAGTTTTTTTTCATACCCATTGAATCTTTAGTGATTAATTACTGATTGTCTTGATCCTTGCAAAGTGTTTCCTTTAAAATATTTCATCAAAGACAATTGTCTAGCTTTTATAACTACTTTAAACTCATGGAAATAATTTTGCCTTAGGACGTAACTTGTAATAATCAATTTCAACTCTGTCACTCTCTGTGTGCATTAATGTGACATCGTTAACTCGGATTCCTGGACTATAAATCAGGCTTGGTGAGGGACTAGAATGAGTGGATACAGATAAATAAATTTTGAAATAGCTGCTGCATATTAAGATACCACATATTACTTAATGCAATAGTCAATTTCTTTATAAATTTAATTATTATCATCTTTAAAAATTTTACTCAAGCTAGATTGATAAAATGTAGAGGTAGATTGAGAGATACAAGTCAAAGTGTATTAGTTCCAGAACTTTCTCATCTAAATTTATTGATTATTTAGCTAATACATGGTGTTTTAGTAATATTTTTAACTGTTGTGATTAAAAGATCTTACAGAACAATTGTATAGAATGAAAAGTTTATTTGAGGGCGTATGGTTTCAGAGGTCCCAGTCCATAGAAAGCCAACTTCACTCCTCAGGACTCAAGATAAGGTAGAACATCATGGCAGAAGACTGTATCAGAGGAAAGCAGCTCACAAGATGAGCAAGAAGCAGCCACACTCTACTCAGCTTCAGTTTCCACTCACTAATCTCATTCACTGATTGGGTTAAGGCTCTCATAACTCAATCATGCCTTCTCCAAACTTTCTTGCATTGTCTCACATATGAGCTTTGGGGGGACACATCACATCCAAACCATAACACATGGAAAAAGTCAATATTTTATCTACTATAATCCCCTTTATCCATGGGGCATATGTGCCTAGATACCGAGTGGATTTTAAAAATGTGGATATTACAGAACCATATATAATGTGTTTTTTCTACATATATATACATATGATAAATTTTAATTTGTAAATTAGGCACAGTAAGAGATTAGCAACCATAATAATGAAAAAGAACCATTATAACAAAGTATTGTAATGCAACTTATTTAAAATTTATTACTTGTATATTTCTGGAATTTTACATTTAATATTCCCAGATCATGTTGACTACTAATAAATCAAACCACTGAAAGTGAAAGTGTAAGAAAAGGAGACTCCTGTACCCTGCAGAAAAAAACACTTTCATCTGCCTACAGTGGACTGATTTACAATACTAATGTCTGAAAAAAGAAACATTCAATCCCTCATCTACTTTATTCAAATCTTATCCTTGTAAGAACAATTAAATGAAATTATAATTTCCAGATATAATGAAAAGGCCAAATATATGTGAAATTAGTTATCTTAAAGTCTTTTCAGCATAATTTTGCTCTCTGTCAATTTTCTTTTAATCATGCTAATCCCAAATAAAAATAGGGACAAAAAGAAAAGTAGAAACCAGTAAAAGGTTGACTTTTGAAGAGAAATTTAAAAACTCCAAACTCAGAATAAGTCTTATGAAATACAGTGTTTACTATCTTTATACACATTCTATAAAGAAATTATGGAAATAACTTCAAGGAAATCAAATTTCAAAATCTTAACTCTGTTTGAAAAATCATGTAGTGAATTTAAGCTTCAAGTAAGTAGAATAAATAGAGCAAGGAAAAGATGTTCTGTGTAGTGTGGGCTATAAACATTCTGTCCATGTCATTGTAAGATTATTGACAAAATTCTTCCAGGAAACATATGGTTGACTGAGTTATAACAATGTTAAATACCACCTGTGTCCCTAATTAGAATGCCTCAATTTAGTTAATCCTAAATATCAAAATCAGACTCATTACTCTTTACCAGGGCTAAGTTAATCACAAAATAATGACTAATATCAAGATGTCAAATCCACTTAGAATTACTGAGGCTAATTGTACAAAAAAAAAAAAAAGAACTGGATATATTTATCATAGTCCACTAAAGCACAACTAGGTTCAAATCACTATTTTTTTTTCCAACAACACACCTCCTGTTTGAGGCTCAATGCCAGAACCTCACTGGCATATCACATTTTTAATTAGTGTAGAAACAATTGACTGAATGGAGCAGGAATCGTCACTGTTCAAAAACCAGTGAAGTCAGAAGACCAATGAGCAAAAAACTATGAAGAAAATTACCAAATATAATGTCATATTTGGAAAAAGTGATTTTTTCCCTTTATCTATAAACAGTTCATTGCATCCAGGTTAGAGAGTAATTCAATGAATTGCCTTTACTGCACCAAACAATGCTGAGACATAGTTCAGATTACGTTCACTGACTTTGTGCATATGAGAATCACATAATAATACTAAAACAACAATGCTGGTGGTCTATTCCAAAACATTCAGGTTATTTGCACCTGGATGTGTTCTGGGTATAATGATTTTTAAGAGCTCTTGAATCGATGTTTTGAAAATGTAGTAGGTGAGGAAATCAGATTTAGTCAGATGAAGAAAGGGATTATTCCTTCCATGCAAGTATCTCAAACTCTTGATGCTAGAGAGCAGTAGAAAGTATATGAAGATGAAGTTAAGAAAGAAAAGGATGGAGGGATTTGATCCATGTGGAAGGTGGTATGTGTAAAGGAAGCTAAGCAGAAAAAATGGCAGAAGCAGCTTTGGTTAAGTTGGACTTTCTCATCAAGCTGTTGGAATTTTATTTGAAGAGAAAGATGAGATAAGTTATTTATCTAGGATTTTTAAAATATTTTAAAACATAGAAAATTATTATGTGAATTATAAATAAGAAAAAGATGGTGAGAAATGGATAAAATATACACATTTGTATTTATGTTTTGTTAAATTATAAAATTAGATTTATATTATTGGAGAAATGTAAGTGGCATCTGATTTCAATGAATGAACATATTAATACTAACTACAATATGCTAATAGACTGAATTTGCCTAGCATGGGGATGCATGTTTTATTTTTTTTAATTGCCTTTGTTTATTCCCCAAATCTGGAGAGGTATATTTCAATGATAAAAATATATCTAATAAATATTAAGTGGCTACTTTGCTCCAGGTTCTATGAAAACTCTTTACATACATATATTTGTTTCATTCTTATTAAAGCCATTGTACTCCTTCATTATTTTATTATGTGAATTTTAAATGTGAATTTCAGGGCTGGGAATGTGTCTCATTGGACAAAATTTACCTAGCATGCATGAGAATTAAATGAGGATTCAAGTCCCAGTCCCAGTAAAAATAAAATAAAATATCAATTTTTGGATCCAGGAAAATAATGAACTTATTTTATGTCTCCAAGATGATAAATGTGCAGTTCCAGTATTTATTAATACAAAGTTCCAGATACTAAATTCTGTCTTTTTTAATTTAAAAAATTTCCTCTAGTTAGGTAAAGTAAAGGGAGAACCATATAGAAGGAAGAGGAGAGGGTTGGTGTATTAATTTTCAATGTTGTCCAGCAAATCAGCACACTAAATGACTTAAACAACACAAATGTATTATTCTTCTGTTGACATCACTCAGCAGTCAAGACACCAAGTGGCAGGGTTGGATCTCACATAGCTAAATATGAAGGTGTGCCCAGTTCCCAATTGGGAGCCCATCTCTGCTCCAAGAAACTTGCAGCTGAACTTTTCTAGAGACCTTTTACATTAAAAGCCAAGAATATGTTCTTGGCATTCTCGTGCATCAAATCTCTTTCACTGCTATTGCTGCTGCATCTCCACTTTCTGTTTTTTCCTTTCCTCTCCTTGCTACCAGAGATATCTCTTTTATGGTTTGGATGTGAGGTGTCCCCCAAAAGCTCATGTGTGAGACAATGCAAGAAGGATAAATAATTTGGTAACATCCTTAACCTAATCAACAAATCAAACCCCTCTGATGGGATTAATTGAATGGTGACTGGAGGCAAGTGGTGTGTGGCTGGAGGAAGTAGTTCATTAGCAGCATAGCTTTGGGGGGTATGTATTTTGTATCTGGAGAGAGGAGTCTCTCTCTCTGACCTTCTTGATCATTATGTAAGCTGCTTCTCTCTGCCGCACTCTTCCAGTATTATGTCTGCCAGCCTTACCTCAAGCCCCAGGGAATGAAGCCAGCCATTTATGGATTGAGACCTCTGAAACCATGAGCCCCTAAATAAACCTTTCTTCCTCTACAGTTGTTCTGGTCAGGTCTTTCAGTTTCTGGGCATCAGCCAAAAAGCTGACTAAAGTCATCCCCGATCTTATGGCTCAGGTTATTAGTAAAAGTAAAACTAGATAACCTTCACATTAAAGGTAATTGACTTTAGTTATACCTGCAAGATCCTTTCATAATGGTACTTAAATTAGTGTTTGAGTACGTGGGTGATGGGAATTGTCTAGGATGGAAATCATTTTTATAAGTATTCTTACCATAAATACATAAAGGTTTACACATACCCTCCACAAATTTAACATTCATCATCATCATCTGGTCAGTGGTATCAACTATTGGTGTAAAGTAGATATAGATATAGATGTTGATAACAATGTGTCACAGATTCAAAGTAGCTATAATAGTGAATATTAAGTGTTGTCATTATCAAGAAATGTTAAATAATTTTATTAATGAATATGCTAATGAGATTGACTTTTCATAATAGAATATATACAGATATCAGAATATCACATTGTAAACTATAAATGTATATAATTATTATTTGTTCATTAAAAATAAAATATGTGTTAAAAATTGTAGAAGGAATATATTCAGATAGTCAAAACAGAAGTAGGTCTGTGCCAATCCCAGGAGCACTAATTTCAGGTAGGGGCAAAGGGGTTGGGCTAAAAGGAAAAGAAAGATTGAAAAGGAAAAAAAAAAAAAAAGAGGTGCTCAAGAAGGGCATGTTTATCTTTTCCCTGGAAACTAAGGTGAAGAACATTTCAAAAGGGCATATCAATTTCTGGAGATGCTGTAAGCAGATTAAATAATGTTTCATAAGCAAATGTTGTTTTCTATTAGTTAACCCAGTCATAGCTAGTTAAAATTCTTCATGAAGTACAAAGATGTATATCTCAAATTCATGGAATATAATTATGACAGGATTTAAAGAGGAGCCATTTGGGGAAAACTTAAGTAATAAAACAGAAAATCTTAGGCTATTTTGGAAGACCATTGAGGATCAAGAAAAATATTGTTCTATTATTTTTAAATTGTAATATAAAATATACAAATGTGTGCTGTGGAATGTTGAAGCTAACAGAAAAAGAGATCCAGAACATTCAAAAGAAAGGAAGCTAATGATAGAAGAATTTCATAGAATAAATTAGAAGGAGGAAGTTTAACACCATTGATGGGTCTAGTTTCATTTGATGGCCTAACTTTATGTTTATGCATCTTTCCTTATTGAAAGTGTATTTTTTTTTGTCTGAAGGATCTATATGCCTGTCTATCTAATATCTCTATCTAGCCAGTCTATTAAGCTCCCGAAATAAGTTCACAAAGTTAATTAAATATTTTGAAAAAATAAAAATAACTGAGCCAATGGGACTAATACTATAGACAAAGAACAAATCGTACATTTAACATCACGGGAAAAATATTAATTTTCTGGTTTGTAAAATCCAAGCTGAAGTGTAATATATTGTTAAAAATGAAAAAATAAGCAAAGATGAGGTAAGCTATGAAAAATGTCACCTAAGAGATTATACAAAATATTTGCTTTTGATTAAAAGAGTATAATATTTAAAATTTCCATTGTTTTTAGGCAATTATGTGTACACTACTTGAAGTTGGGAAGAAATTTTTTTTCAGTATACATAGAGAAAATAAAGTGAATGGTGTCTTCAGTTGATATGTTATGCAAATAGATTATATAAAATTAAAATGCAAATTGCAGGAAGCAGTAGAAATGAAACTGTTGAGGGTGGATATCCCTCAACTAATTGTACAAAGGACAGAATAAAAAGGAGAAAAAAATGTTACTTTTAGTAATATACTCTGTCACTCTTTTATGATAATATTATATGCAATAATTTCATAAATAGAAAAATAACTCAAAAAGAATTGCTTAAGTATAGGTATTAAATTACAGAATTTCACTGAGTTTTTAAATATTTTATAAAAATACATGTTTTATTATGTGATAATTAACAATAGAATAGTTATTTGTGTAGTAAATTGGAATTACCATGTTCTTGTCAGACCATGTTTGTTAGAATTGTTCTTTTATGTTATCCTGCATATGGAAGCATCATGGAGCATCCTAGTAAAATCTCTGTATTCTGATTTTGTTTCCTTACCTAGTGAAAAAAAAATGGATCAAATATATTTTATCATGACAATAAGAGTAAAACAGTATGTTTCCTGAAATGAGTACTGAGAAAGTAGATAAAGGTTAGGAGAAACTTTTTCTGTCTTGTGGTAGAAATATCCTCTCCTAGGAATCAGAATCTCTAAGTGAATAGAGTCATCATTTGGAAAGATGGAAATGCAAATTTTCCATGGAACTCAATGGGCATAATAACAGGAGCAACTATGCCTATTTCATCATTCATTTCCAAAAATCACATATTCCAACCCTTGTGGTCACAGAACCATATAAATTATACAATGGTGATTGATTCAAAGATTGTGCCTCATCCTTAGGACAGCATCCAAACATTTAGGGTGTTTTCATAGTATGTAATCCAAATGTATTCTAAGGTCATTTCAATGTTCCATTAGGCTGTGAGCTTCTATGCAATATAGGACAAGAATATCTCATGGAATTATGTCATCATTAGTTCTCATACATTCTTAGTCTACGGTAATTTTATGCAGGATTCCATAATGTTATGTGATTTATGAGACCTAAATTAGTAGTATTGGCTAGGATACCATGTTGGCCTGTGTTGTTGGCAGACCTAACATACTTCAGCAATTGAAGGATTCTGGGTTCCATTACTGACACCATATTTTCAAACATTTCAAGTATCTATTGTGCATTCACTAGGTGGTCAAGCACAATAAGTGGCTGACCTCTATTGGGCAGGACAGTCTAATGTTTTTTAATAACATATAATAACCTATTGGAGTTCCTTAGAACTATTTGATTGGCACAAATGAAAGATTCAAAAATTCAAAAATTTCTCAGTCTTGTTTTTTTACACTAATCAAGCCTTGCTTTTTCCTCATTCCTACTTATTAGCCTAGGTATAAACGACTGCTTTATTACCATCTGAACAGTAATTGATCCAGTCTCTGGACACTATCCTCAGGGCCTTTGTCCTATGAGCTCTTTTTTTCAAATGTTCTTGTGTTGGGTTTGTCCATAGAAGACTTGATACTACAAAGATTTGAAGGTGATCCAGCAGGAGTTGATAGTGACAAGAAGTAAAAAACAGAGCAAATAATCTTAAACCAGTTATGACTGTGTGCACTTGTAAAGGAGTTGCCTTAGCAAACTGATGAAAGAGTATGACATGTACTTCAGTTATCCCAACTAAAGAGCAAGAATTATGTGGTATTTCTGTTGTTATTAAATGAGACCCTCTTCTGGGCATTTGCTCTCTTTTGTTCTGTTTTGACTTATATGTGGACCAAGTGTTCTCCTTAGGCCAGTAAAACACCAATAGACAATGTTCATAGATATTTCAAGTAGACAGCCTTCATCCTGTAAAGCATGAACCCTGTTCTGACAGCTTTATTACTACAAGAGACTCTAGGAATTTGTACCAAGATAGCACTTGCAAATTGTCCAGTTTTAAAATTTCCTAAATAAATTTAGGAATCAACTAATCTGCTTAAAAATTGAAATGAAGGAAAGAAATAATTTGCAAATCAGCAGAAAGAGAGATCAAGTGAAACAGAAGTTATGATGTGAATAAAAGAATACATTTCTGGGAGGAGCAGATTTTTACACAGACAGGGGCATTGTTATTGTACAAGTCACTTAGAAAAATATGAAAATGACAAAGAGACTATACCTTTACAATAGAAGTTACCTTTCATATAATCTTAAGCAATATCATCTGTAACATCTATTAGATTACTTGAGAACCAACATACATTTGATAGTATCAAGTCTATGCTTAAGAGTTGGATAATAATAAATTGTATAGAAATAATATTTTATTTGATTATTTGTTCATATACATATATATGTATAAGTATACATTTTTAAGATTTTGATGAACCTTTATTTTATTCATTTATTTATATACGTTGCCAAGAATCAAACCCAGTGCCTCACACATGTTAGGCAAGCACTCTACCACTGAGCCACAACCCCAGCCCTATTCAGGTATATTTTTGAATATGATTTTTCATTTGTTTTCATTGTTTTAAATTAATATTCTATAAAGCATCCATGACTTAAATACAAAGATGTAGAAATTACTAGATGTAGAATACTAGAATATAGAAAATCCCCAAAGATAAAATGAGAGGGCCAAGTGAGTTAAAAAGAATAATTATATTTTAGTTTAAGTCTTCTGGCAAGATGTTATAATATCTTCTACAGCAATTGCATCAAGAATCTATTTTATTGTCATATATTTTCTGTAGAAGGCAACAAGTGGCCTGCCCATCAGAAGAATTTGATGTGTACTTCATATGGCAATAACATGAAAATAAACTAAGTAAAATTGAAGGAGAAACAGCATTGTGTTAAGTTAACTTAAAAGAATTCATATAGGCCATTAGCTAGTATATAGGCTGGGTATAATAAATACCATTGCATGATACAGAGTTACCAAATGTAATACACTTCATAAGGAATGAAAATATGATCAGAACTATAGATCTATAAAAGGATCATTTGGGACTTGTAGGATACCTACTCCTTTAGTTCAGTTGAGGGGATTTCCTAATGGAGGATATATCTGAGCAGGCAGCTTGAGTCAGGATGCAAATGACTTGGAAAGTCTAAGTGGTTTAGCATTCACTGTTTAGGAAATGAGGAGGGTGGTAACCAATGACTTCTAAATAGAAAAGTTGCATGACTAGAAGCATGAATAATGTTTAGGTGAAGAAACAGAAAAGATGAGGCGATCACATAATAACTCTGATTATTTAACAGCAAAAGGAAGCAAGGAATGAATATCAGAATTAGATTTCAGAATAAAATGGAATTGCTTTCTAAAAAAAAATTCTTGCCATATTCATGATGATAAGAGAAAGTACCCCAGGGGAATTATGAACTTTTTTTCCTTTTCCTGGTTCATACACTACCTCTGACCTAAGTCTTATAAAAAGAGATGATGGTTAAGATTAATTATCAAGCTAGAAACCTAGGAATGATAAAAGTTTGTATTGATTCCACATCCCAAAGACATATACTTCAGGGGAGAAAATACAAACTCCTAAAATATCCTAGTAATTATTTGAGCAGTCATATTAGTACACATTAGCCTTCAGTGTGGACTGATAGAGGGATGCAAGAAGAGGATGTAACTGAGTATTTCTTTCCCTAAATTCCATCACTGAATTCTATTTCTGTGCATGATACAAATGTTAGTCGAATAGTCAAAACATTCAAACCTACCAAAAATATTCACAGAGGTATCTGAAATTTGAATGGATTTATTTTCGGTCCCATTAATATGTCCCCTTAGTCCAAAGTCTACTTCAATATAGGCACCTCAGAAAGAGATAAAGGTATATGTTAGAAAGAATAACAAGAAGAAAATATGACTAACTGGAGTGATAAGATCCTGAAGGAAAAACAAGGCTTGCTGTTTGGTTTAGAAAGTGTCTTTCACCAGAGTTGTTAACAGGGTAAAAATGTGCTCATTAGGATCTCAAGGGCTAAGCACATGCTATTTGAAGCAACTAGAGAGTCAGCTAATCAACTAAAGGACTCTTCCATGAGTAAGTGTAAGTAATTTTATCTATGAATACTTTCTCATGTGTTTATCAGAAATTTAACCATTCAGCCTATTTCAACATCTTGAAGGGTTTTAATTGCTACATATTGCAATATAATATACGTCATATATATACAAGGCAAAGTCAACACCTTGGGTTTCAAATACATTTGCTACATTCTCACATATAATAAGATTTTTATTCTGCTCTTCTATTTCATATCTCAGACTTATCTTGGGTAACTAAAAAATTTTTATATCAAACATAAGGGAAAATGTCAGTACCTTTCCCAAAAATATATAGGGATATTTTTGAACATTTTATGTAATCAATGAAATACCGTGGAATTCAGATGCTAGAATATTCTTTCTAAAAGTAGAATAGATTTTCTAAGCTTTCTGAAAGAAATTAAATGTTCCCTAGAATATATGGACTTTAAAATATACTCCTTAATCATAAAGTTACTTAGCAGAGTTTAATATAGACTAGTTCGATTATCTGTATCTTTGTGCTTCTCTCTATGTGTGTTATTCAGGGCTCCAGTGGAACATTAGTTGAGTTAAAGTATCTTTTAGCATGTAAGAGAATTTTTTCATGTTTATTGCTATGACTGATAGTTTAGAGGCTTTTAATTTAAAATTTTAAATAGAAAATAGAAAGTATGTGCAAAGACAGAAGCTAAATGCTTATTTAAGTTGGAAAAAAAGGTTGTAAGCTTACATAAGGAAATTGATATTGTACTATCACAGGAAATAATTTAAATAAAAAAGACAAAAGCTCTCAGTAAAATTTAAAAAATACTTTCTTTAGATATATGTGACAGGAGAATATATTTTTGCCCCAGGTTTCTGTTCTCATGACTAAAAGGCTCAGAGGTTACCCCAGTTGAACTGGGGTGATTGGGCTGCACAAAATAACCACACAAGAGACACAAATACCTTTTTCTTTGGGGTTGCTGTGAGGGCTCTCTGACCTTAAGGGTCCACAAGGAAGAGAGAAGGCGAGAGCACTTGCTGGCTCCTTTTATTGAGAAGCTATTCAAATGAGGCAAGGGGTCAGGTTTCAGGGAGCTGAGTCTATCTTCATGATGTCCACTGTCAGCAGGTTGATTGACAGCTAGGTAGGCTACACCCAAAGGCACAATAAGAGAAGGGGACACACACAAGGCACTTCCATGGAAGATTGTATCCCAAACAGGGTGAGTGTTTATATAACAAAGGAACAGGTGAGCATAGCTTCACCCATGGGGCTGTAGCAAGACACACCCATGCACCAGACACGGACCCTGGAACCCAAGAAGGGTGGGGAAAGCTCTGCCACATTTCTGTGACTGAGCGCCTCAGCACCCAGCAGGAAAATGACTCAGTCACGTGTGAGTTTGGTCTCCCACATATTTTGTCATGTTTATGCAAACATGAAGTAAATCTTATTCTAATTAGGAGGCCAGTCATGTGGTTATACATGATGTGGAGCATCAGCAAGATTTTTAATTGTTAACAAAAGTGATCCAACTATTAGTCAAGACCATAAATTATAGGTAAGTCTGAGAAAACTGGAGAAATACTGATATGAAATGAAAAGCCTAATAATATTAGGAGAAAGTAGGGCTATTAAATATTATTCTTTCCTCAAAAAAAAAAAACTGGAAATGCCTAAAATAAAAGTAATAAGATGGCAACTTAAAATCTAGGCAATGTATAAGCAAAATCATAAGGTTGAGCATATCTCATTAATGTAACCATTGTTTGTTTTACATGTGTAAGATTTAGTTGAATTTACCTCCTGCACTGTCTGTATAAGCTTCCCTTTATTTCCATTGCCATTAAAATTTAGTTGAATTTACCTCCTGCACTGTCTGTATAAGCTTCCCTTAAAAATATACTTGGTCTGATTATCATAATGCTATCATAACTGGGTCACACCTGTGCTCAAGGCTTACAATCTGGCATCATTGTAGGCCACAGATATAAACGTTCTGTAAGGTAATGACCTATAATTTAAAGAATTGCTTTGGATTGTAATCTAGTATTATCCTGTTTTCTGAAAACTGGGTCTGCTGATATAATAAAACACAAACAACAATAATTTCTATGCAAGATTTTATTCTAGGAATTAGTAGGTTTGTAATCACAAACAAAACCAAAAATAATTTGTAAATTAAATATGAGATATATTTTCAATAAAAGTAGCAATCTATTTTAAATATGACCATATATATACTGAAATGAATCTAATGAAAAGCAATTTAGTAAAATTTTGTCATTATCTTTCATTTTTTTTTTGAACATCCTGTGTAAGTCAGGAACATTTACCAACTCTGTACCTATTGCATGAGTTAAAAGCTTCTGCTTTAAATAGAACAAATTTATGCCTGGAAATTACTAAAATTATCCTAATTTATTTAGGCTTATTTGGCCTCAGTATATGAATACAATCCCAATATCTTAGTGTTTTCACTTATTCCTTTCATTTAGCAGCCCCCTCTCATACCCTTTCTGCTTTTAGGGTTATGAATACAGCAGAGATAGCAAACAGGAAAAGATGAAAACTAGTATTAAATTTTTATCTAGGGCTGGAGATATAGCTTAGTTGGTAGAGTGCTTGCCTCTCATGCACAAGGCCCTGGGTTCAAACCACAGAACCAAAAAATAAAAAAAATACAGACAGGCTGAGTGCCAAGAGTATACAAAAGGTTGCAGATTTAGATGAAGCCATAACCGGAGGTATCTCTGTAGAGGGGAGAGTTTAAGAGAGATATGATTCCAGGTAAGAAAGAACACCCGGGGGTATCTTGAGGACTATTTCCAGCATTCTAGATCCTGATGACAGAGCAAAGCTTGCAGCACCATGGTAAGTGGGTCTGGAGTGACAAAGTGAGACATTGGGAGATTGTTAGGAGAAAAAAAGCCAACCATTAAGTGCACCGAAGCCCACAGGAAGTGCCGCAGTCCGGCTGCAGCAAAATAACCAGGGGGTGACAAGGAACTTGTGTAGATTGATACAGCAGGAGTGGGAGCCGTTTATTGTAGGACAACAGAGGTATTTATACATTCCACACAGTTTATCTTAATTAACATAAACTATATACAGCAGTCAACCAATCAGGAATCTCCACACTTAATGGCTTCACAAACCAGTCCCTCTGGCAAAATGCCAGGCGGCATCCTGACTTGTTTACAGACTCTAACAGGGAAGACTTTTAATTTTTATTCCCACTGGGGGAAGGCTAAGGAAGCTATGGAGGAGGGAAATAATTCTGACAAGTTGCCATTTTAGAGATGTCCTTTAGTTGAGGGGTGGAAATTGACAAAAATGTGCCAGGCGTGGGAAGAAGCATGATCACTTAGGAGGATATTGTTTAAATTCATGTGAGCAATGTTCTGGCTTGAACTACATGTGGAACAAGGAGCCCATTTAACTTTTTTAAAATTTAACTTAGGAGAATTTGTTATATCCTGATAAGATGTATGAAAAAGAGAGCTGACAAGAATTACTGGGTTTTTGTTTGTTTGTTTTTTGTTTGTTTGTTTTGTGGAGATGGGTACCAGGGATTGAACTCAGGGGCACTCAACCACTGAGCCACATCACCAGCCCTATTTTGTATTTTATTAGAGACAGGGTCTCACTGAGTTGCTTAGCGCCTCATTAAATTGCTGAGACTGACTTTGAACTCTCAATCTTCCTGCCTCTGCCTCCTGAGCCACACCTGGCTACTCTGAGTTTTAAAGTGTGAGCAGCTTGAAAATCAGTGGTGCTCTCTGCTGAGTTAGGAAATGCTGGGGAAAGACCTGCAGCTTTACTTTAACATGTGGTTTCTACATCCCAGCCAGGCACAGGCGGATCTGGAATGCCGGGAGGAGACTTAAGGGGACTTAAGGGGTATCAATGCACCTGACACGTGAGGTGTTTCTACAAGGGACTTAAAAGGAGAAAAAAGAGATGAGAACTAAACTCTGGGTATGTTGATGATTTAGAGGCAGAGGTCTGAAACCGGGAAAAGGCTAACCAAGGAAGATTGTGAAAAAAAATGTAACGAATTTTTTGTTTGAATACAAAGAGAGTATGCAGAAACTCTAAAGCTGTAGAGCTAACCAAAGAGAATTCTTCTTTTTTTGCCTTAAGAAAATGAAAAAAAGAACATGTTCTAATGTAAATTAAATAACTTAGGCAGTGAGAAAACTATGGTAGTGATATCATACTAATTGGTACACTGGCGGCTAGAAGATTAAATATTATAGTCATGATAATTTTATCTTTACAATTCTCCCCAAGTTATAAAACACATACCTGTTTTATTTCACATATTGAAAAACTACTTAAGAATCGTTCCCATTGTGATATATCACATACACATATGTAAGATGATATGTATGCATACGTGTAACTATATAGATCATATAGCTTATATTACACATATATTATGATGACAATCCCATTACTATAAAGTTGCTAAATGATAACAATGTGCCTAGAGCAGTTTCTCCTGAGGTCTGTATTACTACGTCAATTGAATAGAAAGTGACATAAAATAAAATTTAAAATCTTACAGTATTTAAAATCTGGCAGTATGTTATTATTTCTTTATTTGAGTTGTAGTTGGACACAATACCTTTATTTATTTGTATGTGGTGCTGAGGATTCAAACCAGCACCTCACTCAAGTTGGTTAGCACTTTACCAATAAGCCACAACCACAGGCCAGCATTGGTAGTATTTTAAATAGAGAAAAATAGTTCAATAATCAACAGACTTCAATAAAGGCACAAATTTATAGCTTTTGGAAAGTGTGCTTAAATTTTATTAATGATAGATTGACTTTCTCAGACAAGAAATAAGCTTATTAATTCATCTTTTTTTTTCTTTTTTTTTTATTCCAGGGCCAATATGTTGAAACATTCTAGCATGAAAAGTAACTATCTTATAATATACACTAACATAATTAATAAAGCTGACAAAAGAAATATTACATCTTTCATAGATGAAATTCCACAGAGGCATGGGAGATAAAAATAGTAATATTAAATGTTTTTAAAAGATGAGTAGGTCAACAGATTTCCCAAGAGATATTCTTAATTGATAGAGACCAAAGGAGTAGAATTTAACAAAAAAACAACATGAATTATAGCTGAAAATAAATGTAAAATCTAAGTAACAGTTTTTTTTTCAAAATTGGTTTATCCTAAAAATCAATAAAATATCATAAAATCATTTGATGTTATTATAATTTTATATTACATATTTGAAATTTAAACAGATATTTACTTTGTCATGTAAAATTAGATAATTAGAAAGAAAATAAATCATCCACTAATCTGTCTCAACTATAACTGTTTTGCTTCACATTATTTTGTATTATTATACATATAATGTTTACTTATTTTCAAAATATATATCTTATACTGTAAAATTTTCTAAGCAAATTCATGTGATATCACTAGCACAGTTTTATCACAGTTTATGTATTCCTACATTCTCTAATTTACATTAGACCATGTTCTTTTTTTCATTTCATTAAGAAAATTTTTTTTAAAAAAATTCAAGAATGTTCCCTGTATTGAGTTCCCAACAGATTTCAAGTTTCTGCATACTATCTTCATACTTGAGCAAAAATGAGTTACATGGTATTACTCAATGTGTTCTTTCTCTCAGTATTTGAAGATCACTTTTTCTTTGTGAATTGAATGGGGTAGTAGAACAACCCTAGTAAAGTCTGAGATTTTCTTTTTGTTAACACACTTCTTCAAGTTTTCATTTTTTTGAAGGTAAAATATAGCTTCACAAACTTAAGAGTTTTCAGAACTATATCAGATTTTCTAGGTGCAAAATGTAAATTACACTGCCATTGCCACTGTAAATCACAATTTTTTCATCATTAGAGGCAACAGAAGTTTTAATCTTTTTAGTTTATTGATACACCAATTCTATAATACATATGCACTAAGAATTTTTAAATCATGTTGGTATTTTCCATCCTGTACATTATCATATTTAAAAATATTTGCTATTACATTATGAAGTATTTACACTTCTGATTAAGATGTGTTCTATCTAACTTCCCAAAATTTTGTCTAAGACTATTTCTGGAAGTTAAATAGGATGTAGTCTATATTTTCATAAAGAAAATTAGCCATAAAATAATACAAAAATTCAATATGATTACCTCTGGGCAGCATACATTAGGGATCAATCAAAAAATTAATACGAAAGTTGATGATCAATAGCAGGGTTGGGAAAAAATAGTACTTTTTGGTTATGGTTACAGTGAATTCTAAGAATAGAAAACTTTCATTTATATAAGTTGAATATGTAGATAAGTCAATGTGAATTTCCATTAATATCCCCAATTTTAGAAAGCGCAAATTAGTGAAGCTTTTCTTAGGCTCTCCTCTGACAGTAAGAGCTTGTGTAAGTTACATATGCTGTGTGTGTGTGTGTGTATGAATACTGGTCCATGTACTCACCGTGAAAGTGGTATACAGCAGAATCAGCTGAATCTTGACAAGAAAACAACCAACTTCATACTTTATACGACTCATTATCTTCGGAGATTGAATGGGTGGAGATTTCAAAACATTAACTACCTTCTTCACAGGTACTTTTCACAAGGTATTATGAAATTTGATTATATATGATCATAGTTCTGTTTTGTTTTGTTCATTGGCTTTTTCAATTATATTGTCCACAATAAATTTGTTGGTTCCATTAGGCTTGCGTGACTATATTACCTTTATTCTTTCCTATTTCTGATCCTCCTCAAGGTCTTCTAGTCCTAATGGACTTGGCATTTGTGTGTGGTAGTGCTGGTGGGGTTTGCTGTGGACTGAACTTGGGCTGTGTGTCCTAATGATAGTGCTTTCTTAATTTCATTTTCACTTTGTTTACTATTAGAATGAAGAAATGTTGTATACTGATTTTTTTTTACATGGGATCTTCCTGAAATTGTTTATCAGTTTTTACTTTTATTGCCAACTTTCTTTGCATATTCTACATCACAATCATGTCATATGCAAAAAAAAAGACAGGATTACTCCATTTCTTAATTTCTAAATTTGATTGCATTACTTTATTTCTTAATTTCTATCTTTTTGATTAACTTTCCTATAGCAATGGCTCAGACTTCCAAAATAATATAAACAAGTGGTGAGTATGGACATCATTAGCTTGTCATAAAAGAAATGCATTCAAATTTTCTCCAGTAGGTATGTTATACACTGTAGAGTTTTGATTGATTGCATGAATCATGTTGAAAAATCCATTTATAATCTTAATTTCTTGAGAATATCTACATTTTGTGGGTGCCTGATTTGTGATTTATTTTTGATGTATACATTAAAATGTCATTTGATTTTGATTTTTTGTTCTATTTTTAATATGAATCACTGCCTTGGTTTTCATGTAGTAAGCCAAACTTGCATTCCTGGGACAAATTCTATGTGTTCATGCTGTTTAATCTTGTATGTATCTCCAAATTTGGTTTGTTTATAATTTTTGAATGTCTGCAAGTCTTTGTTGATGAGAACATATGACCAGATGAATGATGGTGACCAAGGAGTTAATAATAAATAGTCTCTCATTAAAGAAAATGCAGTATGTACTGGCTGCTCTGTTGAATTCTAGCATCTACCAAAGGAACTGTTTTCAATCCTCTCTGCAAACTATGGCAAAAAGTATCAAATCTGAGAAAATATTCTAAATTCTATTTATGAAGCCAGAATTATCCAGATATTAAAACTAGACAAGAATATCACAGAAGGAAATTATAGTTAATATTCTTGAACAACAAAAACACTAAAAAACAACAAGAAGAAAAGATGCTAGCAAACCAAAATCAAGAACACTTTAAATTATCATGAGCCATGCTTCAGTGGAACTTATTCCTGTTTTGCAACATACACAAATCAATTACTGTGATGCACTCCATAAACAAAACAAAGGAAAAAATTTATATGATAATCCCACTATATACAGAAAAAAACATTTGATAAAATCTAATATCCTTTCATGACTCAAGAATTTTTAAATTCTAATTTATATATACAGTTTCAATTCTTTAGATGTTTAAAGTGTGTTTAATCATGACTGTGTTATTAGTCTCTGGATTAAAAATACAACTTAGTTATCACAATCTATTTCTTAATGTCACATACTTAATTTCAGCAAAATGTAAAACATTCCAAAATACTTCTTTCTTATTAAACATCTTTGTTGAATTAAGTGTTGTATAGTTTACATTTATTTAGCTGTAAATCCAAAAAGAAAATTAACAGTTATGACTTAGTGAAAATGTATCTTTTGAAGAGGTGAAAAAAGGAAAATAAAAAATAAAATTGTATTTTTTATTTATGTACATATTTAGTATTTCCATCACTCTTTATTCCTAGCTGCAGATTCAAACACCATATAATATCTACTTTCTTTTAAAATTTGTTCTTCTTTTTTGTTATAATTCTCTAGAGAAAATAAACTCGTCATTCTCTACCAATATCTTCAGTTTATATTTTAGAATGAAAGTTTTTTCTGTCTACAAATTTACTGGCTGGCATGAACTTTTCTCTTGATTATTTATTTTGTATATATCATTGTACCACCAGGTCTTTTATTATTGTTTTAGATAAAAAGCAGATGTTGACTGGTGGATGTCCGTGTTCTGTTTGTCTTTTGAGAATTTGTGAATTTGTGATGTGAATTTTTGTTTGCTTTTTTTTGAGTACCCATGGATGTCATTAGATATGAAAATTAATGCTTTTCTGAAATTATGAAAAATTCTTGAGCACTAATTCAGCATTTTTCTGTTGAATTTTTCCCCTCCTCTACTTCTTGGACTTCAACAAACCAACCAACATGATTTTTATCTGTGCCTTCAGATTATTCAAATTGTTTATTTTGTCTAAATCTATTGTCTCTGTTTTTTTTTCATATTACACTAATTGGGAGAAATTTCAGTGAAATATTTACTCTAATTCTTGTCCTATTCATTTGTGGGATTTTTAAAAATTTAATTATCTTTTTATAGGGTGTCAATATTTGCTGAGTTCAAATCATTTTCTTTTTCTTTCCCACGTGTATTTATGAGTTCTTTGAACATGTTTATAATAGCTGCTATGAATTCTAATAAATATTTTACCTGGGGATATTCAAACGGTTTCTATTGACAGTTTCCTCAGTATTGGTAACTTGCCTTACTTGTTTCCATGTCTTATATTTTTTATGAATATTAGACATTTAAGATAGCAGTTCTAGGAACTCAGCATTCTGGCTCTTTTTCACTGAACTTATGTTTTTGTTTCTTCGATTGTTTAGTGCTTAGCCTGAACTCATATTTTAAAGTGTACCTTTTTTGTAGTGTGTCATTGCTTTCTTTGTTCAGTTTAAATTCTACTGTATTCATTTTTACCTTTTTATTACTAAAATTTACCTCTGGGTTCTATAGCTATGTATTTACACAAAGATTGCTCTCAGGGAAGGCCAATATATCTTGAACTTGCATTACTTCTGCTCTGTATTGATGGACCTGGATGTGGGGTAGGTACCATATTTGAACTTCAGCCCACTTTTGAGGATGCTCAAGATTCTACCTTCCACTGAAATCTTTTGCATATCCTCTGAGTAAACATGAACATCCATCAACCAGGAGAGCGTAGATGGCTTGACTTTTCTGGGGTGTCTGTTAGACATGCACCTAGTTTCTGGTCTCCCTTGTATATGAGAGATACTTAACAATCCCCTTCTTACTGTCTGACCTTATAAAACTCCTTCTTAAATGCACAATGAATCCTGGAGTCCACTGCAACCTCCACTAGACCTGTATCCTGAGAATTACTGAGCCACTGGACTTTCCCTGTTTACTTGTCACCACATTTTCAGGTTTAATTGATTCAAAGTAAGTAGTGCCCTCTGGCATGGAAGGGAAACTACTGGCTTCAATTGTTTGTTTGCTTACTTGCTTGTTTTTACCATTTTTGTTTTTCCTTTTCCCAGGTGGAACTACACAGTGGGATATACTTGGTGGAAGGAAGATAAAAGAACATGCCCAGGCAAAATGTCACAGTCTTATGATCTTTTTTTGCTCTAAATTTAATGTCTCTCATGAAAAGTGTGAAAAGTATTTCTAAGTCTAGCATATGTAAGATTGATCAAATCTCAGGTCAATTTAAAACACTATTTCTGGCTTTATAATCCTTGGAGGAAAGGACTTTTTAATATTTTTTAGTATGTCATTAGTATTTTTAAATATTTTTTACTATGTCATAGTGTAATTCAGTCTATCTATGTAATATTTTGTAAATTGCCTGATATAGTCATGTACATACTGGGTAAAGGGGCAGGGATAATGACTGTATTGATAATACTGGTAGTTTATAGACTATGGATAGTTTAAATAGATGGATGAAGATACAACACTAAGATTCAGAATGATTAAAAAGAAAAAAATAAGGCATCTAAGTGACACAATATACATAATTGTATCTCATTTAATTTTTAACTAAGTTTATATTATATAGTACTCATTCACATTGATGGTGGGAGAAAGTGAAATTAAAGTTAATTCACTGCATTCCTAAATAAAGCCATGTAGTATGCTTATGAATGAATATTAACATTTTAATCCTAAAAGTGAATTGATCTTCATGTAAATGAAGGCTATTCATTTTTCTGAGCCATTTGTTCTACTTAGAGCACAAGGATAAATTTCCATTTGCTTTTTTATTTATTTTTTACTTTTTATGCTAGGGGTTTGAATCAAAGGGTGCTTAACTGCTAATCCCTGTTCCCAGTTCTTTATTATTATTATTATTATTATTATTATTATTATTATTATTATTTTAAATTTTGAAACAGGTCTCACTAAGTTTCTTAAAGCCTTGCTAACTTGTTGAGGCTGGCTTTCAACTGTGATCCTCCTGTCTCAGTCTCCCAAGTTGCTAGGATTACAAGTGTTCACCACCATGCCTGGCTCTTAATCACATTCTAATATATATATGATATGTATATACATATTTATGAAATATATGTATATTCATATGTATATATTTGCATTTTCAATAGAAATACTGTCTTAATAATTTTTATTTTATGAGGTTACTGAGAATTGAATGCAGGGACATTCAACCACTGAGCCACACCTCAGCCCAATTTTTTATTTTATTTAGAGACAGGGTCTCAATGATTAGCTCCTTGCTAGTGCTGAGGATGGATTTGAACTCACAATCCTCCTGCCTCAGCCTTCCAAGCCACTGGAATTACAGGTGTGAGCTACCATGCCCAACCTGTTTTAATTTTTAGAAAGTTGTTGTAGTGCAATATTTGTGTTGCTGGGGTCTATACAGCTACTATTACAGAAATGTGCCACTGTGGTATACAACAAAAGCCCACATACAAAGAAAATGAAGGGAAATTGTTTGTAGGAGTCAATAGTCAAATATTTAAAATGATAGTAATATTTATAATGCAATTCTAAAGAAAGGCTTACATCATTCCACAATGGGGTTGAATAGTTGACTAAGCTAATATAATATTTTTCTTAAGTCACTTCTTTTCAAGTTTACCTTTCAATGCAATTCAAATTTAACATAATTTTTAGAGCTAATTGGAACTATGTCATAGTGCTCTCTCCTGTCATTTGATTCTGTAGGTATTTCTTAGGTTAGAGTCCAAAGTACAGTGTTACATCTAATGTACTGGATTTATATGTAACCTAAAGTCTCAAGATTACAGTGATAAGAGATTGAACATATCATAGGTCATGGGTTATACAAGAGAAGACTTCTGCAAGTTTTATAGGAAAAAAAATGTTCAATGAATTAACTAAAGCATTTGTAGGCAGTTTTAAGAGAAGCGTAGAAATAGGGAATTAGCTGAAATGAGTCATTTAAGCATTTGTTTTTGAGGAAAATAGTTGCTTTGCTGAGAACACAATGACCTGGCCAAATTTGTATAGGAAGAATTTAAACTATATATATATCACAAAGATGTGGCAAGGAAACACACAGAGAATATGCTACATAAATATTTTGTAATCATGTGAGATTTTCACAAATGTATTTAAATCAATAATCACATTACATTTTAATGTTTGCTTACCCTACAAGAAAATAAACTGAGTTATGGAAAGACCCATATTTATACAGTCCATTCTCAACTTTTGATAGGTTGTCTTTCCATATTTCCACCTTATTATGGTGGGAAAGTAATACACGTTTGGTGTAAAATTCCCTCTCTGAATTTTGAACTTTGTTCTTTACCCTGGCTAGTTACATGCTCTATGTGATGAATGAGCTGCAGCTCCCAGTCAGGCAAGTAACCACCAAGACTCTACAGTGTTCTGTTTTGCTAAACTATTATGTTTGGCAAATTAGGAATTAAAGTGTTTTGTACTTAGTGTTCTCAACTTATAATGAATTTGCCTAGATGTAAGTTGAGGGGTATCTGTATTATAAACTTGTATTTCCAATTTTAGTATATTAACATATACTTGTTGAAGAAATTGATAAGAAAGGATTCCCTTCTTCTATTAGAAAGTGTGACCAAGAATGCAAATTTAAACTATTTGGGGATTGTCTAACCTACAAATTTGGTAGTTATAGGAAGCTGATTTACCATCATCTATATCTATATCTATATCTATCTATATCTATATCTATATCTATATCTATCTATCTATATATATATATATAATATTAATGAGATTAACATGTGGTTTTGAAATTTCCTTTCCTCATAAGCTAAATATTCCTAAATATTCCTATTTCTATTCCTAAGTCAGGTGATAAGAACAAGCATTTACTGAGTTTTTAATATTTAGAGTCATTACTCTAATTCTAATCCCATAATGAAATGAGTTTAACTTTAAGATTCTCTCAGTTTGGCTAAAGTGTAGTCCATTGGGATAGCTTCTACTAAGATTTTCTGAGCATCTTGAAGAGCAACAGCAGTAAGCAATGAGGAAAATTCTGAGTGTATTTAAAAGCTCTATTTCATCACACCTGCTCATATGCAATTGGCTGAACCATGTTATGTGGTCAAGTCCAAATAATGTGGCACTGAAGTATACACTTCTCAGAATTGAGCACTGTTGTGATAGGGAGGACTCTAATCTATTGGAAGGTAGGAAAAATGCATAGTGACAAATAATATTGGACCAGAACAGGGAGGGCTTCAAAAATCTGGCTAAACAAAATGAAAGCTATTCCTTAAATTGCCTATTTTCAATTATGATATACAAGTAAGATTCCCTGTGGGAAACAGAGGTAACATGGGGTGTTTTGAGTTGCGAGAAGAGTTTAATAAAATGAAAATTTACAAGCTCTAATCAGGGTGCAGTGAAACTATAAATGTTAGTGCAGCAGCCCAGGGAAAGGAAAGTAGGCTTCTTTTAAAATCTCTGTCCCTCAAGAACAAGTAGGGATACCATATATAGAACACAGGGATGATATACATTAAAACAATTTGTGGAAGCTGTGATTTTGGATCTAGGAAGAAGCTATTCTGTGGTGACTCAATAGGACCCAAGCTGAAGAGATAAATATCCATCTCATCTTGATTTTTTCCTATAACTATCTACTACTCTCTGTTAAACCTAGAAAAAAGGAATAAAGCTAGCGGACAACAGTCAGCCCCACTGAGAAGTTCTTTATAGGATGGGGAAAGTTTTGATGAATTCTAGGAATATATACTGCATGGTATGGCAGATAGTTCACAGTTCTATATACATTGCAGGTGATGTATAATCTATTTCCGTCAGACTGTCTCCATCAAGCACTTGAATTTTTGAGTGAAAAACAGTTGCAAGAAGTGAGACCATCATTACACATAACTTGAAATCTGTCCTAGTTTGTCATGGACAATAATGAGTTGACATGGCATAAAAAATCAATATTTAGAATTTTTCTTTTTGCCTAAAATTGTGTGGGCTTTATAAAAAAATATGTATATGTGTGTACTGTCTTTTACTTGTGGGCATTCAACATCAGGCATAATGTTTGAATTTTCTGTGGCATAACAAAATAGATCATCTGAATGTGACTTCTCTGTGGAATTAACTAGATGTTGACATTGAGAAAGCTGTTTAAGTTGCCCATGCATAAGTTTCTTCAATTGTAAGTATCTACATAAAATAGTAAAAATTAAAGAAGGTAATACAAGGAAAACCTGTAGAATGATGCCTTTTACATGGTAAGCTTTAGATACATATTTGTTATTACTGTGAATGAAAATTAAATTATATCAGGCTACATATATTTTGAAATTTTCAAATTTATGTTTTTAATTTTATAGGAACAATGAGAAAATGAGTTGATAAAGCCATTACAAATATTATTTGTAGAATAAATATTCACTATGTTAAGAAAAAAAGAATGTGCGTGGGAGAGAGTATGTTTGTTTTTTTGTGTGTGTGTGTGTGTATCTTGTGTATTTACTTTTAAATATAATACATTATTTAATTTGAGCCTTTCACTGATATTAAGGTAATTTTTCTTTCCATAGTCATTTGTTATATCATGACTTTGTGCATTTCACTACAAAATACTCTATTTAATGTCAACTTGATTTTATAATAGAATATGCTATGCTTATAACTTATGTCTTCAACTATATTTTATGCTTTGAAAATCCTGAAAAAAAAACTATGATCAACGTTGAGGTCCCAAGAGTGTAAGAGCTTTGCAGGCATCTTGTTTGTTTTATTTCTTAGTTCTCAGCACATGTCCTTATAGCTAGATCTATCTCAGTGAACTGATCCTCTCAGAAATATCAAGACAATCAATTTAAAAAGAGCGCTGCACAGTTTTTCTTAGTTAGCAGCTGTCAACTCAATTCTATATTGTGAGCTGAGAGATATGCATCCCCCTTGAGTCTGGCCCTAGAATGGTCTCCACTTAATAGGATACACTTGACTCCATATACAGGCACTTACTCAGTTTCCAAGATACATCCAAAAATACATAATAGCCCTTAAATTAGAATTATAGTCATAGATATGTGACAGTTATTACTCATACTTTCAAAGCTACATCTGGCAAAGCTGCCAGTTCCTAAATTATGTACTAAGTGATATAGAGATCATTGATGGAAAGCCATGACAGAATTTGAGTTTCATTGCTTAACATTTTACAAGAGCTCAATACATACAATGAGTAGAAAAGATTACTCAATTTCTATAACTAATCCAGTTGCAAATACCATAATTATCGGGGGGGGTTATGATTTTTTATTTCATGGAAATACTATTTATAAATTTCCCAGTTAGCTCTAACAATATTTAATATGAATAAATTCATGATACTTTACAAAATTAGATTCCTCCTAATGTTGTTTCTACTTTTTCCTATTTTAAAATGATTATTTTCAAAACTACATTTAAAATATTTTGAATTTTATATTATATAAAATTACCTCATAGTATTTACATGGTATATAATAAAATAATAATTGTATGTCTTGTTGACTTGTATGTCAAAATGGAATTTTTTAGGGAAAGAACTACAAATATCATGCTAAAATTAAATTTATAACTTTTTAAAATAATTCTACCAGTATAGTAAACACTTATTTGTTTTGCTTATACTTTTTCATATGGGAAAAATAAAAATAAAACTGGCTAGTTAATTATAGAAGAATATTCTTGTATTACCTTAATAATATACCTTACATTTTATGCTTTTTACATCTGATTGTCTTCTATGTAGCTTATTTTTGTTGCCTAAGATACTAATGTAAGAAAGCACTTAATTCACTTGCTATTATTGTGTACTTATTTCTCCTTTCAAAAATCTTTGATTTAGGGCTCGGGTTGTGGCTCAGTGGTAGAGCACTAACCTAGCATGTGCGAGGCCCTGGATTTGATCCTCAGCATCACATGAATATAAATAAATAAAATATAGGTAATTTGTCCAACTACAACTAAAAAAATATTTTTTTTCAAAAAAAATTTGATTTACATGTATTAGAGGCAAACAAAAATGTCTCAATAGTTGAATTTATCCCTTTCTATTGCAAAACTTTCTCAATTCTTATATTTTAAAATATAGCCAAATGTTCTTTCAACAATAGACATATTTTAGAAATATGTTTCTTCTTTAATTGTTAATGAATTATATTCATGTGCTCAGGGTGCAATTATGCCCCAGCCCTAACAACAACAACAAAAAATTATGGTGTGATGATGTTCTAAATCTTGTACCACAGAATGTGACTGGAGTTGGAAATAGGGGATAAAATTGAAATGATATCATTACACTGAACTCTGATTATGAGGGATATATTTTTAGGGATTCTAAACTTTAGATAGTTCTCCTCTGGCCCTCCACTTCTTATATCCTTTTTAAGACCACTTATTTTAGAAAATTTGCAATTATAAATATTTTTTTCTGATTATTTGATATTTATTTATTTATTTATCTATTTATTTATTTTAAATGATAGCCCCTTGCTAGTTTAAAATCTCAGGAATGTCTTTCTCAAGGAACTGGGAACAATTATTTGAAATGAAACATCAAGAAAGATCCAGTCCCTATCTTCTTGCCTTTGTTGGAGGATAGTAGCTGAACTTCAGTAAGAACCAATTAGCAAACACAGATAGCTTAATCACAGTAATTAACCTCACCCCAATGTCATCTACTAACTTTCCCTCTAGCTTACACAGGTCCTTAAAAATTATCTTGCTTTTTATTTTCACAGAGTTGAGTTTGCTATAAACTTGACCCTTCTTGAAATAGTCTTAGAATAAAGTCAATTTTGCCTATTCAACTTGTCCAGTGCAATTTTTTTTTAGCAGCATTAATCAAACATGACCAATGTTCTTAATAAGGGGAAAATTCAGACAGGAAGACAATCATGCCCATAGGGAGAGTGTCATGTAAAAATGAAAGCAGAGATCTTACTGGTTGCAGCAGAAGCCCCCAAAAAGGAAGTTTCCCAGAAAACCTTCAGAGGCTAGGAAAGAAGCAGGAAATAGTCCTTCCTTTTGACCCTCAAACCAGTATTCTGTCATCTTAATATTGAACTTCTATTCCCCAGAATTGTGAGAAAATACATTTCTGTTGTTTAAATATGGTACATGTTTCTGGCACAGTACTTTGCCATGGTCACTCTAGGAAACTAAAATAACACATAACACACTTTAAACATCATTGATTGTAACAAGAAAATGTTTCTTGAAGACAAACTCTGCTGTCACCTGGGTTTGAACCTAGGAAGATTTCTTAAAATTGAGAAGTCTCCAAATCCTCATCTGATCTCACAAGGGAGACACTGTGAATGACAATAGAACTAAATAAATGTTTTTCTCTTTTAATTTTCAATTAAGAGATAATTTGTGAAAGTTAAAAAAAAAAGGAGAAATGAACAAACAACAAGTTTTACGGCACTTGTTGAACTCACTCACCATCTAACTATATAGGGTAGATCTGGAAGTCTGTATCCAAGCCTTTTGGTGTTTGCTGCTGTATTAAATCCCCTGCCATAGGGAAACTAGATTGTGTTAAGCTCAAAAGTGTACAGAAGCATGAAAATGTGTATGAGTCTCCCTCAATATTCATCTCCAAACTTGACTGTTTCACTGATATTAATTCCATCCCAAATTCAGCATAGATTTAAATTTATTTTCTGCTTTAATCAAAACCACCTCACAAAAGGGTAAAATCTAAGTATTTCCTAAATTGAAATATATATCTTTCCTTTTTTCCCATAAACATAGAGTAATGAAAGATATCTAATTTTCTGTCAGTATTTCATCACCAGCATGTGATTTTTAATTACTTTGTCTTAATTTCAGTGTTCAGAAAATAAGATATGAAAAATGATGAGAACATTTATGAGCAATGATGAAGAACACTATAACCTTCCAATAAAAGAAAAGGCTTTGTAAAAACAAGTCAATTATTTTATGATACACCTGTGTTTTTCCACCTCTTACATAAAATTTACTGAGGGGCTACAGTGTAGCTCAATGGGCGAGTACTTACCTAGCATGTATGAGGCCCCAGGTCCACTGGGACCCATTTAACTATGAGTGAAGACCAGTTTGATCAGGTTCCATGCAAGGAAAATTTTAGAAAGACAGACATGTTTGATAATCATCAAACATGAAATAAACAGTAATAACAACAAAAGACAATTAAATCAAAATAAGAAAAGAAATCATTGTCTTTTAAGCAGAATCAACTGAGAAACAATGGTTAAGGACAGAGACATACCATGAACTGCTTTGTGATTAAATTTTCTACTTTCCATTTTCTAAGGAGAGTTAATTGAACACCAATTTAAGAATTTGGATGATAACTTTATTTTTTTTGTTTAAATAACATATCAGTAGATGTACTCATAGACTGAGTTAATAGAACACTTTTAACAAAAAATGCAAAAATATTTTCATTGAATAAAACAGCTATAGAAAGATCATTTGAGATAAAGTATGTTATATTAATTGCAAAATTTAATCTCCTTAATCTTAGATTAATTAGCAATAGCCTGTTAAAAATTGCATCAGTCCTCGACTTCATGGATCAGACTTGAAGCTGCCAAAAATACTTGGATGCACTCAATAAGCACATTGATATGGAGAATTTCAAATGCAGGAGGTAAAGAAAAAAAGACTCACATCCTATTACTATTTTGGCAGTGAAGCATCCATAAGACTTTATTATATTTTTGATTCTTTTAACCAATGGCAGTTACTGGACTTTTATTTATTTATTTATTTATTTATTTATTTATTTATTTATTTATTTATATTGTTTGGTGCAGAAACATTCCAACACCTTTACTAAAACTTGAACAGAGCAGGAGTAGATCACAATCCTGTCATTTTCACAGAAGGAGTGATGATCATTTGGGGTCAGTTGTGAGCAGAAACCCAAGGAGGACTCTCCAAAAATCATATCAACAACAGAATTTTCAAGGAGGAGACTTAAAAGAGTGTGGGTATATCTAGACAAAAAGTACAGTAGTGACGGAAAGGTCAACTACTAGGTGACATTCCCAGTGAGAAATGATGTGGATAAACTCTAAACCTGTGGCAAAGTTGATAGAACATAAAACCAGATTCAGAGCCTTGGAGACCAAGTGGCCATGGGAGAAGAGAAAATTCTCAGTTCAAGATACTCCCAAGGTTTCCAACTCAGTACCTGAATAAATAGCAAAGTCAATAACCAAAAGGAACAATACATATTAATGCCAAAGCAGGGAAGAAGAGAGCAGTACTTAATCAGTACCAGAGAAATAGAATTTGAGTAACTAGATGGCAAAAATACAGATGGGTTGAGTCCTTCCCTTGTCACCTTACTCTGGCTCTTTATTCTTCTTCCCTCTTACATGTGAAGGAAGCTTTCAATCAAATGAGGTCCACCTAAGAATTTCAGGATCACTTCCCTATGTTAGGGTCAGATGATTAATAACCATGCTTTCGCCTGTAGCTTTGACAGTTCTTGGCTACATGATGTAACATATTCACTGGGCCTAGGAATTGGACATGAATATCTATGCAGCACTGGAAAGGCATGACTCTGCCTCCCATATTGACGTGTTCAGCCAAGGAAAGTGTGCTGTCACTCTTATTGTACAAATATTCTTTATGTAAGTACTCGACCTCTGATTTTGTTATAATATAATTCTCCAAGAGTAAGTGGGATTGCAATGATGTTGGATTATATGAGGGTCTGAGATAGGACTCCTCAGATCACAGGTATGAACACCACATTCTGTCTGCTTTCAAAAGTACAATATATTATGGATGTATGCACTTGGTTCAAGAGTTGTAAGATTACCTCGTGCCACTTGATTTAAAGACTGCTATGTATCACTAATTCCTGCATTTTTCTTGGTCATATTTTCCATGACCATTTTGGTCTGATTTATAGTCTTAGCTATTTATTGGTGCTCCCAGCATGTGTCATCAAATTGAAAATGAAAGATACATATATCCACATGCTAGATCCATTAAATAATGCAAAAGCCAAGTGGATGCCATGGTACTGCTTCAAGCTTATCTGGTCATCCTTTCCAATTGCCAAACATCCATCATCTTTTCACAGTGAAATGATCCCCCAGGATGTTCTATGAGTCCTGCTCCTTCTCATGCTGCTTGGGGTTTCTTAATTCATTTATGGTTTATCTTTGGACTCCAAGTCCCACCTTGAGGTTTGAATTGGAAATGGTAGAAATGTGGAAAGTGACCTCTAGTATCTTTACTTTCTCTACCCACAATTCTCTGGGTTAGAAAGACAGCCATCTTTCTCATTTTCCTTCCTGCTCTGTCTTCTTTCTGCCTGACAACATGCTATTGTGAACACTGTCTTAGACAAAAACAAAACAAAACAAACACACAAACAAAAAACAACCTTGAAGATCTCCATTTCTTCATCTGTCTCTTGTCCTGAAGAGATAGGTTACATTTTTTTAAAATTTTTTAAATTAATTAATTTATTTTATATTTCATTATATATGACAGTAGAATTATATATGACAGACTGTCATTATATTTCATTATATATGACAGTAGAATGCATTAGAATTCATATTACGCATATTGAGCACAATTTTTTAATATCTCTGTTTGTATACAAAGTATATTCACACCATTCATGTCTTCATACATGTTCTTAGGGTAATGATGTCCATCTTATTCCACCATCTTTTCTACCCCCATCTCCCTCCTTTCCCCTCCCACACCTTTGCCTTATCTAGAGTTCATTTAATTTTCCATGCTCCCTCTTCCAATCCCACTATGTATCAGCTTCCTTATATCAGAGAAAACATTCAGCATTTGGTTTGGTGGGGATTGGCTAACTTCACTTAGCATTGTATTCTTTAACTCCATCCATTTACCTGTAAATGCCATGATTTTATTCTCTTTTATTGCTTAGTAATATTCCATTGTGTATATGTACCACAGTTTCTTCACCCCTTCATCCACTGAAGGGTATTTAGGTTGGCTCCACAGTTTAGCTTTTGTGAATTGTGAATTGTGCTGCTATAAACGTTGATGTAGTATGCTGTTTTTAAGTCCTTTGGGTATAGACAGAAGAGTGGTATAGCTGGTTCAAATGGTGGTTACATTCCCAGTTTTAACTAAAGAATGCAGATGGTGAAATACTCACAAATATTCACCATTTTATATGAATATCAAATATCTCTTGCTTCCATTTCAATCTTTTCTCTCTCCTCCCTATTCCACTAGACAAAGGTTTTTTAAAGACATTGATATTTTTTCAAGAAGGAAGTTATTTTATGTATCCATTAATAAATCATAATAAATTACATATAACCATTCAGTAAGTTTTCACAAGTATACTGAAAAATTGTACTTTAGAAAAATTAGAAAAAAGGGCTGGGGCTGTAGCTAACTGGTAGAGCACTTGCCTAGCATGCATGAGGCATTGAGTTCAATATGCAGTACCACATCAAAAAATTAATTTAAAAAAGGCATAAAAGAAAGAAAAAATGGAAAATATGTGGTATTTCTTTCTCCTAAAGGATTCAGAATCTGTAACACAAGGGACACAATGCAAAAGTAATAAAATCAAAGCCATACATGTTATAATATTTGCTTCTCATGAGTTGGGGATGGAACTTCTTGCTGTGCATGTTGTACATGTTGTATAATAAACATAACACAACCTGTCAGTAATATGCAAACCTCCCACGCCAGTATAAATTTACAGTCTTTGGAAGAATGCGTTGGAAAGCTGGGTCTTCTGGTTCTTCTGGTTTTCTGACCCTCAAAATTCACAGACTTGCAATCAAGAATGATTCATAAGCAAACCCTTCGCATCATAATTTAGAAACACTAGGGCAGCCCTTCAGATGGAGAGCTGTTTTAAAGTAAAATTGTGATAATACATTTTACCTACAAAATCAGCAAAGTATTCACTATTTTTAAACAAATCTATATTTCTATTATATACTTATATATAAATATTTAGAAAAATAATTTTTTTGTTTTCTGTAAACATAATCATTCAATAGAATAGATCAAAATTTATAATAACATTTTATTTGAATTGTTTAAATGTGAAAATGGGGTCATATAGATATTAATTATGTAGAATTTTGTGTTATAGTTACTTGAGAACTTTTGAATATCTGAGGTTTTTTAATTATTTACATTTTAATTGACACAATATTTTTTCATAATTATGGGGTAGAGCAGGATAATTCAATGTGTATACAGAATGTGTTATAATCAAATGACTGTGGAGAACTTGGACTAAGTTTGAAAAAAAAATAGATGACTTTAACAAGAAAAAGAGAATATATATTAATGTATTATCATTTGAACAAAATTGTGTGTAAATTATAAAAATCAGAAATTTAAAAATTTAACATAAATACTAAGGCAGAAATTGGCAACTATGAAGGAATGAATTTCTGAATACAGAGAAATTAAATAAGTAACTTCTGATTTTTTGTGATTAACTGTATGCCTATTCCAGATATCTTTAAATTAGGGATTTTAATGCATCTTTTTTATATTGGGGTTTGGATCCTATAGTGCTTAACCACTGAGAGACATCCCAACGCTTTTCATATTTTATTTTGAGACAGGATCTCATTAGGTTGTATACAGCCTTGATAAGTTGCTGAGGCTGGCTTTAAACCTTCAACCCTCCTGCCTCAAATTCCTCAGTCGTAGGGATTACAGATTTGTGCCACTCTACCTGAATTTTTTAGTGCATGTTTATAAAAAAAATAACTCCAGTATCAAACAATCTTTTGAAAATTTAGAAAAAACAAACCAAAATGTTAAGCTCATTAAAAATGAGAAGTAATAAAAACAAAAAGCCAATGCAAAATTACACTGTAAGACAATGCTTGCATTCTAAATTCTAGATATATTTGACAACAGGAAGCTGATGGTTTTACACATTAACAGATGCAAGGAATGTAACAATATTGTTGTGAAGGTACATGCAGGGGCTGTGGATATAGCTCAGTTGGTGGAGTGCTTTCCTCGTGTGCACAATGCCCTGGCTTCAATCCCCAGCACCCTCCCCCCAATATATATATATATATGTAGAAAATTATATGTCATTTCACAATTAAAATGCCTTAGAAAATTAGGGAAAAAGAATAGAACATTTGAGAATGTATAAAAGATACAACAGGATACCATCCCAGATGTGCTGATACAAATGTTAAAGGAAAATTCTTCATTAAAAAAAAAGAAGGTGATGTAAGTGAATAATTTGTAGCCTTGGAAAGGGAAGAGTTTCTTTATTAATATATATAATATTATTATATTATTATAAAAGGAAGAAAACCATAAGTGAATTCAGTAAATTTAAGAACTTCTGTGCATTTGTAAAGAGTATGAATGAGAAGCCAAAGTGGAATGTAATATTTTCCAGAAATGTAACTCAAAAGAAATTCCAGAAGAAATATATGCAATACATTAATAAGGAAAGGAAGCAGGGAGAAGGTAGGAAATCTCTCAAACAAAACTTTAAAGGAAAAAATATGGTCTGGGATTTACAAAAGATGAAGCATCATAGCAAAGAGATATTATATGGCAGAGAAACTGACCTATTTGATAAACATTACAAAGTTTGATGAAAACAGTTACTGACAAAGAAGTGGAACAAAGACACTTTCATTAACTGCTTAGTAACTGCTTATAAACCTGCAAATTAATGTAGCTGCTTTGGGAAACAATTTGGTTTATTGAATACCATTGACATGTGCATATTTTATGACCCAGAAATGTCACGATTTGGTATATAACCTAAAGATGATGTTCCACATGTACTTTAGGAGACATGAAATCAGAATTTTCCTATGCAGACCTGTTCATAATATCATACCACTGGAAACCACCCAAATGTCCATCAGCAATGGAATAGACTGCAGCTGCATGAATCAAATTAGATGAATTTCAAACCATCAAGTTGACTGATAATCAAAGCCTCCAAAGAATATATAATTTCATTTCTATAAATTTAAAAAGCAGTTTGAAGATGGATAGTAAAACACTAAAGAAAGAGATTTAAGAGAACATAATTCAGAATGAATGGTTAATACTGGGTGAATGACGTCCACAGAGAACAAATGAGTTCTTCTATATCATTATGCATTGTGATATCCTGTGTTTGATTTGTAATTATTATTTAATTGCACATCTAAGTTATAGACATAGCAATTATGTGTCCATTTCATAATTCAAAAAAATTCAGAATAAGTGCAGTACTATTATTATATCAAATGCCCATACAAATGGAAGAGTGTGTGTAATAAAGAAGATACAGGACTGAATAATTAGTGCACCGCTTAGAGGCTTTGCAATCTTAGTATTTTTCACAAGGATATCATAATACCAACTCCATTGGATTTCCATGAAAACTAAACAAAATAATGAATGTAAAATGCCCACAGAATGCCTGACCATAGAGTCTCAAGTTGAGTATCAGCATGAAGGCAATGAACTCTCCTTCTCTGACAGCAGTAACAGAAGAGACTCTGTGTTCACTGCAGAACTACTTCTTGATAGGAGGAATTGTCAAATCGTGAATGAAAAATGCAGTGGAGTAACAGCTTCCAATAAATAACACTGTAAGAAAGCAGAGTTTCATCCTTCTCAAGCATGCATATACATAGGGAGAGGCGAGGCGTGTGATAGAGGCTGCTCTCTTCCCACTGAGACACTGTCACCCTTAGATGATCTGTCATTGTATGCAGAACACAGTGGCAGATTTATCCCCGAGATTCAGGTTGCTCCGTAATGGTTCAGGTGAAAGCATTTCAGTAGTGCCATAAAGTGGGAACTCATAAATGACGGAGTCTATTATTGGGTGACAAGCTCCAGCCCAGTGACTTTGTTTGTGACTTTGTGTAGATTCTGCAGAAAATACTTCCATTGTCACGAGCTTCAGGAGGAATAAAAACAATGCAATGATAACACTGAACAGTAAATTTAACCCACAGATGATACTAAA
Organism: Ictidomys tridecemlineatus; assembly: GCF_052094955.1. Lineage (NCBI taxonomy): Eukaryota > Metazoa > Chordata > Mammalia > Rodentia > Sciuridae > Ictidomys > Ictidomys tridecemlineatus. Next base: position 238,435,140 of record NC_135477.1, on the reverse strand, counting down.
AATGACTTCATACAGAGTACAGGGAGGCTAAACACTTCAAAAAATTGTCATGAAATGGAATAATTACATAAACTGATTCAACCTCTAAATATGGAGGGAACTGGTGTGTTTTATGATTTCCTTAATATTATCAAATTAACTACTGATTTTATATTCTGAGTAAAGTCACTGAATTTTTACTCTGTTCTCATGTTATAATCAGGACAGTGATTAATGGTGCACGTCACTATGATTCAATCATTGACTAAATGTGTGTTGTGTGCCTGTGTGTGTGAAGAGTAAATACCTGTGACTGGTATGTCAAAAGAATTTCTTGAGGTTGAGGAGGAAAATTAAAGTGGCATTTTGGTTCTTGTGACTGTCCCTCATTCTACGAATCTTTCCATGTTCAATACTGGTGGGACCTGGTTTCCTTTTTAAGTTCCTATATTTAAATTTGGAATTACTTTTTTATTTTTAATGTTGCAGAAATAATGATGCTGGTTTTTATCCAATTATTAATTAATATTTACAGGTAACATTTGAATCTTTAGATGCAACCTGTAATATGCTCTAACCCTTCTCCTGTTAATAGTCTGTAGACTTACCAATCATTGTTAACCTGAAATGTCCCAGAGATCTTTCATCTCCCATTTTCTGCAGCATGAAAGCAAAGAGCTGTGGTCTCACTTAAACTGAGAAGAAACATTTAAAATATTTTTGCTATAAAGATATGATTATTTTAGTTTAGTCTCTCCAAATGTTAATTAATTAGTTTCAATACAAACAGGACTCAAAATCAAGGGCCAAGATATTCATGGAATATTAGCAGTCTTCCTTGATAACCCATAAGCAATGCTCAGGCTCTGGCAGCCTTTATTCATACATATTTCTGTGTTGAATCACATGTACATGGTAAAAGCATCAAATATGGTGATGCAGAAAAAAATACAACCCATTGAGGAGGGCTTTTAAAGAAAATGATAAAGAAGAATTTTATTAGGATCTAGGATCTCGTTCTTAGTCCTATTTACATTTTGTCAAACTTGAATCTAAAGCATTGAACATATAACAAGAAAAGAAGATATTTAAGTTAGGTATGTCAATAAGGTGAAAAACCTTATTCGAAAGAGAACAAGTAAAAAAAACCAATTCACTGAAAGAAATGAAAGTAATAAAAATTTTAAATAGTCATGTATTTATTGAAAAAATTAAATATGTGATTAAATGACTTCAAAAGAATATTCTGTGCCTTTATCTGGTGAATTCTTGAAAAAAATAAATGAAAAAAATGTATATGAATTTTATGCAAATTTGGCCAGGAGCTGAAAAACAGAAGAAAAAGTGATCACTTTTTTTTAAACATGCAGTCTAAATCCTAATGCCAATGTTTTAAACAGTATATGTGAATGATAATGGATCATGACAATATTGAATGTACTTCGTAAATGAAAAGATCCTTTGAAATTCAAAAGTTGGTCTAAGGAATTTCACCATGGTATCTTAATCAGGAGAAAACACGTAATTGTAAAATTAAATGCCAGTAAAAGCATTGGATGATTTTTAATTTATATTCTTAATATAATTAAGCATTGATAGAGAATAATTTCTATAACCTGAACAGAATGTTTCCAGAATCCGGAGGGAAAATCATACCACCACTGTTTTAGTCAACTTTTTTGCTGCTGTGACTGAAGGACCCAACCAGAACAAAAGTAGAGGATGTAAGGTTTATTTTTGTGTTAATGGTTTCAGAGATTTCAAGCCACAGGTGGCTGGCTCCATTCCTCAAGACTCAAGATGAGGCAGGACATCATGATTGTGGCAGAAGAAACCAGATGACACTGTGATCAACAAGCAGAATGAGAGCCTTCACTTACCAGATACAAATATATGCCCCAAAGCTATAACCAATTTCCACCTCCTCCAGCCACATCCTAACACTTCATATACTACTCAGTTAATCCCTATCAGGGGCTTAATTCACTGTGTTAAGACTCTGACAACCCAATAAGTATCTCCTCTGAACCTTCTTGCATTTTCTCACACATGAACTTTTGGGGGACCCTTCATATCAAAATATAACAACCATGAAAACAAAGTTTGTAAAACCGTCTCTAAGCAAAGAAAGATGTCAGGAACCTTGTCCCTAAAAGACTCGTTTTCACAACTCAGGAACAATAAAATAAGGCAAAAGATGAATTCTAGCAAAAAAGTATTATTCATAAGTATAATATTGATGAAAATTCACATATCACCTAATATATCGCTTAGTAGACATCATATTTATTGGACATAATCAAAAGTGCAAAAGTAAATTCAATGCCTGTATATCATAAATAAACTATTATGGAAAAAGTATCATTAACATAGGCCAAGGAACTGAAGATGATATACAATCAATCAACTAATATATGAAAAACTTTTCATTATCACTAGCAATTAGAGAAATGCAAATCAAAACCACTCTAAGATTTCATCTCACTCCAGTCAAAATGGCAGATAGTATGAAGACAAACAACTATTAGAGTTGGTAATGATGTGAGTAAAAAGGTACACTTATACACTGCTGGTGGGAGTGCAAATTAGTGCAGCCAATATGGAAAGCACTATGGAGATTTATTGGAAAATTGGGAATGGAACCACCATTTGACCCAGCTATTCCTCTCCTTGCACTATACCCAAAGGACTTAAAAACAGCATACTACAGGGAACAGCCACATCAATGTTTATAACAGCACAATTCACAATAGCTAAACTGTGGACCCAATCTAGGTGCCCTTCAATAGATGAATGGATTTAAAAATATGGCATATAAACACAACTGAATATTACTCAACAATAAAAGAGAATAAAATCATGGCAGTTTCAGGTAAATGGATGGAGTCAGTGAAGAAAATGCTAAGTGAAGTAAGGCAATCCCCAAATACCAAATATTAAATGTTTATCTGATATAAGGAGGCTGATTCAAATGGGATAGGGAGAGGGAGCATAGGAAGAATAGACAAACTCTAGATAGGGCAAAGTTGTTGGAAGGGAAGGGAGCAGGAATGGGGTTAGAAATGATGGTGAAATGTGATGATCTTAATTGTCCAAAGTACATGTATAAAAACACAAATTGGTGTGAATATACTTTGTATACAACCAGAGATATGAAAAATGGTGCTCTATATGTATAATAAAAATTGTAATGCATTCCACTGTCATATATAAATAATGAAAAAAAGAATTTGAAAAAAAGCAGTATTATCAAATAAACCAGATATGTTGACCATACTATGCTATGTACATATGTGAGTTTACCAGTGAATTCTACCTTTTTGTATATCTATAAAATGCCCCTCTAGAGGCCAGTGTTATGGTTCAGTGGTAGAGTGCTTGCCTAACATGCATGAAGCACTGGATTCAATCCCTGGCACCACATAAAGATAACAAACAAATAAATAAATAAATAAAGGTGTTGTGTCTATGTACAACTAAAAATAAATATATATTAAAATTCTTTTGTAACAAAAAATGAAAACAATAAATAAATAGAAGGAAGTTCCGTGGAGAAAAGGGAAACAGGGGAAGGGAAGAGAAAGGGAAAGAGGCACTAGGGACTGAAATGGAACAAATTATGCTCCATGAATATATGACTATGTCAAAATGAACCCCACAGTCATTATAACTATTATACACCAATTAAAACATTAAAAATCAAACATTCTCATACTGGAAATGTCAGTCTTCTGTACAAATTATTATAAATTTGGTTTTATATTTTTACAATTTTTTAATTTGTTATAATTATTTATACATGACAGTGGAATGAATTTTGACACATTGTACACAAATGGGGCACAACTTCTCATCCTTCTGGCTGTACATGGTGCAGAGTCACTCCAGTATTGTAATCATACATGTGTATAGTGTAAATATGTCTTTCTCATTCCACCATCCTTCCCATCCCCAAAGCCCTTCCCTGCCCTTAATAAATATCTAAATATGTATATGCATACATATTTTCACATAACTATTATGAATATCAGTATATAAATGTATGTTAGTGTACATATATACACACACATATATATACATATCTTCCTACTTCATTGCTTATTTTAAATTTATCTGAGAGTAGTTGGATGTGCGTGCATGCGTGCGTGCATGCGTGTGTGTGTGTGTGTGTGTGTGTGTGTGTGTGTGTTAGTAGAGAGACAGAATAAATATTCAGGCCACAATTGGGATAAACATTTATAAAACATAATATATGAAGAAAAATATATAAATTGCTGCAAATCTATAAGCAATGACAGAAAAACTCAGAAGCAATGGACAAGATGCTTGGTGAGTCACTTAAATAGAAAGAATATAAAGAATTGTCAATAAATGTATGAAACATTTCTAATTAATTATGAAAGAGCAAGTTACAGTCAGCATGAGAAAAATGAAATCCTAAAGAGAAAACACTATATACCCACTAGATTGCTAAACGTAAAACAACCTACAATATTTCATGCACTGCTGTAGAAGTAGAATGTAGTAGCTATTAAACATTGAAATTTGACATTATTTATGTGGACATCTATGACATAACATTTTCATTTAACTGTATGTACCAAACAGAAATACATATATGTGTTCATCAAAAGCCAAAAGTGAAACATTTATAGCAGTATTATCTATACTTGCTCGAATCTGTCAAACATTCACTAATATAATGAACAAATCAATTGTGATATAAGAAAAAAAAGGGAAACCAAATATCAATGTAAATGAATGAGCTATTGCTACAAGTAATAACTTCTATGAATCCTACTCAATATAAAGTTGGACTAAAGAAGAGAAGTGACTGGAGATATACTGGTAGAGTGTTTGTCTATCATGCAGAGAACCACATGTTCAAATCCCCAGTACAAAAATAAATAAATAAATACAAGAAAGAAAGAGTAGACACACACTCAAACACACACAAAAAATATAAACAAACCAACAAGTACCATGCTTCCAGGTGAAAAATAACCTGAAGGAAAAAAGAAGAAAAATATGCTCTTAAAAAGTTACATAACATCATCAACAAATACATTTCTATGCTTTTCTTAAATAGTAATAGAATAGTAAATAAAATGGATAATAAATAGTATAGGAATTGTGGGGTTCTAGAAATCTCACTCAGTTGACTTTATTTTTTACTGATATAAGTTTTGAATTATTCAAGTTCAAGCTATTAAATATTCATAGTGCTTCATATTATAGAGTTATTGATTAATGTCTTTGGTAAAGAACACTATTATCTCTGATTACATCAAGGTCATTTTGAGGAACAGGACCAAGGCACAAAGTTTTACATATGAAATATGAGAAGCTAATACATAATTCATATTTAACAGATAACATAAAGGTTAACCCCTTGGAGAATCTGAAGATAATACGCATATTCTTCTGACAATTCTTTATACTGGCAATTTGGAAAATGCCAGTGTTTTATTACTACCTATTCTTGTACTATGACATAAATGAATGCATACCTGCCTCACTATTCCTGTGGGGGGGGGTGGGGGAAAGAACTATGTTCTGGACAAAGATTTTACAAAATGAAATGAGCCAAAATACTTTTCCTCTGTACACTCATTGGAAATAGTCTGAGAATAATTTCATTCATTATCTGAGAAAATTGGTACTTTCACATCCTACTTGATATTTGTTAAATTTTTTATGTCCACTGTGAAAAAATGAAGATATTGAAATCAACTCACATTTGGAATCAATTCACTTGAATAAATGAAATATATCGTCATTAACTTAATTTAGGATGGGACATTCTTCTTTAAGACTTTATTGGGCAATATTTGTTGGTACAATAGGAAAATAATTGCCTTCAGTTAAGCCTGAAATTATTCGTGCCTCTACCACATATTGTACTGTCATAACAAATGGATTTAATCTCTGTGTGTCAAGATTATTCTCATAATGTGTAAATGAAAACTGTGTTGACTGTACAATTTTGTGGAAGAATGAGATAATGCATTTGACATACTTTATCACTTTATAAATATAAGCTATTTTTTTGTGGAGGAAATAAATCTAAGATCCTGACTTTCAGAATTCTTTTCTATTTTTCTTAAAACTTGACCACTCCATGGCATTTACGTCAATAAATTTGACTTAGATTAGACTGTTAATATTTTTTTCCCCAAAAAATCTTGTTTTCTTCATTAACATTACCTTTTTAAAATGATGGAACAGATTTCTGGGTTATTTTTTGCTACCTTTTTATTGTAATTCTTGTATGATTTAATAGTAAGACTTAATTTTGAATATAAAATCAATTAGTTTACTCAGTGAAAGACAAGGAATCCTTTTATCTCACAAAACTAATACATCATCACTTCCCATTGACTCTATCTTCAAAGTACAGTTTGAGTCAGATTATCATGAGCTACTTCCACTGCTAACATCCTGGTGTTAGCCACCATTGCTTATAGCCTACCTTATTTCAATAGCCTGCAAACAAGTTTCTCTAATTATATATCAAGGCTCATTCAACACATTCTAAAAATTCTTAAAAAATAATTTTTATAATCATTTAAAAACTCAAACTAGACAATCATCCTTTTTTGGAAAAAGTCTCCAATTTATTTTCAATTCATTCATTTTAAAAGTGCTTTCCCAACAATTTGTAGATCCTACTCCATATGGACTGTCCAACTCCATCAACATATTTTCTTCTGTTATGACTCTTCTTCAGTCAGTTTCACATAAGGTAATCTCTTTATCATTTTTTAATATGAGAATGGATGTGGGTTTCCCAGTATCTTCTTCACATCTTTGGTCATAAGAGAATTTCTCAGTGAGGTTCTCCATGTCCATTTATTCAAACATTTTTTTCAAAGCTTCTATGTTCTAAAGAGATGCTCCATGCTTCATTTTTTGCCATAGAACCTATTACCATTTGGCACACATACATTTTACTTCACTGTTTATTTATATTGTGTTTTCACTAAAATTTTAGTTATAAGAACAAAAATCTCAAGCAAATTTTTGGTTCAGTATCCCAAAAAGCGACAACATTTTCTGGCAATAAATACATGCTGAAGGAATAAATTAGGATAAGGTAGATTCACAGCAGATAAGCCCTGTGATGTAATGTTTAAAAATACATGAATGTTAAATTCATAGATATTGGATTTATTTTGTCTTCACCATTTATTACTACAACATTTAGTAGTTAATGCTTCCTTATCAGAGAATTTAACTTATGACAAAATTGCTCATGAAGCTGGAGTGTTTGCAATGGCTCTTTATCTTGCCTTTCACTTTGATCATTACTTCTCCAATATATTATGGACTGAAGCTAGAAGTAGTTTCTAAAACAAAACAGGAGCCTGGGGCTGTAGCTCAGTGGTAAAGCACTTGCTGATCACATGTGAGGCACTTGGGTGTGATCCTCAGCACCATACAAAATAATTAATAAATAAATAAATTAAATAAAAGTATTGTAAAGTGTTCCATCTACAACTAAAAAAATAAAAATTAAACAGAAACAGATATTGTTTAATCATATTTTAAAAGCACCTTTTTAAATGGAATGGAAATGAAATATATATTCCTAATTGTGATTATAAGAGTGATGGGAGATTTTTTTTTCTGCTTGTCCACTTCACTAAGGCCATATCACCTATGGCATACTTCTATTTAGCAACATGGCTTGAATTCAAAACTTTCTAAGATTAATCCAGATGTACTCTCTTTGGTCTAAAATTTTCATTATCTGCCTCTTTAAAATGGCTGAATTCTTAAGGTCTCTGCTTAAATATTTCTTCTTAAAAAAAAAGCCCTCTTTGAATTAGGCCTTCTTGACTTCAACCATTATTTCTTATTATAATTTCCAAGCTGTATGTTTATGGTTCTTATCAAAATTTGCACAATCACTTAAGTTCTGCAGTTATTTTAAGTTTTCTATTCACTAGATTCTATAAAAATCTGGCCAATGCATGTCCTAATTATTGTGCTTCCAGTGCTTTGCTGAAAAGAGTAATCTCAGTAAACATGGGAGTAAATGAGTTTTGCACATACCCTATATCAGTACCTATTTAGATAACCCCACACTGTAAGGCATAATAACTTACATAGTGCCTTTCAGTGAAGGATGATTTTCCTTATACAGTGTATAAATAATGATCCAAAAATCATTTTCAAGAGGTGATGCTATTAAAACTAAACTACAGGGTGTGCTTAGAGAAGAGAATAAAATTATTTTCTTGATTTATTCCATTTAATTGTACTTCCTTATTTTTATTTGGTTTAGAACTCTTCTGTTTATTAACAACAACAGCAACAACAGTTTAGAATGCTTGTTTTATTTAAAAACATGAAAAGACCTGACCAAATTAGTCTAAGATACAATAGAGAACATAAGGGAGATGAGCCAAACATCTGAGCTAATTCCTAATTCCCCAATAGCCTATAACCCAATGCATATAAGTCTTTTTCAGCATTTTAATGCTATTTCATATTGTAATACTTTAAATATCAAAACATAGTTATCCATTGTTAAATATGTTGCCAATTAGGTTTTCATTAATTTTTTTGATATTTCAAATAATATCTGCTGTGAACACATATTTTTATCACTTTGATACTGTGCATTAGAGAAAGATAGTCTCCAGATCCGAGGTTACTGATATATCTTATTTTCAATGTATAAAAAAATCATAAGAATAACAACAACAACAAAACATCATGTGTCAACCACTCATCTAAAAATTAAAGGGTCAACTCAAATGAAGACTCTTGTGGATATCTACCAAATCTTTTTCTGTCTTCATAGAAGAAACAATAACTCAAAACATGGTAACCCAAAGGACTTAAAAGCAGCATACTATAGTGATGCGGCCATATCAATGTTTTTATAGCAGCTCAATTTACAATAGTGAAGCTGTGGAACCAACCCAGATGCCCTTCAGTGGAGTAATGAATAAAGAACATGGTGTACCTATAGACAATGGAATTTCACTCAGCTGTTGGCAGCAGGAAATGAATTATGAGTCTTTGAACTGCTCAAAGACAGAGGCATAACTCCCTTGAGAATTTCTTGGCTCAAATGCGCCAATCAAAAAGTGTCCAGTTGTATGGTGACACACTGTTCAAAGAGAAATTCCTTGCTAGCTAAATCACTTTATTGCTTCATAAGCTTGGGCTCAAATGTCTGCTTCCTGGTGGTAGAAAATTATGGATGCAAGCTGATAAGTTCTATTTGGAATGCTTTTACCCTCACCTTTGGCTTTGTTTCTCTTGAAGAAGCTTTCTAAAAGTAAATCCTTCTGATGTTTAAACCTATATAATAAATGTGATATGTTTGCTTGTGGGCAGGATTCCTCCACCAGATGCAGGCTGAACCAAGACCTGGCTTTTCCTCTACTTTTGTGTTTGTCTATTTCCTAATTCCCTCATCCACCACTTCCTGTAGCCATGAATAAACTGTTACATAGGACATGAAAATCAGCCATAAAGAAGAATAAAATTATGGCCTTTGCAAGAAAATGAATGGAATAAACCAATCCCACAAAACAAAGGCCAAATGTTATTTCTGATATGCAGATGCTGACTCACAATAGGCAGCAAGGAGAGGAGGAAGGAGGTGAAGTTCACTGGACAAAATGGGGAGAAGCTAGGAAGTATGCGAATGGGAAAGACAATAAGATGAATCAGACATTACTTTCCTATGTTTATGTACGTGTAACTCCCCATAACATACAAGCATAAAAATGGAAAGTTATACTTCATGTATGTATGATTTGTCAAAATACATTATATTGTCATGTGTAACCAATAAGAACAATTATTTTAAAAAAGGTAAACATATCACTCCTGTACTTATAATTTTGCCAAATGTGCCAATAACTACAGACAAAATTCAATAATGATTATATATTTTTAAATTGAAAATATATGAATAGTTACCTCATGATTTTTGCTTCACATGACATTTACAATATCCATCCATGCTAATGCATTTAAATCATCCATTATTTTAATGTTATTTAGTACTATATTATATAAAAATAGCACAATGCAGTTCTACATTGTTCAATATTTTATCAGTTAGGTTTTTCTAGTTTTTTTTTCTATTTCAGATAATAGCTGCTATGAACATGTATTGCATACATGGGTCAAAGTTGTTTTGGTATACAAACCTAAGAATGTAATTTTATCATCATGAGATGCATGAGATACCTCTCTTCTTTCAGCAATGGCCTTGGTTACTAGTTTTTTTTTTTAATTATTTTTTGTAGTTGAACACAATAACTATTTATTTATATGTGGTGCTGAGGATCGAACCCAGACCCTTGCACATGTAAGGTGAGCACTCTACCACTGAGCCATAACCCCAGCCCCTTGGTTACTAGTTTTATGTAGACTTTCATCAGCTTCAGAAAGATGCAACTGATTATATGTGGCCTCAGAGTCCAGACAAAACTTCATTTTATGCCTTGGAATTGCTTAGATAATATTGTGTGTACTGCTGTTGAGATTTTGGTTGGGCCCATAGATTTGATACTTTGACATACTAGATAGAGTAGGAATAATCCTTGAAAAATGAAACTTCTAGAACTGATGAATCAATATTTCTTGCATATTCCTCTATAGCAAATTATCTAGAGTATTCCATTACCTAACTTGGTTATGTGTTCTAGATTTTATTCTTTGTTTTCCTAACACAATCATTCTGTTCCTTACCCATGAAGCATTCACAAATCGTTCATCCAATGCCTGTTTTGGGTGGAAGGGACTAGGGACATTAACAGAATAGTGGAGCATGCATATTTTTTGTAAAATTTATTATATTGATTTATGTTCACACCAATAATTCATAAAATGTTCCCTTGTGACTAAGATTTGTGTAAATGACTGAAATTTATCTTGTTAGCTGATCTCTCTTTCTTGAACACTCCTCTTACTTGCAATTGCCTGGGCAGCCAAACAAGCATCTAAAACTTAATAAGTAGGGCTGGGGATGTGGCTCAAGCTGTAGCGTGCTTTCCTGGCAAGCGTGCAGCTCGGTTCGATCCTCAGCTCCACATACAAACAAAGATGTTGTGTCAGCCGAAAACTAAAAAAAAATAAATAATGAAATATTCTCTCTCTCTCTCTTAAAAAAAAAAACAACTTAACAAGTAAACATTATTGTACTCTGGTAATTCTGCCTCTATACTTTTCATTCGCTATTGTGTGCCATCATTTTTGAAGGATTCAATCATAGAGTAAGACCAGCTTTTTAAAATTTACATCATTGTAATCAACTGGAAAATCTATCTCTTCTTTAAATATACTGCAAATTTAACAATCATTTCTTACATGAAGTACATAGGCATATTTATATTGACATCTGTCTGGTAAATTTATCCATCCTTCATTCAATATTCTCCACAAAGCAATATAAGAGATATTTTACAATATAACTAAAGTCATGGAAGTTTCATTCATCCACTTGTAAAATTTCCAAAGTACACTCTTTACATTTATAGTAAAACAAAACATCTAATCTGACCCTTACTAGCCTCAGCTCTTGATGCTGCCCTGGGCTTGATTCCTTTGTCCCCCATCATTGTTCTGCTTCTTATGACACATAATCTTTGTGGTTAGTACTGGATGTTTGGGAAATACACTGGTATGGGATTTTTATTTTTTATAGGTGACTTCCTGAGCAATCCATCAGTATTTCAGGATCACCTCATTTGCCTGTTCGGTAATTATCATTAACTTGATACCATGTACTATGCATTTAACTTATTTTCCTAAGTGCTTATTGTCAGACTCTACACCCCAGACAGATGAAGGTTGTTTTAATTCTTCTGGTGATAAGTGTAGGACAAGATAGCAGTAGTAGATCAGGAGCATATAATACCCAGTTGGAAGCTGTTTGAAGAATGAATAAAAAACCTAGAACCAGGTTACTCATGCATGTGATGGCAACAAGTGAAGCCAGGGTGCCAGTAACTCCGGTAGGCCAGGCAAGATTTCCTTTAACTTATATTTTGGGAAAAATGTTTTTCATAATTTTTCATTTCACTAAAAAAATGAACAAAAACATTTTAGCAAAAGTATTTTCACAGTTTTATCATCAAGGGCATATACATGAGCTCTTAGGTACAAATGTATTGATGCCCAAGACTTAACTTGTAGCTCTGTGGTAGAAAGACTGCCTACCAGTTGTAAGGTCCTAAGTTCAGTCTTTAATCTCAAGAAAAGAAAGACTCAGTTGTTTTTATGTTAGGCTATTTTCATTCTTAGGTTTGAGGAGGAATAGACAGTCATATAAAAGTATGATTAGATAAAGGGAGTATTAATTAAGGGTAATAAATCTGTGGGTGGGGGAAACAGCAAGGCCTATTTTTTCAGATTCTTCTTGGACTCTGTTTGAAACATTGCTTCCTTCTGGGAGTAATGAAAGATATATGTCATGTGATATTCACATGGTTCATAAATCACATGTCATGTATCATGTGATTCTAGAGGCCTTGGAGAGACCTCTTGGACTTTGTAATTTTCTCAACTGCATTAATGAGATAGATCATATTTATTAAGAAATATAAGATATATACTATAGGTCATTTATAATATGAACTTAGTTAACGTTCTGTTTCATAAAGACTTGCATGGTTTTTTTTTCCTGCCACTGAAAATCCAGTTTTCATAATAGAGAATAATCATTGGAATGGAAGTCAAAATATTTTCTTTTTTTCATCAAAGTAACATGAAAGCAAAGATAATCTTTAATTTTTATTGAACTCTAGATTTTGAAAAATGTAATTTCTTATATAAATTCAGTGTAGTTATTTCAAGAGCGATGTTATATTATGTAGAGTTGAAGTAATTAACTTCAAGCTAACACTATTTTGAAAAAAAAGAGTGTATCTCTGTGTAATCTTAAGGTCCACTGAGGTCTTTGAAACATAGTTTTTGTTTGTTTTTTTTTTGTGTGTGTATGAGCACAAGTACACTCTTAAGTTTTTTTTCTCATTCTGAGTGATTATGTAGCAAAATTTAAAAAAAAACATTATGCTACACATATGCTTAAAACCTCATTTGTACTTTTAAATTAAATTACAAGAACAACCATGAAAACAGGAAAAATAATCCTTAGCTGCTAAATGTAAACAAAGTATACAAGGGCATAAATCTTGCAAGCACAAAAGTGGTAAAAAAAGAGCAAGATTTAAAGGTTCAGGTACAAGAGAGATATATAGTAGCAACTGCAGTAATCTCAAAAATTTATATCCCAAAATGTGCAGACTTGATCTTATTTTCAGTCAGTGTGTTCTGTATGGAAGATGAACATGCTCATGACAATGGAGTATGATTTAGAAAACTACATCCCACACAGAGGAATATAAAATGTGATTATATACTGTACCACTGTGCAAAATTTTAAATGGAATTTAATCCATCATTTTGATATCTAGATGTATTTGTGAAACAATGACATCACTTTTAAATTATGTGTAGTTTGTAAGTGCAAAAAATTAATAATGTCTTTTGTGTACATGCATTACTTTGGGAAAAAAATTACTAAGAACTATATTATCAGACCAAACAGACATTGAAAATTTGTGTGGCACAGGGCAATTTGTCACTTCATTTTAGTGGAATGTTCCATACTGAAAATGTCTAACTGCTCCAAAGAGGGAAAGTTGTGTGAATTTATTTTCTGGAAGAGAAAATTAATTGACACAGGCATAAACTATAATGAAATTAGACTCAAATGAAATGACTGAGAACTCAGGAATCCTCTCTAGGCTCTATGGAGTGACAAAATTATAAGGAAAAAGAAAAAAATAAATATGTCATTTTTGAACAAAGTTCAGTTTTTCTAAAAGGAATACCACATAGAATAATTAAGTATTCTTTATCAGAAAGCAAGTCTAACCTTTGTACAGATTAGAACATGTCACTTGATGTAAAAAGCCACATTTTGTTACTTTATTGGTTTTGTTAAAGTTGTTGTTTTAATATTTAATACTCCCACAGAAAGTATTACAATTACTACTGAATGGTGTTTTTTTTTCTTTTTTTTCTTTCTTTTTTAAAAGAATTTATAGATCAGGGAAACGTGTAAATGTCTTCAGTTAAAAATTATTAAAGATGTTCAACATGGCAGGTTATGTTTGATATAAATCATTTAACATTAAAGATAAAGTAAAAAAGAAAATTTGATAAGATAGTTACCAGGAAATAAATTTGATACAAAAAATAAATAATTTCTAATAGCTTTATGTGCTTCAGAAATGATTTTTGTAAACAAACAAACAACAACAACAACAACAAAAAAAAAAAAACAGAGAAAAACAGCAATGCTAACATCATACTAGAGTAATAAGTTTGCCATACCCTCATAAAAAGGGTTTAGCCAATGTGGCTGAAGCACAGTAATCGTTAGAAAACTATGGTGCAGTTTAAGGTTTGGGCTGCTGTAACAAAGATCATACACTGGGTGACTTACAAATCACAGAAATTTACTTATCATAGTTTTAGAGGAGGACACAAAAGAATAAGGTGCCTCTTTGTCAGATTCTGGTGAGGGCCCTTCTGTGGCTTACTGACTTTCATGTTGTATGCTCACATGGGGAAAAGAATGAGTCAACTCTCTGGAATTTCTTTGATAAGGGCAGCAATCAAACTCATGAGGACTGTACCCTCAAGGTCTAGTTACCTCCAAAGGGACCAACCACCAAATGCTATTGAATCAGGAGCTAGGATTTCAATACATAAATTTTGGAGAGACACAAATACTGACTCCCTAATTTTCTGCCCCAGTTTTCCTAACTTAATCTTCCTTCATGCAAAATACATTCATTCCATCTCAATAATCTCAAAGTATTAATTCATTCAATTTATATTCTAAAGTCTAATGTCCAACACCAAATGTAAATATCTCCTAAATCAGAAATGGGTATGATACAAGGTACAATTTATTCAGAATGTTAATTGCATACTGGCACAAGCAATTCAGGGTTGCTGACTTTCAATTTCCTGAATTAAATTGTTAAATTTGAGTTTCAAGGTCCACCAAAACTGAAAGTTATTTTTATCTAGGAATCATCTTTTCATACTATGACTTTTTTATTTTCTAAGTAATTAATACTTTACTATATCCTACCAGTACTGACAGGAATACTGCTGTGTTTCATCCATCTTTGTCTCCTATGAGATGAAATTAATATTGCAGGCTGGATAGTTGGTCAAATATCCTTATGTTTGGTTAAAAATGATAATACTTTATAATAAAATTTAGGTTATAATTTCTTGTTATATGAATGATGTTGTGGCCCCTGTGCATTACATATGGAACCTTAAAGGTGGTACCTTAAAATTGACCACATATGTTTAACAATTTTTAATTGGAAAAAATGTGCATATTTGTGGGATACCATGTAATGTTTCAATTCACATAGATATTGCACAATGGTCCAATCAGGGTAAGTATATCTATATCATCAAACATTTATTACTTCTTGGTCGTGAAAATATTCAAAATACTTTATTGTATACTTTTTTGAAGAATGTATTATGTGTAATCACCCTGTCTCATGACAGAATGTCAGATTTTATTTCTCCTCTGTAACCATAACTTAGCACCTGTTGACCAAATTTTGCCTTTTCTCTCCCTCTGCTCCTCCATGTCTTTAGTAACCACTGTCCTCCTTTTAGTTAAGATGAAATCAACTTTTTAAGATCACATGTATGAGAGAGTGATATAGTACTTTTCATTTTGCCTGATTCATTCAACTTAATCTTATGGAAAACAGTATGAAGTATCCCTAAAATATTAAAAATAAATATTGCCATATGGTCTACTAACTATGCTATATAATGCTACCGAATATTATGTACCATAATTATATATTATATATTACATATACATACAATTTTATATCTCACAGTCATCTTTCATTATTATTTTTAACAATTACTTTTATTTCCTCAACTGTTGATTCAAGTTGTCTAGTTTGTCATTGCCAGAAAAAAAAAAAATCTCTCATTTACAATCTCATACATTTTGGGATAATTTACCATAATCACATATTATTTTTTAAGATTAATAATTATCTTCCAAAATCCCTGCATAAATATGTTTTAATGTTTCAATACTGTAATGAATGCATTCCTAAATTTTTATTAACAGTTATTCAGTGTATGTGTGAATGTGTGTGTGTGAGGGAGAGCCAGTATAACAATCTATGATTTATTGGCAGTCATTAGATATTCTAAGGACTTTATTTTAAGTATTTTTAATCTTTTTAACATAACAAGTGTATGCTTTGTTGTACTTTTAAGACTGTGGAGAGAAATTCATATAAATAATATAAATAAGAAAATCAATTCTCATTGCAAGTTATGCATAAACCAGACATTATTTGCATTGTATCGGAGGCAAGTGTTTTGAAATAACTTTTAAAATCCGACCAGTGTTTGCCACAATAAGAACATATTCTTGTTTTATTTTTTATTAGTTCCACTTTTATTTTTTATTAGTTTTTGATGGTTCTTTATTTTGTTTATTTATAGCTGGTGCTGAGCTTTGAACCCAGTGCCTCACACATGCTAGGCAAGCATTCTACCACTGAGCCACCACCTCAGCCCCAATTCTACTTTTTAAAATATCTTGTACTTTGCAATAATTGAAGATATACATGTCTGGTCCACAAACCTTCACAGTTTAGTATCACATCAATTTCCAAATACTTTCCCCTGGAACACTAACCCATCCAGACCTGGCTTTCTCAATGGTCCTATTGTTTATTTTTAAATTTTTCCTCCAATTATGACAAGATAATTTTTAGAACTCTGCTCTTTGTTCAGTTAATACATTCAAAATTGAAAAAACTTAAGTGGTGAAGTGATGATAGGTGAAATTTCTTTTTTTCTTTTATTGGTCCTTGACAAAATTCTGGTTGTCTATGCAATTTTCACACAGGCTTCTAGGTTATTTTTGTCTGTTTCTTTGTTTTTGTATGTAATTGAGCTTTCCTAATTATTGTCAGTGAGTAGTTTAATTTAGTACAAGCTATTCCATCACAGAAAGAAGTGGAAATCTTATTGTGGTGTGAACTTATAATAAATTATTGAATTCATAATAAAATTTAACTCTTTCCATGAACTTATTATCCATATGGATTACTTCTTTTACAAAATTATACATGCATTACCTTGCCTGTTTTTCTATTAGGTTGTTTATCTTCTTTCTTATAGATATTTTAGGGTAGGGTTGTTATATTCTTTGGTGGCCCTTTGATGTTTACAAGTCTTACCTAGGGCATACTTTTTAAAAATTCATAATTTCCTGACTTTTGATAAACTGTCCATTAGAAATTGTGTTTTCTTGTACCTGTTCATACATTTTCTATTAAGCAGTATTTCACTGCTCAAATATCAATGAGGCAATTTCCTGTATGACCAATCTAATCTCTTATTATATTCTTTCTAATATACATAACATATACTTGATAATTTTATATCTCTGCCAATTGCAGTGCATGTAAACATACACCATATGCACATATTATAATTGTTGTTATGATATATTACCAGTGTTGTGAAATATATGTATATGTATGTATATGTACATACTTCTATGAATACCCTATTTTAAAAATAGTGTCTTATGGGGTGTGGTTGTGCATTCCTGCAATTGTAGTGGCTCAGGAGACTAAGGCAGGGAAATCAAGGCCAGCCTCAGCAACAGAACAGCACTAAGCAACTCAGTGAGACTCTGTCTCTAAATAAAATACAAAAAAATCTGGGGATGTGGCTCAGTGGCTGAGTGCCCCTGAGTTCAACCACTGGTACCAAAAAAAATGAATAAAAATAGTCTTGGATACTTCTCTGCAATATGCCCTTCATTCTGAATCACCTTTTCATATTGATGTAGGTCTGATTTAGTGATTTTTGTTTTATTTGTTTATATTCTTTTTCTATACTTTTTTCCATCTTAATATATCATTACAGTTTACAGATTTTTAAACATTGGTGCTTGGTAATTAATGTGATGCTGGTTTTTATGTAGTGGCTCTCTCATTTTTCACATGTATTTCAGAATTCGTTCATCAAATTCTGAAAATACCATGTTATGAGACTTTGTGTGGTCGTACATATACCATTAGACTATTGGATTTGCCAAAGAGTAAAAATGCTATGTATGTGCATGTAGATATGATTTACTTATCATGGCATGAATTTTTGTAGTTCTCTGTATGGAAGTCTTGAACATCTTTGTTATATTTATTTTTAGGTCTTGTTATTTTTTAATGTTGTTGTGAGTGGTTAACTTAAAGCTTCTATTTTTGAAGTATTTATTTGTATTTTTTTGATATGTTATTTTCAAAGATTGGCTTATATATACTTTACATAGTGTAAATTTCTCCTTTTAAGGTATACAGTGGTATAATTTACAACTGTACATATCTCAACCACCCACCACCAGTTAAGGTGCAGGTTATTTCCATCTCTTCAGAAATACTACTTCATGCGAAATTATTGTCAATTCTCTCCACCCAATCTCAGCCTTAACCACTGTTCAGATTTCTGTCTTTTTAGTTTTGTCTTTTCCAGACTATCACGTAAAGAAAATCACAGAACATGTAGCATTTTAAATCTGATTTGTTTTACTTAGCAACTTAATTTAATAAAGAACATGGCCTGTTATACCTATCTGGAGTTTATGCTTTTTGGTTGTCAAGTAGTGTTGCATACTGTGGGCAGGCCACAAAGAGTTTATCAACTTATAAGTGATGGCTTTTGTTCCTGGATTTGTGCCAATATAATTTTTAAATATAGAATCAAACATCAGAGTTGTGGTAAGATGTGGGAAGCCATTCTCGCACGTGATTGGGCACCTCCCTGATTGGGTGTGAGGCATTCTGGCCAAACTGTGTCAGAGCTAATCCCCACCCTCTACAGGTGCGAGAGCCTGTCCATGTGGGGGTGTGACCCTGGGACCAATCTCTGACCCTGACCTTGGAATGCTGTCCCCCTCGATCTTCATTGGATGGAATTTTCCCCTGAATTTCTTGTTCCTCAATAAAAAGCCACTTCCTGGCGTGCCCTGCCTCTCTCTCTTTCCTGCTAGTCCTGCTTAAGCCTTGCTGCCCCACGGGGTGGTTCCAGGCGGGAGCCAGAGGGAGGGCTGTCTCAGACCTGGTCAAAGAAAAATGTAATTGAGTCTTGTGTATTTATTTTGATCTCACTAATTAACTTCTATGCTATGAACTTCTTTTATGAAGCCAGCGTGCTGGTCGCGTGGTTGAGTAAGATGGACTGCTTTAAGGGGAGATAATTTCTTTTTTAAAAAGTCAACTTTTTAAAAAAGTTGAGAGGCTTTAAAGCAACTGAAATATATAAAGTATAAATAAATTTAACATGGATGAATCATAAAATAAAAATCTAGAAAAAGGAGAAGATCACAACATCACATAAATCAAATATGTGGATTCAGGGGTTGATGGCGAAGGTGATTTAGGGAAGGAAACAGAATTTGAGATTATAAAGAAGCATAAGGAGACTGAGTCGTGTGGAAGAAATGTTTAGATTCTTGATCATGGTGACCAGTTTTCTTGGTGTGTCCATATTTCCAATCTATGAGGTTGAACATGGAAAATGTAATGCTAATATAATGGAACAATGTACCAATAAAAATAGTATATTTATACATGCAATAACAGATTAATCTTCAAAACCTTATGCTAAATGAAAGAAGCAAGACAAAAAGGATGTATATTATATGATTCTATGCATGTGAAAGGTTCAGCATAAGCAGATACATAGAGATAGAAAGTATATTAGTGCTTTCCACAAACTGGGGGTCAGAATTGATGAACTTGTATTAGTTTACTTTTGTAGTAATGAAACTTTTATAAAATTAGGTCAAATGTTTCCATGATTCTTTGCACATACTTAAAACCACTGAATTGTATAATTTGTAAGGATGAACTATATCTCAAAAATATGTTTTAAAAAAAACACAGCAATGGATTTTATCAACCTCTAAATGTGAATATTTACTA
Organism: Ictidomys tridecemlineatus; assembly: GCF_052094955.1. Taxonomy (NCBI): domain Eukaryota; kingdom Metazoa; phylum Chordata; class Mammalia; order Rodentia; family Sciuridae; genus Ictidomys; species Ictidomys tridecemlineatus. The sequence goes on along the minus strand of NC_135477.1, from coordinate 238,415,116 downwards.
ATAAGCCATGGATCTCACATATCTGTAACATGGAAAATAAATATGTGTGTGTGTGTGTGTGTGTGTGTGTGTGTGTATTGTCTATAGAGTATCAGTGCTTTTTGGAGTGTACTGAGGTCTTCAGACATCTCTTTTTGAGTATGAACATTCTAAAATCAGTATTTTGAAAGGTCTGTAAACATCTAAGCATTCTTCCCTTAGTGTAGAAAAGGTAAGGTATGGCAGAGAATAAGTTTTTGTTGGAATATTTTAAGGTCAATCTAAAGAAGACCCTTGACATGTTTGGGCTATCATATCAAAGGGCCGTGGATTGATTCACTTAAGCAACTGAAATTCATTTTCTCACAGTACTGGAGACTTGAAGCTCAAGATCAAGATACTTACAAGGTCAGTGCCTGGTGGGGTTCTTTCTTAATCGGCAATCAGCTTTTATCTTACAGTGTTCTAACATGAACTTTCCTTGATGTGTATGTGTAGAAAGACCAGTGCTGTATCATCCTTTTCTTAAAAAGGTGCTAATGTCATCATGTGAGCACCACCCCTGACCTTTGTTTAACTCGAATCACTCCCCGGACCCTATCTCCAAATACCATCATATTAACTATAAGGGTTCATTGATGAATTTTGATGGACAAAATTAAGTTCATAATAACTGCCTTCTGTGTAGGGCCAGAAATTAACTCTATAATCAGTGCAGTCATTATAAGGAAACTTAATTTACTAATATTTTAGTCAGTCTAACTCATCCTATGTTGGTGATGGACTACAAGAAATGGAAATAAGAACTCCTCTCTCTGTGTAGTCTTTTTGCATTGTGACTTTGCTCCTTCTCCATCATGGGTAAGAGACTATTTCCACATTATTTATTTTAGGAATAATATTTGACAGGATTGGCCAATATACATGATGGAATCAGGAACATGTTCATTTTGAGCTTGCCCACCACAAAGACTTCCAGTGTGCTTTTACAGTAGTTCACCCTTATCCAGTTTCATTTTTTTGTGGTTTCATTTACCTGTGTCTGTCCATGGTCTGAAAATATGCAATGGGATATTCCAGAATTCATCCACAAGTTTTAAAGAGAGTCATTTTGAATAGTGTGATGAAATCTTGTGTTGTCCTGCTCTGTCTCTCCCAGAATATGCACTATCCCTTTGTCTAACCTATTCATACTGAGTATGCTATCTAACCTTTAGTGATTTAGTACCAGTCTTGGTTATCAGATTATTGTGATATCACTGTGCTTGGATCTCAGTAACTCTTATTTACTTGATAAAAGTCTCAGATCATTAAGAATGATAATGCCGGCAATTCATATATGCCAAAGACAAATAATAAAATATTTAGTTGAATTAAAAAGTTGAAAGCTTATTATACTTATGTATGTAGGGTAAAAATACAGTATATAATATAGTTTCTGATTATGATGAATTGACATGCAATTTTTCAACTATATAATGGTATAAAAATATATTCATAATCATTCTCACTTTCAGAAGTTTTCAATAAATTACATGAGATGTGCAAACTTTCTTAAAATGTTTTTAGTTATATAATTCTGCCCAAGTATAGGCTAATATAAAGGTGATTAGCATTTATAAAAGAGGCTGGACTGAGTATAATGTTTATTAGGCTAACTGCATTAAATCACATTTGTCTAATGATACTTTCAATTTACAATATTTTCATGAGGACATAAATCCATCAAAAGTCAAGAAGCGTCTACCATCTGTGACTTCAGGTATCCAGTGAAAGTAATGAACATCATTCCTGACAGATAAGGAGGTACTAATATTACGTTCCTTTTAAATTCCTGTCACCTCCATGAGCCCTGTGGAGAATAGTTGAAAACAGTGCAGATTTCAGTGGTCTCAACTAAGACCTAGTTTGATAAAATTATTTGTAGCTGGTCCTCAATTATATGTGTATACATCAACCACATTTGCCTCATATTAGTAGAACTACCAAGGTAACACATAAAATTACAAGGAATAATAAAAGGGTACTGTTTTAAGCTGCTAAGTTCTGGTGTAGTTATTTAACAATACCTAATTAATGATGTATATATGATTCATTTCTCCAAGATTGATTTTCTGGTCTGAATATTTCTTCCAGAATTCATTATTTAGACATTATATATCTAATAATTCAGAACCTCATTTGTTTACAACCATATTTAATATAGGTAACCAATAAAAAAATTACTGGGAAATTTACTGTATTTTAAATTCTTAGTAATAATGAGATATTATATTATATTGTATATATAATATATGTAAGAAAAAAGAGTATCTAATTGTAAATTACATAGAATTTTCTTTTATTTTTTACTTTGTTTTCTATTTGACCCCTTCATGGTCCTTCATGTGTGTGTGTGCACACAGGCAAATGCTCCTTTCTGGAACTTTCTATTTTCTTGAGATCCTTTTCCTCTTGTCCTCTCTAGTTTCCCTGTAAGATTCTTGTCTTTAACATTGTTTAACACCAGTGATGTAGAATGAATTTTACATTTTTCTCATGTTTTAACTCATTGTGTTGTTTAGTGTCAACTAATATTTAATTAAATTTTTAGAGACTTGGATATATTATTTTTTTCAACTTTTAATACTTTCGACTACCAAAGATGGCTTTTGTTAACAGAATGTCTCTGTATATTCTTACTTTACTATCATGTTATCAATCATAATAATAATTTCCCAATACTTTTCAGATATATTTTTCTCACTGATGTTCTAGCTCATTAAATACATTTTCAGCTATATTCTCTCTACTTTCACTTTTTTTTTGTCAGATATTCTCTGATATTCTTGAGGGAAGAAGATTTGCTCTTAATTAACATTTCACTGAACAAAAATAAAATGAAGAGAGACAAAGCCAGAGAATCTTTTCTAAGCCATCTCTGGACCTGTGTTCTATACAATTAAGGGAGAAATATGGGAGATAAATGCAAAATACTTTACCTTCACAAAGTAATTCACACACATATATTCATATAGATACTTTACTGCTGTCACATCCTGGTGTTTTGAAAGGATCAGTGCAATTGAGGGACTTCATGGTCTATACTTTAAATCAGAAATCTTAACTTCAGTCAATCTGCTTCTTCTCTAACCTTCACAAAAACTTGGAGATAGACATATACAAATAACAGACTCCAAACTTGCCGGTCCTTGAAGTAGTCTCAGTTTCATTGCAAATGCTGAGCAAGTCTGTGTAGTCATCTTATCTCCATATCTCTGTGTAGCTTGTTAGTCATCCATGTTAAATTGGTGAGAAATGTGAAGGCCTGGGGCACTTTGCAAACTTGCATCTGAAAACACTGAGCACATTCAATCCTTCATTTTCCTTTGTCAATAAGGATCACTTCCTTGTTGACATGTTACAAACAATGGGTATTATTTGGCCATGTATTTTGGAGAAGAAAAATAAAGTGAGCACAGAGATGAAACTCCCTGTATTCAAGCCAATAAATGAGTATTAATATTCAAATTATAACAATTTACCAGAACTGATAAAAATAAACCCAAAGATTTTAGAGATACTCAGATTTAATAGATAACAAAATTATTTGCTAAAGATTAGAAACATTAATAACATTCAGTAGGGTGATCTGTTTTCTAATAGATTAAATCTATGTAAATACCAAATGCTGATGAAAAGAGTAAATTCATTTTGTTGCATTTATGGGCTGAGGGAACAAAGGCATGAGACAAAAAACATTAAGGGATGCAGAGTATTTTTGAGATAATCAAATATTTTGGTACAAAATAGTGGTGATAATTGCCCAGCTCTGATAATCCATTAAGTGACACAAATTGTGCCCATTAAACTAGTGAAAATGGCAGACTTTATTTCATATGTATTTCATCACAATAAAACACATTTGTGCTGTCTTTTAACCTATGTAGTTAACTTTGTCATTTGTCTTTACTTTTGGATTTCAATTACTCTCTAGTGTTCTTTTATGTAACCATAAGAGTTCCTTGTACTATTTCTGATAAGTTGGGTTTACTAGCTGCAAATTTCTTCCACTTCATTTTTCCCTTGCTCTCGCTCACTCTCTGTTGGTAACGTTGCAATTTATTCTTAGTTTCTTTCTTTCTTTCCTTTTAAGTCTTTATATATAAAGCCACTCACTAATAATTGCCCAATCCATTCTCCTCCCTTTTTTTCCATCTCATTTAACTATCATTTGATTCTCAGCTTCTATGAGATCAACTTCTATAGGTTCAACAAAGGATAAGATCCATGTTGTTTGTATTTTTCTATGTCTGCTTACTTTATTTAATGATCTCTGGTTTCACTCTTGGTTGTTAGAAAATTTTTGCTTCTTTTTGGTATGTGTCATCAGCTTTGCCCTGAAGAATTTGGATTTATTCAAAACTTTTCAATCTGGCTTTGAACGTACAGCAGGGAAATTGTTTTCTTTAAGGATTTGGACACTTCCATTATTTCAGCAGTAGATAGCACTCTAGGTCCTGACTTGCAGTGAGTACTGTGTTGGTGCATAGTCATTGCTTCAGCACTAGAAAATGGTCCAAGCCCAGATTTGCTTCCAATATGTAATCTCTGTGTTGTTCAATATGAATGGGGGGAGACTTAGAAAGGGTTGTCTGCCATTGTGTACCTCTTCTCAAAGCCAGGCTGAGCACAACTGTCTTGTTCAGTCATGGGAGTATAAGCCTGTGTTCATATGCTGCAGAATTCTAGTACTTCTGGGCATAGTCTCTTTGGGGGAACCAGTCTCAGACTTGTAGCCATCATTGTATGGCCTTGTCTGCTTCTCTTTTTTTTCTCCTAGGTAGACAGTTACCCCTATTTGTTTGCACTGCCTGTGATTAGGGGAGGAGAATGGGTTAAGCATTCCTGTGGCTACCCATGTATCAATGCTATGCCAAGCCAAGTCCATAGTCCACCAAGGCCAGCACAGCACTGAGGTAGGACCAAGGATCACACTGCTATGGGATCCCTATTGTTGAAGTGGATTCATGGCCCAAGACCACTGCAACCAGCCACTAGTAAGAGTCTGATCGATTGTGGTTATATGTATCTGCCTGACACCAGGACTTTTTGAAAAGTTTAGTGTTATGTACAGTGTTTTGAGAATGGGGGTAATTGGAATCTGCTTAATGACAGGATTTATAGACCTAGTATTGAATTCCAAAGCACAGTCCATATGTACTTCTGATTCTTGCTGTCAGTGAATAGTCTTGCTCCATATTATAATCCCTGACCTTGGCATAGTGCTGGTAAAGGTAGTCACCTGAATGCCAAGGTTGACACTAAGCTGGGTTGCACCTGAGTTTCCTAGTACTATAGTACTTGGAAATTATCAGGAGTTTACCCAGGGCCATGACACAGATAACAGTGATGCAAGCTGAAATATAAAGTTGTTTCACTGGGAGTAGGTTTGTGGTGTTTGTGCAGCCAGAAGGCTCCCTCTGAGCACTGGCCTGGGGAATATGGCTATGTTTTATAAGGTTCAGTTTTGGTATCCTCAACTCTAGAAATCCTATTTGATTATTTTTTTTACATGTGTATTTATTGCTATTCTAGATGTCTTTGGGAATAGTTTCTATTGACTGTATTGCTTCCCCTTTTTTGTGGGCTACAAGTTTTGTTGTAAATCATAAAATATTTGCTGGGCATGGTGGCACACGCCTGTAATCCCAGTGGCTCTAGAGGCTGAGGCAGGAGGATTGTGAATTCAAAATAGCCACAACAATTTAGTGAGGCCCTGTCTCTAAATTTTAAAAAAAGTAACCAAAAGGTCTGGGCATACGGCTCAGTGGTTAATCAATTTTGAGTTCAATCTCTGGTACCAAAAATAAATAAATAAATAAATAAATAAATAAGATGATAAGCATGTTTTAAATAATAAAATGTAGCAATTGTCAGAATCTGATTTTCTCCCCTAGCCTTACGCTTTATTGTACCTTTGAATGTTTAGCTCACATTTTAAATGTACACAGTTTGGAATCCACTTTACCCCCCTATATTCTCAGACAGCTTCCCCATTATTCCTCTTTACCACTTTCATTCTTTGTTCATTTATTGACTTCAGTGGATGCATCCTGTAAAGTCTCTTTTCCCTGCAGCCAGTGAGGCCTCTGCGTGGTTCTTTCACACAGTGGTCACTTAAGAGATTACTTTATATTTCTCCAACCAGTTAATCTTCTAGCCTTTGCTGTGCATGTGTGTGTATATGTGTGTGTGTGTATGCATACACTTGCAAATTATATTCTTACAGACATTTTTCAAGCCCTAACTTTCACTTCCTATTTACCTATAGTCTTACTGTCTTCCAGAGATTAAAAATCAGGGCCTTCACAGGTATTTCCTGAGTATTTGCAAAGTCTAGCTCTCTGCATGCTTGTGTGTGGGCTTTCGGAATCTTGGGGAATATCCCAGAGGTTTACAAAGTATCCTGTAAACAACTAATTTTCAATTTATTCATTTCGAGTTATTTGTTCAGGCTTTTGTTTACTCTAATACTTTGTTTACTCCGGCTCAGGCAGCTGTGTTGTTAAACAATTGCCACTGTTTTATTTTTATTTTTCTCTTTTCTTTTTTAAAACTATCCTGAAGTTAGGGTTGTTTGCACAGAGCAAACCTGTGTCACACCAAATATAAAAAAGCCAAAAGAATGGATATTTTCACACTAGCTGCCTGAGCCAGAGAGGTCAAATAATGACAATTCACTAGAACTTGGGCTTTATTTATCTATTTATTTTTAATATCCAAACCTGTTGTTCCCTTTTGGCAGCTGTCAGTTGGCTGGATTTTATAGCTATTGAAGTTGTGAAGCTATTGATTTTCAATAATAATGTGAATCTGGGGACAAGTGGAAGGTATTAAGACAAGTCACACTGTCACAACACTTGCTACTTTTACTGAGGTTCTATGATTTTTCTTGAATAATAAACACTCTTTGGTCTTTTGTAAATTTTAATTAAATGTAAAAAATTCAGAAAACATTGGTTTTAGTGTGGTTTTTTCTCCAGTGATTTTATTTTTTTTCTTACATAGCAATTGATTTCCAGATGTCCTTATTGTACCATTTAAAAATTGTCTTTCAGAACACATTTTAAGGAGTCTTCTTTCAGTTAAGATGAATTATAATCTTCCAAATACTAAAATGAATTGCAAGGCAATGCTTTATGATGTCATTTATAATAGATTGACAAACTTTATAAACTCCTCCATTTTGTTCCCTATAATTGACAGCCCTCTAACAACATCTTGTAGTTAGATCTGGTCAGTGAAATGTAAACCTATGTCACATGTCACCCTCAGTTGTCTTTGCAGGTTATTAGGAGATAATTTTGAGTTAGAAGTAGAGCTACCACTTATGTCTGAACTATTTTTAAAGTCAGAACTTAGTCCTATGGCATGCCTAAGGAAAACTGGCAGAATTCTTTGCAGAAAAATGTTTAATTTGACCAGTTTCTTAACTAGTAATGAAGAAATTTTATTCATATGTTGTTTTTCTAGGATAAAAATATTTATAGTTTTATGTATACCTATCTAAAAGGGAGTGATTCAGAATTTGCTGAACAGAGATACTCGCCCCCTGATGTTCATTATTTTGATCTTTTCTTACTTTTAAAAGGCAAATTTGGGAGAGTATCTGTCAATACCTATCCACTGGAGAAATGATGAATTATGTTGTATTTCTCAAGACCATAATAGCATCAGGGTCATAGGTGGGTTGATTTCACCCTACCAAAAGCAACATAATGCTTTTGTAGTGCAACGCTCAAATAATTTTACAAGATAACTGGGCCAGCTTAAAGTCAGCATTTCCAGTGATTCACTTTTGTTAAGATAATCTTCTTTTTCATTCATATTTATAATTCTCAAGAAGACATTTCCAGTGGTTTGTAAGTCTGTTTATTTCACAGTTCCCTGCCACAGTCTTGGCTGGGCACAAGATCACGAGCCACCACACCTTTGTAGATTCAAACAGTAATTCTTTATTCCTAAACTCACACCTGCCCTCTACACTCACGTTCTGGGGAAATCCAAGTTCTGCCCACAAATTCACGTCCCAAAATACTTTCTCAATTTTACGAGAACTCAACAGAAACTCAGGCAGCAGGAATGCCCTATTCCCAGCAGCAATAACCTTAAACCTGGAACTTCCCTAAACCCAGATTGTCTTAAACCAGGAACGCCTTAAACTTGTCTTAAACCGGGAACGCCCTAAACCCAAGGAGCGGGATACTTCCTCAAACCTGCAGGATACACCTTAAACCTGGATCCACCCTGGTCCTTGAGCAGAGTCACCTTTCTCAAAGACACATGCAATGTCATAGCAAATTTCCAAGGCAAGTCCATGTAACATGGGGTACGCTGGCAAGGAAATTTCGATGCGTCATTCCTACTTGGCAATGGCCCTCAGCAGTCCCCCTGCCCTGTAATCATGGACAAATTTCCATGGAAGGGATCAGATATTCTTTCAAGCATACGGTAATTATTTCTAAATTTGAATTTAATACCCAAAACATTAATGAACAAAGAGGTCACATTTGTGTATTTTAAAATGGTATTCTTGGATTTTCTATAGAATTATAAGAGTTTCACAATCTTAACAGAATTTATATAGTTTTGGGGGAGGAATTTTTCTTGAATAATTTCTAATAGTACTCCACCCCCAAAAATATACCCAGAGGAAATAATAAACTTATGAAACAACAGAATACTTAGTGACTTTAAAGGTCCTCTGTCAGGATATTGAATGCTGAGTAATGAAATCTCTCTGTATTTTCATAACTAAAGAAGCCTCTGCAAAACCATTGGAATATATTAAATACAAAATGCCAATGTGTAAAAAGTAAGCAAAAACTACATGAAAACAGTTCTCATATATTTTAACTTTTAATAAAGATAGATTAGTGAGGAAAAGGTAAGTAACATTAAATTTCATCAATGTACAAAAATGTTCCTCTAGATGTAGACATGTAAACATAGGTAAGTGAACTCTCATATTAAATGTTGAAACAGGATAGTTCTCACATTCAGAATGATTGGATGATGGATAATAGGTTAATACCCATAAAATACAATTAATTTTATCCTTTTCCTGGAATATACTGTTTTCTCTTTCTTCATAACAAATTAGTACAGACAGGGGTTGAAAACAACCTGAGATGAGCCCCTTGCAGTGCTTCCTAGCACTTTGACCCTTGGGTTTCATATTGTTTTCCCAGAGATCATATTTACAGTAAGTCAAGAGCCATAACTAACACAATGAAAAGTCTTCTCACACTTGACCTCAGGAGGAGGACGTTCTAGGTATACTGAGGAAAACTAATCTCAATTATTGATTGGCAAATATTTTCAACTATCAATTCTCACACCGATAACAACATACTCTCATTATTTTGAGCTAAAAAGTTAACAGGTAAAAAATTTCAAACAGGGTTGGGGATGTGGCTCAAGCAGTAGCACGCTCGCCTGGCATGTGCGGGGCACTGGGTTCGATCCTCAGCACCACATAAAAATAAAATAAATATATTGTATCCACCTAAAATTTAAAAATAAATATTTAAAAATTTCAAACACATCATATATTGCATGTTATTCTTTGTTTTATTTTTTTTAGTGCTCATAAAGCCCCAGGAGCCATTTGAGCACGGACCAGACCCATAGAAGAACCTCATTACTCTTTTTTTTTTTTAATTTTTTTTTATTGGTTGTTCACAACATTACAAAGCTCTCGACATATCATATTCCATACATTAGATTGAAGTGGGTTATGAACTCCCAATTTTTACCCCAAATGCAGATTGCAGAATCACGTCGGTTACACATCCACAATTTTACACAATACCCTATTAGTAACTGTTGTATTCTGCTACCTTTCCTATCCCCTACTATCCCCCCTCCCCTTCCCTCACATCTTCTCTCTCTACCCCATCTACTGTAATTCATTTCCCTCCTTGTTTATTTTCCCATTCCCCTCACAACCTCTTATATGTAATTTTGTATAGCAATGAGGGTCTCCCTTCATTTCCATGCAGTTTCCCTTTTCTCTCCCTTTCCCTCCCATCTCATGTATCTGTTTAATGTTAATCTTTTCTTCCTGCTCTTCCTCCCTGCTCTGTTCATAGTTGCTCTCATTATATCAAAGAAGACATTTGGTATTTGTTTTTTAGGGATTGGCTAGCTTCACTAAGCATAATCTGCTCTAGTGCCATCCATTTCCCTGCAAATTCCATGATTTTGTCATTTTTTAATGCTGCGTAATACTCCATGGTGTATAAATGCCACATTTTTTTTTATCCATTCATCTATTGAAGGGCATCTGGGTTGGTTCCACAGTCTAGCTATTGTGAATTGTGCTGCTATGAACATCGATGTGGCAGTATCCCTGTAGTATGCTCTTTTAAGGTCTTCAGGGAATAGTCCGAGAAGGGCAATAGCTGGGTCAAATGGTGGTTCCATTCCCAGCTTTCCCAGGAATCTCCATACTGCTTTCAAAATTGGCCGCACCAATTTGCAGTCCCACCAGGAATGTACAAGTGTACCCTTTTCTTCACATCCTCGCCAACACTTGTTGTTGTTTGACTTTATAGTGGCTGCCAATCTTACTGGAGTGAGATGGTATCTTAGGGTGGTTTTGATTTGCATTTCTCTGACTGCTAGAAATGGTGAGCATTTTTTCAGCGACAAAACTTCTGAAACAAAAATGAGGAAAAACACTTCATTCACAATATCCTCAAAAAAATAATAAAATACTTGGGAATCAAGCTAACAAAAGAGGTGAAAGATTTATACAGTGAAAACTACAGAACCCTAAAGAGAGAAGTAGAAGAAGATCTTAGAAGATGGAAAAATATACCCTGTTCATGGATAGGCAGAACTACCATTATCAAAATGGCGATATTACCAAAAGGTCTCTATAGGTTTAATGCAATGCCAATCAAAATCCCAACGGCATTTCTTGTAGAAATAGATAAAGCAATCATGAAATTCATATGTAAAAATAAAAGACCCAGAATAGGAAAAGCAAATTCTAAGCAGGAAGTGTGAATAAGGTGGTATAGCGATACCAGATTTCAAACTATATTACAGAGCAATAGTGACAAAAACAGCATGGTACTGGTACCAAAACAGGCGAGTGGACTAATGGTATAGAATAGAGGACACAGAGACTAATCCACAAAGTTACAACTATCTTATATTTGATAAAGGGGCTAAAAGCATGCGATGGAGGAAGGATAGCATCTTTAACAAATGGTGTTGGGAAAACTGGAAATCCATATGCAACAAAATGAAACTGAATCCCTTTCTCTCGCCATGCACAAAAGTTAACTCAAAATGGATCAAGGAGCTTGATATCAAATCAGAGACTCTGCGCCTGATAGAAGAAAAAGTTGGCTCCGATCTACATATTGTGGGATTGGGCTCCAAATTCCTTAATAGGACACCCATAGCACAAGAGTTAATAACAAGAAGCAACAAATGGGACTTACTTAAACTAAAAAGTTTTTTCTCAGCAAGAGAAACAATAAGAGAGGTAAATAGGGAGCCTACATCCTGGGAACAAATTTTTACTCCTCACACTTCAGATAGAGCCCTAATATCCAGAGTATACAAAGAACTCAAAAAATTAGACAATAAGATAAAAAATCACCCAATCAACAAATGGGCCAAGGACCTGAACAGACACTTCTCAGAGGAGGATATGTATGTTATTCTTTGACTCTACAGTTCAGCAACTGTTCTGTTTGAGACCTTCAGTAAGGAAATGACAAAAGGAGTTAAGAATGCCAATGTATACTACAGGATAAAGCCTATGAAGGATTAAAAAGAAGGGTGAAAAGCAGAAATGAGTAGTAAGTGCCTTTAGATATGAAAATCATATTAATCTTCTTTAGCAAATGCACCACCTTTGGTACAGCAGTTGTTATCTCGTGCAATTTATTTGATCCTGTGGTCATATTTAAATCATGTTTCAGAATTTTTTTTTCTGTAGTGGCAAGAACAGTAAACAAAGTGGAGATATAATGGATGGTACCATTCCTGAAGTCATAAGAACCCTGAGTACAGAACTGATATTTATCACTCAACCCACATTGGAATACTGTTTGTTGATTGAAATGGGTAAGTTTATTTTAGAAACTTCCACTTAAAATTTCCTTCTATCATGCATTTTAGACTATAAGGATATAAGCAAATGTCATTCTAGATTACACATTTGGAAATCCTGAAGGCTTATTCTATAGATGACATTAGCCAATACTCTATTTATTTCCTAGATCCCATATGATCTGTTTGTAATTGGTTCAGATGACAGAGTTTGAGGTGATTATGTTTGCTTTGTTCTCCAGGGTTATTGCCCATGTACCCTAGCCCATTGCTTAAAGTTTCACGTTTTCCAGCAAGGCCACTGAGCTTTGTAAAACTGCCCTGTTTGTGCTGAAGGATCCATTAGTCTTTGAAATTCAAAGACCCCATCTAGTGACTTCTGGTCTCCACCTTCATAATTTTTGTTTCTGTCTCAGTGCAATAGGAAAAGCCCTTTGCCAACTACCAAAGATACCATTTGCTTATCACATTAGTTTTCCAACTAGTGGTTAATGGTTTCCTGTACTTACCTGATTACTATAATGCACTGATGAAATACAGTTAACAATAGTTAAATGAAACCAACAGATCCTATTATTCTTGAATATATGTATTCTAACTTCTACTACTCAAATGCCTGAGTAATTATAACCATCAGAGTATTCCCCTCCTCTAGAACATTATTAAATCACTCCAGATGATAATTCAAAAAATGGATCATAAACTTCTATCAGAGACTATCTATACACCACATACTTTATGAAGTATGTTTTCATCACCAAATGGTGTGATATGTATTCCCAAATACCCACTTATCAGCTACATCCTTAAACTACCCTTGGTATTAAAATACTAGCTTGGATTTCTGGGATGCAGAATACTAGTGTGTTGGTGAAATGAAGTTGATCAAATACTTTTACATGAATGCACAAATACATTATGATGAATTCAGTATAATTTGTTTACAACAATAAAAAGATTTAAGAAAGCATATGAGAGTTGGGAATAGTCTCATTTTATTGTGAAAGATAAAATAGCCAGGCACTGAAATCCTTTACCTTGAAAATTAATAGCTGAAAGCTGTCCTGGAATGTTGACTTGCTGATAGAAGGTGCAGCTGAATTCAGCCCACTAGCATTCCTTACAGCTGAGCAGATGCTTACCTAAAGGGAGATACGAGAAGCGCATCTCAATGGTTGTCACAATACATAATACATATATTTTTATTTTAAATTTAACTGTTCAAATAATTTTTTATTATGTTTGTTTTGATGTCATTTAAAGGGGATTTTTAAAATGCAAATATTAAATAATTTTTAAAATATTAACGAATACAAAATAGGACAAAAGACACAGGTAAAAATGTAATAGTATGTAATAGTATAAAGAATTTCTCCTTCATATGCAAACATTTAGTACACAATTCTTTCCTACAAAATCCATTACAATGATTATTTAACTTCTGTATATATATGAAAGTGTACATAATTCATATAGGTATGTATATATGCACAAATATGTGTACAAGGATACCAAGGCAACTGGCAAGTAACCTCTTCTCACAGAAAGTAATGTTTGTTCCTGGAAAAGGAAAGAAGGAAGGAAATCTTTATGTAAGCATTGGATAATGGATCTGTTGATTTGAGGAGTTCTGCTAATTTCTGAGAGGTGAGTCTTTATCTAGGAAATGTGTGCACCATCACTCCTCTGCTTTATGGTTACAGATTGGAAGCCAATCTTTAATCTGTAGATTTATGAGGTATATGTGCTTGTCAAATGTCATGTAAGCTATACAATTATTTGGAGTATAATTAAAAATGCCTCATAAATTAGTTGTTTCTCTTTCTGTAAGGTAATTTGTGTACCCCATTAGTGATATCACCTACTCTGAAGCAATGAATTTATGCCCCATGTGGAAAGGAAAGATTTAAGAAAAGCTGACTTATTGTAACTATATATACTTATATTGGTTATATTGCAACCAAAACCATTAATATTACCAAACAATAACATTAATTTATAAAATTTTATTTGATAAATTCAATACTTTGTGTTAGCCCTATAATTATTTCATGAATAACAAACTAGACAAATTCTTATGCTTTACACATATAAAATTTCTGCGGAAGCTTCACAATACTGTCTTGTCGGAATACCTGGTTCATTTTTATTACTTTATAGTAGTTGATTACAGGAGACAATTCAGGGTTGTCAGGCTTGTAGAGTCTGTAGTCTCTTCCATTAAACACACAGACAATAGAAACACACACACACATACACACACACACACACACACATATATATATATATATATCTACATATATATATAATGTTATCAATACTTCCCTGCCATATTAATTATGGACTTTGCATCTGAATGCTGATTGTGAAAGTCCTCAACCTCTGTTTTTCAAAATTGTCATGGATTTTCTTGATATTTAATATTTCATTATGTTGTTTAGAATCATCTTGACAACTGCCCAACAATAAAGCTTGCACTTTTAGAGAAATTCTATTGATTTTGTTTAAATATTTTTTTGGTTGTAGGTGGACACAATACCTTTTATTTTATTTATTTGTATGTGCTGATGAGGATTTAACTCAATACTCACAGTGTTAAGCAAGCGCTCTACTGCTGAGTCAAAACCTGAGGCCTCTGTTGATTTTTACAACAATTTTTTTTAGTTGTAGATGAATACAATACTTTAATTTATTTATCTGTGATGTTGATGTTGAAGATCGGACTCAGATTGAAGGCAAGCACTATACTGCTGAGCCACAACCCCAGTCCCCCTTTCACTGATTTTTTAATTATATTTGAAGTTAATTTAAATCACTAAAATGATAGCTATAACCAATTATAATTTCATATATAATTTTATAGAATTTTAAAGAATATATTCAATATTTTACTTTATGGTTTTTGTACATCTTTCATTGTATTTTATTGGTTTCTCTTTCTAAATTACATGTAAATTCATACACATATTATTGGTGAATACTACTACTACTACAATATGCATGAAATGATTTCTGTATATTAACTTTGCATCTATTAACCTTGACTAATTCATTTATTTACTCACTATTCCTAATAATTTGATTTATTTTATACTTACAAAACTGTAGTATATGTAAGCAATATGAGTATTAATTTTCTTTCCAGTCTATCTTTTATTTAGCTCTGATGCCATTTTCAATAGATAATATCTAGAGTAAATTATTGAAAATTGCATATTGAATAACACTTAGCATATAATCATATGAACATTGATCTTTATAATACTGCTTAGGAGAAAGTAGTACTCTTGCCAGTCGATCAGTGAGAAAATGAGGTTCAATGAATTACCCTCACACTCTAAAAGTCTAACTTCATATGTGAGCAAACTGGAACTAGAAAATCAGTTAATTCGTTGTAACTCTAGTGATTTTCTTTTTCCTTTTATTACACCATCTAATTTCAAATTCAATTAGAAGTATATTTTCTGCTGAACCTTTAGGATATGTTTCATTTCTATGTTCTGATTTTGCATCTTTGGCACTAATAAGGTTAATGGAAAATCAATTTCACTCCTACTAAGAACTACAACTAGAGTAACCACATTTGAATTTTCATTTCTTGAAATGCGTTCATGCTCACAACTGGCCTAAATTGTTCTCTCTCTCTCTCTCTCTATATATATATATACATATATACATATATATATGTATATATATATATATACACATTAGTGAAATTTTATGGAATATTAACTTTTTTATGAGAAGATTCTCTAACACTAGAATTAAAGACTATTTACCACAAAATTAGATATTGCCAGTTCTATTCAAGTGACCTAAATATACTTTTAGCCCTCTATTTCAAAGTTTCTATGTCCAACCATGGAGGAATTTAATACTAAATGTCAAATTGCCTATCTAATTTTACTATATACAAAAAGAGCAATAAAATTTCATTTAGATGATATTTCTATGCTGTCATGTGATCGTGCTGAGCATATTTTTAACTACCTGCATGAGCCTGGTTAAGACATTTTTGATCCTTTATGGGGGAAATGATTATGAGACCATTTGGTGTTATTAAATTGAACTACATTTCTCTACTTGATGAATCTCACACTTGAGTTTTATTTTATTAAACCATAATTATTGGATTCTCTAATATTCATACAGGAGGAGCCTGTATCACATTTTGAGCTCAAAACTAAGCAGTAAGAAGATGAAGTATAATGGGACAGGAGGACTAAAATAGCTGTAGGAGTTCCTTTTCAAAAGTATCAATCCACATAATATCCAAAGTTATAGGCATAAAAATTAAATATGAATATCAATGCTTTATCATGTGTTAAAGAAAAAATATTCAACATTACTTCTTAAAGTACTATAAAGCAGATTTAACCAGGAACATCTTTGCAGGTATAGAGACCATGGTAGTGGGATTTTGCAAAGGGAAACAGAGAATAGGCTCAACTCCAAATACACAAGGAGCAACTAGGACTTTATAGCCAATGAACAAAGTGGAGGCAAATAGATTAAAAAAAAAAAAACTTACTAAAAAACAACATCAGGAGTAAAGATGATTTTGTGAGGGGAAAACAAAAACTATAAAAATTCTTTATGAAGAAATGACAGGGTAATGAGTCACATCCCTAACCCTTTTATTTTTTAATTTAAGACAGGGCCTCATTAAGTTGCTGAGGATCTCCCTGATATGACCAAGGCAGGAAGACTGCCTCTGTCTCTCAAAATGCTGACATTAGAGGCATATGCTACTGTGCCTGGCTTAGAATGGGTAATTCAATATCAAGAGTGATCAGGGTGGGACGTCACTGCCAAACTGATTAACCAGTTTGTATTTAAACAGGTTTTTACAAAATAAGTGTACAGATAGGCACAGGAGATGGGTCAATCTTGAACAAAATTTGGTCAAACAAAGAAGCATTATCACACATACACTGAAACTGACTTTTTAAGCCATCTAGTGGATTTTTTTTAACTTTCAAAATATTCTAACTCATGGAATAAAATTACCTTAAAATATGCACTCATTTTTTTAGCATTGAAAATGGATGGTATCTGTTATGATTCATGTATTAGATCTAGGCTTTTTGTTTATTGAGGTACCTGCAATAACAACAGTTTGGTAAGGTATATTTTGTCATCAGACTCAAATAAATCATAGTCAATTGCCTATTCAGGTGCCAGACAGAATATAAGGAATTAAGAAGACTAAAGACTGGAACCCTCACCTGCTCATCAGTTAACATGTATGACTTAACACATATGATGTGAGCATTATTCTGTGCAATGAAGATTACAAGAGTGAAAAAGAAAATTGGAGTGTTCACTTAAACGAATTTCCAAACTTTAAAAGGAGACAGAAATTACTCATCCATTCCTAAATAAGGCCATTTCTTTTTTTTTTCCTAAGAGAGAGAGAGAGAAAGAGAGAGAGAGAGAGAGAGAGAGAGAGAGAGAGAGAGAGAGAGAGAGAGAGAGAGAGAGAGAGAGAATTTTTTAATATTTAGTTTTTGGCGGACACAACATCTTTTTTTAAAATAATTTTTTAATATTTATTTTTTAGTTTTCAGCAGACATAACATCTTTGTGTGTATGTGGTGCTGAGGATGGAACCCAGGCCGCACCCACGCCAGACGAGCACACTACCGCTTGAGCCACATCCCCAGCCCCCATTTCTTCTTGAATGCCAAGAAGACTGACATCAAATGACATGATGAAGAGGGACTGAGGAGAGGTTTTCCTTGAGCTGGGGCTGTCAGGAAAACAATGCCATCAACAATGGCAAGAGGACAGCTGTGAAGATATCTTCCAGAAGGAAGTTCCAAGGGGAAGGAATACAGTGAGGAAGGAGAGGACTCTGGTGAAACACGCAGCTGACTGATGGAGAGCTCTGAAAGCCATATGGCCAGTGTGACCTTTCATGTAGTTGAAATGGTTTCCAGTGAGCCCAACTCATTAAAAAAATAAAAATAAAAAATAAAAGAGGTTTATGGAACTCTAAATTTTCTACAACTGTGCGGTAAGCAAATCACATCCTGTAAAAAGCTCCCTTACTTGGGGAAGCCCTATAAACATGTACTCGGGACTTGATCCGTCTGTGAAAGCATCAAGAAATGTTCCTTGTACTTGCTTGGGCAGCACATATACTAAAATTAGAATGATACGGAGAAGATTCATATGGCCCCCAGGTGAGGGTGATGCCCAAATTCATGAAGCATTCCATATTAAAAGAAAAAGAAAAAAAAAAGCTTCTTTTTATGAATCTCTGGTAGTCAAAGGAGAAGGAGATTTGGAATATCTTGTCATTCTTGAGGGAAATTGTGCAGAGAAGGTAACAGAGCACACCTGTTATTACCATCTGGGCAGAATCATATTATTCATATTATTCATGGAACTATTTTGTCCATTTATTCTTACAACCTCTGTAATTAATATGGTTTTGCCTTTTGATAGCAAGGATGCTGGTTTACCTAGGCACTGTGACTTAGTAAAGATCAAAGAGGAGTCTTATTATAGAAATACAAATGAAAACTTGTTCTAATCCAAAGTGTGTGGTCTCTAACTTTACTCTATTTCTTCAAAATAAGTAGGGTGTGGAGGGAGAGAAGGTTTTCCTATCTCAATAGCCTAGTGGTATCTTTGGTCTAGTCAAATAAAATGCTTGATTTAATATTTTTGGAAATGTCTTCATTGTCAAGCTTTTCTTTGGGGGGAATTTAAATGTGACACTATCGATGTGATATTATCCAAAACAGAAGGTCCAGGGACAGTTGAGAATAGTTCTAGAATGTTTACTTGAAATCAAAATCAAAATGTTTTTGTCCCTGAAAATTGAAGTGTCTGACATTTAAAGACCAATTTCTAAAGATCGTTGCTCTATGTGTGCATGGATGTTTAAACTTTATGATAAATTCAACATTTTAAGAATTTTAATATTTTGAAAGTAATAAAATAAAATTAAAGTATATTCTTTATCTAAACCAGGTCCAGAGAAATCCACAATCTCAATAATATCTTCATTACAAAGACAAACAGGCTAACCTGCAATTGTTGTGATCATCAATGGATTGAATATATTAAAAAAACCTCTCAAATAATGGTTTAATATACTCAAAAGATGCACAAACAAAACTGAAAAACAGCTATGGGGAAATAGTAAATTACATTGGTTCATATTTAAAGCCAAACACTGGAATTTGAAATTGCTAATTAAAGACATCAGTGAATGTCAATACAGCAATATTTTAATGACTTCAAGGTAATCCCACAGCAATCAATTTAGATCAGAATGAGTTTATTGTAAAGTGCCAAAGGTGGAAAAATGCTTCCTTTGCACGATAAAGCAACAATTTCTCAAATGAATAATGCCTAGTTGAAATTTAACTAGATAATTACTTAATTTGCATTTATTAAGGAAAAATAATAACTTAGAAGAAAGCTCTATGGGAAATGAACTAAGAGTTAATGGTTGTGCAATTTTACCTCAGCTTCTGGAAGCAAAAACACTTTAATGATAATAACAAACTAAAAGAACACCAACAAAGCAATAAGGGATTGATACCACAGGGGCAGATATAAATTTCATAGTTGATATTTGTAGAAGTTACCAGATCCTTATTAGAAAGATACTTTATTTAGTGAGTTAAAGGAGAATATCAACTTCAGGTTCTATATTATATGCCTGCTTTTTTCCCCCTAAAGTAGCAAAAAAACTGTCTGCTTTTATATTTACAAATAAAAATTGGCAGTTAAACAAAAGTCATGAATTTTGTTTATTTTCATTTTATTCAAAAAGAATAAAATATACCTCCTTTATGATATTTAAAGGAAAAGGCCTGAAAAATTATACTTAATTACAAAATCCCCTTTACTTAGAATAATTTGGTTTAATCTCTATAACAAGATTCTTTTGGACCATGAGGTCAGCAATAGGAGATTCTTACAAACAAAGAACAACTAAAAAGAAAGTAGCAAGTGTGACACGATTCTGAATTATGATGAGACTCTTTACCATCCATGGGTATAGATTTACATAGCTTTGGGACCACTGTTGATCAAAAAAAAAAATCCCATTTCTGTTTACTCTTGTGGCACTTGCAGGTCTTAAACTTCTATGTCTGAAATTTTTTTTTCCTTTTGAACACAGATTATGAAGAGTTTGACAGTCTAGTGAGCAAATATCTGATCAAATCACTAAAAAGGCACTGTATATTACAAAATCCATTTCATTTTTTAGATGCAGTATAGTGAGTGTTTGACTCGGTCATACCAGGAGGGATGCAACATAAAAAGAAAGACTTGGTTAAAACTGTTTTTAAACCAAAATGTGTGCAAAATTATGTGTAGATCTTGTTAAAATGCAAATATGAAATGGTCTCTGATATTTTGCCTTTTTAGTAAATTCACAAGTAATAATAATACTACTACTGGTCACTGTCCACTTTTTGACTCACAAGTGGCTGGAAAGATAAACACATGTATCTACTTGAGAAGTTTCAGAGTTGATGGAGATTGTCTTTTGAGAAAATTGCACAACTGCTTTAGCCTGACCACATTTAGATGATGGTGATCATGGTACATTTCTGGCTTGACTACACTCTCACCACACTTCACAGATGTCCTTCCTCCAAGCCATGAAAAGCCCTATCCTGGTAAAGGGGCTTATACATGTGTACAAACAAAGATGACAAGTTACAGCAGATCTGTTTAACAAATCAAATGATAAATCACAAGTATAACTGTTTAGGGAACTGAGTCATTACATCATAGTGCACCGTAATAAAGTAATATTGAAATCATGGTTACTAAAAACAATATTAAATATGAGGTACTAGAAGGCGTTTATGCTAGTAGCACTTAAAGTGCCTTTACTCCTATGTTAAAAATTATAAGTCACACTAAATTAGTAATGCTCTCAAGAAGTACATCAAAGTTTCTAGACCTAAAATGTTCCAAAAGAAAGTGATTTTAGTTCAATCCATCCTTACCATAATATTACATAGTTAAATAGTGAATTAACTACTACCACGTCTCTAGTCAGTCTTTATTAACACTTAGTTTGAATAATGTACAGTTTCCAAAACTCTCCACTCTCTCTGATGAAGGCATTAGGATCCATATAGCCTTTCCCTTGAGACAGATCAAAGATCAGAATATTAGGCTATCTAGTGTTTTTGTTGATAGTTAAGCAAATGAGATAAGTTTGCCAAGATTGATATCTTAAGCCTTAGAACCTTTATTTTTTAATATTTATATTAAATATATAATCATATGTATTACATATTACATAATATGAAAATATGCTATAATAATTTTTATGGAAAACACCTGTTACATATACTTAATATTATATAATTAAATTGTATAATACTATAAATTTTTGGATTAAAATAAAATGTTCAATAGATTTTTTAAAATTTATGAATTTATTCCAATTTGTTATATATGACAGCAGAATGCATTAAATTCCTAGTACATATAGAGAGGACAATTTTTCATGTCTCTGGTTGTACACAAAGTAGAGTCACACCATTCGTGTTTTTATATATGTACTTGGGATAAGTACCATCTTTTCTACTTCCCTGTCCTGTCTCTTTCTTTCCCTACCCCTTTCCCTACCTAAAGTTCTTACATTCCTCCCATGCTCCCCACCGCAACCCTCCATCCTCGGTATGTCCCAATCCGCATTATGGATCAGCATCCTCATATCAAAGAAAACATTTGGCATTTGATTTTTTTGGGATTGACTTACTTCACTTAGCATAATATTCTCCAACTCCATCCACTTACCTGCAAATGCCGTGATTTTATTCTCTTTTAATGTTGAGTACTTTTCCATTGTGTGTGTGTGTGTGTATGTGTATATATATATATATCACAGTTTCTTTATCCATTCATCTACTGAAGGACATCTAGGTTGTGTCCACAATTTAGTTATTGTGAATTGTGCTGCTATAACATTTATGAGACTGCATTATTATACTATGCTGTTTTTGAGTTCCTTGGTTATAAATCGAGGAGTGGGATGGCAGGGTCAAATGGTGGTTCCAGTTCAAGTTTTCGAAGGAATCTCCATACTGCTTTCTATATTGTCGCACCAATTTGCAGTCCCACCAGCAATGCAAGAGTATGTGCCTTTTCCCCCACATCCTCACCGACATTTATTGTTGTTTGTATTCTTAATAGCTGCCATTCTGACTGGAGTGAGATAAAATCTTAGAGTAGTTTTGATTTTGATTTTTCTAATTGCTAGAGATGTTGAACATTTTTTCATATATATATGTTGATTGATTGTATATCATCTTCTGAGAAGTGTCTGTACAGTTCTTTGGCCCATTTGTTGATTGGGTTATTTGTTTTTTGGTGCTTAGCTTTTTGATTTTTTTATATATTCTAGAGATTAGTGCTCTATCTGATATGTGTGAGTGGTAAAATTTTGCTCCCAAAATATGGGCTCTCTATTCACCTCACCGATTGTTTCTTTTGCTGAGAAAAAAAAAAAAAAGAAACACTTTTTCAGTTTTAATTCATCTCATTTATTGATTCTTGATTTTAATTCTTATGCTATAGGACTCTTATTCAAGAATAAGGGGCATAATAGAGATTTGGTCTACTTTTTCTTCTATTAGGTGCAGGATCTCTGTTTTAATTCCTAGCTCCTTGATTCACTTTGAGTTGTTTTGTGCATAGTATGAGATAGAAGTTTAATTTCATTTTGTTACATGTGGATTTCCACTTTTCCCAGCACCATTTGTTGAAGACACTATCTTTTCTCCAATATACGTTTTTGGCACTTTTGTCTAATATAACTGCAATTATGCGGATTTGTCCCTGTGTTCTCTATTCCATACCATTCGTCTACAAGTCTATTTTGGTGCCAATGCCATGCTGTTTTTGTTACTATTGCTCTGTATTATAGATTAAGAATTGTTATAGTGAAGCCACCTACTTCATTCTTCTTGCTAAAGATTGCTTTATGTATTCTGAGTCTCTTATCTTTCCAGATGAATTTCATGACTGCTTTTTCTATTTCTATGAGGAATGTCATTGGGATTTTTATTGTAATTGCATTATATATGTATATTGCTTTTGGTTTTATGGTCATTTTGACAATATTATTTCTGCCTATCCCAAAACATAAGGGTTTGGGTTGAAAAAAATCTGCTCAGATACAAATTGATTTCCCCCTATATGTAATTTGATTCCTTTCTTTTGTGGCTTTTAAATTTTTCTCATTTTTCTGTATGCTAGGCCTTTTCATTATAATGTGGCTTTGCGTTGATCTGTTGTGATTTTGTACATTTGATGTCCTGTAAGCCTCTTGTATTTGGCTTTCCAAATCATTCTTCATGTTTGGAAATTTTTCTGATATTATTTAATTTAATAGAATGTTCATTCCTTTGGTGTGAAACTCCATTTATGTCTTCCTCTATCTCAATATTTTTTTAAGTTTGATCATTTTATGTTATCCCATAATTATTGAATGTTCTTCACTATGTATTCAACATTCTTTATAAGATTATATATTTTGTCTTCATTGTCGGAGGTTGTGTCTTCCAAGTGATCAAAACTCTTGATGATGATTTCAATTGAACTTTTAATGTGGTTCATTGTTTCTTTCATTTTAAGAATTTCTGTTTTTTTTTCAGAACCTCTAGCTCCTTATTGAACTAACCTTTTGCTTTCTATATTTGCTTATGTAGCTCTCTATCAAAATGATATTTTTCTGCCTGTATTTGCTCTCTTATACTATCCTTTAATTCACAGAATATTTTAATTGTGTGCATTCTGAACTTCTTCTCTGTCATTTCTTCTATTGTGCTGGCCATGAATTCTAATAATGTAATGTCTTAGTTTCTTTTTTTGTTGTTGTTATTGTTCATGTGTCTTCCCTTCCAGAACTAAGGGTCTGCATTACCATTTTTACCTTATAGACTTATAACGTCACTGTAGGTTTCCAATATCACTTCTTTAAGGAGAACAATGTGAAAAGATCTCAAAACAAAAACTATAAAACCTGAAACCGAATAGCTGCTTTTAAGATGTTAACAGTTTTGTCAAAATATACAGAAATGGTAAGTTCAGTTATTACCTACATTATGAACAGTAGGTTTGCAAAAGGGCCTACAGTTTCTGATGGTGGACAATGAACCATTGGTGAGGTGTAGGAAGAGATGTTGAGGGGGCAGGAGGTGAGGATATTACATTATAGAAAGCATGAGAGAGGAATGCAAAGAAGTTTGATAGTAGCAGGAGAAGACAAAGAAAATTATTTTGGGGAGACAGGTAAGTGGGAAGACAGTAGAGCAAAGAAAAAAAACTTAAGAAAAGTAAAATTAGGAGATAACAGAATATACAACACCACTATAATATACTGTTCAGACATCCCAGTGCTCAGTAGCCTAATTCATGAAAAGAACTTGGTTTCAGAAATGTTTTGGATGTACTAGTGGGAGGAGAGAGAGACAGAGAAAGAGAGAGAGAGGGAGAGAGAGAACCAACTTGAAGAAAGACACAAGGAATTTTTTTGTTGGAGATCAGTATCTTTCCAGCTTCTGTTTTCATCCAGTAGGTAGGATTGTGTGTTGTCTGCTGGAATCTCCACCCTCAGGATGGTGACGGTTATTAGGGTGAGAGGGTTGATCCAAGGATCTGCTTTGGTGCCTGCTCCTGTGATGTGGGGACAGGAGCTTATTTCTTTATATTGCCTATAGACCTCACAGTTCCCGGTCTCTAATTTAGTCTCTAAACTGTATCTCACTCACTCCCTCCCTTTTTACTTCCCAATCAGGAACCTTTCTCTCTAGAGGTCTTGTGGGCTGAACTCTGGGAGCTGTGCATCTGTCACAGAGAGCTATTTCATATTGGGCAGCTCAGGACACAGTTTTGCAGGTTATGGGCTGGTCATGTAGCCACAGGCACTGTTCCAGGTTAGGGAGTACAAGGGAGAGTGGAGAAAGGAGAGTTCAAAACTTTTGGTATATTGATATTGCTTCTAAACCCCAGCCAGTGTTCCAAGCTTGGAGTTGTTCCAACTAAAGATGGTGATGAAGATGTCCCAAGATGCAGGTGGGTGCTTTCAGTGATGGCCTGTCAGGGATCTGATGGTGCCTGGTGGTGGCATTGAGTGGTGTGTTCAGAGATGCAGCTCTGTAGTGTGCAGTATTGTAGCTGGTGGCTGTCAACAGATCCAATACAGTGTCACCAAGTGCAGGCTACCACATGTAGGGGGCCATTCAGTAGTTGCAGTGCCCCCAGATGAAGATAATTAGAGGAGCCCCAAGTTGGTAGTTGGGGATCAACATGAGAATGGAGGCTAAGTTCCAGTACATGGGCAGCAGCCAGGATTCTTGTGCAGGTGGATGGCCAGGAGTCCTGTGAATTTGCTAATGCAGGTTATCCTAATCAGTCCCTGGAGGACCTGTGTGGAGAAGTGGCTGGGATCCTGTGCTGATGCTGAGGCTTGGAAATCTGCACAGCACACACGGCCTTGTTTTCTGCATGGGAGCAGCTGTCAGGGGTACTCTAATATCTTGCAGAGAAACAGTATTCCTGATACTTGAATTCCAGGTCCCAGAATGACACAGAGTGCAGCCTCCCTCTAGCCTACCATATTGGATTCTTCCTTGAATACATTCTTTTTTTAAGAATAAATGACTTACAACTTTGGTACACAAATCTCTATAACAAATTCCAAGCAACACTTCTGTATATGGACATGGCCTACCTCAATTCTTTCCATGTTGACCACCCTGCACACATTCTGCAAAGTGGATGCCAAAATGTCAGATTTCTCTGCTTCTGCACAGGCTGAATACACTGAGTCCTGTACAACATAGTTTCATCCCATTTTACTTTTTCGCTTTCTACAATTTTCATATCTTTTATAAATATTCTTTCTATACAATTCATATTTTATTAATAAAATTGGCTACCATCAAAGTAAAGTAAGTATAGAGTAGTAAAATCATTTGGGGGATTGTAACAGTATATATATCATATATATGTGTGTGTATGTGTATATATATATATATATATATATATATATATATATAGCGAGAGAGAGAGAGAGAGAGAGAGAGAGAGAGAGCCATAGAGAGAGAGAGATACACATTTATGTACTTCTAAGAGCATCATTGAATTTCACATCAGTCATAATTCTGACCATAAAAATCATGCTACTTGAAAAGTTATTATATAAATATATTTGATATAAGTATAAAATATGTATGTGTATGTGCAATGCATATACATATATAAAATATACATATATATATGTGCATGTGCGCACGTACACACACACACACACACACACACACACACACACACACACACACACACATATATATGATTTTTTTTTAACATGGTAGAACCTAATCTGTCCTATCCTTCAAAAGAAATGAAGCTGGTTTTAGAAAAGTTTTTGAAATGTTATTCTATTACATTTTCTGGTAACCTGGTAACTTCTGCAATTCTTTGTGTGTGTGTGTGTGTGTGTGTGTGTGTGTGTGTGTGTGTTGCTGAAGATGAACCTAGGGCCTTGTGCATGTAAGGCAGGCACTATCAACTGACCTATGTCCCCAGCCTGGTTCATGCAATTTTAAATGACAACTTTCACAGACATTTTGTTCTTGTTCCCTTCCCCTTTCTATTTTTAGAACTTCCCACTAGTCATTGTTCTTTCTATAAGCACTATTACCAAAATAATTTATAATCCTTCTGCATTTGGGTCCTGAGGAAATTTTCTTAGGGATTTACTTTAGAAAATGGATTCATAGTCAGAAAAAAATTCATATGGATTTAAAATTTTGCATTAAATTCTATTATGTTTAAAAACATGTTGAGATGATGTAGCCTATATTTTAAGGGCATTTATCTTATCAGTGCAGACTGGAATCACTTTACTTCTCATTATATTAATATCCTGCATTCATAGACTTAAATGAATATAGTAGAGGTGGATCTAATAAGGACTCTACCCCAGAGCTTAGTTAGTAATTACCAGGTACCATGGTGTGGGAACAGAACCCATGATGAATATATTCATACTGAATAGTAAAGCTCCAGCTTAGAATTTTGAAAGTGTGTTTTCTTCAATGTATAATCTTTGCCACAATTAATTCTGAAGGGTTAAATTCAATACTGAGAAATAAGAATCAGTATATATATATATATATATATATATATATATATATATATATTAGTATGCATAAAAACAAAATATTAAAACCAAAAGAAATAATAAACCCACTGTAAGTCAAAGACAGAAAACATCATCAATACAACTAGAGGAAAATAAGTACAGATCACTTTCACAGGAACAAAATGATTATCTTTTAAGAAGAACAATTACTGTGACTTTTACTCCCATATGCTCCTTATATTAAATAAATGTAAGTCAAAAACTTGAAATCTGTTAATAGTTGAATAACTGTTCCTATTCAGTTTTGGGTTTTGTGATTTTGAAATAGTTCTCTATGAGGGCTCAAGTGGGCATGACAAAATAACATACACTAATTATTTAGCTTGATTGAGGAGAAAAAAAAAAGAACTAAGTGTTTATTTATAAGTTTAAGATGGGAAATGTGTGTGTGTGTTTCTGAAAGATTGTTTTGTTTCTTAATATATTGAAAGTGCTTATAAAATATTGTACACATTTTGTTAGCCATAGTTTGGGTAATAGGGTTATGCATACATTTCTAAAATGTTCCTGTCCTAATTTCTAGGAAAGTTTATTTGAAAAAAATTAAAATGTACATTCACATGTACTCTTCATTACTATTCCTACAATTTATCATTAAAATATACTAAACATATATCATATAATTCACTTGTCATATTTTCACAGAAAACACAGAATAAACCAAACTTTCCATTAATATGAGTTCAGGTAAGTAAGTTTACACATGGTACAGAGCTTATTAAGGTAGAAACAAAGTAAAATTAGGGAAATTTATGACATGTAATGACCTACAATGTGTAGCTAAAAAGGAATTATGATTACAAAAATATATTAGATAAAAGAATCCTTTGTTAACGTTTATATTTGAGTTTTATATATCTTCTATTGTCTTTTAATATTTTCTGTCAAGAATCTAGTCTTACAACTTCATGTCATGAATATATTCTTAGATCAAATTAAATAATTAAATATGCTTAAATTTAACCATACTTTTCCAAAATGCACAGTACATCAATGGTATTTACAGTCAATTACATATTATAATGTGTATAATACACTATAGTGTATTGTATTTTGGAAATAGTAGTATACAAAAAAATGTCTGCTTTGCTTATATTCACTTTAATCCATTCTGGAGATCATCATATTTATATGCCCTTTCTCACTTGTGCTCTCTCTGAAGAAAATTTTCTACATAATAACTTTAATATAGTTCTTTTCTAACAAATTCCACATTTCTGTTTACTTACAAAAATCTTTTTTCCAATTCATTCTTAAAAATATTTTCATTGTGCATAAAGTTTCTCATTAATATCTTGAAATATTGTTTTAATTTTAATTTGTATAGTTTCCAATAGCAAGTGTATGATAATTCTTCTGTTTTGTTGTTTTCTTTCCGAATGTAATATGTCATATAATCTGGCTGCCTTCAGGATATACTCTTGGTCTTTGATATTTAGCATTTTGAATGTTTCTTGTCTACGTGTGTTTGTAAAGTATATTTATATTTATTGGAAATCTCAGAATTTTTGAAATTTATGATTTGATCTCTTATTTAATTTCAACATTATCTCTTCAAATATTTATTTTACTATTCTTTCTAACTTTTCCTTCGTTGTTTTTGATTACATGTTCAATAGCCATTGATTGTCCTTCTTTTCTCTGTTCTGTATGTACTCTCACACCAGAGACTGGCTCTCTATATTCTTGCTAATCTACAACTTGCAAACTTCTATTAGTTAGCAATAGATGCTTTCTAGCTTTGTGGGAGAGGTAGGAGTTTCTTTGTTATTTTATTCTCACCTGAATCCTAGACAGGATTTTTGCCGTTGGGTTTCAGGGGTGGGGCCTTCTTGGTTATTTTGCTCTGTGAGCATTGGAAAACCTCTAGTTGTGGAGCATTTGTATGTCCTGTTTTTGAGTTATGTCATTGATTATTTGTTTGGATCTCCTAGACCTATTATAGTCTTCTTGTTGCCCTCACAGCAAAATTCTGGATGACTTTTTCCCAGTTGCTCAATAATTATGTCATATAGGAGAATAATCCAAGGAGGACTCTTAGCCTTTCCTACTGTGGTAACGCACATTTACATTCCTGAACTACAAAGGTTGCTTCATGTTCATTAACCACAAAAATTGCTCCACATTCCTGAACCACAAAGGTTGCTTTCTCTGGTTCTTAGAATGTCCCCAAACTTTCCTGTGATGACCTGGTAGAGACTAACAGAGAAAACCTGTACATGGATGCAAACTTTTCTGATGCCTGTTGTTCCCAAATCTATGCCCTCAAGAAAGCTCACCCCTAACGTTTAGGTTTATTGAGGTGAATCAATCTTATTCACAGGCAGAATGACCCTATCTTCCTCATACACCCTATGACAGGTAAGATGGCATCTGTGTCCCTATCTGTAGGCATTTTTTATGCCCTTTATTAGATTTGGATCAAGTTAGAAAACTTGTGTTCCCAGGTGTAAGACATGTGTAAGACATGATTTGATTTTCTTTTTTTGACTACTAAGATTTTTCTTATTATTGACACTGGAGATTTTCAGATTTCTGCACCTTAAGCAGAATATAAAAGAATTTTCATAGGCGAATTTTTTAATTAAGATATGTAACTAGTAGAGATTGGGAATATGTATGTGGCAGGAGAGAAAGGTGTGATTGTACTTGATCATGTATGGAAATATCACACTAAACCAATCAATATATATCATTGCATATTATATATTATTCCAAAATTATCAATGTATTGCATATTGATATACAATTATTAGTATGTATAATTATTAATATATAGTTAAATGTTCTAAATATACATGATTAATATATATAAAATTTTAAAAATAAAGTGCAGTTTAATTTCACCTGAAAATGCTTCATTATGAGTAAAATAGGCTCAAGAGAAAAATGCAAATAAATGGGTCTCTACTGTCCAATAACAAATAAGTTTTTATTTATATAATCATATTCTAAATATTTGAGGGAGCTTAAATATAGGCTTTTTTAAAAGGGGAAATATAGGGCTGGGGATGTGGCTCAAGCAGTAGCGCGCTTGCCTGGCATGCGTGTGGCCCGGGTTCGATCCTCAGCACCACATACAAACAAAGATGTTGTGTCTGCCAAAAACTACAAAATAAAAATATTTTTTTTAAAAAAGGGAAATATAGCCAGGTGCTATGTAGTTCTGGTTTCTTGGGAGACAAATGCAGAACGATTATTTGAGGACCAAAGATGAAACCCTGACTGGCTAATAAAGCAAGACTCCATCCTATCCCACCAAAAAGAATAATGAAATAAGAACATTTATATTTTAATTAATTTTATTATTTCCCAAATACTCTAAAACCACCTTACCATGATACTTTGTGTAAGTAAACTGCTAACAATGTCAAGAACTTTTTAAAACTGTGACAAAATTTACTTCTATATTATATGAACCTAAATAGAAATAAAAAAATATATATATACTAAGGACAAAATATCCTAAGCAAATATGCACAGAAAATAATTTTCAAAAATATATAACCATTACCAGATTTACCTCCATGTTTCTCTCTATATGTTACTTCATTAATAACTGAATAATTCTATATATATAATAAAAATTTCTCATGAATTTTTATTTACCAATACATAATATGTGTTATATGTTAAAATATTGTTTATCGATTTGGGACAAAATGTGTCAATTAAGTCATTCCATAGGCTGAGGTTGTGGCTCAGTGGTAGAGTTCTTGCCTAGCATGGGTAAGATGCTAGGTTTGATTATTAGCACCACATTAAAATAAATAAATAAAATTTAAAAAGGTATTGTGTTCATCTACAACCAAAATAACATTTTAAAAAGTCATCCCTTAAAGTGCAAGGTTGTTTGTAATTAAAATTAAAGAATCATGTCATGAATAAGAAATACAGAAGGTACTCAAAGAAAACACAATCTCAGCAGGTTGGAGACAGAAAACATGCTTCTTTGATAATATCAAATATGTGAATATGAGTGGATTCTTATTCATAAATCAGTGTAGAAGAAGCTATTTGAAACAGACCTTAAAAATGTGAGAAATGTAGGGCAGTTCACATGCTTTAAGTAATTTGTTACACATTCAGCTATGTAGATAATATAATTGGACAAACTTATACAGTTAACATTAAACATTTGCAAAATACGGAATATAATTTTGAGTGGCTGCATGTAATTTGGAAGCAATAACATGCTTTTTGTTTGGGATGCCTCTGGTTCTTCCATTCTACAGACTACTGCCAAGCTCATTATCAAAAGATTGTAATGAGTTTCTGTTACTTAGAACATGCTTTTAAACTCAATTTCTAACATCTCAATATATTCCAGTTAAAGTTGAATGTATTTAAAATTTGTTTCATGTGGAGGGTCTTTAATACCTCTTTCTTAAAATGCTGAATCTATCCCAGGGGAAAAAAAAAATCACTAGCCCTCCTAAATAGCTTGGTGTCCTCACACCTGAGGAAATCAGGGGCACTGTTTCCTGGAAAAGTCATGATTTCTGTTGGTGTCTTTTTGCAAATTCTCATATACTAAAATTCTTCTTTGTGTTCAATTTGAAAAATTTTAGTGATAAAAAAGACTCATGGAATTTAAAGAGCAATTTTATTAATAATATAAGCTAAGGTGGATGAGTTTGATATGAAATACAAATGTATCTGCTAATGCAATCACAGAATTAGGCTGATTTGCTGTCCACCTAAGGTAAGAGATCTGCACATGTAAGGTAGTAATGATGAAGTGCGAACTGGAACTTCCTGAACAAAACAGCCACCAAGAGGGGTAAACGAAAAGTGCAGGCATGCCCAAATGCCCAATCTTTCATTCCAGACTTGCAAATTAGATAAATTATTCCACTTGTATAGAAGAGAAATAATGGAGGAAACAACCTACAGTGGCTTGGAGAAAGAATTTTAATGACAATTAAGATTTTTGGAAAAAGTTGTTCTTTATTTGTCTAGATTTGTCACCTCTTAGAATATAATTTGTGGAAATCTACCCTCCAGTCAAACGCCTTCACTTTCTTGTTTAAGAAACCTCTATGATCTGGGTCATCATTTCTTCTTGAAAGCTACCAATATTGGCAACAAATGGTAACAACCAGCCAATTCTCACATTCACATCTCAAAACAAATTGAAATATTTCCATTTCCTGTTAATACCATCCCAATGCTCTTTTCTACACTATTCAATGTTTGTTAATATTGATGTTTTTTTTCACTGGCTTTCAAAACTCTATTGATTCTTGAAAGCTCAGATTTTGTAGTTCACTCTAGAAGAATAATTATCTGATTACCCATTACCGGGCATATTATGGGTTTTTTTTTTTTTTTGCTTTGTTTTAAGGCAGTATTTGAATAATTGTGTGGTCTAGAATGTATGGTTTAATGTTAAGTGCCCATAGAGTGTTTGCATGGAGTGTAGCAGATTTTCACAAATTACATTCAAAGAGGTGCATATGTCTAAATGCCTAAGTAACATGCTCTGTCATTATGTTGTTGATGTTGAAGTATAATTTTTGATTTAATTTTTAAGAACAAACTATCACTCAAATTAGAATATGTCATTTCCTTAATGTATTTCTATTTTTATTAAATTACTATTTAATATTTATCATGGCTGCTGCTGAGTAATCCAAATAATACAAATAAATTTGTTTAAAATACAAGTTAGAAACATAATTAATGCCTTGGTTTTCTACTCATCTACAGTCATCAAAATTTTCTGTAGACTGTATCTTCTTACTACCTTCTGGTTTTAACTTTGATCATACCAATGATATATTAATAGAAACCAAAATTAAGGGTTTTAATTTCAGTGCAAGTAATGCTGTGTACATTATGGTTAACAGAGTTATCATTCTTCCTCATAAAAGAATGATATTTTATGAGGAAGGTTGTTTATCAGGCATGCATACACACATTCATATGTTTACATGCACATCATTACAACTTTAATTTTTGATGCACATAAAGGAAAAGATGTTTATTACAAAATGAAAAAAAATAATGCATACAATTTAAGTGGAAACCATAATGGAATATTTGTAAAAATATAATTAATACAGGGTATTAAATTTTTTTCTCATAATTTAAAATTTTTATAATAATCTATTTAATAAAATTGCTCATTTCACTGTAATAAAATTAGCATTGGTACTCTGAATTTATTATGTTAGTTTTAAAGTCTCTATACAAGTAAACTGTATTATGAATAAATAAATTTTTCTGCAGCATTTTTCTCATTAGCCAAAGTATGGAAATAATGTCAATTTTTCATCATCAATATAAAAAGGATAAAAAAATTGACATGTATATACAATGAAATATAATTCAGTCTTTTAAAAGTTATTCCAGACCAGGCACAGTGGTGCACATCTGGAATCCCAGCAGATCCGGAGGCTGAGATAGGAGGATCTTAAATTCAAAGCCAACCTCAGCTACTTACTAGGGCTCTAAGCAACTCAGTGAGACCCTCTCTCTAAATAAAATGCAAAAAAGGGTTGAGGATGTGGCACACTGTTTAATTGCCCCTGGGTTCAATTCCCATTACCTAATCAAACAAAAAAAGCAAATAAATAGATATCTCACCATTTGCCACCACATGGATTAACTTGCAACATATTCTGCTAACTAAAACTAGATGCAGAAAAAAAGCACAGAATGTCCTCACTTGTATTCGGATTCTAACAAACAAAGCAACAAGGAAAAATCCCTCAAATACACAGTGACAGAAAATAAAAACGTCTTCCAGGGTAGGGGGGTGAGGTGGGAAAACTGGGTGAATTTAGGTTAAAGGATACAAAATAGCACTTATGTAGTATAAACAATTCTACAGATCTGTTGCACAGCATGAGTAGTATAATTATTAATGTTGTATTTTTCATAAAAATATATATTTTATGTGTTCTCATCACACACACACACTCACACACACACACACACACACACACACACACACATCCTGAGTAATTAAATGGGGTGATGTTTATGCCAC
Source organism: Ictidomys tridecemlineatus (assembly GCF_052094955.1). Classification (NCBI taxonomy): domain Eukaryota; kingdom Metazoa; phylum Chordata; class Mammalia; order Rodentia; family Sciuridae; genus Ictidomys; species Ictidomys tridecemlineatus. The sequence continues at coordinate 238,380,821 of NC_135477.1, read as the reverse complement.
TTTGTTTGGCTAAAACAAGCATAACAAGCATTTTCCTATCTATATGTATAACAAAAAAAACATGTTGTCGAGTTAAAATACATAAAATAAAGTTTTTATAAACTGGAATTTAAGTGTTTGTATCATTTTATTATTTATGCATTCATTACTTTAGAAAAGAACCCCAGTGATTCTCCATCTTCTTTAGATGTGTCAGGCTTCTCTGTTAAAGTTGAGACATTTACATTGGGAGAGCAAACAGTATCATTATTGTAGTACTTGGCAACAGTATGATAGGATTGTACAGGTTTTTTTTTTTTCTTATTTTGATAACAATAAATCCTGTATTACTATTTCATAGGAAAGAAGTAAATATTGTTTTAAATTAGCAGATAATGCAAACATCAATATTTTAAATCCTTCAGTTATTCAATGTGATTTTCAACCCAAAGAAAATGAATCGAATTCATTATTTTTGCCCTTAAAAGCTTAAGAGCGCATTCCAGAATGAATAGAAAACATAGAGCACGTTTGTTATATATAGGAAAAAAACCACTCATATTCCTAAATAAAACAGTATGTAATCATAGATTATAATAATGCACACCAAATATTCTAATATTATTCTTTCTAAAGTTTAAGGAATGTGAGAGAAAAATTAAGTTACTTGTAAATTTTAGCTTGTAGAATCCTGTAATTCTAGAAAGTAGACTCTGTCTTAATTCAACATGAAGAAATTGATATTTTTTCCGAGTTTAAATATTCTGTATTCTGTGGTCCATTGTAAATCTTATTTGTATGAGGAACTAAACTCAGTGGAAAGTAGTTTTATATAATAATTTCCCAAAACAGAAATTTTATTTAGATATTTAGGAAACTGCATCAGTATTTCTGCATAAGTATAGTTTTAAATGGTTAATAAATATTAAGCTTATTCATACATATATTAGAAGTTTAAATTTTAGTTATGAACTTTAAATTGACCAAAGTGATTAAAGAGTTTGTATCTATATGTGTATAGATATTTTTGTTGTTTTCAAATTGAATGTTGTTAATTTTCAGCTAAAAATCAGACTTACACTGTAGTTTTTGATTTTAGGAACTCATTTTGTTAATTTTATTAAGAAGTTATTGCATCAATATCATCAAATATCTATGCTTCCTCTCTGTCTTATTCTTTTTCATTTATTTTCAACTGAAATTATTTCTGAAAAACAATTAAGATGATGGAATTTCGATTTCCAACAATTGTCTCTCATGAAAATTAGCCACGGTTTTGCTTCTCAGTGATTGTAAATCATATCATTTCATGGCAATTTATTAAATATCAACTTTAATAAATTGGTTATGTATATTGCATTGGTTATAATGACTAAAAGTGATTGTATCAGTATTTTTTCAACTTTTTATGTAAAGTACACAAATTTTATCAATCTTCAATAGGTTCTCTGTGGCTAAATATGATGGTTTAGTTTTAAAAGTTAGTAGATAATGAAACAGTTTGTAGCAGGGAATAATCTTGTCATAATCTTGCTACTAGAGACAAAATTATTGTGACTACATACAGCTGATGTACAATTTGTTTGGGATGATCATTTTTTATTTCTTTTTGGATGTATTATTGATTTCTGTGATCCATTTGAGCAATTTCTAACTTTTGAAAATGGTCCTGTCCAGCTTTTGTGTCTGCGGCCTTGCCTTCCTTCCCATCTGCTAACCGACATCATGGAATCTCAATATGCTAGCCTCCTGGTTGCCTACTCAAGACAGTTTATAATTGAGAGATGGTAATTGTCTCATTCTAGGATGTTTCTACCATGTTTATCAGTATGCTCACCCCAAATACATGTTTGCATGGGCATATCCCAGACACTATGAAAATTCTTTTGCTTATAAAACCTGTTTTAAAAATTCTAAGTTGTTTCAGATACAAGTGTGCCTCTGAATTTTTACAAATGATGATAGTAGTTATGATAAATAATGATAATTATAATATTGATAATAATCACTGTTTGAGTTTCCCATGATGTGTCATGCCTTAGTCCGGCTGGGCAAAATAACTGAGAGGTGACAAGCAACTTGAAGTTTGAAGTGGGAACTACTTTATTGCGAGTGAACTCAGCGAGAACTAAGTGAGAACTCAAAGTAGTGGGCACCCAAGGTAGCAGGAGCCGCTTCTCTGCCAGACAGCAGAGGTATATATACGTAACTAATTACACACAGCTTACTCAATTCACATCATCTAGATACAGCAGTCAGCCAATAAGGAATCCTCATCATCTTAATGGCTCGCTGGTCTTGCTTCAGAAACCACTCCTCCTGGCAAAGTGCCAGGCGCCATCTTGACTTGATTTGCATCCCCAACAGTGTCAGGCATATTTGATGTAATCAAAATGGAAAAGGAGAGAATCTGGTTTCAAATACAGGAAAAATTTCTCAAGATTCAGTTTTTGTAAGTACATTTTAGTATGGTACTTAATAAAAAATGCATTCTCAATAAATGAATTAAATTTAAATTTGTATTTGTTTTCTAAGATACCATATATGAAGTATTCAAAAGTTATAAAGCCAAAATTGTAGAATGATTAATGTAAATGATTCTAAATTCATGATTTTTATTTTTTGCTGTCAGCATTTAAACCTAATTATTTAATATATCTAAGTGTTCAAAGTACATTTCCTAGTATAAAAAATACCAGAATTATTTCCTAATGTTGAAAGCCCTATTTGGTATCAATTTCTTTTATCTATGCACATGCAATTAAATTCATAGGACAATAAATATTGACTATTAACTATTCTCATTCAAAATTGTATATAATTATTTATATATAATTTTTCAAAAGATTTATTTTAATTAAGAAGTATTTTACACATTTTACTATTAATTGTAAGTTTTTAATACATATCTCCAATTTATCAGTTTCATTGAAAGTACTGTTCTTACATTTTTTTTCCTTTTTTTGTTTTACACATGACATAAATCATTGTATTGGTGTTAAGAAAACATTAGAATATTTAGCTTTATAAATTATATTTGAATTACTATAATCTAATGTAGAAGATCTCTAAAGAGGAATTAGAATAGAAAGGTAAATATAAACATGTTTCTAAACTGACATCTTCTCTGCCTATCCCAGTAAGGTATGCTAACCCACAACAGGAGATGTTAGTGTTTGTGACCCTTCGTCATACCAGTTAACAAATGTGACTTCCTATTCACTGTTGCAGAAAACAAATTCTCATGGCTGATATATAGAAAACTATTTATTTGTGTATAGATTTATTTGTTCTTATCAAATTTGTGTATGTTATTCACATATTTTTTCTTGTTTATTGAATTACTTTTGACTTTCAGTATGATTCTTAGTAAAAGTATGTCTTCAGTCTTTATCATTAAACATTAAATTTTTTATCATTATTTGTGATGATAAAAGCAAGTTACTTTATAGACATTCTTCATTAGATGGAGAAAACTTCCTTGTAGTCTTATTTTTTTTCCTCAGTATTTATTGTGTCTGTGTTGAATTTTGTAAAATATTTTTTCTGTATTACATTATTTTCTTCTTTAGATTTTGGTATGTCAAATTAATTGATTTTTGAATGTTAAACCAACAGCTAAATTGGTGAAATAAATAGCACTTAATTGAAGTAATCCCTGTCATGCACTGTTGGAATTCATTCACATACATTTTTCTAAGTGTTTTTACAACTATATACATGTAGAATATTGATCTTTAGTCCTTCTTTATTTTGTTATCTTTATATGGTGTTGAAATTCAGATATTACTGCCATCACAGAATGATAGTTAAGGTTCGTTTTGCTTCAATTTTCAGGAAAAGTTTGGAGAGAGAGTTAATTATGTCATTCTGAAATATCTAACAGGCTTTACCAGTGAAATGCTCTGGCCCTAGATTTTTTTTTTATATTCTGGTACTTTATAAATCATTGACTTGGTGTCCTTAATATACTCACTTAAGTATTATGCACACATATCTACATTTGTTTCAATCTTGGTAGCAGTTTGTCACAAAAATTTTATTACCCATTTTGTAGATAGAAAGTTTCATATAGTATTTATTATTTTTAACATGCTTGAGAAGCAGTATTTCTGAAATTAGTAAATATGCATTGTCTCCTTCTCTTTGGCTAGAAGTTGTTGCATTTAATTGATCTTTTAAAATAACTGTTTTTTTTATTTTTTATTTCTTCTATTGTTCTTCTGTTTTAATTCCATTGTTTTGTGATAGATTTTTTATTAGTTATTTTCTACATTTTATTGTAGAGTTAAATAAACCTATTTCTCTAGGATCCTTAAATAAAATATATTTTATTTTGAAACTTTTTGAACTCTAATATATGTATTTAATAATATGAATTTTCCTCTAGTACTATTCTCATTGTCTTTCACAAATTTTTATAAGTTGTACTTTCATTTAGTGAAATATATATATATATATATATATATATATATATATATATATAAATATCTGGATATTTTTTGACCCATGTGTTATTTAAAATAATAATATTTAATTTCCATTTTTTTTTAGATTTTCTATCTATCATTAACCTTTTGATTTTTAATTTATTTCCATTGTGGCCTGAGAACATACTTCATATAATTTCCAGACTAGTTTTTATCAGTGTTTTATGACCCATAGTATGCACAGAATGTTCCATATGAGCTACAGTAGAAGATGTATTTTTCTATTGTTAGAGGCTGCATGGTCTAAATTTCAATCAGATTGTTGTTTGGTAGTGTTTTTCCCCATCATTATTGCTCTGCCTGATGAATCTGTCAATTTCTGAAACAGTTTTATTTAAGTCTCAAAGAGAATGGTGGTGTCTTTATATTTCAGTTTAGTTCTATTATATTTTGTGAGTCAGATATTTTTATCTTCTGTTATTGCTTATATATACCTTATATATTGTTACCTCCTATTGGTCAGTTTGTCTTTTCTATCATATGATACTCCACTTTGTTTGTGATAATATTTCTTGCTTTAAAATTTGCTGTATGTAAATTTATTATTCCTATTCCAGGGTTCTTAAGTGAATATAAGAACATGTATTAGTATTCTTCAGAGAAATAGAAATAATAAGATAAATGTAACCTATAAGATATATTATATATAATTATACATAGTATATATTATAATCCATTTATCTATCTATCTACCTATTTATCTATGGAAGAAAAGACAGAGAAAGAGAAAAAGTGATACTTAATAAAATATTTATGGTGATAAAACAAGCTGGAGGCACATATAAAAGGAATATATTTGATGCAATAGTCTCAATTACAAAGACACTCTGTAGACCATTCATTTTTACTTGGGGGATTTTTTGTTGTTGTTGTTGTTGTTTTTTGCCTAAGACCATAACGAGATTGAGTGAGATCTACCCAAATTATGAAATATCATCTTAACTTAAAATGTACAGTTTAAAACATTAATTTTTTATGTAAAAATACTTTCACATCAACATCCAGGCTGGCACTTGAGCAAACATCCAGATACTATATCCTAGCCAAGTTGACCAAGAAATTCATCACCACAGCAAGTTATATCTTTCTCCATTTCTTTATCAATAATACACATATATTACTATTTAAGGTGAGATTCTCAGACACAACTTATAGGTGAGTGTTTCTTTATAAACTCATAAAATTTACCATATCATGGTAGTATTCATATTTAAAGTGGCCATTGATATAGAGGTATAAATAGCCACTGTGTTTTTGTTTTGTATTTGTTGCATTTCTTGTTCATTTTCTTTTTCATCTTTGAAGCATTATTTTTTTCTGATTATAGAATTCTAGGTTAGTGGATTTCTTTTCAACATTAAATATTTCTCTCTACTTATTATATATAAATGATTTAACATATACTTCTTATCTGTTTGTGGTAACTGAAATAAATTTACTGTATGTTGTCTTACTATTGAAATTTAATCCTGTGTTGCTGTATCCAGATGGTTACTAAGGCTACTTTCAACATAAATAGCACACATAGGTTTAGAAGAGAGGAATAATGCCATGGATTCCTATAGTTTCAGAGATCTACTTTGGATAATTTCTTCTTCCAACCCGGGCAAATTTCATTGCTGTGGCTTTAGAGGTTGTATTCTCAAGTTGACCATTTTCATTAGAGGGGCTATTAGAAAGCCAATAAAAATTTATGGTAGGGATCCTCTCTCGTGAATTCAGGCCCCTCTTACCAAGTAAGTAAGGGGAAAATCCACGGTCCTAATTAAGATCAGCCTACCTCATCAGAGTTAGAGATACTGGTATGTAATAGGTGAAGGAAATCAGGGCATGCAGTTTATCCACTGGTTATTTCTGGTACCAACAGGACCCATTCCATTTTATTGGTAAATAGGATTGAATAATAAAAAGGAAATGATAATTCAGGGATAAAGAGGAACCTAATCCCAAAGAGATGCTTGCTCAGGGTGAAAAAAAAAAAAGAAGGATGATGAGTGTGAGTTACATGTTCAAGATCAACAGCAACAGAGTAGACAGTTCATTAAACTTACTCAGAATATTTTTATAGGAAAAGACACCTGGAACAGCTCTTTCAAACAGGAATAACCTAAGAACGAAACAGATATGACAGGCATAATGTGTAGACCGTGGAGCATTTGTGTTTCTCTGCTTAGATTCTCCTGTTAGGACAGACATGCCCATTCCTCCAACTGACCACCCTGCAGCCTGCCCTGGGAGCTGCCCATAGCTGCTGTGGCTCACAGGCCTGAACTACTCAGCTCCATCTGAGATGTCTCTGTTGCAGTCTCATCATATGTGATGTTGTGCATCTGCCCAAATCTTTTCTTTTTCATTTCTCACTGGTGTATCCTGTAAGAATCCCCCCTAATAAGTCTTTTGTTTCCCATTTTTGGTCTCACTCCATGCTTCTAAGATATTTTGGAGGAAACAAAACTCCACTAATGGTTAGCCTCTCATTCTGAGTGCTCACACACCACTTAAAATTATTTCTAATATTTCTTTTTTTATATATAAACTATTTGGTAAAAAATGATGCTTACCTTTGGAAAAAAAATGTGTTTTCTCAGAATTACCTCAATTTTTCTTATGCTCTACTTCTGCATTGCTGATGCATATTTTTTCAGTAACCTAAAATATAATTATGTATAAGTAAACAGAATTACAGAGTGTAATACAATTAAGCAATTTTTCTAAAAAAATACTATTTAGTTGGACACAATATCTTTATTTTGTTTATTTATTTTTATGTGGTGCTTGGGATTGAACCCTGGGCCTCACACGTGCTAGGCGAGTGCTCTACCTCTGAGCCACAACCTCAACCCAATTAAGCCATTTTTAAGTAACATAAAATATGATGAGTAACTCTTACTGATCAGAGCAGTCAGTAAAATTACTTTTAGTTCCATTTTCTATTTCCTTGTCTCTCTTGGCCATTTATGTTTTAGCCATAATTTTCTTCATGAAATAGTAATATTGACTGCTTTCTCCAGCCACGCCTCCTGCTCCTGCAATTCATAAGTCACATTTAAAAGTGTTGACCACTCTCTCCTTCTTAATAGTATTATTGGATCTTGGCCTTCTTGACATCTATCTGTTCAGTTGTTTTGCATCTTCTTTCCATTATTTTAACTCACTTCTCTGTTTATCTTTTATTATCAGTCTCTTAAATGCTGGTGTTTCTAAGTTTCTGTCTCCTTCTTGAAAAAAGGAAATAATCTATGAAAACCTAGGAATTTATTGTGAATAATTGAAAACACAATTAAGAACATGACAGGTTTTTGGGTTTCATATAGGTATATATTCTTTCATTTCACAGATTTTTTTATAATTATCATACAACACCTTGACATAATCACAAAGGCATGGAAAAATCCAGTTGCAATTCAGTGCCCAGCACATCCTTGTTCCACTGCTCCCCCCATTTATAATCTACTTTTATTTTTAGTTAGTGTCTTGTGGATATGTCTGATGCAGGACCCACAGTGGCACATACATGAATGCACATACAAAATTTTGGCCTACTTCATTCACAATTATTCTCTTTGCCCATCCCTTATTCTTCATCCTTAATTCCCTACATCTACTCTACTGATCCTTCCTATATTTGAATAAATTCCCTTTCTCCACTTTTGTTTCTTTTCTCACTTTGCTATTATTTTTTAAAAATTTTTTATCCCTCCCTCTTTATTTTGTATTACCTTCTACATATTAGAGAAAACAGATGACCTTTGAATTTTGGGTTCTGGCTTATTTTACTGAGCATAGTCATCACTAATTCATTTATTGGCAAGTGCCATAATGTCATTCTTCTTCAAAGCTGAGTAATATTCCATTGTGTATATGTACCACAATTTCTTTATCAACTCATCTATTGAAAGGTGCCTAAATTTGTTCCATAGATTGACTATTACAATACAGATTGTAACCATAAACTGTGTGCTTTGGCATACACCCATAATCTCAGATACTTGGGAGGCTGAAGCAGAAGGATCACAAATTCAAGACCAAACTGGACAACTTAGTGAGACCCTGTTAAAAATTTAAAAAATTAAAAAATGAATAAATAAGGAGAACTAGAGATGTTGGAGTTTTAGCTCAGTAGTAGAGTGCTTGTGTTCAATCACGAGAACTACACATACATACACACACACACACACACACACACACACACAACGTATATCTTTCTACTTATCTATCTAATGAAATTGTAGATATAAATTAATTAAATAAATAAAAGCCTGATAATTATATAGGAAAGTTAACCTCAAAATTAAAAACTAATTCCATTATACCAATGTGTGAAAAAGATACTGAATTATTCATAGTAGGACTTATTTTAGAGAGTTTATTTGAATTTAAAACTTGAAAACCTCATGAAAAAAGCACTGCTCATATTTCCAAAGAAGAAGAAAACCAACATAAAGAGAAAATATGGAAAGAAAACTGTTTATTTTAAATTCTGAGAAACATTATTTTGAAACAAGAATTTTAATGAATCAAGTCTGCAAACAGTCTCTTAAATGTTCATAAACTTAGGACTATTTTTATATACTGTATCTTTTTATGTTGTGGAACAGGGTTCACTGAGCCATACAATATAATAAAAGGAAATGATTTAAAAGTCAATGTTTAACTTGAAATAAATTTTATATTCACATTGAATTGATTATAGACATACATCTATACAACTGTTAAATAATTTAATGTAGTTTTATAATGCTTGATTAAAAATGTCAACAACTGCAAAAGAGACATTAGAAACAATAAGAGATTCTATATATTCTAATGTTCATCCTTCAAAGCAGGAGGTACACAGTGTAAAACATCATCTATATTTTAATATTAATTTTATAATCTCATTTTCTAAACAATTCAGGTCTAAACATTAGGTCTAAGTTTAGGTCTAATCATCTTGTTTCTAAGCATTAATGTTTCTGATAAAATATTTACCTGAAATTTTTCTAATGTTTAAGGGTGGAAATATATTGAGAAATAATACCAGAGGGCATCAAAGCAGTAGATATGAAAATAAGTATGTTTAAGAAGAAATCAAATCAGCAGAGCTTGGTTATTGGTTGAGGAGAAATGGAAAAAAGGCAGAGATAGAGTTAAAAGTTAAGACCTAGGAAAGCTGGTGTTAAATAAACTAGCCTATGAACAGCAAGAAGAATGCAGATTTTTAAGGAAAGAAGATAACGCTGAGATTTAAACACATTGACTTCGAGACACTTGAAGTGATGATGCAAATTCTGACATTGTAGACTGGGTTTTAAAAGAGTTGTCACAAATGCAAGAAAAGGATTCTGCATTATAAGATACAGCCACATGACTGTGTGGTATTGCCCAAAGAAACTGAGTAGAAAAGAGAGGAAGAAGTAATGCTCCAACCTCAGGGACATCCATATGGAAAAGCCTGTCAGTAGTAGATTTGCAACATATTTGAAAAATGGAAAGCAGTCCAGCGTAGCTAAAGGCGAACTTCAAATTACAACTCTTAAATGGGAAGTTACGGTTTCCAACTTCAGAGAAATTGATATCCTGAACACCTTGGGTTAATGAGTTATTTTGTAGAAAGATTAATATTGGACTGAGAAATCATTATCTACATAATTCCCACCTAGAAAAAGAAAGTAGTTCTTTCTTTTTTTGAAAAAAAAAATGAAAATTGACTAAATATGATATTGCAATTGAGTGGTTCCCACCAAAGCTGATGAAATAAGAATTTTTGACTAAAGATCATTGCACTCCAGGAAGAATTTATTTTCAGTTATTTTTTGAATTTTATTTTATTTCTTGCTTTCTTAAGATTACATCCAATAGCCTTTATTTCAAGATATTTAACATAGATATCATAGAAAATATTTTGTCTGTTGTGTTTTATAATAACCTATATTATATAACACTTAAAAGTATTACAGAGAAGCATGAATAGTGTGATACATCACACTATTTGGTCTATTATTTCACATACTGCTCTTAAACTAGGCTATACTTCTCAAAACTTGGAAATTCAGCATTGTTAAAAGTTCCATAATTTTGGTTGCTCTATTTTATTTTTTTCTTTCCTATCTTATACATGTAATTTGGTTTATCTCTCAATAATTCAAATATAATTTAACTTATCAAATTAATATTTCAAAATGTAAAAACCAGGAAATAAATTAAGAAAGGCCAGTTCTTTGAATTAAGCAAAATTAACTCTTTGGGAGAAATCATAAATCTTTCATACTGGCTGAATAAAAAGTGCTTAATTCTGTTAATTTGTAGACATAATTGAAAATAATGCTTATTTGGGGCACAGTATTACATTTTCAGAGAAATAAAACTTTTGAGAAATAAGATTTCCTAATTTAACTTTTCAATTTTAAAATTTTCTAGTGTTCTCTTTTTTTGTTTGTTTTTGGATAATAGTCTCTTTTTTGCATGCTTTGGTTATAATTTTAGATGATATTTTAAAAATAAACCATCAGAGTCAATTGGTTCAGTAGGTATTAAGTCTCAGGAAAAGGTAATAACTAGGTACCAAAATCTCTTGAGGACCTACTATTTCTCTTTTCATTTCCATTTGTTTTCATTATTTGCAATTTTATAACAATGTATTTTTTTCCTTTCTAAATTCAATGTAAATAGGGTGAAACAGCTCAGAGACTGAATAGAGAAAATCTGAGGATGTTAGTTTGATATATGTTCAAAGCTCCCCTGATTCCCTCCACTAATTCAGGGCAAGGGGTGCACAGGGCAAACCCAATCCTGGGCCAGTCCACGTTGTGCACCTAATAAAGACCACACAGAAAAAGAAGACTCCACGTTATCTGAGTAGTTCCCACTGAAGCTGATTAATACGAACATAGCAAATGGATCTTTAGGTATAGAATCCCCACTCTGCTGTCTCTAAAAGGTTCGGCCTTTTACATTAGAAGCTGAAATAAACTCGCTTCACAAATTGGCTTATTTTCTCTTAATTTTCTCTCTAATATTCTCCTATGTTTCTTTAAATCTCAATCCATCAGTTGCTTTTTGTTTCCTTCCCTGATTGTAAACCATGTACTGACAGTGCTTTACATCTCAGTATTTACCCCATTATTATTCAGTAGCTCCCCTTGTTATAAAATGACATGCAGTTTATATTATAGTAAATTATTTACCATTTATTCTTCATTGACTCTCCTTGGTGCTTCATAAAGCATGTCCTATTTATTTCATTTTTCTATTTCCTAAACTTGAAGTTTGTTAGAATAAACATTAGAGGAATTAAAGGATGTGTGAAAAAACACATATTGATTCCTATTTTTTACAAAAAATTAAGTAAGCACAGTTATGTCAGATTCACCAGTACTTAATAGAATATTTTTTTCACACATACTAAACCAAAAAGAATTTCACTAAAATTGAGTTAATTAATTTTGTTAGATAAATACTAATATATATGTGTGTGTGTATATATATATATTTATATATATATATATATATATATATAGTGAATTTTCAGATTAGTCTACAAAAATCAGGTATTGATTTACAAACATTTTATTAGACATTTTCTGCCCATTTTCATGCAGTTTTTCATTATTTTAAATAAAAGCACTAACTAATGTCCTGTCCTTATGTACAATTCTAAAGTATACACCAATGATTTGTTTAAATATGCTCTTATCAGATGCCAGATATTTTCACTTATCAATCACTGTCATGACGTGTGCAAAACAAATAAAACACTGAGAAAAAATGTCATACATTCTAACATACCAAATCAAAATATGTTAAACATAAATTTTTCTTATATAAATTCAGCTACATATAACCAGACATTTTCCATACAAAAGCATAGTAACTTATATTGCCCTCCTTATACTGAAATAACCATAACTTAGGTGTTATGAAAAAAAAAGAAAAAAAAAGGAAAAAAATCATTAATCTTTTGGATACTATGTGAAACATAAAATCAAGTACAATATTTTATAATACTTTTTTAAAAAAATATACATTTTATTTATTTATTTAGTATTTATATATTTATCTATTTTATGTGGTGCCTAGGGTCAAACTCCATGCATCACACATTCAAGTCAAGTGTTCCACAACTGAGCTACAACTCCAACCCTCAGGTTCAGAATTATTAAATTTTTAAATAATAGTATTTCTTGAATGAGGCTACTACACAAATTCTATTAATTAATATTATAAAATATGATCTCATGATACAAATGAATTATATTATGTGCATAAATATCATTATAGTACATATTAAGGGTGATTCAATATTCAGCAAGCAAAGAAATTCTTTGGCATATTTAGAGTTGATTATTTGGAGAAACTGCAGACTTCTATAGACCCAGGAATGACTCCAAAAAGCTGTCCTTTGGCACAGACAAAATTCCATTTACCTACATTAGTAAAGCAAAGAGTGGGTGCAGTTAGATTTCCTACCTGGTATACACCCTTCTGCATAGGAAAGATCTGTCTATAAGAAGAAGTAAGGAGTCTAACACCCTACCCAGACAGATTACAGTAGGGGACTATGACCTGGGAGAATTCCTCTGCATACCAAGATCAACTTTGCTGTTATGCACCAAACTTGCATGGCCTGTGCTACCTCCCTTCCCTTCCTCAGTGGCTGAGGCCCCTACCTTTTCTTTTAACCTTAAAAAAAGGTCAGGTATCTTGCCCTTCGTTGAATCTCATACTTTCTGTAACCCTAAGCAGTCTGATTCCTCTCTGGGTAAATGACATATGACAAATTCCCCAGCACTTGTACTTAGATGTGGCCACATGACTTAATCTGAAAATAAACTGAACTCTTCTGGTCTATGACCTGTTCGTTAGTGAACTTTGAGATGCAATACATTCTTCTCCAGTTTCCTCTTTCCTCTTCTAAAATGATCATAATTGGTTCATACAAAGGAGAGCTATTTTAGCATATGCCACCTTAAGGTCATTAAAACCCTGCTAGTTAGCTTTTTTTTTTGTCAATGTGTCCAAAATAATGTACCAGAAAAATATGAATAAGGAAAACTTTATTTTTGTTCATAGTTCCAGAGTTTCATTCTGTAATTAACTGGGCCCAAGATGAGGCAGAATGTCATGGTAGAAGGGCATGGCAGCTGAGCCTGTTGCTCAGCTCCTGGCAGAGAGAAAGAAAATGAGCTGTCTAAAAGTCCAAAAGTCACACCCAGTGACCGACTTCTTCAGCCATACCATATCTTCCTGAAATTATAACCCAGAACATTTGTCCTTTCGAATTATTACCCACCAAATGGATTAATTCACTTATGAGGTTGCATTTATCATAATCTAATCATTTCACCTCTGAACATTCCTTCAATGTATAACATGAGCTTTATTGGATTAATTCTCATATCCAAACTATAACAACATGTAACAAGAATGAAAACCATAACATTGCTCTTCTTTAGCACAAGATGTGCTACCTCTCTGTTATTACAGTGTGACACAGATTTATCTTTACAATTTCTTCAGTTCAATTAATGTATTGCTATGGTTTGGATAACATGAAATGTGTCCTCTCAAATGTCTATATGTTGGGAGAGTTGGACCACTGTGTGGTGGGATTAAGGTGGAACTTGTAATAGGTGAGGGCCTAGTGAGAGATCTCTGCTGGCCCTGCTCTCTAAAGGGATTCAAGTAGTTCTGAGAATCTGAATTAGTTCTCTTGAGGGGTTTGCTGTTAAAGAAATAAAGATTGTTCCTCCCCTTCTCTGTCTTTCCTGCCTCACCCTATGACCCTTCCTCCTGCATCTGTTTCACCATCCTCCACATGGTCATTACAAGGACTGAGTGACTTTGGAGCCATGCCCTTGAACCTCCATAACTGTGAGATTAAAAAAACCTTTTTTTTCTTCATAAGTAACTTGCCTCAGGTTTTCATTATAACGACAAAAAACTAACATATGCATTTTTGTTTGATTTCTCATATAATCTCCTTTTCTCCTAAATCTTTGAGGAACACATTATCATACCTAAATCTTTGTTCTCAATGCACAGGGAAATTTTTTGTAATATATTACTCACTTATTTCATTTTAAAATGCATTTCATACTGTGATAAAATACTATGAAACTAAAAAGTTTTAGCAAAGCAGTTATACTGAAAAAAGCTTTGACTGATATATTTGTGTATTCATGAAATGCAACTTAATAATTGTAGCACAAATGGCAATTTATAGCTCATACATGAGTCCTTATACTTAAAATGCACAAATATATTTATGTATTAATTCAAAAATTTTAAATGAGATAATATATAAAAAGCACTTATCATGTGATAAGTGTTATGAAGGTGTAAGTTGTTATTTTTTTTTCACTTTACGGACACTTATTGAGTCTAATTTAATACCAGGTATTGTGGAAAACCTCAGAAACTTATAAAACAAAGTAGATAAAATCTTTGTCCTATATAACTGATATCCCATTGGAATCAGGCAGATGATTTAAAAAGAAAGGATTTAAATTATTGTGGAATTAAAAGGAGAGAGGGTTGGGGAATCCAGGCACTAAAGATGGGCACTGAGTTTTACATTATATAGGTAGAAATGGATGGTTTCATTAAATAAAGCAGAATTTAGTTATCCAGATTTCTGAAGAAAGAGCTGCTTAAGATGTGAGCTAATAAGATCAAAGTTCCATTAAGTTGGAACATATTTAGTTCATTTAGTTATGATGACAACAGCAAGGAGGGCATTATGGCTGGATTTTACTGGACCAGAGGGAGAAGAGAAGGAGGAGAATCAAAGACAAGGAGCAAGAGATAATTACAAGTCAAATCCTGAAAGGACACATGGGTTGTGTAAGGGATTTAGCCTTAATTCTCCAATGGACAAGAAGTCATTAGAAGGTAGGAACATAATGAAAATGTATATTCCTAACTGTCTGTGCTGAGTGGACTGTAAGGAGATACTGGCCAAGAGGGGGCTCGGAAGATTATTTCAGTGGTTGTGTGGAGTTGTTACCATGGAAATGGGAACAGTCAAATTTTTTTTTTATTGTTGGTCGTTCAAAACATTACATAGTTCTTAATACATCATATTTCACAGTTTGATTCAAGCGGGTTATGAACTCCCAACTTTACCCCGTATACAGATTGCTGTATCCCATCAGTTACCCTTCCATTGATTGACATATTGCCTTTCTAGTGTCTGATATATTCTGCTGTCTGTCCTATTCTCTACTATCCCCCCTCCCCTCCCCTCCCCTCCCCTCCCCTCCCCTTTTCTCTCTCTACCCCTTCTACTGTAAATCATTTCTTCCATTTATATTATCTTGTCTTACCCCTCCTTTCCTCTTATATATCATTTTGTATAACCCTGAGGATCGCCTTCCATTTCCATGTGATTTCCCTTCTCACTCCCTTTCCCTCCCACCTTTCATCCCTGTTTAATGTAAATCTTCTTCTCAAGCTCTTCGTCCCTACCCTGTCCTTGTTTACTCCCCTTATATCAAAGGGGTCATTTGGTATTTGTTTTTTAAAGATTGACTAGCTTCACTTAGCATAATCTGCTCTAATGCCATCCATTTCCCTCCAAATTCTATGATTTTGTCATTTTTTAGTGCAGAGTAATACTCCATTGTGTATAAATGCCACATTTTTTTTTCTTGGAAAGCTGGGAATGGAACCACCATATGACCCAGCTATTCCCCTTCTCGGTCTATTCCCTAAAGACCTAATAAGAGCATGTTACAGAGACACTGCTACAACGATGTTCATAGCAGCACAATTCACTATAGCAAGATTATGGAATCAGCCTAGATGCCCTTCAATAGATGATTGGATATAAAAAAAATGTGGAACAGTCAAATTTTGAAGAAAAAAAAACAGTTACGGTATTTGCTCATGGATTGAAAGTTGGGAAAAAGAGGAATTAAGGATAAAGTATTAAATGAGATGGAAAACACTATAGGTGGAGCAGGTTTTGTCAGAGAAGTATTGGCTTGTGATAATTGCTCAGTCAATAACGTTTCTGTCTAACACCTTAAGTACAGTGGTAAGTTTATTGTCTGGTTGAGAACAGCATGTTTCCTTGGATAAAATGAACATGAATGAGAACAGGAAAAGGAGGCAACTGTGGAGTTTGTGTGTGTGTGTGTGTGTGTGTGTGTGTGTGTGTGTGTTTGTACACACACTGAGGTTTGAAGCCAGCTGTACTGTTTGAACTAGGCTTTAAAAAAAAATTGTTCTAATCAGTTACACATGACAGTGGAATGCATTTTGACATATTATACACAATTGGAGCACAATTTCTCATTCTTCTGAATGTACATGGTGCAGAGTCACACTGGTAGTGTGATCATACATGTATATATGGTAGTAATGTCTGTCTCATTCTACCATCCTTCCCATCATCACTGCACCCACCCTTCCCCTCACTCCTCTATGCATAATCCAGAGTTGCTTTATTCGTCCCTACCTTCCCCCCATTGTGGATCACCATCCAATTATCAGTGAAAACATTTGGCCTTTGTGGGGTTTTTTTTTTTGGAGGGGGGGCTTTGGCTTAGTTTGCTTAGCATGATATTCTCCAACTCCATTCGTTAACCTGCACATGCCAGGATTTCAGTCTTCTTTAAGGCCGAGTAACAACCCATTGTGAACATGTACCACATTTCTTTATCCATTCTTCTGTTGAAGGGCGCCTTAGTTTTATAGCAACTCAATTCACAATAGTTTAGCTATTGTGAATTGAGTTGCTATAAACATTGATGTGGCTGTGTCATTGTAGTACGCTGATTTTAAACCTTTGGATATAAACTGAGGAGTGAGTTAGCTTGGTCAAATGGTGATTCTATTCCAAGTTTATTGAGGAATCTCCATACTGATATCCATAGTGGTTGCACCAATTTGCATACCCATCACGAATTTATGAGTGTTCCTTTTCCTCCACATCCTCACCAACATTTATTTTTTATTGTATTCTTGATAATTGGCATTCTAATTGGAGTGAGATGGAATCTCAGTGTAGTTCTGATCACATTTCTCCTATTGCTAGTGATGTTCAACATTTTTTATATATTTGTTGGTTGATTATATATTTTCTTCTGTGAAATGTCTGTTGAGTTACTTAGTCTATTTACTGATTTTTGTGTGTGTTATTTTTTGTTGTTATTTTTTGTTTTGTTTTTTTTTTTTGTTTGTTTGTTTGAGTTCTTTATATATCCTGGAGTTTAGTGCTCTCTCTGAGGTGTGTGTGGTAAAGATTTTCTTCCATTCTGGAGGCTCTCTCTTCATGTTATTGATTGTTTTCTTTGCTAAGAAGAAGATTTTTAGTTTGAATCCATCCCATTTATTTATTCATGATTTTAATTCTTGCACTTTAGGAGTCTTGTCAAGGAAGATGAGTCCTAAGCCAACATGATGAAGATTTGGGCCTACATTTTCTTTTACTGGTTTCAGGGTCTCTGTTCTAGTGACTAAGTCTTTGATCCAATTTAAGTTGAGTTTTGTGCAGGTGAGATTTAATTTTATTTTGCTGCATATTAATTTCCAGTTTTCCCAGCAACATTTGTTGAAGGGCTATCTTTTCTGAAATACATGTTTTTAGTGTGTTTGTCTATTATGAGATAACTGTATTTATGTGGATTTGTCTCTGTGTCTTCTATTATAAACCATTGGTCTATTTTGGTGCCAATACTATGCTGCTTTAGTTACTATAGTTTTGTACATATTGTGATTTATCCTGCTTCACTTTTCTTGCTAAGGATTGCTTGAGCTCTTCTAGGTCTCTTGTTTTCCAAATAAATTTCATGATTGCTTTTTCTACAAAGAATATCATTGGAATTTTAATAAGAATTATATTAAACCTGTATCATGTTTTATGTAGTATGACCATTTTGACAATATTAACTCTGCCTATCCAAGAGCATGTGAGATCTTTTTATCTTCTAAAGTATTCTTCAATTTCTTTAATGTTCTATAGTTTTCATTGCAGAAGTATTTCACTTCTTGTTCAATTGGTTCCCAATATTTTATTTTATTTTTTTTTTGTTTTTGAGGCTATTTTGAATGGGGTAGTTTTCCTAATTTATCATTCATTGGACTCATCATTGATATACAGAAATGCATTTGATTCATGTACATTGGTTTTATATCATGCTTTTATTTTGAGACAAGTTCTCAGTATATTGTTGAAACAGTCCTGAAACTTGTGATACTCCTGCCTCAGCATCAAATTAGCTGGTATTATAGACATGTGCCTCCATGCTCAGTTACAAGTATTTTTATGTTACTCTTCCCTGTCTCATCATGGGATCACCAGACACCCTGGACATTGTCATATCTGCTTTTCCTATTGCTAAGCAACATGCCTTTTTTTTTCTTTTGTTGTTGTTGTTGTTGTTCTTTTCACATCTACATTACAGTCAAATGTATTTTGACTTATTTCACATACATAAAATATAACTTATTTTAATTAGGATCCCATTATTGTGGTTGTACAATATGTGGAATTTCACTGGTTGTATATTCATATTTGAACATAGAAAAGTTATGTCGGATTCATTCTACTCTCTTTCTTATTTCCATTCCCCACCCTTACCTAATTCCCCTTTGTCCAATACAATGAACACACTTATTGTGTGTTAGCATTCACCAATCAGAGAGAACATTTAGCCTATGTTTTGAGGAGATTGGTTTATTTCACTTCACATGTTCATTTCCAATTCTATCTACTTGTGGTTAAAGGCCATAATTTCATTCTTCTTTATTGATGAGTAATATTCCATTATATATATATATATATATATATATATATATATATATGTGTGTGTGTGTGTGTGTGTGTGTATGTGTGTATTATATCTACATATATATATATGTGTGTATATGTGTGTATTTTATATATATATATATATATATATATATATATATATATATATATATGATTTTGTTAATTCATTCATCTTCTAAGGGCACCTTCTCCTGACCTTACAGAATGTCCTTGTAAAGAGCATTCCTGGAGAGCTCTTGTTTTTAAATTAATTCTCCACCTGGTATTAAAACTTTAATTAATTTTTCTCTCCTCATAATAAAATAAATCAAATATTCAACACATATAAATAAGCTATAGACAATATTGAAAAAACATATTTCAGTTTTTATTAGATTTGAATGAAAAGATTCTAGGAATATATAATGGAGATAATAGAATATATTGTATACAAAATTTTCTTTTAAATGTCTTAAAAAATAAATATCTGCTAGCTCAGTATTTTTCCCAGTATTTATTATTTATAAGATTTTCCAAGTAGTCAGAACTGCACTATATGAACTATAATTCTTAATTCGTAAGTACTCCATATCTACTTTGCACAACACACATCACAATGCCCCAAAGCAACTCCATTTATGCCTCTAATCTCTGAAACTGTTGTCATGACTGAATTTAATTACTGAAACTTTAGGTGTTTCACATCAGAGAGTGGGTAATAAGAATAACTTAAGACCTTCCATTTTCACCTTTTCTTTAATTTGTTACAGTCCAAAGCATATATATCCCAATGCCAAATATAAATAGATGAATAAATAAATAAATAAATAAATTGCCTTACTCATTAACAAAGGTAAACATCTTTTTTTGTATGTTTAGATATGATTTATACTATAGGAAGCATGTAGAACTAGTCAGATATAATGATTATTGATTTCAATTTTTATTCTTATTTTGAACCTACTGAGAGTAGCATGAGTGATTATGTTGTCATGAAACACAGCTATTGATTGAGATGGGATTTGATCTGATAAATTTCTAATACCAAAGCCTATGCTCTTACATTATAGCACATTGCCAAAAATATAAGAAAGAAAGCAACAATGAGATGTGAAGTCTATTAAAGAAATTATAGAGTCAATCCTCACACACAAAAAAAGAAAATGCAAAATTTTAATAAATGTTAACAAAAGTGTTTTTAACCTGTAGAACTTAAACAACTATCTATAAAGAGAATAATAAGAAATATTTGCCATGTAAAATTGGCTAACATCAATACCACAATTGTGATGGAACAGGAATTCATATTGAAGAACATCACATACATTAATATGCCTTATGAGAACAATTTAACATTTTTATTAAAAGCTCCAGCATATTTTATCTTATTTGATCCAGCAATTTTGCACATCCCCATTTTAGGAGATTTGACCTATAGGACTAATCAGAAAGGAATCAAAATAGTAATCTGCAGACGTGTTAAAATCCATATTATAATAATAGAAATATAAGGTTGGTCAAATGAAATGAAAATATTAAATTGGAAATGAAAATATGGTATATTAGTCACATATAGATAACATTATGATAATTAGGTCTTATAGATATCATATCTGTATTTATATTATGAATCTGAGTCATGGTCTGCTCTCCAAGGAAACCCAGCTTGTTGTAATATAAAAACACTTCAGGACAATCCTGATATGTTGAGACAAAAAGACTGTCTTGCTTCTTTGACTACCAAGAAAACTACTAAACTTTGTTATTTCTGAGAATCATGTCTATGCATTGCATATTTAGTTAGAACTCTTTACCTGGATATTAAATTAAAGAAGGCAATTATTCCACATGTTAAAATAATAGTGTAAACTGACTTGTTTTTCTTGGGAAAATCACACATATATTGAACTTTTAAAAACTATACTCTTTATAAATTGTTTTTATAAAATAAGAAAAACCAATGTCAAATATATTTTCTGCTGAAATAAAACAGAGGAATCTAAGGAAAATATTTTCAGTAATTTTAATTGGGTTGTTCTGTGCTGCCTGCAAGGTATCGAGTGATAATTTTTTGCTGAAGTAGAAGCTGCATTTTCTACACTGCCACTCACACTGCTGATTAAAAACAGAGTGACCATCACTGATGTCTATAGTTCCAAGACATTTGTTGTGATTTTCACTTTCAATGGACAGGTAATTTTAAATTGCTTAAAATATTGGACACATACTATTTAAGCAATGTAATACTTGCATAAAAAGAAACAGCACTTTATATTGATGATGACTTCTGATTATAGGTTCAAGTGTAAATGATCAAAAGACTTCCTAGCAAAACAGCTAATAGTATGTCTCTAAAGAATAAAAACACACTCAATTAAAAAAAATGAGCTTCTAATTAAGTATTGCAGAAATTATAGCCTACAGAAATATCTGAGTTTGAATGCACTTTATATCCCAAGTAATTTAATATACCCTGTAAGCAATATAGGAAGTTATCAAGGCTCATGTCTGGCATCAAATTCACCTGGATTTGAGTACTAGCTCCTTAAAGTCTAGATGATTTTGAGTGACATAAATACTTAAGCTACAATTTTCTAATCTAAAATATTCATATAATAGGGCAATTTAATTCAAACAGAGATTCTTAGGAATAAATTAGATAATTCATATGAAGAGTGCAGCAAAGTTCCTGGGAAAGCTAACGGTGGCACACATTGGATTTATGTTGTTAAAAATTATGATATTATAAGGACAAAAAGACAAAATTCAGAAACATATACAGGCATTCAAATTCTAACCTATATTTAAAATATTTAAAATATTCCTTTTCCTAGACAAATCACCAATTTGTCTTTGCTAGAGGTATTTTTTCCTGCAGATTTTAAAATGCTTAGCTTTTGTTATATGCAAAATAAAATTTTATGTACCAAGTTGTAGAGAAGCAATAAGTTTACTTCACAAAACTTTTCAAATATTTTCCATAAAATTAATTACCAATATCTACATCCATTCAAAATTCTGACAGACATTAGTTTATTTTCTTTCTCTACAAAATATTCCATTCTGGATATTTTACATGAATCAAACTCTGTAATGTGTGACAGTTGTGTCTGGCTTCTTGCAGTTAGTGCAAAGTTTACAAGGTGGATCTATATTACAGCATGTATGAGTACTTTCCTTTATTGTTGAATAATATCCCATTTATTTCTGTACCATATTTATTTGTCCATTTGTTAACTAACCATGTGTTTCCATTGTGGCAATTTCACACACCTATACTCCTGTAATGTAAATACCACAGTAATAAGAATCAATATTACTACAGTGAATCAGGGAAGGTATGTGTCTTTGAGGAACACAAAGTCCTAGGTGTTGTAGAAAGACTAGAAGAGCAGAATATGAGAAGAACAAACCATTTCAAGAAGAGCTCCTTCTATCATTCAACATAAATATTTCCTCTTCCTTTTAATCTACAAGAAGTTTAATTGGAAATATCTCCCTTCAGACTACAGTGGAAATAAGGGTCATGCATTTTAATATTCACATCATATTAAGTATATCATCCTCATCTGCCTCAATAGCATCAACATTGCCACTTTGCAGTTTGAAAAAGCCTAGTCACAAAAACCAAATAATGTGAAAGAAGTGCATTCCATAATATATACTAAAAACACCAAAACAAAGATGTTTGGGGATATCAAATCTCAATTCCATAATATTTTATATATAGCTTCTCTATGCTATAAAAGAAAAAAATATCATTCTTACAAAGTAAAAATTCCTCTGTTCTTGTTTATATAATGTGCTAAAGACTCTGCATATTAAGCTTGATCTTATTCACTAGAAGAAATAAAATGAGACCTTTATGTGAAAGATCAATACCTGCCCTGGATTTCCAAATGAAATTTATACTATTATAATCAGAAATGAATTAATTAATTCTTACACAATAGATTAACCATAATCTATTAATTTATCAGAATTAAATGCATCCTTTTGAGTTAGAATGGGCTTGTGGAGTTTCATTAGGAAGTTGAATTGATTGAATCCATTTTCTCTAATATTTCTATATCAAAATCTTGCTGAAAATAGCTATTCCAAGCTGATGCTGGAGATAGAAATATATTAAAATATTAGATGCCAGAAAACAGAAAAAATATATATATCATCAGCTCTCTAGTACTGTTATTTGTTTTCCTCATATATAACAATGCATTAATTTAATTTTAAAGTTCTCTATAGTAGGATCTTACATGCTATATTTGGTTCTATTAAAAATACAGATTAATGTTACAAAGGATGATGAGTTTTCCACATCTAGTCCATTATTCTGTTCTTAATTACCAAAAAAATGTATTTGTTTTGTAATTAACTCTTAAAAGTGTATTGATACTGAAGCTGATCACCATAAGTGTTCAAGTCTATGAGTTATAAATTGAAGAAAACTTCTGGAAACAGAAGTCTGAAATACGTCAAAGGATTTTAATTCTTCAGAATGCTGACAGATTATCTTTGGTTTCCTCTTCCAGCTTGGTGGCTCCATGAATTTCTTATTTGTAACCGCATCATCCCAACTTCTATTTCCATCTTTTCATGTCCCTTTCCTCTGAATGTTTCTTGTCTGTCTCTTTGATAGCCACATGTTTCATTGGAATTTTCGACTGTTGGATAATGAGAATAATTTTATTTTTAGATTTTTTTCACTTCCCTTTAGTTACACATGACAGCATAATCCAATTTAATTATAAAATATAATTATACAAGCATGGAATATATCTGTTCTAATTAAGATCCCATTCTTGTAGATGTACAAAATTGGTGGGATTCACTGTGGAGTATTCATATATGTACATAGGAAAGTTATGTCAGATTCATGCCACTGTCTTTCCTTTTCCTATCCCCCCTACCTTAGCTTCATCCCCTTTTTCTAATTTGCTGAACTTCTATTCTCCCCCATCCCATTGTGGATTAACTTCCACATATCAGTGAAAACATTTATCCTTTGGTTTGTGGGGACTGGCTTGTTTCACTTAGCATGATAGTCTCCATATCCATCCATTTACTGGCAAATACCATAAAGACCTTCTTCTTAATGGCTGAGCAATATTCTATGGTGTATATGTACCATATTTTCTTATCCATTCATCTATTGAAGGGTGCCTAGGCTGACTTCATAGCTCAGCTATTGTGAATTGTGTTTCTGTAACATTGATGTGGCAGTGTCACTCTATAGATTCTTAAATTTATTACACCCCAAAATATAACATTTTATTTTATGAATTGATGTTCCATTCCAGGATAAAGTTATTAGAACATATATTTTGGGGGGCCTACCATTTATCATACTATTATTACTATGTTAAATTCCAAAACCAATATGTGTTTTGCCTATTTTATTGTTGAATCTGCATGCAATGTTTGATTCTTTCATTGCATAACACTTTCCAAGGTAGCATGGTAAAGTCTAGAAAAAAGTTGTTTCTTAGGATCTTGCAGAGACAGCTCTATAAATTTAATCAAAATATATTCAATTAGAAGAATATTATTCATTCTGAACAATCATGCATCACTTATTGATGGAGTTAGGTCTGAGAATTATACGCCTAAGTGAGTAACCATTGTGTGAACATCATAAAGTGCATTTACATGAAAAAAAATGGCTATGAAGTCACTAGATTATAGCATATTTAGAACTCCAATTTGACATTACTACAACCATCTTTATCATAACTGCCATTTTACCTACCTGATGACTCTATAATATATCTCAAATAATACAATAGAAACAAATTTGCTAAGATAATGAGCCAAAAGTGCTATGACATCCTCTGAAACCATACTATTTCTTAAATCATGTTGAATATTTCAACTTTTGAGAAAGGCCAGGTATACTCTGGTTATCTGTAGTCAACCTTCATTCAGCTTATCTTATAAACTTCTTCCTCCTGCCATGGGGTTCAGGTATCCTCCTGTCTTGCTGCTTTACAACATATATTCCAATCTGTAAGCCTCCAGTAAATGGTACTTAATGCAATCCTGGCTCCGACAGCCAAACGTCATAGTATCTTCTGCCTTTGGTGACTGGTATTTATACACAGGAATGAACATCTTTCAAAACAGAACTAATAGATCACTGTACCATTGGTGATTCATCATTGACCAAAGCATCCTTGCATGTCACATAATAGTATATCATATGTATTATAAAACATGTAATAACTCTGTATTTTGAAATATAAATTAATAACCATTTTAATCTCCTAATTAAAATGAGAAAAAAGTTACATTTTATTTAAAAAACCACCACCAACTAAAGCCAACAAAAATAATATTATTAATTTTTTGGTAGAGAAACTGGCACTTTTATTGGTGTGTCATAATTTCATGTAATCTTTCCCTCAAAGCCTTTATTATTACATTTTGTCCTTGAAGAATTCACTTTTGTCTATATTTCATGCTAGATTATCTTGTAAAACAAGAACCTCAGGTGTGCATATGCATGAATCTATGAGAATAATTGTGATTATAACCGTGTTTTTAACCTTCATAATAGTGAGTTATATTTAATTATGAACATAAGAGATTCTAAAGGATTCAGGAATATTCAGCCTACAAGAGACTATCTAATATTCACCTTTCAGGAGTATACGGTAACAATTTAAAATAGGAAAACACAAAGTTAAAGGTTTTAATTGAAGTTTTATCCTGAAAAAATAAAACTGATTATAAAATTAATTTTATCTTACATTTTAAATATCAGTAACATACTTTCTATACAGAGTTATGAGAAATTGTGCTGTGAATGAATAATTATGATTGTAATGCATTCCACTATTGTCATGTATGTAAGCAATTAAAAAATAATTTAAAAAAGTAATTACACATAATAGTGAGGTTCATTATGCTGTATTTGTACATGCACATAACATTAAATTATGATTTGTGGAATATAATTCTAGGTGTGAATATAAAATATAACATTTTAAATCATTTCATTATATTAACAATAGAACCTGATGCATAGAATTTTTTTCTATCTAACAAAAAGCTGTGCTCACTCATTCATAATAAAGACACATGTTTCAAATGGTGCTGACAAGTTGCATACTTTGTTCTCCTTGTATTACTCACATAGTATCACTGTGCAGTTAGTTCTAAGCCATAGAACACAAGGTACATTAATGAGCATTGCTGTTAGAAGAAAGATTTTTGAATCAGTATTCCTTCTCTACATATCCTATCTGGTTCAATCAGAGGGTTATTAAAGGGAACTAGGTCTTGACAAACCCACAGCAAGCAACCTGCATTCCAAAAGCTTAATGTGACCTGAATGTGCTTGCCTGAGTACAGAGGCCTTGAAATGCTTTGTCCATAAGCAAGAAATGTTCTGTTTTTCAAATTCTGAATTAAGAAACATGCATTATATTAAGTAAATCAATATATAAAATTTACTTACTATGAAATTGTGATGTATTTACAGACTATCTTATGTAACCCTTATAGACAATTATACAGTCCTAGAATTTTTGGACTTTGGAAGATTGTATATGCTCTACCATAAATAGTATTTGCAGTAAATCTGTGGAAGAAAACACAAATTAATAATGCAGGTTTTTTCTAGTAAAATATGTGAAATCAATGTTATATTTTTTTAAAAAATATATCAAATTATCCCACAGAATGTTTTGCCTTCAAACTGATATAGATGTTCCACCTTGTGACTACAGATCAGAGATTTTTGATATTAATTTCAATATTTAAATGAATGGTTATATCAGTACAATTATTATTTTTAAGCTTAAAAATAATAACTTTCATCATTATGGTAAAGAAGACTGGTAATGTTGAAGGGTAAATTTATACAATGCATATACAGTAAGTAGTTAAATGTCAAGACTTATAGAAACCTAAACCTTCAACATGAAAAAATCTCTAGATATAAGATATGTAAGATTTAAAACATGCTAATAACTTGTTAGAAGTCAACTGGGAATCATTTTATCAAGCACAACCAGGTAAAGTTCATTTGCTTATAATATAAGAATGCTTCCCATTTTATGTAATTATGTCTGGAATTTTAACGGGTGTAAAAATCCATGTATTGACTTTTACATATTTCTGTCACCACCATTATTTTTAATCACATTATATTATGGATTCTACAATATATGGTAAAAGGTCCAGAGCCTGAAAAATAGCAATTGACTTCCACTTAATTGGAGTTTGAGTGTGGTAGAATAAAGTAAAATTATAAAGTTTTAAATATTTTCCTAATGGAGATATCAAGATAAGTATTTCACCTTGTGTCACAAGTTTAAGAACACTCATGATCCTAAAATACTAATTTCTTATGTTATTAAATATAATGCTAAAAGATTGTTACAGTACAAAAATATATACTTCTAAAAATAATAGACAATCGATAGAAGTAGTATGAAAAACTTCTCTTAACTTCTTATAGTTAAAATATTGAGCTTTGAAAAAATGGTAAGTAAAGATCTACTTGATGTAAAAAAAAAAGATATTCATACACTTAATCCTCAATTTATTCTCTGAAATGCCACAAGAAAGTGTTAGGTTTTAGCAACTATCAGCAATTTCATATTAAAAACTATGAAATAGATAATAATTTATTCTGTTATGCATTAGCATGGATATAACATGGGACAGAAATAAGACAAGCACTAGTTTATGGTTAATGTAAGAAAATATTTTAGAAATTAGCATTGTTAATATTTTCCTGAGGGCTTCAATGGTTTTTGATAAAGAATAATTTTAAATTAGTAGCTAAGAAATGCAGTTATATTTAGGGTATACTAAGTTAATTACTTGTTCTTAAGCTTCTAAATTTAATTTTAATAAAATTTTCATTTGTAGCAGAACTAATATATAGCATTAACAATTTTGTTTGAAAACATCTTGAATAAATTATATAATATAGCCATTGTTTTTATCATGCACATATGCATATATAGTTACAAATATAAACATATGTATATATATGCAGGTAGATATGGCTCCTGATCCAACTTATGACATTTCAATTTGTGCTAAGTTTGTGAAAGTGTTGAATACATTCTAACTTACAATATTTTTGGCATATGTTGAATTTTTTGTGATGTATTACATTTAAACTTCAAGGAACAACTGTATATAATATATAATACATACATTTATGTTTCTGTATGTATGTATATGTAAAAATGATATATGTGTGTATATGTGCACCTACAAGCCAGAAGAATTTTACAGATGTTAGTAGTCAAAATATTAATAAGCACATTTATTAGTTGTTATCTTAATTTGTTCTGTAAGTTGTAATAATACTGATGGGGGTTGTATTCCCTGCTTTCCATTCACAGGGAACTCGGCCCCTTGTTGCCTGATTCACTCCATTTTAATCAAGAAATTCAATTTATGACCACTTTCTTGCTGAGCTTTTCCAGAATTTCTGCAATGCATTTTGGAGTGTTTATCAGTGTTGTGAAGATAATAATTGATGGTAGTAGGGGTTGGAGGTGTCAAAGTCAGGTGTCAACTTTTTAGGAAACTTCTATACTATCCTCAATCTCGGTAAATAGAAGTTCTATTTCTGTCACTCCCTGTGGGTTTTTTTTTTTTGCATATTGTTATAACTATTTTTTTATTTCCTAAGTACAATATGTTTTTTAATATTCATGAGTTCAAAGAATATAGTGCATAAAAAAGTATTCCCAAAGATATCTGTATCTGTAACTTGGATCAGATTTTTAAAATCACATTTGTAGTTACTTTGTAGGCTAGTATATTATTCAAGAATATCCAGAGAAATAACTGAGAGTTTGGTGGATAAGTAGATAAATGAATGAATGAATTTAGATAAATAGATAAATGAATGGTAATATCAATACATTATTTCATATTTGAATAAATATCTATAATGACAGAATTAGGTAATGTGATCATGGCGTTTGAGAAACTCTATGGTCTGCCTCTTCAATCCGGTGGCCTGGAAAACCAGAGTGTATTTCTAGATCTGATCTGAAAATCCAAGAATCATCGGGGCCAATGGTACAAGTGATCTGCCCTCTACCATTTCCCCTTATTTTTTAAGGAAACTTTTCCTACAGGAAATATTACATCTTTTATTTCACAAGCTACAGTCATCTACAGAGTTTTTGGCAATGTTGCTGGAGCCAATAGAATTTGCCCTTCAAACAAAAGATGAAGTTGAACTTCATGGGCAGTAGCTAGGAACATATGTGAAGAAGGAATCCAGGTAAATTGGCTATAGGTAATTCCTCAATGTGCCCTGAAAGTGTCTCCTGAAAACTTTCCTTGGAGGTTTTAGTCATTTACATAGACACAGTATTTAAGAAATTGCATTGATGAAACTTTTACATATCAGTTTGATATTGATCTGATTGACTTTCCTATGTTTACCTCACCACAACCTTAACACTTAATGAAGTGACAGTATTCCCTTATTGCCCCTGTGGATCATTTCTCCAGAGATCTCCGTCTAATTCTCAGGAGCATGTCCTCTGAAGATTATTTCATAAGTCCCTTTCCCCTTGAGTTTCAGGTCTTGTTTAGTCATAAGCCAGAGATCTGAGAGAGAGGAGAGTGTCAGTGCTAAGATATTTATTTTCAAGAGTTGTAATTATCAAAAAGAAAGCATTCCTTCACTGAAGAAAGGGCATTTGGTGTTCTCCTCTATCAGCTCTTTTTTTGCATCTCTCTCTCTCTCTCTCTCTCTCTCTCTCTCTCTCTCTCTTTGATAATCTGCAGATCTTGCTTGATTTTATCTAAAAAATTTGAATGTTATGTTATTTGTAGGTATTGTTATTATTGTCATCTTAAAAATTATGAAATCATTTTCAGGGGATGAAATGAGTAACACAAATCATTTGTCATTTTAACTGCCTTCAAACCATAGCAATTAAAATAAAAGCTTTGTATAAGCAATTTATAAATACTTTTGCATCTGCATTCAGAGTGCATGCTTCTAAAGAGCACGATTATTTTATTTCCTCCCTCCATCCCTGGCTCCCTCCCTTCCTTCCTTCCTCCATTCCTTCTTTCCTTTCTCCTTCCCTTCCTTTATTCCTTCCTTCCTTTTCTGCATCTTCAATTTTCAGAGCATTGACAAAAATTCAATGAAATTTATTGAAAACTCAATATGATGATAATACTGCCTAGCTTGCAGCATTGTCTATAAATAAAGTTCAAATATGAAAATGTTAGCAAACAATGAGACACCATATATTTTAAAAGTATCTTCTCCAACTTTAATGCTTTTATTTAGATACAATGATATTTCCATAAATATCCTACATTATAATATGATTTAATATATTTTGACTTAGACTTACCTCCTTGATACAGTGGTTTTTGTTTTTTTTTTTTCCTTCTTTGGTCAGCACAAATTTTCAATACTATATCCAAAGAAAGGCTTTAGTTTCAAAGACCTGTACCTTTGCTGTATCTTTTTCTGTACACACAAATTTATAATTTTAGATTTAGTAAGCATCAACCTACATGGATACGTTTTTCATTAATGTTTTGATAATAAATATTTATCATGTTTTCAAAACCAGGAAGTACTTGTAGATGTAAAACAAAAACACAATAAATGATGAAACAATTCAACAATTTTACATGACTCTGACAATATTCTTTTTATTTATTTTCCTTATCAGCTTCTATTTTTCTTCAATAATATCTCCATTGGCATTTTTATTAAATTTTAGTTTTACTAACTAGTAATACAAATGTCTATTTAAATTTTGGCTTTCATACAATTATTTTTTCCACTCAGTTTTTACAAAATTATTATACAGCTCACCACCAGATTTATCAAATTCTATGTTCATGAATATACAGCCTATCTGATGTTCTATGACCTAAAAAAATTATGAAAGAGGGAGAGAATGAGAGAGAGGGAAAGGGAGAGAGAGAACTCCCACACACAGAAAAAAACTGAAAAGAATAAAACTTTTCTGCTCAGGAAATTATCATAGTTATCTATATTTTCAAAGAACTTATGTAAGAAGATCATTTTATAATATCATATGTAGTATTGCTTTCATACTATACACTGTTTTCTTCATAATTATTCCATTATATTGCACATAGGTTTGAGACAGTAAGATATCTGTCATAATGTATGTCTTTTAAATTGTTGACACTAATCAAATGAAGTTAATATGAGCTATTTGATTATCAGTATCAGCAAACTTGTTGTAAAAATAATTTAAGAATAAAAATGTCTACCACATTGGGGTTGGGTTTGTGGTTCAGTGATAGAGTGCTCTCCCAGCACATGCAAGGCACTGGGTTTCATCCTCAGCACTACATATAAATAAATATAATAAAATTATTTTTAAAACATGTCAACCAAATGTACTGTTTCTAGCCTTTTGCATGAGACACAATACAATGTGTTTTACTATTATTTTACATTTGTATTGAGTGATTAATAAAAAAGTTCCAAAAGAAATTTACTGTTATTATATTCATCTCATAGAAAATGAACATGCTGAGATATTCCTATAATGATTATTTATTTTAATCATATTTTCAACTTTCATATCTCCTGTCCAGTGGAGTACTGATTTCTGAAAAATAATTTATTTTTTTAATTTTTTTTTTTTAGAGGTTCTGGTCAATGCAATGTGATTTCCTTTTCTTTTTTTTTTTTCTTTTTTTTTTATTGTTGGTCGTTCAAAACATTACATCTTTCTTGATAAATGTTTCTCTTATGTAAGGTGTCTGGATATACTTTTTGAAATTTTAAATGCCTAAAATACAGGGAATATATGACTTAGCTTTATAAAGAATGAGAAAATCTTTTAGTTTAGCATTGAAAGAAAGATTTGGGCAATGCAGTCTGACAATAGTCAATTTCCCAGAACTTCAACTTTAATTTTTATAATAAGGAAACAATTGTCCTAATATACACTGTCTGTGTTGATGATTATAATCAAAAATAAAGGCATTGTGTATATGTGTGTGTGTGTGTGTGTGTGTGTGTGTGTGGTTTGTTACATGTATGACAACAAATAATTAGAAATGTTAATTATCTGTGATTTTCATTCACTTCACTACTTCTATCATGTGTCTTTCAGTTGACTTTCTAAATTGATGTAAGACCATTTTAAAACAGGATCTACTAATCTGTTCCTCCATTTCATCTACATTTTGGATGTCTCTCTGTTTTAATAAGATTGAGCTTATTTAATACATATTTTTTAAATACCCTTATTTCCAAGAAACTAATTTTGGATCCTGCCATTATATGGTATTCTATTCCAATCCTGTCACTAAATCAAATTCCTTTCAACTTCTCAGATAATAACTAAGTTGGATCATCCTTTTATCTCATTCCTGCATGCTTGGCATTTCAGCATTTGAAATATAATTCAGATAATGATGAACTTACTCTAGAAATGAATAAAATGGTCATATGTAGGTCTTTTATTTCTAAACTTTTAGATATATATCAAAATGATACTTGATATTTCCTCTTTGATACTAATCTATAAAATCATGTTGCTCCTGCAAAACTTTTCTAATATTCATAATTTTAATGAAGTTAAAATTTACATAATTTTAATATCTAAGCATATCATATTCATGTAATCACTTCTATAATATGAGGAATATTTTTCTTTGTAATCATCTTATTTTGAAACTTTTAAACTATGTCACATAGCATAAACAAATTCTGTCAATATACAAATAGTCACATAAGAGCACGTGCTGTTAAAATACTGACTTTATAATAGATGAAGATTTTACCAAGAGTACTGATTTTAAGAAGTTATTTTTATATAACATATATAATATATTTGCAAGAAATTATTAAAATATTTTATTGATATTCACACTTAACAGATACTATGTAACCCAAAGCTAATCAAATCAGAAACACGATTTGTTTATAGTTAGTGTTACTTACATGTAGTGTATATACTGATGTATTGTTAAATATATTACGTATATGAATTCCCATTTCCATGTTTTGAATTTTATTTCTTGTTTCTAATTATGGGTATTTTAAAATACAATAAAAAGCGTAATGTTTTCCAACTATATATGCAAAATATTAAGATCCAACATAAATTTGATGAACAGCTAATAGGAGAAACGAAACAGCAGTCCCATTGCTGAAGTGCAAAATAACAAAACTTTTTATCATGTCAGTTTACATTTCAATATTGCTTTAATTTTATATCCAATTCTATATGTATATTTTAATATATATTTATTTCTCTTTTTCTTTAAATATATGTACATATATACACATATACATATATGTATGTGTGTATAGTTAATCTTACTAAGGTTGTAATCCAGGTATCACTAGCTTTTTCATCATATTTCTCTGAAGCACTTTGAACTAGAAAGGAAATTTATTTTGCTTGTATCTGTTACCTGTTTCTCATAGGTTGGCATGTTGTCTGAATTAGTGAATAAACAGATCAACACTTGGAATTTTATCTCAACAGCTCAAACTTTTTAATGTGCTTCTTTCATATTGCTATTCAATGACACTGAACTTTTTATTCTTTTTTTTTTTTACAAAGACTTTATATTCTCCTTATAAACAAAGAAAAATTACCTACTTGGGAGCAAAAATGACATGAATCTTTATGCAAAATATTATATTGAAAAAACATAAACATAATATTCAAGAACTATTCCTAACTCCATTGGCTGTGAACAATTAGAGCCTATTTAATTAAAGTTTTAGTTAAAATGTGCAATGATTAAGAATATTCCTTTTAATTTAATCCCCTTCCAAGGTTATAGGACAAACATTTTTAAATGAAAATGTTGAAAGCAATTGCTCACAGCAAACATTATTCAT
This sequence comes from Ictidomys tridecemlineatus, assembly GCF_052094955.1. Taxonomy (NCBI): domain Eukaryota; kingdom Metazoa; phylum Chordata; class Mammalia; order Rodentia; family Sciuridae; genus Ictidomys; species Ictidomys tridecemlineatus. The sequence goes on along the minus strand of NC_135477.1, from coordinate 238,346,761 downwards.
AATCATAATGCAAGCTAATTATTCCATATTATACACCACAGCCAGTTCTTATATTGTGTATCCTTCTTCCAAGTCTAAGATTATAGAGTTAGTATTTTGTTAATCCTCCTGTAGTTTCATCAAAATTAAACAATGCACAGACTTAAGAAACATTAAATCAACGTCTCTGGTCTTGATGAATACAAGATCTATAACATTTCTCAAGTTTTTTTTCAAATAACTTTTTATTTGATCATCTTTTTATTAGATTTGTTTTATTTTTTACTTGATTTACAAAAAACAGAGGTAAGAAGCGATGAACAGAGCTGAAAGCCAAAATACCCTTTCTAAGCACTCTTTTCCCTTCTGACCTCATCTTTTCATTGATTTATTTACTTATGTATTTTATGGGTATCCGAGATTGAACTCAGAGGCACTCAACCACTGAGCCACATCACCAGCCCTATTTTGTATTTTATTTAGAGACAGGGTCTCACTGAGCTGCTTAGCACCTCACATTTGCTGAGACTGGCTTTGAACTTGTGATATTCCTGCCTCAGCTTTCCCAGCCGCTGGGATTACAGGCATGGGCCACAGCAGCAGGCTCCATATCTTTAGTTAAATCAGGTTGCATGTGCAGGATGGTCCTACATTTTAGAGAGGGGTGTTAAGGACTTGAAATTTGGCCTAAAGCATAAAAAAAAAATGAATCTGGATTGTAAAAATGGGTATCTCTTAAAGCCATTTGTTGTGTTCTTATTTCTTTCAAACTGTCAAAAATATTTCTCAGAGAAATTATAAGACCGAAATACATTGTTGTATTTCTGGAACACATAGGATAATATCAACTGTAGAGTTAAAGAGTCAATAAATACATAAAAAATAATAATTAACTGATTTTTTTTTAAAAGTCAAGAAACTGAAAAGGCATGTGCTGACAGAAAAAGCTTCAAGAATGATGGGGCACACCTGTAATCTCAGCTACATGGGAGGATGAGACAGGAGTTGCACAAATTTGAGACTAGCCTCGGGAACCTGTCTGAAAGTAAATTTTTTTTAAGGAAGCTTTTACTGCTGTTGTTGTTTATTTTTATGTGGTGCTGGAGATCGAACCCAGTGCCTCACACATGCCAGGCAAGTGCTCTACCACTGAGCCACAAACCCGGTCCCTCAAAGTAATTTTTGTAAAAAGGGATAGTAGTAACTCAGTGGTAGTGTCCCTAGGAGAAGGACCAATGATACGTAAGTTTTATTCATCAAAATGAAGAGTGGTAAGTTGAGAAAGTGGTAAGAAATCCAGATGGAACTTCAGAAAATGACACATAGAAACAACTAAAGTAGGGAGAATGGACTATGAGACAAATGAAGGAGAAAACAGTAAGAAAGAAAAAAACTTCCCATTATTCATATTAGTACTTCTTATGGTATTATTCTTCTGAATTATTCTTCTTCTTCTGAATTATTTAATATTTTACTTCCCATGGATTAACTAAATCCGATGCTCTTCTTTATAGGCACCAACTAAAGCAGACATCTATCTTTCACTAGTCTGGCATAATTTCTAATAACCATTGTTGTTACACCCAAAATATTGCCTACTTTTTCAAGTATTATCTGTATAAGCATATATCACTGAATGTGGACATTTCAGAAACTATCAATCTTAGAAATGATTGCTTTACATTTTAGATAAAGAATAAGCCCATAATTTTATTATTTTTACCCATTTGTTCATATATTGAACTAAAATGTTGGGTTTATCATCACACAATGAGTATACAAAATCATTTAAATTGTAAATAATAGTAATTTTTTTCTTTCTTTCTTTCTTTTCTTTCTTTCTTTCTTTCTTTTTTTTTTTTTTTTTTTTTTGAGAAAGAGTGAGTGGAAGACAGGGGGAAGTCTCTCTGAAGTGATGGCACTTGAACTGAGGAGACCCATGGTATTTGAAGAAGGCAATGATGTAAGCAACATTGCAAAATAATACAAATGTAAAACAAAAGTGGGGAAAGAGTTTGGCATGTTCCAGAAGTCAAACCAAAAGAGAGAAAGGGGCTGAATGAATACAAATTGTCTGGTCACAATCAGATGTTAAAATGCATCCTGTGTGAAACAGGAAGCCATTGGAGGTTCACAGTGGAATAGTAACTGTATCTGATTATCATGTTTCAAAGGTTTTAAGGTAGACTCTGTTTTACAAGTTAAAGTATTAAAGCCAAACATTATGGTGCATACCTGTCATCTCAGTGACTCAGGAGTCTGAGGCAGGAGCACTCCAAGTTCAAGATCAGTCTCAAATACTGAGTCAGCTTCTGTCTCAAAACAAAATCTAAAAAGCACTTAGGGTGTAGTGCACTGTAAGAGTGTCCCTGGGTTTGATTACTAATACTATCTTAAAAACAAATATTTTAAGAGACCAACTAAAGGTGATAGTAATAGAAATGGGGAAGAAAACTTAGAGATATAATAGCAATAAAATTCATGGATAAATATTGGCAATGGTAAAAAAAATCTGTACAAAAGCATCCATATTAGGTGAATTGTGCATGAATAATCCAAACTGCATATCGCACTTATTTTTATTGCATAATACATTAAAGAATGAATGTCATAAACATTGCATCTAGTATAGAGGTTCTGGAACACGTGGACATTTTTTTCTACCTCTTAAAAATCTTTAAATACAAATACCAGTACAAATTTCACGATACAGTATCCTACAGAAAAGAAATAATAATGATCTATTTTCTGTATGCTTAACCAAGCAAATATTTTGTTATAGTAAATAAACCTTTCTCAAGATCTGATCAAATATCCTAAGATTAAATATATTATCTTCCTGTTTCCAGAAATTCAAAATAATTGTGTTTCATTCACATAGTATTATATAACTGACCAATAATGGGGAACTTAACTACAATCCTTCAAAAAAGGCTTCTTGTACATCAGAATGGTTATATCACTGTAATAGATACAAAAATATCTGAAATACTTCCTTTTTTTCTTTTTTTATTGGTTATTCAAAACATTACAAAACTCTTGACATATCATATTTCATAAATTCGATTCAAGTGGGTTATGAACTCCCATTTTTACTCCAAATACAGATTGCAGAATCACATAAATTACAAAACCACATTTTTATATAATGCCATATTAGTAACTGTTGTATTCTGCTACCTTTCCTATCCTCTACTACCCCCCTCCCATCCCTCCCATCTTCTCTCTCTACCCCATCTGTTGTAATTTAATTCTTTCTCTTGTTTTTTTTCCCTTCCCCCTCAAATTCTCTTATATGTAATTTTGTATATCAATGAGGGTCTCCTTCCATTTCCATGCAATTTCCCTTTTCTCTCCATTTCCCTCCCACCTCATGTCTCTGTTTAAAGTTCATCTTTTCCTCCTGCTCTTCCTCCCTGCTTTATTCTTAGTTGTTCTCATTATATCAAAGAAGACATCTGGCATTTGTTTTTTAGGGATTGGCTAACTTCACTTAACATAATCTCCTCTAATGCCAGCCATTTCCCTGCAAATTCCATGATTTTGTCATTTTTTAGGGCTACGTAATACTCCATTGTGTATAAATGCCACATTTTTTTTATCCATTCATCTATTGAAGGGCATCTGAGTTGGTTCCACAGTCTAGCTATTGTGAATTGTGCTGCTATGAACATCATGTGGCAGTATCCCTGTAGTATGCTCTTTTAAAGTCTTCAGGGAATAGTCCGAGAAGGGCAATAGCTGGGTCAAATGGTGGTTCCATTCCCAGCTTTCCCAGGAATCTCCATACTGCTTTCCAAATTGGCCGCACCAATTTGCAGTCCCACCAGCAATGTACAATAGTACCCTTTTCCCCACATCCTCTACAGCACTTGTTGTTGTTTGCCTTCATAATGGCAGCTAATCTTACTGGAGTGAGATGGTATCTCAGGGTGATTTTGATTTGCATTTCTCTGACTGCTAGCGATGTTGAGCATTTTTTCATGTACTTGTTGATTGATTGTATGTCCTCCTTTGAGAAGTGTCTATTCAGGTCTTTGGCCCATTTGTTGATTGGGTTATTTGTTATCTTATTGTTTAATTTTTTGAGTTCTTTGTATACTCTGGATATTAGGGATCTATCTGAAGTGTGAGGAGTAAAAATTTGTTCCCAGGATGTAGGCTCCCTTTTTACCTCTCTTATTGTTTCTCTTGCTGAGAAAAAAACTTTTTAGTTTGAGTAAGTTCCATTTGTTGATTCTAGTTATTAACTCTTGTGCTATGGGTGTCCTATTAAGGAATTTGGAGCCCGATCCCACAATATGTAGATCGGGGCCAACTTTTTCTTCTATCAGGCGCAGAGTCTCTGATTTGATATCAAGCTCTTTGATCCATTTTGAGTTAACTTTTGTGCATGGTGAGAGAAAGGGATTCAGTTTCATTTTGGATTTCCAGTTTTCCTAGCACCATTTGTTGAGGATGCTATCCTTCCTCCATTGCATACTTTTAGCCCCTTTATCAAATATAAGAAAGTTGTAATATTGTGGATTGGTCTCTGTGTCCTCTATTCTGTACCATTGGTCCACCTGCCTGTTTTGGTACCAGTGCTATGCTGTTTTTGTTACTATTGCTCTGTAGTACAGTTTGAAATCTGGTATTGCTATACCTCCTGATTCACACTTCCTGCTTAGAATTGCTTTTGCTATTCTGGGTCTTTTGTTTTTCCATATGAAATTCATGATTGCTTTATCTATTTCTACAAGAAATGTCCTTGGTATTTTGATTGGCATTGCATTAAACCTATAGAGAACTTTGGTTAATATCACCATTTTGATGATGTTAGTTCTTCCTATCCATGAACAGGGTATATTTTTCCATCTTCTAAGATCTTTTTCTATTTCTCTCTTTAGGGTTCTGTAGTTTTCATTGTATAAATCTTTCACCTCTTTTGTTAGGTTGATTCCCAAGTATTTTATTTTTTTTTTGAGGATATTGTGAATGGGGTTGTTGTCCTCATTTCCATTTCAGAAAATTTGTAGCTGATATACAGGAATGCCTTTGATTTATGCGTGTTGATTTTATATCCTGCCACTTTGCTAAATTCGCTTATTAGCTCTAGTAGTTTGTTTGTAGACCCTTTTGGGTCTGTTAGATATAGTATCATATCATCATATCATCCACATATAGTGATAATTTAAGTTCTTCTTTTCCTATTTTTATGCCTTTAATTTCTTTTGTCTGTCTAATTGCTCTGGCTAGTATTTCGAGGACTAAATTGAATAGAAGTGGTGATAGAGGGCATCCCTGTCTTGTTCCAGATTTTAGAGGAGATGCCTTCAGTTTTTCTCCATTCAAAATGATGCTAGCCTTATGCTTAGCATATACAGCTTTTACAATGTTGAGGTAAGTTTCTGTTATCCCCAGTTTTTCTAGTGTTTTGAACATAAAGTGATGCTGTACTTTGTCGAATGCTTTTTCTGCATCTATTGAGATGAATTAATTTGTATATGTGGTGTGAATTATAGTTTAACTTATTCTTTTGCATATCGTTTTCCAATAACACTAATTGATTCTACACTTTCCCATTTATCCTAACAATTGAGTAATCACTTTGAAATGTTCTCTTAATTTTTATCCTACATCTTTAGAATAACTTGGCTTTGGTTAATACATTTGGACATGGAGACAGTGTTTGTCCATTCTTTTCCAAATTATCTGATTATTTTTCTCAGACAATCACTTAGCTAGAGATGACTACAAACTTTAAGAAATTATTTTTACCACATCATTCCCTAGAGTACAAACCTGTTGAAAATCTAAAATATTTCATATTGTATGACACTGTTGCCAAGAATAAAAACACAAAAAATCAACAGAAATATCAACTAATGTGAAAATTGATTTGACTTTACCACTCATTCTTTTATGGTTTTATATTGTTTGCCTGTTGCTCATTTTTACACTGTGAAATGCTGAACGGTTATGTCTAGGGATACCATAGAATCGTTTTGAAAAGGAAGCATAGTGTTAAATGTAACATATAATTATAAAAATGTCTTCATATTTATATGTTTCTTTTCAAAGGTAATTTAAGTCAAACTATATTTACCAATATTTAAAATGTTATTCAAAATGTTATAAAGTCCTTCAAAGAGTAGACTAAATAATAGAATCTTTTCATTTTGTTTTTGTTTTTAAACAATAATTTTTGTAAAATATTTTCTAGTAGTTGATGTGCATTTATTTATTTATTTATTTATTATTTATATGTGGTGCTGAGGATGAAACCTGGTGCCTCACACATGCTAGGAAGTTGTCTGCCACTGAGCCAAAACCCCAGACTTATCTTTATGTTTTTATTAGTGTGTGAATTTCATGCATTAAGAGTGGGGTTCACTTTGACATATTCACAAATGCCTACAATATTGTTCCATTCAATCCTCAATAGATCCCCTTTCACTCCCTTCATCCTCCCCTGATCTCCTTGCTATGTTGTTTTTGTCTTCCTTTTATTTGTTTATTAATTTTAGCTGATACTTTACATTTACACATTGAAGTAGAATTCATTTTAATATATTTATAGATGCACAGAGCATACTTTTGTCGATTTTGTTTTGAAGTTCCTTCCTTTCCTAACCCTCTTCTCCTCCCATTGACCACATTTCTGAACTCCACTGTTCTTCCTCCTATTTGCTAAGATCCCTTTTTATTTTACTAATTTTTTTTTAACTTCCAAATATGAAAGAAAACATCTGACTCTTGACTTTTTGAGTATGGCTTATTTTGCTTGGCATGATGTTCTCAGGTTCCATATATTTACCAGCAAATGACACAATGTCATATTTCTTTATGGCTGAGTAAAACTCCATTGTGTATGTACACTACATTTTATTTCTTCACTCATTCATTGGCAGATACCCAGGCTGGTTTTATAACTTGTCTACTATGAATTTTGCTGCTATATACATCTGTAAATATATATGACTGTAGAATTCTAATTTAAAATTTTTTGCACAACTTCCAAGAAGTGGAATAGGTGAATGATGTGTTGGTTTCAGTCCTGGCTTTTTTAGAAATCTCCATCTGCTTTTCAGTGTATTTTGCTTATTTGCAGTCCCACCACCAATGGATGAGAGTAAATTTTCCCCCACTTCCTTGCCAGCAATTATTGGTATTTTTATTTTACTTTTATTTTATTTTTATTCTTGGTGACATTCTTCACATTTATAGAAAATATGTTTTAAAATACATATAGAATAATAAAAGCCCCAGAATGGATGCAACACTAAACATTAAGAGTGATGCTTGAGAGATCACAATGCCTGATGTAAAATTATATTATAGAGCTATAGTAACAAAATAGCATGTTATTGTCATCAACACAGAAATGAAAACCAATGGATTTGAATAGAAGACACAGAGAAAAATCCTCATAAATATAGTGCTCTAATAAAGAAGGAAGGCACCAACATCTTATGTTGGTTGCAAAACTGGATATCTATATGCAGAAGAATGAAACTAGATCCCTGCCCTTCTCACTGCACAAAAGTAAATTTGATGTCAATCAAAGAGCTAGGAACTGACTCGGAAAAACTTGAACTGCTAGATAAAAACATAGGGTCAACATTCCAATATATTCAAGCTTGCATTGACTGCCTTAATAAGAATTCCAAAGCTCAAGAATTAAAACCAAGAATCACTGAGATGGCCTCAAATTAAAAAAACAAACAACAACAACAACAAAAAACAAACAACAACAAAAAAAACTTCTGCACAGGAAAGGAGACAATTGTGAGCATGAAGAGAGAACCTAGAGACTGAGAGAAAATATTTGTCAGCCACTCTTCCAGCAGGGGATTAATATGAAAACAAATAAAGGACTTGAAAAACTTAACAACACACACACACACACACACACACACACACATACACACACACACACTCCAATTAATGAATGGTCAAATCCAAACAGATACTTGCCTAGGAAGGAATACAAATGGCCAACAAATAAATGAATTTTAGCATTCAGGGAAATGCAAATAAAAATTACAATAATATTTCTTCTCAATCCAGAGCAATTATTGAGAATGCAAAGAATTGTAATTTTTCTATAGAGAAAATAAATTGCTTCCTACAGTGAATATGCAAATAACAGATCCTGAGATGGAAACCATTTTCTTATCATTCACTGAAGTAATATGTTTTGTTTTAAATATATCAAATATTAATAGTATCTATATTCTGCCCCATAATGTTATTATTTTATTAAATTAATGAATAACAAAATGATATCTCAATTCTTTCATCTAGTGAGAATAAACTAACAAAATGTATTTTAGATAGATGTTGCAAGTCAGAATTTAGAGGGAAAGGGTTTGGGATTATGAAGGTTAAAGTAAAAACCAGTATTTTAACAATTGGTCAATTTTGCAAAATTGTGTGAGTAGATTAGTCTGTTTGATGAGCCTGGAATATATGATACTAAGTCAATTAAACCAAAAGAAAAAAAAGAAAGACAAATATGGGTTTATCTTACTTATATGAGGAATCTAACTCAAACAACAACAACAACAAAATAGGTCTTGTGTTAGAAGGGATTAAAGATTGTGATTTGAGATGCTAATTTTGGGGAAAGATGATCTTGGCCAATAGGTACTAATTTTGTTTAAAAGATGATATAAGTTCTTGAACCCAATATATAGCATGATGACTATAGATGATAATAATATGCTGTATACTCCAAATTTTCTAACAGCGTAGATCTTAGGTGTTTCAGGCACAAAATAAAAATTGGGAACTTGGTAAAATGATGGATATGTTAGCTTAATTTTGGTATCCACTTCATAGTATATAGGTATATCAAAATATTATATCACTCATGTTAAATATATGCGATTTATCTTTTTTTTCTGAAGAGCAGGCCTAGGAGGTATCCTGAAAATTGTACTTTTGATGTCTTCCTCATATGATTCTGATTTTGATACTTAAAGAACTGTTTTTCAAATACTGAGTTGATGTACAAATAAGTACTACAGATGAAAATAAAAATCCTCCATTGAGTTGTGGTACCAAGAAATTATTAGGGCTAAAGAAGGATTAAAACCTTAGAAAGCCATATTTGATAGAAGAAGAGACACTAAACAACAACAATAAAAAAATTGAATAATGTTTGAAGAATTCCTTGGAGTTAGGAACTTATGTCTAGAAATAAGTATCATAAGGAATGACAGTCACAATTTATCTAAAAGTGTAACAACTTAAGAAATGATTGTAATATTTTCTGGAAAATTTTTCTGATATTTTATTTTTGAAGTTTCTTATTCTGTAACTTATGGCTTAATGAATTTTAAATACTATGTTGAAAATTAAATTAATTTTCTATGTCCAGCTCCAAATTTCAACATAAAAGTCTGAAGTATTTCATTTGTGAAGTACTTGATCATTTTAATTAATTTACATGAGAATTAGTTGTATATATTTGTGTGATACACAAACAACTTAGAGTGATTTTGACATGATTTCTTAACATAAAATTTCTACTGAAGACTTTATTACATATGTCCTTTCTATTAAAGTTGCTGAATATATTAACTTTCTACATACAGAAAGTAAAGAATTCAAAATACGCTTTGTCATTTTAACTTTTCATCTCTTCTATTTCCCTGTTGTAACAAGGGGAGAATTTCACTGTATACTTCAATGTAGAAAGAGATGTCATAATGCCTTTTTGTATCTCTAATAACTTATTTGCTTTATGTTTTTTCAGTAATATACAATGATTAAGAAAAGATTATATTAGTGATAGCCTCTTTTACAAAGAGATAATAAAAAAGCAAACAAATATATCCAATTGAGTATATAAACCAGGATTATGTTTCAAATGCCAAGAGTGTCTTCACTTGAGGAAAGCCTTATGATACACAATTTAGAAACTGATGATTTGATGCTCCTTATGAATCATCCAAGAGCTGCAAGTGTTCCTAATTAATCTAGTGCTCAGTCAGTAATGAATTAAATAATATTTCTAAAAAATCTCTTGTGATTTTAAATAGGATTCTTAATATAGTGATACTTTCTTATTTGAAAATGTATTTTGCCCTAGCTTCCTTTGCTTAGGAAGAAAAATCTAACATTTCATTAAAAACACAAAATAGTAAATGTCCAACATATATGAGTGAGTTACCAAATATGTTATTTTGTCATTTAATATAAAATATAAACCTGTTTTCTTTTGATCACCCAATAATAATAATTTCACTTTAATAGTATATACAAATTCTGGCTGAATAAATAAATCTATTGAAAAAAGTTTACTTTGTTTATGGAATATATTTTATCTAGTTTCCTCTATCTGTATTTCTGTATTTTGAGGCTTTCTTATGAAAATAAGGAATTATTTGAATTTTTGAAAGCCAAATATTTTTATGGACTCAAACCATCTAGTCTCATGGAAAAAAAATCTACATTATCAGAAATTCTGTAAAATCTTCAATAATTAATTCATTTATTATATAAATAACTTCCTAATTTATTTCAAAATTTAAAATATTATTTGCAAATTTAATGTTTTTATTTTAGTGATAGAAGCCTTCAAACTGAATTTATATTAATCTTCTATTCTTTCATCCAAATGAAATTTTCTATTATGGAATTTACAAATGCTTGCATACACATACCCAGAACACATAGAGACATACATGGATTTTTAAATTTTAGTTAAATATCATGATAATAACTTAATTTTTGCTTTCAAAATTTTAAAAAATGCATTTATTTTGAAACTAATACATAGAAATCTGAAAATTATGCAGATCAATGGAATAACATTATATTTCAAAACATGTGTATTTGTGGAATCAGATTAAAGCTGTCTCCTCAAACATTTATCTCAATGTTATGGTGAGAACATGCAAAAATTCTTTCCTCTAACTTTTGAGATACATACTATATAGCTACTATCTACACTCACCCTACACTACCTTGAGGCAACAGAACTTCTTGTGCAGGGACCATGCTAATCTTCTCTGTATCGTTCCAATTTTAGTATATGTGCTGCCAAAGCGAGCACACTTCTTGCCCTTACCTAACTCTAACTTTGTACCATTCATCAACCAGTCCCCATTCCCCCTCAGCCTTATGTTTCCTCTGAGAATCACCATTCTACTTCTCTGAGATCAACATTTTTCAGATTTCACCTACTAGTGAGATCATGTGGTCTTTGCCTGGCTTATTTCACTTAGCTAAATAACCATTTCCAGTTCTATTCCTGTTGTCACAAATGACAGGATTTCCTTGATTTTTTAAATTTAATAGTATACGTTGTATATTGTACCATAGTTTCTTTTTCATTAGGGCTTAATATTTATACATCCTTATGATATACAGTTGTTAATTGATACATGTATGCAATTTGTAATAATCATATCAGAGTCAGAGTCATAAGCATTCTATCCTTAAGCAATTTAATTTTTAAGTTTTGTATTGGAGATTACATAATATTCTAGTCATTTTGAAATATATTGTAGATTGTTTTAATTTTTTAATCACTCTTCTGTGTTAAAGGAATGTCTCTCTTTGTCTCCATTGTACTTCCCAGCCAACATGTCAGCAATGTGCTCCTAATATACTCCCCAGAATGAGCTTTTGCCAATTAAATTGTTCATCAAAATAAAACTTTTCCTTTCATTAAGTATGTCAGGTAATTTGTTACAGTAATGAAAACTTGAATAACACAAAGTCCAATTATGCTTATTTGAATTCTTTAGCTAAAGAAAAACCTCAGTGAAATAAATACTATACAATTAAAATTCTAAAGGTAATTTGCTGATCACTTTGAATTTTTTGAGGGACTACATGCATTTTACATGGAAAATTTAATGTGATGAATTATTTGGAAAAGTTATATCACTTCATTCTTCCACTCTACACAAACCTTTTTGAAATGTGGCTTGGCGAGTTTTAGTGATGAATTTGGATGGAACTTATGTCCATAACTGTCTGATACTATGAAAGTTCTTAGCCTGTACTTTAAAAGTCCTTTGCCTTTTGGAAAGTCATCTTGATATTGCCATTAAAAGAAACACATTCTAGAGCTGGGCACCGTGGGGCACAGCTGGGAATCCCAACAGCTTGAGAGGCTGAGACAGGAACGTTACAAGTTCAAAGCAGCCTCAGCAACTTAACTAGACTCAAAGCAACTCAGGGAGACCCTGTCTCTAAATAAAACATAACAAGGACCTGGGGATGTGGCTCAGTGGTAAAGTGCCCCTGGATTCAATTCCCATTAACCAAAAAAAAAAAAAAAAAAAAAGAGAGAGAGAGAGAAAGTCAGTCTAGCCAATGTATACCCATGGCACCCCAACTCCTATCATGAAATATGAGTGACATCATCTTATAAGCTCCAGTCTAATCGAACTGACAGTTGGATACAACCATTTGAATAGCCAATCAAAATGAGCAAAACCCAATCAAAATTTTGAGAAAATACTACATTGTTAAAATTTAAGGCATTGTAATTTGGGGAGACTTGTTAGTAGTGATAACTGATAACATGACAAACTCAAATTTATCTACAAGATTTCATCTTTTTCCTCAGCTAAGTCAGAAATATGAGAGTACAATTACAAATATATTAAAATTTAAATCACATAGAACTTAGAAGAAAATCCAGTACAAAACTATATATATATATTTTTATTTTAGAATGCATTATATTAATGGTACACATTGGAAATATCAATACAGCTTGCCAATAAACATTGAAATATTCTGGAGCATTATTCTTGCTGCTTCTGATAAATTTTCAGAAATTATAAAAACTTAGATAAAGTAATAACTCTTAATTTTTCAGTTAAACTGTGATACAAATGTTGCAAACATGCAAACATTATATGGGCTGGCGAGCCAAAGGTAAATCATAGGAAAAAAATATTCCAGATAACAATATGAGAGGAAACAAATGAATAAGCCTAGAGAACAAATATATTAATTTCTTCAAATTTAAATTAATGTGTTCTTATAAATCTATTATTCTTTGGTTGTTGTAATTACATTCTTTTACAGTTAAGGGTTACTTATTTATGTTGGTTTTTTTCACTATGATGATCTTAAAGTTACTCTTCAAAATTATGCACTGATACATTTGATTTTGTGTCCCACTCTGTAGAAAATCTATGCATATTTTAAGTAAAGTCAAAACAAATCTAAGAGATTTTAAATGCACTGAATTGAATGTAATACAAGGATAATAAATGTATCTCTTTATGACTCTATATGTATTACTAATGCCTTGTTGAAAATACACAGATAAGGATATTTTCTGCATTTGTTACTTATGATACTTTATATTCAAGTTACATCAAGTGCTTTTGAAATGATATGTCTTATTCTTATAGTTGCTATTTTTATTATCTAGTCTTTATATATGCATTGTTATATTAATATTTATGTGGGACACAGAGGTAGTAGCACATGCCTGTAATCCCAGCTATTTGGGAGGCTAATGCAGGAGGATCACTAGTTTGAGGTCAGTGTGGACAATATAAAATTGAAAATAATATTGAAAATGCAATGGGGGTGCTGTTCAATTTTTGAGTTCTTGCCTAGCATGTGCAAGACCTTGTAATTAATCTCCAATACTGGAAAATAATAAAATATAAATGTATTTGTATGTATATGTATATATGATATACAAATTTTAATAAAGAATAATTTACACAGAAGAGATAAAATATAGTCATGGATCATTGTATAGGTTTGAACACTTCAAAGAAGCCAAAAAAATAAAAGGTGAGAAATGCAATTTTGTGAATTTTCCTGGATTATAGGCATGAGTAAACAGGTGGTTGTATCTATCTCATAAATAAAAAAGGCAGATGATCTCCAAGAGGAATCTTGAAAACATTTGTTACTTTGCAAAATGTCCCATAATCCTTTACCGTGCCTATATGTCCATTTCTTATAGACAACTCAGAACATTTCCAACTCCATACTATATGCAGTGCAAATTTGGAATTGAATATGACTATTAGAAGTTCTTCCAGTTTTTGGATGCCTACTTGGAAAACTGAAACAAAAATACAAAGTGTTTTTGTGTCATTAACTAAAATTGAAGTGATGACATAAATATTACATAATTTGCATACATCAATTCATATTATCATATTTTAAGGATATTATTCTTTATCATCCATACACAGATCTTCCCACACTGGCACTTTTAAACTTTTAGTCTAGCAATTGCACTAATTTCATTTTCAAGAGAGCACATTAAGACAGGCACTATCCTCACTCAGAATTGAAAACTATAAAAATTATTAAATACTTGAGATCTATATCCTACAGTTGTTCTCATTAATATCATTTATATATTCTAATTCTTTAGAGAGCTTTATTATATGTGTCTCTGAAAAGATCACTCCCACATACTATCCTCTGCAAAATTTCCTACCTTGGAAATGTACAATTAACGTTGAAAAATAATTATGGAGGAATCTTCGACACTCAAATTCAGCTTCTGTACCTTTCCTTTTGCTCTGAACTGTTAGCCATCTTCATTATTTTAGGAATAGGAATTCATTGTGTGCAGGTGAATGGGTGTGAGTGTACACAATGCTACAAATCTAACAATTTTTAATTTAAACTTTCCCACTTAAGGAACTAGAAACTGGAAGCTCTGGAATTTGAATTATTAATTAATGTTTTTCAATCAAAATGGGTAATTTATATCTCCCTAGGCTAGAATACAGCCTTGAAACTAACAGTTGTGCCACATAAATTGGCATCCATTTACTTATGTTATACAGTCAAATGTTGGAGAAAGAAACTTTTGGATGCCCTTGAATGTTGGGATAAGAACAGTGTTCACTCCTTGGAGAGAATTTTCAAGTAGCTAGGATAATCCACAAAATTATAAATGCAAAATAAGCCTAATTTCCTGGCACTGAAATTTACAGAATACAAGATTATAGGAAAGAACCTCTATATGAGAAAAAAATACACGAGAATGATAATAAGTCATGGAATGGGAAAGGGGAGCATTCCATTCTTTGCTGATAATAAGAAATGTACTTGTTCTCCTCAAAGTCTCCATTTATACACTCCAATATTCATATTAATAGTACCATCTGCAAAGTCAGGGAAATCTCTTTTGGCCATTTGATCCAGGTTAATGAAAGACTGCTGCCCAAAAGGTCTTAAATTTGTCTTGAAACTGACTAATCCTTACTTAGGCTTCCCGACAGGCCATTGACCTCCCTCTTACATGGCCTTAGCAGAATCTATATGATTCCCCTATCCCTTTTCCTTGAGAAATCACTTAAGAATATTTGTAATTGAAAAAATAAATATTTTCCTGGTCCTTTTAGATGTAATTCTTTTTAAAGACCTTTTACAACATTTATATTTAGGGCTGTAGTTTTTTGAGAATTTGGGAGCCACCCATTTGAGAAGTAATCATCAGGGAAGCTTGAATCCCTATCCTGCAGTCTCTGGGAAGATAGGAAACTTACATTTGTAGGGGTCTGGCTCCCATTTGGGTTAAGACACTCTGCCATGAATATAAAAGAAAGCTTACTTTCCCCATGCAGAAGGGCAATCAGCAAATATGGAAATCCTATGTTTTCTCTATTCTGGCACTTAAAGTATCTCCCTCTTCTTGTTTCAACGGTGCTGAATTCACAGGCCTTCTGATCTCCTACCTTTTCTGCAATATTCTTGAACACATTCTGTTTTAATTGTTTAATTTTGGGAGGGTCATTTTCTGTGTGTTGACAGTGTAAAACACTCTAGTGTAGACTATGGCCTCTTATAAGAAAGAGGTCTATATTAACCTGTATGAAGAAAACCACATATCAAACTATGTCATACACCCTCAGTTGGTACAATTTTACTTAATAAACAAATAGAATCCCAGCAGCAACCAGAGGAGAGTAGAAAGAAATAAGACAAATCCAATTGCATTTCTTTTAATATATTTTATTTGTTTTCAGTTATACATGACAGTAGAATATATGTTGACAAATTATTTATACATAGAGTATAATATATTCTATTTAGGATCCCACTCTTGTGGTTGTACATGATATGGAGTCACCCTGGTTGTGTATTCAAATACAAGGCTTAGAATGTTCTGTCCAATTAATACTATTGTTCAATTCCCTTTGTATACCCAAGGGATTTCTATTCTTCCCCTTCCCATAATCCTTTGTTTTGGTTAGTATTCACATATGAGAGAGAACATTTGGCCTTTGGTTTTTTGGAATTGGCTTCTTTCACTTAGCATTATATTCTCCATCCATCCATTTACTGGTAAGTGTTATTATTTCATTCTTCTTATGTCCACTGTGTATATGTACCACATTTTCTATATCCATTTATCCATTGAAGGACACCTAAGTTTGTTTCATAGCTTTGCTATTCTGAATTGTGCTGCTGTAAACATTGATGTGGCTACATCACTGTAGCATATAGACTTAAAATCTCCTTCATATATACCAAGGAGGGGGATAACTGGGTAAAATGGTGGTTCCATTTCATAAGGAATCTCCATAATGTTTTCTCCAGTTGAACCAATTTGCAGTACCACCAACAATGTATGAGAGTAATTTTCTCCCCATATCTTTCCAAAATTTATAGTTACTTGTATTCTTTGTAACTGTCATTCTGACTGAAGGGAGATGGAATCTCAGTGTAGTTTTAATTTGTATTTCTCTAATTGCTAGAGATGTTGCACATTGACCATTCATATTTCTTATTCTGTGAAGCTTTGTTTTTAGTTCCTTTGCCCATTTATTGATTGGGTTCTTTATTTTCCTGGTGTCAAGTTTTTTGAGTTCTTTATATATCCTAGAAGTTAATGCCTTTTCTGAGGTATAGGTAGTAAAGGTTTTCTCCCATTGTGTATGATCTCTCTTCACATTCTTGATTATTTTCTTGTATTTGATACCATTCTATTTAGTCATTCTTGACTTTACTTCTTGCACTTTAGGAATCTTCTTAAGAAAATTGGATCCTAAGCCACCATCATGGAGAATTGAGCCCACTTTTGCTTCTAGTAAGTGTTCCACCTGCTTTTATCATGGATTACTATGAAGAAACTAAACATTTCTGGTTTAGGGATAAAGTTTCTTTATCAATAAATACTTGAGAAGCAAATACTGCAACTTAGTCAAATTAGAGAGTGATATATTATTTGTGTTTGAATGTATGCCATTTAAGACCATTATCAGATATATCATGACAAAAGTTTTCTAGCTGCATTAATTATATATACAATTTAAAAACAAAAATCTGGAATGGGCTTGGTATGACAATCACAGTGATGTCATTTCTAGAAGTCATTCCTGAGTAAAATCTCACTATCTTCTATAACTATATCTCAGTGTTAAAAGTAAAAACTATCTTGTTTCACTTTTATTATTCTCTTTTAAACTAAGATTATATTTCAGTTTTATACAAGGAAAATAGTAAATGCATTATAAGACATCTTATTTTCCTTTTATTAAACAAAACTTACAATTCTAAAATATAATTTTTGTTTATATATTTCTACCCCAAAAGGAAAGGAATCTTTAGATTTTTAGATATTTAAGAATTACTGACTGAAATAAAGATAGTGATATGAGAATTTGTAAAGTCTGGAATTTTGAGTTGAAAATATATTGTTTCAATCTCTGAATACAGTGTTAAAATCTATTTCAGAAGCAGGAATGGTGGCCTATACCTATAATCCCAGTGTCTCACAGGCTGACGAAGAAAATCACAAATTTAAGCTTATTCCCAGCAATTTAGTTAGACCCTAAGCAAATTAGTAAGACCCTGTCTCAAAATAAATAAATAAATAAATAAATAAATAAATAAAATAAAGAACTACAAAAATGACTCAGTGGTTAAATGACCCTGGGTTCAATCTTCAGTACAAAAAGAAACAAACAAAAAAAAGCAAAAAGAAATAAAGATGAAAAAATTAAGCTATTTACAACCTAAGTGGCTTTAAAATGTAGTAGTCTTATTCACAGTCCTTATGACTGAATAGACTTATTGAATAGTTCTTGCAGAGGATTTCTCACATGCCTGTATCCAGATGGAAGCTGGTCTGCAGAACCTTGTGGGGGCTGCACCAAGATTATTAACTTATGTGACCGAAGGGGATGAATCCTGCCTGAGATATCAGTTGAACTAACAGCACACATTCACTTAACCTCTGCTTTCAGTTCACTCTTATCAATGTCTGATTGCTCTGTAGTTCCTGTGTTCTGGGAAGTAGCATCACAAAAATAAGTATGTAAAGGCAGAAAGTTTAGGCTAAGACTGAAAAAAAAAATTCTGTAGCCATAAGTATGGCTGATGTTTCATTTAAACTGTACTGAAAATATTTTACATAAAATTAAAATATGTCAAAGAAAGAAAACACAGCATAATCAATGAGTGTGTATGATTTTCAGTAGAAACATTGAAAAATAATTATTATAGAATATTTTATTACAATTATTCAAACAAAAAAATGATTTGGGGTAATTTTGTTTGACAGCACTCTATAGTTTACCCTAAAAAGTAGCTTCAACATTACATATTTTTACATCAAATTTGTAAGAAAAAAAAGTAATAACAGAAGTTATTTATTTAAGGAACATAGGTATGCCAAAGTAAAATTTTATGATTTTTAGAGTTTTTATTTTAATAGTTACTTAAGTGCTATAATTTTCTATATGGTTTTGGATTTAATCAGAATTTCACATATCATAATAGCAAATCTGATTCATTTTTTGATAAATATATAACTTACAAGTAGGGTAACAATTATTAATTTTTAGTATGTTTTTAAAGTTTTTCACTATATGATACCAAATAATTTTCTGTACTCCAGAAATAGACCCTATATGTAATACCAAAACTTCTCTCATCTCCCAATTCCTGAACCCTTAGAAACCACTGTTCTACCTTTTGTCACTGAGTATTTGTCTATCATGGAAATTTCCTGTAAATGGAAATATAAAATACAAGGCCTTTGAGTCTGGTGTCATTGATGAAACAGTTTCATCTATGCTGTAGTATGTAACAGTACATAATTACTGCTATAACCAAACTCATTTCATTGTATGAATATGTTCAATTTTATTGTCCACTAAGCACCTGATGGTCATTTGGGTTGTTCCTATTTGGGGGTCATTAAGCTTGTTATGTTTTGAAGGTCCTCTCCACAACTCAAGTTGAAATTTCACTGCCACTGTAGTGGTATTAAAATATGGGTCTTTTAAGAAGTGATGAGGCCATATCTACCACACCCTCAGGAGTAGATGAATGTCATTATCATAGAATGGATTTGTGATCAAGGGAGTGATTTCCTTATGCAGAGGGCTGAAATTTCAGCCCTTCCCTCTCTTGCTGTCTGACATATGTTTGCTTGACTCTCTGCCATAATGATGTGGCTGGCATGACTACCCCACCCAATATTGGCACTTCTAAACAAACAGAAACATGAGCCAAGTAAACTTTTATTATTTAGACATTACCAAATTTGTGCTATTCTGGCAGAGCAGCAGAAAATGGGCTGAGACAAGATCGCTGTGGATATTATTTGTGTACAAATAAATTTTTTAGAATGTTTCTAACTGAATGGCTGGATTTTATGGTAATAACGTTTTGAGGAATTTTCAATCTGTACTTCAAAGTGGAATGTACCATTTTACACCTATCCAGTGATGTAAGAGGGTTCCAATTTCTCTGTATAATCTTCAACTCTTGTTATTGTTCAGGGTTTTTATTATTATTATAGCTATCCTAATGAGTTTAAAGCATTAACTCACTGTGATTTTTACATGAATTTCCTATGCAGTGAATTAATTTGGATTTATTTTCAGTTGTTTATTGGACACTTATATGTGTTATTTGGAGAAATATCTATTCAAATGTTTTGCCCATTTAAGTTGTGTTATTTATCTTTGTATTATTGAATTATTAAATAATTTATATATTAAGGGTACTACACTTTTTTCTTTCTTTCTTTCTTTCTTTCTTTCTTTCTTTCTTTCTTTCTTTCTTTTTTTTTTATGATGATTCTGGGGATTGAACCCATGGCCTTGTGCAAGTGAGACAAGCACTCTACCAACTGAGCTATATCCCCAGTTCAATACTGGACTTTTATCAAATATATAATATGAAAATATTTTCAAAAATTCTTTGGCTTATTTTTTTAGTTTCTTGATAGTTTAAGCACTGAAGTTCTTGTTTCTCGTTATGATGCAGTCCAAATATTTGTGGCTCTTGCTTTTGATTTTATATCTAAGAAAGCATTGCCTAAAAGACGTTCATGAATTTAACCATCTATATTTTTTCCTGAGGGTTTTATAATTGTTGTTATTACAGTTGAGTCTGTGATTTGTTTCAAATTAACTTTTGTTTATAGTTTAGGTAGAAATCCAGTTTTTTTTTCTTTTGTATGTGGATAGCCAGCTGTCCCCACAAAATATTTTGAAAATACTTTTCTTCTCCATTGAATTACCTTGGCACTCTTGTCAAACAACAGTTGAGCGTAAATGTACATGCTAATTTCTGGAATCTGAATTATATTTATTGATCTATATGTCTACCAGAACCATATTTTCTTTAATATTGTATCTTTGTAGTAAGTTCTTAAATCAGAAAGTTTGAATCATCCAACTGTATGACTTAAACTGAGATATCTTACTAAATTATTTGTATCCCATTGTATTGATCAAAAATGAATCACACCAGAATCAACTGAAGTGGAATAATGGAATAAATACTAGAGTACATGATTCAATAGGGTATTTATTTGAAAGTGAATACCTGAAAGAATGATCAACTCTTGCCATTGGAGAAAATTCCCCGTTTATTGAGGAACAGTTCTGCATATTTATAGAGCCGGGGGAGGTTTGACAGTTGGTATGGGGTGCTTTTTGATTGATGGGTAAGGATCAGGTGAGCCAGTAGGGCTAGTCTGATTGGTGGGTAAGGATCATGTGAGCCAGCAAGGCTCACCATTGGATGGCAGGATGATGTGAGACAGCAGGGTTCACCATTAGACAGCAGGATCATGTGAGCCAGCAGGGCTCACCATTGGACGGCTCTTCTTGGGGGTTGGGGAAGTTAGTTTTGGGAGCCAGAGTGACTCCCAACATTCCCCCCTCTTTGTTAGTAAATGAGAGTGGGCGTTGACTCATTCTGGCTGCTACCTGCTGAAATGGGGCGGTGTGGAAGAAAGAGAGGAGGGGAGTAAGAAGCCCCCACAGGAAGGCAGAGAAGGTTCCTTGCCACCACAGATCCATGATGATGTCAGTCCATTCAGCATAGGTCTCTTCCAACTGAAGGTATCATCAGTAGCCAGGATTTGGTAATTCCTGAGGAGAATCTGGTAAAAGCTTGATTAGAAATTTTTTACCCACCTGAGTCTGAATGAACTTTATGATAAAGGGAAGGAACAGGCACAGGGAGTTTTTATAGCCCAAATCTAATGGGGTCTCTGGGTCTGCAAGCTGTTTTGTTGGCACAAGGGCGGTTAAGTGTTCAGCCTTGAGCAGGGGCTTGGGCATTTGGGCTTGAAGCAAACAGGTGATAAAGAACAGTCAGAGGGTTTGAGAAGCCAGGTCATCCTGCAGCTAACTATTTGGCATGACCTGCAGACCAGCCTGTCCTGCACCTAACACCCTCAATTCCACTCTTCATTCCTTGTCCAATCTAGGTCCCTTCCCTCTCTATTAAGGCTGCTCTTCAAACATTCTCCTAACTGGGTGTACCAGCTTGCTTCTCTCTTTGCCTTTCTGGCCAAGGGAGGACGGTGGCCCATTGTTACCATATTTCCCTTTGAGAGCAGTCAGCTCTCTCCAGGTTTTATGTAAAACACCTCAACTTTAAATACTGATACTTGAAATTCTTATAAAACTGGGAGGGTAAACAAAACTCACATGTTCCTCCTTAGGCCCAAAAGGCAACTGGTAAAATGCTCTCTTATGGTCACACTTATTCAGGGGTCACCATGCTCTGGACACCTAAGTGGTTTGTCAGAAGGAAAACACCAACAGTCTCACTACCGGCCAGATCCAAGCAAGTAGGGGGTCTGTAAGGAAGAGAAGGGGGTCTGGCTGAAGGGGGTTCTTAGGGTCACTTGCCTTGAATATAGAGCAAAGAAAGGACCCAAGAGGGCCCAGAAATGAGGGGGAGTATTGACAAGAGTACTTAATGACAGGTGACGATCATTGGCTCTTCTGATGAAGGTGTAGGAGTGCTGGGCTTAAGCCTGGAAATATGAATCCACTGGGTAAGTTGGTTATTAGGTAATTTGAGTTTGGCTGCTGAGGGTGTGCACATAATCACCTGAGAAGGGCCCTTCTATTTTGGTTTTAGAGGGGACTTTTCCCCGAGTGGGCAATGGTAAACCACTTGACTAGGTGTTAAGGAGGATGGGTTTTGAGAGAGACTGGGGTCAGGAAGAAGCCAGTCTTGATAGTGCCAGAGTTCAGAGCGTAGATGGAAGAGGAGAGGCAGAGCATAGGTTTCAGAGATGGGTAGGTGTTATGTAGGCAATCCAGGAGGAACAATGGGACAGCCATACATGACTTCGTAAGGTGAGAAATTAGAAGGCTTCTTTGGCAAGGCTCTAATGCACAACAAAGCCAAGGGGAGCACCTTTATCCAGTCTAGGCTTAATTCCATGGTGAGCTTGGTGAGGGTCTCTTTAAGGGAATGATTGGTCCTTTCAACCTTTCCAGAAGCCTGGAGGCAGTAAGGGCAGTGAAAATGCCAAGGGAATGATAGCAGGTAATCCAGTCCCTGAGTTACCTGTGAGGTGAATTCTGGGCCATTGTCTGATTGGATAGAAGTAGGCATCCAGAAACTTGGGATTATGTGAGTCAACTACCTTAGAGGCCTGCTTGTTAGAAGTGGGAAAGGCTTGTTTTTTACTCGGGGCATGTTGGTGAAATCAGTCTGCAGCCTGTTTATGACCACAGGCCTGATGAGAAGGGAAAGGTTTAGGTTTTAATGGAGTATTGGTATTGGTTCTCAGGCAGATCTGACAAGAGGAAGTGATCTGTTGTAGGAGGGTCTTATCACGTGGGGAAAGGGTGAAAAAGGAGTGAAGGAAAGTAGTGAGAATCTGTGGACTAGAATGCAATAGAGAGTGAAGAAACTGGAAGAGTGTTGGGGATCTTTGGGCCCATCCCCGGTGGTAACGAAGAGTAGCGGAGAGAACCTAAAGCTCTGTAGGGTGACTGATCCAGCTGCTTGATCGGCCTTGGAATTCCCCATAGTAGTAAGGGAGGAGTCAGTTTGGTGGGCCTTGCAATGGATTATTCCCAGTTGGGAAGGCAGCCTGGAGGCTCATAGTAGGCCAGAAATAAGTGTGGAATTAATGACTGCCGTCCCTCTGGTGATCAGTAGCCCCCTTTCTTTCCAAATGGCTGCGTGGGAGATCAGGATATGGAAGACGTATTATATAGGGAGAGGGTTTTTTCCTCTGCTAGCTCGCATGCCCTTGTGGCAGCTATGAGTTCAGCTTGTTGGTTGGTGGTATTGGGTGGGAGAGGGTTTGCCTCTATGATAGATGGGAGGGAAATGACATCATACCCCACTACTTTAACCCCTTTGTGTATGAAGGAGCTACTATCTGAGAACCAGACGAGGTCCGAAGAGGGCAGGGTCCCTCAGGAATGGTGGTAGGGCAGGGTAAAATCATACCTCCAGGCATTTTTGGACTGGATCTTGTGAGGGAGAATATGGGAGGAGGGAGGCAGGGTTTAATGGAGAGCAGGACTGAAAAGAGATGGAGGGATTTTCAAGGAGAGACAAGGAGGGATAGAACCCTGGAAGGAGGAAGTGACTGTAGCCCCCTTGTAAGTGAGGAAATCCTTTAGATGGTGAGGAGATGAGATGGTTATCAGGGAGCCAAAGGTAAGCTTGTGTGCTTCTTTCTGGAGGTCATGGGCCGCTGCTAGGGCTCTGAGGCATGGGGCCAACCCCTGATGGTGGGGTCTAACTGTTTGGATAGGTTGGCCACTAGTGCAAATGTGGGGCCATATTCCTGACCCAGAATGTCCAGACTTTGTCCCTGGTTTTGCATAGAGGGTGAAGGGTCGGAAGAGGTCAGAAAGATGCAGGGTGGGTGCCCAGAGGAGGGCCTTTTAAAAGGGCTTCCCTACAACCGAGAGTAGGAGTTCATCTTGGGGGCCCTTAGCCAGATTATATAGCGGCCTGATGAGGAGGGAGAAATTCAAAAGTAATCCAGGCCCTGAAGTACCCAGCCAAACCCAAGAAGGAGAGACATCTTTGGTCTTTGGTGTAGGTATAGACACAATAAGCTGTTTTCCATCTACTGTAATGGCCTTTTCTCCTTGAGAGATAGAGAACCTAGATTCATGCTATTGGGCCTTTTGTGGAGAGGCCCAATATCCCCCTTTAAGGTGAAGAAATTAAGTAGGAGAACTCTGTCATCTGTTGAGCATCCTTTAGACGGGCTAGAAGAATATGTTTGCAAGAAGTGCAGAGAGCAGGATTGGATCAGAGCAAGAAGAAAGCCTGGAAGAGATCCCTTAGAATGGAAGGATCCAGGGACTCAAAAAGGGGCTATCTGCTTTGCTTGTCTAAGGGATAAGTGGGCCAGGCCTGGGTGCTATATTTGATCCAAGAGGCATTGTAGGGGAGAATTGACTGGCAGAGAAGACACATTACCCATTTAAGGAGGAGGGAAGAGGACGCAGAGAAGGAGGAAACTGATTTATTGGCAAAAGGGGCGTCCCCGCTAGAGCCAAAAAATCAGGAGTGCCTAAGTGGCAGGTTTGAGCTGCAGAGATTGGTCATCACCAAATCCTGACAGTCAAAGCTCTCATCTTGGCCAGAGCCGGAGCCGCGGGAGACCTTGGCCAAGGCTTTTTGGGACCCCTCCTGGAGAGGCTGGATACTCCCAGGGCCTGAAAGAAGGGAGAGGAAGGGGTGGGTATCATCTCTCTAGCGGCAGAGTCTTAAAGGTGAGAGGACTAGGACTTTCAAATCTACCCAAGGAAGGAGTCCCTGAGGGCCACCGTAGCCTTAAAGGCTGTGGTGGGGTGCTTTCCTCCCCTCCCTGCAGGTGGGCAAAGAGATTTGCAGGACGATAATCAACATATTGTAAGAGGGTGGATTCGGGGCACTGGGGGTGAAAATATTGGAGGTCAGAGGCCAAGGTTTGTCCAAAGAGGTGTGGACTATCTCAAAATCCCTGAGGAAGGACAGTCCAAGTTAAAGGCAAAAAGATGTCCTTTAAATCTATGACCGAGAAGTGGATGGCAGTGTGGGGGATCTGAGACAGCAGAATGTATGGGTTGGGAACCAAAGGATGTATGGGCCTAACGGAGGTGTTGATGAGTCGTAAGTCCTGAACTAAGCCATAGGACCTGTTGGTCTTTTCTACCGCTAGTATGGGAGTATTGTAAGGGGAATGAGCAGGACAGAGGTACCCCTTGCTAAGAAGGTCCTGAATAATAGATTGTAGGCCCAGAAGACCTTTTGTAGACAGGGGGTATTGAGCATGATTTGGGAAGGTGTTAGGATCTTTGAGATGAATGTTAACTGGTGGGCAGGAAATGGTGGAGGGGGTGTGGGTATCCCATACAATCGGGTCAATCAGGTTAGTATGGTATTTCATGTCAGCCTCACAAGTGGAGCAGAATGGCCAATCTTCTGCCAAAAGGACCAGAAAAGTTGAACAGGCCAATTCTGGGGCCTGACTGATGCCAGGAGCCTGGATGTTGATTGTTGTATTGAATTTAGAGAGAATATCTCAGCCGAGCAAAGGAACTGGACATTGGGGCATAACTAGGAACGTCTGAGAGAATGAGAAGTTGTCCATGGAACAGAGTAATAGGGGAGTCTCTTGGATACATGGTCTTTCCTCCTACCCCAACAATAGGAGAGTTGGACTGCACTGTTTGCCTCCAGAATTCTGTCAGGAGTGAGAAGATAGCCTCGGTGTCAAGGAGAAAGTCAATCTTGCATCCCTCCACCTGAATCCACACCCTGGGTTTCTGTCTATTGATTGTTACAGCTGGAGACAAGGACCCAAGGCACCGTCAACCGATTGCCATGCCCAGAAAGTTGGAGGGTTCCTGGCCATAGGCCTCCTACAAGATCTAGGACAGTCAGAGCCCCAATGATCTTGTTGTTGACATTTAGGGCATGGGATACGTGGAGTGCATGGTGCAGGGCATGCCCTGGCCCAATGTCCGTCCTAGCCACACTTGAAGCAGGTGCCAGGGGGAGGGGGTTTCTGTGATGGGCGGCAACCCGAGGAAGCACTCTGCAAGGCCTGGGTGAGCAACTGAAATTTCTCAGTCTGGGGGGTGGCAGGGCCTTGTTTGAGCTTTTTTAGTTTGGCCCAGATGTCGGGGTAGCTCTGTGAGAGGAAATATGTCATAAGGAGATGACGGCCATCTGGGGTATGGGGAGTTTGATCTGGGGCAGCAAGTGGCCCCAGAGGGTGATTGGGACTAACTCGGTGAGTTTCATCTGCATGGGCTCTGGCAAGTTCTGGTATGTTCCTCAGGAAGGAGAGTATTAGCCAATAACTTATAGCCTAAAGGGCCCTTTTGAAACTCTCTTCTGTAGTGAATGAGCCCAACCTTCTCTCATTCATAGAAAATGGGACATGTACCCAGATAATACCCTCAGGTCCAGCAACCTCTCTTAAAGGGGCCATGGTTTGTAGGACTAGGGGCAGGATCTAGTTTGGGAGGAACTAAAGGTGTCGGCCGAGTCAGGGGGAGCACCTGAGGGGCTGGACAGAGCCAATGGGGGAGGTCGGTAGGGAGGGGGTTCATCTGCCAGATAGGGGTGAGAATGAAGAAGAGAAAAAAACTCAACATCTCCTTCCACTTTTTTGAGCACTCGCAAAAGTTAAACAGATCTCTGAGAATTGCGGGATCTAGGGATCCTCCTGGGGGCCATTGACTTTGATTGTCTAATTGACAGTAAGGCCAATCTTGTGTGCAGAATTTAATAAGGGGGAGTCTTCAGGGAGGGAAGAAGAGGCCCCCGTAGGTCAGGAGAGGGACAAGGGTGGTTAAGAGAAAGAGAGAGAGAAAGAGAGAGAGAGAGAGAGAGAGAGAGAGAGAGAGAGAGAGAGAGAGAGAAGGAGAAGTGCCTGCTCTTCCACCCCTCAGTACTTCCCACTCATGACCAGGCTCCAGAGAGTCCATTGTGACCATGAAGGTTGTGGTGGGGTGCGTTCTCTCCTCCAGATTGGGCGTCAGAGGTTTGCCAGACAAAAATGGTCAAAGCCCCTGCGTATAGCCCATCTGAAGTTGGATACCCAATAGGCGACCTCACCTACTGAAGAGCCAGTGTTGTGTGAGTAATAGCAGTGCTTGGAAGAGTCAACAAGGACGGCAAGCCTTGAGAGAGGGGGCCCTCCAGCATTGAGCCATTCCCCCTCCCGGGGGTTTCGGCACCAATGAAAGAAGCATGAAGGCTTACCATTGGAGAAAATGCCTGTTTATTGAGGAACAGCTCTGCATATTTATAGGGCCACGGGTGGTTTGACAGTTGGCATGGGGTGCTTTTTGATTGGTGGGTAAGGATCAGGTGAGCCATCAGGGCTAGTCTGACTGGTGGGTAAGAATCAGGTGAGCATTGGTGGGTAAGGATCATGTGAGCCAGCAGGGCTTATTCCGATTGGTGGGTAAGTATCATGTGAACCAGAAGGGCTCACCATTGGACAGCAGGATCACGTGAGCTAGCAGGGCTCACCATTGAATGGCTCTTGGGGGTTGGGGAAGTTAGTCTTTGGAGCCCGGGTGACTCCTAACAATACTTCATAAGAGGAGAACAGGCCCAGAAATAGTTTCCCTGGGTTTACAGATTTCTCAGCATGGAAAACATTCTTTTTAAAGTAGTCTGCCCATAGAGGTAACATTATTATAAAATGCTAAATTGAGAATATAAATAATAGAGTACATTTAGGTATTTTAGGTATATTATTAAAAAAAAAAACCTCACAAGTAGTGTTTTTGCTATCACTTGTTACTTTGTTTTACTTTAAACAGAATCAAAATAAAGAGGGACATGTTCATCCTTATTTGCCTAATATAAAGTACATTTCAAGTTTCTTTTTAGAGCATGGGAGTTAAAAGTGTAGTTTTCGTTAAAACTTAACTATGTAATATTTTATACTAGCTGAGGAATTACCAAATCTGCATTTTTAAGTGTAAATCTTACTATATGATGGTCAGTATGAAGTTTTTTCCACATGAGTGTTTCAGAGATAATTAACCCATCATGTATACTGACTATAGACTAAAATTAAAAGAATCAAGAAACACACCCTCCAAAATTATCATCATATCTATTTTTTAAAAAAGCTAAAAATATCTTAATTGAATAACAAAAATATTCAGGGAAATCATCATAAAATGTATTAATACAAATGTCAATTTAAAAAATAAGAAAGTGCAAGAGGTAAATGCCTATTTTTTTATTTTAACATTAGAGGTGAATTTAGCTATGTCATTATTATTGAAATAATATTAGGGAAACATAGTTATTGATCCCATGAAATAGTATGAATATTATTAAATACTTTTTAAGTATTAAATTAATGACATTGCTTGAAATACATAGGCTTTAAAAGATTGGACAAGAACAGTTAATGTACAATTATATTATCAACATAATGCTATGTTTTAAGTTGCAAATTTTAGAGATAAATATTTTAGACAAATATGTAAAAGAAGATTAAAAACACTAGCTTACAGTTGGAGTAATGTGACTAAAAGTTTAATATGAGAAAACAATACACTTGTTTAGAAATTGGATAGTTGAGTTATTCTTAAAACAAGAGGACAAAGAAATCTTCATAAAATTATAACTAGGCTATGTTTGAACTACAAAAATATAAGATGATAAACATACTATTTATATGAAATGACCATAAGGAAGCTTAAATGAGAAGCACTGGTTGGGATGGTAAACAAGCAAATGAACAAAAAATCCAGGGATAATGTGGAAGACAGACAGAAAAGAGAATGTCAAGATGAGAAAAAAAAAAAAAAAAAAAAAACTAAGTTTAGATCCATGAACAGGGCATGTACTAAATGACACTGTTGTAGCACTTGATAAAAAGGTAATGTTCAAAGGACATTCAACAACTAAAAAAATATATATAAATAATGGATTTCATTTAAATGGTCTAATGATCTGAATAGACCTTTCTCAAAAGAAGGTATACAAATTATAAACAAGCACGTCAAAAAATTCTCATCATCACTAGCTATTAGGAAAATACAAATTGAAACGAATGAGATACCATTTCACCAGAGTCAGAATGGCTGCCATAAAGACAGTTGAAGATAACAAGTGATATTGAGGATGTGGATGAAAGAGAGCTTTTATAAATCATTAGTGGAATATGCCAACTGGTGCAGCCATTACAGAAATCAATATTAAAGTTCTTCTAATAACAAACAAAAATTACATCAACTGTATCATCCGCCTATTTCTCTTTGGGGTATAGATCTAACAGAAATAAAATTAATGAATCAAAGAAATACCCACAGTCCTCTGCTTATTGCAGCACTATTTAATTAACAGATATGCCCATAAGCAAAGGAAAGGATAACAAAAAATGCTGTGTACATACACAATGAAATGCTATTTAGTCAGAAAATAAATGAAATGCTGTATTTTGCCACCAAATGGAACTGAAAGATGTTATGTTAAGTGAGATAAGGCAGACACAGGAAGATAGATATAGCATGTCCCCACTCATGTGGAAATTTCCCAAAAAGTTTCTCTCAAGAAAGAATAAATTAGAACAGGGATTGATTGAAAACAGGAAAGGGTAGAGTAGAGAAGGAATGATGGGATTTTGAATAATTGGTACCAAAATATAGTTAGATGTGAGGAATAAGTTCTAGAGTTCTATGACATGGTAGGGTAACAACAGTTTAAGATAAATCAGCATGTGTTTTATGAAGAAATAGATGAGTTCAAAGTCTCCAAAGAGAAAGAACTTATAAGGAGATGAAATGGTAATTGCTATTACACATTATATATACATGTATTGAATTATCACACTGTATCTTATAAATGTGTACTCAGTATAAGTCAATTAAAGGAAAAAGATAAAAATAACAAGAAGGACATTCAAAACAGAATGTGATGCAAGATTTTTGGAGATGGTTTGTATAAAAAATTCTGAGTAGACTTAACAAGGAACCAAGAAAAGTGGAACTGTCAGAAAAAAATGTGGGGATGATTGAAATCATTTCTGTATTTACCTTTTTTAGAAAGTGAGACTGACCACTTTAAAAATACTTAAGGTTGTTATGTAAACACAGATAAATATTTTAAAAGTTGATTTTGTGGATATTTTATGTTCTTTTGTGTTTGGCTCAATAAAACACTAATAAAAACACAGTAAAAAAAAGTCCAAATTCATTTCAGTCTCATAGACCTTGAGCATAACCAACCTCCTCTCTAATTGCTTACATAGTGGCTAACTTTTGCTTCATGTTTTGTAGTGTATGTTACCACATCTTGTTCATTTTTAAACCAAAATGAAAGCAACTGAAGATATCTTCTGTACACTGTAATGATCCTGGTTCATTTGCATTGTGTACTTTTTTTATTATCACCCATTTTGATTTCAAGAAAGTTGTGTATATTTCCAATAGAAATTATGCAAATTTATTGTTACACCTACATTGAAAGGGCTGCTAGAGAAAATGTGGAAGAAATAACTTACAAATGACAAGATCTTCTGAAGTGCCAAGTGGTTCTTCACTTAGATTGTGAATATACTATTCAATTTTATGCTATTTTCTTTCTCAAACAGAATAGGTTTTGTGAAAGGTAAAATGCTTTTCTCTCAACTCACCAACAATGTTCAGAAGCAAATTCATACAATTATGGTATAATAAGATGTTTCTTTCTCTCTTCACATCATACTTAGGTGGTGAGAATGAGGGTTTGCTGACATTTTCTACTCACTAACACACGGAAATCAACTGCAGCAAAAAAATATAATTTTCACCAAGTCACTCACCAGGATTATATTGGATACTTTTTATTACTTTTATGTGTTTTATAAGCTTGAGGAAAGATAGGCTTTACAAAAATATTCAAATTCAAGATGTATCCTTTTGGATATGAAGAAGTTGTGACCTTTATTCATAGAGATATAGCAATTAACTAATTAATATGGTGATTAATATTTACAACTACGCTATATCACACATCCAATTAAGTTGTTTTCTTCAAATTTTTCGTACTGATAATAAAGAAAGTTCATTAATACCTTACGAAGTTAGTGTGGTGGGAAAGGTCAGGAAAAGTATGCCATTCAAGACAATCCAAGACAATCAGAAAACAATTGCATGACACTCGTAAACTTGAATATTCTTTCTGATATGTGGATGCTAACCCACAATAAGAGAGAGTGGGGAGGGGAAGAATAGAAGTTCACTGGATTAGACAAAGGGGAAGGAAGAGAAGGGAGGGAAATGGGAATAGGAAAGGCAGTAGAATGAGTCAGACATAACTTTCCTATGATCATATGTAAACATATGACCAGTGTAACTCCACATCATGTACAACTACAAGAATGGATCCAAATTAGAATGTTATACTCCATGTATGTAAAATATGTCAGAATATACTCTACTTCCATGTATGTTATGTATGTATATATATATATGTATATATATATGTATGTATATATGTATATATATATATATATAAATTAAACAAATAAAAACCTAAAACAATTACAAGCTTTCTTTTCCTCCCTGTTTCTCTTACTCAGAATACACTCCTGTTTCAAGAGCAGAATTTTAGAATCACATAAAATAACTTGTATTTCTGAAAATTTTCTCTTTCCACACACCTAATCTGTTTCTTTATTTCTGTATTATTTCATATTGCTTTGTATATCAGTGTGATATTGATTTAATGAATATTTTATTAACTGGGAGGATTTACAGCAATGATTATTTGGTAACAAATTATTAGAAAGAAAATATGGGTCTTTTTCAGGCAAATTGTCTTAAGATAATTGAATACACTTTTTTTTTAGGTTTTTTAGTTGTCAATGGATCTTTTCTTTTATTATTTTTATGTGGTGCTCAGGATTGAAAGCAGGGCTTTGTGCTGAGGACTTCACACATGCCAGATAAGTGCTGTAACACTGAGCCACAATTCCAGCCCTTGAATATACTTTTGACAATACTGGATAAGCTTAACTGAAGATGCAAAATAGAAGATAACTATGATTTAAAGTAAAAGAAAAAATGTGAAAATAAGTCTTAACTTTATTTCGTTAAGACATTATTTTTTCTATTTCTTAAAATATTTCCCAACTTTCATTTTTTTTATATCTCCAGTATTCATTTATAATATCTAGATCTCTTTCATTTTTGCCAGTGAATACTTTGAATACTTCACAGAGAAAAATGTATGAAGTCAGAAGAAAACTACCTCACTTCTCCGTCACTTTGAGAAACTTTTATATCCTCTTTCTGTAACTTCCATATTTCTTCCCGTAAAAGAACAGTTGTCTATATTTCTATCTACAATCAATACAGGCTTAAATTTCTGCTTAAATACCATCTTTTACATCATTTAAAAAATCTTCAAGACTCCAAGTACTCTCCTTTTGTTGCATCAACATTTTGTTGAGTTTTATTTTTACTATTCTTATAGATACAATAAAATTTCACTCTATTCTTTCTGCATCGTTTTATACTCCTTTTCACAGCAACTGAAACAATTTCTATACTTAGAATTTCTTATTTTTTCCTTCACCCATTGTTATAGTTTTTTACAGATAATTCTGAAATAAGTTTTATCAACATGACTAATGCAAGTAATCAAATTTCAGTCTGTATTTGTGTTCATCAGTAGTAAATCCCAGCTGAAAATGAGACAAGTGAAATCTGGCTATATTGGTAATGATAAATCAATCTCTCTCTCTCTCTCTCTCTCTCTCTCTCTCTCTCTCTCTCTCTCTCTCTCACTCTCACTCTGTGTAGTCAACCAACCATGGAACAAAAATACTAAGGAACAAATTGTCTGTATTATGTATGTACAGACTTTTTTCTTCATTATTATTCCCTAAACAATACAGCATATTTACATAGTATTTAATTGTATGAGGTACTGTAAGTAATCTAGAGGACTTGAAGTGTTGGGATGATGTGCACAGGTTATGTACAAATGCTCCTTGATTTCACATAAGGGACTTAAGCATCCACTGACACCCAATGTCCATAAATACTGAGGGACACTTGTATGTTTTCATCAAGACATAAACTAAAAATTTGGAATTTTTTTCACTAAAAATGTCTATTCTACCACATTCACAGGGCTAAGAAGAAGAACAATAACAATAAAAGCAGATTTTCTAGATGTATCAATTGTAGCATTACTGTCAATTCAACATGTGGACTCACTAAGTGTGTGTGAAGAAGTTAGTGCTCTATCACTCAGGGTTACCCCTCATTCATATATTACCTGATGGCCATTGTCATCAGTACTGATAGTAACCATAACAAATTGTAGATTCCCCTCACAGTTCACTTTATTATTGATTCCAAATTCATGTTAGTAAGCGCTCTTAATTAAGTAATGATGTTGCCTCTAGTGAATAAAAAAAAGGAAAATAACATCAGATGTCAGGGATGGGATTGTGACTCAGCTGTAGAGTGCTCGCTTAGCATGGGTGGGACCCGGGTTCGATCCTCAGCACCACATAAAAATAAAGGTATTGTATTGTGTCCATCTACATCTAAAAAATAAATATTTTTTTAAAGAATATCAGATGTCTAAAACTTGCCAAGATATTCAAGTGGTTGCCAAATCATTCTTACAAGACACAGAGCTAGGAACTTGCATGAAATTACCTTCCTGTCTCACAATTATTTGGGAGCTGAGGCAGGAGGATTGCAAGTTTGAAGATACCCTTGGTACTTAGCAAGATCCTGTCACAAATATAAGAAAGAAAAGGGCTAGGATGAGAGAACATCCCTGGGATCCCCAACACTGGCAATAAAAGAAAAAAAGAAATGATGCTTGGGATCATACTCCAAGTCTCTCCACAAACTTTGAGTAATGCAGAAACCATTAGTTCTTTACTGTGGAAGCTGCTACTAACACAGCTTCTGCTTTTGCTTGAGGAGCTTAGACTCAATACAGAAGCCATTGCTGCAGGAAAGAATAATCAGTTGTAGTAGTTTGGAATTTTTTTTAATATTTATTTTTTAGTTGTAGTTGGACACAATACCTTTATTTCACTTATTTATTTATTTTTAATGCATGCAAGGCGAGCGCTCTACCGCTGAGCCACAACCTCAGTCCCAGGAATGGTTTTGTTTTCTACAAATCTCTTAAATCAAGGTCCAGAGCTTGTGTCCCTAATTTCAAGAGCATTAGTTCAGTTCCCATGTTATTGATGCAAGTGAATGAAGGAAATTTATTATTTGTTACTTTTTAAAAAAAATATTTAAAGTTGGCAATATAAATTGTATTACCTAGTTGCAAAAGGAGGGAAGATATTTTTGGTGATGGATAGCCAAAATAATCTACATCTTATTGGCAATATGCCATTGCTCTCATAAAACAAAACAAACAAAACAAACAAAAACAGGCAGCTCACCTGAAGATCACAATTATCATGCACTCTAAGACTAAAAATCTTAGAGTTATCTTGGACCTCTCCTCACCCTGCACATCTTCTCAGGTGTATTTGAAAACCTTCTTGCTTATTCCACCACAAGCCTTCTTCAAGCCCAGTCTTTGGACTTCAGATACAGTGTCCTTAGGTCTCCAGGCCTCCACTGCTGCTTCCTGGCAATCCATCTACTTCACAGTAGATGAATGGTTTTTAATATGTTCAGATAATGCCAAGTTGTTGTCATGTTTAAAACCCTCCCATGAAAGCAGAAAAACTTTGTAATTTTTTACCATATATACAAATTCCACCTCATTTGTCTCCTCTCTGGTTCTCTGCCCTTATTTAATTCCAATTCTGTACCCCCTTTCCCTTTCTATTTCTAAGACCCTCCTTCTTTTACTGAAAAAAAAATTAATTTCTTATTGGCTTCTTTCTTTTGGTGAGGTCAATTAGAGGCAAACACTTCTCATTTACCATTCATTAAGAATAATCACAGAAATGCCCACCCAATTTTGTTTTCTTCAAAGAATTATTAAAGAGGTAAAGGTCCTTCCTTTCTCATCCTCATCAATGTAGCCATCATACCTATAATAGTGCCTAAAATACAGTAGAACTTAATAAACCTTTTTTATTCACTTCGTAAGTCTAAACTCCAAGTCTTAATGATAATGTTGTCCATTATCCTCAAATATAAGTTGATACAGTAGATATTGGTACAGTTATAGAAATTCATTTTTAATATCTCATTATGGAGTTGTATCCCCTTACCTGTTCTGCATCATTTTGTATTTTTGAGAAAGTAGATACTATATAGTGCATACTGAAAATAATATGAATATTCTTTAAAAAATTTTTCTACACATCAAAATTAATACATAGAAATTTTCATGTTTAATTAATAATCTGAATAATTATATTATTCTTGTGTATACATACATATATATTATGCTTGTATCTAAAATGTATCCTTATATTATATTATTCTTATATTATCCCAGTACATAAAATGAAAAGAATGAGAAGTGAATAACAAAGATGATATTTGAGGTCTTATCCTATACTCATTCTATGAGCATCTTAAATGATTCTAAACGACTTGTAAAGATCTCATTTTGTCACATTTTGCATTACTTTCAATTCTTTGAAAGTAGATAAAAAATATTCACTTACCAAACTTGTAGATGACAGCTAATTAGAATTAATTTAAATATAATAAATAATACAATATAGTCAAAGACACATCAAAGCAGAAGAAAATTATCATGACTTCAACAAGATTAAACTTAACAGGGTAAATAAAAGAAAAAGTTTTCAGATTCAGGATATCATCAACTCAATTTGAATTTTTACTCTTGAGAAAAAATATGCTTTATAGGGAAATTGAGTCTTTGTTTTAATAAAAACTTTTGTGTAATCTGTTGACATAGAATTATCCCTAAAATCAATGGCCTGACCCCATCTGGGATACACTTACAGGAAGAAAACAATGCATTTTATAATAAGTTTTCACTGCATAACATACGTATAAAAGGAAAATACATTGATTTTAAATTGAATGGCATATGTATATTGCCAATAGTCTCTGTAATTTGAATAGTCAGAAGAAGCTCTATAGAATGCAAAGTTAGTATGAAAATGTTACCCTCTGCCTGATTAATATATACAATGAATATGTGAAAATAAAAATAAGTTAATTTTTATAAAGAGTGCAAGCTAAGCAGGAGGAGGATGTAAATTTAATTTAAAAAAATCAATAATAAAACTGGCCCCCCAAAGAACTATCTGCCCTTATCAGTTAAAGTAGTGAAAGGACGACCTTTCTACATGTAGAAATGGGACAAACTAGAATTCATTAGTCACTCAAACAAAATGCTGTAATTCTTCCATTCACTGATTTGCAAAAACAAAACAAAGCCAAAAAAAAAGGTGGGTAAACAACAACATAACATTGGAAAATCCTGTTTGTGGCTTAGGAGATATTTCAATATAGCAAGATATTCCCTACAGCTTTTAGATGAACAGAAATGAGTGTTGGCTGATCAGGTTATTTTCTGAACAGAACCCTTTACTAACTAGGTTAGAACTGAAGAATCTCATTGTTTAATTTTGTGTAGGAGTCAGACACAGGCTGCTCAATGGATATGTGCCTCTGCCCAAGAAGAGAGCACATAAAAATGTGACAGCTTATGTAGTTTATCACAGTGTGTGGGTGAGGGTTATGGGACTGGCAGGAAAACTGAAATGAAATAAAATGATCATTTCCTCCAATTAATTCTGTGAGGTAATGCTCACTTGAAATTGAGACACTATTAATTTAGAAATAAGGCCAGTAAAATGCAAGTTTAAATAGTGTATTTTGTTATCTTAAAGAAAGGCAGCAACAATTCAAAATGTAAGAATTTTCTAAGTTAGGATGTTTGCAAAGAGTTAACATACTCCTCTCACTCTGTATTCCAAATGACTTCTGAAAGTAATATCCATATTGCACCTTGAAGGAAGGCCTAAGCAGTAAACTTTAACGGCTGCCTGAGTTGGCAATCATTTCATACAGACAAGACACTGCACTGGAAATTGCCCTATAAATAAGATCCCTTACAGAAAAATTAAAATGGAATTCACATTATTGATGTTCACTAGCAGCCATAAGAAACACAAGGAAACCAGCAAGTGGCACTTGTTTCAAATCGTTCTCAGAGGCACCTGAAGGACACCCTCAAAGTCAGCTTTGATCAATGGTGAAAAGTAGTTTGTCCAGCATTTGGAGTGGCCTTTAATGTATTTAGAAGCCTTGAGGAATTTGGCTACTGAATAGGAATGATCTAGACATTAGGTGCTCCACAACACATTTTTAACTGCATGGGCCATTAATTCACCAATATAGAGATTTCCTGCAGAATGAAGTGCTTACCATCCTTGCTGGTCCTCTACCTCCTCTCCTCCACTCCCTTGTGTTGATTTTTGCATTTACTTCATCTTTAGGACTTATATGCTCTGAATGTTTTCTGTTATTGGACTGGAGGAAAGCAGATTTACAATCTTGCTCTATTAACCAATTGCATAACCATCTTTTCCAGATCTGCAGGTTGATGTGAGAACTAAGACCTGAAATTACAGTCCTTGTGTTGTGTTGGTTTTCTATATGACATAAATGGCTGCTGTGATATTTAGTGATTGCTTATATTAAGTTGTTCATGTGGAGAAGTAAATATGCACATGAACATATAAACAATTATACTATAAATCCAGGAAAGACACAGAACTCAGAGAACCAGAAGGTGAGAGAATGAGGACAAGAAAATGACAGGGAAAAGAGGAGGAAAAAAAAATACTGAAAGGAAGTAAATGGGAAAAATAAGAAAAGCAGAAATGCACAAAATTATACAAAAATTGTCTTTTGTACCAGATATCACATTTAGATTGGGGACAAGTGAAATAAATTATTAATGGCAGCATAAAGATAAATATGCTAATAGGAACTCATTTTGATCACATCAGCAGAAGTGAAGCATTTACATTTTCTACAAAAACATAAGAAAATAATCAGTGCGAAATGAAAAATAATGTGAAATAGAACAAAGACTACCGACACCAGAGTTCAGCCCAGTGATGCCTCTTACCAGCTGTTGCCCCCTGAGGAAGGCTTAGTGCCAGCTTCACCTCTGAGAAACCTCACACCAGGGAAAATAAGAATGATAAATACTGTACATAGTGTCTTAACATGATAAAAGTTCGACACTAATTGTTATAATTATTAGTAATACAATATAAATTCTAATATATTCTAAGATTTAACTCATTAAAAATAGTTGAAGACATGAGTTGAGATTATAATAGATTGAATTTATGACAGAAATGAAATACAGACAACATGAAATACAGAGTTATTAGCTGTATGAATTTTTACCAGATACACAATCTTTCTGATATTCAGATAGTTCATCTGTAAAATCGTGATGGTAATACCATCAGTGCATAAGGAAATAAATAAATAGATGGTAGTAAACCAAAGTTTTCCTGTTTTCTGGATAATTTATAGATTGCTATCCTTAAGAAAAAACACAAATATGCCCCAAGTTATTAAAATCAGATTTTATATCAAGAACCATAAAGTTCACCAACTAGAAATTATAAAGTGTGTGCAGTATGAGGCAAGGATCAGATCAGACAAGCAGCAAAGACTGCATCCTAGACTGGATCTAGGTGTACTTTGTACTCTATTTGAACTGATGGCCCTGATAAAACAGTTTCTGTCTCATCCATTCTCATATTAGTTTGCCTGCTGAGTAGTGTGTGAGAATACCTATGCTGATGACTGACTGCAATAAGATTATTTACATGTAAATGTATGTTCAACAAATTGAAAAAAATGTTATGCAAATACTGACAAATATCGAGAGGAATGTATTCAAAGGAGGAGCACAAGTGTCTAAATGTCTTTGGTAGATAAATTTTTTAAATGCCAGAAAGTTTATAAGAAATTTTAGTAGAATAACTGAACAATCAGTGACTGTTATTGATAGAATATCAAGAAGCAAAGGGTGAAAGAGCTAATACCTACTACTTAAGGCAAGGAGAACCTGAAAGATGCCTTCTTCCTGTTCTCAATTATAAGTGAATTTGAGCTCCTAGCAATGTCAATGCTCTGTTTCTGAAAGAATTACGTTCCATTACATCATTGATTTCTCATTTAGAAGCAGTCTATAATTTCTGTTCTTTAATTCCTAGATTTACCTTATTAATCATATTCAGTTGTAGTGTAATGTAGTGTGGAGAGTAAGAAACATTTCCTGTTTTGGTCACTGCCTTTTAATAAGAAGTTTTCTGCTCAAAGGACTTATAGTGTGCTAAATTGTATTGGCCTATGGTACTTCAAGTTGAAAATCAAATATAATGCAAAAGTAATACCTTTTTTTCTATGACAAAAACCTCACCGTCTGTTTCACAACAATGAAACACTGAACTATATCTGAGGTCAACATTTAGACTCACGTGGAATTTACGTGCCCTAATTTGTCCAATGATGAGGATGCATAGACAACTTTCAGTTTAGAAAATAGATACCTCTCTGGGGATTGATGGATTGTAGGGAAAAAGTTTAAATTAAAGCTTACCTAATACACAAAAACATACTTAAATGTTTATATTTCTTTTCAGAGAGGATTAAACAAGTAATACTATAATATCATTCAGGTAAAAATTCAACGTCTTGCTCAATCTTGCTTGAATTTAGGGATTTCAAATTGCAAAAGGATCCATGCTGGAGACAATTCTGAGATTATTTGTAAAACTAGACTTAACTCTCGGTGATAACATCAGTCCTGTGTCTTTATCATACCAGTCTGGAACTTGTGCTCCAAATAAAGAAAAAACAAAAATGGACACTCTGAGGGACAAATGACAACACTTTGAGCAAAAGCTTGAAATTAGCAGAAAATAAAGTTTTAGGACCTGTCAGAAATGTCATATGTCTAAATGCAGCAGTGTCCAATGCAATTTTCATATAATACTTAGACAAAGTATTATTAAACAGTTTTACTTGAGTAAACATATAATCAAATGTATTTGGAAAACATGAAGTTCAAATAATTCCAACAGACTTCTTTCAACAAAGGACTTCCCAGAGCCTACATATCGATATCTCATTACTAAATTTCAGGAGGAATGTAAAGAAATCAGAATTTTCCAAAATTACTATAAGAAGATGCTTAAAAAGGCACCCTCGTATTCTATTGTTACATATTTTAGAGAAGCAATTGATTAGAGACATGTAAATTAGTTGGGGAAATGTGATCCCCAAGGCTAGAGATGAGTGTAATAGTGAGTTTATGAAAGCTTTAACTTACTACACCAAAGAATTCGGGTCGTATAATTTTGGAAATTTTAGTATGTAAGAATAAGCTTAGCTTCCTTTCTAAAAGGGAAATCCTAACAGAAGATGAAGCAAGTGGATATTTTTATGATGTAATTAGAAGTTTAGATTAGATCATTAATTTCTTGGAGTGCATATATATATTTCTTCCAAGTATATATGCATGCGTGTATACATACATATAAATCCATGTATGTGTGTATATATAATTATTGTCTATTTATCATGATGCCTGAGATATTTTATGTTAATTTTTATATTGTATTAGCATTATATATTATATATTCTATATTATATATTATATATTACATATTATGTGGAGATATGCTGTCAACACTCGGAATGGAAAAACCCATAGCAAAATCCCCTGATCTATTTTATACTCTGTCATTCTTCACATTCACTGCAGGTAAGCATTACCAACTGTCCATTAGTATGTAGCAACAATTACAGTGAGTCTTAATGTTAATTCCTCTACATTTTTTTGCTTACAGAAATCTATCTCAGATTAAGTAAAGAGGAGACGACATAGTGTTATGAATATCAGAAGGTTGGTTCAATTGGTGGCTATATTGGGAGAGAAGAGTTATTTTAAACCATTCTGGAAATCATGAATATTACTGTGGAGAAAAGCCAGACAGGACAGAAGAATATTGTGAGACACTTGAGTTTTCTGGAAAATGATAAAAAGAGCAGTGTATATAAATATGCAGCAGCCAAGATAAAATCCGAAGAATCCACTCAGCCATGTGAGGAGGAAGCGAGAAAACACCACCCATTAACCTGAATAGTCTCTCATCAGACACCAGACTTGCTGGTTCCCTGATGAAGGCCTTCCCAGCCTCTACCATTCTGAGATATAAATGTCAGTTATTTATAAGCTGACGAGTATGAAGTATATGTTTATAAAATCTCAAATTGTCTAAAACTTTGAGCTAAAGATATACTTGAAAAATTTAATGGGAAAACTGCACTAAGGCAAATTAAATAGAATTTTATACTATTTAATATCTTCCTTATTCTCAGAATTTATCCATCCACAAAATATACACACTTGAAATAAGGTATCTAATTCCTGCTCATAACTAGCTTGATACATTTATAAAATAATGTTGCTGCTAAGAAATGAGAGCAAACTATGGATCAAATATCATCTAGGTTTAACTCAGAAGAATATTTCCTGTTTTACAATGATTTTTCTTTTTAGGATTCAAATTGTGTATATTACAGGAGTGATGCTTATTTTCCAAGTCATCACTTTTTGATGAAATTGTTATTCAACTTTCCTCTGTATGGTGTTTTTATCCTGCATTTCACCACTCTATGGTCATTTAATAAAATCCGATTTTCTTCAGAGATAGGCATAATGGTTGAATTTGTCATGGAGTTTTGCACTACTTTAAAATTTATAATGTAGTAGTATTGTATGTTTTCACAGTTTCTTTCATATGGTATGTAAA
Source organism: Ictidomys tridecemlineatus (assembly GCF_052094955.1). Taxonomy (NCBI): domain Eukaryota; kingdom Metazoa; phylum Chordata; class Mammalia; order Rodentia; family Sciuridae; genus Ictidomys; species Ictidomys tridecemlineatus. The sequence goes on along the minus strand of NC_135477.1, from coordinate 238,304,820 downwards.
CTTGTAGGTACCATTTGTGCAGGGCATCCTATAAGAATAAATGTATTTTCAGAGATTGTTCTTGGGTCTGATAAGATCTCATTTAGATAAGTGCCCTTGAATGTAATTAAGATAAGGTAAATGACATTTGTAGAATAAATCTCAGGAAAAAAAAATATTCTGATGCTTTCTCAATTTTTTCACTGATTCCAATGTAATCATTAAACAAGTCTTTGAAGGATCTAGGTATCAAATTTGTGGTGAAAATGCTATGTTTTCCAGGGGGTGGAATATTTTTATATAATAATCAATGCTGTTTGTAACCTGTAAAATTAAAACAAAAAACATTAATTATTTTAATTAGTTGTAATAAACAATTATTTTCAAGACTGTTATTTTCATTTTATGTTTTATCTTTCTCAAATTTCTGAGGCTTGGATTATGACTATCATACAACTATTGTCACAATATCTCTACATATAAAACAATGGAAAATCTTATTGTTGTGCAACTATAAGTATTGCTTTAAGTCATCTTTATCTTTGGTTTTGATTCTCTTAGGTGGTCAGCTGAATGAATCTGGCTTCTGTAATTCAGCTTTCCTGGAGTGACTGTGCTTACTTGTCCATAAATTGTGTCTATTGAATCACTGACCTGGATTAGAGATGGTAAAAATAGAGGTGCAATAGGAGAAACAGGAAGAAAAAAACGCAACATCTTTTATACCTTGGCTGAAAAGTATCATGTTAACACATTCACTTTATTCAGTTATACTAAGCAACTTACGTGGCAAAATCAAAATATATGGAATGACAAAATATATACTCCTCTTTACACATTTTAGTGGAAGGAGGTGCAAAGACATATATCACTGGGCATAAACCAGAGAGAAATTAGAGCCAGTAGTGTGATCAACCACAGATCAGTGTCTAGTACATTGTCTTGTGAATATATTAATATGTTATTTTATATAAAGAAAGATATATTTCACATGGAATTAACTATCTCTCCTAAAATAGTGAAGATTTTCTAATTTATTAAAATTTTGACAGTAAATTGATAAATTTTTAGTTTTCAGAAATGTAGAATAAGTGTTTTAGTATATGTTTTAGAGTAAGATAATTTAAACTAGGTAGAGTGCATGTTAATTTAAGTCTTATATTTCATAGTACTTTGCAGAAATGCCTAATATTCTTAAGGAAATATTGGAGAGTAATAATAAAGGAATAAAATGGAGGGTGAGAATTACATTATAAGTGATAAAATTACAATATTTCTGCTCTTAATTAAAATTAAAATTATTTAAATTAATAACAAAATATTATTATCCCTGTAGGGTTTTAATAAAACTTAAAATTGTATTCACATGATTAATATTAAGACTTCAGTGAATCAGGTAAAACAAATGCTATCTGCACCTTCTATAACAACACTTTTTAGGATCTTAGTAATATAATTCATTCTCATTCTATTTGCACATGATTTTCACTATTAATATTATTAATTAATCCATAACTTTGACCGTTACTTGAAATTAAATCTAAAGTGAATTTATATCAAAATGTTTCTCTTGGGGCTATAGAGATAATAAATAGCTTTGGGGGAAATGCCACTTCTCATTTAGTTGATAAATTTTCTATACATCAGACACTTCTGTACTTCAGCAATTTCCAATTAGCCACAACTGGAAATAATATGAGTTATGAAATCTCAAATTATAGTATCTTCTGGAATTATGGAATTATTTTTTATTCTTTCCTACGGTAGCCTGTCACTTCATGCACATGAAATGGGACAAGCTATCTCAGCAAAGGCTTAGGACATTAGTAAGAAACACTAGCATCCACTGCCTGCCTGCCTGTCTTCCTCTCTTTTATTCCTTTGAAATCAAGTGTGAAATCACTAGCTTAAGACATACAGGGGTGAGTTTATGATATATCTTCAGCCTCAAAATGACTTAAGGCAACACTATTTGAAACATCTTTGATTTGCTTTAGCAAAAGACAAGAAAGGTAAAAGGATTGTTCCATAACTAGTTGGTCATCCAAAAATAAGTTTACTTCAGAATCAGGTTCTTTTTTTAGGTTGTTCAGCATTCATACAAACTCTAAATAATACTCACAAGAAAACAAAACTCTGAGGACCACTACATGGTATAGAAAGGCTTAATGATCTCTCAGCAGACTCTTAAAATACAGATGTGTAGTCCTGATTTAGACTCAAACTATATGAAGAACAGCAAATAATATCAGAGGGAGATTTAGAACATGTATTTTCCAAAGAGTTAGTGATCCAATTACCATTAGAGATATGGGAAAGACACTTTCACTTATCTCTAGACAGCATAATTTGAAATGCTCATTTCAGTTCACATCATCACATTTATATTACAGTCCTTGGTTATAGACTCTCATGTGAGGACTTCCAGTGTACTATAAAAAGGTTGAAAGCATAAAACCACAGTGCAGCATGTTTGATAAAACTGAAAAACAAAAAAAGTGAAATATAAAATATAATTCTGATTATTTCATCTTTGAATATTTCCCAATTCTTTGTTAATACTTTATGTAAAACATTGTTCTAAGTTCTGTGTGGAGTCTAATATCAATGACCTTGTCCTCTATTTTATTAATTGCCTCTAGTAGGTAGGTAGATCTGGAAAGGATGTTGGTATAAAAGGTCACAGGTATAAACAAACTTTAAGAATCAAGCTAGGAATCTACTTCTTTTCTTCAATTAATCAAAATGGACCTTCAGTTAAACTGGAAAGAAGGCTAAAATCACTTCCAACATTCCAACCTCTCTATATACAACATTTATATAAATATTTCCTTAAATCTGATGAAATTTTAGTATCACAGAACAAATTATCTATTCAAGAATGAATTATTCTTAAGATACAAGACTCCAAAGCCCCACTGTAGTGGTAGGTTCACTGTTTACCATTGGGAGTGTGTAAATGCACTATTTTCAGATATGTAGTATAATCTTGTTTCTGGCATAGGCCTTGTTACCTGATGGATTGTACTAAGTGCAACTGACCTGTGAAGAAGGGTAGAAGCTGTTTAGTAATCTAAGGAGAAACTTAAGATATATTTGCGACAGATCATATATAGCACTGTGGAATTTCATTTTCTTCAAGTAAAACAAGTTTTACTAAACTAAAACCCAAATAAATAAAACAAATTAGCATGTGTCCTTGTTTTTCCAAAATCACTTCTTTTTTCAATTGCGTGTACAAAGTAATATCCAGGCTTGGATCCGGAAAGGATAGGTTAGGTGAGAATATATTTTATGAATAATTGTTAACCTGATTTCTTCTCTATCACTATTCTCTCCAACACCAAATTATTTTAAAAATCTTCATTCAAACATACTTTAATTCAGGGACCTTATTTTACTTCTGAGATTGTGAATTAGATGTGCTATATATTAACCTAAAATTCTATTGCAAGACAATCTTCTGCTTACATGTCTATCTCTCCTAGACTTTAGAATACAAGTCTTGCCTTTTACTGAATTTCCAGTACCTATCAGCATAGTTCCTATGTATTAATTTCTTAGAGCAGCATAAAACTTAACAATAAATGGGTAGTCAAAAGAACAAAATCATATTCTCACAGTTCTCAGTACTAGAATTCCAATATCAAAGTGTCAGCAGGATGATGGGCCTTCAGAAGGTCAAAGGAAAGAATCTGTTCCATGCATTTCTTCTCTCTTTCTGACATCCCTTGGCTTGTAGATGCATCACTACAATTTATGCCTTCTTATTCACCCAAAGTTATCCTCTCTTTCGGTGTTTCCCTTTCTCCTTCTCATAATAATATCAAACTGTTGGATTTAGGGCCTGCCCTAATACAAAATGACTTTGTCTTAATATGAAAGGCAAATGATAGAAGCCAAACAGTATTTTTTCATCTTAATTAAATCCACTGGTCCTGCATTTTTATAATTACAATGGAATGACTAGCAAATACTTACTTTTATTATATTTTATGATTTGAAGGTAACTTCTTGTAACAGATTGAGTTACATATGATGAAATTTTCACTACAAATATATTTTGTACTAATCAACTTCATCTCTTTCCTGAAATGATTTATTATCTGAAATGCAATTGAACCAAGAATAGGTATTAATTGTGAAACAGCTTATGACATTTATCTACAATATATGATTGTTTTTTTTATAAAAATAGTATATACCAATCAAATACAATATTATTGCTTTGAGAGATCACATTGCTCTATTTTACAAAATTTTAACATAGAAACAGAATTTAATGTTTGTTAGTATCAAAATATTTTCAAGTTTGTTTTTGTTTGGGAGGAATACCAAGTAATGAGAATGATGTATGAAACACTGTTAAGACCTCTGAAAAATACTCATAATTTTTTACTCCCACTGCTAAAACCAATTCAACTGATGTTTTGGCTGGACACCACATCCTACTTCAATCCTTGTATGAGTTCTACTTTTTCTTGTCCACATCTGGTATGTAACACTGCACATTTTTCTTCCACTGGATATACAATTCTCTGAAATTGCACAGCCTAAATACACAGAGAATTGTGTATAAACTACCCTGCTCCAGCAAAGAGCAGAGCATTTCCTTTCCAGAGTCATAGTGAATGCTATAGAATCTTGCAAATAGTTTTTAATCATGCTTTGTCTCTGAATTGAATATAATTAAGTTATATTCAATGTAGCAGTTAAGCCTCAAAATTTCATGGTCTTAAACCCATGCCACATAGGGACGATTGCCTAGAAATTAGAAATTAGAATCCTCGATTTTGTAGAATTGAATGCAGTTCTGAAAAATGTCGATACCCATGCCATTTACACAAGTTGACAGCATTGTTTTTTCAAGCTGACAATTCCCAAGTGCAATGCCTGTGACAATAGAAAAGGTTACTTTTTAAGGATAACAACCAAGTCTCAGTGACTCTCTTGGGGAAAGTTAAGTAAATAAAACACTATTTTCCATGTAACACAATAATATATCAGAGAGTATACAGAGAAGAAAAGAGGCCTATTATTTTTTCCTAAAATAAACTAAGTAGGTTACTATTCAGAAAAGAACAAAAGATATCACTTAGAAATAGACTTTGATTATTGTATTAGTACTGTAAAAAGAATTAAAGAGCCATGACCACAATTAGAACAATTCATTTTGGAAGCATACATATCACATATGACTGGCACTTCTCAAGCAAAAGAACAATGAAGGAAGATTCTCCAAAGAATACTAACCCTTATGTGAGGAAACAGCATTGCTGTGGGAATAACTGAGCTTTGCAATAAAAAATACACATTCTGTAGTGAGCCATGGGCATATTCAAAGAGGTTGAGTCAAGGGGAAGTTTCTAGACAAAATCATAGGATATTACATCAGGTATTTTGAAAAAAAATCATTTGTCACAATTATTAATAGCTAAGATGTCATCTATCCAAGGAAGAATAGGCAGTTTCTGGGCAGAAGTCCTGTAGAAATACTCAAATACTCTTTGTATAGGATTCTCAGGACTTCTGTGTGAACTTGTAGTTCAGGCAATCTTTTGTGATAAGGACAATCTTGCAATCATGCCTAAGAACTCTTTCTCCATAACTTTCCTGCTCCACTTGTTATTTGTTTATTTTTTGGTTAGGGTTGACACAAGTGATTCCATGTTATGTAATAACTTTTACATTTCTTTCATCTGCCCAGCAGGTGGGACTATACATGCTGAGCTGCTGGCCAGCTTCCCTTTGTGTATCCCTCTGGAATCATCAGCCTTCCTTATTATTATGCAGGGATGCAAAAATTATAATTTTAAGAAAGAAGAGCTTCCCCAAAGGCCTTCATAATCAGATGAAACAGAGTCCTTGAATAAATTGTGTTATGGAAAGAAAAGGCAAGAAAAATACTTCACAAATATGCATTTATTGGGTGCCAAGAAAATGACAGAACATTTAAAATCAAATTAGAACAATAAGGATGATCTATTATCACCATAACTGAACTGCCATGATATCAAGAAAGCAGTTAAGAATTATACATAAAATTTACTTCTGGGAAACATAACATGATGACAAAAATTGAGGAGAAGCTCATAAGATCTTAACCTATAGTCTATTAACAATAATTATAAGTCAACTAGAGAACAAGTTTCTAAATAGGCTTGCATGATTTGAAGTGTTGATTGTAAGAATTATTTTTTAAATGTTAATAACTACGCATAATGGCTTATTTAGTAGAATGGGTTCAATCACCATCATCTAATCTCTGGTTGTCCATATGAAATTCTTATTTCAAAGATTTTCTGAAATATTGCTTAAAGAAGTTTAGCACCTGAGTAATTAACACTTGAAACCGGAAAACTGTATGTTGGCTGGTCTTTGAATAAATCAGAAAAAAAAAGAAATACTACTGACATGCAATTATCACGATTATGTGAATGTCTCTAATAATATTTCCAAAGTAACTTTATCATAAGTACAAAGTTATACTCTGTTTCATACATTCACATTTTTAATGTTAATGTTTCAGGGTTTGAAAATATTTGAGATCATAATTTCAAATGCATAAGTTTATATCTCCAGATGATCATAATCTCTCAAAACATTAAAAACAAGAATGATTCTCTCGGGTCTTTGGAGAAGATTTAAGACAAAATAAAGGATTTTTAAGCATATAAATGAAGAAAAATGAGTTCTACTAACTTCCTGGTTCATTTTCTTATCGGACTCCTTTTATTATACATCAAAGAAATAGTGGCTCTGAATCTCAGCAAATATCTTATAGAGACAGTTACATTTAAGTATTTATGTTAAGTATGTCATGGTTCAGGTGATTCATGGGTAAGAATTCTGGAGTCTTACTTGGCAGACCAGTCCTCTGTTATGCTCCAGAGTTTATCATGGGTTTTCCATGTTATAGAAAAGCATGCAGTATATTATTGGGGAGAATAAGATCACTTAAAAAGGAGTGAAAATATACACCAGCCAAATATAGAATTATATCTCCAAAACATCTACATGCAAATCTTCAGCTTGAGGGTTTTTTTTTCCTAGAGTATCCAACATAAAAATAAGTTTAAAGTTAAAAACAACTGAATGCCACTAAGTTAAAACAAAGGATGAGATTTTTTTCAAGTTATCATTTCATGAACTACAGCTCTTACCAACTTTCGTATGTTATAGTCATTTCAAGAACACAAGTAATCAAAAGTACAGGATAGAAGATAAAAGTCCAGAAACTCTTGAAAGCTTTCTATGTCGTTTCTTCCAATATTGAACATAGTCAGGCTTTGGAAAAGAGAGGAGGTGTCTAAGGGAAGTGTGATGTCAGTTCAACTACACAAATGTAGCTATTTATGTTTTGAAATATCTATGACTATACTCAAATAATTAAGTTGTTTATATGTAATTCTAGATATGTTAATAGGACATCCTATTAAAAAATATATATATAATGAATCAGAATTCACCTACTAGAAAACAAACTAGCACAAAAACCAAAAATTAGTTTGTTTCTTTAAAAGTTTTAGATTTTTAAAGAGATCTTCCATTATTATGATTATAAAGAAATTAGGCTGCTACATTTATCTTTGTTTCTAGATGAAATAAAGAGAACGTATTGCAAACCTGATGTCCAACTCATTATTTTTTATTACCAGAGTGAATTATTAAATTGTGACATACTGACAAGGTAGATCATCCAGAAATTAAATAAAATGAATAAAATACAACTTTTTGAAACACAACAAAATCAACAACTTAAATGAATCTTATAAGCATAATATTAGCTAAAATAAGGAAGATACAAAATAATATATACTAATGTGCTTCATTTATCGGTATGTTTGCATATAGTCATATAGTCAAAACATGGCTACATACTACTTTTCAATGTGATAGCACTTTTATCGGGATAATGGAATTACTTACAGTTAACTTTACATCACCGTGACCAAATACCTCACAAGAACAACTTAAAAGAGTGAAAATTTATTGGGGGCTCAGGGTTTCAGACTTCTCAGTTTTCAGATAACTGACTCCATTGCTCTGGGTTGAGGTGAGATAAAGAATTGAAAGGCACTGATAAAAGCTGCTCACCTCATGTCAGTCAAGGATGAGAGGGAGAGAGGGAGAGAGAGATTCACATGAAGTCACAGAACATGGGCAAAACATAGTCAAGTTATTTGCCAGAATAAACATGAGTAGCCTCTAGTTCAGTTCATTCTCCCCTGAAACCTCATGAGCATAATCTGCATTTCTACCACCATTCTGGTCTTCTGAGCTTCCACCAGAATTACCCATTAAACACTGCTGACAGCATTCTAAGCTTGTTCATACTATACCTCTGTGCTTTCCATACTCCTCCCACAAACCATCTCTAAAGGCTTCTGAACTATGTGGTCAGATTAATCAGAGAAATGACCCTACTTCTTGGTACAAATATCTGTTAGTCATCATTGCTTGACTGACCAAAATATCCCACAAGAGCAACTTAGAGAAGTAAAGGTTTATTCTGGTCATGGTTCCAGAGGTTCCATCAATGTACAGCTGAGTATATAGCTATATCAACAACTAATATATGAAAAAATGTTCATTCAACATCTCTAGCTATTAAAGAAATGCAAATCAAAACTACTCTAAGATTTCATCTCACTCAGCCAGAATGGCAATTATCAAGAATACTAGCAAGAGTAAGTGTTGGCAAGAATGTGTGTGGTGGGGGAGGAACACTCACACATTTCTGATGAGACTGCAAATTGGTACACCCACTCTAGAAACCAGTATGGAATTCCTTAGAAAACTTGGAATGGAACCACCATTTGATCCTGCTATCCCACTCCTCAGTATATACACAAAGGACTTAAAATCAGTGTAATACAGTGACACAGCCACATTGTTTATAGAAGCTCAATTCACAATAGCTAAACTAATGGAGCCAATCTAGATGTCCTTCAATAGATGAATGAATAAAGAAACTGTGGTATATATATACACAAAATGGAATATTACTCAGCATTAAAATAGTAAAATTATGCCATTTGCAGGTAAATAGATGGAGTTGGAGAATATCAGGCTAAGTGAAATAAGCCAACTCTCCAAAACCAAAAGCCCAATGTTTTCTCTGGTATATGTATGTTGATCCATACTGGGGTAGGGGTGGGGCAAGGGAAGAGTGGAGGACTTTTTGATTGGTCATTGGGGAGTGAGGGGAGGCAAGGGGGTATGAGAGTGGAAAAGATGATGGAATTAGATGGGCATTATTACTCTATGTACTTGTTTACTTGTACGAATGGTGTAACTATGCATTGTGTATAACCGGAGAAATGAAAAGTCGTGCTTTATTTTTGTACATTGAGTCATAATCCATTCTGATCTCATATATTACTAATTGGAACAAATAAAAAATAACATTTATGATCCCCCAAAGGCATATACTGAAACCTATTCATGATGCACTGTTCTTTAAAGGTAGGTGACTAGGTCATAAGACTGAAGCTCTTGTGAATGGAATTAGTATTTTTATAAAGGAAACTTCAGAGAATCCCCTAACCATACAGCCACATGACAAAGAGCAAACCTCATGAACCAAGTATGATTGAGTCCTTGATTACTGAATCTTTGGGTATTTTACCTTGAACTTTCCAGACACCGCAGCATTGAAAAATATATTTCTATTGTTTATAAACTTCCAAGTCTCCGGAATTCGTTTAGTCCAAGCTAAGAAAATGTCTATGCTTATTGCAAAGCTAATATGAAGTGATTATATTTTCATTAGAATTATTTTATGGCAGATATTTAAATTTTAGATTATCTAAGGATTATCTGAACGAGAAAAAAAAATCTGTTACTCTTAACAGCAAAGTTTCCACTGACTGAATGATTTTACTATATGTGATGTCTAATTTTACTTCTCAACTTAAGGAGGGGAAAGTGATGCCCAAACAGCTGGTATACATTATTGTGGGGTATGATTTTTGAGCATACGTCTGGAAGATACAATATTGAACAAATCAGGTCACACTCAGCAATGTGGGTGGGGATCAAAATTTGTTGAGGGGCTCAATAGAACAAAAAGAAACATCAAATTGGCTCTCTATTATGGAGCTGGAAAACATATCTTTTGTTGCTTTCAGATGTTGGTGCTCTAAGGTTTCAGGTTTCCAAACAGGGAGACCAAAAACCTCCTGGGTTCTCCACCTTCAATCTCAGTTTAGGACTTAAATATAAGTTCCCTTGATTCTCAGGCCTCATTCTAGAACTAAATCACACTTCATCATTCCTGGTTTTCCCATTTGCAGAAGTGTCGTCATGGGACTTCTCAATCACCATAATCATAGAAGCTGTTAAAAATTCCTCTCTTATATATTTATAGATCCTTAGTTATATTTTTGTGAAGAACCCTCACTAATACACTGTCTACATAAATTAAATGTTATTCAAAAAATATTAGAAATCTGTTTGTCATTTTAAAATGAACATGAGAGCAAGGCCATATTTTATTTAATACATATAGATTATTTTATTTTGGTAATAGCATCAATAAAGGAAAAACACAATTCTGAATGAACTTTCTTTATTTGGCCCTGCTCAGAGTAAAATTTTCAATTCTTCAAAGTTAGGGAGCAAAACAGTATCACTAATGGAGCTGAAAATTGCTTTTTGCTCTCATGAAGTAGGATGACCTCAGGTAATACAGTTCAAGAAAATGATAGGATGACTATTATACTTGCTTAGCTAACCACTGGAGCTTTGTGACTCTTTGAATTAAATTAGTGCATTCAAGTCAAATAATTTTGTATAATATTTTATTATAAATATTTAACACTGACATTGGTAGCTAAGTAATGTTATTCAGGTGTTTTGTTTTTACTCAAGTATATGTTTTTTCTTCTATCCTCTCTCCTAGATTAATCACACATCTATATCTTAGTACAAAAAATAGAAAATCATTATTACTTTATTTTTAATTGCATTTTTAAAGTATTTTGTATATTTTCTCTGTCCCATTCTGAATTCCCTAAACTTATGCTTTTGCATTCTGTTACTATCATTGATTTTTATTTGCTTGTCTGTTATGGTACAGAGAATAAGCAAGGTAGCTATATCCCTATAGCTGATGCAAAGGGTACATTATCTTAATTAATAAGATTCCCCTTATGTTTTATTTTACTCTAGATTATCCAACTAAATCCCATTCATATTCCAGTCTTTCCAAACTTTTATATATATACATATATATGTGTGTGTGTGTATGTGTGTGCATATATATTCTTAGATATGTATGCTTTCAGAAAAATTGTATAAAATCATCCAAACTGTGTGTGTGTGTGTGTGTGTGTGTGTGTAGATTGGTACTAGGTATTGAACCCAGGGGCACTTTGTCACTGTGGTATATCCTTATTCATTTCTTTTATTTTGAGAGAAGATCTTGGTATGTTGCCTAGACTGGCCTTAAACTTTTCAGCTTGAATCAATTTCCAGATTGTAGGATATTCCCATATTCAGTTTAATGAAGACCACTAGCACACTTTCCATGACTGAGTAACATTATACTTTCACTAATGGTATTACTTATGTTTCCTTATATCTTTGCCAACACTTGATTGTAACCTGCACTTAAATTTTTAGATATAAAATATGTGAAAGATTAAATCTCATTTATATAATTGTTTTACTATATTCTATCATTAAAATTGGGTTATGAATTATCAAAGGGGAAGCAATTGTTTTAATCCATGAATATTCATAGGCAAAATAAATATATTGATAATAGCCTGAGAAACTATTAGCAGTATCAAACACTAGCAAATGTGGGATACTGACAGTCTCTTCTTTCATCCAAACCATACGTAATATTCCCTGAGTTCCTTGCTCCTATATGTCTAGGCTTCCCTCTCTCCATGTGGAATAAGACTGGAAAAGAATCCCACTAAGCAAATTTAGTGAAATCCCCACACTTTGCGTCTGACCACCTTTAATATCTTTTTACCCTGGCCCACCTACACCAATAATCCCATCAAGACATCAAGTTTAGTCATGAACCCCTGGTCCTTGATATTTCCTCTGAGTTATTTTGCATCCTCTGCTCCCCAACCCACTCCTAGACTATCATCCTCCAATTCCTTTTTGAAGTTGGACCTAAATTCTGTCTCTCTTCCCCACCTTTTCAAAACCCTGATGCGTGATCCCTATTCTTATTGTCATAGCCCTCATAAACAGTCTACCTTATCAGCTTTAACCAGTTATAAATAATTGTAGAAACATATATAATAAAAATATTATAGGAAATACATGTAAATCCAGTAAATTTCAGCAAAGTTATGCATCGATTACAGTTAGAAAGGAAAATTTAAATAGCTAAACACTATGCACATAGATTTTATATCTCAAAGAAAGAAAAATGTAAATTACAACAAAATGAAGAAGTTTGTACCAACAAGTAAAGAGTTCACATTCCATGAAATTCATAACAATTTGAAGTATTTTGGGAAATAATCATGTTAGCATATGTTCTTATTTTTTATCTTAGATCATGATATAAATCTAGAATTAGCAATTCCCAATATTTCTACTCTTTGTATAGTAATGAAATATTAACATTTTAGTTGTTATTGACCAACAAGTAATACTAAGAATTGTCAATGTGATCCTTATAGTACAATAAAGTTGTTTGAGTATGTAAGTGCATTAATAAGTACTGAAAGGTACTCTTCAAAGATACTTTATTGGAAAAATGCATAGAAAAGTCATGATATTGATATATTTATCTTCATTTCTTCTGACATCTTTTCCCTTTCTTGTCACCAAATTGGTCTATGACAACTAACTTCTGATAAACTTGCTTTCTCATTTATTGCTACTACCTGAAAACTGCAGGCATCACAATCATTCAGGATCTATAAAATGTGACCATGATACATTGTTGGGAGATGCTTTTAGGGTGACTTATTGTTTCTTCTAGTCTCTTTTAGTTTTTGTTTCAAAGCAATGTTTACTTATGGAAGAAAATACCAGACATTACAGGAAGTAACTAATAGTTGATTTCATATTTTTACATATATTTTAATACACTTAGCAGAGCATTATTTCTCTATCAAGGGTGGATGGCAATTTTTTATTCTTGCCATGTACATGAAAGGAACGTGATTATAATTCAACCTGATGGGGAGAGTTCTGATGCTTTTCTTTAAATTGAACCAACAGGGCATCTCTTCATATGCTTGACATGTCTGCTTATCTTAGCCCCATTTAAAAAATCCATACTGGACTCTCATGGTCAGGTTTTCCTACATTTCCCTTATTTAACAAAACACAATGCTCTTTACTTTTACACACAAATAATTTTATTTTAGTATCTTCTACATGTTCTCCTTTAATATTTTAAAATACCCTCAAATACAACTCAAAATAATTCTTTTAAACTTGTTTTTATGAAAAATCAATGGCCCCTGAAAATTTTACTTACCATAAAGCACCCAAATGTCTGTATTATATTTGGTTTATATATTACCAAATAAAGAACATTGTTATCATAAAATTACCATAATCTTTCAGAAATATCTGTTACCTCAATTTTTCAATATTTAGCTCTTCGTGAGATCAGTTTTCAAGCATGCAAACTATAGGAACACTTCTGTGTTTTTAAAGGATGACTCTATTCTTACTAGCCATACCACCACGGTATGTTTAAAATAAACTTAATGAAGCACCTGATTCATAATATGAAAGTCCATTATCATAGCTGTTTTTAGTTGTGCAGTATTAATGATACAATGCACCCTTACAACCTGTTGATATTTTCAGTATTTTTCTTCTGTTTTGTTGTTTATAACCTATATTGGAATTGTTGCTATTACCATTAGTATTGGTTTCTTGATATATTTTAACATTAGCTAATCAGAAATGAAAATAAAGGAAAAATCTAAATACCAAAATTTCTTTACAAGTGATTTAACAGAAGGGGCAACAGGGAGAATGGACAACAGTGTGGTAAATATGAAGGAAGCCCAAAACAGGAGGCACGATGGCAGAATCTCACTTCTGCATTTTGCTGGTTAGAAAAGTTTTTCTGACACTCCTTTGGAAATGATGATAAAGGCACCAATCTCATTAAGCAGGAAAATTAAAATGATTTCAGTTGTAATTACCTTCATGTGGTCCATGGATCTATGTTTAAGGACAGTCTATTCTGTGAAGTTTAATTTTTCAGTTTGTTTTTTGTCCCATTAAGTTGCAGCCTATTTATTTTGTTTTAGAGAGAAATATTGTTTTGAGATCATGTTGTTTTGCAACATGTGAAAATAAAATTATAGTTCAGAGAAAACACATTTATACTTCTGAGAAGAATATCAAAGGCTTAACAAGCTGCAGATGATATTTGCTATCAAAGGGCAATGGAAATACTGCAGCAAGTGCTGCAATCTCTTCTTAAAACATGGACAGGGAGGGTTGGGGATGTGTTTCAAGTGGTAAGGCGCTCGCCTGGCATGCGCAGGGCACTGGGTTCAATCCTCAGCACCACATAAAACAAAATAAAGATGTTGTGTCCACTGAAAACTAAAAAATAAAATACTAAAAAATTCTCTCTCTCTCTCTCTCTCTCTCTCTCTCTCTCTCTCTCTCTCTCTCCCTCAAAACACACACACTTAAAAAAAAAAAAAAAAAAAACATGGACAGGGAATCTGCTCTCAGCCTGGTCTCAGTGTTGGAGGAGAGATGCTAAGAGCTAAGGTCAGCTGCGGTGGAGACTGTGCTGTTGATCAGGACAGCTCCATAAGAGTAGCAGCAAAAAGCAGTATATCTTAGGCTTTCCTAACAGCATACTTCCTGAATAAAATTATTTGTCCTAAGAGTAAGATAAGGAGGAATGACTGCACCTCTTTTCCAGTCTAAGCTAGCCATCTCTTCCTCTTCTTCATCCTTATTTTTCATGCAAAATGCCTGCTGCTCTTGTACCATTTGTGCAGATTTCCTGATGGAGGAAGGTGTCAAGCATGTTCTATGGTTTTTGAGGCAGAGAGAAAAAAATTAGAAAAGAAATTATTTCCTGCTCTTTCCCCCATTTCTCTTAAAGGGGCTGACTGTGTTCTCTGAGAGAAAGAAAATATGTCATATTAGGAGTTTGCTAAATTCAGTGCTAAATCCCATATCCTTCACTACTATAATAGAAAGGTCAAAAGGAGGCCATAGCACTTTTGCCCCAGCAAATAGCACTATAAGGGACCAGCAAGAGAGAGAGGTGGGCTTTTGTTCAGATGATATTTATGTTCTCCAATTCTGCTTCCTCCAGTAGAATGAGTTACCTCTAGATGTTAATACCTTTTTCTAGTTGCTCAACATTATACTGAATCATTACACTTCCCAGCCTGACCCAGCAAACATCAGAGCCTTTTGGTATTTTTTCTAAAATTGCAACTGTAGCATTTCATCCATTCTCTCTGGAGGTTGATCTAGCTTCCTTCATTGCAGCTATAAGACAGAGGTTTGGACTAGCTAATTTTACATAAAAATCATCTACAGCCATCAACTGTTCTTTCAAACTAGGTCACAATCAATCATTTTGAAGGTTAAATTCCTCTGAAGCATTTAGATTAGGTTGAAACAAATGCAGCTATTCTCTTTTTCTTTTCTTTTCTCTTTTAGTAAAACTGATTGAAATTAAATATATGTTAAAATAGCTTTTATATGACTTCGGCCAACATTATATTTATAGATATCCATTTTAACTTCTAATATTGTCATTCCACAGACTGAGAAGGAATGGAAACTCACCTCTGTTGATATAGTTAATATGCATGGGCCTTGATTCTATCTTTTGCCTTTGGGTATATCTTTCTTCTTTTGCCTTATCCTCCGACAAATAGAGACCCATCATGATTACTACAGACTCTCTGCATCTTTCTCCCAATACTCTGTGTCTGTGGGATAATGACTTATGCCAGGTGAAATCCATGGTGAGTAAAAGAATGTTTTGAAAGCGACTTTGAAGAAGAATCTGATGAATACGCATAACATTATATACTGACTCTGTGGCATGTCTATTAGAAATAGAGAAAAAGAAAAAAGTGAGTTCTGCTTTTAGGACAAATGAGATTTTAAAATACAAATGTATGTTAATTTAATTCCAAATTCAATATAGATTTGTTACTGATGCAAATATAACTTATCAGTAGCTAATTATTATAAATACACAGATACAGTTTTGTATAGCACCATGATATTGATAAAATATATGCTAATAAATTTGAGCAAAAGTGAAAATGCATAAAAGATTATATGTTTCTCCATTATTTACCATTAATTATAGGACATAGGAGAAAAATTACCATCTGAGAATATTCTTGATATTGTGCTAGTAAAATAATTAAAATATTAATAAAGACAAAATTCTAAATGGAATTGTAGTTTATTTGAATTATTATCATACTTTTAATATTTGGTATCTTTATTTAGTATTTTAGAATTCTGAAAAAAATAAACATAACTGGAGAAAGTAGATAATTCCCAAGCATATTTCTATAAAATTTTCTAATAAATATTTTAATATTTTGTATGAAAACATTTATACTATTAATTTCTTTCCACATTCTCTTGTCATGTTTTTAGCACTAGATGAAAATTTTACTTATTGTGTAGTCCTAGAACCCTTTTTACTCAAAAGTTGATGACAATGTTTGCCATTCATTTGTAACAAAAGATATTTTTGTATATATGTCTATATTCTATACACATTAAAACTATAATCCCATGATAGTTTTGTAAATATTGATCATGTAAATTAAGACTTAAAATTCCTGGAACAAGTATCCATTTCTTTGCATTATACATATTAAGCTATGAAACATTTCCTAGTATAACAATTTCACAATTATTTTTGTAAGAGACTTCTTACAGTGTTATAGAATTTCTTTCCATGCACAATCCTCATTTCCCACTCTAGGATGAAACTGTGTGTTTCTTTTGTCAGATTCTGTTCCATTATAATTTTTCCTAATTTCTTGTCACCTTTCTCTTTCAAAAGTGGTTCCCTCAAATTTGGCTTTGGCTGTAGATGAGATATTATCAATAGAAATATTACATTTAAAGAATGGACCACTATAATAACTAAGCAATGAATCACAAGCAATGAAAAATTCAATTAACTTGACTGGAAATTAAAAAAAAGAGAGAGGAAGAAAAGGTGCTTTGTGTATATAAGTTCATGTACCTGTGTGTATGCAGTTGATGATTTGATTCTGATGCAGAAAGATATGCCATTGTCTTAAAGGATGTTGATCCATATTTACCCTATTTGTTTTTCATGTTTACAATAGTGGTCCTTTTTAATATCTTTTTAAATTTTCTTTGGATGAATTACGAACAAAGAGAAAATAGGACCCATGACAATTATCATTTTATTTTCAATCATTAAATGTTTCACTGACTGGCAAAGATTCAAAAAGAACATATTCAAGGACTATGGAAATTGAATGAATGAGAACATAGTGAGTTAGTCTACCTACATTTTTTCTACCTCATAAGTAAATTATAAATTCAAGGCTGTTGGGTAAAGAAGATATTTTGGTTTGGATTTCCAAAATAG
Organism: Ictidomys tridecemlineatus; assembly: GCF_052094955.1. Classification (NCBI taxonomy): domain Eukaryota; kingdom Metazoa; phylum Chordata; class Mammalia; order Rodentia; family Sciuridae; genus Ictidomys; species Ictidomys tridecemlineatus. The sequence continues at coordinate 238,287,260 of NC_135477.1, read as the reverse complement.
AAGGTAAGAGTTATTTGTATACTTAAAACTGATAAAACAAACTCATTAACATATTTGTGGATAAGATGTGGATAGAGAAAAATACTTTCTGTATTTCTGAATGATGTGTACTGAAATGTATCCTGAAAGGTACATATCAATTTTGGAGCAACTCCACAAAGATCACTTACTTTTGTGTAATTAAATTGATATTCACCATCAAAGATCAAAAAGCTGAACAATAGCTAAACTTTAAGGACACGTTGTTGTTGTTTGTTTGTTTCATGATGCCCATGGCAACTAAAAATGAAATCCCCTGACAACTGAACTCCACCAAAACTAAATACAGGAAATATTCTTAAAGGAAAGGAATGGAAAATGTTGGTGGGCAGGAGTGAGGTTTGAGAACTGTGTGATTAGTCCATCTGGGATTTCTAAAGTGCTTATCCTGAGCAGAAGCAAACATTTTAGTTTTTAATCCAAGGAGGCTGTGGTGCAAGAATAAGCTTGAAGCCCACTGAAGTTAGGGTTTCTTTTATGTTAGTACTGGTGCACTATAATTATACATAATAGTGGGAAATATTGTGACTTGTTATATATTCATATATGTACATAACATAATTTGATCCTTCTCATTCCACAGCTTCCACCCTTTTCTTTTCCCCCTCATTTACCCTCTCTTTACTGTTCTTTCTTCAGTTTTTCCTGAAATTTCCCAAGGTTTAAAAAATAATAATTACTTATGCTTTGTCCTCCCACAGAACTTGAAAGTGAGAGTTTTCTGCTTGAACATTTGCATTTCAAAAAAATAGTTTAGTCAGAGTTCTGAGTGGTAGATTTACATCTCAAAGAGCAAAGGATTTGTATGTAGAATTTTTGAAGTAACTGCTCTAAGAGGGTATTCAGGGATCTATCATCTAGCAGCAATTTTGGCTGGAACAAAGAACAAATTCTAAGACAGCTTGGAGCTGTCCTAGCCAGCCAAGTGTTTTAAAGGGTACTGAGTTCATCCTAGGGGTATGAACATGGACTGTAAGAGGCTGGGATACTATTCGGCCAAGTGTACAGGTTCAGATGGAGTTTTGGCAGAAGCATTTCCTGATTATGTTTCTAGACTGATACTCAAATATTCTATTTGAAAATGTCATTTGGTAACAAATTCATGATATAGATTTACATACATCTTACCTGAAAATAATCATGCAAATTAGTAAAACAATCCAATAACAAATGGTACAACTAACATGCAGTTTTCAAGACCTGTACATGTTGATAAATTTAAATCAATAAACATAGCTATAGATGTGTCCTTAATCATTTACCTGTAAAGAAATAAATGTCATATATTGTTATGCTTTATGGTTTTACATTTAGAAAGTCTTTGCCAATTAGAAAATTTATTCTATTATCAGAAAACCACTGGGCATAAGTAAAATACGATTTTTAAAAATTTTTATTAATTAACTTATTTTAATTAGGTATGTATGACAGCAGAATGTATTTTGATTCATTGTACACAATTGCAGCATAGTGGAGCCTAGATCTTGAGATGTGAAGTGTCCCCAAGTTTTAGAGATAGGCATAAACAGTCCTATTGATACAGGGCACTTGAGAATCTAGTTTTCCTGTGCTTCACCTGAAGACTAAAGGTCATCCACGTGTCAAACTGCTTGGGGACTCAGTACAAAACCAGCAGTGTGATTACCCCCATTATTTTACTTGTTGAGGAAAAGATCCGTCTGTTCTCAAGAACCAAGAGTGACCTGCTCTCCTTTGTCTCTGAACACCCTGATCCAGACAAAGTGTCCACATGCTAGAAATAAAATAAAGTGAAAAAACTGGAGAAGGGAGGAGAAAAGGGGAGAGAAAGAAAGCAAGAAAGGGAAGGAGAAAAGGGAAAGACAAAAGAGAGAGGAAAAGAAGAAGAAAAAATTAAAATATAAAACATCAGAAGATTCAGATCTGAGCCTTTGACAATGAGCTTTGACAAACTACAGCAAATTCTTGTGAGGAAGAATTTCATGAAACCTGTTAGGTTGAATGGAAAGCAAAATAAATCAAGATAAAAATAGAAATGAATAAGATGATAATGACCCGACTCCTATAAACATTTTTAAAAAGCAAAACTAACTACAAACAACAAGCTAAATGAGAGGGAAAACGATGGATTACTTAGCTGATAAGGTTAGGTCAGTAGGTTGGACACATAAAAAATGTATTTCTTATTCATTAGCATTTTTCATCCATCAAATTAAGGAAGGCAAAAAATATTGATAACATGATGATTTGACAAGGGTGGATACAAACAAACCCTCTGACTTATTATAAATGATTAAATTGGTATTGCTTATTTAGAGATATTTTGACAAAAATACATTTAAAATTAAGAAATGCATTCTTAAAAATAAACAAATAAAGCAAAATTAAATAACATGGTAAAAATGCCAAAAATAATTTGCAAGGCTATAAAATAGAATGTTGAGAGCAAATGCCAGAAGCAATCTTAAATTTGAGAAGATAAGGACATAGAAATAAAACATTGAGACTACATGTTAGAGATGTTAGAAAATTATGTTTTCTGGGTGTTATGGTACACACCTGTAATCCCAGTTCTCAATTCAGAAGGCTGAGAAAATAGGATCCCAATTTGGAGGCCATCCTCAGCAACTTAGTGAGGTCATAAGCAACTTAGAGAAATTATCTCAAAAAAACAAAACAAAACAAAACAAAACAAAAACAAGATTGAGGAGGTGGTTCATTTATTTGGTATGCCTGGGTTCAATCCCTGGTTGAGAAAAACAAAATAGAGACAAAGAGAAAGAATACATATGGTGCACTTAGTATATACGTTCAAAAATGGACAGGTTTTATGATTAAAAAAAAATAGAAGAAATGTTTTTTAAGCTTATAAAAAATAAAATATATAAATCTGTACTTGATGGTGTTTATATCTTCCATGAAAGACCCATAAAAATAAAGCTGTTTCTTAGGAATGCAAGAAAAGGGAAAAAAATCTGTTGCTACAATAAATTGCATCTCATTATGCTTCGGATCTTTGATGTCCCTTGAAAAGCTCCTGTATTAGATTACATAATAATGTTTGGAGGTGAAAAGGTTAAATTATGAGAGCTGTAAACTTATCAGTGAATTAATCCATTTGATGAATTAAAATTTTGAATGGGCTACTAGAGGTAACTGTAAGCAGTAGAGGAGCGGCTGGAGGAAGCAGGTCACTTGAATGTGGCCTCTGTCTATGCCCTGCGACTGATTCTTTGCATTTCCTGTTTTCAGCTTCCAGGTTGCCAGAGGCTGAGCAACCTTCTTCTACCGAACACTCTGCCATGATGTTCTGCATCCCCTTGAGCCCAGAGTATATTGGAGTTAATTGACAATGGACTGAACCTCTGAAAGTATGACCCCTGCCCGCCCCCCCCCAAAAAAATGTTTCTCTAATTCTCAGACTTGTTCATGCAGTCAGGCATTTTGCTCACAGCAATAAAAAGCTTACTAACACATGCTAAAATCCCAATTTCTACAGAGTTATCAATTTCAGTTTATTTAGTTAATATCACAATTTATTTCCTGAGTTACTAACACACTTTAAAATGCTTTCTTTAACTTTGAAGTTAGAGGATGCCTTTCTTAATTCAGTTTAAGTAAAAACTGAGGTGTTGGTTTAGGGAGGGAATTTTAGACAAGAGAGGTTTTGCTGTATATAAAAACTCTCATTGACTTCCACTGCTTTGAATCTACCCTACTCTTTCCCATTGGGTTAGAACTTATGTAGAATGTTCTCATGCTCCTCTGTTTTTTCCTCAAGTGCAGATCTCATGTTCTGTTAGCTGCTGATGATTTGTCTGAGCTTTGGCTGTCAGCATGCTTTCATCTTTCTTTCCTACAAATGTGTAAAACCTTCATAACTACTAGAGAATTTAATTCTATTCATTCCAATGAGAAATTGAAAGAAAATGAAGAGAAGCTAAATTTTGTTCACTTATCACTAGATTTCTTTGAATAGTAATCATAATATGAGCACTCTTATATGTAATTGAGAAAGAGATTTTCAGTAAATTAAATATTTACAATGTATCAGAAGAAATCAAAGCATCAAAGAACATAAGAAGAGTTTGGGTATTGATTGCTTCACCTCAGTGCTATTCAGGAGGGGTTCTAATCTTCTGCACAAGAAATGAACTCTCAAGTATATTAAGAAAAAAATTCTCTTTTATCTTATCTTTTTTATTTTGTTGAACAAAAGTATTGACACCCTTCTGTTTAGGACTCTTTCTCAAAGATATTTTATGATAAGCATTCTTGGAAGATAGTGATAATGTCCTCCCTCTGAGCAGATTTTGCTCCCCAAGAATCTCACTGGGACAAAGAATGGGCAGTTTTGCTAGTGGCCTCATATAACATGGGGCTACCAAATATTATGGCTCCTCTTTGGTTACGTACCTCCCTGTATATGGAGGAATCAATTGGCCCTTATTAAACTACCCTGTTAGGAACTGGAACTGAGGGAATGAACACAATATATGAGCAACTAGATGCTGTTATTACAACAACTAATATACTTTCTTCATATTTGACAAGACTATGAGATTGTTGCATACTAATTTACTAGTTTGTAGGCAACCTTAAATCCCAGACCTTTTAGTTCTTAATGTTATTTAATGATACAAAAGTCATCAATAATACTAATCACATATCAAAATTTGAAGTGTTGAAAGGAGGCTGTAGGTTTTGATTTTAATGATCAAGACCTGAAAGGACAGTCATGAAATAACGTCTGATATCTAAAAATTCACACAATGTTCTGGGGAGCTGCTTCAGAAAACACTCTAAGTCCGAAATCAAATCAATGAGAATTTTATTTGCCTGGGCAGGAACTCTCACCCATCCATAGAGAATGAAGTTCTGTTGGAGAACAGCAGCTTCCTGCCCTGTATTCTGGGAACTTAAAAATGAAGACTACAACTAAGTGGTTTTCTTTAGTGTCATGCAAATAAGATAATCACAGAAATTAAAACACTAGTAAGCAGGACCTTGGAGCTCTTAGCCGGACTGCAATTTTCCAATTAGCAAGCAAGCAAGTACAGAAGCTAGAAAAAAGGCAATCAGCTTTGCAATTCAGTTGACCACATTCCTGGGTTCAAGTAGGTGCTAGACAGTCATATCCTGAGTTCAAGCAGGTAGTTAGTAGGGGTGGGAATCTACTTCAAAGTCTTGGGTCACCAAGACCATCATATCCTGGGTTGAGTGCATCTTGTGGAGTACAAAGTACAGAAAACAATATAAGAAAACAGCTTTCATTTCAGTTTCTCAGAAACAGCTCTTATAACAGGTTTTTTTTTTTCTATAGAAGGCAACAAAATGTTTATTTCTTAGGCCAGTTTATGACAGTTCTTGCTTTATAATTTTCTTATCTTTTATTATGTCTATAATCTATTTTTTTATAAATATATAACCTATAACTTACACTCTTATGGATTGTATTTATCAGTACACACCATCACAACAATAGTATTATAATTATGCCATCTGTCATGTAGAGTTAGGGAGGTAACCAAAAGAAACACTGTAAGAAGAAATATTCAAAAACCTTTGCTGGTGAGTGGTCTTATATTAGGAAAATTAGAGTGAAAATTATATCTTCTCATGAGAAAATTCTTCCCTACATCCATGATTTACCTAATAGTTAAAAATAAAATTATTATCTTTTAAGTATTCTGTTAGAGTAATTTAAAAATTGTTAATTAAGATAAAATTAAATAAAATTTTCATATAGTAAAATCTTCACTTCTGTTATAAATTCCAGTAGGTAATATGAGTAGTGCCTTCAGAGGTGAGGAACATTTGTGGCTCAAGAATATAGACTTAAGACACATTTATCCTTCAAGAGCCGAAGTAGCAGAAAACCATTCTCAGATATGAAGAATTCAGTAGATGTGTCACACATATAACTTTCATAAAAAAGTGATCCTCGAACATTCAGTAAACTAATAAAATGTCAACACTATAAAAAGAGCTTAAGAATGGGAAAGACAGTACAAAACATACAAAAGATTGCAGTAAGAAATTATCAACAAATTTATTGTCCATGTGTTCCATGGAAAACCACTAGTTAAATTGGAGGCAGAAATGATCTTATCAAGAGTCCTTATCCACCACGGGGGTCATGGCTGAAGCTCCTGCAATAAAAGACAAAATAACAAGAGAAAAGCACAAAAATTTCTTATATAAAATTTTTATGTAACATGAGATCCTTCAGAAATTAAGACCCAAAGAAAGAGAGAAAACTGTCTTGTAATGGATGGTCATGCAGGGGTATGATTTAAGGACAAAAGAGTGTGACAGAACAGTAATAAACTGAGTAGTAACTTCCACACAACATCAGGTAGTGTAAAATTAGTAATAATACAATGGTAGGTTAGCAGGGTCCATTTGCTTCAATTCCTTCTGTCTCTAGGTCTTCAGGGATAAGAATGTTCCTTCGCTCCAGATCCCGAGAATGTAGCTCTGAAATAAAAGTCTTTTGACTTAGTTTAGGAGAAGGCCAACTAGTCTTCTATGTCCTGTTTGAAGGAATAAAAGTGTAGAGGTGAGAGCATGAACTTCCCCTTCTGCTATTTTCTCAAATGCCAGTGGGTCACTTTGGAGGCAGCATGTTCTGAGCCTTATCAAAAGAAGGTAGCATAGTGGGATAACCTTTTCATAAAGGTGACTCCAATCTTCACAAGAACAAATTCATGTAGATTTCACATTCCTTAGTGCACAGAGATTTAAACTGTGACTTCAAAAGAATAAAAAATAAAATGAGGAACATTGTTAAATAAGATAATACTGTTTTTAAATGGAATTATACTTTATTAAATATTAGAAATTAACATCTCAAAATATTGATGTGATTATATTTAAGCTACATAACTTAAGGTCATATACATCTCATTTGACTTAACTGTGATCTATTTAAAGCATCACACCTGCATCAATTTAATTAAAACTGCACAAATAAAAGCTTGGGTATTCTGGTTTATAAATTCCATTTTCTTATGGATCATGTTAGGTTCAATGAGAGTATTGTATCCTAAGCATTCTTCTACTTGATAATATCAACTATGGGGGGCTGCTACATGGAGGCTTCACACACATGGCACCAAAAATTTTAAAATTCCTTAAATACAAAATAATTGTTTTAAGGTACTCTTCAGAAAAACTTTAAAAAAGAGTTAGGATAGGCATGGCAGTGCATGCCTGTAATCACAGTGGTTCCAGAGGCTTAAGTAGGAGGATCATAAGTTCAAAGCCAGGATCTGCAACTTAGTGGAGGTTTCTAAGACCCTAACCAACTTGGTAAGAACTAGTCTAAAAAAAATGAGATAGCAAATAAAATTTATGTGGAAATATAAAATATGAGGTGCATATGGGCATTTGAATTGTAGAAAAGAATATTTTTTTTCCTCTTCACATTCCTTTAAAAATTCACTCAAAAGAAAATCAAGTTATCATGTCACCAATTTCTTCCAATTTGGTAGAAAAAGAAAATATGATTTGTTAAATTTGATTTGTGGCAATGTTTAGAATGATGACTGTACTCAAGGACATAGTCTAATATTTGTGGAAATGTGAAATTTATAAAAAATTTAAGGAATATTTTGTGCAAGGGGAAAATAAATCATATACTGTCCTTTATTGAATAGTTTGTACTTATAAATTAGGTCATTATTGTGAAGAAATATTTTTCAAAAATATTTTTCTATATGGATCCCAGCAACTACTATTGTAATAAGAAAAATAAGTGGAATAATTAAATCTTTTTGTATTATGCCTTAATTGTTTCATCAGGTTTGCTGCTCTCTTTACCCTGATACTTTGCTAAAGCCCCTTCTTTTTTCTTTACACAACTCTAAAACCACATGGATAAATTAAAGGTTATTTAAACCTAGAACATTAAGCAAATGCCAAGGCATTCAATATATGTACATACTACTATGCATTCCCTAATGATGGGTATTCTCTCTGAGAAATACATTATTAGATGATGTCATCCTTGTACAAGCATCATACAGTGTACTTACACAGGATGAGATGGCACAGGTCCTTCATTCACCCGGACATCTTCAGGTAATCCACACACATGACAAGCACGAGCTCTGTAAAGCTGCTGCCAGCCTAACATGGTATACAGTTTTATAGCTAGTTTTCTTTATAAGTAGGATTACAGGCTAATGTAACTTAAAAACAGTAGTAAATGCATGCACCAGTACCATGATTGCATACTATCATTAGTGTTACCCATTGTGTGTAATTCTGTGTTAGGCTTTTACAAAAGTGACAGCAGAATAGGTTCATTTACAACAATGTCAACAAAAACATGAATAATTTACTGCTCTATATTAAGAGGGCTAGAAGGACACTAGACTACAGGACATTTTCAGCTCCATTGTAATCTTATGGTATCACTGCCATATCTGCGATCTGTCATGACTAATATGTCATTAATGAGCACACAATTTCAGATTGTGAGGGTAAATTTTTATAATAGCAATATGATTATAGGCAAAAGAGACTAAGTCCTACACATCTTGTACCATGATTTCTTATAAATATTTTTAAAATAAGTATGCCATGTTAAAAAAAATATGCTGATTTTTTAAAAAAAATGTTACATTAATAAAGTCCCTTCAATACCAGCAATCAAAATGTTAGAGTTTAAGTAATTGGTGAACTGCATAGAATTTTTATTATTTTGATTTCCATTTCTAAATACTCACACCATCTCATCTGCTGATGCTAACATCTGTCACCTTGCCAAATATTGATGAAATCATTTAGAAATATATATGGAACACAGGAAGTTAAAGGAGATTTGATTACACATTTATGTATAATTTATTTAAAACCATCATTCAATCTGGTGGAACTTAAATGAGGTAAGTTTGGAAAGAGATTTTTATTTTTTATTTTTACCTCTGTGCTGAATTTCTTAATTTAGACATCTGTAAAACATATAATTTCATATTATCTATATAAAATATTTTAAAAATATAAGCTTATTATTCTTTTCACTTAATTATATTATTGGTATCAGAGAAATACATTGTCACAGGGGTAAAATATTTTTTTTCTTTCATAAAGTATTGAACAGTGCCAAGATTTATTGAAATTCTTCCAATTACCAATGATTTCCGAGTAAATGTCATTGGTTTATTGAAGTCTTCAGGTTATGTTATATCAAATTCTTTTATATATTGTAAAATTCATGAAATTAGCCATCAAAGTAATATTTTTATGTTATGTAGATGAAAGTATTCAAGTATTTTTGTATGCAATTTTGAGACTGAAAAGTAAAATAACAAAAGTAAATTGAATTACCAAGTTTGATAAGGCTTAAATTTTAAATATTATTTATATGTATGAAATTCATGTATAATGATGTGTGTTTATAAAATATCTTTGTGTGATTTTTGCAGGCATTGTGAGAAAAGTAAATTATTAGATATTTTTGAACTACAAATACAAGTGTTTATTAATGATCAGCATATTTACTATGATTATTACAGTTTTTAAATGGTTTTGGAAATTCATAACCTAAACTGACATTCTGCCACTAATATAACACCAATTAACTTTCAGAATATTATGGATTCATAATTAACAGTGATAGGAAAAGAAATGACATAGTCATCGAAATCTGATTTATGGGGGAAATGTAAAAATAGTCATAATTAACAAATAGTTTTTATATGCATAACAAAGGTACCTTAGAACTTTGTACATTAGGAATCTAACCAGTTTGTAAGACAATGTTTCACATGATTTCTTAATAGGGAAAATGTCAGTTTGCTAACATTTTTGGAAATGTTAATAAATGCTAATTAAGCAGTTTTAGAGGTTCAGAAAATAGTCTCAGTAAAATGCATTTTTGAAATTAAGAATATAGTTTGTATTTTTGTTATATCTTGGGAAAATCTATGTGCTTTTCTTTATCCCATGTCTCTCACTTCCCACATGTATATAAATGTATTCTGAATAAGTCTTAACAATGATTTTTCCGAACAAAATTTGGAAAATAAATATTAAACACATCATTGAACACATTCTTAAAAAAATAAAAAAGCCATAAGGAAGAATGACTTTATGACATTTGCAAGTAGATCAATGGACCTGGAGACTCTTATGCTAAATGAAATAAGCCAGTCCCTCAAAAAACCAAAGGTCGAATCTTTTTGCTGATAAGTGGAAGCTAACCCACAATTAGGGGGATAGAAAGGAAAAAATAGATATTAAGTAGATTAGACAAAGGGGAATGAAGGGATAGGAAAAAGGAAAGACAGTGGAACAAATCCTAAACAATTTTCCTAGTACACCATAGTGAATCCCATCATCATGTATATCCATAAGAATGGGGCCCTAACTAGAATAAGATATTTCACATGTGTATAAATATATAAAAATAGATTCTACTGTCATGTATAACTATTAAAAATCAATAAAAATAAAATAAAAGATTATTAAGTTTTTTAAATATTCCACTAGATTTGTATTTCTTCCAAATTGTAATAAATATTGTCTTCAGTGGAGAGAAATCCTTAAGTTATATAGTTATTGCATATATTCTTACATTTTTTATAAGAAATTAAGATTGTTTATCATCAATATAGTGATCATTGTTTAATTACCATAGCAACCCTGTTGTATTTAATATTGTATACTGTCCTTTAAAAATAAATTTATTCTAACCCTTGGTTTAATAACCACTTAATTAACTAAATTTATCATTTTTTACCATTAAATAGGTCTAAAATAGGTGAGACATAATAAATTATTTTGGAAATGGTATGGTAATAATGTATGGTAATAATATTTATGTCAATTTGAACTTAGCAACACAATGCATTTATTTATTTATTAATAAGAATATTAGGGGGCTGGGGATGTGGCTCAAGCGGTAGCGCGCTCGCCTGGCATGCGTGCGGCCCGGTTGGATCCTCAGCACCACATACCAACAAAGATGTTGTGTCCGCCGAGAACTAAAAAATAAATATTAAAAAAAATTTCTCTCTCTCTATCTCTCTCTCTCCTCTCTCACTCTCTCTTTAAAAAAAGAATATTAATTATACAAATTATTGGGATTCACTGTGATATTTCCATCCATTCTTTTTTTTCCTTCATCCATTCATCTGTTGACAGGCATCTAGGCTGTTTCCATATATCATCTCTCCTGAATAGTGCCACAGTAAACATGGGCACTATTGTTGTATTCAAGCTTAATTTTCTTTCGATATGAACCAAGACTGAGATATCTGAATCATGTGGTAGTTCCATTTTTAGTTTTTTTGAGGAACCTCCATACTGTTTTCCATAGTGGCTAAGATAATTTACATTCTTCACATCCTTATAAGCGTATTTTTATAATAGCCATTTTAGCTGGGCTGAGAAATGTCTCACTATAGGCTTTATTTGCATTCCCCTGATGGCCAACCCTATTGAACATTTTTTTTTCATATTTATTGGTATACTAGAGCTTTCTCACTATAGCCCATGAATGCTGATGTCAACATTCTGATATCATTTTGAGGTTTATTACTGACTGCATTCAAGCCTCACTAATCACCCTTCTTTTTCTGCCCCACATCTAGATGATCAGGAAACTAAGTAGATTTAGATGCTATTTTTTTGACAGTTAAAAGAAGTTAAGCAGAGCAAGCCCTGGACTGTGTGCCTTACTCCCTTGTGACAAAATGCCTCTCTTCTGTCCCTATTCTCTCAAATGAGTTTCATATTTGCTAGAGAATCTGCCTTCTGCTTCCTAGCAACTCCCTCATGTGTGTGATATACCTTCTCCCACCCTCTTGATACATATGTGATATCTGAAGTAAATTTTGTTTGAGTGTTTATCTTGCCTCTGTGGACTGACAGAAACATGACATTTCAGAAATTATAGTAGAAAATTATAAAACTGAAGCAATATTAAAGCAAACATTATATTAAACTACATCTAATTATTATTAACCATAAATAGCAAATTTATAATAATAATCAAAATTATCACTTCCTAACAATTTATCACATTTTGAAATTACCTAAGGTGTTGAGATTATTTGTATCTATTGTACCTTTATGGCAGAAATGCTATAAAATGTTGTACTTATAATAAGTTCACAACCTCATAACCAATGACATATTAGTCATAAGAGGAGGCTAAAACCTCTTCAGACAAACAAATCATGGTTTCATGTGTTATTATGTTAAGCTGTCTATACTTACATGATGAATAAAAATGATAAGAACATGGCTATTTGTTACATTGTAATTGGCATGAAAATAATAAGAAAATATTCACTAAATATTTCAAAACTAAAATTTTCAATAAAAATATCACTGATAAAGACATTAAAAAATCTGATATGCTTTTTATTTTACTTAAGTCTTATTTTTACCTCAAACATAAGTCAAAAATAACAACTAACACTCATTCTGTAGCTACATTCAAAACTCTAGTTGTTAAATGTTTACCAAAATTCCATACAGGAGGTTAAAGGGGAACAAAATCCCTTCTGACTTCACTCATGTGATTGCTGACAGGATTCTGTTTCTTGTGGTCAGGAACTTGGTTCCTTGCTATTTGTTAGAGGTCTGCCTGAATTCCTACCATATGGACCTTTTCCCACAATGCAGATAGAAATATGGCAACTTCTATTCCTTTCTGAGAATATCTCAGAGAGTAGGAACAGACACCTAAAATGAAAGTCACAAATTCTTTGTCATCTTATCTCAAAAGTGAGACCACATCACTTCTGCCATGTTCTATCCATTAGAAGTAAGTCACTAGGTCCAGCTGAACTCAAGGAAAGGGAATTACACCAGCGTGTGAATATCAAGAAGTGGGAGCCCCTGGGGACCATTTGCAGCAATCCTGTCATACCATGAGTGGTATATTTGAGGTAAAACTGAAACCTGATGATCCACAAGCATTTTGGAGTTCTTATTAGAAGCTGGGTTCATGAAGTGCAGGTAAATGTGAAAGTGGAATAGAAATCCATCTCTTAATAGGTCCTATGGGTTTCTGGACTTACTTTTTGGCTACTTTCTTATTTCACAAACACACAATTGTAATGTTATATTCGGTACCTGAAATAAAACTTGTGTTGTGACATTTCTAACCTGTAAATTAAGGGCTTCTATGGTAGGAAATATCAAGATAAAGCCCTAAACTGCCTTTTCTGCCAAGATAGTCCATCAGATGTACTGCTGTATTTCATGAGAAATTTCAAGATTAGAACCGTCATCGAAAGACTTTAAGGAGGAGTGGCAAGTGGCCACAATCACATCTTCAGTCGCTTCTCTTTAGGTAAAAGCAGGTGATATGTAGCTGACAGTGGATTACCACAGACTCAGGAAAGTAGTAGTCCCAATCACAGCCAAATATTATTGTTATATCTTTGCAGGGGCATGACAACATTGATTCTGGCATTTGGCAAATGTCTAATGATTTGGAAATGTTTTCTTTTCAATACCTGTTAGTTGAGAGGATGAAAATCTGTTTGAAAATACTTAGAAAAGATAGCAGCTCAGATTTACTGCTTTTGCTTTTGCCAGATTTGACTCTTGTTCTGCCTCAGTGTTCAATACAGTGACTTTTACTATTTTGACATTCTGGCTGTGCACAGGTATCCATTATAAGTAACTGATGACATATTTTAATTGAACTAATTGAGTAAGAAAACAGAAAAATATGCTTTCCAAAGTAAGGCGCATGTATTCAAGAAATTAGAAGTTAAATGTCATCAAGGTTTAGATCCTACAATATGAGAGTTTCATCTGGAAATTTAAATGATCTGGGTCATCCTAGCCTCCATACTCCAAGCTACAGGATGTATTCTTATTGCCTGCATGTTCTATCACCAACAAAGTGTTGCAGAGTCTGTCAGATCTCTTTAGAAATAGGAAGCAGCATATGCCACTCTAGAGTGGTGCTGATCCATTTGTTAAGGCTTTCATAAGAAACACAATTCTGCATGCAACTCTGAAAAAGGAAGAGCAGAGTTGGCGTACAATGTTACCTTCTGCTTTTACCCAATGACCTTGCAGCTCCAATGGTGCAGGACAGAACCCTGATGCATTAACAAGTTCTATGGAGCGTTTCACAAACTCTATTAGCTGAGTCTCAGTGCAAGATCCTAGGTTTCTACAAGGCCACACTGCTTTGTGTGTGTGTGTGTGTGTGTCAGAAAGTTATTATTCATCTATAAAGCAATTTCTGGAGTACTAATTGACTCAGGGATGGAGAGCTTGATCATGTAATTTCAAATAACTGTCTACAATGAGTTTTAAATTTTAGGATGTCATGAGACATGGCTCAAAGGAAGTGCAGCACCTGTTCCTAACACTTTGAAATTGGTAAATTTGTGATGGGGAAAAAAAGGAGGTGCAGACTTGTGTAAATATTCCAAATAGAGAGCTAATATATCTGGAAAGTTGTAACTTACTTCTCTTATACAAATGCCCCCAACCCCCACACACACAACTGTTCTTAAAACTTTATGGAGGACTGGGGTTGTGGCTCAGTGGTAGAACACTTGCCTCGCACGCATGAGGTACTGGGTTTGATCCTCAGAAGCACATAAAATAAATAAATAAATAAAATAAAGATATTGTGTCTATTTACAACCAATAAATATTTTTTTAAAAAAAGACTTTATGTGTAGTTTTTCTTACATAATTGACAGACAAGAAAATGATCTTTTGTTAGAATCTGAAGATGGATTCCAGCAGGCATAGCTTTGCATGCTATACATTATCATGTATTCCTCATGATGAGAAATTGGTGATGAACAAGATATATGGGAAATATGTGTTGAGAGAATGCAAAAATGTGAATTTTTCTCATGTCAAATTATTCATAAGTGGGGCTGGGGTTGTGGCTCAGTGGTAGAGAGCTTGCCTGGCATAGGTGAGGCACTGGGTTCCATCCTCAGCATCACATAAGAAGAATAAATAAACAAATAAATAAAATAAAGGTCCATCTACAACTAAATATATAAATATTCATAAGTAAATGTCAATTGAAGGGGAAGGCTTCCAAACACTTTAACTGATTTGTAAATGTTAGCCAGTTTTTATCTTGGTCA
The DNA here is from genome assembly GCF_052094955.1 of Ictidomys tridecemlineatus. NCBI lineage: Eukaryota > Metazoa > Chordata > Mammalia > Rodentia > Sciuridae > Ictidomys > Ictidomys tridecemlineatus. Next base: position 238,272,147 of record NC_135477.1, on the reverse strand, counting down.
TCCTCATGTACACTTTGCCAGTGGTCTCATAAACAGGATTATTATGTTAACAGGAGTGACCACTGAATACCTTTTCCAAAGACAAATGAGTTTCTATGACTACTGTAAACAAGCTTCCAGGAAACTAGACTGAGTCAAAATGACAGTTACCAAAGAAACCATCTAGTCATCTGACAACTTCCATTATCTAGGATTCAGCAAGCTGTACTTCTAAGAATCAGTATATATTCTGGGTATAGTTTACCTTTCTTGTCTGGTATTAGTTTTCTATTGCTACCTTAGCAATACAACCATAAAGCAATGATTTAAAATATCACAAGTTCATAGTCTTTCAGAGATCCAATGCGGTGTGTTAAACTGCAAACAGGTTAAAATAAAGATACCTCAGGACACCTCAAGAACAAGTTTCCATTCGATTATTCTGATTTTGAGAGAGAATCCAGGCCTTTTGTTTTGTTTTGTTTTGTTTGTTTTTCATGGTCAGAATGAAATTTCTGTCAGCTATGAGCTGAGGATTATTTCCAAAACTATGTTTAAAGATATGATGCCATGTCTAGTCCCTCTTAAATTTGAATCTCTATTCTTTTTTTTCTGCTTCATCTATGACCTAGGCAGAAAAGATTTTCCACCTTTAAAAAAATCAAATAATCTCCTGGGCACAATGGTGTATGATTTTAACCCCAATAACTTGGGAGCCTGAGGCAAGAGGATCACAAGTTTCAAAGACAGCCTCATCATCTTAGTGAAACCAAAGAAACTTAGGAGACCCTGTCTCAAAATAAAAAAAACAAAAAGTGATGGGGATGTGGCTTAGTGGTAGAGCACACGACTCAAACTTGAACAGAAAGAAAGTAAGAAGTAAAGAAAGAATTCAAATGATCTAGGTTACCAGCTCCATCTCAATCCCCTCTAGTTCATTAACTTGACTTACATTTTCACATCCCATTTGTCATGCAAGGTAATAAATACATCACGTGTTCTGGCAATCAAAGCATGGATATCTTGGGAAGAGAATCATAATTCTGTTCCACACACGTGTATAGTGCCTGTAGCAGCAGCTCTGTGCATGCCGTTAAATATTTCTTATATCACACACAAAATATCTTAAGAGAAAGGGGCTATGTGCTTAGCATAGTTTACATATGATAGGGTCTGTAAACAAGTCAGGATGGCGCCTGACAAAAGTTAGAGTCTGTAAACAAGTCTGGATGGCACCTGGCATTTTGCCAGAGGGAGTGGTTTGTGAAGAAACTCCAAGGAGCCATTAAGTGTGGAGATTCCTTATTGGTTGACTGCTGTATCTAGTTTACGTTAATTAAGATAAGCTGTGTGAAATGTATAAATACCTCTGCTGTCCTACAATAAACGGCTCCGACTCCTGCTGTATCAATCTACACAAGTCGCTTGTCACCCCCCCCCCCCCGTTATTTTGCTGCAGCCGGACTGCGGCAATTAATACAGGATTCCTTACAGCATACTCAGGATCTATAGGCAGATGATCTAACAGAGCACAGTAATGTTGTATGGAAGGTAAAGCCAATGTTGAAACTTGAGGAAAACACCAGGCAGTGCTGGTTGCTGTCCTTTAGACTTAAGCATATGTGCCAAACCTACACCTGATATTATGTGTCCTCATAACTACAATATCTGTACCCAGAAAACACAGGAGACAAGTATGGTTGATCTTCTTTTCCTTTATTTCCAGTGGCCACTTCCATAATATATGCTTTTTTCTATGCTTCCTGTTCTAGCAATCTTAATTTCTGCCAAATTCAAGGAATTGAGAGATATCTTCTTTTGTAAGGAAGAAATAATGACATCTTCTTTATACACAGGAATTCCCCTGAAAACATTGGAGCTATAGCAAATTAAGGAGGATCCAGCATTTACATATTTACTTCCCATGAAATATATATAATCATATATATGATTTATATATAATATATATATATATATATATATATATATATATGTATATATATATATATATGAACTAGAACTATGAAATCTCTGGCTTCCACTTGGTTTCCTGGAAGGCTATGGTAACACATTCAAAGATGCAGAGAACTCAATGCTTGTGAGAAAAATTTGGTCAAGTAGAGGAAAAAAATTGTTTTTTTGTTAATTTGTTGTTTTCTTTTCTTCCTCCTCAGCAGACCTTTTCAAATGACAATGATTTTATGATGCTTTTCTTTAGAAATGCCGTGAGACTTAGCTATAAGCAATGTTTATTGTAACAATGAATTATTAAAGCATCCTTATTGTTTTTGTTCTCCCCACTTTCCTGCGTAACTCCACATTTCCCTTTTATCTTTCTTCTTTGAGATTGTATTGCCTTCCATAAAGATTAGAACATATGGTTTTGCCTTAGACTCCATTTTCTAGGACACTTATTTAACTAGATTTGTTAATACTGTGAGAGGCACCACGTTTTTATAAACATTGAACTATCACAGCAGTCCTGTAATAAATACCATTTGATAATGACTCATTAAATTTTACATTGACATCTGATTTGCTTTTCCAATATTTATTCAAGATTTTACCATATAAAGTCAAATGTGAGGTTGTTTTGCAGTGTTTGTTTTTTGTGTGATGTGAATCTGTCAAACAACTTTAATTTTTGAAATTCTGATTCAAGCTGTAAATTAGATTAAATTTTGCAGACGTATTGACAACATTACTAAAAATTTTCTAGCCATTTATCTGGATCATAAACCAATATCCAGAAGTAGACTAGTAAACTTAATCTTTTAAAAAACAAACAAATAATACCTTTCTTGTTCATATTGCTGGAGTCGAGGTCTAGAATAGATAATATTCTTCAAAGTCATCTCTCAGTTGCCCATATTAATCCTGCAAAACCAGGTCCACACTCTAATCACATGGGCAAATGAGCTCTTGATAACACTATTGTTATGAACAAATACTAGTTACTTAAATATAGTTGTAACTTATAGAAGTATGTTGAAGATATTAGTAGTTAATATTTCCTTTTGTTTCTTGGAAGCCATCAAATATATTATTATAATGCTTTGTTAGTCAAAATATTATCATCTTATGTGTCAGAACTGAGATTTAGAAATGCTTAGTAATTTAATCAACTAAGGTTATAGAACAGAGACAGTTAAAGAAGGAAATGTAATCCTAATTGAGTATTTCAAAATTTGCTTATCTCATAAATTATGTTATAATTTTTAAATTTCAGATTAAAATGCTGTCCTTATAAAGCAGCAACTAATACCTATTATTTTATTTTCAGTTATGATGATACACTATGTTTTTAAACTACTCTATGATAACATATAGAGTATAAACATTAGAATATCCAAAAATATTATGTTAAATGTAATAAATAGCTCTGATCCAATATTTTTTTTATTTACACTAGAGTAAATAAACAGCCATTTGAAAAAAAATATGTGCAATGTTCCTTTTATGTTTATTTAATATCCTATTATCATTACTTGCATCTTAATCAGTGTGGCTAGTATTATTTTACCAGTAAAGGTAAAAGAAGAGAGGCTCTTGTGATTATTTCCCCATGAAATAAAATTCTGATAATTTATTTTATTGGTTTGAATCTCTGTTGAAACTTTTCTTATCTGGACTATAAGTAATTTAAATGGTTTTTACTTTAATGATATAGTTCAAAGGGGAATTTAATTAAAGCTTTGCAACTGAAAGGGAAGATAACCTAATCAGATTTTAGAGGCTTAGAAGAATGGGGTGTGGCACAGCCTCACTTGAAAGATTTGCTGGATGCAACAGACTCTTCAGTGTACTTCTAGGTGAGGCAAATCTTGTCAAACAAAACAAAGAAAACAACAACAAAAAAAAGACTTCAGGATGGCTGGCATTATTAACCAAAAATCTATTTTGTGCAACAGACAATTATTATTCACAGTGAAATCAGAGCAATCAGATCAGCAATTCACATATTTTATGTCACCTCTAGTCTCACAAAAGATTGGCTATATGATTTTATATGTATATGTATATGCATATGTATGTTATACTGTAGAATTATATTATGATAGTTTTATCTATCTCATATGCTCCACTTTACATCATAATTTTGTGGTTTTTTGGCCAATTTTTCACATTTTATTATTTTTTTCTATATGTTTTTCTGGAATCATATGTAATCTCTTAATCTGTTAAGTAATATAACTTTTTTCTAATATATCTTATTTTTAACAAAATTTTATTTAATATTTGCTTGTTATATTTGTCTTCCAAAATATATGGAATAAGTGACTTTGAGCTAAAGAGATAAAAATCTAATCTGGAAGATAAGTACAAATATTGATTAAAAGGGGCATTCTAAGTGCCAGAGCAGAATTCAAGCATACTTGATATTGGGGTAATTGCTAATTCAGAATAATTTTTGCTAATACAGCACTTACATGATACAACATAATTGATAGAAAAAAATTGTGAAAAGTTATAAGAAACATCAAGCTTCAAACAAACATTCCTTATGGATTAGAGCCAGAAGTCTTTTAAAAGGCTAGCATTCAGAGGAGAAGTTCAGTCCCTAAGGGCTATGACCAATTGAATTGTTCTGCTTTAGGAGTTTCACTATATGAAAAGATAAAAGGGTGCCAAGGTGATAGAAAGCAACTATGCAGAAGAGGAAACAGCCTGGTGATGGGAGAAGGTAGAAGGGGAAACATAATTGTCAGGAAGGGGAGAGACACTTCACATATTAGGGCAGCAGAATAGAGAATAAGTAATTATTCTAAATAATGATGCAGCCTCTCAGCTTCATGTTATTACTGTCATGGGAGTAATAGTTTGACTTTGAGATACATTTTTGGTGAATGCATCACTTTTTGAATTTCAAAATAAGTGGGAACCAAGCTAAACGTTTGTTTATCCACAAACTATGTCTTGATGAATCTATTAGGAAGGTCTTAGGTATCTATTAATCACTTCCATTTGGAAAGAAGATTAAAATTCTAGTATTATATATTTGAGTTCTGATATTAACGTTTTATGCACACATATATAGGTATACATGTATACATACATGCTAATAAAGGCAACAATGTAAAAATAATGTTGCCACCTATGCTTCCTTACAAAAATAATTTCTTGGAGTGTATCTGAAAATCACATCTTAAATATAATGCATTCTTTACTGGTTACAGTGAAATGTTTTGAGCACTTTACACTTTACCAAATCAAGGAAGAGTTTATCCCCATTTGTTATGTATTTTCACATTTTATTAAATATTTAAAAAGCCATGATAGAATTTGTTGATGCCATCATTATTTTATATATTTTCAACAAACTCGTTGTACATTAGACTTTTTATAATTTTGAGGTTTTCTGAAACAGAAAAAAAGCTATCCAGTAGGGGAATGTATCATCTAGTTGAAGAAACCAAAGGCTAAATAAAATAATTGAAATATAGAATAGGTTAGATTGTGTTAAGGATAAAAAAAAATCAGAGACAAAAATGTTGGCAAATGAAGAGCGAGAGGAGAGCTACTTTTGAACATCATGTGGGCAGCTAGAGAAGGCTTCCTTAAGAAGGTGATTTCTAAGGAAAAAAAAAACAAATAGAGAGGGCTGGGACTGTGGCTCAGTGGTAGAGCATTTGCCTAGCAGGTGTGAGGCACTGGGTTCGAGTGTCAGCACTGCATATAAATAACTAAAATAAAGATCCATTGACAAAAATATTTTTTTAAAGTGACAAGATTTAAATATATCATAGAGTAATTTTCTAGGTCAATGCTCCTCAATCATTTTCCCATTATCTATATCCCCTCAGAAACTTTTTGAGATACCCCTTGAGTGCCTGGTGCAAGATTCACACAAATGAAATTAAATCCTAAGGAATATGACTTCAATAAGTAGGTTTGGAAATTATAGGACTAACAAACCATAATACATATGATTGTGTTTTGAACCCCAAGAATTAGTTTTTTCTATCTTGAGAATAATATTACCAGGTTGACAATGAATGTCTTGGACTTACAAAAAAAATAAAAATTAATAAAATAAAACAATGCAAATATTTAAAAGTGTTTATGCGATAGTGGGTGGTGTTTAGGAATATCAGGGGTTAGTGCTTGAACCATGGAAAACTAAAAAGAAGTCACTAGACAAATAATCAGGGTATGAGGGTGGACAGATCATTTAAAAACTTATGGGTAAAAATCTAGACTATAATGTCATCATGAGGGCTCTAAGCAAATGAGCAATATAATCTAACCAAAGTTTTGACAGATTCCTCTCTTTTTCTGCTATATCTGGTGACAACAAGAACAGTACAAGGAGACCACAGAGAAAACTTTTGACCTCAGATCTGGCTACATAATTTTGGAGCCAGTGCAAAATGAAAATGTTGAGCTCCATTTAAGACAGGTATTCAGAATTCCCAAAGCAAAGAAGAGGACTTTAAGGGTGGAACTGAGCTCTTTCACCAACAGCCAGCACCTAGGAGACTGCACAGGTCCCAACTTCACATTCTGGCATTGCTAGTGCCATCTCTATATTCCTGGGGGTAATATATTCCTTTTTCACCACTGACTGACAGTGGTGAAAACGGATGAAAAGTTGGAGATAAATAGTGTAGGCATATGTAGACAGAATTCTTCATAGTACACATAAAAAATATTAAAGAAAAAAAAAAGATAAAATGTGTAAACTTAGGAATTTGGCCTAAGTGATAAAAGAAGCGAGGTTGAATTGAGGTGAAGAAAATATCAAAGGAATTGTCTTGGTAGGTTTGTTTGTGCTACTGTCCTTATTCCTATGGTTTTATGTAAGATGTTGTCTCTGAGTTATAATTTAATTTCTCTTTTATCTGTATTATTAATTAACATATCTTAAGGATTATTTTAATTTCAAAAACTTGGAATCAGAAATACTGCATTTATTTGAATAATGAAATCCTTATTAGTATGACTTTTAAAGTTGGTCAGTTTTTTAGCAGTTATTAATAAAAATATATTAAGAATTGCCATTTGAATATGTACTTTTGTTTGTGATAGTTATGTTGGGTAGTTAATTCTGATTTGCGTGCCATTAAGATTCATAATTTCCTTTTCCATTGAAGAGACTTATTAAAGGTCAAATTAAACATTCATGTTCAAATAAGTGATTCAATATATATTTATTTATTTTGTCCTCATTTGTACTTATTGAGTGATTACAAAACAATCAATTTCTAGAATCTTTCAAAAACTAATTCTTAAGTAATATAATATTTTGAGACAGAAATTGATAACCCCTCTAGGACAATATGCTTATTATTTTTAATGACCACGTCTTGTTGTGTGTACTAAGCCTAAATTGTGAATATTCTCTGAACCATCGAGTGTACTTCTCCATAGCTATTCCAACTTCCTAATAGTATTTCTCCCTTATTTTGACTATATGTCTTCTAACTTAAAATCTGATAGGACACAAATGTCAAATATAATGATATAATGCTTATATTTGCATTGGTACTTGTTATTAAATGTAATTAATATGTGTATGCTATTGCTCATTCTCTTTACATACACACTACATATACAAACACACACACACGCTGTTGTATATATTCAGGATGTAATTTTTGTATTAACGTTTTGCTTATTTTCTAATCAACGCTAAAAAGAAAGCTGAAGATGATCTTCAGTCTCTGGAGGTCAACGAGGACGAGAAGAGAAGACAGCTGATAAAACAGAGCATATAAGGCAGACAAGACACCATCATTATTTCCTCAGTGTCTGTTTTGCAGAAAGACCTTGTTATCTCGAAGTGAAAAAGATTATAGAGGTTATTTTTCAAGGTATAAGATGAGCAAAAAATAAAAGACTACTCAATCACACTGTCAATGATTTTTGTACCTGAAAGCGGGGATTTATATCAGAAATATATTTCCTTTCAGAGCATCAGATAAAATTGAGGATTAAAAATTCATAATTAAATATTTTTCAATTTGATGGTGAAAAACAACTGAAAATTTTACTTAAATGTATAATTATTTTTAAAAAGTATTAAAATAAATAAGAACAAACACAAAAGAGTAAATTATAGCAGAGTTGACATCATATTTTTATTATTTTACTCTCTAAGAAATATTTATTAGCAAAAACTTTGTTTTATCATAGTTACTTTTCACCAAACATAAAATATATACTTACTAATATGCAAAATATTTTTTGAACTTCTATCTTAACATAATAAAAGACACTAACAATATTTAGAGATATAAAATGTAGTGGGTATTTCTATATGCTAAAAGAAAAGAAAGTAGAAAAATATGGAAATATTAATAGAATCTTAACCAGCTCTGAATTTCAAAAAAAGGTTTTTTTTATATTACCTTTTCCAGTATTGAATAAGAGCACATATGCATTTTCTTTTTATTTGTTTTAAAATCTTGTATCATTGCATTATAATTATGCATAATAGTGGGGAATCATTATGCCATATTTGTACATGCACATAAGATGATTTGATCTATTTTATTCTCCAGTATATTCTCTTCTCTCCCCTCCCTCCCTCTGAACCATGTTTTTCTATCCTACTGATCTTCCTTCTATTTTCACAATCTCTCTTTTTTTAATTATTTTTTTCTTTCTTCCTCATTGAAAGAAAACGCACAAGCCTTGACTCTCTGAGTCTGGCTTATTTTGCCTAATGTGATGCTTTCCCTGATTACATATCATGATTTCAAATTGTTACAAGAAAAGCCTATACAAAGTAATTTATTGATGTGTTTTGGAATGTGAATTAAGAAAATAAAAAACAAGGGAAGATTCTTGGTATTAATTTTCTGTCATTTTTGGTGGGAAAACCCCAAATACGTACAAATAGAAATATCTATAAAATTCTTCTATGAAAATAATACTTCCACATTACGTGCATTGTTGAAGACACTGCTAAAAGTTTGAATTAAATATTTTGAAGGAATACAGCAAGTAAAAAATAAGTATCACTTGGCAATTATGGTAACTCATGTCTATTCAAAGTCAACCAATAATTTCAGGCAATTCAGCACTTTTTTTAAGTGAAATTGTATAGATCTCATAAGTATGTGCAAAGTAAAAGTCATTAAAAAAATGAGAAATTCAAATCTGTAATTTGGAAACAGAAAGATACTCCAAGATTATCTGATAAAAATTTCTAGCAAAATGTTTTATTTAGTTGTGATATTTCTATATTTTCCAGATTCATGTCACATTCATTGTTTATAATAATTTGTATTGTAAACAGTTCCTCAACTGATGAAGTATTTTTTTGTTATTATTTTCCAGAAATATAAAATGACTCTCACTAACCTAAATATTCATAAACAACATCAAGGACAATGTTTTCTGTGTTTAGATTACATAAGATTAAAAAAAAACCCATTATTTCCTAGATTGAATGTTGGCTGGAAATTTAGCATGGAATGATGACTTCTCCCCTCCACCATTACTATGTGATTCTCTGTGAGCTGACTTCCACTTTTGTCAATTTCCTTTCCTGATTCCACAGCATCCCATTGAACAATATCTATTCGTACATTAGTTGGACTTCTCAAGGAAACAAAGTTAATGAATGCCAAGAAAGGACAATTAAAAGAGCACCATGATGACATGGAGAGAACAGCTTTTTAGAGAAAACAATGAGAAGTGAAAGAGAGTTTCCATCCAAGATATTAAAGGAATTATTAACTGAACCATCTTCTACCTCTTCATCCAGATGCTATTCAGTTGGCAGTCTTGGGAAACCTCTTGTCAGATTATTTGCACAGTTCTATTTTCTTTCTCATCTTTAACTTTCCCCTTTAAACATCTTTTTTTTTCCATTTTGATATATATTGTTTCAAGATATTTTTCATAAATCCATAGTGAGTTTATTACTATACTATATAGTTAAAAATATTATTTTCTCATGAGTAAAAGAAGTGTGTTGGACTGTAATGGTTGATTTGGGTTGTCAACTACACTGAATTAAGGGAAACCCAGATAGTGGGATAAACATTGTTTGTTTTCAATCATTACAATAATTATTTTCAGTGCTTAAAAGGACACTAAACTTATCTTTTGACTGCTGAAAAGGAAACCCAAGTGGTTTGGAATTTGATTAGAATCACTGGGCTGTCCCAGGTGTGTCTTTGAAAGTGTCTCTGGAGGAGATTGACAGGTGAGTCAGTGCACTGGGTGGGGAGGATATGACTCAAAGTGTGCAGGCACCAGTCAATTGGTGTGGAGAAACACAGTGAATTCTTGCTTTCTTTTCTGGAGTCAGAATGCCCTTCTTCTCCTCCTCTTGGATATTAGAGCTCTAGGTTCTTTGACTTTTGGACTTTGAAACTTAAGCAAACAGATCCTTGTCCTATTCTCGTGGTTTCTCTGGGCTCTGATTTACCCCAACATCTTTCTTGGTTCTAAACCCTTCCGATTGGGGTTGAGCAAATTCTCTTGATAGATGTATTCTCACGTCACTCTTGATAGATAATTGGTAGATAGAAGTATCTTATTTGTTCTGTCGCCATGGAGAAACCTGAAAAAACATGCATTATATATAGATAGATATAGATATTTGTTGTTGTTTTTTGACAACCATAAACAGGGCAAAATGTTAATACTATTGGTGTGAGTTGCTAAATTCTGAGTAATAATGGTTTAAATCAACAGTGTTTTATTTGTTCATTATTATATGAATCTAAAACTTGAACTTGGCCCACATAAGTCATGTTCTAATGGGTTTTACCTGGAGTGTCCATATGTATGTAGACATGAAAATCCTTTTAGAGCTTGAATTGTCCTGAATGTTGGGTGCTCCATGTGGACAGCAGCTCCACAATTCACCTTTGCGTAGTGTCTTATCCTCCAGTGACTTCATTTCTTTATAGAGTGACCTTAGAGTAGTGTTTCAAGTAAAGGAAATAATATTCCAGGGCTTCTTGAGTAGTCATCACTGAAAATATTACTATGTACACCTTACTATGTATATCATTCTGTTGGTTAAGGGGAGTAATCCATTCAGCCCCAATTCATAGGATGAGGAAACAGAATCTATTTCTTGATGAAGAAGAGCACAGATAATACCAAGGAGCAATGTATGCAAAGACAAGAGCTATTGAAGACTTTTTACTCTCTCACCACTCCCTCACTACCCTAAGGAGAAGGGGGCTATCTCTGTATCTAACACAAAGGGAAAACAGAGAGCTAATTTAGCTGTGAATGAAACTGTTTTTTTTTTCTTTTGGCATACTGTATTAGTTGGGAAAACATAACCTGTACAGAACGATGAAGAGCCAGAAAAAAGAAATTTAACTATTATAGCATTTTTGTTTTAGCATCTTAATCTTAACATACTCCAATATATTTTTCAAAATAGAACTAGATATATCCTGATTGCAAAGATCTTTTGAATCCTATTAGTTGTTCAGGGCAAATACAGAGGGGAAAAGACCACTATTAAGGCATTTGTAAATAAATCCCATAATATCAAATATTCATATGAGAATATGTGTGACAGGTATATTATAATATTTATACATAATTCCAAGGTAAATTTATTTAATAAAATAACCACTACATTATCCTTCTGTTTATCTTCCATTATGTTTAGGCCTTTGTGGCTCATAATAAAACACTCATGTGGAATCAGGACATAATCAGTTAATCCTGCAAATTCTCATTGATTCATATTAGGTAAGGGGTATAGGTGGGGAAGAGAACCCTATATGTGAGAAAAGAAATGAGAAAACCAGAAAAATTCTACTCTACTACTCTTGAACAATTAAATAACTTTTGGTTATTCAATTATTCCTTTTCTTGACCTACTTGTAAGAATTTGTGGTCACTAGAGTAGTTGAAGAATTATTCTAATTTATTTTCAGAAATCTTAACAGGGAATGTACAGATTGTCCTTGGTAATCCCTAGTAGAGACCTGTATGAATTTCTGTCAAGTGAACCTTCTTGTTGTCTAATCAAAGTCATTCCTGCTGTGATTTAAGCATGCCTTTATGTCTTCCACTCTCAAGGGAAATGAAGACCAGCTGGTTACAATATTCCTTCATATTTTTCAAGGTTGTAGTTTAAAATACATTCATTTAATGTGCTCTATAAAAACTTACAAATTCTAGAATATGTTTTTTTTTACAAGCTGACTGAAAGTCTTTAATTGATCATATGTCATGAAAACTATTTACATGCCAACAACACCACAAATCCACCAAGATAAGAGACTCCCTGTACATACTGTCCTTTTGCCCTTCCATCACATGTGTTGATAACTTAGAGCAAGTTTGTTTAGTATCTTTTTCAAATATTTTAGATTATGTGTAGAATTTTACATTGATTTTATGTGAAAGTTGGGGTATGAGGACAAAAACATAAATGTAGGTAAAAATCTCTATGTATAATTTTTAAAACCTGTAAATTTTTAGAAATTTAATGCATTTTATGCTACCACTTTGTTGGAATCCTTAATTTTCAGTGTTGAGCAGTAAGAACATAACGATTTGGTGTGGTTTACGAAATTGTTGAATGATGCATTAAAAAATGTTGAATTTTAGATCCTAGTTAGATAAGTAGACTAGGAAGATATGGCTAAAAAAAAAATGTTTCATCTACTTGATATTTCATCTAGTTGGTATGTAATAGCCTACAGAAAAATCATAACCAACTGTTAAAGTCTTAAATGAGGAAACATCTACACTACTTATTTAATACAACATCCAAGGTTGAATGCTAATTATGTGTAGTAATATTTGCCTTTTAAAATATTTCACCATGCTGGAGACTTTTACTGCTTTCAGTACACCCATAGTTACAGATTCACCAGGGCATTTTTATATAGATTCAACACAATCTGTTTTAATTAGTTTTTATTATGATTATTATTATTTTATTTATTTTTGCCGCTTTGACAAAAGACCTGACAATAACAATTAGTGGAGGAAAAGTTTATTTGGGGGATTACAATTTCTGAGGTTTCATTCATACATGATTGACTCTCTTGCTCTGGGTCGAAAGTGAGGCAGGACATCATGGTAGAAAGACATGGTGGAGGAAAGTAGCTCAGGACATTACACCAAGAATCAGGGAGAGATGGGCACAGTGGTACACATCTGCAAGTCTCTAATCCTTGTGGCTGGGGAGGGTTAGGCAGGAGGATCCTGAATTCAAAGCCAACCTCAGCAACTTAGTGAGGTCCTAAGCAACTTAGCCAGACCCCATCTCTAATAAAATACAAAAAAAGGCCCAGGGATGTGACTCAATGGTTAAGTGCCTCAAGGTTCAGTTACCAGTACAAAAAAGAAGAAGAAGTGCGGGGGGGGGGGGGAGGAGAGCTCTGCTCAGTAAGGACAAATATCTACCCCACAGACAGGGTCTTAAGGACCCACCTCCTCTAGACATATACCATCTACCTATAGTTACTACTCAGTTAATTCCTGTTGGGAGACTGACGATATGATATGATTAGGTTAAGGCTCTCATATCCCAATAATTTCACCTCCAAGCCTACTTGCATTGCTTCGGGAGACACTTCTTATCTAAGCCAGAACACCACCTATGTCTCAGACAAGTTCAATAGGAACATATAACAGTCACCAAAACCTTAATTTCATTCCTATCCTAAAACTGAACTGCACATCATTTGAGTTATGCAAAATAAAAATCGTAACAACCAAGCTTTTAGAAAACAGAGATTTGGGGGGATTCCCTGGTCAGGCAGTAGAGTTATAGTATCTTCTTATTCAATTTGTACAGTGTTTGTTTCTTACAAAGCTTCAGCAAGCCTGATGGAAATTGGGTGTAAGAAAATATCTTCATATGTATTCTATTTCAAATTACGTCTTATATATTCAACACTAACTCTAGGAAAAGCAGGAAAAAAAGAATGTTCCAGGTCTCACACTATATCTATAAAATATTGAGAAAAAGCTAGTCAGTGGATTTTCTTGAATATTTCCCAGTAAGCATAAGAGTTGCTTGTGAACTTCTCCTAAGAGATTTGATAGATAAATGGTTTGATAATTTATTGTATTATTTTATTTTCAGACATGGAGCAAATGAAAATCTGAAGTTTCTGTCTGCAACTTTGGCTGGCACACATAAGCAAAGTCAGTCTTTTAAATATGTTAAATATAATTTCCCTTGATTTCTGTGTGTATTATATTTTCATATGGTGATTATCTTCTGTCTTTAGATCTTCCTTGCTATTAGGAGGTGTTAAATTAAACTATTATAAATCTGCCTAAATTCTATTGCTGCATAGTATTCACTATAAAAAATCAGTGGCTTTAAACTGTAATATTCTTGCTTATCCATCTTTAGGTCAATTTGATATTATCTGATCTACATTGGACTTATCTTTGGAAAGACTTGCCCATTAACTTGCTTCTCTGTGTATGTTGTGGGGCGTATTCTTCTCATGGAGATGGAAAAGCTTGAGCTACAAGAGAGCAAGGTAAGAAATACCTGAAGTCTTTATAGGCCTGAGTTCAAAATCAACACCATCTCTCTTCCATGCACTTATCACTGGCTAAAACAAATTGCTTGGCTTAGTGTAATGTTAAGGAAAAAAATTGTGCATTGCCCATTTGAAACAAGGCCATAAAATTCCATCCCTAGAAATATCAGATACCTGGACAGGTGAAAAATTTGTGCAAATGATAATATATTCCTTTTAATTATATTTGTACAATTTCCTAATTTTAAATCTCTCTCCAACATGCCTCAATTCTACATTCAGAAGATAAAGACATGGAACTAGTATAAAATATTCTTCCATTTTCAGTCTCTTTTTCCAGTAGTTTTCTCTATAGGTATCCTCCACATTAAAGGACAATATCTATAAGCTTTGATGAGGATTATTATGAAAAAGAGTTATAATATTCTGCTAAATGATTTTTGAAATATTTAGGATAATTTATGCATTCATTCTTTCAACCAGTACTTATTTACTCAGGACCTACAGAATGTCACTCAAGCCCTAGAACTCCATCTGCAGCAGTGAGGAGAGAACAAAAACAAGTGAGCAGAATTTTTTTCCTTCACAAATCTGGCATTCTGCTAGGATGAAGAAACAAAAATAATAAAAAAAGAATAATCATAATGTATATTAAGATTCACTGTGCTTACTGCAAAAGACAAAAATAAATCAAGGAAGAGGAATGAAGAGTGAAAGAGCACAACAAGATTTAATTTGAGTTTAGAAAGACTTTTATAGTATAATTTGTATCTCTCCTCATGGTGCCTAAATTCTCTAAGCCTACTTTTCCTCAGTGGGTAATATCTGAGAAGTGTTCATATTTACTTTTCAGTATCAATCTTATGAATGATGAGAAACATGTAAATGTAAATGAAGTGTCAACTACTTCTAGTATTTATTAAACTACATTTAAAGAAAGAGCAGCATATTTATTCTGGTTTCTATTTATAAAATGTAAACTTACACAAAATATTTAAAGCATTGTTTTTTATAAACTTTTAAACTGTATAAAACACATATTTTAAGTTAATCAACACAGTGAAATTTATTCTATTGAAGGAAGAAAGTAGTATCAGATATTTCCAAAGTCATATTCAAAAGGTAAAACTTATGAACAATAAGAAATTGTTCAAATAAATTATGGGGCTAAATACTTGTAGTGATATGCAAGGTCTTAAAATCAGGAAAATGCTAGTGTTATGGCTCAGTGAAGGAGCACTCACCTAGCACGTGTGAGGCCATGGGTTTGATTCTCAGCACCACATATAAATAAATAAATAAATAAAGGTATTATGTCCATCTACATCTGAATATATATATATATATATATATATATATATATATATATATATATATTATATATATATATTATGAGTAGAAATGCACATTACACAAATGTGCAAACTCTCCTATTGCATTCTATATCTCTTAGTATGTAGGCAAAAATATTAACATGAAAGGAAACACCCAAATGCTTATTATTCAAAATAAGATTTTTACCTTCTTTATAGACATTCCTCTAGTATCTAGTTTTCCAGCATTATATATCATCCCATAGTCTGATAATTTGTATTTTTAAAATTCTATGTATCTCTTCATATTATTGTATATGTGACCATTAATGGTGAATGTTTCCTTTCCTAACAGTAAATTTGACTAGAACCCAGTAAAACAGGTAGTTAATTTAATGGGAGTGTTGGGGAAAGATACAACCAGTTCAAGAAAGATAATTGTTATAAATAATAATTTATCACATAAAGACAAATTGCCTAATTCCTTAGTACATAGATAATAAACATAAAAGATTTACCTTAGATAGCTAGTAGCATAAAAATATGCATTGGTTCTGTGTACTTTAAGACCCATCTACAGTTACATTTATTTTGCAGGGGAAAAATGCATGAGCTTCATGAGGATGACAACTTAAATTTATCCTAGTTGTTCCTCTCTAGGAATGTAAATAATTTTTAAAGTTGGAATATAAAAGCCATTATAAACATATCTATTGCACAAATAAATATTTGACTATAAATTTTCATAAAGGCAAAATGAAGTATTGAATGGGAATCAGAGTAATTTCAAGTGAAAATCTAGCTACATTCAAACTCACAGAGAAATATAAGTCTGAAGGACAAAAGTATGCAAAAAATTTTAGGAACCTGAGTCTAGGAAACAAAGCTTATCATGGAAGTACACCATGGAGCTCTTATGCGGACTGCACTTTTTTGATATTATGGGGAAAAATATATAGTGATGAAAATATGTGAAAAGCTTTTAAAAATTGAAAATTATTTTCTTATTCTAGTACTCTTTTGGATGGCTTTGTTTTTAAATAAAACTACATTACCATAAAATTTTAATTTTAGAATTAGAAATTGGAGAATGATTAAAATCATGAGTGACTTTAAATCACAGTTTAATTTGGAATTGGAAAGTCTTTCTGTTTTATTTTTGCTGAAGTGTATCTTAAAGATATTGTAGAAGGTACCATGAGACAAGTGTCATGATCACTCATATGATATTGGTGAAAGAAGAAAAGAGCGTTAACTGTCCCTAAGGTGAGAGTAAGCTCTGTGACTCCTCTGGCCCTGAGAAACAGAGGAGTCATGAAGCAGTTATCAGTGGGGCAAAATCTCCCAGAGTCTTAGAATGTTAGAGACTGATTTAGCTTTGTTTTTAAAAGGTAAGGTTGGTTTCATGCCAACTATCTGGAGGTTACAATTATAATAATCATGTAATTTCTTTCTGGGTCATTCTTCCTATACCTGTACTGAAGGTTTGCTATCACCCTAGTTTCTATTCTTTGAGGTACTCCATAATTGGATACACTATAGGGAATGTTGGCTACTGGATATACAGTAAATAAAAATGAAAATATAAGCACATATAAAGCTTGCATAAAATAAATCAAAGAAAGATGCAGATCAGAGTGGTGCACTCTTATAAATCCACTTTTTCACATCAAAAATAGACATTATTGGAGGCATTAAACTGAAAGCATTCACACAAATTGGATAAAAATTGAACAAAAAATTCAGACAAAAATTTAGTACCTTAATAAATATATAAGAGATTAAAAGATGATGCAGAATGAAAAGAATATATATAATTCAAATGTGAATCTGATAAGTGATAAATATATGAACAAATATAATTGTTAGAATATATTACAAATAACATACTTATGCAAATATAATGTAGTCAAATGGAAGGTTCTGCTTGTTCATATTCAACTCTCCCTTAAACTCTAAATATAGACCAAAAATAGTGATGTCATTGCTGCAATCCCCTATTATGCTTTAGAGATGAGATACTCCCTTCTATGTTCCTGTTAATATAGGAATGATCAGAGGTGAAATGATAAGTTTATAATACCCATAGCTTAATCATTGGATTAATCTATCTGAAAATGGGTCAATTATTCATTAATCATTGAATTATGAATTTGAAAGAAAACTGAACCTGAGTGGTAACTATAGGGAGGAAGGCAGTGCCTGGAAGGAGGTGAATCACTGAGTACATGTCCTTGGTGACTCTGTCTTGTCCCCTGTGCCACATGCCCCTCTCTCTCCCTCCCTCTCTTCCTGTTCTCCTTCTCCTCCTCCTCCTTCTCCTCCTCCTCCTCCTCCTCCTTCTTCCTCTCTTTCTCTCTCTCCCTCCCTCCCTCCTCCTCCTCCTCCTCCTCCTCCTCCTCTTCTTCTTCTTCTTCTTCTTCTTCTTTTCTCTCTCTCTCTCTTCTCTCTCTCTCTCTCTCTCTCTCTCTCTCTCTCTCTCTCTCTCTCTTCTCTCTCCTTTCTAGTAGCCATTTTCCTTTCACTATGTACGATCTTCTGCCTAGAGCCCAGAGGAATGGAGTTGGATGACTATGGATTGAACCTCTAAAAACAGAGAGAGAGAGAGAGAGAGAGAGAGAGAGAGAGAGAGAGAGAGAGAGAGAGAGAGAATTGCCCCTTACAGAGCTCACCTTCAGTGATCCTCCTAGCCCAGGAGCCCAGCCCCTATCCATCCTTGACACGAAACCATCTATATTTATATATCATAGGCAAGTCATTGTTAAATACATTATGCTAGTAGTCCTAAAATTGTCAATTTCTAGGAATGAGGATGTAGCAGGACAAATTCCTTACATAGCATGAACATGGTCCTAACTTTGATCCCCAGCCCTGTAAAGAAAAAAAAAATCAGTCTCTTAAATGAATAGGTGCCACATTCTTAAAAACAGGGTGAAAATTCTAATTAGCTCTATCACAAGAATAAACAAATCACTTGTAGAATGATTTTATGAATCAATAAATGTATCACATTTTGGTCTAGGAAAAATTAATATTTTCAAAAAGAAAGTGATTGAGTAAATCACTTTCTTTTTGAAAATATTAATTTTTAAATAGCTATGTCTTCTAAAATTTCCAGAAATGCTTGGCATTATTTTTAAGTTTTTGTGCATTTATGTTTTAACCACCAAATATCTGAACCTGTTACTGGTTTGGCTAAGTATTCATTTCTACCTAGTTTAATTGCATCTGAATATATAACATATATATAATGTTTTATTTTTTTTTAAAGTGCTTCATTTCTTCCTTTCTTGTTGAGCACATTATGACTTGTTTCTTGGCTTTCTCTTTCTGTTAAGAAACATATTTATACCTATGTCATAAAATTGGTAAGGAGTCTAGTTTTAGCATTCTCCACCTATGTTAGGGGTTCCATTAATTAACAGCATATCCTGTGAAGTAGCCTGTGATGACAAAGGTGCAAATATTGTTAAAGAAATAATTTTTCAGGGCTGGGGCTATGGCTTAGTGGCAGAGCGCTTGCCTAGTGCTCATGAGGCACTGGGTTCCATCCCCAGCACCACATAAAATATAATAATAATAAATAAAAATAAAAACTAAATAAACAAAATAAAGGTATTGTGTCTACCTACAACTAAAAAATATTTTTTTAAAAATTATATATGAAGTGAACATTGCAGTGTGATAAACTGCTTTACCATCTTAATTGTGAAATAGAAACCCACTGTCTATTTAATAACAGAACATGCTACATAATATTGCATTCATAATTTATATTTAAAAATTCAAAATGTGTGTTATATCTCCCTAGGTTGAAGAATTTGTGCATTCCTTACTCAATATCCTGAGGTTATTTTTTTTACACAATGAAAAAAAATTAACAGTAATTTTAAATTCATCCCTTGTGCTAAATCTTGAAATTTATGGGGGTTAATGGAACTGTTCTTTTACTTGCTAAATAAAATGTGTCCCCTTAGATGATGGCTACCATTTCTTAATTAAGAATCCACTAAAGTGCCATCCAAATGTACATAATTTATTCCCTTTATATTACTGAGCTGGGAATTTTGCCAATGAATAAAACATCTTATTCTGAGGCAAAATGGAAACTAATGTTTTAAAACTTCATGAAAAATATCATTTCTTGAGCTTGTTTTAATAATAAATCTATAATATAATGAAGAGCAAATTAGGACAGTATCTCCTTTGACTTTCAGTAAGGACACTAGCTAAAATCTGTAATGGTTGCTTCTTAAAGAATATATAGAGCCTTCAGTAAAGGAGGGAGGAGCAGCATATATAACTATGTATGTGAGCATGTATGTCTGCTTATTGTTATTGCAGTTATTATTGTTTTCTACTTTGAAATAATTTTCTTTGCTCCCAGTCATAGCATTAAAGCAGAAGAGAAGCATAATAATCTGAAGATTTCAGGGAGGTCAAAAGGAAATAGCTTTTGAAGGAGATAGTAAACTATTTGACAGAAATATTCTATAAGTGGTAAACATAAAGATTCGATTGATGTTTGTTTGCTTGTGTGTGCCCTATGATTTTTCTTTGAAAATGTTAAGAAAGTGCTTAATTTCAAGAATATCTCTGAAAATTTCACTGAATGTCACTGCAAATGCTACTTGCTACATAAAGCCTGTGTCTGTGCCTTGCCTAATTCCTGAGTCATGGTGCTTCCCCAAGTCTTTAAGTCCCACTCACAATGCACTATTTCTTAAGCTTATCATTTGTACAAAGTTAGTTGATATTTCCATTAGTAATAGTAATATAATAGTACATGATATGGAGTTATTACATAAAAATTACAATTGAACCATTGATTTTAGTTTTGATAAATTCTTTGAGGGTTCAAATTTTTCTATTTTTAATACATTGGAAGGGTTAAGATTTCCAAAGAATCTAGAAAGCATTGAACATTCATCCTTGTCAAATGGCCAGGAAATAAGTGACTGAAATTTTCGATGAACAGCACTTAATTTTTCATTCCAAAAAAATGAATTTTAAGACAATAATCTATTAAAATTCATTTGAATACATTCCATTGACAATTTTCCTTTTTTATAAAGAACTTTTTCTTACCAACTTGAAACTTAGTTACAACTAAATCTATTTTCCTTTGTTTTGCTGCTGACAGATCATCAAAAGTGATACAATATACTTTTCAACATATTGTTTCAAAATTTCAACTTTCATATATTTTTAGAATCTATGAGATCACAGGTCTTATAAATGTTATCTAAGGATTGTTAGATAAAGGAAAAGTTTATGAAAATGATTATACCTTGTTGACCAAAGTTTTCATTTGCTACTCCTGAGAAAATTTCAAAGATTGTATTGAATAAAATTATATTGAATTGCTAATATAAATGTTATTAATTATTAATCAGAAAAATTAGTGGGCAAAATGTAGAAAAAAACTGTGAGATTTTCCTCCTATTAGCAGTTGAAAATGAAATTAAGACCAATATTTTGAATCCTAGGAAGAGCTGTAAATTACAGCTCACAGCAGTAAGATCTTGATTATCCACTTTTACATAGATTCTTTGCAGTTGTAGCTATAACTAGGCAAGGGGAAGAACAATGGGATATTAAGACAAAATGTGATTTCTATTAGTGGGGAAGAAAAATATTATAATTAAGGGTTACCTAAAATTAAAGACAGGATTAATGAAACACCCCATTATTTTCAAAGTAGTATTTGCTCATCAGAAACTGATCAGAGTAGAAAGTCTAGCACTGATTTTTTTCTGTTTAAACTTGTACCTTCTCATTCAAGGTTCATGATTGAAATCATTATAAAATTAGAATGCAAAAGCAGGTGTATGAAACCAGTTAAATTATGATGAACATATTCACTATAAAAGTCAAATTTTAATGGTGGAAAGTCATGTTTACATAACAGCAAACTTTTTTTTCAAACATAAATTATTTTTTTCTAAAATTGTTCCTTTTTATAGCTTCAACATCTATTTCTTAAAAATTATGTTGTAAATGAACATCACAAAATGTTAAGATTTTAAAATTTGGTAAGAATAATGTATCTACTTCATTATGCAAATTCTGGATATTTGTGATATTTCATATTTTAAAAATATATGAAAAGTTAAAAATATGTGTGTGGAACATTGACAATATGTGAATCATTTATGCAGATTTATATATGTATACGTACATATATTCATACATGAGTGCAGGGATATGCAAAAAGTATTTCCAAAAGTATACAGAAGCCCTTGGTATACAAATTGTATCAGTAGGGTACCAGGGGAGAGGGAGACTGAACCTTTAAATTTTGGGGTGATTTGTATGAATTTTCTTTTTTGTTGTTGTTTTTTGTTTTGGGGCCAAATTTTAATTTTTAATATATAAAATTCTAAATTTTGTTTTAATTTGTTATATATGACAGTAGAATGCATTTATGCAGTTTCATATATAATACATAAAAGGGGTGTAATTTCTCATTTTTCAGATTATACATGTTGTGGATTCACATTATTCATGTAGTCATATATGAACATAAGGTAATATGTCTGTTTCATTCTACTAGCCTTCCTGTTCTCATATCTTCGCCCCACTCTTCACTCCACTCTCCCTAATAAAAAGTAATTCTATTCTTCCCTAGAACTTTCCAAACTTATTGCAAATTAACATCCACATACCAGAGTAAACATCCACCTTTGTTTTTTTGGGATTGGCTTATTTTTCGTAGCATGATATTCTCCAACTTAGACCATTTACTGGCAAATGATATAATTTCATTCTTCTTTAAAGCTGAGTAGTATTCCATTGAATACAGATAACACATTTTCTGCAGCATGTGGATTGTAATGCTGTATAAACCAAGGAGTGGGACAGCTGGATCAAATGGTGGTTCCATTCCATGTTTTCTGAGGACTATCCATACTGCTTTCCATAGAGATTGCACCAATTTGCAGTCTCACGAGCAATGTATGAGTGTACTTTTTCCTACACCCTCACCAACATTATTATTACCTGTATTCTTGATGATTGTCATTCTGACTAGATTGAGATGAAATCTTAGAGTAGTTTTGATTTCATTTTTCTAATTGCTAGAGATATTTAACATTTTTATATATTTTTGACCATTCATATTTCCTCTTTGAAAAGTGTTTGTCCAATTCCTTAGCCCATTAAAATATTATTTTCTAGTTATATAGAATCCAGTTTTAATGAAAATTTCCATGCTGTTGTATTGAACCATTCTTTATCATAGCACTTTGATCCCTTTTTACTTCCAGCCATTTACTCTTCTTTGCAGAAGGAATTAACTGTCTCACTGTTAATACTTGGAGAGAAAGTTGACAGTCCTTCATCTCATTTTTCTCTGGAGTTAGGCTACCCTCTGAAGCTCACCTTCTTTGTTATTCTGTGCCATGACTTTCAGAAGGACAGCCTCTGCCCAACTAAACTGAAAGTTTCAGTACATCCCTGACCAGGAGGATAAATCTATCCAATTCTCAAACATGGTTTCAAAACCCTGTGGTTTGACATGTAAGCCATATTCCCAATATCAACTGCATATGGGGATATTGCCATTTTTCTATTTATTTTTGTCTTTATCTCTTTGAAACTTGCAGGGAAAAAGATTTTAATATAGGGGTACTTTAAAATTCTCAAAGTATGCAACCAAATTATTTTTCAAAAATAATATTTTTAGTTATGATTTAGAATAGATAGCACTTCCTGGCTCACACATGTATTTGTGTATTCAGATTAGCTTGGTAGAAAATTAAAGTGAAATTCAGTGCTTTTTAAAGGACCTGTACAAAAGGTCTAGAGTAGATATGGCTAGAGTGTACATGGTTTAAAAAGTAAATCGAGTTACAGAGCAGAGTTCCATTTCATCTCTACTCTCAGAACACTCTCCACCTCCCCTCTCTCATTTCTTCATAGGTGAGTGTGTGTGTGTGTGTGTGTGTGTGTGTGTTATAGTTGAAAAAGAAAAAAAAATTTTGATAGCATGTCTTACATAATTGTAAGCTATTCTTCATTTTCTTTTTTAAGTGCATTACAATTGTACATTATTGTGAGGTTCATTTTGACTTTTTCATAAATGCATGTAACAATGTTTTTCTCTTCATTCCCCAGTACTTCACCCTTCCCTCCCTTCAACCCCCTGCACCTGATCCTTTTCTTCTATGCTATGGGTTTTCTTTCTATCTATTTATTTCAAAGAGGTGCATTATAGTTGTATATGAAATTGGAATGATTCCTTGTGTTTTGATGTCATTCTCCCAAGCCAATTTTTGTCACACAGTTTGAGCTATGTTTGCAACAGATATGTATATCTATTTTTAAGAAGTTCAAAAAGAGAAAAATGGGCTTTTAATCTTGATATTCAGGGAAAAAAATGTGAAAGTGAAATATCTGGAAAGGTCTTCTAAGTTGTCTTGCTTAATAATTGTTTATCTATACATGTAATGATCACTGCCAATAGAACAAGCAAATGAAATTTACTTGACTTCAGTTTCATGTAACTGAACCCCATGATAAAGGATTTAGTTACTAAAGAGAAAAAAAGTAGAAAAACAAAATAGAATGATTATGGATCATGATGTTTAATGACACAGAAAGCAAAACCAAAACCACAATGTGTCATTGCATCTACAGAAAACATACATGGAATTCCAACATTAAGAAGTAACTCTTAACATTTGAGAGCATGGGCAGGAAACATAAGGTAAATGTCCTTTTCAAAATTAGGACACTTAGTAAGTATCCTTTCCTCATCTGTTAATATCATTAAAGTATCACTGGGGGACACAATGTGTGCGAAATTTGGAAAATGGGAAAACTAACTGCACACACATGCCAAATTACAGCTATTAAACATAGTCCAATTATTTGGGGTAGTATAATATAAGCACAAGATGAGTTGTTCAGATGCTCCTGAGGAGGCCGTCCATGTGAGTATGGGCATATAATAATAAATGATGAATAGTTTTGCCTTAATTATGTATGATTTTGTGAGAACAATATCCCTGCAGCATGGGCTTCAGGTGTAACTCAGCGGCATAGCCCTGGTCTGACAGGTGAGAGTCCATAGATTTGATCTCTGGCACTGAAAACAAAATGACTTTGGCGAATTAAACAAACCAACAACAAACAACAATAATAACAAGAAAAGTAAACCATGAGATTTCACGTTTTCCTTATTGCAAGGAAAACAATCTGTATGAAAATGCATGGATCTGTTTCTCCACTGGGACAAGATTCGAATGAGAAAACCATAGGGTTTGTTGGTAAGAGAAGTAAGTCAGGCAGAAAAAGACAGAGTAGGATCTCACTTATAATTAGAATCTAAAAATGTTGAACTAGTAGGAATTGAGAATAGAATAGCGATTACCAGAGAGCAGGGACAGCAGAGTGTAGGCCAGAGGGAAGAATGTTATTGTTTGACAGGAGAAATAATTTCTTTAGCTCTGTGGCACAGCAGAGTAAATAAAATTAACATCAATGCATTATTTAGTTTTAAATAGGTAAAAGAGGAGCATTTGAATGTATGTACTATAAAAATGATAAAAACTTAATGTACTGGATATGTTAATTACACTGATATCTACATAAATTGAAACATCACATTGTATTGCATAAATATGTGCAATTATTACGTGTCAATCAAAATAAAGTTAAAATTAAAAAAGAGTAGTAAGGAAGGATTTTTTAAGATACACTAATACCTTGACCAGTTCATTTTCATAGTGAAAACATTTAAGTCAGCATTGTTTGTCATTAGTACAAAAAAAAAGGTATTTATTTAGACTAGTTTAATTTTGAAAACATTATTTGAACAAAATGTAAAATCTGGTTTATTTCTTTATTATGAAAAATGTGAACTCTTTAATCTAGAATGGCAAGAAGGATGCTGTATATATTTAACAAGAAAAGTTGCATTCAGGTATACCAAATTTATGTGTAAAGTAGTATTTGTGATTATATAAGTCATTTATTGATTTTCAAAACTGTATTCATCAAAAAACTCTTTAATTAGTGCATGAAAATGTCTCTATTAAATTAAACAGAAAATTATGTTAATATGATATGCATAAAATGAAATTTTATATTGAGATGAAACTGTATTTTAATTAGACTGAATTAGTAAAGATCGAGGATGTGTTATTATAATTTGCCTTAACATATTTAAAGGTTTATAAACTATCAAAGATACTCTTATTTTTCTATTACAAGACTACATTTGGGGTAAATATAAATATAATCCTCATTTATCACCATCATTTTTTTTTTGAGGTAAATGCTCATAAGATTATTGATGCCCTAGCCTGACTGCCTAATAAAAAAATCTTTAAAATAATGAAAATAAAAAGGCTAGGAAGAGAAAATTAAAGAAGTATTTAAACATGAGACTGAAAAACTTGAGCTAAATATTGTACTTGCTTCTACATCAGGGCACCACAGGTTGACAAACGAATTTGTAATCTTTTCACATCTATGGAAATTAAGTGATGGCCATATTAAAGTTTTTCCAAGTTAGTGGTAAAGTTACAGTACAAAACTAGGCAATATGGTTTTCCTATGGAATAATTGCCTCTCATGTGATATTATCTAGACATGTATGGCACAAAATGTCTCCAGGCATGGTGAGTCAAGGAAATCAATGTGGAATAGAAAGCAAACACTGGAACCTGGAGAAGTCAAGAGGTGCTATTTGGACTCTAGTTAGTTCTTGAGAAGAAGCAAACTGAAATACCATAAGGTCTCAGAAGTGGAATCCAACTTGGGGATAAATACTAAATCTGTTATATCTCTAATGCTCTGTTCACTAAATAAACTTTCTTCCTCTATTTTTAAACAAAATCAATACATGTTGGAAATGTGAGAAACGACACTTAAAGGGTAGATATCTTAAGATGATAGATTAAAGAATATGAACTACATATGTAATTTATATTGGCAGTAAATTAGCAGAATTATAAGTTATTTTACTTATCATAATTATACTCAGTGTTATGGCTTACAGTCTTCATTTTTTTTGCTGAAATAAATTTTCTCCATTATTTAATTAGCAACTTCTCCCACAAATACAAGGTTTGAATTGATTTCATAGACACAATGCCTTTGAGAAGATAACATTTATGGGTGTCAATCTTCAAAATTTAAATATTTTTGTTTAGAGATTACTGAGAACAATTTGGTGTAATATTTTTTACTTAAGATTTGTTGACGAGACCAAGAAGAAGTAAAAATACATTAATTAAATTAGTTTTTCTTGTGAATGGTGTCAAAAATGAAAACTTTTTTTGTATGATAATAGAATAAATTTAGGAATATCACTGAGCATCTCAGAATGATTTTGATAATTTAAAATGTAAAAGATATTTAAAGCAATGATAAGTCATCAATTTAAAATGTTTATAATTTTTACATCTTGTGGTATAATATCTTTGTACAACTTAGGATTAATTAAATATAGCTTCTGTAGTGGAATATGAAAAGAAGTCAAAAGGCAAATAATGCATTTTTACATTAATGCTCATTTATTTTCTAAAATCGTCACAGAAACCAAAGGACTCTGTGAGTTCAACTTTGTTTCACAGGTTTTGAAACTTTACTACATATCAGGAAGAATTCCCAATTATATGTATACTAAATCAAATTTAAAATTCTCTGATTTTAAGAAATTAAAGATTTCATAATTGATATGATATATGTAACTACATATACACATATAAACTATATGTAATACACACAATTACATATGTATAATCATGTCTGAATTTTATTTCATTGTTAAAAAAGAGCAAGTCTTGTGTGGTGTCTCAAATATCTTTCATTCCCGCAACTATGTAAATGAATAAATAGGTATCCATTCATTTCTAAAAAAGAAGGGAGAAGTAAATGGGTGGAAGAGTCAGAAAAGAAGGGAAAACGGGGAAGGTAAGGAAAAAAAGGGAAAAGGAGAGATATTTAAGGACAAAATGATAAAGTTAAGGACAAATTCTTGATGGTATTTATGCTCCCAATAAGAAAATTAAGAAAATAATTTTTTGGAAAACACATAGTAATTGTTTCTGATTAGGCAAGATATTAGAATATTTACTTCTTACCAAAATATTTCTGGGGGATATTTTCATATTAATGACAATTTTGTTTTCATATGAAAGAATAAGACATAATGCAACACATGAAACTAAGCTGTGATTCTGTAGCATACTTGTGTTTCTGATTATGAGAATCATAAGTAATGAAACTTTAGTATTTTGTTTTGGTTATGACTATAAATATCATAGATTATTCTTACATGTTGGCTATTTAAAAACAAGCTCTATATCTAGCAATTTAATTTTTTTATAAAGGTTAATTACTATTAATCAGTGCAGCAGTCAGAAAGTTAGGTATCATCAGGTAAGCCCACTAGCAGGAAAATATCAAATTAATGCAGCTGTGTACCTAATGGCAGTCCAGCATATTTGAAAATTCATTTTCTCATTTCTGATATGCATATGGTTTCAGATTGCTTTTCATATAAATCTGTGAAACATTGTTTGGCATGTGAAGATTTTCCCATCTGGAAGATTGTTTATAAAACTCATTTTCTATGATTTAATGAAACCAGAAACACACCAGCAAGAACAGTTTTAGCTTTGTATTCCAACATTGGTAGGTGTTAAAATCACTTGTATGTTTCATAACATGTGCCTAATTTTACAAATGATGAATTTCTGTTTCAGTTATTTTAATTTGGTATCATGACCCTTGAATGTAATCCAAGACATTATAAATCCAGAAAAAAAACATGTTTTACAAGTTTTCAAACACAAAACTTCCACCCTTCCCTAAACTCCACCTCTCATAAAATTTCCTGGTTCAGAAAAACTGAATGTCTTGGGGAAAAAAAAATGATTATGTAGTTTCATGGAAGCTGTTGCTGGCACTGCATAAAATGAAGGATAGATTATATAATTCAAATGTACCAAAACAAATGATATTTTTGGAATTAAATTAGAATTTTATTGCTTTCTCTGATCATTTTGGAAACTGTTCTGTAATAAAAGATTATTACCATCCATGCATATACTGTAGCATCTCTCAAAATGCAGACACTGGATCAGAAATTGTCCACTAGCCTCTACTCAGAAATAGATAAATGAAGTTTTCTGGAAATTATTAATGAGAATATTATGTAAAGATAGCATGGGTACATAAATATTTCATTTTCACAAAAATTAGTTAATAGACTACTCATATAATCATGTGTCTTTGAGTTAAAGAGACTAATATGGTCCATGATCTCTCAAATTTCATATTTCCAAAAAATGTACGGTTAGGCGGGCTGGGGTCATGGCTCAGTGGTAGAGTACTTGCCTAGCATGTGTGAGACTCAGGGTTCGATTCTTATATATAGTATACTTGACATTCCTCAGTGTGTTTTACCTTTGGGTTTATATGTTCTACCCTTGAACACAAGTACTTTAAATATTATCTAGATTGTGTGTGTGGTGTGTGTGTATAATATATTATATATATAATATATATAATAGATTTCATGCTTACATACTAATCTATCATAAGTATAATATTAAAATGGAACTAGAATTCTCTTTCAAATATGGTGGCTGTTAACCATATGCGACTAATGAGAAATGAGAAGGAGTTGGTAATATATCTTATTCCTTTTATTTTTTTTGTTTTTATATATATAAACATGAAAATGTGAATATTAACATCAGACTATGTTCTATTTTGATACACGCATACAATATATATAATGTTTAAATAAGAGAAACATACTTATGTCCTCCAATACTTATTTCTTTAGATCAAAAACCTTCAAAATGTCTTAACTAGTTTTGTTATCTGTATTCACCCTATTATTTGACAGCAACTGAACTTCGTGCTCATAACTAACTATGTCTCAGAAATCATTATTCAATCTTTCCTCACCATCCCACCTCTACTTTCTACCTAGCCTCTGGTATCCACTCTTCCAATTTTAATTTCTCTAACATCACATTTTCAGATTCCATGAATGAGGGAGATAACATGAAACTTGAGTTTATGTTCCTGGCTTATTTCACTTAACATTATGGAAAACCATATAAAGACTCTTAAAAAACATAAAAATAGAACTACAATATGATCTATCAATCCCATTAGTGGGCATACATGAAATTGGTATGGCGAAGAGACATCTGCATTCCCATGCTCATTTGCAGCACTGTTCACAGTAGCCAAGAAATTGAAACAGCCTAAATGTCTATAAATAAATGAGTGGTTAAAGAAAATATATGAATAGACACAATAGAACCCTATTCAGCCATAAAAGAGATCCAGATACTGTCATGTGTGACAACATGGATGGAACTAGAAATCACTGTGTTTACTGAAATGAACCATGTTCATTTATTCTTTTAAAATGTTAATTATGTTGACATAATAACACCTTTAATACATGTTTAAATTTAACTTTACTAAAATAAAATTAACATTCTTTTAATATTTTTGTATCTCCAGGTTAAAGAACACAATCACAATAATTTATTTTAAAGATAATCTGCTTGTCAGAGAAAATAATCAGCCTTGATTTTTTGGCTTTGTCTTATTTTGATTTAGTATGATATTCTTCAGCTCCTTTCTTTTGCTGGAAAATGTCATAATTCCATTCTTCTTTAAGGCTGAGTAATATTACATTGTGTATATGTACTATATTTGCTTTATTCATTCATCTGTTGAAGGGCTCCTAAGGCTGAGTAATATTCCATTGTTTATATGTATCATATTTTCTTTTCTGTTCATCTGTTGAAGGGCACCTAGGTTAGTTCCACAGTTTAGCTATTGTGAATTGAGCTGTTATAAATATTAATGGATGTGCATTACTGAAGTATGCTGATTTTAAGTCCTTTGGGTAAAAATCGAGGAGTGGAATTACAGGGTCAAATTGTTGTTCCATTTCAAATTTTTTGAGGAATCCCCATACTGCTTTCCATAGTGGTTGTAAAAATTTGCAGTTCTACTAGCAATGTATGAATGTACCTTTTCACCCACAACCTTGCCAACATTTATTGATTGTATTCTTGATAATTTTCATTCTGATTGGAGTGGGATGGAATTTCAATGTAGCTTTAATTTTCATATCTCTAATTGCTAGAGATATTGATACAATTTTTTTCATATATTTTTTGACCAATTGTATTTCTTCTTTGAAGTGTCTTTTTAGTTTCTTTGCTCAT
Source organism: Ictidomys tridecemlineatus (assembly GCF_052094955.1). Taxonomy (NCBI): domain Eukaryota; kingdom Metazoa; phylum Chordata; class Mammalia; order Rodentia; family Sciuridae; genus Ictidomys; species Ictidomys tridecemlineatus. The sequence goes on along the minus strand of NC_135477.1, from coordinate 238,241,193 downwards.
TTATAATTGTTGGTTTTTTGGGGGGGGGCATGGGGCTGTGCAGGGTGTTAAGTTTTTTTGAGTTCATTGTATATCTTGGAGATTAGTGCTCTATCTGAGGTGCAGGTAGCAAATTTTTTTATCCCATTCTGTAGACTCTACCTTCATATTATTGATTATTTACTTTGCTTAGAAGATGCTTTTTAATTTGAATCCATCCGAGTTATTGATTCTTGATTATCTTCTTGCACTTTACGAGTCTTATTAAGGAGATGAGTTCCTAAGTCAACATGATAAAAATTTGGACCTACTTTTTCTCCTATGAGATGCAGGGACTCTGATCTATTGATTAAGGCCTTGATACATTTTTTAATATTTATTTTTTAGGTGTAGATGGACACAACACAATGTCTTTATTTTTTTATGAGGTGCTGAGGATTGAACCTGGGTCCAGCCCGTACTAGATGAGCACTCTACCACTGAGCCACAATCCCATCCCAAGCCCTTGATACATTTTGAGTTGAGTTCTGTGCAGGGTGAGAGATAGGTGTTTAATTTCATTATGCTACTTATGGATTTCTAATTTTCCTGGTACCATTTGTTGAAGAGGCTATCATTTCTTTAATGAATGTGATTTGTGCCTTTGTCTAGTTTGGGATAATTGTATTTATGTGGACTTGTCTCTGTGTCTACTATTCTGTATCATTGGTATACATGTCTGTTTGGGTGCAATACCAGGCTGTTTTTGTTACTAGGGTTCTGTAGTATAATTTAAGGTCTACATCATATCCAACCAGAAGAATGGAAATTTATACTCCACTTACGTATGATGTGTCAAAATGTGTTGTTCTGTCATGAATATCTAATTAAAACAAATTTTTAAAAGCCCTACAAAAGATAAGTATCTTAGTTGGCTTTACTTTTTTAGCTAAAACCAGGCAATACTTCCTGTCATGAAACCCAGTTCTGATGGATCACACAGAAGAGGTTGGTGTTATAGTCAGAGCTGCACTAAAAAAGAAATAGAAGTAAAAAATGAAAATTGGATTAGTCATACTAAAATTACCTTCCATGAAAAGTGGAAACTGGGAGAGAGAGAAGTGAAAAATAACTAAATGATTATCACCAGATTTCTATAGGTTACTTTTGTTGTGTCAGGAATAAGGCATATACAAATTCCATTATCATGATCATTAGAACTGACTTATTCAGAAAATTTGAATGTTATTTCTCTAATTTTAGTTTCTAAGAAGGAAAAATAAGTGGTTTAATGTCTACTTGGTTGCATGTAACTTTAGCGTGAGTTATTCCATTTTTATTTTTAGCCAGGTGTTTTCGAGCATAATGCAGGTTAGTCTAAACTAATAGCCTTCTGTAATTTTTATTTTACATAGAAGAATATTAAAATATTCCACCTCTGGCTCGTGTATTTTGATTGGACAGTACTGATCTAGAATGTTTCTCAGAAGTCATTAGTTTAATGAATTGAAAAATATACAATTTTCTAAAATAATCACTATTTATGTATACCTTGATGTGTAATCTGGATTTCTGCCTATTATGCTATTTAGAACTAGAGCTGAAATTATAGTTAAAGGAAAAGAATAAAACTGTATGTGATTGAGTATGCACTTGTATATTTTAGGGGTATACTGACTTTATTGATATCCTATATATTAAGACAGGGATTTGTACCCCCCACAAAAAGTTCACGTGTTCTCTCTCATAGGCAGATGCTAACATACAAAAAATAGGGCGGAGATAGAAGTTTGGAGGATAAGACAAAAGGGATTAAAAAAGGGAAAGAGGATAGGAGTAGGAAAGAGAGTGGAAGGAGTCTGATATAGCTTCCCTATGTTCATATATTAATACAGAACCAGTGAAACTGCACATCAAATACAATCAAAAGACTGGGATCCCAATAAGAATAAGATATATTCTATGGATGTACAGTATGTCAAAATATACTCTACTCTCCTGTATATCTAAAAACAACAATTAAAAATGTAATCAATGGCTCTAAGAAAGGAAAGAGTTTTAAAAATGGAAGCCAGGCACAGTGGTGCATGCCTGAAATCAGAGTGGGTGAGGAGATTGAGGCAGGAGGATCCCAAGTTCAAAGCCAGTCTCAGCAAAAGCGAGGTGCTAAGCAACTCAGTGATACACTGTATCTAAATAAAATACAAAATAGGACTGGGGATGGGGCTCAGTGGTTGAATGCCCCTGAATTAAATTCCTGGTCCTCCCACCCCACCAAAAAAAATAAATTAAAAGACAACAAAAAATGTCTAAAATCCATGTCATTGAATTACTAAGCATAGAGTAGAAATTTCATATAAATACAAAGCAGAATAGTGTTTAGCAGAAGCTAGGAGTGTACAGGGCTGTTGAGAGAGAATGGTCAACTCATAAAATGTATGATATTCAGGAAAAATAAGTTCTGGTATTCTATTGCACAGTAGAGTGACTAGAGTTGACAATATTGTATTATATATTTTAAAATAACACAAACATAGGATTTTGAATGTTCTTAACATGAAGAAACAACAAATGTTTGAGATGAGAGGTATGCTAATTACTCTGATTTAAACATTATCCAAGGTGAAAAGCAAAACATCACACTAGCCTGGTGCAATGTCACACACCTGTAATCCCAGTGGCTCTGGAGGCTGAGGCACGGGGATCCCAAGTTGAAAGCCACCCTCAGCAATGGCACTAAGCAACTCAGTGAAGTCCTGTTTCTAAATAAATGCAAAATAGGGCTGGGGATGTGACACAGTGGTCAAGTGCCCCTGATTTCAATCCCAAGTACCAAAAAGAAAAAAAAAAAGTCACACTTTTTTTGGTGCCAATTATTAAAGATAAAACTTTAAAAATGGTATAGAAGTAGTGTTAGGAGTAAAACAAACACTGAATGTTCTCTAGAAATTATAAAAGATTTCAGGGCAAAATCTCAAAAATCTTGTTTATTCCTATGCAACTTAAATGCATAAAAACATAATAAGGTAGATTATAATAGTATGTAAGAAATGAAACAAAGTAAAACAACCAAAAGCAGACAAATGTAAAATATAAGGAATAACACCTGACAAACCAATATCGCTATATTTAATATACTACTGATGCTCCTCGACTTAAAATGGTCTTACGTTCTGATAAATCTGTTATAAACTGAAAATATCATTAGTTGAAAATGGACTTAATATACCCAACCTGCCATTCATCATGGCTCAGCTTTGCCGTCATTCATGTGCTCAGAATACTTACTCTGCCCTATAATTGGACATCATGAGAAGAGCATCAAAACATTTATTACTACCTTGAGGAAAGATCAACAGACAAAATTCAAAATATAGTCTTTACTGAATGAATATATCTCTGGCACTATTGAAAAGTCAAATATTCACAAGTGAAATCATTCTAGGATGGGTATTTTAAAGGGTAAATGGAACATTTCTCAGAATCAACCGTGCACAAGACCATAAAATAAGTGTCACATTTCAAGATGGTATAGCGGGTCCTAAATCTTTCTCTGGACTCATTCCATAATTGTTTCCATTTAAAGCTTAAGTACCAATAATTTCTCTTCTCTGCCTCTTACAAGGCTATATACCTTTATATCAAAATGTACTTTTTATCTTCTTCCTGACTTTATTAATACTAGTTCTTCAAGAGTAGCATCAATTATATCCTCCTATAGAAAACTTTTCTGAGCATTCCCCAGAAATCAGCCTAGCCACAATAAGTACCTCAATATTTTAGATGTCCAAATCTCAGGATAGTTACATATTTTTCAATTAACTCAGTTTTAATTCTAGTTCACTTGTTTTATGAGAATGTGAGAATCTAGTTATATTTTTACATGCTTAGTTAATATATTAATTGATCAGTATCCTCAGGACAATTATTTTCTATTGGATTCTAACATTGCATGAATTCTTGTACTGCATAAAAAAAATTCTAGGAACTAAAGACAACTGTGAAATAGCTAATGAATTCAAGTCAACTAAAGACAGCTGTGAAATAGCTAATGAATTCAAATCATTCTTTTCTGCATGTAAATGTTCTGGATTTGTTGTAAAAACCGATTTTCAAGACGTAGTATTATATTTGTTGATAAGAAGAGAATTCAAAATATTACTTGGTTTCAAATATTAGTAGATTCCTAGGTTAATGTTGCTTGTTTTCATAGTCACAATATCTGTTTAATTTTTATTTGGCTTAAATTTTATTACATTTAAAGTTTTTCTATAACACCTTTGAATCTAATCACTTTTTATGTCCTGGCTGATAACAAATTATTGGTATTAAATTCCTTATAACTAATTAAGCTTTTAACACTCTGGTTTCTATTTTCAAAATCTGCAGTAATGTATCTACTTATATGTTAATGTTGTTTTAAGTTATAATAAAGCTTTTTCAATAACTTGTATTAAATTACAGAAGTTGTTCCATAAATTTTATAATCCCAACTATCCAAAAAAAAGTAAAAACATGTATGTTTGTCCTTTTTAAATACAGAAGGACAATACAAATGCCCTTCTTTAATGTATTTCTCTTTATCACCAAAAGAAGGAATAGTGCTTTCATTATAAAGACAATACTAAAATTAAATATTTAACTATGAAAGAAAACTGTGGATATCTAATTTAAAATAAGTTATAGAAATAGCCTGAAAAGATAAGTAATAAAGAATAAATTTGACAACTGAAGAAAATTTAAGGTCTATCAAGTATATGAAGAACTTATCAGCTTCTTTTAATAAAAAGAAAAAAACTCTGAATAAAATACTCAATAAAATATAAAATAGGGCATTTATCTTTCTTTGTATTATTTGGCTTAACATAATGATCCACAGAATTATCCATGTTGCTTTAAATAACAGATTTTATTCTTCTTTTTTGACTAAATAATATTCCATACCACATTTTTTTTACATTTATATTCATTTTAAAACACCTCAGTTGATCCCTTGTTTTGTATATAGTGTTACACAGTGCATTGGTCACTCTGACTTACTGATTTCTTGATATCATGGAAGTACAAGGGGGAAGAATGGTTATTAGAGGATAGGAAAGGTGTGAGAAAAGGGAGGATGGAGCAAGTATGCTTAACGGGGGCAGGTGCAGTTGGATAGGAGGAATACCTCTTAATGTTCTATAGGTCAATGGGATAACTATGGTTGACAGTAATTAATTGTATTTTCAAGACAGCTAGTTCAGAGGATTTTAAATTTTCCAAACACAGTGAAATAGTAAGTGTCTGAGGTGATGGATACACCAATTACTCTGGTCTGATCTTTAAATACTGTATGAATAAATGTATGGATATTCACAACATATCCTACAAATGTATAATTTTATGTCAGCTAAAAATTTTAAAGCATAATAATGAGAAAAATACATATGATGCTACTTTAAAATAATCAGCTTTTCAAATTGCATAAATGTTTACAATATCCAGTTTTGGTGAGATTGAGACAGAGTAGAAACCATCAGAGACAATAGCGATGTGAACTGCTACAAACATTTTGAAAATAAATTTGGAATAAGCTAATGATATCAAGCACTTTCTTATCATTCTTCAATTACATTCCCAGGAATATATCTCTAAGAAATTTCCTCATGTCTGAAAAGTACACATAGATAAACAGTTTAGGAAGTGGGATAAAGACTGAGAAGTAACTCCTATATGTCCATTTTCTGAAAATATATAAATACAATGTGGTCATGTTTTGCTTAATATCAAGAAGTAGTTAGGTATAAACTGGACAGAAATGTACAAACAGAAATTAAAATATACATAATGTAATATGATACCTATGTATCCATGTATGGCATGTGTCAAGGTTATGTGAAGCTACAGAGAAGAAATCATAAAATGAATTGGGATTGGGTTCTTGGAAACCCTAAAAAGTTGTGGTGTTGCCATAAATGTTTTCATGAGTTAATGTGGACCCCAAAACTGGGTAGTCCTGGGAAAAGAGAGTGAAGCTCTGAATCATAAGATAAAGACAAGCTTGCACCACTCAAAAAGTGAAGGGTGGCCCTTGCCCTGTAACATCTCAGTATTGTTCAACAGACCATTTAAATTTAAGCTACAGGTAACTTACATCTCTCCTTTCACTACAAATCTCCTGTTTCATGCAATCTTCAGAATAGCACATGGCTGAAACAGCTTTGTATAATCCTAAAACACATTTGATGCACTGGCTCTCGTTTACAGAAAGACCTTTTGGTTTTCCCATTTCACATTATGCTGTGCGTTGACATATTACCTACTTGACTGAAAGTCCTATGAAAAGTATTAAAAATTATGGATCAGAAGTTAAGAAATGGCCACACAGAGACTCAATCCAGCCTCTTTAAATGTCTTTCTGTAAAAAGGGAATCATGTTCCGTAACTTGACTTTTACTAAAGTAATTGACTTTAAACTGCATCTTAAAAATAGAACCTTTGTAGCTGCTTGGGGATATTCTAATCACTTACCTGCATAGATAGAAAGAACACTGTGAATTTAGCCAAAACTACTTTACTATAATACCATGTGAGTATTAAACTTCACTTTTAAAATTGTTATTCAAGATCAGAAATATATATGTTAGAAAATTTGCAATTGATTAGTTCTGCACATTTTTAAGAATTAAAGTTTCTTACCAATCCTCAATGTTCTCACCTAGAAATATGACTTACTTTTTAACTGCTTAACGTTCCGCGAATGATTTTTTAAGTGATTTTGCTATTATTAATAGTTTGGAAAAGTATACATTAAGACAATATTTACATCTACTATGAAATTTTCAGAATTGAGGTGTGTATTATGCTCTATGTAATTTATCAGTATTGAGGGAGTTTCACCTTTCATGGCCTTGCTTTAGCCCTGGCTCTTCTGTCATTTGTAAGTGTTATAGCTAATAAAGTACAGTGGGATGAATCTGACTTTGCACCATGATTAATGGTATAAGAAAATACCATCTAAAATTCCTGACAAAATCCTTTGGTTCAGAAAAGCATGAGCATTTATATGATTGAGAATTATAATTGATAAAAATGTTCATATAAAGATTTAGAAAAATTCTGAGAACAAATAACAGTTACCACAAAATATAGAAAGATTGTTTATGTAAAAAATGGTTTATGATGAATGCATACTACAGTAGAATTATTATTAAGTGGTAAAATTATGATTATGTGTTTGTAATCAGAAGCAAAAAATGCACTAGATTTTAATTAAAATATCATTATTGAGCAATGTATGAGAATATCTGTTGTCTACTAGCACATATTGAGCCATTTTGCTTTTCTTTAATATAATTGATTAATAACTTGCATTTGGAATTTTTCTTTTATTTCTCCTTTGAGAAAGAAAATAATTAGAGCATCCAATGCTATCCCTGTCTTCAGACATCGCTCTATAAATTGAATAGGTATACCTAATGGAGAATTGCAAGATTTAAATGTTATTTATATTACACAGAAAAGAATTTTGACTGAGTTAAGACATGCAGCTTATGTAGTTCTCTAATTCTGTTAATCAATGTAATAATGCATCCAGCCTTTGTGTATTAATGAAGACACAAAATTAATGCATATCCATATACAATGTTCAATATATACTATATTCCAATAAATGAATTCTGAAATATGAAGAACTTTACTGCAAATTCAGTGTGTTGTTCACATTAAATTTAGTGAACTCAATGGACTAGAGTACCACCAGCTTTATCTTTGAGTTAGAAATATTTCTGGAGCTACTGCCCTATGTTCTACCATCTTCACAAAGACAACAATCTAGAGTTGGCTTCAAATTTGTTTTAGCCACTCCTACCTGGCATCTGCTACAATGATTCAGCCAAAACTCTTACAAATATAATTATTTCTGTGATACCCAAGTCAAGGTAAACTTGATATATATCATTTTACCTTGCTTTACTAGATTTTGTGACAGCCTTCATTTAAGTATATTTTTTCTTTCTCCTTCTCCCCATCTTCAATCTCTCCTTGTCTTTCTCTCTTTTATTTTTCATTTGTTCTAAGATATTTCTTTTGTCAGTTGCTACATCTACATTGCTTTAATGCTCGTCTAATTTTGGAGTATTTTGGGACTCAAGCTAGAGCCCTTTGGGTTACTAGTTTCTCTATCGGTAATATTTGCAGAACTGCAGTTAAATTTCAGTGTGTGACACTTATTAAGTGTAAAACAGGTGTCTGTGAAGTATCCTTTTAAAGTAGGTACCCTTCTACTTTAATCTGGGCTTTAGAGCATCACTATGGGAAAAGTAAAATGACTATTCCATTTCTTCATGCCTAGCACATTTTTTAATGCCTGTTGACATTCCTTTGACATCTTCACAAATGTTTTAAATGTATCCTTTCAAAACTGGAATTCTTTGCTTCTTTGCATCTCATATACAACTTTTTGTCCTCTTCTTCCTTACAGACTCTGATTTACACTAGTTTTACCTCGTCATAAAGACTAAATTATCCATTCAATTTTAATAAAATAGTTTGATATTTTTTACCTTCATAGTAATTACATCATTTGTAATTATAAACACACATTTACAAATACATACACACATGTTCATACTCTTCAAATGAATAATAACATATATATGTATTTTGATACCAGGGATTGAACTCAAGGGCACGTAATCACTGACCCACATCCTTAGCCCTTTTTCTGTATCTTATATAGAGACAGGGTCTCCTTGAGTTGCTTAGAGCCTCACTTAGATGCTGAGGCTGGCTTTGCACTTGTGATCCTCCTGCCTTGGCCTCTAGAGTCCATGCAATTACAGGCATGTACCACAGCTGTAATAAGCAGGTGGCATCTTTTTTGACAGAATAATAGTCCTGCTTTTCAAAAGTTCTTTCACATTTGTACTGATGGATTTTTCCTTTTTATATTCTAGACTGATTCTAGGTTTAATGTTGGGAAATGTTTGGGAAACCTTATATGAGAGAGTACACTTTTCCGAACATGTATAATTTTTATTTGAATATCAACAATTCTTACTTTTGCTTGGTTTATACAATTGATCTACTTATTCTGCATCATACTCCTACATCCATAGCACATTTATTTACCCTGATTATTGAAAGTACACAAAGCTGAATCTCCAATATTCAAATTTATTAGCTCAAAATATCTACAAATATCATAAAGAAATACCTATAGCTGCATGAGGGTTAGTTATTCATGATTGTATCTGGGGAACATGCATGTAGTTAAGAACTTATTATGGATATCTGTTTAGTCAGATGATATACTATAGTGTTGCTCATTTTGGATATGGATTTAGTCACAGGATCATAAAAATTATTAAAAATTGGGGCTGGAGCTATAGCTCTGTGGTAGAGCAGTGTAAGGCACTGAGTTCAGTTCTTAGCACTGCATAATCAATCAATCAATCAATCAATAAAATAGATAAATAATTTTTTAAAGATTCACATAATTTAAAGAATTAATGAAACTGTTTTCTATTACTAGTTAGAAGTATATAAATTGCATTGTCTCAAATTCTCTAAAGAATCTTAACTTGAAATTGCGATAGTTTTGAAAACTGAATATAAGGTCCAAAATATCTTGTAGATATACAGTCTTACATTTTTTTCATGGACCTATGGAGAGACTTTGGTACCTATTGATGCTTAACTTCTCATCTTTCTACCCAATACACAGTGACTATACAGACCAATTTCATTTAATTCCCTGATGATGCTGTTCTCAAAGAGTCTCCCAACTGTAACATTGGTGTTCTCTCTCTTTCCCTAACTTTCCCTGTCTCTGGCCAAACTAAACAAATAAATAAAATGATGTAGTTAGGTAAAAATATCTCATTATCATTTCCTTTCAAGAAAAGTTTAAAACAATTGGTTCTAGACATATAGGTTCATATCCAATTCCACTGGTAATTCTACATGGTTAGAGGACCTGAAATATAATGAATTACATTGTAGTAGAATGAATTTAAAAATGGTATTTATATGATTCAGGCTAATTTTCCAGTGCCTGCAATTGGACAAGAAGCAATATCCAGATCACAGTGGCAAATTTCTTTGTGAAACTTTCTCTTCAAAGACCTTTCTTCCACATTGCATGAGCACTAATCAAAATAAATGCTCAAGTTTTGTTGTTGTTGTCTGTTTTCTTTTATGGCTGTTCCCTGTGGGGGGAAAAAAAAAGCACCATTGTATCATCTACTTTCCTATATTTATTTTTTTAAAAGAGAGAGTGAGAGAGGGAGGGAGAGAGAGAGAGAGAGAGAGAGAGAGAGAGAGAGAGAGAGAGAGAGAGTTTTAATATTTATTTTTTAGTTTTCGGCGGACACAACATCTTTGTTTGTATGTGGTGCTGAGGATCGAACCCGGGCCACACACATGCCAGGTGAGCGCACTACCGCTTCAGCCACATTCCCAGCCCTACTTTCCTATATTTATAATTTATCGTTCAACCAGGTCCTCAACAATCATACATCTCATCAAAAAAAAAATCAATCTTGATTCCGTTAATTTCACTTTTCCTTATTTCCCTGTGTCTGTGCACCTTCTTACACAGTTTAGATTCACGGCCAAAGACACACACTTGGTTCTGGTGCCATCTCTTGTGTCCTTCCCCAGGAATAGCAAAATCACACTGTATTGAATTCCTCTCTCCACCTGCTCCTTATCTGAGTCCATGAAGCTTAACATAATTGTAGAATATTTCATAGTCATATTTGCTGTTCTCATTTTTAGTTTATATCATGACCTTTTAGAGGGAGCTTAGCACAGTTTAGCAATCATGCTGCCCCTCTTTTGCACATTACCTCTTTCAGTCTGTCTATAGCCATTCTCTTTGCAACCTTCCACTCTCAACTTGTAACCTATGAACTTGTGTATTTCACCAGTGGAAGCAGTTAGAGGCTAACTTTCAGACTCCTATCCATACATAGTCTCTGCACCATATCCTCTATCTTCTTTTTGATATTGTATAGTAGAATAAAAGCAGAACACCAGTAGTCCTCAAATTTTCTACTGATGGACACTAGAGTGTCCACATATTTGCATGAAGAAAATTCCCTATATGTTTATTTTTGCCAACCACTAACTGAAATTTTGTATTTCTTCTAAAATCTAAATATAGGAAAACATAGAATTCCAATATTTGTGACTGACATCAATAGAAAGCACAGATTTTTTTTATATTGTATTATAGTTGTTATGGTATCCTGCTATCACATTAATCATGATTTTGAATACAGTGACAAATCCATCACTTGAACTTTCTTCAACTATTTATAAACATTTATTATCATATTAAAACATATTAATGGTATATTGAAAATATGCTGGTAACAATTGATTTTCATTAGAATCTAAAACATTTTGAGAAAGTGTCTGTGGGTTTTATATCTTCTAAAAAGAACATGACATAAAAAGATTAAGAACACCTGTTTTACTATGAATCCCTTTGGACAAATAATAGACCTCAAGTTACACGATCTGGCACATCACTGTATCAATTTCTCCTGCTTTGTGGGAGTATTTATCAGAGTAACTAGACCAACAGAATTAGGAGAAAAAAAGAGAAAGAAAGGAATTTTTTAAGGAACTGGCTCATGCACTTACAGGGACAGGAAAGTCTGACTTCTGCAGAGCAGGGAGCAACTGCAGATCAAGGAGGAGCTCTGAAAGTCATGTCTGAAGGCAGGACTGGATGCAGAATTATTTCTCCTAGGGGACAGTTGTTTTTTTTTTTTTTCCCCTCTCAAAATCTTCACTGATTAGATTATACACCTACTATCGTAGAGCATAATGAAACTTTACTAATTTAAATATTAATCATGCCTAAGAAGTTCCTTCACAGAAGTGTCCAGATTGATGTTCTTCCAAGAAACTGGGCAAATGAGATGGACCATGTTGACAAATAAAATTAAACATCATATCAAGTCATTCTCATCAGCATAAAATATATTGAGATTTCTCTGTTTCTGGAACAAGCCAGATTCACCTTCCATTTTAGGGCATTTTTACTTGTAGTCACCCCATCTGGAAACTGTATCCACAGACATCCTCCAGACAAATATTCATGCTTCCAAACTTTAGCTCAAATGAGCTGTTTGTCAAGGTAAGGCTTACCACAACTGCCTTTTAAAACTCTAATCCACAACTACAATCTCTATGTGTAAGGTAGTCTTGCTATGGTTTTCTTTTACCAAAGGACTAGCTGGAATTTGTCTGATCTTGTCTTTGTCTACCTGTCTTCCTTCCTTCCTTCCTTCCTTCCTTCCTTCCTTCCTTCCTTCCTTCCTTCCTTCCTTCCTTCCTTCCTTCCTTTTCTTTCCTTTCTTTTTTCTTTCTTCCTTTCTTTGCTTTTGTCTTAAAGTCTCTGTTGAGCAGCTATAAACCCTAGCTCTGTCCTAGGGATTTGGTCATGGATGTTTACAAAGTGACTTTCTCAGGATATTTCTTTATTCTGAAGGACAGTCTAATGTTTAAGTGTCCGACCTGTGACTGGATTCTTGTGCAGTTTTGCCCTACCAAGACATCCACTGACTAGGAGAGTACTGACTAGGAAAGAAGTAAGGTCAGGTGCACTGATCAGGCAAAACACATAAAAGGCAACTCAACAAAACATGTAAAATAGCTGAAATGTATTATTATTATAACAATAATTATTGTTATAATTATTAATATGTATTAATTGCACAAATGATTAGATTTCACAGTGATATTTCTGTCACCATAGACGTCACATATAAACAAAGTCCAGCCATCCTTATTCTACTCTTGATGCCTCTCCCTTTCCCCCAGTACCCCTGCGGGTTCCTAAAAGTCCCTTTCTGTCTGCTGGTCCCTTTGTCCTTCCTTGACTCTAGGAGCTACTACTCTCACTACTCTGTTCCTTTCAAGGTTGACTTGTTGGTTTCCTTAAGAGAGGGAGGACAGTAGTATTTACCTTTAGCGTTTAATTAGTTTAAGACACTCTTCTCCAGTTGCACTCATGTTGTTGCAAAGGACAGCATGTCATTCTTTGTCAGGTTGACTGTTATTCTATTGTGTAAATACACCACATTTTCTTTATCTATTCACGTCTATTTGGCAGCAGAGTTGATTCCATATTTTGTCTAGTGCGATAGTGCTGCAATAAATGTAAAGTTACAAGTATTTCTTTTTATTTATTTCAACTCCTTTGGGCATATATCCAGGAGTGGTACTAGAAAGTGAATCTACTTTTATGTTTTTATTTTAGGAATCTCCATGTCATTTTATCCCTACTAGCAATGTATAAGAATTGCTTCTTCTCTGCATCCTCCCAAACATTTGTTAATTTTTTTATGATGGCCATTATAACTAGGGTAAGATAAAATCTCATTGTGGGTTTGATTTGCAATTCTGTTATGATCAGTTAAATTTAGCATTTTTTATTTATTTGTTGGATATTTGTATGTCTCTTTAGTGTGTGTTTTGTTCCTTAGTCCAATTTTTAATTGAGTTGGTCTTATTTTAAGTTTCATCATTTCTTGTTCTTATACATTCTAAATGTCAAACCCTTGTTAGATAGACTATCTGCAAATATCTTCTCATTTGTGTGGGTTGTCTCTGAATCCTAACGTTTTCTTTGCTATGCAGAAACTTCTTCGTTTGCTACAATTCCATTTGTCTGTTTTTACTTTTATTACCCACGTTTCTGAGATCCTAAGAAATTGTTGCCTATAACAATGTCTCAAAGTATTTTCCCTATATTTGGTATCAATTACATAGTTTCAGATTTAGGTTATAGGACTTTGATTCATTTTGAGTTGACTTTTGTGTAAAATGAGAGATAGGGACTTAAGAGCAACATAAAAATCAGCACATCTATACACAAACAGCAAATTTACTGAAAGAATTAAGCAAGTAACCCCATTTACAATAGTTATGAAAATAATAAGACATTTAAGAGTCATCTTAACCAAAGAAGTGAAAGATCTCTACAAAGAAATCTATAAATCACTGTTGAGAGATATTATAAAACACACACACACACACAAAGGAAAGATATTATATTTTGATGAATCAGTAGAATCAGTATAGTTAAAATGATCATACTACCCAAAGCAATCTATAGCTTCAAAGTAACTCTCATAACAATTCTAAACAATTCTTCACAGCAGTAGAAAAACAGTCTTAAAATTCATGTGGAATCACAGAAGATCCAAAATGGCCAAAGAAACATTCATCAAAAAGACTAGAAAGAATAGTGGGTAACTGGACTGGGTGACACACACCTGTAATCCCAGCAGCACAGAGGCTGAGAAAAGAATATCCCAAGTTCAAAGTCAGCCTCAGCAATGGTGAGGTGCTTAGCAACTCACGGAGACCCTGTCTTTAAATAAAACACAAAATAGGACTAAGAATGTGGTTCAGTGGTTGAGTACCCCTGAGTTCAATCCCTGGAACAAAACAACAACAACAACAAAAATAGAATAGTGAGGATGTTCCTAAAAAAAATAGAAAACTAAAAGCACAACTACCATATGATCCAACTGTACCATTCCTGGTTATATAACTTAAGGAAATGAAGACAGCATACAAAAGAGACATGTGTATATCAATCTTTAGTATAGCACGGTTCCCAAAAAGCAGAGTATGGAAGTAATCTTGGTGCCTAACAACAGAGGGATGAATAAACAAAATGGAATGTACACACACACACACACACACACACAGAGAGAGAGAGAGAGAGAGAGAGAGAGAGAGAGAGAGAGAGAGAGAGAGAGAGAAAGAAATATTATTAAGCCATAAAGGAGAATGAAATCATATCATGTGAAGAAAAATGGATGGAAATAGAGATCATCATATTAAACAAAAATAGCTAGTCCCAGAAAGATATTGTTTATTTTTTCTCATTATGTGAAAAACAAACAAACAACCAAATAAAAAACAGTGATGATCTGAAAGCAAGAGAGAAAATATTAGATTAGGAGAAGAGGATAATGGGGAAAAGGAGAGAGACAAGGGCTGGATAGGGTGGTAAGAAGCACAGATACAAGTTAAACTAGATATGTACATGTAGAAAAATGTTACAGACCAACTAGCACCTTAGCCCAGAAATATCATATGCCACCACTTTTATCATGAATGTGATCATTATTAATAATAAGACTTTGTATCCTGACATCACACTATTAGAATTTTAGTTTTAATATTGAATTAAATGGCTTACTAATATTAATGAAACAAGATTGAAGATATCCTAAAACCTGACTTCAAAATATACTACAAATCTATAGTTATTAAAACATCATGGTTCTAGTATAAAAACAGACATATAGATCAATGGAAAATAAGAAAGAACTCAGAATTAATCTATATCATACAGCAAATGATTTTTGACAAAAACACCAAAATATACAGTGGAGAAAAGACACTATCTTCGATAAATGCTGCTGGCATAATTGTATGAAAATGTGCAAAATGTGTTTTCTAAGGTCCATATGGAAGAAGGCAGCATGCTTCACAAGGCCAAATGGAAGAGGACAGCTTTTCAAGTTGTGCTCATT
Organism: Ictidomys tridecemlineatus; assembly: GCF_052094955.1. Lineage (NCBI taxonomy): Eukaryota > Metazoa > Chordata > Mammalia > Rodentia > Sciuridae > Ictidomys > Ictidomys tridecemlineatus. The sequence continues at coordinate 238,225,684 of NC_135477.1, read as the reverse complement.
CAAATAGACAATGGCAATCAAGAGAGAGACAAGGAGTACAGAAAGAGGCAGAGGTTGGTGGGAGAGAGAGGGAGAGAGAGAGAGAGAGAGAGAGAGACTGACTTTGGCCAAAGTCCTTATTGGGATCCAGGACCTTACACAAGCAGGTTTCTCATGCAGAGCTCTAGGTGATGGATTTACAGCAAACAAACATGAGTTCTATGCAGGAATGCTGTGATTTAGAGAGGCAGCCACTACAGCATATTTGCACAGTCTATTCTGCATGGTAGACATGGAATAAATCAAGTAGATTATACATAGTTGTCCTATAGGGAGGCAATTGTGTAAGGCAGATATCTGAATAGGCCACACAGAGGAGCACCAAAGATGCAGAGAACAGGAAACTGTATCAAGGGTAATTTTAAACATTGTTTCCGTTCCAGGGAAGTCAAATCTATATTCAAAGTGGATATCAAGGCACCATAAAATTATACAGATTTCACTGTAGTACTCATCAACTCCCCCTACAGTAAACATTATACTTATTTAATTTATCAATGGTGTAATCTGACCAAATGGAAACACCACAGGGTTAAAAAAAAATACTTATTCTCTTTTATTTTTTATTTTTTTTCCACTAAAATATTTCAAGCAATTGGAAGAGATCCTGCAACAGTAGCTAATCAACAAGTATCTGGTGAATTAATTAGACTCATGTCGTTCATTGCTTCTTTCTATCAAATCATTTAGAACAAAATTCCCAGTTTCAATTAAATAAGAAAGAGTTGTATTCCTTGAGAGACAGGAAACAAATTTTAAAAAATAGCTGGATTTAGCCTCGAAGTCCTATGTGCTTCTGTGCTATGATTGTACACTGACGACTGCTCCAGCCTGACTCTTCAATTTTTTATATTGCTATCTGAAAATATGATAGGTACCACAATGAAAATTATTAAACACTAATTGAAAAAAGGAAAAACCTGCTAACAGAAGCGTTCTCTTCCTTACTCCATCTCTTTTTTGCCTTTTTAGAAATGTTGATTAATATTATTTATGCTTATTTATAATAAGTAATGAAGTTTAATAGGATACAAATGTAGTTCTGATTTTAGAGTTTTTTTTTTTCTCCTTTGTCTTTCTCCTTTCATTCTACTGGTTCAGGAATGCTTGTCTAATTTTCCTTTAATTAAAAAAAATATCTCCTACTTTTCTTTGCTTCTTTCTTACTCTCACTCAGTTACACATGATGAGTATATCTCCTTTTCTAGAAGGAAACTCTTGTATTCAGTCATCCAACCTTACAAGCTTCTCTACCAAAAAAAAAAGATGTAAGACAATTGTTGCAATACATTACATTGGTTCAAATGATGGAGCTAATAAACACTAACTTCTAAGGACCAGGACATGATTTTGGTGTACTTAAATTTCCTCATGTGTAAAATGATGAAAATAAGAGGATTTTATTGTTCTTGTAGAAATTAAACTATTTTTCACATTCAAAGTTTATAGCCAGGTGCTATGGTGCATGCCTGTAATCCCAGTGACTCAGGAAGCTGAGGCAGGAGAAGCACTAGTTCAAAGCTAGCCTCAGTAAAAGCAAGGCACTAAGCAAGTCAATGAGATCCTATATCTAAATAAAATTCAAAATAGGGCTGGGGATATGGCTCAGTGGTCAAATGCCTCTGAACTTAATTCTCAGAATCCCCACACACACCAAAAAAAAAGTTTACAAAATTTTGCCTAGCAGATGCTAAAAAATAATTGATACTAGCCCTTTTTACTTTGTACATTCATAATTTTCTATGATTTTTAATAACAGTTCTCTGTACCTGGCAAATGGGCTTAAGCAAGTATTAGGACAATTATATCCCAATAACAACACTTAGAAAATTCATTTTATTTTGTATTTGTTCATATAGAATGGTTATTATATTATAAAGTTAAGGCCATTTTGTGGGTTATCATAAATGATAAATTAGAAGTTTATGTTGATCCTGAAATATAATTCTATATTGAAAATATTTTATATGCTATTATAAAATTTTCTCAAAAACTTAATTTTCTCATAAGGAAAATTAGCATTTATTACATTTTAGGGTCTTTTCTTCATCCTAGTTTTTTATATTTCTTCATGTTCACTTTTCTCATTATGTCAACTCAATATTTTAATGTTATTCTATTTGACCTTGAAAGTTAAAAAAGTTTCTCCAGTTTTTCATTGGCTGTGATTTTATCCTTTAATTTAGAAAGTGCATTGTGAAAAAGGGCAACATGTTCTCTGAAACATTAAATTGACTTTTGAAAGAGATTGATAGTATCCTTTATTTGGGTTTGTTGAGAGTTCATCAAAGACAGCACATCTGATGGGGGAATTATCTCACTGCCAAGATCAGAGTCAACACTCAACTTCAATTGCTGCATTTCATCTTTCAATTTAAAGGGAATTAAATATCATCTAAAAATACTCATGTGCTTGGAAAGGCTTCTGGACCACTAAGGTTTTTCACATATGCATGGCAGCTAGCCTGTTATCAGATGCCTTCACATTCTGCCCCTCTGTGCTGTCCAGCAGGAAGGAATGTTTACAAATATCTTGGCACCTGCTTTCTAGTTGCAGTGAGCAGGGAATTAACATCTGCATAGAGAAGATTGCAATCATGCATCATATTAGGGTTTTTCACACACTTCTTTTATTTCTTCAAAAAAAAAATACTCCCCTTGTGACATATTCTGTGACAGAGTTACCAATTCTGTAGGCAGCAGACAACCTTGAAAAGTAATTAAAGAAAATATCTTCTCACCACTATACTTGCCTTGTTTATTATTTTAAAATAATTAACCACTGAATTATTTTCTTAGAAACTACAAAATATCTAAATTTGACAAAGGCATTATTTTTGTAGACTGTAATATTAAGACACAAACTAAGATAATACTTTAGGAACAAACATACCATAATGCTTATGTTCTACCATTACAACATATGGATTCCATGTGTGTTTTAGTAATTGTTAAATTGCTCAGTGAGTCTTTGGCTATCCATCTTATGTGTGCTTAGTTTTACTTGTGTGAGTATGTGTGAAAATATCTTTATGTCAAGTTAATTCACTGTATATTATTCAGAAACTGTGTGTCTAGAAAGTATTTACCATGATGGTGAAAAATAAACACGCACTACACAGAAAAGTGTTGATACTCATATTTTCATTTTTATGAAGGATCAAAAAATCAAAATCCATGATGACTGTAAGTGGGAAAGTAAACTGGACACCTCTAAAATTTTCTTTCTAGAAAGTACAGCTATTTGTCCAACCTACTTCATTGTTGATTTTGAATATTAAATGAAATGACTTATAAATATCTTTTTATATTAGATAATTATGATTTGTTAATTATTAAGGGCCAGGCAATATGTTGTTTTTCATACATATTATCTCATGCAATTTTAACATCAAGCACAGAAGTCTCATAATTACTTCGTTTTTATGGTGGAATTAATTGAAGTTCAGAGAGGTTAAATATATTGCTTTAAGCCATAAACAAATTAAGAGATAAAGTTTGAATTCAATGACAGGAAACTTACTGAAATCCCAGCACCTATTAGAACTGTCATATTTCTTTAAGTCTTTTATTTTCAAGCAGTAATAATAACTATAAAATGTACCTAATTTCTCACATAGATAAAAATGTTGCAAATTCTTAATCTTCTTTTCTTTTCTCAGTGGAATCTTTTTAAGTCCCTTATAATCCTAGTGTGTGGATTTGCTGGGGATTTTTTAACTTGTTTGATTCATCATATCTTTATTTTTTGTTAGTATAATTAAAATATAGTATACTATATATGAGGGTCAAAATCAATTCAGGTAGCAAAATCACTCATTTTCAGATTAATTTTACACAGAGTTTAATTGGCAGTTTATAGTTATACAGACTAATAATTTAATAATAAACCACCCTATTAACATTTAAATATAATAAATTTATATAACACATATTATCAATCTCTATGCCACAGAAAAAAATAGTCCCTAGACTACTAAAATTAGTTTCTGGTATATTTAATCTTTCTCTGTTCTTATTGTGAAAAGACACTTGAAGAAAATATAATTTTAAACAACATTTTGATTCTCAGAGTTAAATTTACATTATTGTCTCCGGATGTATATTCTTAATAAAATCATGTGTGGAATTATTCAGACCCAGTTATTTTTTACCCCATAATCTGACAATCCATTAAACTTGCTGCATAAATTTGATGTTATTTTTCCTTATTTAATTTTTATACACTGAATACTTATGTCTTCTTTCTCATGGAAAGGCACAATACAAGATTTACCAGCAAAGACAAATGATTAAAAAATATTAGTTATATTAATCTTCTTGGGTGCCATAACAAAATTTTAAACAATTGTTTTTCCCAAAATATATAAATTTTCAGAGATGGGCTTAGGGAAGTTTTTTGACCACATTTTGAGGACTGCTTCAGTGAATGTAAAGTTAGTGCAGATATCTTTGTTAGAACATTGATTGAGGTAGAAATTATTGACCTTCATTAAGACCACTGATATAGAACTGGGGTTGTAGCTCAGCTCTAGAGTGTTCGCCTAGCAAATGTGAGGCCCTGGGTTTGATGCTCAGAACCACATAAAAATAAATAAAATAAAGGTTTCGGATCCTATTAAAAATAAAAAATAAAATATTAAAATATTTTTAAAAGCTGATATGTTAAAATGGTTTGGCTGGGAAGAGGTATTTTTATTTGTTTAATTTGGTGACAATGCTATATTATAAGCCATCACAATTTCAAAATCCATTCTTCATAGGTAACTCAAAATCAATTTATTTTGTAATTTTAATCTTTATATTCTGGAACAATACTGATCACATTGATTTCCAAGAGAAAAGAGTTTGAAATGGCATTTGAATTCTGAGAAAAGCAATGATGGTTTGGGCTTTTGAAAGTGTCAGTTCTAAGATTTTGGCCTTTTCTACTATACAAAATGGCATCAAGGTTCACCAAATATTCCATAAAATATACACACAGCTATAAACACACAAAATCCTCCAGAAGTATTAAAAAAAAATGTTGACCTTGTTAACTCAGAATCACTGATCAAAGAGCAGGTTCCCATTTTGCAAATGTTTGAATTTCTTTTTGACTTTATAAATGGTGCAAAAGTAAGTACAATTTCAGTAGAAACAAAACTTGGAATTTTGAACTTTGAACTTTTCCAAGTTTCTATGTGTGTGTTGTATGCTATAAGACACTAGGCCTTGAAGATTTAGAGGGAAATAGTATGTATTCTCTCCAAGGTTGCTTACATTTTAGTATAAGAGAAAAACATAAACAAATAAATGAGTTCCATAATAAAAGTGTGGCAAGTTGGACTAAGCAAGGAGGTTGACTCTGACCTTTATGGGGAAAATGACCCCAAAATAAATAAATAAATAAATAAATCCTAATGTCAACAGGAATGGGACTTACAGAATAAAAAACATAATTTAAAGTTATATGAATAACAAATCTGCATACCCAACTGTGCCTGACACAAACTTATACAACCGCAAATAGATGAAGATGGCCAGATCACTGAAAAGGATAGGTAGAAAGGGGCAGTAGGGAAGGTTGCCATGAGCCCAGACTCAGTACTAAATATTGACTAAAGCCATCCACATGGGAGTCGCAATACCACATTTTTATACTTTGAAAGTAAATAAGCATATTATTTTTTTCAGAGAAGTGTTGAGAAATAGGAGATTCTGTAGTGTGATATTTTGTAATATCACAAGGGTCAGAAAATCTATACATTAATTAATTCATTACATCAATTACTAATATAATTACCTCTATAGCAATAAGCAGAGGGCAATGTCAAATAGTAACTTGAGAGATGCAATAAGCAGGTCATGAGACAGAAAGGTTGAGGATCAATCAAGGACAAGACAAGTCTTCTAGAATTGACTTTCTTTAAAGTCTCAAACAGGTTTCAGCTGGTGCTCATGGGTGGATGTTTGAGTTGTTGTGTATTTGTATGTTAGTAGTCAGGGGATGGTTGTCTGCTGGCAAAAATTCAGCATAGTACATGCTGAGTAGAGTGATGTAAAAAACATGCTGTATGTAAAGGAAGATGTGTGGTTGGCAGGATATATGCTTGCCAATACTATGTGGACATAGAACTTAAAAGTAAGGTGTGGACAAGGTTTGGGGAAATTATAATATTGAAGTAGAAGAGATTCTCTAAGGAGCAAATGCTGCATCACATGTGAACAACTGAATGTAATCCACAGTGTAGCACACTTTCAGAAAGAGGAAGAAGGGCATTGCAGTACATGCCTGTAATCTCAGAGACTCAGAAGGCTCAGGCAGGAGGACCACAAGATGCAGGTAGGCCTCAACAATTTAGTGAGACCTTGAGCAATTTTGTGAGATCTTGTCTCAAAATCAGAAACAAAATGGGCTGGGGATGAGGCTCAGTGGTAAAACATCCCTGTGTTCAATCCCCAGTAAAAAAGAAAGGGGGAGGAGGGAGGAAGACAGAGAGAGCTAATCTAACATCCATTCCCAGATCACATTTCCCTTGCCAATAACCTCACTCTTGAGATTGGAGAAGCCAAATACTTGCTTCCATCTGTCTGCATTGCTCCTAGAAATGAGACCTGAAACAGTGCTCACAAAAGAAATCAACAGCAGAGCCTTCCTGGGGAGCTTCAAGGAAAACTTCTAATTTTCTGGCCCAAAGGAGTGATTTTGCTGCTGCCTTCACTTCCTCCTTCCTTCCATTATTGATTATAATTAAGATGACTGAAATTGCCTTGTAGATCTTATAAAAATGGCCACTGAAATCTTAAATAATGTTGCCCTTGCTTCTGAGAGTCTCTGATCAAAGAGTAGGAGCCTCCTAAGACATATTTTGATATCTTGAGATAATATAGAAGGTTCTCAATTTGAAATTGTTTGAATTTCATTTTTTAATTTGCAATTGTGCAAATGCAGTACCTGTTCAGTAGACACCACACTTAGAATTTTGAATTTTCATATCTTCCTAGACTATGAATATTCAGTGCAATCCTTTCTTGAGGTGCTTATAAGGGATTGTGAGTGGTAGCCACAGATTTAGGAAGGAAAACACCTCTGCAGGATATAGTTTTTGCTAGTGAAGGTGGGATACTGGTAGCAAGCAAATTATGTGAGTTCTTCAACACCATATTATAAAATAGATAATTTTGCCCAGCTCTCAGTTAACTTAAATGTTCTATGCATGTTTAAGGTAGGCTAAGTTAAATGATGATGTTAGTCAATGAGGCAAGCGATATTAAAGACATTTTCAACTTAAGGTGTTTTCCATTGAAATTACCAGGATGTAACCCCATCATGATTTGAAAAATATCTGAGTGATACTTCTATTTAAGCTGATAAAAATGAAGCTCTGAACTTCTTGAAGATGAATTCATGTTCTCTGTCACCAAGAACAAGTAGTAGGTAAGACAAAGAAAGAATGCTCTAAGAAAAGCAGAGTTAAAATATTAGTATCCAGCCAGGCATGGTGGTGCACCTCTATAATCCCAGCAGCATGTGATGCTGATCTGGGAGGATTACAAGTTCAAAGCCAGTCTCAGCCTTGGGGAAGAGGCACTAAGCAACTCAGTGAGACCATGTCTCTAAATAAAACACAAAAACGGGCTGGGGATGTGGCTCAGTGATTGAGGGCCCCTGAGTTCAATCTCCAATACCCCAAAAAAGGAAAAAAAAATGTTAGTATCCACTGTTTTGCTTTTACAAGTTATTAAGGAAAAGCAGATTCCAAATAGTAATGAAAATCAAGACCAAACATAATTTAACTTGCAAAAATTTTGATTTATATCTTCTAATTTAGAATATTTCTACAAATAGACACATGTTTAAGATAGAAATGTCCTATTGTTAAATAATTCTTCCAAATTCTCCCCAATATTACTTAACAGATAATATTAAGCCCACCTTAAACAATTTTATTTTGATTAATTCAAGACATTTAATGATCAGAATATTTGTAATATTAAAAGATATTTTCTCTCTTTTGCTTACAAACTGGGAATGTCTTTTTCTAAATCAAAAGTAATGAGTGATCAATAGAAAAAAATCAGATAATATAGACAAACATAAATTAAATATTAAAAAAAGATATGTTATTAATGGGAATGATTTGTCTACAAAGAGAAGATTTTAAAACTTTTACTGTCACAAATGAAACATTGCTTATTATATTTTTTTGTAGAACCATCATACCAACAAAACAGTCCTTTGAATTTCATGGTGAATACTAGATAAATAGCATGTGGAAAATAAAAACATAAGCTAAAATATAGTAATTAAATTCATTTCAAATTCATATTTCTCTTTGGAGAGTACCTAGGTTAATTTAAAAAAAAAAAACAAGCACAGGCAGACATTTAGGACTGATCAATTAAGAAGGGTATTTAACTAAATAAATTAATTAATCAGTTCAAGTAGAACATCTGGTCACCTTTACTTGAAAACCATTATGTAAAGTTCATGCTGTCCCATTTTTAATGCATTTACTTAAGCTGCAAATCCATTTGTTGTCAACAAAGTTCTTTCTTCCCAGATGTGCTGCTGCAGAGGTGTTGTCTTTTCTGTATCTACTGCTGTGCTTATTGATAATGTGCTGACACAGGAAGCTTTTGTGTCAGAGCATCTTAAAGAAGGTAACAGGACTTAAGCAATCCTTGATGGAAGCACCTGTGCTTTCTCATGAGAAATGGATTTCTTATAGTGATTTAGGAAAGTCTGCATCATTGTCACAAAGACCTCAGGGGCATTAAACAATTCAGGCAAAAAGCAGCAGAAGGGATGCCAAAAGCAAAAGCAGCTCTTTTAGTAACAGCTGCCTCGCTTCTTCTGGACATTTGTCAGTACCTTGCAGTTAAGCCAGCTTGCAAGACTGGAGCCCATTCTGTTTCCGAGAGCCCCAGATGACTAAGTTGCTGATTTAAAACAGAGCATCTCATGTGGCTTTTTATCTTTTTCTGGAGTTTAAAAGCCACTTAAAATAATTTAAATAGTTAAATTGCAAAGATCAAAACACTAATCTCCAACAGCAAAGTGATTTACTCTAATTCCAAGCAATTGAAGGACTACACAGGAAAAAATAAATAAATAAAAATAATTGGATATGAACTCAAAACACCAATATTCTATATGCTTTAGTTAAAGCCCTTTTGTTGTTTAAGTTTTTGTTGTTGTTGTTTACACATCTTCCACCAGTACATAGCTGTTTTATAAGTGATCCCTGAGAGTCTCTGCATAGCTGTGTCTGCCTAAAGAAGGACTCAGAAAACTGAAAAAGATTCTTCTGCTATAATTCTTATGAGGAAGTTTTTTAGGTTATCCAGGAGACACTGGGTAGTAGCTTTGAATAAAGTCTAAAAGAAGTTTATAAGTTTAACTAACATACTTTACACACTTTCTCTTGAATATTGCCATAGTGAAGACAAAGTGAGAGAGATGATCAAACACATTATTTAATCAGTATTTAGTCCGCTTCTCTAAGAGTTAATTTTCCATAATATTATAGAATTACGTGTAGTCTCTTATGTATATTCACATACAAGCATGCACATACAATGCACATATACAGTGTAGTTATTATATATTACATGTCATATTTTATTGTATGTTTATACATAATATACATACATATATATTACATACCTATGTAAATTCATATATAATACTATTGATAACAGAGAGTTCTAGGAAACTCTTTGTTGAGCTTCTTGGAAAGAAAATAGTTAAGGATGGTTTGTGCAGTCATGAAAATGCAGAAAATTTACATATCCACAATGATTACTATTATAAATACAATGATAGGTATTATGTAAACTAAAAGTTACAAAGTAGGGCTTCTAACAAAAATAAACATCTACAACTAAACTAAACAGTACCAACAGCAAAACAAACAAACAAAAAAAGCAGGTATAAAAAAAAAATCAGTGACCCACTTATGCTGCTGTCTAAAGGGGCTTCATTTTCATCACAATGAATTTGGCTGCTGCAGCAGAACAGGGACCAAACTCACTCTACTCAAAGATAAGAAACTGGGTCCAGCCTTACAAGCTTCATTTAATAGAAAGAACCAGGGGGCAGAAAGACAGATGGAGGAAAGGAAACAGAGAGAGAGGGAGAAAGGGAGAACATGAAGAAGCAAAGAAATCTAAAAAAAAAAAAAGAAGAAGTCCAAAAATGAGAGACAAATCTAAGAAAGAGAACTAGTAAATTATGTAACTAAAATGCTCACTCATAACAGTAAAAAGAACAATGTTACTGAACAACATGTAAAAGATACCATGTGAGAAGACTGAACTATTAACATATTCACACAAATGTGAGATATTTATCCTTAAAATTTATAGACAGAAACTATGATACAAAAAGATATGCAGATATTATAAGTCACTAATTGGTAAATGCATTTTTTGAAAATTACAAATATTGGACAAAAAAAGTGTACTATTTAGGATTTGAAATTCAGAAGAGTCATAAGCCAGGGTGTTATGAAAAATCCTGAGTATTTCATCACAAATAAAGCACAAGTCCACAACCACCTATTATGTGAGTAGTAGCAGGAGAACTATTAGTCTTCTTCAGCACGGAAACAAAGTTGAAAACCAGCAAAACATTTTTCTAGAGCACATAGGAGAATTCATGCCTCAAAGAAAATCCATGAGCTAAAGTTTAACTTGATGACTACTTCCTGTCTGCAAGAGGCCCACAGATGATTTTGTATCTATGGAGACACAGCAGGGAAAGAAAAAAACATAGTAAGAAAAAAGCAAGAGATTTTTAATGACTCTTAAAGGAAAAGTGAGGGTTGACCTAAGAGTATGCAGAGTTGCAAACTGTAGAACAGACTTCACCAGTTGCCCTGTTCATAGAAAGATGGGAAGCACAGCAGGACACCTGAGAGAAACCCCCTGTGAACTACAGATACTTCAGTTCACCTTTTCCTTAGAAATACTAAGGAAAGGTAAAAAACTGAGATAAAGACTGCACATTTCAGACTACCTGAGGCAGGCACCCACTGTAGTTGGGAAACAGCAGGAGAGTAGGTAGAGGCTTGTTCAAAGCCAGTTTTGGTGCCTACTAATGATGTAGGAAAATCTCAGAATCCACAGTGACTATTAAGCACTGAGACCTGCAACTGCATGAGAGTCAGGAAACTCAGGAAGGAGAGAGGTCTCTCCTGGGAGGCAGTTGCCCAGAGCTAGCTAAAGGCTGAAGGCAGGGGAGGCTAATTGAAATATGATTTTCTACAAAGTAGAGCTTCTTGTTGTGAACTCCTTAAAAAGCATTCAGCTTGACAGAAGAGAAGGACCATAATTCTCTGTTAAACTCAGTTTAACTTCAAACTTTATTTGTCAAAAATGTCTGGAATTAAATTAAATAAAAAATTGCAAAACATAAAAGGAATAAGACTGCAATCACATTTGGAATGAAACAGTCAATAGAACAGAACAGAGAGATAATATGGATTTCAGAATTATGACATATGAAACTAAACTACCTAAGATAAGTACATTCAGGAACCTAGCGGATAGAGAGAAACAACATTCAACGCACATGGAGAAAATGGAGTTAAATGAAAAGAAATAAAAGAGATAAATGAAAATTCTTGATATTATTATATAACAAATAATTCAAAATTGGTTGCTCTTCAGGAAAGAAAAAATTGAATGAAACTGCAAATGCAAATACAACTTGATAACAAAAAAAAGGAAAAATAGAATTAAAAAAGAAGAGAGAGAAATCTGACATCTGTGAGACAATATCATACAGCCAAACTCATATCATTATTGTCACCCCAAAATATAAGATAATTAGTTGACATTAAAAGTATTTGAAGCCAGGTGCAGTGGCGCTCACCTGTAATCCCAGTAGCTCAGCAGTCTGAGGCAGGAGGATAACAAGTTCAAAGCCAGCCTCAGCAAAATAAAAATGCTAAGTAACTCAGTGAGACCCAATCTCTAAATAAAATACAAAACAGGGCTAAGGATGTGGCTCAGCGGTCCAATGCCCCTGAGTTCAATTTCCAATCTTCCCCCCCCCCAAAAAAAAATTTAAAAGATGATATTTTAATTGTTTTTAATTGTTGAATAAGATTCATGGATTTCAGCACACATAAAACAGAATATGTACAGAGAAAAGGATACCTAGGCACATTATATTCAAATGGCACAAAAATAGAATTATTTTAAAAGTTATCAGATGGGAGAAAGGAAGCATCCTAAGAATGAAAGAAATTAGAATAACAACTGATTACTCCAATTAAATAATAAAGGTCTGTTAACAAGATGTTATAGGGGAAAAAAAAAAAAGCTGTACCAATTTGCAGTCCCACGAGCAATGGATGAGTGTGCCTTTGCCCCCACATCCTTGCCAATACTTATTGTTGTTTGTATTCTTGAAGACTGACATTCCACCTGGAGTGAAATAAAAACAGAGTAGTTTTGATTTGTATTTCTCTATTTATTGGAAAGCAGTATTGAGATTCCTTAGAAAACATGAAAGGGAACCACCATTTGACCCACATGGTCAATACACAAAGGACTTAAAATCAGCATACTATAGTGATACAGCCAATCAATGTTTATAGCAGCCCAATTCGAAATACTTAACCTGTGGAACCAACCTAAATGCCCTTCAATAGATGAATGGATAAAGAAACTGTGGTGTATATATACACAATGGGATGTTAGTCAACATTAAAAGAGAATAAAATTATGGCATTTGCATGTAAATGGATGGAGTTGGAGAACATTGTGCTAAGCATGATGTGCTTAACATTGTGCTTAGCAAGTAAGCTAATCCTCAAACCCAAAGGCTGGTTGTTCTCTCTGATAAGTAAATGCTGATCCATAATGGAAGGGAGGGCATGGGAAAAATGGAGGAACTTTGGGCAAAGGGGAAGGAGGGGAGGGGAGGGGTCATGGGGGCAAGAAAAATGGTGAAATGAGATGGCCATCATTACCCTAGGTACATATATGACTGTCCATAAGTTATGATGCTATATCAAGTACACCTATAGAAAAGAAATGTTGTGCTGCAATTGTGTACAATGAATCGAAATGCATTCTACTGTCATATACACATAATTAAAATAAATAAAAAGAATTAAAAATAAAATTTAGAAAAAGCTGTCAACCTAGAATTTTAGTGAAAATATTCTTCATAAGTGAAGTCAAATAAATATTTGGGGGGGGCAATAAAAAGCTGAAAGAATTTTCTTAAACAGATATACACTGGAATATTTTTAATTTTTAAAAAAATTTTAGTTATAGATACAATAACTTTATATTATTTGTTTATTTTTGTGTGGTGCTGAGAATTGAACCCAGTGCCTCATATGTTCTAGGCAAGCATTCTACCACTGAGCCACAACCCCAGCCCTACACTGGATTTTTTTAAAAAATATATTTTCCTCTTTTTTAATGAAGGAAAATTGACTGATAGAAACACTCTTCTCTAAAAAGAAAAAGAAATACTGATCATGATTTAGATTTAAAATAAATGATGTTTTTAAAATAAATTTTTTTGGGGTGGGTCCCAGGGATTGAACTCAGGGGCACTCATCCACTGAGCCACATCCCCAGCCCTATTTTGAATTTTATTTAGAAACAGGGTCTCACTGAGTTGCTTTGAAAAACTAATGTGACTCCATTTTTGAAAAAAGCTTCTATCTCAAAGCCTGTCCAAGGAGAGGGGCGTGATTCTTGTCCTTGGAAAAACACAGAGTACTCCTAAGCACATACCCACCCTGCTGAGATGTTTGTCTGCAAATAACAGGAGAGATCTGCAGTGCCATGTGTCCTGAATCAATTAGGCTAGGTAAAGACCCATAGTAACCCCCTAGCAACCATCAATCAGCATGACTCAGGGAAAATAACCTGGGATGCCAGAGGACCCTCAGTAGTTTATGGTGGTTGATAACATATTGGGAAACCATGTAGTTTAGCACATACACCTCTCATCGCTTAAGCCAATAAGTTCAAAGGAATACCCCTCTTCTACTAACCAATCACCCCTACCCAACTTGTTCCCTCCAGTGAACGTGCTAATCAATGTAAAGAGTTGTTGTTTGATTTCCCCAAAAAAGTATGGAATGATTTACTGTGTGATGTGAAGCATAGAGTATTCCCCCCAAACCTATAAAATCTCACTGAACAAAGGACCGGGACTCACTCCTTGGAACTGCTGTTTCAGGAATGGTTGTGAGTCCAGGCTTGTTCTTGCAATAAAGACTCTTGTGTGATTGCATTGGATTCAGCTCCTGGAGGTCCATTGGGGTCCCAGGAATCTGGCATTACAGCTTAGCACCTTGCTTTTGCTAAGGCTGATATTGAACTAGCAATCTTCCTGCCTTAGCCTCAAGAGCCACTGGGATTAGAAAATAAAATTTAATGAAATGTGAGCTTTAGATAAGTAGAAATGGAATAAACTACTTCTGTTATTAACAATATGTCACTGTACCATTTTTTTTTTTTTTTTTTTTACCTTTTTGGTTCTATCTGAAGATAGCACCTGAAACATAAAGGTGCATGTTTTCACACTGACCACACAGGAATTTGTTCAGGAATTTTTCTCTGATTGCTTTAAAATTTCCAGTGCAGTAAATAATATCATGAACTGAAACTGTAAATTGAAACAATGTATTGGAGATTTGAGAAGAGAAAAAAAAAAAAAACTCATAAAATAGTCATCTAGATTGAAGAATGTCTTATATTTTCTACATAGTAGGAAACCACCATGCATTCACATGATCAAGAATTTTATGTGTTGGGGCTGGGGATGTGGCTCAAGTGGTAGTAGCACGCTTGCCTGGCATGTGCAGGGTGCTGGGTTCGATCCTCACACCACATAAAAATAAAATAAAGATGTTGTGCCCACCAAAAACTAAAATAAATAAATAAATATTTTTTTTAAAAAAAAAAATTCTCTCTCTCTCTCTCTCTCTCTCTCTCTCAAAAAAAAAAAGAATTTTATGTGAAAGCAGTGAGTAAAGTAGATTGTTTTTCTTCATTTTTTTTTCCAGTTGACAAAGATGGGAATGATTGTATTTAACCAGATTGTGAAACTGTGCAGCAAATAAAATAGGAGTTGAATGTAAATGCAAGAGTGACATGATTAAAGGCTAATTTGGGCTGAGTAAAAAGGAGTAATTTAGATGGAGTAAGGAACTGAGTGGGTTGGGGGTTGGGGAAAGTTGTTTAAACCAATAGATATTTCTCATGGAAATAAAGGATAACGGTAGTTGTGATTTTTAGAAAAAGAAGGAAATTCACAGTGTATAGATTGTAGTTCTATATATTAATGAAATAGCTCTAATACTGATAAGTCCATTAATATAATATGCATGTAGATTTGTCACCAAAAGAATAGTTGTCTATGAATTGCCATTTTAATAGTCTAATTTATGGGCTTCTCAAGTTAGGAGAAATTGCGGAAGGTTGAACACTCTTACCTAATTAGGATTATTACTTCAGAGCAATTTAGGGTACAGTGAAAACAGACAGAGACTCCATAGTGCTTTCAGGCTTTACATAGATAAATAACTCATTATCAGAAAATATGTGCCAATAATATCAGGGGATCATCCAGGAACATATTCACCCTCCAAGAGCAATTAAGTAAGGGGAGTGTAAATTTTCATGAATTTTTAATGTCACAGAAAATGCTTTGTGTGGGACCTCAAACACAGGAGAAATATTACACTTTATCACATTAATATCATAAGATATTTAATCTTGAACCCAATATAATGCAATTCAGAACTGTGATGAGCTGCAAAACAACAAATATTTACTGTAATATTATAGAGTTTAGGGCACTTACGGAGAAATAAATATGTCAAAGTTACTAGTCAAAAAGGCAACATAAACCAAAATAAAATGTGGCAGGAAGTAAAGAGTCAATGAATAGGAAAAGAGAGCAGAGGGGAAAAAGCAAGAGAGAGAATGGTACCAGGGGATGGCAAACGAGTAAGCCGAAAGTAAAGTTTTAGGAGGAAAAACCAACAATGTAGAAAAACATCTTCAAAATTCTAATTTATCAAGATAAGAAAATAAGGGAAGAAATGATAAATTAATAAAATTGGAAATTATGTAGCTGTATATGGATACAAAGTGCAAAAGATACAGAGTAAAACTGAAATAGTCATTAGACAACAAGTAACAAATATGTGCCCAAATTGGGAAAACCTAAGAAATATTCGCATCTTTAAAATAATTAAAATTTGGATTCTTATTTCAAGAAAAACTATAAAAAATAAAAAATCAGTTTCCATAAAAAAGAAATGGAAATTTAGAATCGCGAATATAAAGTGAAAGAACTGAGTCCTTTCAACTTATTAAAACTAGCTTTTAAAACTTTTATATTCTAAAGTTATATTGGATTTTCAAATGAAGTTGAATATGAAATAATTCCTCTACTGTATTTTAGACTATAACTGTATGCAAAGACACACATTTGCAGATGCTATTTGAAAAAATTAAATGGAAGAATGTGCGTTCAATTAGATTCCCCATCAAATATCAACTTGAGGTTTAATTCAAATTGAACACTTTCTAAAACAAATAACAAAGATTAAATAATTTAATCTTGGACTTTATAATTTTTTTTTTCTAGTAGATGAGAGAGTGTATAAATGTAGATGTAATGAAAGATAGCTAGATGAAATTATATAATTTAAGTATTAGAATTTGTAAAATTAGTTCAGAGATAGGAGAGGGGAAGAGTATGAGTGAACATAGGGACCGATGAAAATACCTTAAATAAGTTAAGCAAATACTAGTGCTAAATTTTCAGCTTATGGAGAGACTCAAACTAATATTCCAATAAGGCGCCATTTCATATGATAGACCAATCTGCATGGTGTTATTAGCTGAAAGTAATTTCAATTTTCAGAAAGGCCTTCCTGTGACTATTTGCTCACTTGTCATACGGACACATGTTTATGATGCTTTTAGCCGGTGGATTAGTGAAGTGCATATGTCAGAAAGATTCAGCTTCCTAATTAGTGTTCTTAATGAGTTTCTGCTATGTCACTCCCTAGCAGTCTATTTACCATGTTCCATACTGTGGTTTGGAAGCTGAAACTCTAGTGAGCTGCAATAAACTCAAAGTATTTCTACCTTAATCAGCCCAGTCATGGTATTTAATCAATTCAATCAATAGGAGAGATAGTAGTAATGAGGTAAGTTAGAAGAGCCAAACAAAACGGTATAAATATAAAATATATCAGAACATTAAAATGATAAAATATAGGTAAAGGTGTGTTCAAGTAAAACTGATCAAAGACTTCCAGAATACCTGTATTTCAGTAAATGAAGTATAATGAACTTAGTCTTGAATTCAAAGTATATTGGCTTCAAAAACTACATACCATGTGATAGATTATTTCACTTGCAAATCTGTAGTTTTGGTGAATACCTTGTATCTTATAAGCAGTAACTGTATAGAAAAAGCCTTGATTCATTAATGTATCAATATTGTGTTGTTATACTTTTACAGTAAATCCTATTTTAGTTTGGCAAAGATAATAGCAACATGAATATAGATGTATCAGTAAATGACTGCATATTCATGTTGCATCCATCTACCTGAGAGACTCTTTAGATCAGAGCAATACAAAACTAAGCAAATCTTAACTGTGCCATATATTATCAAGTTTTTGCTATATTCCAAAATAACTTAAAAGAGAGGATTTAAAGTCAGATTTCAGACTTGATGTGTCTAAGTTTGGTGTACAACTGAGAAAACAGGTGAACTTTATCCAAGGTGAGCAATTTCTTTTAACTTTCCTGAATATTTTTATGGGTGATATGACAGAAATTTAACTTTACAAAAACAGTAAAAAAAAAAAAAAAACAAAAACAAACTATGTTTCCATTCCACATCATACATTCTCAACCTAGAAGTAGATTCTCAGCTAGAAATGACATTTTCTTTATGCTTTGTATTTGATGGTAACAGGGCTCTCTCCAACAAAGTGTGAGCAGAAATAATAAGGATCATTTCCAGTAAAGTGAACCGGAAGCTACTGTTTTCTTGTTCTCTTTTCCTTTTGAGTTCAGAGGCAGACAATTCTCAGGATCTAGGGGTTTGTAAAACCAGAAACTGGAAGTTAGTTGGTTTCTGAATCAACCTATAGAAGAAATGGTCTAACATAAGAGAAGAAAAACCCAACTTTATCAGCTAAATTAGTTTTATTGGATTAAGCCATTGAATATTGTGATGTTTATTTGTTTACTTATTTAGTTTGCTCAGTGAACAACACTTAATTACAGAAAAAATTTCAAATTGTTTTACACACCCATTTTGTTTTCATTTTTAGCATTCTCAGGGATCATTTGAATGAATATTAGATATAATTACCAATTACTTTTCTAATAAGGATTTATGAAATTAATTTCAACATATTTATATGCATATCAATTATGCATATCTAAACTAACAAATAAAAGTCAAAGTTTGATACTATTATCTAGAAAAAGACCTGGAAAACAGTCCCTCCACACTCACTGTTTTTCTTTCAGCCTACAAACATATTGTGTAATGAAAACATAAGTAGGAAAACATGTTTTGTTTCCCTAGAGATTATTTCACCTCCTCTTTCCTTTTTGTTTTATTCTGTGTGTCACTGTGGGGGATCTGGGAGCCTATTATTAAAACTAACTTTAATCCCAAGGGGAAGAAATCAATCTGGTGATGCAGATGGGAACTTCCTGATGAGACTAGACTAGGAGTAAGAAAGAGTTCTATGAAATTATGTTACAGAAAGAATATGCAGAACTTTGGTTTCCCTATAGAAATACACAGTTATATAAAATTAACTTTAAATCCCTTTTGCTTCTTATTACCCAGTACTGGTTAGAGGCAATGCCAAAATATGAATAGGAGAAAAATCCAATGAATCACTTGACTCTTTTCAATAAAATAACATTTTATTTATTCACGAATTACATCAATATTTAAATAAAATTCCCATATGTAACTGTCCAAAGTTCAGCTGTATCACTGACACTGCCGGTTATCAGTGATGAGTTCTGCTTCCTCCTATGTTCAAATTTGAACATTAGAGAAGCATGTCAAGGCAAGCATATAAAGTAGGGTTTATTTAAAAAAAGGATTCCATAGACTTCTCCCAGGAGGGAGAAGAGGGCCAGAGCGAGGTATTCTGCTCTTCTTATATGTGCTAGGCTTCCTTTTTTCTCCTGCCCTCTTCCCCTTATCTTTCTCCTTCTTGCTGTCTATGACTAGGCATTTGATGAGGCTTAGAAAATGTTCAGTGGGATGGCCAAAAGGTGGAAAACAGGTGGGCTGAGGGAGAAGGACAGGATGTAGCAGCCAAGGACACATTAATTAACTACCTTATAGCTTCCTGTAGGGAAGGGCAATTCCTGAGACCTGGTACCTTAACAACAGTTTAAAGCAGAGGGAGGTTCTTGATAAGGGTGGAGAAAGAGCTTTGAAGGAATTTAACATTTCAGTCCCTCTGGGAACAGTCTCCTATTTGCTGGACTCACTCAAAATTGGCTTCCTTGATCTGACCTGACTCCACTTACCTACCTAGACTGACTGCCTGTCTAATTCTGGCTTCATCACCTCTATGATAGTTCAATTTGGACACTCTGTTTACAGAGATACTATGCCATCTGTCAGTCACACCCTCAGTCAAAACCAGCAAATTTTCTTCCTAATGAGATTTTGGATGATATTAGAAGTAGTTTTCTCCTATATTTTGAACCCATAAACTCATAGGCTCTGAATGGTCTCTTTTGTCTCTGAACTCTTTGGCATATCTGAAGTAGGTGAGGCCTCCTTCTCAGGGCTCCCTGAGGGTCTTTGGGCTAATTGGTTCTCTTGGCAGAGGTTCTGTTGGTTCACCTTGGCAGAGGACCCTATATCCTTTTAACTTAATATGATTTTATTCATTTTCTTTTACTTGACATACACAATGTTCTATCTAATAGAAATATATAAAATATGGTTGGAAGCAGAAATGAACTTCCTATTCTAGTAAGTTCTTGAATTTTTCGTGTTTTTTGACTTGCAGAAATGCATCAGCAAAGTGTAATAACATCAATGGCTTATGTTGGACCTAAGAAAAGGATACCTACCTCTTCACTCTTCTGAACTCCAGAATGAATTATCTTTCTGGAATCTGTGAAATTATTTCTGTTTTAGGTATAAAAGTTTCACTTTTTTAGAATTAAAGCTGTAACAATTAAGAACAAACTTCTCTGTAGTCTAAATGGCCTCACTCCATTGCTTTTGGCTGAGATGATTACTATAGTTCTAAGTTGTACTTCTTGATTATAAACATATTTATCAAATGTTATTGCAAGTGATCAATTAGTGGCTTTAAAACTCAAATAATTTAAACAATAAATCATATTAATGTGTAAAATATAAGACTCTGTGTGTGTGTCTGTGTGTGTGTATGTACGTGTGCCACAAGATTAGATCCTGAGGTTACATACTGTTCAATCTCAAAAGAAAATATTAACTTTAAATACCAGAATATTGTATTAAGGTATCATTTTAATATACTAACAGAATTAGCAGCACTTAACACATTTTTAGCAACTATTACTCGTGATTGGGGAAAATGATGAAAACATCTTTTTTTCTTAAAAAAATGTTTTCATTTTGAATGAAATATATGTGATTCAGCTTATTTCTCTCTCTCTCTCTCTCTCTCTCTCTCTTCTCTCTCTCTCTCTCTCTCTCTCTCTCTCTCTCTCTCTCTCTCTCTCTCTCTCTCTCGTTAATGCATGAATATCTGCAAGACCCAGGCTTCAAGGATTAAAACCATGTTTAAGCATAAAGAATAGAATGAGTTTCCCCAAACAAACCTCACATTGCTGATGGAAGAAGGAAAATACCAAGCAGGACACAAGAAGCATACTGAAGGGTGTTAATGATGTTGTGGTACCTACTCCTGAGCTAACAGCAAGTAGTCCAAGATTACACATAAACTAAGAAAGCATGATCCTATTTAGGCAGATCCTTGGATTAGGATCACTACACAGCAATCACATGCAGTCTGTAAGGCATCTTTCTGCCTTGATTTGGTTGCAAACTTAGCTCATGGTGTTAATACTCAGAGGTGGAATAGATAACAAAAGACATCCTGGGAAACATAAGTTTGACACAAACTACTCAGCACTAGAAATACTTCTCAAAAACCAAGAAACTGAAGCATCTCAACTATAAATAATTTATTGCAATTAACTTTCAACATCATATATTCACTCTATTTTTTATGAATAGAGCCCAGGAAGGTTGGTAGGGAGGTATTTTATCATACCAAACCCCTCTTCCTTCAACTACACATGACTGTATTCAGAGTGACAGCTTCACCACTTAGCCCCAAAACACATCATCTGAGGATCTGTAGAAAATAGACATCTGGATGAATTCACATGTCCATGCCAAGGGATAGATAAAAAGTTCTACACTGCAGTCCAACACTCCTAGAGAGCTAGAGGCTTTCTTGTTTGTTTCATTTCATTTTTACTTGACTCACCTTAAGATCTGCTGGAAAAGTCTACACTACCTCCCTGGAGATGCAGATAAATGCTTCCTTAGGTACAAAGTGAGCAGGTCTCAGGGAGAGCAAAAACAAGATGCCTAGATCACTCCACAATGCGTCTCAGCAGCAGGAGCTTGCCCTCAGCCAGGCATGCATAGTTTACGTCTCACTGGCTTAAGCAAGGTGTCCTCTGCCCTTGTTTGGTCCACTGTGCACCTAAAGAAAAAAAACGATAGAAAAGAGTCACATATCTCCATACACCCATGGCCCTGGTCTCTAGGTCACATGCAGTGAGGCTGCAATTCTGCACTGGTGAGGCCAGAGCTGAGCACAAAGTCTGGACACTGAGCCCTTTGCACAGACTTGTTCCCAGTGTGAAGAGAAAGAAGGAGAATCACAGATCACACTTAGGGGTCTCCTTCTTTCTGCAGAGGTCAAATCATCTGACAGACAAGGATAGGAGAGGCTTTCACTGTTCTCAAGAAGCCTAGAACACATTCAGTGGGGATGTCCCAGGGGGCATCTGAGTGCTGCCAAGGTTGAGGACATAGTAAATGGACATTGAGAAATCAGTGTCCAGATGCTGCTAGGATGCTGGGCTCTTCTGTTGGTACAGGCATTTGTTGTGAAAGGAAAATCCTCTCTCCACCCTCTATGGGTCCCATAATTGAGTCTATGAAGTTTACTGACAATGAGATCTTTAATGGACTATTTGCCCATAGGTAAAGAAGGGAACTTAAAAGAAAACCCCTATCTGAATTTGCTATTCACTGAGTGCCCTCAGTTTGAAGTAATCAGCATATCCAAGTGAAATATTTGGGGGTGGCAATTTCTGAACCAACTCTAGGACTCTGTCTGCCAGAAATCTGAATTTCTGAAGTAATAAGCTGACATAGCTGAAATACATGAATATACTTTATCAGATAGTTGTGTGGGTAGATCTCAATTCATTAGCATGTATATTTGGGTGCTTTCTCAAAGTCTGCATCCACTTGGATCCCTTCTTACTGCTCCTCTCTGGAACCAAATTTGCCCCTGAAATCCAAATCCTTCTCTTATTTCATCCTTTGTTTCTGTGGCTTGATTGGCACATGGTTCATGGAGGCTAACTGCCCTCAGCTATGATATTATCTGTATTATTTCCTATGTCTATTCTTGCCTTTGAGATCAGAAGACAAACCAAGGTTTATGAACTCCTTTCCATCCTTAGCTTCTTAGGCTGATGCCACCCATGGTCCCCTGTTACAAGGTTTCCTTTAGGCGAAGAAGTCTGAGACTCCCTAAGCCCATCCCATTCTCCAGCACCCTCACTCAAAATAAAAATATCCTAATATTCAAATATCCGGCTGGAGTTGTGGCTCAGTGATAGAGCACTTGCCTCACATGTTTGAGACACTGGCTTCAATTCTAAACATCACATATAAATAATTTAATAAAATAAAAGTCCATCAACATCTAAAAATATTTTTTTAAAATTATCTCACCATATTTTATTGATATATAACCAAATATTCAAATACATGGTAATAGTGCTGCAAAGACTTCTGACTCCAATTATCCAGCATTAGGCCAAATTTCAGAACATGGTTCTTCATAAAACCATCCTGTACCAATAAAGCCATACATATGTTTGCAACTGATAAATTTTGCAGGTCAGATCTGATACACAATAAAGACACTCTCTTTATAAAAGACAGTGTTTATTTTAGCAATAATATGAAAGCAAAAGCAAAGGTGAAAGATGGGAGAGAAAGAGATGAAGACAGACTACCAAATTGATGAAATCCCAAAATCTGAACTAATGTAGCTGATAAGTCCTGGATCAGCTTTTCAGGGTCCTGACTGAGACATCCCAAGCAGAGTGTCCTATCCATGGGTGAGACTCCAAAGTGTTATTCCCAGTGGGGATCCTTAAATACAAGTTAGAACAAAGAAAGCTCATTTCTAAGGATGACATACATGACCTAGTGATCTTAAAGACACTTTATGACCCCAAGATTTAGCCAGATCCCTGAAGGGTATTTGCCTTGAGATAAGTGAATGTATCTGAGTTCTCCAGGAATGAGCCAAACCCTCGGAGAAGTCTGCATATTTTAGATGTTCCATCAATGATGTGCAAAGGTGATGGTAGGCACATGGACAGAGAAGATCTTTAATGTTTTCCTTAGTCTTTACACCCTTGCTTCAGATACCAGTTACAAATTTAGGTGTTTCAAGGTCTCCTCATTTCTTATCAGTTAACAATAAATTCTGAGGTCCTTACTACCCTGTCAGATGTCATGATTTGCTAGAACAATTAAACTCAGAAAGAGCTAAACTACTATATCAGCTTTATTATAGCAAAATGTATATAAGTCAGCCAAGTGTGGTGGCACAGGCATGTAATCCCAGTGACAGAAGCCTGAGGCAGGAGGATCCCAGACTCATCAAAAGCAAGGCATTAAGCAACTCAATGAGACCCTGTCACTAAATAAAATTCAAAATAGGGTTGGGGATGTAGCTCAGTGTTCATGTGTCCCTGAGTTCAATCTCCAGTACATGGCTCTCTCTCTCTCTCTCTCTCTCTCTCTCTCTCTCTCTCTCTCTCTCTCTCTCTCTCTCTCTCTCTCTCTCTCTCTCTTTATATATATATTTGACATAGATATGTATATATGTCAGAACCAACCAAAGAGAGACACATCTACATAGGATATCTAAGTAGATTTCAGTCACATGTCCTTCTTGGAGTCATGACACATAAAGTAAGTAGGGAACACTTTCCCAGCACCTTGATAAGTGACAGTATACGGAATTGCCAACCAGAAAAGCCCACAAAAAATTTCAGTGTCTAAAAATTTTGTTTGTTTGTTTGTTTGTTTTTATTTACACGGGTTACATAGAAAAATTCATTGTGAAAGATTTTGGATTCAAACTTCAGCTCCTCTTCCCTCACCTGACATCTGGTAGATATTGTGGAATTCAATACTCACATCCTGAATCAGCTCTTTGTCACAAATTATCTAGTAGCTCACCCTGAGGCACCTCAGCAAAACTCTGTTGTGTGGTCATAGCAGCCAATCATGAAAAACCAACTAAGGCATCCCTATCAATAGAAATTTTGAAGAATTTATAGGCTACATATCTGGAACTAAGAACAAGGCCAATTTATTTCTGTATCATACAACTGTTTAAATGCAACCAATAAAAGATTGAAGAACATTTATGTAATTCAGTGGACAATAAAATAAAAACCGAGAAGCAAAACCAGTGTTCCAAGTCAGAATGTAATTCATCCAAACTACAGAAAAGTTAGCTCAATGTCATGTGCTGATAAAGCTAGAATTATCCTGTGAAAACTTTTTTGGGTATATTCTAGTAAACAAGAAAAATAGAATATTTTCTACAATAATTCAATGCCACAAAAAAATACCAGAAATGGTGACATATAGTTTAATATGTAATCCTAATCATTAATTAGGAAAGTTTTTATTTAAGAGGAAAAGGAACATAGTCCAGAATGACCAGATTGGCCAGACAATTCTAAAGAGAATAATTTTTATATGTGCCTGCAGAGAAACTGAGGAGTAAAATCACACATTAGTTTCTTGCACAGCTTAAAATAATATATTATGCTATAATATCTGTGACCACCTTCAGAGGAATTATGTACATATACTGCAGAATTCAGTATTGCAGTATCCTTTTGAATGCCTCTTCTGAAGGCAACCTGCCTGGGTTCACATACTTATCCACCTACCAGCTATGTGCCTCTGGAAAGCCAATTAACATACCATGTTGAAATTAATAATACTCATCAGAAAACTGTGAAATTTAACCTAAAAAAGAATTCAAGTGATTAAATAATGTCTAATTCTACAAAGATTTAATAAATGTAAGCTAATAGTAATAATTATTGTAGTAACAAGTGTTATCAGTGGAATTTTTGCCTACTTCCTCCCATTTTGAACAATGTAGGGTTATTGCTCAATGTTAAAAATATAAAAACATGTTCTTTGAAATAACAGAAACATTAGTTTTAAATAAAAGATATATTAAAATAGAAAATATTTACTTGGAATAAACCTTCAGATTTTGCCAGTGACACGCATTTTTTTAACAAGAAGAATTAGGACAGAACACTTGCTGGTGAGGCTGAGAATGGGTTATTTTCTCCTGTTTTGTGTTGCTCAAATGCCTTTATAATGGCTTCACTAGAGTTGCTAAGAGGTCACTTCCAAATAGTAAATTAGGGCATCTGTTGATTTATTTGTGGCTGCTACTAAATTTGTATTCAGTGTTTATTCATGATATTTCTAATGTCTTTTAAGGAACAAGGTTACTTAAAGTCTAGTGTTATTTATCTATTGCTATTACAAATTATCATAGATAGCTGTTTAACACAACATATATTTATTTTTTCACCATTCCTTTGTGTCAGGAATCTGTATATGCCTTAGCCAAGTTCTTGGTTTTAGGGTCTATCAGGAGATTGTAATCAAGATATTAACCAAGATCAATGTCTCAGCTTGAGTTGCTCATGTGATTTTTCAACAAGTTTTACTTCCCTGTAGGCTGCTGGAATGAGGACTGAGTGCTCTACTAGCTGATTTCCAGAGTTTGTTTCATGTTCTTGCTATGTAGGCTTTATTATCATGGCTAGTCACATCATCAAAACAAGTTAGAGAAAGAGAGAGAGAGAGAGAGAATTTGCAAGACAGAAGTCATGTTAGACTAATTGTAAAAGAGAAATTCTATTATCTTTTTTATTTTCTGTTGATATGAAGAAAGTCACTGCAGCAGTCTATATTCAAAAAATAGGTTATATAAAAACATAAATCCCAGGAAGTGGAGACAACTGGGAGCCAAATGAAAACCCACCTGTTAAGTTACCAAGTGATCAATGAAGCAATGGCTCTGTGAAGATCAAGAAAGTCTAGTGCAGTTCAGATTGCCATTCACATACAGATATTTTTATAGCTTTGTAGATGGGAACTAGGACAATACCCGGATATGGCACAATATTTCTCCAGACATTAGATAACCAGATCAACCTTTTTATATCTTCTTTTGATTTAGTAATTGGAAAAAGAGCAAGAATTCATTTTTGAGTGACTGAGGAATGTCCTTATTTGTTCTGGCCCATTTAAAATAAGACTTCTGCTATTTTTCTTGCTACTGTATTCATTCAGGTTAATTAACATAATCAGTGATATAACTATTCCCCCTGCTAGTTATATACAAAACCAATACTTTCAATTATTTCTTAGCTTAATCATTAGTTTAAGAGGTCAACAGTTTTGAATTAAACCAAACTTACAATATCTTCTCTCCACGTGGTGTCAGTAAACACAAATTTAAGCATTCCTGTGGAAGAACAATAAATGTGTATTTCATTCCATCTCATTACCTAGAAAATGAACTCTATTTTCTGAAATAGAAATTGAAAAGAAAGTGTTAGCAAAATCCATCAGAAAATACTAATTTTACTTCGTAATGTGAGTTGTTAACCATTGCATAAGGCACACTGTTATAGGCACACTTTTATTTGGTACTTGGCTGAATTTAGTAATTAATTTGCAGAATATGTAAGCCTTTCTCACAAACACTTCTGGCCTATTGAAGAATAAATATGTAAGTACCTTACATTTGGCACTTAATATATTATTAATTAAAACAGAAATTGCTGGGTATCTTCCAAGTCCAAAAACATTATTTTAAAATAAAAATGTCAGGGAATTTAAATAATTCCAAAGTTCCATTTAGCATGCTTTACCAAAGGAGAATATGGAGCCAAATTGGATAACATCATTATCTTCAATATTTGTAAAAAGGACAAGTACCCTACTCAATACCACAAGCAGACATTCCAGCAATATATTCTGATAATCAAACCAGGCTTTGATAACATCATTGCTCATGTTAGTACACTGCTACCTTTGGAAAATAGTTTCATTTATTTGGTAACACAATATATGGAATTCAAGAGACTGCCATTTTTCACTGGAGAGCATTTCCTGGAGATCATCATGTGTTACAGGAATATATTTTTGTCTATTGATATTTAAGGTAAAAAGATAATGTATTTGTAAAACTAAATTTTTAATATAAAAATGAGAAATAATTTGAGTTCTGGATTTATCAGTTTTATCAAGGGCAAGTTTTACTTTTCTGTAATAAAAACTCTTATTCCTGAAAATGTAGCATATTAATATAAATTACTTTTTAAAACACATCGAATCACAGAAAATGAAAATAATTTTTGTATGCTCTCTTATACAATATTTTGCATATTTTAAAATGGTGTTCCTTTGTTATCCATTTTATAAAATTTTATCCATGAACTCATTCATGTATTCTAACAATTATTATACAGCATAAAATTATATTAGAATCATCATATATAAAATAAATTGCATTTATTAAATCTGATTTGTATAAAAAGTGAACATTTTCAGTATTTAATTATATAACAAAAATGGTAACAAATATGGGAAGCATGCCCAAATATGGGCAGATGAATAGTTCATTTGACAGCTGCTGGCTTGACAAAATCATTATAAGTCTTATACCAATATTTTTTTCCTGTGTCTAACTTGCTATAACTAAACTTCATTAACACTTTAGGAAATATGAGCCTTTCTCCATCTGGCACATGGCTTTTAAAACACATTTGCTGTAATTTAGAAAATCTGCAAACAGCTGGCAAAAATATATTTTTATTAAGTTCTTTAGTGTCAGAATTGAAATATATGTTGCTTTGCCTAGATTCCTAAAATTCAAAATATTTTCTTCATTTTTCAACTCTTCAATCTCTACAATCACTTTCTAAATTTTAAGAAACTAAGTGATTAGGTATCCAATTGTCAACCTGTATATTAATCTCTCAGGTTTGAATTTTATATGTAGATGATTCAACTGATCATTATCATTGAAAATATTAAAAGTAAGAGTGTTTCCACAACAAGGGCTTCAGATGATGTCTCTCAATATATGTAAGATCATTGAATAAGAACTTGGAATATTCCTGTTTTTAAACTTGCTTCTTACAGATGTTAAATACAATATATATATATATATATATATATATATATATATATATATATTTCTATTGCTAAAAATCTGTTCACAGACACTTATGTCATTCTGATTTTCTAATACTCTTTAATATTGAACAGTAAGATCATTAGTTTGTAAAGATTTATGCATATCACCAGAAAGTGCATATTGGTGATAGATAAATACATATGACCTTGTAAGCATATAGTTCATAAAAGTTAGTAAAATTATTGTACTTTGAAAATAAAAGCAAACTTTTCTCCTTTAATCTCTTATATGTTCACTCAAAACATCTTTTCTGACACCAATTTCATCAATCAACTTGGTGGCATATAATTTAAGTCAAGCTGGAGATAGTATCATATCCCATAGGTTGAAGGCTTACTCCCATGATATTTCACCCACTTCATGAAGTTCAAGTCATGTTGTTATCAATACTTCTAACTGTACAACGATGCACCAGGAATTCCCAAGACACTGTCTTTGGTTATGATTTATTTCCTAAATAAAGTTCTGCACAGAATTCAGGAAAACATTTTGTTTTGTTTTTATCCACTTCCTATTTGTAAGGAAACACATAAACATTTTAATGGAAAAGGTACATAGGATGAGGTATGTGGGTGGGCACATCAAACTGACATGTTCTTTCTGGGTGTGCCACTCTCCAGAAATTATCTGAAACCAGTCCTTTTGGACTCGCATAAGGGTTTCATTATATAACAAGTGATTATATATCTGGCCATTGGTGATCTGCTGAAACTTCAGTCCAACTCCTCCCTGGCAGGTTCAAGAGATACAGTCAAAGTTCCAACCCTTTACATGAGACTGGTTTTCCTGACAACAGCCCTTCCCCACTGGATGCTGAGCTACTCACAAACCCAAACAACAGTAATTTGATCAGAACAAAACATCTTCCCATTACCCAAGAAATTCCAAGTGTTTTAGGAGCTCTGTGTCAGTTTCTTCTGTCATTCAGGAAATTACAAATTTCTTAGGAACTCTGTGTCAGAAACTGAGGTCAAATACATAATATTATTATACAAGATTCTCCTTCTGCCCCAATCTGCAAGAGTTTCAGTAGTTCTGTGTCAGAAGCTTGAAACTGAGACCAAATATACATATCTTTTTATATTGCAATATCTCCAATTTCCAATAAGGGCAGGTAAACTTTTTCAGTAATTAAAATTATTTTAAGTTCATATTAAAGAAGGTAACTAGATATCCAAAAAACAAAAATGCTTACTCTTTATAAAATATCTTAAACACATTTAAAGGTTGTCTATTCTACTTAAACAAATAAGGGGACCCAGAATGACAGCCAACTTTGCTCCTGGGATGTTAACCACAGAAATGGTGAGTTTGACAGCCTTCATTTCCTAGGCATAATGTGCACCAAGTATTGCGAGTGTGGCATAAAATCTCAATACTGTTCTGATTTTGAAAAACTTCTCATAGAATTTGCAATCTCTCAAAACTATAGCTTCCATGAAAGTGAGAACAAAACCTAAAACCCTTTTCACTTCCCTATCTCAAGAAGATTGTCATAAGTCACTCACTTTAGGAAAGGAGTTCCAGAGAAGACCTTCTTGAATGATGTATTCAGAAGAAAATATTAATGGATTTGAGAGCCAAACTCATGTGATATTTTCAGTCTAATGGACAGATCTCCTAAATACCTGGGATAAGGAAGTATAGAACACCTAATCTCTGAAATAGTTTTTTCTTAAATAATCTGTACAAATAATTGTTGAGAGAGAATGAGCAGATCATGGTGAAAATAAAAACTAAATGGATGACACAGTCACATAAAAGAATACCTAACTGGGCAAATTTACTCAAAAATGTACCAATTTAAATCTCACTTTAAAAATGTCTGTTTTTGATTGTACTTGATAATGTTTTCTAAAATACATTTGGAAAAACTAAGAACCAAGACTGGCCAAGATGGTATTAAAAAATACTGGAATTGGTGACTTTTTTAATCACAGGATTTTCTATAAAGTTAATTTAGACAGAATCACATTAGTGTACAAATATGAGAAAAATAGCAATGCAACAGAAAAGAGTGTTCATAAATAGACTACCATTATATGAGTGAATATTTAACTAAGATTATACAGGGAATCAGTTTGCAAATGACATCATACATGATATTGAGTTTGGATTATTCAATTAAAAAAACACAAATGTTTTACAGTAGTTAAGGCACAAATCTGGAGTCAGATGCCTGCATCCAAAAGTCAGATGTGCATTTAGAAGTTTTGTAATATTAAGCAGTTATTTTACATCCCTGCTTTGGTTTCCTTGTATGAAAAGAAAGATGATAATGTCATGATTTCTTCAGAGATTTTTATTTGTTTAGCACTGAGTGAGTTAAATATGTATGGTACTAAGATGAACAACATCTAGTGAGAATAATATATATCAATAATTATCCACATTATATTTATCTCCATCATCACTAATCATAGGTCTACATTATGATATAAGGAAATAGATTTTTAGCCCTATCTTGTAACATATAATAAATCATTTTGAGACAGGACGAAGACCTAAATAAGAAAACAAAAACTTTATAAAGATGTTTTATTTCTGTATTTGAGTGGATCAGGTAGTTTTTTTCAATATAGGAAAAATTGCCATTTAAATTGGGGTAAGAGGGGCTGGGGATGTGGCTCAAGTGGTAGCGCGCTCACCTGGCATGCGTGCGGCCCGGGTTCGATCCTCAGCACCACATACCAACAAAGATGTGTCTGCCGAGAACTAAAAAAAATAAATATTAAAAATTCTCTCTTTCTCTCTCTCTCTCTCTCTCTCCTCTCTCACTCTCTCTTTAATAAATAAATAAATAAATAAATAAATAAATTGGGGTAAGAATGGAAAATAGTCATAAAATTTCCCAATGATTTTCTATGTCTACAATATTGTTTCCGAACTGGGGGATAATTGTTTGTTTTTATGTATATTTGTGTTTCAGTAATTTTTTTTTTAATTTTAAATTTTCCATCCATCTTCCCCTCCCAGCTTACCTAAGCAACAAATTTCAGAGATGATAATGTCTTCCATTCTATATGAAAGTTAGTTTGCTCATCCAAAATTGAGAGTGATCTCATTTATGTATTCCATTCTTGTTCAAAACACTCATATAGTACTCATCAATTCCTTTTATAGAACTCCTAAAGTGCTTGGGGGTCAAAAATTCTGAGTCTGGAGGAAGACACAGTTAAGTCTGAGAGATAAATTCTAGCTGTTACTACTTAGAGCATCGGAGTAAGTGATTTCTCTTGTATACATGTACAAGGGAATATTATTCTTCCTTAATGTTTTGATACTCCAGTGTTAGAGTAACACTGCCTATTTTAGGAGTGTGTACTGGCATTAACCTCAATGAAATAATGTGCTTAGCAGAGTGTATTTATAATGTACATTTTTATTGTAAACATCAGCAGAAATTATTAGTCTATATTTTTCACATCTTTCCTTTGTATCATGCAAAATAAATTGCACAGAGAGATATTTTCTAAATATTGTTTGCTTTGGGGACTGTTTACAAAAGTTAAAAGTTCTGTTTCCCACATTTTTTTGTGCAATAAATATTTTGAAAGCTCTGACCAATAAATATAATTTATTTTATCTTATTTTCATGCATTTAATGTTTTATAATTATTCAAGAAGGAATATATTTTCCTCATTCTACTGTTACCACACAATTATAAAATATGATTTGAAAATAAAAAAAAATCAATGTAGTGATAGAATTTTGCTTTAGTATGAAATGTACTAGAGCTAATGATCCAAGGTATTTTAGAGTGTTTTCATTTTGTGACAATACATTATTAAAATCATAACTTTTTCTTGCTATTGTTATTATGTTGTCTGATTTGTTTAAATTCTTCATTTGCTTAAAAGAATTTGCTTTTAAAAATGAATATTCTATAGGACCTTCTTTTCACAATTAGTTTTTAGTGAATCACTGAGGCTTCTGCATAATTTAACTATAGCAGAGATACTGAAAACGAATAATAACCAGTCTCCCCCTAGCTACTGCAGAAAGCACTTCCCCAGTGACTCTCATTTTATGAAAGAGGGTAGCATAATTTTGTCTGTATTGTGTCATAAATAGGGAGAAATACAATGTTTTTTATGTCATTATCAGAAAAAAATCTATTTGGTTTATTTAGAAAATCTAATACGCCTGCAAATTATTGACATTTTACTTTCTTTTATTTCAGAAACTAAGTAACTTTTAAGCAGTTAAGGGTCTTGGCTTTCAAGAAATATTTATTTTCATGGACTCCATTTTAAAGGTAAAGACAGAGCCAATCAATTGCACATAGGCGTACTGAGCAGCAGAATTAGAAGAGGTTTTCATGTGTAAAACATGAGATTACATTTCACACTATTGTGTTGGTATTTAACCTCTGCCTGAGTACAGCTAAATAGGAAATAGTTGCTACTTAAAGAGAATCATTCAAAGTTTGCCCATATTCAACTATAAAATGTTCCTTAATGCCAAGACTGAGATTTTCTTCTTAAAATTTTTACTAAAGTTTATCTTTTGTTTTGGAACCACTTAAAACAATCATTTTACTTTTTTTCATTGCAGAGAGACTTAAAGAACATAAACTTAGTAACAACAGTTTTATCATAACAAAATCATTCTCGCTTTCTTAAGTGTTTTGTAAAAATTTTATCATGCAACACTCACAAGTTTATTCAGGTAGATATTTTCATTCTACAGTTTTGAGGGGAAAAAAAAAGGGCACATATTCTACTATTAAAATCCAACCACCATGAATTTATTCTTTATGAAAAATAGCATTTAGTTTGTTCACAATTAGACAATTAAAATTCTTTCTTAAGACCCCGTTTATTCTTTTTAGAGATACATGATAGTAGAGTGTAGAGTGTATTGTGACATATTATATACACATGGAGTATAACTTATTTTTGTTTCATCCCATTCTAGTGGTTTCACATGATATGGAATTTCTCTGGTCGTGAACTCATATTTGAACAAGGGAAAAGTTACCAAGGTTCTCTTCAACAGATGAATGGTAAAGAAAATATGGTATACATGCACAAGGGAATATTATTCTTCCTTAATGTCTTGATACACATGCATTGGCAATGTTATCTACCTTTATTTTCTTCTAAATTTGTCTTTAAAAATAATTTCTAGTGGAAGAAGTTGGGGGGAAGGCAAGAAAGAGAGAGAGAGAGAGAGAGAGAGAGAGAGAGAGAGAGAGAGAGAGAGAGAGAAGAGAGAGAGAGAAAGGAAGAGGAGGAAGAAAAAGGAAGACTTGCTGTGAAAAATGGTTTCCTTCATTACTGTTTGAAACTGTCTGCACAATACAATGTGCAACTTTAAGTTTCCAAGTTCAAAATAAAATATTTTTGATGCATTTATGGTTCCTGTTTCTAAGAGTATAACGATAGTTAATATCATTCTAATCACAGTAGGTGAATTGTAAATACCTACATTTATAATCTTAATCTTGTCATCTGTAAAACTGACTATCATACAGTTGGAAAAAAGATAAATTTATTTTGCAATCATTACTCTTGAGTCATTTTTTCATGAATTAAAATAAATTCTAATTTTTTATCTAATTAAATTGTACATAACACTATCTAATAATAATTTGTATCTCATTAACTTATTTTGACCACAGATAATATACATTGCTTATATTACTAAAGGTTGATTCTCAAATTTACATGGCCCTTGCTCTTTTTATTTTGGATAATTTTTTATACTTAGAGAACAGCAATATTTATTACCATGCAGCAAATATTGTCTGGCACAAATATTCACACTTTACCTATGATTAATTCGTGTAACCCCCACAAAAACCTAATGCAAATACACATTGCAATTTCTCCTCTAGTGACAGTGCTGCGGTCACAGGGAGGTTAAGTGACATAATCAAAATGAAGAAGTTGGTGGATGGCAGTGCCTGGGTTTGAATCCAGGCAATTTTGCTCTAGACTCCATGCTCAATGATCAGTTCTCATGTAAGAATTCATTATTTTAAATATTCACAGTCCCTAAAAAGGCAGCTTACACTAAGTGCCATTTGTTTAAGAACTCATGGCACATGACACCATCTATCATGACTATTGATTATACTAGCAATCACCTCGTGAACATATACAGTGTCTTCAGTGGCACATATTTATACACACATAAAAAAAATCACTGTTTGTGCCCTGTCTAAATTTCAATTTATTAACTTTAGGGAGAAAGTGGCTTGATAGTCTGTAGTAAGATAATTCTAAGAGCTTATTTATGTATGTTTGTATAATATATGTGGGTGTGTGCATGTGTATGTGTATTACACATACTATATATATATATATATATATATATATATATATATATATATATATACACACATTTTTAAATCACCTAAAAGCATCATGTTTCATACCCTTGCTTAGAATTCTTGAAAATAACATTTCAAAAATTTTTTATTCAGGAATTTTTATTAAAATTATTTTAAAGGATAAAACCATAAAAAATGGACATATTTGTAGAATACTTTGTTATATTGTTATATATGTATGTACTACATAATGTTTAAATCAGATTAATCACAGCTAACTTTTCAAACATGTGTCATTTCTTTATTGTGTAAATTTTCCAAGCTCTTTCTTCTAGCTTTTCAGAGCACACAGTGCATTAGAATTATCTCTAGTCACCACTACTGTGCAGTAGCACACTTTAGCTTCTTACTCCTATTCTGCCTTTGCCCTCCAAGGATAATCTGAACCTCAGCATCAGCAACATTGCATGCAACTTCTAAAAAATACAGACTTTGAAGTCTCATCCCAGATCTATGAAATCCTTATTTTACCAAGATTCCAGACAATTCATATGTACTTTAAAATTTTAACAACTGCTTTAAAAGTGTTGAATGAATTCTAATATCTAGTAGCCTACATTCTTCTGTGTTGTGCAATGTGATAGCCACTAGTCATAGTGGTGTTTACAGTTAAGTGTGAATTATTGAAAATGGAGCAACACTGAACATTTAGTTCTTCATTAATACTAGCATATTTG
Source organism: Ictidomys tridecemlineatus (assembly GCF_052094955.1). NCBI lineage: Eukaryota > Metazoa > Chordata > Mammalia > Rodentia > Sciuridae > Ictidomys > Ictidomys tridecemlineatus. The sequence goes on along the minus strand of NC_135477.1, from coordinate 238,190,011 downwards.
TGTTCATTAGTTCCTCATGTTGAAGTAATGTGTTTATTAATTATTCATATGGAAATGGGTATAATCTAGATATCAATCATATAGAATATTCCCATCACTGCTGAAAAATGTATTAAAGGCACTACTCTGGATCAAAGATGAACACTTTATTTTGTAAAGGTCAAGAAATAAACATTATAGTTTTGTGGTCTATGTATAATCTCTGTTGATGCTCCTTCTCCCCCCTCTTCTATTTCTTCCTCTTTCTCTTTTTTTCTCATTTTTTGAATAATCCTTTAATAAATGGGAAAATACTTGCTAGACCATGAGTAGCACCTGGGTCATAAGATGAACCTGGTCTACAAGTCATAGTTTATAGATACCAAATATTTGTGATACCTTAGCAGATAAAATATATGCTTGGGTAAGAATATGGAAAAAAAAGTACAAAATATCATGTATGTCTCAAGAATATAGAAAATCGAATGATAAACTAAACTTCTAATTTGTTTATTACTTGTGAGATTTTTAATTTAAAATTTTATATAAATAATTCTAATAAACCAGAAGTATACAAAATATATTTTGAGTTGAGCCAGTACCAGAATAATCCTATAATCAAGTATAGCTGCACCAAGAAGGGAGCAGAGAGGATCACTCTAAATTGACAGTCACTAGACAACTGTCCATGGAGATACAGTATAGCAATATCAAGGTACAATAATGATTATAAATTTGAAACAACTGTTCACTTTATTCCTTATCCTTCCTTACAAGGACTTCAGAATCTTATAAAATTTTATATATCCAATACTTGAAATATTTTTTTTAAGAAAAGGTATGCCATTCCCCTGTGAGCATGTACATTCTGCTTCTTTCTATCATAGCTCCAGAGCCCTAAAAAATCCATTTCATGGTTAATTATTCTTGAGGTTACACTAAAGTATAGTATTCACTAGGCAATGAACTAGATGTTTTAACATAACCTGTTTGCTTAAGTTTTGAAGATATACATAGCAGTTCCACCCTATTGAACCTCATAATTATATGTGTGTGCCTATCCATGCACTGGACTGTAGTGAGGATTCTTTGCACTCAAAATGTAGAGTCTCTTACTGAAACTAGCTTTCAGGGGTTAATCTAATCTCCTCTTTGAAATATTTTCTTTAAGAACATCTTCTGCTCTTCTAGAAGAGGCTTCTGCTGAAACTAAATACTCTGCTTTCCAATGTTCCTATACTTTTCTGATTCTTAAAATGAAAATAGCCCAGAATGAGTTGACATATTGCAACATAAACATTAAGCAAACAATTGAAATTATTTTAAAAATTATTTCCAAATTCTTGAAAACTTACATATTTAAAACAAAAGCACTTTTATGAGATGTGCATTATTTTAAAAATAAATATAATATTATTTAATGGTGAATACAAAATACATAAAGTTCAAATAGTGAAACAATAAAGCTTTCTATTTTATCATCTTGTTGACAATCTTTCAGAATAGTGGGGAATGGATAATGCTTTAATACTAAAAATACACTTTTCTATCTCCTTTGGATTCATCATCTCATTCAGGTATATTGTGTTCAAACTAATCCCTGCTATTAAAAACTGGCCATTATGTCTAAATAGGAATAGAATTTTACTGCATGCAGGAAAAACTCTTCTATCTCAGCCTCATTAAATTATTTGTCTGATTATGTAAATTGTAAATGTTTTAATAATAGAGTTACTTGAAATACATAATGCTATGGACAACTAATTATATTGTAAATTGTATTATAGCATGTTTGCTATTTCAATTTTACTCCTTAGCCAGGAGGTATGAAATTTGTGGCTAAGTAGTCAAAGTGTAATTACTTTAATAAATGTGCCATACCTTGCATACATTTTCAAGCTTCTAGTCATTCTAAGAATTGTAACTATATTCCAAAAAATAATTTGACTTTTAAATATTAAAAGTTAATTGAATTTTAAAATTATAATATTTAAATAGAAAGGTAGTAACAGTTTGGAAGTATATGGGAGAACACACAGATGCAAGTTAACTAAACTATTTTTTTCAAAGAGGGAGAGAGAGAGGGAGAGAGAGAGAGAGAGAGAGAGAGAGAGAGAGAGAGAGAGAGAGAGAGAGAGAGAGAGAGAATTTTAATATTTATTTTTTAGTTATTGGTGGACACAACATCTTTGTTTTTGTATGTGGTGTTGAGGATCGAACCCAGGCGATGGCACTATCACTTGAGCCACATCCCCAGCCCAACTAAACTATTTTCATGTTATACTTGATTTGCTTTAAAACATTCATTATCACCAAAGCACACTAAATATGGAAAATAATATTGTATGGATATAATATATATGAATATAAATATATATAATATTAGTATATATATTTACATGTATAGAGAGGAGAGCTCTTTGGTCAGAGAACATGAATAAAAATGAGATTGTCCATGAAAATAACTACAAATACCTCTCAGAATAGAGACAGACACAGGGTAAAATCTATTGCACACCCTCATTGCTTGCTTGCTATCAAAGACATTATGCTTTGGCAATAAAGGAGTTCTACTTCCTGTAAGAGCAGCTCATTATTTGACAGAATAGTTATATTGTATAATTACAAAGATGAAAGCAAGGTGTTCAAAACAGCGATATTGCTGATAGAGATAAATCCCAGAATGTAAATAAAGAAATTATTGTGTTTATCACACGAAGAATTGCCTATTTTTTGTCTTCCCTACATTTCATTATTCCCACATGAGTGTGAACTGATAGCTGCATGTTTCAGAAGAAGTACACAACTAGGAAACAAATCCTGTTACAATTTTATCACAAAATCTATGATCTCAATGTGTCCAGGTAATACCCATGAACTTCAGTGTTCTCATGTGAAGAAAAGAATTAACTTTGCAAGTCTGAGAGTGCATTCTTAGGAAGGCTAGCTTCTCAAGTTGGCCCTTGGCTAATTTTGCCTGGGGATTTCATGGGCAAACAGTTTGTTACACGACTATAAAACTTTCCTCAATGATAAGAATGGTTTACTGGGCTAAACGTGTAGTTCATGCTGATCATTTATTTTCACTCTAGGAGTCTGGAATTGTGGTATGTGCTAGTCAGGATGTTGGATGTATTCTGATTCTGTATGTCTGTATTTGCCAGGACAGTTTTTTAAGCATTTCCTTCCCTCTTCTTCTGCACCACAATTGTAACAAGATAATAAGAAAGCATGGATTTTCCTTTCACTTTTAGCACGCCAAAGGTTCAAACAATGCAACCCTTACCCCAGACTCATCCCAAATCATCATAAGAACCCCAATACTTTTCCTTTTTCGCATCTGCTTGGGTGCCACCTTCCTGTCCTCCCCAGAAAAACTCTTATGTTAGTATAAATCTCTTTATATTCACCCACCGTGTGTGTGTGTGTGTGTGTGTGTGTGTGTGTTTGGCATCATCAGTTTCTATATCCAATCCAATTTTAGGGTAGTAGTCCATTCTGCTCTTTAGGTTGATCATATGATAGTGAGTACCTACAACACTAGCCCAGCACTCACCTTAGAACTGATTCTCTAATGAGCTTTTCTTATGGACATTTTACACCTGTCATGAGTTTTTGCTGAAGAACTGTCTGTCATCCATAAATTCCCTGGGAGACAGCTTTTAGAAGCTTGACCTTGTTCTTCTATATTTTGCCCATAATATTTCTCTCTGTGAACATCAGTTTCTGCAATTTTACTAAAATAAGCCCATAACTTCAATTAAAACACGTTTTGAGTGCTGTGAGATCTGGGGGTGTATAACAAGACCTAAGGTTTTCTTTGCAATATCTTCATAGCACATGGATATGATTTCAGTGGATTGAATTAGACTCAGAGTTGTACATAGTCCTTCTCTTGCATGTAAAATGCACATTCTGGAGCCCATTGCTGAAACTGATTGTGACATCACATCTGTCTACCAAGGGATATTTCACAACGAGGATCTATTGGTGTTTTTCCTTAGACTTTCCCAACAAGATCCATTTTGTTTATAAAAACACATTACAATTGTGAGAAACACCAACATAGATTTGTCATCTCACTGTAAATACATATTCTTAAATATTTTTCTAATAAAAATAAATGTTAGAGAAAAGTTAATAAGGATTTAGAGAAGTACTTCTGTATTCTTCTGAAAAAAATATTGAAGTAAAAGCCCAAACACACCTTCAGAAGGCCTTTAAAAACACACAATTTTTGCATTTGTGAAGATAATTATGAATGTGCTTTAGAAAAGTAAATTCATTTGAGAGTGATCTTGAAAAATGCACAGCCTCCTGTTTCCATATGCAACATTGTTTTCATCATGAAAGCAATATATGTTCATCTTACCCATGTAAATTTTAGGGAAAAGTATTTTAAAAACAAAATGACAAGTTTATACTCAATGTTCTGGGATAACTTGGTCAGGATTTGAGTACATTCTGCATGTGTAAGCCTTCCTTTATTTTCTTCTTTCTCTCTATATGCAAATTAACTCATTAGTAATGATTGTTAAATACTAATCACTTAAAAAGTATGTTATGAACATTTCAAGGTTTTGTTTTCAAAACATGATTTTTTTAATGATGTAATGTCATAGTTAATGCTGATAGTCTCTTTTATTATTCTGGAAAAAGTAGGTACAAACATTCAAAAGGTAAAGTCTATCAGGAATAATTTTATGCCAATGCATTTGACAGCTTTTGTGAAAGTGATAATTTTCAAAAAATACAATGTAAAAAACAAAAAAAAACAATAAACAATCTATAAGTCTGATGTCTGTTAAAAAATAAAATAAACTATAAAATATTCTACAGAAATAAACCCTAAATTTAAGCCCAAATGGTTTCCTTATATTTTTCCAAATATTTATGAAAGGAATGATACTAATTGTGTACAAAATTATCCAGATAATGAAAAAAGAGGGTCCATAGAGCAATTATTTTATCAGGCCACATAACCTTGATCACAGTAACAAATAAGTATATTTTTTAAAAGAAAAAAATACATAAATATTACTCTCTTGAACATAGATTTAATAGCCATTCACAAAATATTAGCAAAAGAAGTTAGACTATAAAGACATGGATAAAGTCATTTAAGAAAGTGTCTTAATTCACAGAGTTAAAAAAAAAGATTTAGAATTCATAAAATACTCACTTGAATTTACATCATTATTTCCCCCCAAAATGTCAAGAGTCCTATGATATCAATAGATACAGAAAAATAATTTTATAAATAATGAATGCATTTGTGATATTAACAGTAAACTAGAGAGGGTGAGCTTTTGTCCAAATAAAGAGTAGTAGCATGTGACACCTATGATACATAATAATGAAATATGAAAAGTTAACTGAAGTCTGAGGAGAAAAGGAGGCCTGGAAATGTAAATGCTATAAAACATTGTACAGAAGCGGGTCACACCAACCCTGAAGGCCAAAGAAACCCTACCAATGCACACACCACACAGCAAGATCCAATGCAGGCCAATACAATTAACTGCAAGACAATACCAAGTACAAAAAAATCTGTAAAAAATAAAAAGCATTTTCTTTGGAAAGGAAGAAGTAATTGTTATTATTTAAAGATGTCAACAGGTACCCACCAGAATGGAATATATCAAAGAAAGGCAGAAGAAAATATAAGGGAGGACCTGAAGTCCTTGATATAATCAGCTGTTGAAAGAGAAAATTGTTAAACTTTGTCAAAATGACCTTATGTATAACTTATAACTAAGCCTTGCATTTCCAGTTAAACAAAACTTAACAGAAATGTGTTGACACTTTTACAAGATGATGAGCACGTGAAGGTGCTTTTTATTTCTACCCGAAACTAGAGCTTTGGTATGTGCTCATTAACTTTAGAATGGAGATTTGTTATATAACAAATATTAATTGGTTATTAGGGAGTACAAATTTTAAATGCAACAACAGTACATAAGAATCACAAAAACATAATTCATATTAAAACTGCAAAAAAATCCAAAAATATTTTCTGTAGGAAAAAAATCATACCAAAGAAAACTCAACTTTGACATTGGAAATCATTGTGGTAGGTGAGGTTAGTGGCAAGAAAGAAACAAACACAAATAGAACTCTAGGATGCTATTAAAACTTTGATTCTTGAATTTATGAGATCCTGGTAATTTCTTCCTGATTGAGATTTTTAATGAAAATATTTTCTGTATATTTTTATCAAAGCAATGAGACTATGTATGCTAGTCCTTATTGTGGACTCTTCTCTCCAAAATTCTTGATGAATTTTGATTTCCCAATGTAATGATGTTGAGAGCTGATGATTGAGTCATTAAGAGTGATTGATGCTGCTAAATAAAAATTCCAAGAAATCATGCCTTTGGACTAGATTCCTACACTGAGTCCCAAAAGGCCAGAAAAATCAGAAGGGCAGAATCATGCCATGTTCCATGTTGTCAAATCAAGACTCAGTTACATCTGACCTTCCAAGAAATGAGGATATTGAAAGATAACCAATTTCTCAAACAGGCCAATCAAAAATGACAATGGTTTCCCACTATTTTAATCCTTACAGACTTTTAGTTCCATAATCCTTACACACTTTAACTGAAATAACATGACATTAAGCAATCAATTATTGTTGTGTTGACCTATCTTTTTATCTTCACCTTATAAGGAAAATAACTTTAAAATGACCCATCTGCTTTTCATTCTTTGTTTGTGAACATTTTAACTCTTCTCTGTGACAAAAACTACCTCTTCTACTCAGCTCATTGGAACATTTATTTTATTTTTCAGAACAACAAATAGTTTGGGACTGGGACTGTGGCTTAGTGGTAGCGCACTTGCCCAGAATGTGTGAGACACTGGGTTTGATTCTCAGCACCGCATATAAATGCATATAAATAAATAAAATAAAGGTCCATCAACAATTTAAAAATATATATTTAAAAAAAACCAAATAGTTTACTGATTCATGAATTGAAAATAAACTATACTGTAGTTTTGTTGTTGTTGCTTTCCTCCCATTGACAGTGCCTTTCTGGTGGCAGTGAGTTCTGGCTCTTATGGGTCAGGAGCCCTCATTGTGAGAATGGGTTCTTGTAAAAAAATGACCAGCTTCCCTAGCTTATGCTCCTGTTTCCTCTTTTTTCATATTCTCTCTTTTGCAAATGCCTGCTGCCCTCTGCCATGAGGATTTTAGCAGAAGCTGAACAGATGCCAGAATTATTATTTATTTGGAACTACACAACTGTGAGCTAAATAAGCCTCTTTACCGTATAATTTATCCAGCTTTAAGTATTTTGCTATCATCAGAAAATGGACTTAGGAAAGGTCTTTATTTAAAATTTTGATGAATATTTATTAAAAATAAAATTTTGTTGTGTACATATCTCTTAATTTGATAGAAGAGACTTATTTTAAATTGATTATTATTGATCCAGATAAACACTAATATCTCCTGGAGTGAAACAGAGATCAATAGTTTTAATTTTCATACATAAATAACCTGAGAAAATTTTTCTACAAAAAAAGAAAAAAAGAAAGAAAGATAAGTGGAAGAGGAAATGTTTTCTTTTCACAGTGGTGTCTGTCAAACCCTGGCTATTTCTTCTGATTTTTGACATTATCAATAAATATTTTTCATAATCTTTTCAGGTGAGAAATGATTTTTATTTCTTATTCAATGTATTGAGAACAAAGAAATTGAACTGATTTTTTTTTAGGAGTTGTTACTAATGTACTGGAAGTTTTTATTTTTTCCAATTGTTATCAGTTAAGTAGTATATTTTGAAGTGTTCATTTGTTTGTTATGATGAATCCTTTCCCAGGACTTTAATCCATGATAATATTTTAAATATGTGAGAGAAAAAAGAGAGTGGAAAATTATGAAAGTGTAGGTGAGCAAAGATTGGCAGAGGAATTCCTATAGTGATCAGCTTTAAGAGAGAGTGTCAAGGATGAGATTAAGAAAATTAATTATTTTAAGACACTTTGTGGTCTCATGAACTTTGGAAAGGTTCATGATTGCCGACATAATCATACATCATTTTAAAGACTGCTGTACTGTACTGACTTTCAAGTTGATGACTGTCCATAAATCCAACGGTTAAACATTCTGTAGCAGTAAGGATTGTTCCATGAAAGAGGCAGATTCACCCCATAGGGGGCTGAAGAAGAGATAAAAGGGACAAGCAGTGGACTTTGTAGAGGAATGGAGAGTCAAAGTGGGATAGAGTGTGAATATAGTGCTTGACTGTTCTGCACTGACAAGAGAGGGTTGGGCAAAGGGAGGGAAAAACACATTAAACAATATAACTAACTACATTAAAAATATATTCATTGACTGTCCATGGGACTTATTTTAAATAAAATTATTATTTCATTTTACCAAATCAAGAGGATAGTTTATACAAAAGTTGCAGAAAACAATTAAAATGGCAAATATGCTCATCTCAAGATTTCTTTCCATTATCACAAATCATTTGCATTCTTAATGTAGACATAATTTTAATTTTAGGTAATTACTGCTTCTATAATGCATTTAGTAATTTGTATAATGCAATTAGTATTTCTATAATGCATTTATATATTATATATATGTGTGTGTGTATATATATGTATAACAAATTGTTTATTATTATTCTATATATGGTTTAATATGAACAAATTCATTAATTTTTTTCTTCCATTGTGATATTCATCCTTCTTACATAAAGTAATAGTATTATTCAAGTGTAAAAATAATACTTTATCTGCAATGATTAATTATTTTTTTCATGTTTTCTTTAACTAGACACTTAGCTTTATTTGGATAACATTTTAAAAGAACGTTTTAGAACTATTTTCTAAAACCAAAGAAGTTGTATAAAAGTTTATCCATGTTGCCATTCTTATTTTATAATTCTTCTCAAGGATTTTGAATATCATCATGGATATATAATACCTGCTAATACTTTGTTGTGTGGACTAAATGTTTGTGTCTTCCCAAAGTTTATATATTGAAATTCTGACCTCATTATAATACTGTTAGGAGGTAAGGCCTTTGGAAACATGTATGGAACCCCCAGGAAAGGGATTAGTATCCTTGAAAGAAGAGCCCCGCCCTGCCTTCTTCTACTTCATGTGAGGAAACAGGAAGAACATCACCATCACAATCCAGGAAAAGATATTGTCTGCTGAAGCCTTGACCTTAAACTTCCCATCATCCAGAACTGTGCCATGTAAATGTTATTTAAACCACCCCATCTACTGTATTGTGCACCTGGATTTATTGAGAGATTTATCTTGTCTTCAATTTTTTTTATATACACAAGCCCTTAAAGAGTGTAAATAATGATACCATTGTTGCTTAGCTCAATCTTTCTTTGCGTGGAGGCTATGCATATACAGGTTACTGAATAAATCCCCAACATTATGGCTCCTATTGTAAACTCCTAAGATTTTCTACATAGAAAATTCAGATATGTGGAGAGGTTTCTCTTTCACATTGGTTCTTGCTACTTTTTAGTGTGTTTTCCTCTATATTCTCTAAATTATTCTATCTTTCTATCTTGGTAAACTAAAGTTACTTAAGGAAAATTTTACCTCTACTTTGCCTTGGTATAGGAGTTGCTATAATGTCTATTCCCTGTAATCTGAGAGAGATATAATAGAAAAAAAATAAGAACAAAACACACAAACAAAACAGAAAGGGGGATGTTTGCCCTTAGCTTTGGATATCAGCTTGCAGAGACACAATTTGAAGTGTTCCATTAAGTAAAGGAATAGAAAAGAGATGATATTGTACTGTTTAACTATGAATAGTTTTCCCTAATTTGGAAATAATTGTCTTCTATCCAAAAAGCAAAATTTAGATCATCTTCTTGAAGAACTCTATTTATTTTCTTTTTCTTTCTTATTTACAATCATGTTTCAGCCTTGACAGAGAAGAAATTTGTAGCAAAAGTCGGCCAGTTATTTATTAAACAATTCACTAATAAAGGAAAATCTTCATTCCTTTAAGAATGTTATTATTTGCTAAAAGCAGGTATCAAATGCTATAGCTGAATTTGTTTGGCTGCCCAAATCAACCCTTTAAAAGTTAACTTTATACTTTGTGCTAACTTGCAAAATGAGATTCTAATGAAGCTATGCTTATTGTCTAAAATTGGTTTGCTAAATAATTGGCCACAGTAGGTTCAAGTTCAAACATAGGTCACTATGCATATAGCATTTTTCCATGCCAATTATTACAGACTTAAATATGAATATTAAGCTAATATTAAAAACCTAGCCAACAAAAACAATACTAAATAACAAATAAATATGTAACCATTAGAAATAACAGTGTAATGAAAAGCAATAAGTAATGAAAGCTGTTACCACTTACAAAACTTATATGGACTTACTTTTCAATACTATCACTATGTTTATGTAAGTAAAGACTATAAGGCATGGAATTGGCCATCATAGAAGAAGATCAGGGTTGTGCCTCAGTAGTAGAGTGCTTGCTTACAGCTCACAAAAATGGTGCAAATTAATGTTGAATTTTCTGAAACTCTTCACTTTGATCTCACCCTGTTTAGCTCTTAACTTACCAAAGCCAATAACTGTTTTAAGAGACAGACTTGTTCACTCATTCATGTGTCTTTATTTCTTTTTATAAGTGTATAAACCCTAAGGTGTGGGGCACTAGTCTTGATCCTCAGCACCATATAAAAATAAATAAAGTAAAGATATTGTGTCTAACTAAAACTAAAAAATAATAATAGGCATACTCTGGGTGTAGTGGCACACACCTGTAATCCTGTGACAGTGGCTTGGGGGGCTGAGGTAGGAGGATCATGACTTCAAAGCTAGCCTCAGCAATTTAGAGAGGCCCTAAGCAATTTAGTGAGACCAAGTCTCAAAATAAAATAAAAACATCTGGGGATGTGTTTCAGTGGTTAAGTGCCCTTGGGTTCAATATTTGGTGTCTTAAAAAAAAAAAAAAAGAATAGAGATGCATTATCGAATTATCTTTTGGTTTGAACAAAAACAGAATTATTAATCATTTATTATTTTGTAATACATTTCTGAATATGCATTATTATTATTAGCTGCATATAATTTCTGCTTTAATCATAAATTTAAATGATTTTACATTTATCATAAAAAATAACACTCCCTGCCCAATTATTTCTATCTTTGCTAATTATCAGTTGTATAAGTTCAAAATTTGAAACTAAGGCTAAAGTGTGCACAGTATAATTTCAATACCACATCACACATTATTTTAGAATTTCACCTTGCAATTATTTAATAAACTAGGGGAATTTGCCTGTGTTGGTATTAAGTACTTAATTTGAGCCCAGACTATGTGAAGTATGTGGTAACATGATGATTTTTGTCCTATAGAAAAGATGGTCTCAGAGTTTCTGGCGTAATTACCTGTAACAATTCACTACTTTACTGCCAACTTGGCCACATTATTTTAATATCCTTTATTAATATTTCTTTCACAATGACCATCAATGTATAGTTTTCCTAATTGCTCTTTGAACTGTCATGGTCATTTTACTGGTTCTATTATTAATGTGTAAATAAATGCTTGACACATTTTTCATGTTATACTTTTACAAGAGTCATGTTTTTTATTTTATTTTATTTTTTAGAGAGAGAGAGTTTTTTTGATATTTATATTTCAGTTTTCGGTGGACACAACATCTTTATTTATTTTTATGTGGTGCTGAGGATCGAACCCAGCGCCCCGCTCATGCCAGGTGAGCGCCTTACCGCTTGATCCTCATCCCCAGCCCCATGTTTTTTGATTTTTAAAGATTATGTTTTACTACTATAAGACCTGGTGCTTTCTGCCTAATATTTCCTACATTGTATTAGTGAGTTAATTTTTATATTCTGCATTCATAATTGGGGTTGATAAATCAAAGTGTCCATTGTAGGTTTTAAAATATGTAGCTTTTTGTGGTTGACCAAAAAAAGAAAATAAAACCTTTTTTTTTAAAGATTAGCTTTTATTCCCATATGATTTTACAGCTCACAAAAATAGTGCAAATTAATGTTGAATTTTCTGAAACTCTTCACTTTGATGTCACACTGTTTAGCTCTTAACTTACCAAAGCTCAATAACTGTTTTAAGAGACAGATTTGTTCACTCATTCATGTGTCTTTATTTCTTTTTTATAAGTGTATAAACCCTAAGCCCATTTTATCCCGTCCTTCTGGCTTAGTTCTTTATTCTTTCTAATTGGAAGTTCTTTCTTCCACTCCTCTGTCCTAGCTTAGTTTGCAAAAGAATTCTGTAGCAAACTGTGTCTTCTTATACTTAAAATTCATCTTAGCTCATAAGAAGAATTCAGCCATGAGCTTCTCTTATCTGTTAGAAACCAAGCTACTTGTCCTCAATGATATCTATTGAGACCCTATACACATATTTAAGTAAAAGACTTAGATGAAAATTTTATATTGAAATAGTTCATCTCATTTATAAAGTACAATAAACAGAGCATATTTCCTAAAGCTTATTCTATTGAAAGAAGTGTAAACATCTGAGGGAAAAAATATGCAGGTTTTACTTGGATTAAGGAGCTAGTGTCAGAAAATGATGTCATTTGCACTGTGAAATATTCATTACAGTTGATATAATAGTATGCTCTCTCCTTTATTGAGAAGATCACATTTCTATTGCATGAAGGCAGTTTTTTGACATTTCACAATAGAAAAAGAGTAATGTTCTGAAAGTACCTTAATCGATGTGAGCACTTTTTTTTTTTTTTTCATAGTGTACTGGAAGTTCTGAGGTTTGGCAACTGGCATCAGATGAATTGTTACACTTGGAAATCATTTGTCCATCACAACAAATATGTCTTGCAGACACTCCATGAATATAAAACAGAGGATCTTATTCCTTATCATTAAAATAATACAAGAACATTGTGGGCTAACAGGAACCTTTTTTCTTCTGCAAATTACTATGTGGAAGTTTTTGCTCATTTAAGAACTAGTTCAAAATTTGTGAAGACTTCTTCATGTTCTCACTTGCAAAGTAGATTATGCTTCCTGAAAATTCTTATAGGGTTAATGATTGAGAATATTATTTCTAATACATATATATATATATATTATCCTTTTCTAAACTCTATCATATAAATTCTATCCTTTTTTATGTATATATGTGTGTATATATATCCTTTTTTATATGTAGTATGTATACATATATAAATTTAATAATATAAAATCAAACATATATACACATTATTCTTATATCTTTTACAAAGTGAGGAAAATAGTTATTTTAGATATTTCTACTATATTCGCTCACATCGTGTGATTTCTGAGAGTTTATTCTGAAAATGGGGATAGAATTAATTATTTTTAAATATTACATTCTTTGTATTCCAAAACAGTTATATTGCTATTTTATTTCGAGAAAATATATCATGTGGTGTTTGTTCAAGGGAGCAGAACCACTGAGGGAGATAAAAGGGATTTATTATGGCGATATGATCTAACATAATTATGAGACTAAGTTAAGCAAACTGCGTAAATCTGTTATCCAAGCATCTGGTGCATTTCCTGAAGTCAGCTGGGCTTGCTGTCAGAGAGCAAAGAAGAGCATGGAAAGGGGGTTTCCAGGCAAAATGTAATGGTGAGTTGGAACCCAGTGAAATGAACTGGAACTTGTGTTTTTCCCTAACAACTTCTATTCTCCAGCTCCATCAATGCTAGCAACTTGCAGATTTGGTAGACTTTGCCACAGAACTGCATATGAAGCACACATAGCAGCTGAGGTTGAAAAACAAAAGGAATTGATGGAATAAAATTCAGCTGCTACACTAAGGAGATCAGCAGAATTTAGAGGAAATGGGATCTTTGAAGCCACAGTCCCCAAGAGAGTGAACCAGCTGAGTTGTTACAATGTGCTTCAGCTGCAGCACCTAAACTTCCTGTGCTTCACTCTTACCTATAAAGGGTGGGCAAATTTCTCTTATGGCCTAACAAAGAAGCATGCCACCATGGCTTGCTGGTATCTATTTTTTTTCCATTTTTTATTACCTTTATTCATCTATCATTTGGCCAGAATATGGCTGGATAATATTTTTCAGAAAATTAATACAGATGTTGAATTTTCTGCATACTTGTGCATCATTTCTCTTTAAATATTTGGACCCTTCAACAGGTTGCTGTGATTGTTGTTGATGGCATCATTGTTTATGCTGCGGTTATAATGTCCTATTGTCATTGTTTTTGTTGTTGATTTTAGGAAATCTAACTCAGACTGGGCCTTATAATATCACTTTTTTTTCCTTATAAAGATAGTTGTGGGCATTAAGTTGATATTTTATTCAAAATTTTCATTTGATATAGTTGTCTCTTTGCATTTTTACTGAAGTAAATTAACTATTTTCAGAAGATTCATCTCTATTTCACATGATAATATTTTTATTCCCCTCAATAAATGAGAGTTTCCATATGTGCTAGAAGCTTATTCATTTTTTTTAAAAAAAATATTAGGAGTCAATATTCAGTCCTATGCAGCTGTTACTTTTTTATAATTTTGTTTATAATTTTTAAGAAAATTATAACTTTGTCATTATCTATTAAGGAAATATTTGGGGTTTCAAAGTGTCTTTTACCAATATTATTATTTATGTAGCTTTTCTGGCTGAGTTTACACATTTCTGTTTTGGGTGGTTGTTTAAATTTGTCTCTAAATTTTTTAAAAATCATTTAATTTTTTCATAAATCTGATGACATGCTTACATAAATATTCATATAAATATTTTTACTCTGCCTGCCATTTTTCTCAATTCTTAAAAATATTTTACTTGGCACATAATATTTATACATATTTATGAGGTAGGAGTGATATATTGATTCTGGTTACATTGGGAAATAACCAATTCAGAATAAATAATGTATCTGTCTCTCCCCACTTCACAGGGCCCGAACTTCTTTTATACGTTTGTGTATTTGTGTATGTATGTATAGCTAAAGAACCTTTCATCTATTCTTAAACTTTTTCATTATACAAGATATTAAGATTAAGTATAATTGTGTTGCTATAAACCTACAGAATTATTCCTCCTACAGAACTGGATATCTGTATCCTTTGGCCTACATTTCCTCACTTCCTTCTCCTCTCCACTCCTGGTACTACTACTCTCTGTTTTTCTGTATATCACCTTTTAAAATCTTACCTGTACGTATATAATGCAGTATTTTTCTTTATGTGTCTGACTTATTAACCATGTGTAATGTCCTGCAGGTTAATCCATGTTGTCACAAATGACAGTGTTTCCTTCTGTTTAAAGGATGAAGAGCTTTCCATTGTTTTTATACCACACGTTTTTATCAGTTAATCCACTTACAACAGATAGTTTTTGAGGAACCCATACAATATTTTCGATAATGGTATAACATTTCTTACTCCTATCAACAGTACACAGGTGTTCTTTTTATCCTCACTGCGGAAAACATTTCTTTTTTGATAATAGCTACACCAACAGGGGTAGGGTGATATCTCATTGTGGTTTTGATGGACTTTACTCTGATGATTAGTGATGTTGGAGACCTTTTCCTATAGCTGTTGGCCCCTTTCATGTTTCCTTTGAAACAATGTCTATTCACTTCCTTTACACAAGTTTTAATCAGGTTGTTTGTAATTGTATGATTTCCTTACCAGATCCTTGATTTACAGGAGTTTTCTCCCAGTTCAGACTGCTTTTTCATCTTGTTTATTGTTTCCTTGACTGTGCAGAGGTTTTACCTTTAACTAGTTCCACTTGTTTATTTTGCTTTCCTGTTTAAGTTTTGGATCTTATATTAAAACAAACAAACAAAAAAAAACATTGCTAATGCCAAAAGTTGAAATATTTCCCTCTGTTTTCTTTCAGGAGTTTTATGGTTTTACTTCTCTATTTGAATCTTAATAAATTATTCTGTATTGTTTGTTAAGGGGCAATTTTCATTGCTTTGTCTATGGATAGACATTTTCTCCAGCATTGTTTTGCAAAAAGACTATCTATTTTTTTTGTGTGTGTGTGTGTCTCATGGAGAATATGTTAAAAGCTACTTTGCAATATATATGATTTTATTTATTGCATTTATCTCTAAGTTCTATGTTCTACTTCATTGCTGTATGTGTCTTTTGATTCCACTACCACATTCTTTCAATTAACATAGCTTTATAATACAGTTTGAAATCAGCAAATGTGACATCTTTGCCTTTCTATCTCAAGACTGTTTGACTATTAAAATTTATTATACTCCCTTTTAAATTTAGAATTTTTTTCTATTTTTTTTATTTCTGTGAAAAATTCCAAGAGAATTTTAATACTTAGATCATATTGGATAGCAGAGACATTTTAATAACACTAAATTTTACAATACACAAATAATATCTTTCCATTCATTTTTGTCTTTTATATCTCTTTTATTAATGTTTTATCATTTCTAGTGTTTGGCTCTTTCACTTATTTGTTAAATTTATTGCTAAGTATATTATTATTTTTGATGCTCTTATAAATGGATTTTTAAAAATTTCTCTTTGAAAAATCACTATTTGCATAAAGAAATGTAATTACTTTTTGCATTTTTATTTTTAATATGATATTTCACAGAATTCATGAGCATATAAACAAATTCCATAACAAAACATTAATAAGTATAATCCAATACTATATCAAATTAATGGCATACTAAAACCTAGTTTTACTTATTCTGAAAAAGCAAGTCTGGTTCAATAACTGAAAACCAATTAAATTTATACCATCACACCCTGAGTCTAGAGAAGAAAAAACATGATTATATCAATTGATGCAGAACAAGAATTTGAAACAAATATAATGTATTCATGAAATAAAATCTTAACAAGAAGTAGAAGGGAATATACTTGACTAGAAAGTAATCTACAAAAAGTTAATTGATAACAGAGGCTAATGATGAATGGCTGCAGACAGAAAGAAGACAAGGATGACTACTCTTAGCACCACTATGCAATATGGTACTTGGAGTGCTACTAGGAGATGTACGGAGAGAGAGAAAAAGAGAAAGGGAGGGAGAAGAAAGGCAAAAATATCCACTCTGAAGGAAAAAAAAAAAAGCTGTAAGAAGTGGCACAGAAGTTTGATAGGCAATTTCAACAAGGAAAGTAAAGCAAGGACACTTAATAGCTAATCAGAGCTGCGTATATGGAATAAAATGTGCACACACACACACACACACACACACACACACACACACACACTGAACTGCTAGTGTAGTTGAGTGGTAGAGCAGTTGCCTAGGCCTAGGTTCAATCTTCAGGACACTTATATACATATGTACATCTATATTCACATACAGGCATACATATGGGTGTATTTGTGTGATATGTATATTCCCAATTTGTGTTTTTATGAAAATGAATGTTTTCTTGAAATTAAGAAATAAATCACTAACCTTTGTTATATTGTCAATGATAATAAAAACACTGTATGCTTATTTTAATAGATACAGAAAATTAACTTTGTAAAAGCCAATACCTTTTACAGAATATTAATAGCAAAAATTTAAAATAGAAGCTAGCTTTCTTGAACAAATGAAAGTATTTACAAAAAAAAAAAAACTAAGCTAATATATTGAAAGCTTTACTCCAGAGACTGGGAACAAAAATGGATTTTCTACACAATTACTTGACTGAACATTTTTACCAGCAATTCCAACTAACTTATTAATGTGTGAAAACATATGGTTCTTCAAAAACAAGAGAAAAAAAAGGCTGTCTTATTTTTAGCTAATATGATTTCATAAGAAGAAAAAAAAGAATATTTTACATGGAATCATTAATAAGACAATTCAGAAAATTGTTGAAAACAAATTCAAGATAAAAACAATTGTGTAATAATTAAGAAGACCTAGCAATTCACTTCTGAATATATACCCCAAAAGTTGAAAATAAGATCTTGAATACATTGTGTATAGCAATGGTCATAGCAGCATCATTTGCAATAGTGAATAATAGAAGCAACATAGTTGTGTTTGAATGAAGAGAATGAATGGATAAACAAAAGGTGATATTTACATGAAATGAAATATTATTCATCATTTAGCAAGAACAAACTTTCATTCACTTGATATACCATGAGTGAACATCATGGTTGTCATACTAAGTAAAATAATCTAGTCACACAAAGACAAACATTTCATGATTGTATTTATATGAGTTATGCAATGCAGTCAAATTGAAAAAGACAGGAAGTAGAATAGTGATTCTCAAGCACAAGAGAAATGGGGCATGTGGTCTGGAGTTGTTAATAGGTATAGATTCAGTTTCTCAAAATGAAGACAGTTCTAGAGATTGCAATTGAAACAATATGAATGTAGTTAACCCTATTAAACTGTTTGCCTAAAAGTGGCTATGATGTAAAAAGTCATGCTCTTTTTATTTTAACAAAATTTAAAAATCAAGGGAATTTTTATAAACCAGGAGTGAACATACACGTTTTTAGGAAGATACATTTTTTAAGTCATAGTTCCTCAAATCTCCTAGGAATACCTTTCAGAAAGTCACTCAGTGGGGTATCTCCTGAATTTATACAAGTTGCATCCTTAGGTAAAGCTTTTTATATATTCTTTTCAAAATTATCAATTTTCTATGAACAAATCTAACAAAAACCATGTAACACCATATACATGTATATAAATTATAAATTTCAACATATTAAAATCTAAATAAGTGATAATTGAAGTCATTTTCATATTCATGTATTGAAAAACAACATTTATGAATTTTCTCCAAATTGATGTACAGATAAGCACAATTCATAACTTTTGTGTGTATGTGTATATTGATACTTCTTTTAATTTGTAAATAGAATTTTGAGTTAGAATAGTTAAGAAGAAAATAATATGACAAAGTCATCCTTTCAGATACTAAAACATATCATTTACCTATATCACTTAGAAAAAATTAGTGCCTGTTCTGGATATAAAAGAAAAGTCCTAAAGGAGAATAATGAACTGTCAAAAGATCTGCACACAGAGGGACATTGATATACAGGAGAAACTATATATTGATCTAGAAAAGGCTGACTTCTGTAAATGAGTAATGTAAGGAATATATAAATATATTTCAATACTGGGCATTGAATTCAGGGGTGCTGTACCCCTGAGCTACATCTTCAGCCCTTTTTGTTTTCTGTTTTGAGACAGATCTTGCTTAATTTATGATATTGGCCTTGAATTTACTATCCTCCTGCCTCAGCCTCTCAAGTCTGTGAGACTAAATTCATACACCACAGTGCCTGGCTGAGTACAATTTTAATAATAGGGTATTGCCCTATACAGTTATCTCAGTGTATTAGAGCAGAAAAAGGAGATCAGGGGAACTGGGTGGGGAAGATTAGAGGAGGAACTTGGAAGTGAAATTGATCAAATTGTGTTATATGGTTGTTCTTAAATGCCACAGTGAAACCCATTGTCCTGCAAAATTACTATTACCAATTAAAAGTTGTACTATTACTGAATAAAAATTCCTTGATTTTTCAGAATTGATATTTTTTTCTTTTTGGAGGGCCAGAAAGAAATCAGATTATCCCATAATCAATTAGGTTGGTCTTAGGAAATTATCATAAATAGAACTTCATAGATGTAGGAATATAAATTCTTGGTAGAAAGAAAATAATGAAAACATTCTATAAGTTAAGAAAAAGAAAAATAAGACAAGAGAAAAAATAATTAAAAAAAAACAACAACAATTACCACAAATCACAAATGTTAAGTTTTAATCTTTATAAACTTTTTTGCTTACTCCAAATTACCTTTGAATCTAACATAACCCTTAATGGAGCATATATATTTTAATCCCATTGTGTTAGTTCTCCTCTTCAGATTTTTCCCTTTCTTGAGTGCTTGCTTTCTTGTCTTTACAAAACTAATGTACATGCTGTAAGCACAAAACTTGAGGTGCTAGGCACTCTATCACTGAGCTACATTCCCTATCCCGCAAAGCAACCTTTTTTTCCCCTAGTGTCATAAATAACAATTATATTAAATAATAGTTTTCATCTTGGAATATTCATATTTATTGTATAATATAATTTCATTCCCTAATGTATTTCATCACCCCTCTTCCCACCCTTGACTCCCTAATAATTTTCCTTCTGCTTTCATGAAGTTCTTTTTCATTGATATTTTTCCCCTGTAGCTTCCTCTTATGAGAGAAAATTTTCAATAATTGTCTGTCTCATTACACTTAACATGGTACTGGCTGGGCCAACCATTCTTCTAGAGGTGATATAATTTTGTTCTTTATGACCAAACAAAACTCCCTTTTGCATATTTGTAATGTTTTCTTTATCTATACATCTGTTGATGGACAGCTGGGTTGATTCCATAACTTCACAATTGTGAATTGTGCTCCAATATACATGGGCATGCATGTATCATTAAAATATGCTGACTTTAATCATTTTGTAGAAATACATAAGGATAACATAACTGAGACATATGGTTGCCCTATTTTTAGAATTTTTTTTGAAGATTCTCCTTGTTAATTTTCATCATAGCTTTTCTTATTTACATTCCTAACAACAGTGAATATTATGGTTTAGATATCAGATGGCTCCCAAAACTCCATGTGACACAATGCAAGAAAATTTAAATGTGAAATGATTGGGTTATGAGAGTTTTAACTCGATCAGTGCATTAGCCCCCAGATAAGGATTGACTGGATGACAACTGTAGGCAGCTAGGATGTGGCTGGGGGAGGTCGGTTACTAAGCACGTAACTTTGAGATATATGTTTTATCCCTGGAATTTGGAGCTGTCTCTCTCTGCTACCTGGTTCTATTTTTGAGCTACTTTTCTCCCTCACATTTTTCTTCCATGATATTCTGCTGATCCTTGGGCCCAAAGCAGTGGACTGAGACCTCTGAAACTGTGAGCACCAAATAAACTTTTCATTGTCTAAAATTGCTCTTGTCAGGTCTTTTGGTCACAGTGTTGAAAAAGCTGACTAAAACAGTGCATAAGGGAAAATCATATCTCTCATTTATTACTACAAGTACAATTTAGAGAAAAACAAAAATGTTAACAAATTATAATTATGTCATCTGATCCAAGTTAAAAAAAATTCCATTGTTACCTGTGATATCAATGTGCATATCTTAAAATTGCTTGCAAGGCACTAGTTTCTTTGGATATACATAACAAAATGTCACAGACATGGTGACATGAACCAGAAAAAGAATTATCTCACAGATGTGGAGGCTGTAAATGCCAGTTAAAAGCACCAGCATTCTTCTAAAGTCCTTTTTCTTGACTCAGCGATGCATGTCTCTGTGTCCTCCTATGGCCTTTCTTCTGTACCCTGGAATCCTACTAAATTAGGAAACCAACCTGATGAACTTATTTTAACCCAATTAGTTTTTCAAAGGCCCTATCTGCACATGTACTTATATTCCAAGGCACTGGGTTAGAGATTCAGCATATGAATATTTTAGGGGACAAAATTCTGTACACAACAAATGATTATTTTAAGTTCAAATTCACTTCAGTGTTTTCAAAGTTTTAAACCCCATATCTTATTATAGCCTTTCCATTTCCATCTGCGTAGTTTGATATTTAAATTTAAAATTTATAAAATTCTATATAATAAACAAAAATAATAATAATTTTTATAAATAAACAAAAATAATAATTATTAAAATCTTTTGCTCATTGGTTTACTCAATATAATCTGGACTGCCAAGAAAAGTTTTAGTATTGTAGAAAAATGGTAAATTAGATAGAGCTGTTTAACAATCTATATACTCTTTGTGGTACCATTTACCCCGTCTCCTTTTAATATCTGGTTTCTTCTCAACTATGCTATTTCCTACAGTGAATTTTGGCCAGATGTTACACTTTTCTCTGATCTGTAAGAATCCCTAACAATTTGTCAATTTATTCCTGCAATTATCACTGGAATTCTAGTCACTTCTATAGAAATAAGGAAACAGATATAAAAAATGGCCAAATTTCATAGCAAAAAACTCACTGATAAAAAAACTTAGAAATAAATAAATACAATGTGGGGAATTTCAAATTTAAATAAATATTATTTAAAATAGTTCAGTAAACTTTAAAGTAGAAACTGTCTAGGAAAATTTTCAAATATGAATATAAATTGCTAGTAGAAACTTACTGTGTGTAGAAATGCAGAAATCTTTCAAGGGAGGTAGGATAAAATAAGTAAATAAATGCCAGGAGATAAAAACTTGTCCAGTTTTTTTTAAGGATTATATTAATAAGAGTAATGCAAGTGAAATATTTAATGATATGAGGAAATTTGGTCATAGTGATAGAAGAAAGCTTTTTAAATTTTGATAAGGATTTCAGATTTATTTTACTAACAGAAGAATTTGAAAAGAATAAGAAAAAAAAATAATATAATACAACATGTTCTTGTGGTATTTTATATGGTCAACAATAGAAGGAATAGTGGAAGATGTGATTTATTTCTCTCACTAAAGGAAATACAGACAACTGAAGAAGCCAAATCCATAAGTGGATGTAAAATAGAATCCAGCCTGAATGACATAAGTTAGATGAGAGCTGAGCTGTTGCTTTTTTCTCCGTGAATTAATAGGGGATAGAAGCAAAAGACAGTTCACCAAGTAAACAATAAATATTAAACTTAAAGACCATTCTCCCTAAAGAAAAATGAAATTATGCCTTTTGCTGGAAAATTGATTAAATGAAAGACTATTATGTTAAGTGATATAAGACAAATTCACAAGGTCATGTATCTTCTCTCATGTGCAGAATCTAGAGAGAAAAAAGGAAAAGAAAGGTGGAGGTAGATCTCATGAAAATGAAAGGAAGATCTGTAGAGGAAAGAGATCAAAATTGGAAGATGAGGAGGGAGTGTGAAGAAAAGATCACTCCCCCTCATGGGCCCATGAAGAACTCTTTCTTTCTCTCAGTATTCCTCCCCCCACAAATTTTTCTTGGTGTCAGATTGTGTTGGAATGGCCACAGCCATTTGTGCCTCTGTATAAGGTATGGTTTGCTAAATGACATATAGAATTTGGCCTCAGTATGATAAGTCTACATGGTTCACATCCTCTTCTGATTTCCAACTATACTTCTCTACACTGTACTGATCTAGATCCAGAAGGGATTTTTCTCAGTAAATGTGTTATAGAGTAATGGGTATACCCTCTGTAACATTGAAAGGTATACTGAACACAGTGTATGCTAGGAACACACACTGAGTTGCTTTGGAAAAAGTAACGGAAATGTTACGTGTTGAGCTATTGGAATGATAAAAACCTAAGTATATATATGAGAGAAATGACAGTGATATAGTTCACAAGGGTGACATGACATTGAATTTTTATTATCATTATTATTATTATAGAAATTCAAGTTTAATAAGAAATTGATGTTATTTCCTTAGAGTGAAGAAGAAAGAAAACAGATGTTAGAGATCTACTAAAATATGTGAATATTTCAACATATGATTTAATTTAATAAATTATATATACCTTTATTATAGGACAGTCTCTATTGTGTCATTATCCTTTTGCAGAAAAACATATTAGAAAAATGTAGTTATACCCAGTTCTTACCTTTGGAAAACCTGAAAAGAAAATCAGTGCTTGTGGATACTTAATTGATCCTTCTAGAAGTCCATCCAAACTCATCAGAGTTATATAATATAGCATGAAAACACATCACAAGAAGCAGAATGAGGTGTCCCTTCTCTGATCTCAATAAATTATAATATTTTTCCTTCTTGAGTACTACTTAGGGCAATAAAAATGAAAAAATAAGTAGCCAGGCGCTATGGATCACTATATGTGCAATCACATGAAGTTTTATGGTTCTTTCCCCTTACTGATGGCTTACTCCTTGGAGCCCATAAATTAGGCAAACTGCCATCAATATATTTTATAAAAGGCAACATTAATGGAAATATTTTGTGTTTTGGAAAGAGAAGTGGTTCTATACTTTGGTAATGCAAAGTGATGTAGAAAGAAATATGACCCAGACTTATGAGCTTGCATATTTAGTTAGTAAGTATTTATGTCCCTTTGCCCAAGTAGTTAATCTTTGTAAGCCTCAGTTTACCAATCTGTGTAATAACTTAGCCAGATTTATATTACCTAGATTTATATATAGTAGAAAAGCTTATGATTCGCTAAACATACTAAGACTTAATTATTAGGGTTTCTAAATAGGATTTCAGTAAACTAAATGATTTTGTTTGTTTGTCTTTTGTACCAAGAATTGAACCCAGGGGCATTCAATACTGAGCCACATATTTAGACCCTTCCCTTTTTAAATTTTTTTTTTTTTTAACTTTAATACCGTCTCTTGCTAAGTTGCTCAGGGCCTTGCTAAGTTGCTGAGGCTAGCTTTGAGCTTACCATCCTCTTGCTTAGCTTCCTGAGCGACTGGGATTACATACTGTCCTTAGGGACCTTACCTGTCCTCATCTGAGTACAATGGAATGTTCTGTATAATTGTATCTAACCCTTCACCTAGAACTGAAGTAGAAAGTTGAAAGAGTCACATAGGAAGATGGGAATCACTTCCCAAGTGAGTTATATAAGATCCCCAGTTCCATCTACTGCAGGACTCAGAGCAACAATCATTCACATAGGGATCCAGCAATGAAGAAATGTGAAAATCTGGTTTTATGTGTTGTTTGAAAATCAACAAATGTCTTTCACATAAGATATTTCAACATGTTTTGAAATCTCATGATAAATTAATAATTTCAGGAATAGTGTCATATCATTTGTTGCAGACATACATTTCAGCAAAACAATATAACTAGTGAAAATTATAAGTACAATTTACAGACCTCTGGAAATTAAAAAGGAGTATAAGAAATGCAGGAGTTTGTCTTTGAGTAAGTAAATGATCTTTTTTTTTAATAAGTCTACAGTGTTTGAGCCATAACTACCTTCTTATACCATAAGCTCCACACAAAAAAATGTTCATTTTTCAGATACAGCTAAGAACACAAGGCTTCCTATTCATTGCGGAACCAGCCAGTGACTAAAGTATCTTTCCAGAAAAACAAACAGATAAACCCATGTGACCAGGTGTTTTCATCCATACTACTTTAAATCTTAGAAGTTTTAATTCAGAAAAGAACAACTAAGAAGCTTGAGATTCTGTTTGTCCATCTAGCCCAACGTGCAGGGTGGAAGCTCCATCTCAAGAATGGCAGACTACGTGTATGGGGATCCAAACAGACTTCACTGCACTTTGATAGTGGGGTTGCAGTAAGATGCTTGCAAAGAAAAAGGCAGAAGACCATAGACTCCTCTATTTGGGGGTACCCCACACATACAGAAAAAATATCACTGCAAGAGAAGAAGCCTACTATAATTGTGCCCCCCATTTGGAGAAATGGCAGAGTATTTGTCCAGAGGGAAGCCTCTGAAACTATTCCCAACTTCATGCCCAAAATACTGTCTTTATTTAAAACAGAGATTGGGGAAGATTAATTCTGAAGCCCCTTTAGAATGTAAGAAAGTTAGAGCAGGATGGTTAACTTCATGAAGTAAACAAGCTAAATTTCATGTAACACATGTATCAGAGAAAATCAGGAAAAAGATTTCTAATAAAAAAAATGTGTTAGATCAGAATAAATCTCAAAGATTAGTCAGAAACCATAGCCATGAAGAGGTGCCTAAATTTAATTTGATTGGATTATGGGACAATTCATACCTGAAGGAATTAATAAAACAATTGATGAATCTGGTAGAAATTAGTAGAGGATAATTCAATACACATAGAAAGCAAAGAGCATTAAAAAGGTGATTAGATGTTTTAAGGGATTTATGCACTAGAGAATCAAAACAAGATCCTTCTCTATGCTTTGCACTAGAGACATACTTTAAATAAAAAATAGCAGTAGGGACTGGGCATGTGGCTTGGTGGCAGATCACCTGCTGTGTTAGTCATCTTTTCATTACTGTGACCAAAAGACCCAACAAGAATATCCTAGAGGAGGAAAAGTTTATTTAGAGCTCATGGTTCCAGAGATCTCAGTCCATAGATGGCCAACTTCTTTGTTCTAGGCCCAAGGTTGGGCATCATGGTGGCAGAGCCCAGGGAAGGAAAGTGGCTCAGCTCATGGTGGGGTCAGGATGCAGAGAGAGGGTGAGGAAGGGGCCGCAGGGAAGATGAACCCTTCCAGAGCTAAACTTCAGTGGTCCACCTCCACCAGTCATGCCCCAGGTGCCAGCAGTTATGACCCAGTCTGTTCAAACTGAGAAGAATGGACTAGGCTGACTAGGTTATGGCTCTCATGATCTAACCATTTTACTTCTGAATGTTCATTCATTATTCAGGACTTTCAAGGGGAATACATCATGTCCAAACCCTAACATTTGTTTACCATTTATAATACCATAGATTTCATCCATAGATTAAAAATATGTTAAGTATAATAGAAAAAAAAGATTTAATATGCAAAGAAAGATATGCAAGGGCTAATAATATGATTCAGTTTTAGAATACTTGTCTAAGCAGACCTGGTTTCAATCTCTAGCACCATAAGAAAAGTAAAAAGGAAGACTGAGTGAAGATAACTATTTTAAAAGTACTGAATTTAAGTTTAAAATTTTACTGGGGATGGACTATTATTGGCCATAAAATGAATTAAATACCAATTTATGCTACAGTATAGGTTGATCTTGAAAATAATATGCTAAGTATAAGAAGTTAATCCCAAAAGACCATTATTGTACAATTTTACTTAAATAAAATGTCCAAAATAGGCCAGTCTATAGAAATGGAAAGAAGAGTAGTTTCGTTTTTTTGTTTTTTGTTTTTTTCCTTGTGAGTTTGGGTTTAAGAAAAAACTTTGTGAGTGATTCTTAAAAGTAAGAGGTTTGTTTCAGAGATTTTTAAAGGGTCCAGATTTTGATTATTTTTACCCAGTTCTGTGGCTACAGTAAAACCATTAGGTGATGGGTTGTGGCTCAGTGGTAGAGCACTTGTCTAGCACATGTAAGGCCCTGTGTTCAATCTGCAGCACCACATAAAAAAACAAATGAATAAAATAAAACTACAAAAAAGTTACCACTTTAAAAAAATGGGTTGTACATTTTAATTATATTAATTTTGTATTATGGGAAATACATCCCAATAAAATTATTAATAATTTAATGAGATGACAACCTGTATTGCCAGGCATTGTGATGTATGCTTATAATCCCAGAAGCTCAAATAGAGTCTGAGGCAGGAAGATTGCAAATTCAAAGCCAACCTCAACAATTTAGTAAGGCTCTGAGCAACTTCTGGAGACACAGTCATAGAATAAAATAATTTTAAAAAGGGCTTAATGGTTTAGCACTCCTGGGTCTAATTTCCATTAATAGCAACAACAATAAAAGAAAGACAACCCTGTTTTAATATCCTATAGATTATCTTCTTTGAAATTTTATTTATATATGATGAAATATTTTTTCTGGAGAATATTTCATTATATTCAACACAACAGTATTCATGGAAGAAATAAAATAGCTTAAGCAAAAACTAAAATTATTAGAAGCTATTGTTTCTACATTCATTGTAACTACAAGAAAGTAGACCAACATTCCTAGAATATGTATGTACTGTGTGTTCACACACTCTCACACTTTCAGCTACGACAGGTCATGAAGTGTGATCCAACCCTATACAAAAGTAAACTGCAACAGCCTGAAGCAAAAATAATGAAAACACTGAACACATAGTGAGAGGCAAAGATTTACTCAATAGGACCCCATAGACCAGGAAATGAGCAAGAATCAATAAATG
The DNA here is from genome assembly GCF_052094955.1 of Ictidomys tridecemlineatus. Lineage (NCBI taxonomy): Eukaryota > Metazoa > Chordata > Mammalia > Rodentia > Sciuridae > Ictidomys > Ictidomys tridecemlineatus. The sequence continues at coordinate 238,162,261 of NC_135477.1, read as the reverse complement.
GGATGGCATCAAATTAGAATACTTTGCAAAGCAAACAGAAGACAGAAGAGATAAATTATAGACCAGTAGAAAATATTTGTCACCTAATCTTCTGACCTGAGGATTAAAATATGAAATATGTGATGATATACAATAATCTTTCAGAGACTACCCAGTTGGGATGGGTACTGAAACTTAGAGTACAGGAGAAAGTTAAGCAGCTGAAAGATAGAGAATTGTGTATTTAAAGTAAAATTTCCTAGTGTCATCAATTCTTTGAAAAACTAATTACTACAAATTTATATTAGCAGTTATATTTAAACACAAACTAAAAAGTTTACTAACAAAGAAGGAATATTTATAGACAGGAATGGCAAAGAGAGCTACTGATATTAAATATATGGATAATCCGTGATCTATATTATATCACTATAAGTACAAAAAGATAACTTGAGGAACATTGATTCATTGCATTGTTCAATAAATGGATAATAAATAACTAGATTATTTAGAACAACACTAGATTAATTTAGATGTAATGAATTATATCTGTATACAAAATGATATATAAAGTATGGGTGAATGATTTAAAATAAATACACATTTTTCTTCTTTAAGAGTTAGAATTTGGCTTCTCTCCCATTGAATGTGATTTGAATTACTTATTTATTCCATTCTAACACACAGAATGTAGTAAATGGGATGTTACATGGCTTCCAATACGAAGTCAGTAAATGCAATATCCTTGAACTTCAAACAAGGTCATTTTACTATTATACTATTAGAGGTTTTTAAGTTTTTGTCTTAGGAAGTAATATTCAATTTGAAAGCATATGTCCCAAATTATTTTTTTTAATAATTTAGTACATTTGTAAGGTCAATGTAGGTCATGGAGAGTTAAAGCTGAATAGCAAAATAAATAAAATAAAATGAAATAAAAATAATAAAGACTGAAATAATCTTGCATCTTCTAGGACTACTAAGTTTTTATAGAAGATGATACATCAGTACATGTATAATCCCCACCCACCCTCAGTTAAAAAAATTAAATAAACAGAAATGAAAATTAGCAATCAGCAAAGAATAGCATATTCCTATGTAAATTTCAAAGAAGAAAGACACAATTCTGTTCAATGATATAAAAAATATTTCAATGGAGTAACATATTTTAAATATATTTTAAGTATGAATAATCTTTCAAAATACGTGAAATCTACCTAAATTCTCTATAATACAGGGAATAATGAATTTGGGAAAAAAGAGAGAGAGATTAATAAATTAGTAAGTATGGAAAAGAAATCATGAAATAGTAATTTGAATGCTTTTTGTATAACAGAAATGAAAAGACATAAGAGAAATTTTATGGATTCATCTAACATAATTCAGTCCAACTTGATATAAGGGAAAAATAAGTAAGACTAAATAATAACTTTGATTTGAAGCCTAATTTTGAAATAATTGTCTTTATTACATATGTATTTCAGAACAACAGTTAATAACTTTGATTTGAAGCCTAATTTTGAAATAATGGTCTTTATTACATATGTATTTCCGAACAACAGTTAAAATATGGCTTTACCTGTAACAGTTCCTCATCAATTTAGTCAGTATCATGTTAGCTGTTTGAAAATGTTACTCATATAGAAGTATAATTGCATCAGATTATAAATACTTACCATTGAATACCATTGAAAATTTTTAAGAGAGAATAAATATCAATTTAAAACAAAAAAAAATCAAAAAAGACGTTTTGTTTGTGTCTTCTTCTGGTAATATGAAATATTTTCAAGGTAATTGGTATTTTTAATAGTTAATTTCTAATAAATAAAAAGTAGAGTATTGAAACACTTAAGTATAGACTCTGCACTATATTTGTTGATACCTGAACTTGCTCTGAAGTTGTTGAAGAGTTGCCAAAACCTTTCAATTAATTAAATCACTATATTTGGCTCTGTCTCTGGTGGGTTTTCTGCTTATCCCAAGCAGGTGTTGATGGATTAGGACGTTTCTCTCTGGCTGATTCCTGATTAAATTTGGACAAAGAACCTGACAGCTGTCATGTCTCTGCTTCCCATAAGTCTTTCCCTACATCGGAAAGTACAGAGTTACTGCACAAGAAAAGCATAGGGGGTTATTTTTTGGATATAACTCTCAATTTCAAAAAAAAAGACTTTAAAATCCATATTTTTCATCATCTCTTTCCCACTCATAACATCCATTTAAATTGAACAAGACAAAAACATTAAAAATTTTTTATTTGTTCGATAAATTTTTAAACAAGAATGAAATATTCTTTCTCTTTTTTATTTTTTTCTTTATTTTTGTTTGTTGGTTGTTCTTGTTTTGTTTTGGGGGACAGAGTCTCACTAAATTGCTGAGGCTGGCCTCTAATTTACTATCCTCCTTCCCTGGCCTCACAAGGAGCTGGAATTGCAAGTTTGCACCACTTTACCTGGTTTAGTTTTCCCTTTGTCTTTTGTTCTATTCACTGGCAAAATATTCTTATGGAGGCACTATGCAACTCAGTGAGACCCTGTCTCTAAATAAAATTCAAAATAGGGCTGGGGATGTGGCTCAGTGGTTGAGTGCCCCTGAATTCAATCCCTAGTAACTCCTCCCTAATTATATATTCTCAAGTTTGTCACTCTTAATATCAACATGGGTGAATGTATAATGTTCACATATGAATTGTGAGTTTGGGCTTACTGTGTTCCTTTTAAGCTCCTTGTGTAAAGAGAAAATACAAAAAGAGATTAGAAATACAAGTTGTGCTAAAACAAACAAAAAAAATGTTCCTCTATTTCTTAAAGTATTCAAATAATTTAAGCACTTTTTGTATACTACATCAAGGACAATTATTTTACGTTAATATTTGTTTTTATTATTGCATTATAGTTATACATAAATCAGTGTTCATTTTGATATGATAATATCAACATAGAATGTAATTTGCTCTAGTTCAATTCTTAAGTAATCTTGATGTCACACATTTCTTCTTTTATAATGGTCAAGTATGAAACAATTCACTCATTTTATAAACAATAATTTAAACATGAACTGCATCTACTTATTGCTTTTGTTTTCTGTACACTAATAGCATACATTCTTTTGCAGCAGGGAAAATAGATATCCATTCACTCATCCCTCTCCCCCATATTTTTTCTGCCCAGAGAAATATGCAATAGAGCTGTTAACGAGACAATTAAGACAAATGGCATTGTGCATAGATTCTTCTTTTCCTTGGTTTCAGTGAACTACACATTCTCTCCATCCCTGCTGCTCTGTCTTCACAGAATATGCCATACTCTTCCAATAGCAATAACAATAACAAGGAATTGTATATTTTTCACATAAAAGAATGAAGGAAAAACATGGAAAATTTAAATTTTTAGTACAAAAATTATAGTTTAGAATGAATTTTTAATTATAAAGATTATGACATCACAGTGAGTTTAATTCAATGCATGATTATGAGTTTGTTAAAGTCTCTTTGTTAAGGTCTGTAAACAAGTCAAAATAACACCTGGTATTTTGCCAGAAAAATGTTAGAGTTCATAAACAAGTCTGGATGGTGCTTGGCAAAATGCCAGAGGGAGTGGTTTGAGAAGTAACAAAAGCGAGCCATTGAGTGTGGAGATTCCTTATTGGTTGACTGATGTATCTAGTTTATGCTAATTAAGATAAGCTGTGCAAAATGTATAAATAGCTCTGTTGTCCTACAATAAACGGCTTCCATTCCTGCTGCATCAACGTACACAAGTTATTCGTCACCCTCCGTTATTTTGCTGCAGACGGACTGCGGCATCTATTAACCTCCATTCTGTATTTTATGAGTGTGGAAAGATAATGTTCATAAGATTTTCAAAGGGTCAAATTAAGTTTAAAGTTATGTCAAGTTAGAGCAAATAGTTAAATGCTACATGCATCATTTCCTGTTCACTTTCTTACTTGGGTAACAGGTGTCTCTTTTGATGATAATGGAAGTTATATCTCATAATGTCTCATTAGTCATTTTAGAGCTTTTAGAAGCTTATTACTTCTTAGTTTATATGGTTTTATTTAATTCTGCAAAATTTCTGGTTAAATACTGTGCATGTAAAACAGCATCGAGAGAGAGAGAGAGAGAGAGAGAGAGAGAGAGAGAGAGAGAGAGGAAGAAGTGAAGAAAAAAGAAACAAAACAAAAAAAGAAAATCCCTGTTCTTTTGCAGTGTATGCTTTAGCAAATGGGTTCCTTTCAGCTTCTTTAATTCTTCACAATAACTGAGTCTTTTTCACTAGCCTAATATGTGCTAAATTGCTATCCATAAACAAAGCAAAATACCCTATACTGTCATTTGACAATCTACTATTGTTTGTTTTAAAGCCAAACTTCTATAGTCTGGAAATACTGTTGTCATTTTTCTGACCTCTCATTAATTCCTCTACCTACTATAAAACTCTACATTTCCATTAAAATTGTGTTTTCCCCAGTCCATAAACACCTTGTATTTCCAAAATATAGCAAAATCTCCTTTGACCTTGTTGCACTATTTAATCTGTAGCCCATGAATTTATTCCTCAAAATATCCTTAGTTTCTATGACATATTCTAGTTTTATTTATTTTTTTCTCAATTCCTTGGCAGCATTCAAGTTAAGTACTGAATTTCAATTGCTTCAATTTTGTCTCTTTGGCTAAAGAAAGTGTTCCTATTTTAGGTCCTGTTCCCTTATTCAATATACCAGTCTAGCTTTAGGAACTTTTTCTCTGTCCCTGCTCAGTGATATTACCCTATACCTGTACTGCTCTGGGCATTTCTTCATCACTTTCACTTCCACAGCTTTTGATATATTTTTTTTTACATGTTTAGCACTTCTGCATTGTGAAACCCTATAAGTAAGAGTAGGACTTACCTCATGTTATTGTTGCTGATTTGTAACACAGCGAGGTTCTCCTATACTCTCAAGAAATGTGGTTATCAAATATAATAATTCAATGAAATGATTAATGAGTGATATTTACCCACTACCATAACATGTACTTTGTACCACTTTTATTCTGTTTCTCTCCTACCTGTATTTCAGTTTTTTTTTTTTCCTTGAAGTTTCAAAAGAAGCCCAGAACTATCATAGTACAGTAGGCTCAACTTCTGAAGTCCTTACCAAAGATGTTTCTGCATCTCCTCGACTTTCACAGGATATGACCCCAAATCCTTAGCAGGAAATACAGATTCTTCATTTAGTCACATGATGTTTAATTGCTCCTTGCAATTTTTGTGGTCATTCTGATGCACCAAATTTTCTAGGCTGTGATTATAATTTATCCAGTCAATGCTAACATGGACATTGCTGTGAAATCATTTTGGAGATGTGATTAGACTCCATAATAACTTAACTATAATCAATTTAATTGTGGAATGTTATTCTACATAATCTGAGTGAACTTGATTCAATCAAAGGAAAGACCTTAAAAGCAGAATTGAGGTTTCTCTAGAAGAAGTGAATTCTTCCTGTGGGAAACACTTTCAGACTTTGCCCAGGAGGTCAACCACTCTCTTCTTGATGACTTGCTGATTGATTTTAGACTTGCCTTCCTAGTTTGCAAAAGTATATAAGTGAATTTCTTATAATAAATAACTTAGTATGTGTCTTTTACTAGTTCCTGTTATCTACAGAACCCTGACAAAGGCTGGGGTTATAGCTCAGTGGCAGAATGCTTCCCTAATATGTGTGAGGCCCTGAGTTCCATCCTCAGCACCACATAAAAATAAATAAATTAAATAAAGGCACTGTATCCATCTACAACTATAAATAAATAAATAAACAAACAAACAAACAAATAAGAACCCTGACCCATTCAGATTTTGAGACTGAGAGTAGTTTTTTTTTTTTTTTTTAAAGAGAGAGTGACAGAGGAGAGAGAGAGAGAGAGAGAGAGAGAGAGAGAGAGAGAGAGAATTTTTAATATTTATTTTTTAGTTCTCGGCGGACACAACATCTTTGTTGGTATGTGGTGCTGAGGATCGAACCCGGGCCACACGCATGCCAGGCAAGCGCGCTACCGCTTGAGCCACATCCCCAGCCCCTGAGAGTAGTTTTAAAAGAACAGAATCTTAAAGATGAGTTTTTGGATTGGCTGTATTATGACATAGAATTGTATTTACAACCTGATAAAATTTCAAGGCACTAATGCTTTTATTTTTAATGAGAGGGGAACCAATATAGTCCATGGCATAGGTGGCAATATAAACCAAAAATACTCTTAAGAGAGTCTATTTTATGCTCTTATAAATTTCAGTTTGGGAACTCAGTGTTCTGTTCATAAGAATAAAAATATTGTTTTGGTATACGGGAAAGGGAAAAGGCAATGAAAGCATGTGATTAATGGAGTTTAAGATTAGATATCTTAACCCACTCTAGGGTTATTCTCAAATTTCACGATGTGCAAGAAAAATATATATCTTACATCGACTGGCAAAAATCTCCATATTAGTTCCCTGACCTGTGTTGGAGACCATTATGGTAGAAATGCCAAGCAGAATACTTTAGAATTTTCTCTACCTACAAACATAGTAAACCAAAAACAATATCACATTTATGCATGGTTACAGAAATGAGTACATAAAGGACCTAAACTATGCAGGGGTAAGTTATCCCACCATATCCTCCAATTAACTTGCCTTTTTTGTTTGTACAGAAATGGAGGACAATGGATTACTGTGAATTTAAACTGGTGACTAAATGCAGCTGCTGTTCCAGACGTGATTTTATTGCTTGAGCAAATTAATACATCCCCAGGTACTGACATGCAACTATTCAACTATGCATCTGATAAATGTGCTATTCCTCTTTTCTTAAATGCCATAGGAAGCAATTCTTTTCTTCAAGTGGGAAAGTCAGCAGTTCGTGTCAATTCACTCTCCTCTATGGAAGGAATATCAAGTCTACAGCCCTTGTAACCATACAGTTGTCAGGAACCTGGCTCAAGACATCACATTGTTCATTTCTTTGATAATATTATGCTGATTTAACTTTATGAGTAGGAAAGTCACAAATACCTATAGATATATTCATAAACATCTTTATGTTTCAGAGTAAGAAATAAAACTCCTCCAAATTTAAGGGTCTTCTACCTCAATGAATTTTGCTGTGGTCTCATGGTGTGAACTCCATCTTAATGTACCTTGTAAGCACAGAATAAGATGTTGAATCCATTCCTAAAATAAAAATAGAAACATTATAACAAAAGCTTCTACTAGTCCTCCTGGATTTTACATGCAATTTACACCTCATTTGAATGTTTAATCTGACCTTTTATTAAATAAGCTGCTAGCTTTGAATGGTTGTTATGGTCTAGATTTGGTGTCCCCTGAAAGCTCACATGTGACATAATGCAAGAAGGTTTGGAGGAGAAATCATGGGGTTATAACCTTAGCCTAATCAGTGAGTTAATCGCTGATGGGATTAACTGAATTGGTAGGTGTGGTTGAAGGAGGTGGGAATTGGGGCGTGGCTTTGGTGTATATATTTGTATCTACAGAGTGGAGTCTCTCTCTGCTTCTTAATTACCATGATGTGAGGCGTATCCCTCTGCCACACACTCCACCATGATGTTCAGCCTCTTCTCAAGCCCTGGGAAATATAGCTGGCCTTCTATGGACTAAGACCACTGAAACTCTGAGCCTTCAAATAAACTCTTCCTAGTCTATAGCTGTTCTGATCGAGTCCTTTATCAAAGCAGCAAAATAGCTGACTAAAACAGAAATTGGTAATGAAAAGTTCGGTCACTGCTGTGACTAACCTGAACATGTGGTTCAGAAGCTTTTTGAGCTTTTTTGGAATTGGTGGTAGGAATTTTTGAGATGTTTAGCAGATGCAAGTTAGATTCTTCTTTAAAAAACAAAAACACAAACACAAACACAAAAAAACCAAAAACACTTTTTTTTTAGTTGTTAATAGACCTTTATTTTATTAATTTATTTGTATGTGGTGCTGAGAATGGAACACGGTGCCTCACACATGCAAGGCCACCACTCTACCATGGAGCCACAACTCCAGCCCCTAGATTGTTCTTGAATGGGTTCTTGATTGCTGTGCAATCATCTGAGGATATTGGACTCTTGCTTCTTCACGCTTCCAATGTGGGCACTGACAGTGATTCTCCATAAGGCTTCAGTCTCAGACCAGGGTAGCACAGTTGATCCCTTTTTTTTATGGAGCTTCAGCATCTTGGACTGTGAAGCTACTGGTTCTTCCAGCTTTGCAGCCTGCGTATGGCCATTATGGACTATCCAGGTACTGGTCATGTAAGCCAACCTAATAAGTTCTCTTTTAATAATTATACTTCCTGTGCATTCTGTTCCTCTAGAGAATGCAGACTAATACAATGGTGCTCAGAAAAAAATAAAGATATGCAACAATTCGGCCTGATATGCAAAATACTTAGCCACTTGGGATCTCTGCCCCACTAGAGCTTGAAATGTCAGAGATGAAAAGAGATAGTACGGAGACTGAAAGCTGGGCTGCTCCTCCTGAACAAGGTCTGATGAACCATGCCATAAAGATGAGCATGCACACCTACACTCCACTGTGAAAAGAAAGTGATATATATATATATATATATATATATATATATATATATATATATATATATATATATATAAAGAGGGCTCAATTTGGCCTTGAAGGTACAAATAAGTTGCTGTGGAAATAGAACAAATACTTGTACTATATTATCTTTCTCACAGCTTAAATTTATGACTCCATTAGGAATTCCCTGTTATCACTTGACACAGGAAAAGAAACTGTGAGTCTGGTTTACAGATGACTCTATATCCTGGTAAGCATGAAAGTGGACAGCTGTAGCACTGCCACTCCTCCTCCTTTATGGGATAGCCTAAAAGGACACTGGTAGAAAATCCTGCCTCTGAGCAGGTTATGCTCTGTGGAAGTCTGAGAAATCCAAAAATTCCTCCTTATGTAAGTTTTATCCTCAGTGAATTGCATATAAGTAATAAAATATAATCTAAATGTCTTAAAATGATATATAATATACATATATTTATAATAATTTAGAGCAACATAAGCTATCTTCTAGGCATTAATTATGTTTTCTACAACTGCTCAAAATACATTATACCATTTCTTGATCCTTCCTAAATAATGTATGTTAACATACAAAAAAAATCTAGTATAATAACTACTTAGATATTAAAAGAAGGAGTTTGTGCTGGGCATGGAGATGCAAGCCTATAATCCCAGCTGTGTGAGAGGCTGAGGCAGGAGAATAGTGAGTTTAAAGCTAGCCTCAGTGAAAGAGATGCACTACCTAAGTGAGACCCTGTTTCTAAATAAAATACAAGATAGGGTTGGGAATATGGCTCAGTGGTTGAATGCCCCTGAGTTTCCTCGTCTCACCCCATCCCCCCAAAAAAGGCGTTTGTGAATTGCTAGACAGGACTGATGATTGATTTTTTTTTTATAGCTAATAGTTTGAAACAGGCCGCTCAATGTCAGCCAGCAATATATGATTCAAGTATATGAATGAACACTCCCGTGTTGTATAATGTCATTAAAAAGATTTAATGTGTGGAGTTTAATGTTGAAAGACGGAATGCTTAGAATAATTAATGATATGCCAACTTATGGGCTTTTTTCTGGTTTTGATTCACAAAACATATTATCTATAGCAACATAAAGTGTCATGAAAATAGAAGTAAAAAACACATACAAAAAAAATAGTGCCAAACATTTTGAATTAAATCAACAAAGGATAACTTAAAACTGACATCCTTTTAAAATACCATTATGAAACAAGAATTCACAACAGGAGTTAGAAATGTCAACTATGAAGAATGAGTTTCTCTGCTCTTGTCAATGTAACAAAAGGCCTCAAATACTGTTTTGAGTACATTCAATCTTTTCATATTTAAAAATACCTCAATGGATGAAAAATCACTATTATCCTAATTTAAAAGCATATTACACATATACCTTTTATGCACTCATTTTATTGATAACCCACTGGCATTTTGCATATCTCTGTAGATGTCTGACAGGCATTGTTAATAGTTGAAATAATCTGCCAGGATATGTGAGACTTTTTGGAAATTTTTTCCTTTCTCTGAATGAGGGCACGTGGTAAGAACATGTTCTTCTATGGTTTTAGATTTTCCTGTGTGAATACTGATTTATAGAAATGACTCTGTCCATTCTAAAGACATGAAAGAACATATTTGAACAAGACAGAATACGCTTAAAATGGCAGGGGGGGACACTTAATATAATCTGCCCCTTAATGGTTTTAATGGTATTCCTCAATGATACCATGGAGTACCTTAATTAATTAATCTTAATATTGCCTTTCTTTCTTTCAATTGAAATGATAAATTTGCCTCATTGAAGACATTTTTGAGTTTGTGTTTGTTTTGCTTCATTGATCATAAGTATTCTAACTGATGGCAATTCCCTGAAAGATGTCTGAATCCAGATATCATAACTCAGTACCAAACTGTAAATACTCTTTTTATCAGGAACTCACGGTAAAATTATTGCTTATTTAAAAATTATGTTCCACAATGTAAGTACACTTAAGGCTGGGTGAGGTAAGCTGTGACTTTTAGGACACAACGTTATACTTAGCTTAAAAGGATCCATGTTTTGGTGTCCTAATCATACGATGGGTTTGGCCCAAAGGTAGGCCAAAGTAATTCATCTATAAGTGACTTTAGCTACTGACTATACTGAACTTTTTAATGAATAGCATAGTAGTTTGGGGACAATAGTTAATTTAACCTCACATGTACCATAATTGTGAATTCCATTACTGATGTTTGCACATTCTTTAAGTTGAATATTAGAAATTCTTAAGATTTATACATTGATTTTGTGCTATGTAAAATTGCTAAATTTCCTTACTAGTCCTAATGTTTATTTGGTGTAAGTAATTTTTTTTCTTCTTTCCTGATACCTAAAAGTGCAAAATAAAATCATTGGGAAAACCTTTCTTTCTTTACCTTAACAGTAGTAGTTCTTTGTATTTGTTACTCAATATTGTTTCAAGAGGACAGAACTTATGATCAATATTATTGAAGTGTTTTTTTACCTAAGAAAATGATTGAAGGTATACTCTCATTTTTTTTTCCTCAATTGTTTTACTAACTTTTGAATCACCTTCTCCCACCATTCATGTGTTTTACTGTGTATAGTTTCATTATCATAATAATCTATTAAAGAACAGTAGAACCAGTTTGAGAGTATGTTCTGATTTGGGTATGAGGTATTCCACAAAAGTTTCTGTTGATTTGGAAAATTCAGAAGTAAAATGATTGGATTGTGAGAGTTGTAACCTGTTTGGTCCATCCAACTTTAGACTTACTGGTTGGAAACTGTATGCAGGTGGGGCATGGCTGGAGGACGAGGATAACTGGGGACTAAACTGGAGGATCCATCTTTTCTGTGGCTCATTCCTCCACCCCTCTCCCTCTGTTTCCTTACCCAGCCATGAGCTGAGAACTTTTCTTCTTCTAGGATCTTCATCTTGCTTGGCATCCTCACCTTGGGTCCAGAGCTATCTATGGATGGAGACTTCTGAAACTGTAAGCCCAAATCCCAAATTTTCCTCCTTTAAACTGTTCTTTGTTAGGTGTTTTATTCATAGCAACTTAAAAATTAATGATAATAGAGTATAATACAATTAAATAATTCTTATTTCTTTGCTTATAGAATTTCCATTTTAATAATAATTGAAGAATTCACCTAGAAGTAAAATTAATTCACCTAATCAGGTACTATTTTTGAAATATGTTCAATATGCTGATAAGAAATAGATAGGAGGTATTTCAGAGAGCCAAACAAAAATACTACTTTTAAAATAATTAGACAGCATACAACAGAAGTGCTATTGAGTTTTCATATTTTGTCAAATATCATATGCTTAAGGGTAAATATTTAATTAGCTTCATATATTTTTCTCACCTCAACAGGACAACACTAAGTTAAATGGCTTTCTATTTTTAACTGCATTGATGTCATTCTTGTCCTGATTTGTGCTAAGATTCACAAAGCTTTACCCACAATATCCATTGCACCATAGATACGCGGGCAGTGAAAAAGATAAATTACACAATGAATTGGTATTACTATTAATGTAGTGTAACCTGCATGGAAGAGTCTTTGAAACTCCTCCTAACCTCTTAAAGAGTCTTGGGAACACCTCCCCTGGGTTTCAGTGGACCAAACTTTGAGACTTACTGGTCTAAATCACAGCCCATAACAAAAGAAAGAGATCATTGTAAAATGCTAAAATAGCATTAATTAACACAGGAAACTATTCTATATGGGAGAACTTAAGAGAGTGTTGGAGAACCCAGTACATCTCGCTGTTTTTTGTTTGTTTGTTTGTTTGCTTTTTAGGAGTCCAGAGCTATGCTCAATGTTTCAAAATGCATATTGGAAGGTGAAAGGAGGGAAAATAAAAATATATCATGGGGGAAAAAGTTAGACAGAAGTAAACAAAAGAATTTTATATGACTCTATCACTTCCTTAATCATGGGTAAAATGAATTCATAGCATTGTCACAATCATTTCAATAGGTACTATACCACTTCAAGTATTTGTATGGTATAAGCTACCTCTGCAAATATGAAATACTTAGCTACAAAATATGTAGATGGCAGCATTTTAATATATTTATGGTAATCAAAGGAAGTTATAAAACATGATTGACAATTTTTTTTGGATTTTATGTACTGTTAGTTATTTTAGATTTAGTTAAATTTAAATGTAACTTGTTGTGTTTTTTTGTCTTTATGTGTCCCAACTAAATCATTTTATTACACACAATAAAAACAACACAATAGTTGATTTGATACAATGTGCTTTTATTTTTGTATATCATTTTACAAGAATGAGTCAAGTTAGAAGTGCTTCTATCAGTTTCTAAATCTAGAGCATAATACAAAGCTTAGTTTTTCCCCACAATACTTGTGGTATTTCTTCAGTTTCCTTGAAAGTATAATTTTTCCCATTTTACTCTCTTAATATCTTTTGTCAAAGCATACAGTTTTTCCCTAGAGTGCTGTTTTTCTAACGAATTGTGCATAACCCTCATACTTCTTTTAGGAGGTTGACTCACTTTCTTGAGTTACTGAACTCTAAGCACATAGTTCTATTCAAGCATGCCATTGTGAAATCCTGATATGAATGCATTTTTGAAATTTATTTTTTCTTATTTGTGTACTTGACATTTCTTTCCTAAAATTAAAAATGAGTCTCTTGAAGATAGCATATTATTGGGTCTTGCTTTTTTATACAATCTGCCAGTCTATGTCTTTTGATTGATGAGTTTAGGCTATTAACATTCAAAGTTATTGAGATTATGATTTGTATTCCCTGTCATTCTGAATTATTTCTAGCTTTTAATTTGACTTAGTTTCTCCTTTGGTTGAATACTCCTTTTGTGTAGGTCTTCCTTTACTGGTTTTCACTTTTTTTTTCACTTCATCCTCATTAAATATTTTGTTGAGAATGTTCTGTAGAGTATGCATTATAGTTATAAATTCTTTTAAATTTTTGTTTATCATGGAAGGTTTTAATTTCATCTTCAAATCTGAAACTTAATTTTGGTTTATATAAAGTTCTTGTTTGGCATCATTTTTCTTTCAGAGCTTGAAATATATTATTTCAGTTCCTTCCAGCTTTGAGGATCTGGGTTGAGAAATTCATTGAGATCCAACTAGGTTTCCCCCTATACAAAATTTTATTTTTTCTCTCATGGTCTTTAAGAGTTTGTCTTTATTTTGTGTGTTAGTAATTCTCTTTATAATGTATCTTGATTTGGGTCTGCTGTAATTTTATACGTTTAGGGTCCTGTAGGCCTCTTGTATTTGATTTTTCATTTCATTCTTTAGGTTTGGGTAATTTTCTGCTATTATATCATTGAAAAGATTGTGTATTTCTTTGGTTTGTATCTCTGTTCCTTCATCTATTTTGATAACTCTTAAATTTGGACTTTTCATGTTATCCCATCATTCTTAAATATTCTGTTCATGGTTTCTTATCATCTTCTCTGCATGGTCAACTCTATTTTCAAGATTATATATTTTGACTTTATTGACTGAGGTTCTGTCTTCCAAGTGGTCTAGTCTATTGGTGATGTTTCTATTGAATTTATAATTTGATTTATTGATTTCTTCATTTCAAGGATTTCTGCTTGTTTTTTTAAAAATATCTGTTTATTGAATCGATCTTTAACTTCCTGTATTTTTTCTTTGATTGATTTTAGTCCTCATACTATCATTTATTCACAGATCAATTTAACTATGTATATTCTGAACTCCTTTTGGACATTTCTTCTACTATGGAAACAGTGACTTCTGTCATTGGAGCATCTTAGTTTGTTTGGGGCACTTTATTCCTTCTTTATTTTTTCATGTTGTTTATGTGTTTTCTCATTTAGCACTATGTATCCAAGGCAGCACAAATTCTACCCTGTAGACCCTGAAGGTTTCTGGCACCTCACCTTTAATGGTGAGACCAATAGGAACAGCACCTAGTATAAACAATATATAGCCTCAAGCTTAGTAGGTCCCATTAAGGCATCTACTGCTTTCTCACATTAAACCAAAATGATGAGTTCAATAACTATTTACAGTATAAACAAAATTTGCTAAAACAATTTACAATTTCAAATGGTGGATGAGAGAATAGACATAGCATAATATGCAATGTTTTCAAGGGAGGAAGACAGAAATTTGAAGCAAAGATTTACCGAAAGAGAAGAAGAGAGGCCAACAGAGATTGGCAGTTCATTGGAGAAAAGTTGGAAAGAGACTCGGGAAAAAAAAAAAAAAAACACGTGATTGGAAGAATACAAAGAGAAAAAAAAAGAAGTATAAAAATTCAACAAAAATGCAAAACACCATAGATATATCATTGTCTTCAATATACTGATGCATACAACACACCCTGATCCGAATATGGTAGAGATGTTAGCAAATAGAAAAATAAAATAAATCTTTGTGGAATGTCAAACTGTCTCCATCAGCATTCAAAAGTTTCTCAGTTCTGTCTTATGTCTCATGGGATCACCAGGCCCAGATCTGCCCTCACAAAACCAGTCACTATCCCACCAATCTTGGCTCCAGATACCACAGGCTTCAGATACCACATGCAACCAAACCTGGAGTCTCTCTCGAAGTAGTCCTCTAGTTGGTGGTAGCAGTCTAAGAGGTGGTGAGTGGTGGCAGCATGTGAAGGGTCAGTAGCAGTGGTACTAAAACAGTGTCTGCCATGAAGACTGCAATGTTCACTGTGGGGGCAGCATAACCAGGCAATCTCTGAGAGGCGGCAGCAATATGTGTTGGGGGTAGCAGTGTCTGCAGTCCAGTAGTGGATGGCTGCAGCAACATGGGCAGGAGCACCGAGAAAGAAGACTTCCAGGCGACCTCGGGGTGGCAGCACAGGTATCAGAGGCAGCAGTGATGACGGCAGTGGTGCAGGTGGAATTTGATTGGAGAAGAGACCTTCAGGCATCAGCAGCATAGACCTCAAAGATAGAGTTGGAGGTAGCATCAACCATGGCCAGGGAAAAGAACTCCGGGCATGGCATCAGTGTCTGCAGCAGTAGGAAGGGACTCACCTCATGGGCAAAGACGTCCACAGTCTCAAGATGAAAGGATGGGAAAAAAACATAACACCCGTATGTATTGCATAAATAAGTAGCAGTTTCCATGCTTATCTCAGATAAAGTATTTTTCAAGCCAAAGTTAATTAGAAGAGACAAAAATGGACATTTTCTACTTCTTAAGGGAAGTATATATCAGCAGAACATTACAATTATGAATATTTATACCCCTCAAAATAGAGTATCTACCTACATCAAACAAACCCTTCTTAATTTCAAGAGTCAAATAGACCACAACACAATAATACTGGGTAACTTTAAAACAGCTCTCTCAGCACTGGACAGATCTTTCAAACAAAAACTAAATAAAAAAAAAACTATAGAAAAAAATAATACAATCACCAATTTAGACCTTACAGATATATATAGAATATTCAATCTATCGACAAGTGAATATACTTTCTTCTCATCAGCACATAGCTCCTTCTCTAAAATAGGCAATATATTATCCCACAAACCAACTGTTAGTAAACACAAGAAAACAAATATAATACCCTGCATTCTATTGGATCACAATGGAATGAAATTAGAAATCAATGATAAAGGAAAAAAAATAGAAGCTACTCCAACAAATGGAGACTAAATAATACACTGTTGAATGATAAATGGATAGTAGAAGAAATCAAGATGAAATAAAAAACAAACTATTAGAGGTAAATAAGAATACTGATAGAACATATTATAAACTCTGGGACAGTCTGAAGGCACTACTAAGAGGAAAGTTTATTGCACTGAGCACATTAATTAAAAGAATAAAAAGTCAATAAATAAATGACCTAACAGTGCATCTTAAATCACTAGAAAAAGAAGAACAAATCAATACAGAAATTCAGTAGAAGACAGGAAATAATGAAAATCAAAGCTGAAATCAATGAAATTAAAACAAAAGAAGCAATTGAAAAAAATTGACAAACAAAAAGTTGGCTCTTCGAAAAAATAAATAAAATAGATAAACCCCAGGCCATGCTAACAAAGAGAAATGGAGAGAAACTCAAGTTACTAAAATACAAGATAAAGATGAGAATATCACAATGGACATGTCTGGAATACAGAAGATAATTAGAAACAATTTTTAAAATTTACACAGCAATACAATAGAAAATATAGAAGACATTGACAAATTTCTAGAGATAATGACCTACCCAAATTGAATGAGAAGGTCATACATGATTTAAACAGATCAATTGCAAGTAATGAAGTAGAAAACACCGTCAAAAGCCTATCAACCAAGAAAATCCCAGGACCAGACAGATTCTCAGTAAAGTTCTAAAAGACTTTCAAAGAAGAATTCACACAAATACTCCTCAAAGTATTCCATGAAATAGAAAAGGAGGGAACTCTTCCAAACTCTTTCTATGATGATAAAATTAGCCTGATACCAAAAGCAGACAAAGATAAATCAAGGAAAGAAAACTTCAAACCAATGTCTTCATTGAACATAGATGCAAAAGTTTTCAATAAAAATTCTGGCAAATCACATACAAAAACATATTATAAAGGTAGTGTACCATGATCAAATGAGGTTCACCACAGGGATGAAGGGTTTGTTCAACATATGGAAATCAATAAACATAATTCATCATATTAATAGACTTAAAACAAGAATTGTATGATTATCTCAATAGATGCAGAAAAAAATATTTGACAAAATAGCGCACATCTTCATGTTCAAAATACTAGAAAAACTAGGGATAGTAGGAACATATCTTGACATTGTAAAAGCTATATATGCTAAACTCAAGGCCAACATCATTCTAAATGGAGAAAAATTGAAAGCATTCTCTTTAAAAACTGGAACAAGGCAAGAATGTCCTCTTTCACCACTTCTATTCAATGTCATCCTTGAAATTCTAGCAAGAACAATTAGAAGAAAAATATTAAATGGATACAAATAAGTAAAGAAGAACTCAAATTATTACTATTTGCTGATGACATGATTCTATATCTAGAAGATCCAAAAATTTCACCAGAAAATTTCTAAAACTAATAAATGAATTCAGCAAAGTAACAGGATATGAAATCAATATTCATAAATTAAATGCATTCCTATACATTAGTTATGAATCTACTGAGAGAGAAACTAGATAAACTACCCCATTCACAATAGCCTCAAATGAAATAATATACCTAGAAATCAATCTAACAAATGAGGTGAAAGACCTCTACAATAAAAACTACAGAACACTAAAGAAAGAAACTAAAGAAAACCTCAGATGATGAAAAAATCTCTCATGCTCCTTGGTAAACAGAATTAATATTGTCAAAATTGCCATACTAGCAAAAGTATTATACAGATTTAATGCAATTCCTCTTAAACTCCCAGTGACATTCTTCATAGAAATAGAAAAGGCAACCATTTTCACTTGGAAAAATAAGAGATCCAGGATAGCCAAAAATAGAAAAGGCAACCATTTTCACTTGGAAAAATAAGAGATCCAGGATAGCCAAAACAATCTTTAGCAAGAAAATTGAAGCATGAGGCATTACTATACCAGAAATTATACTATCATACAGAGCAATATTACTAAAAATGGCATGATATTGGCACCAAATTAGACATGTAAACCAATGGTACAGAAGAGACGACCGAGAGACAAACCCTCATATACATGGATATCTCATACTACATAAAGGTGCTGAAAATATTCACTGGAGAAAAGATAGCCTCTTCAACATTTTGTGCTGGCAAAACTGAAAATTCAAATATAGCAAAATGAAATAAAATCTCTGTCTCTCACCCTGCACAAAAAATCAACTCAAAGTGGATCAAGCACTTAGGCACTAGAACAGAGACCCTGCGCCTAATAAAAGAAAAATTAAGACCAAATCTTCACCATGTCAGCCCAGGATCTGACTTCCTTAACAAGACCATAAAGGGCAAGAATTAAAATCAAGGATAAATAAATGGGTTGTATTCAAATTTAAAAGCTTCTTCTCAGAAAAAAAAAATCTATAATGTAAGACAATGGCTCTCAGATTGGGATAAAATTTTACCAGTGCATCTCTGATAAAGCATTAATCTCTAGGATATATAAAAAAAACTCAAAACCTAACACCAAATAACCATACAAACCAATAAATAATTGGGCTAACATCACACTTCATAGAAGAAGAAATATAATCTATCAACAAATACATGAAAAAGTATTCCAAATCTCTGGCAATTAAAGAAATAAAAATCAAAACTACACTAAGATTTTATCTCATTCCAGTCATAATGGTGATCAAAAATATAGGCAACAATAAATGTAGGTGAGGATGTGGGGGAAAAGGTATACTCATACATTGCTGGTTGGACTGCAAATTGGCACAACCATTATGGAAAGCGGTATGAAGTTTCCTCAGAAAACCTGGAATGGAACCACCATTTGACCCAGCTATGGAACCACCATTTGACCCAGTTATCCCACTCCAAAAGGACTTAAAATAAGCATACTACAGTAATGCAGCCATGTCAATGTTTATAGCAGCTCAACTCACAATAGCCAAACTATGGAACCAAACTTGGTGTCCCTCAATAGATGAATGGATAAAGAAAATATGGCATATATATTCAATGTACTATTACTGAGCTTTAAAGAAGAATGAAGTTATGGCATTGCCAATAAATAGATGGAGTTGGAAGAATATTATGCTAAGTGAATAAGCCAATCCTAAAAAAAAAAAAAAAAAAAAAAAACAGCAAAAAAAAAAATGGCCAAATGTTTTCTCTAATATGTAGATGTTAATTCACAGTAAAGGGGGTGGGTGCTAGAGAAGAATAGAGTTACTTTAGATTAGGTAGAAGAAAGTGAAGGGAGGGAAGGGTAGGGGATGTGGATTTAGAAAAGATAGTAGATTTGTGACTGTGTGACCAATATGATTCTGCAACATGTATACTCAGAAAAATGAGAAATTATATCCCATCTATGTATGATATATCAAAATGCATAAATGCATTATACTGTCATGTATAACTAATTAAAACAATTGAAAAGTTAAAAAAGTTTGTCTATTGTGTTAAATTTTGTAATTTCTTATTTCTGTCTGCTTTGTGTCTTTGTAGCATGACCAATAATATGTCCAAATGCTTTTAACTCATCTGAAAATAATATTTTCAAAGCTTCCCTTTCAGTTCTGCATCATGTTTAAATATTAAAATCATGTTAGAGTTAAGTGCACACATCATCTTCCTGTTTTGTTCAAATCATCCCATAGTTTTCTTTTATATGATATGAAGTTGTTGCTATTCCCAATCTCCATGTACATGAATATTTGTTTTTGTACATGGATGAATATATTACTTTCAGAATATTTTCAAAAAGAGCACTTAACTCGCATTAGTGGCACATTTTTTATCAAGAAAATTTCTCTTAATATTAACAGACAAACATCTAATACTAGATGAATACTTCTGCATAATATCTTTGAGTGAAAATATCTTCAAAGTGATTCAAATCTGGGTAATGATGGCAAAAAACATCAACAAAAACAATCAAAACAAAACAAAACAAAACAAAAATGAGCATCTAATTTATCTACCTCCAAAACTACTAACACCAGCATCATATTTAACAAAAACTTAGTTAATCTTAACTTTAGGGTGTTTAATTGCCTGGAATGCTTTCAAGATCCCTTGTCTAATTCTGTGTTTTATTCAGAATTTAAAAAATTCTTTAAAAAGAATATTTAATTTAAAGCCACATTTTTCTTTTAGAGTGAAATAAATTTTACTCTTTAAGGAAAAACCCTCAGGAGCAAAAAAAAAAAAGGAAAGAACTGCAATAAAATGGTGAGAAATAAAAACCCAAAAAAAATGAGGGACAACTAACTCAGGATTAAAAAAAAAAAAAAGATAAATTTCAAATAGACAATAGGGAAAGCCATGGATCAAAAGTCATAGATTAAATTTATATATATATAAATTTAAAAGATTCATGAATCAATAGTCTGATACCTCTGATAACACTGGGGTAACAAAATTAAAACAATCCTTTTAAACTGTGAGAGAATAAAATTCATGAGTTCTCCCTTTATAGCATTCAGCTTCATGTCTTAGTTTTTCAAACAAGAAGAACAGTGCCAATTTGTTCTTTGGAGATGGTAAAAAAAAGGCCTCTCAATTCGGGCATTTGAAATAATTTTATAGGCAATGGTACTGCACCAATACAGAAATCCTTATTATGTAAGCAAACTAAAGTTGATAGACCATCTCTTCTTTTTCCTGTTTCTACCATACAGACATTCCAGGAGCAGTTCTGGGAAAACTCACTAGCCCAAGATAAATATCAGAGGCTTGTAGATCTCTCCCTGTATGCACCAGTCCTATCAATATTACTGAGGCTCCTATAATAAACAGCACATTGGAAAACAATAATAAAAAATACAGCCTCCATAAAGATATTAAATATAGGACACAAAAGCAGAATATTATGAAACAATTAGAAAAATATTCTACATATTAAAGCAGTGAAATTTAAAAATATATAAAAATACTTATTTGAATGTCTGGACTATATAGTCAAAGGAATAATTTAGAAAGTGAGAGTTATGGAGGATAGAAAAAAGAAAAAAAAAGATAAACTGAAGACATTAAGCATAATAATAATATAGATTATTGCCAAAGAGAAAACTGAATAGAAGACCTTCAATAAGACAAAAGAACATATTTCTAAAAATATTACTAAGGTTTCAGCATAGTGGATGAATGTAAGTTTTACTAAAGCAGAATAATCTATAATAGAGAGAGAAGAAAAGGGGTAGAGGAAGGAAGGGAGAGGTGATAATATAAAAAATGACAGGAAAAATGACCTTATGTTTCTCAGCAGGAAAGCAGAAAACCTAAATAGGTTAATTAATTATGGAGGAACAATATGCTTACTGTTTTGAAGATAGATTATTATCTAGATTATGTCCAACTAAACTATAATTATGTATCAAAGTAAAATAAAGATATTTTCAGGTAAGTATATATTAAGCTTTTGTCATCCCACTTATCCATTTTGGAAAATAGAACATACTGAGAGGTTATTTTGATGGTTAACTAACTTTGTATTGGTTTGAGTGGGACATAGCTGCCTGGGTTATATATATTTTTTCTAGAACTATGTGTGAAGGCACTTCTGGATAAAATTAGGATTTGAATTTGTGACCTCAGTCAAGTAGATTGCCATCCCCAGTGTAGTGGGCATCTTCTATCTTGTTGAGGACCTGAATAGAATAACAATCATGGTAAGATGGAGTTTAAAACTATTTTCCTGTCTCATCAACTGAGCTAGAACATCTTGCCTTATTTTTTCTTACCCTTGCACTGTGATTTGTATCATTGGCTCCAAGCACTTGGGTATTTAACTGGGATTGCATTAAACCACTAGCTCTCCCTGGGTCTGCTATTTGCAGATAGCAGATAATAGGACACCTGAACCTCCATAATTGTATGAGCCAATTCCTCATGATGAATCTCCTTGTACGTGTCCTTGTTTTTATTTGTTAAATAACTAATATATATGAGCATTTAAAAAGAAGATTAAGTAAAAGTGAAAGTATGGGCTAAATTACTGATTCATAACAACTTAAGCCAATATAAGGTAAAGAACTCCAAAGAAAATTAAAAGTATGAAGACACAAATAAGTAAATCATATGCATGATGTGGCTTATAAGTGAAGTAATTTACTAAATTTATAGCAATATCAACATTTAATATTGACCTCAGCAACATAATGATATATTCATATTTGCAGGATTTTTAGATGGACAATGTATATCTGTGAGTTGGGGTTAAGGAGGAGAGAGAAAATTAAGTCTTCATTTTCTATGATGGGAAGTCAATAGACAATACCTGAAGGATCAATTTAAGCACATTCTCTAAACACTGACCAATATATCATTACTCAGAAATTTACCCTGTATCAATTATAAGGCTATTTTTTGGGAAAAAACTAATAAAATGAACTTTAACTTGCAACTAATTCACTTGTGTAATGAAAAGATGATTATTCAATGAGAAATGCAGTTGATAAATCAGAGAGAACTGAATATGCTTGTAAATTCTTTGATGATACATGGGTATTGTATTTAGCCTGAAGTGGTGTTAATAAGACCACTAGAGAAATGTACTGTGTAGAATTCCCTTTCAAGTATCAGTGAATTTACATTTCATATTTTTATTCAGTCAATTCTTTGTTCTTTCCACAGAATGAATCAATTTTTCTCAAATAAGGCTTAAAGTACTTTTATAGAGTGGAAGTTTGTTTTGGGAATTTATTTCTCTTACTCTGTCCTTTGGCTTTTTAAAATTTTAATATATGGAAATTTTCATTTTATTTTCTGTTTTTAACTTTAAGGAATCTGTACTAAAGCATTTGGGAAGTCAAATATTAGCAATTTCATAAGAATGTTGATTGCTAGGATATGAAATTAGTGAATATGTCACAGGACAATGAATTTTGAGGATTGTTCACATATTTATCAGAAAGAAATTATTTATATCTCTATCAGATGAATAATATATACACTAACATATGACTTCCCTAAATTCAAGTTCTTTAACCAGTGGTCTATCATTGAATTGATTCTGTCATCAGGGAGGAGGAAGTTTAGGCTCCTGATAAAATTTTTATAATCATATATTTTTAATCCCAACATAAATTCTCTGCAACATAAATTCTCTCCATCTTGAGTTGGGTGCATTTTCTAAGTGGCTACATCTGAGCTATTTCAATTCTATTGTGTAAAAAAAAAAAAGAATGAAAGAAAAGAAAAAATCCATGTCAGAATTTAAAAGCCTCATTTTTCAGAATATTATGATTCAATAGTATGATTAACATATTTTTATTTTTGAACAATCTATATCTGTGAGTTGGGGTTAAGGGGGAGAGAGAAAATCTCTGATCTTTAATGAGGCAAAATGTCTTATTCTGATTAGAAGAAAAGATATAAAACATGTGCAATCCACAATAGCTAGACTGTGGAGACCACCTAGATGCCCTTCAATAGGTGAATGGATAAAAAATGTAGCATATATACACAATGTAATATTACCCAGCAATAAAAGAGTATAAACTCATGGCATTTGCAGGTAAATGGATGAAGTTAAAGAAGATAATGCTAAGTAAAGTTAGCCAATCCCTCCCCCCAAAAAAACCAAATGCCAAGTGTTTTCTTTGATATAATAAGGAGACTGATTCATAGTGGGATAGGAAGAGGGAGCATGGGAGGAACAAAGGAACTCTAGATAGAGCAGCGGGATTGGAGGGGAAGGGAGGGGATATGGGGTTATAAATGATGGTGGAATGTGATGATCATTATTATCCAAAGTACATATATAAAGACACAAATTGGTGTGAAATACTTTGTATACAACCAGAGATATGAAAAATTGTTCTCTATATGTGTAATAAGAATTATAATGCATTCCACTGTCAAATATAAATTAATATTTAAAAATATAAAAAGGAAATGTCCATTTAACCCACAAAAATAAAAAAATCAAATAAAAATAAAATGTGTGAAAAAAGAAATTCACTCTTTATTTAATTCCCTACAAGATTTTAGTCCACTACCTTTAACATTTGACATCCAAACTACTTAAGAGTTATCATTCCTAGATGAGAAAAGAATGTATGAGGAGATTAAAATAGTTTTGTTCAAACACAGAAAAGTAAATGCACAGCAATGATTTCAAAAAGGCTCCAACAGAATTCCCCTTCTTCCAATGTGGATTTTTTTGTTGTTGTTGTTTGTTGGTTTGTACTGTGTATTGTACCCAGAGGTGCTGAACCACTGAGCTGCATCCCTAGCCCTTTTTGTTTTCTATTTTGAGACAGGGTCTATATGTTACTTTGGATCTTGTTAAGTTGCTGAGGCTGGCGTTGAACTTTGAATCTGCCTGCCTCATCCTTCCAAATCTTTGGAATTACAGGTGTGTGCCACCATGACCAGATTCATGTTTTTAATGAATCTATAATTCAAGTCATACATGTGGGTTGTGGCTGATATGTGACATAAAGAAATTCCTTGTCTTTTAATTTTTCTGCTCAATATTTTCTGACTTCAGAAAAAATTTTTTGCTGTATTACAGAACAAAACAATAGATAACTCAACAAAACTTAAAAATCCACAAAGAGTAAAAAATTGTAGATATTATCCCTTAACTCTGGAAGTTTATTTAGTAATCATATTTAGACTGAACTCCTTGGTTGCTGGTTTTAGGTAAACCTTTGTCTTATTTTCTTCATACAAATTCATCATACAGATTATTCAAATAAAAATTTTCCTTAGGACTAGTGTTATGATTTAGATAGTCGGTGATCCCCAAAAGTTCAAGTATGAGACAATGCAAGAAAGAAAGTTTAAATATGAATAGGTGTAGTGATGCATGCCTATAATACCAGTGACTCAGGAGTCTGAGGCAGGAGGATCACAAGTTCAAAGTGAGCCTCAGCAAATCAGTGAGGCCCTGAGGAATTCAGTGGGACCCTGTCTCTAAACAAAATATTAAATGGGCTGGTTGTGCTGGAGACATGGTTCAGTGGTCAGATGCACCTGAGTTCAATTCCAGTACAAAAAAAAAAAAATAATTAGATGAGAAATTATTGGTTTATGAAATTCTGAACCTAGTAAATACATTAATTTCTTGATACATATTGACTGGGTGGCAACTGTAGGCAAATAGGGTATGGCTGGAGAAGGTGGGTCCCTAGGGGATTGCCATTGGAGCATAATTTGTCCTTGTTGAGCAGAACTCTCTCTCTGCTTCCTGGTGCCATATCCTGAGCCACTTTCTTCCACCCCACTGTTCTACCAGGATGTTCTGCCTCATCTCAAGTCCCAAGGAGTAGAGCCAGCCTTCTATGGACTAAGACCTCTGAAACTGTTAGTCCCCAAATCAACAATTAGAGGATTTCTTCTCAGGTATTTTGGTCTTAGCAGTTAAAAAACAGTTGGTGGAAAAAAAATAAATACTTGCACTGTTTTTTTAAAATTATTTTCTTTCTTTCTTTCTTTCTTTCTTTCTTTCTTTCTTTCTTTCTTTCTTTTTTCTTTTTTTTTTTTTGTGTGTGTGTGTGCGTGCAGGGATTGAATTCAGGAGCACTTGACCACTTAGCCACTTTCCCAGCCCTATTTTGTATTTTATTTAGAGACAAGTCTCATGAGTTGCTTAGCGCCTCACTTTTTGCTGAGGCTGGCTCCTGTTTCAGCCTCCTGAGCCGATGGAATTACAGGCATGCCACACCATGCCTAGCTAAATTATTGATCAATAATATCAACATGACTATTAAGTGAGTTGTGCAAATATAGAAATTGCTTATTAACAATGTTTACTGTATTCCACTTTATCAGATTAAGTATTTATTGACATTTATTTGCATGATGCATTCTTCACCAAGTCTGGCGGCTAGAAGTTTCTATTAAGAAATAACAGAAAGACATAGAGTCACTGAAAATAATCCAAGGAAAGACAGCAAATGAAATAGTTTTTCACATAATCAAGTATAATTGAAAAAATCTGAATTAGGATCATATTCTAATCTTCCTTAGTATAAATATCTCTGTTACAAGAAGAAATCATGAGATAGTTTTCTCTAAGTGAGTTGAGGATTATGTATAGAAAATTCACACTTAAATAATAGATTTATATGTCTAACAGAGCTTTTAGGACATATTAAAATAATTTCTATTAAAATGTAGACGCATTTTAATGAATATTATTAATGAATACTTAATAAAATATGAAGTGATTGAATTAAGATATAGGATTTGTAATGAAGATTGAAGAGTCAATTATTGTATATTTTTCTGTTTCGGATTTTTTTTTAAGAGGAAAAGTAATCCTTGACATATTTTTAGTCTCTCTTTGTATTTAATAATAGTTCTATTCTGTCTCCCAATTTTGCTTTTTTTTCCCACTAATTTCAAAAATATTTTTTTTATTTTTTATTGATTTCTAATATTTTATTATTTCTATTTTTATCATAGTGAAAACTAACTAACTTTAATTTTTGTGGATGAGGAAGCAATGTTAACATACAAAGACATGACAGTGTCCTTATGTCTTCAGCTGAAATAGCAAAGCCTTTTGTTTTTATCATTTATTTTAAATTAACCTGGAAACCAGAGTGCACGGACAGAAAACATCTCCAACTTTGTTAGAAACAAAATATTTCCAGTGCCTTGTTATTCAGTTCTTCTTGTTCACAATCATTAAAAAAAAAAAAAAGTTCTTGTGATGAGTGAGATTTCTGTTCCCAAAGAAATGTGGGAAGAAGTGCATTTTTCAAACTCAGAGCATTTAATATACTTATAAGTTTTATTGATATTTAAGATGATGATATAGTGTTCTTCTTAGAACCTATTTTTTCCTTTTTTGTTGTTGTTATTTTTAGATATGCTTAACAGTAGAGTTTATTTGGACATATTTTATATACATGGAGTATAATTTCCCATTATTGTGGTTGTATAGGATGTGGAGTTTCACTGATCATGTGTTGATATATGAACATAGGAGAGTTGTGTATGATTCATTCTACTGTCTTTCCCATTCACATCCCTTCCTCCTCCCTTATGCCCCTCTGTCCAATCTTCTGAACTTCTGTCTCCCCCAGCTCTTATTGTATGTTAGTATTCACTTATCAGAGAGAACATTTGGCCTTCGTCTTTGGGGGGAATTTGCTTATTTCACTAACATGATAGTCTTTAGTTCCATCCATTTACTAGCAAATGCCATAATCTCACTCTATTAATGACTGAGTGATATTCCATTCAGTATATATACCACATTTTCTTTATCTTTTCATCTGTTGAAGAGCACCTAGGTTGCTTCCATAGCTTAGCTATTGTGAATGAACTTCTATAACTATTGATGTGGCTGTATCTGTTTCAGATGACTTTTGTTTAGTTTTTCTATTTGCATGGAGATTTCTTTTATTGAGCTTAAGTAGTCAAGAATTTATAGTATATATAGTTATGGCTCTCAACATTCAAATACTGTTTTCTGATTTTATAGTTAATTCAAACAAATCAAAACTAATTTTTATAAATATTACATTTAAAAAAATCATGAATTCTCAAGTGTATATTATTTCATCATCCTTTATTATCACTTGTGTTGACCAGGGACATGTCTTGAAATTCTGTGAATGTCAATTTATATATTGAGAAGTTAGAAATTTGACTTCTACCTGTTTGTGGGTTACATCCAGTTGGATTCTTCATCTTGGCAGCTAAAGGGTTTTATCAGCTACCCCTCTGCTCCTCAAAGCCAAGAAATGGAACCTCAATTTTAGTTTTTAAAAGTACTTTTAGCAAAAATGCTAGATCTGAGTTTCTTATTTTCACTTAATTCTTATATTTAATTATTTGTCATCATATTAACATCTTACTAAGCACATCACTGGAAAAATTTAAAAATTTTTTTAATCTTCCATTTTTTAATATTTTTTATATTTATAGTTTTATGTTTCTTTCTTTATTTTCCCAGAAAAATTGTCAATGAAGGCACTCTATTTTGTAGAAAGTGGTCATGGGTTAATAAGAATTATGCTTACACATATTCTAAATATCACTTTTGGATATATAGACTGTAGTATAATCTTTCATCCATACCAGTCAGATTTTAATTATAATTTTTTTAAAAAAATTTAAATTTTCCACAAATTTAAAATTAAATACCTATTCTGTATTATAATGAAAGGGAATACTTTTCTCCATACTATTCTTATATTTTACTCCATAAATAAAAGAAAGTGGTGGTTTACCTCATTCTTGTAAACCAAAATCATAAGCAGCATGTTCTGGTTGATTGGTTTTGTATTGCCCCTAATGATGCATAACTCCCAGTTCTGCCATCAGGAGGTCTTATTGCACTTGATAGTGGGATTTTCCTTGAGACTGGCTTTGGTTGATGGGACTCTACACTGTGATTTTTGGAGAAGCTCAGTAAACCTCTCTCAAGAGGGCTTGTCCTCTGGAATGTTCCTTTATGGACTGTAACTACTGTCTTGTAAGCAAGGCCAGGTCATCAGGTGGAGGGACATGATTGGCAGAGAAAACATTATGGTTCACAACCCCACCTGAGCTGTCAGCTAACGCTAACTTGGAAGCCAAGTGAGAGCATCATTAAAGTTTATTCTTCCAGCTGAAATTTGGCTGAAACTAAGTAGAACAATAGATAACTGATGCTATTATTGGTGAATTTAAAATATGACTTTTGATAATAAATCCTTGGGTATTAATAAAAGTAAAAATACCCTAACATACCTTGGATAGTTTTAAGATAAATGAACATGGATATTGATATAAAAAGTCATGTGTTCTTTTGAAAGCATGGTCCTTCTTAAGATTATTTTCTTAAGACAATTCACTTAATTGTTGTTTATTTCGTTTCATTTTTTCATTTCAGAAAATATACCTTTGTTATTCTATTTATATTTATTGCTGTTCTGAGTTTTTATTAGTTCAATAACTTAGAACTTTTTCAGAATCTCTGTCCAAGTGGTACATAAATTGTACTAACAAAGATAACATATAATCTTCCTCTGAAGGGATATATATTGTTACTTTTAATTTCTTCTTTTCATATTAACTAATCTTTTTTTCATATTTTCTCTGACCATCATTCCAATGTTCTACACAATACTTGTGTAAAATAATGAACAGCTTGTTGATTCATTGGGAGAAAGATTATATATTTATTTATTTTTCCTTTACAAACAATTGTCAATCATCACAGGACTTCCTCACCTTATTTCTTTTTAACTAGTTACATAAACCAAACCACAATCCTCTGTTGAATAGAATATTCAGTGCTAATGCTTATAACTAAAAACTATATACTTTGACATGCTTAGCATGTAGCTAAAATCATAAATTGGGTACATTGCTGAAGGTAGTTATTCTCTTTATCTTATGTGTTTTCATTGCTGAAAATAATTTATTTTCTTGGGTTTTAGGCTTAACATCTAGTTGTGGCTAAATTTAATAACCATTTTTCCTGGAAAGAGATGGCCAGAAGCCATTTTAGTTATTTCTATCAGGGGACAAAAGATGAATTAAGAGTGTCAAAACACCCAGTTTGTGACAGTGCATTGTTGAGGAACAAACACATCTTCTAATTGGTAATTGACAGCTTTAGCATTAATTTGAACTAATCATTGCTAACATTCACACTAGCCTCTATTTCCGCAAGCTCTAATAAGTCATTAAAATGCCATGACAATCTTCTCCACAGGTGTGGAAAACCAGATCCTTGCCTTTGGCTGACTTAATTAAGATAACAGCTGGATAGTTAAGCTCAAAAAAGAGAAATCCAAGAGATGACAACATTTCTCAAAGGACCCCAAATGAAAAGGCTAGTGAGGAAGTGGCCTGATTTGTTGCTATCCCAATTTTCTTACACAGGGATTATGTATTTTATAGGTTCTTGTTAAAGCCGAGAGGAAGAATAACTAAACCACATGAATCACATCATGTTCTGGGAATGAAGCTGTCACTAGCTTGTAGAAAGTTGAAAATAGGTCACAGTATCATGTTTTTCTAGGACAGAAGTTGCCTAGACATACACTTGGATATATCAACATAAGATAGAGATTTTTAAAACCTATAAAATACATACAACCTGATTTCTTACAAACCATTTGACTTTCTTAGCATAGGTCTACATGAGTGAATATATTAAAATTCATCAATTCCTTATAATTGTTCACTAGAAAATTGACTTTCTTTCTATAATCTATACTAAGAGAGTATAGGGAAGCCTTTTATATAATCATATTTTTGAATTAAATCTGACTTTGTAAAAACTTCTTTCTAAAATATAAGCAGTGCTTCTGATTCATGTCTAATTTTTCTTAGACAAAAGCCAAGACAGTTAGATATTATCACAATCTTTTTTCAAACATATCCACAGCTTTTCCTAACCAGTCTTTCCCTGTGAATAAGAATTTCCTTGTCAGTACATATACCTTCTGGCAATTTGCTTCAAAAAATCTCCATTTGAGTGTGCCCTATTTTGGAATGGACCTACATTACCTGTTAAGATATCTACTCTCTCCATCTATTAAATAATAAACACAGCATATGCCTTATTCTGTTTTTATATTTATTATTTTTAAAGTACTTTTTAAAATTTTCATATCTTATTTATAATTGTCTCCAGGATCTAACATGTTAAGAGAGTATATTAAAATTTATCAAATTCTTATAGTTGTTAAGTAGAAAATTATCAAAAATATGTTGTATCACATCATAAATATCTCCAAGAAATGTCTTTTAATTAGATCAACAGGTCACTCCTTAACATGGCCTAGCATTGTTCTTACTGTTGATTGTCATCCATTATAATGCCACAGGCAATGTTTGTGACAGAGGACTGGGATAAAGGAGAAATAAAAGCAACATTAGGGTATATAGAGTGTTAAAACAATTTCACTAAGATTTCCTAAGAGTACATTCCAAATTTCAAATGCATTAATTATGAAATGAATTCTTTATCATAGTAAAAACCTGCTTTTCATTCAACCCAAACCCAAGTTTCTAGAAACAAGGTTAGTGGAAGACATTTGGGCTTCAAAATTAAACGTATTTTGCCACTCAGTAGTTAGCATAATTGGGTAAATTATGTACCTACTGCCTTTCTTTATCTCTAGTATTCAAGATGATCTTGAGGATTAATGAAGATAGCCCATAATAAGTTTTGCACTGCCCTGGTAGATTATCTGCTCATGACACAAGGCTTATTAGGTATTCATAGTAATATTAGTAGATTATCCACGCATGATGCATGCACTTCATTTATTTATTCTCCATAGCATCACTGTTAGTATTGTTTGTATAATGAACTCCAATCATATAAAGGCATAGGTAGTTTTAAGTAAATCACTTCCATGTTCATGATAGTCATACTTAGACTTCCCAATTGGATTTGCCTGAGAAATGCCCAGTGTAATGACATGTCTTAGCATTTCCTCATTTTATTTTAGAGAACACAAACTCTCATCCATCTTGTGTCTCATTTAGGATACAAATCAAGTATCCCGAAGATAACCAAGAAAAAGACAAATATCAGTTTGATGATTGTGTACATAAAAATCATTTTACAGATAGAATGACTTTTAAAGTTTGCCTCCCACAAGTTGAAATAGCTTTCAATATTCTTTAATCTTTTACTTATTTCTAAATAGAATATAAGAAGTTATATAAGTATTAATTTAGCAGGAAATAAAGCAGAACTATGACCATCTTCTTGTTAGTATTAAGATTTCCTACTTCCTAATTCTCTATACAAAATATACTAGCACAACCTGAAAATGGTCACTTTCTAGACATCAGCAATATTTCTACAAAGAAGCACAAATAATTATTTTAAACATTATTTTGTCTTTGAAATGAATTTATTCATCTGCTGAATAAAAACTTTTTCATTTTTGAATTTATTTTTATTGTTGCATTATACCTTTTCTCTCCACTTCTCCCTTCCTCTGATCCACTTACTCTACTATTGTCTCTATTATTATATTAACATATTATCATTCTATGTATTAGCAGGATTCGTTGTGGTGTATTTGTTCATGGACATGCATAATTTGGTCAATCTCATATATGTTTGAAATACTACTAATGTAGAAATTAAATTTCAACTTACATCTCTTATTTCATCTCTATATGTATCTCTTCTTTTTGGATGATTTGTCTACCCCAAATTTAATATATTAGTCATACACTGCAAACCTCCTAATGGACTGCATTTTGGGAATAGACTCCTTAAAGAGGTAATTAAGCTTAAATAAGGTGATTAATATGATATGTGATTATAAGAAGAGGAACTCTGGACACAATATACAGAAGGAATTCCACTGTTAGATTGCTTTGGACTAGAGTTCAGTTGCAATACTGACTTTCCCTGGATCCCTAGCCTGCAGGTCTGCTGTCTAAATCTGTAGATCATAGACAGACCTCTATTCACAATTATGTGTGTCAACTGATTAAAAGTTCCACATTTCTTCTCTCTCTCTCTCTCTCTCTCTCTCTCTCTCTACACACACATACCCCACCACACGATTTTTTCCTGTTTCTGTGGAAAATGCTAGTATTCTATTCACATGTCTGTCTCTACCTATTGAGAAGGAAGCAAAAAGAGTTTTTGTTAAGATAAAATGAGTACTTTTAAGTATATTATGTTTTGCAGGTATTTAAACATAATATAGTAGGATAAAATTCT
Organism: Ictidomys tridecemlineatus; assembly: GCF_052094955.1. NCBI lineage: Eukaryota > Metazoa > Chordata > Mammalia > Rodentia > Sciuridae > Ictidomys > Ictidomys tridecemlineatus. The sequence continues at coordinate 238,129,422 of NC_135477.1, read as the reverse complement.
GTAAGAAAAGTAAAATGAAAATAATAATTCCATGAATAAAATAGAAATATATCAAATATGCCCAATCACAAAAATAGCTTCTATATATAGATTAAAATATGTGAGAAGGGATGCAAACCATAAAATATTTTTAAAATGCATATGATGATATTTCTACCAAAAAACAATTAAAATGGATGAAGATTCTGTTTACTTAGTAAACAATTCATTAAATAGTCATTCCAAATTGAAACAAGGGTTTCTTAACCTTATAAGAGCAGAAATCTGATGTGAGAAAAGCCGTCTGAAATTTATGTTTACAAATAAAATACTGATGTTTTAAATAATTATATTATGGTTCTTCATTCTATTTCTTCATTTTCAAATCCACTGTTACTGAAAAATCATAACTTAAAAAGTATAATTTATTAGTGTGGAGTGAATGCTAACTATAAGAACTTTTGATTTGTCTTTGAAAAATACTGTTTAATTATCATCAGCAAATTTTACAAGAGTATAAGAAGATACTGAAGTGTCTATTTGAGTAATCAGAGATAAGCTGTGGAAAGAAAAAGCAATAAATTATCTATGTCCTCAAAGAGCTTACCTATAAGAGCCATAAATTAAAATATAGTATAAGTTGTGAGGCTTGATGATATTGGAAGCACACAGCAGGATGCTAAAACAAAAAAGTGATATTCAAAAACACTTCCCAGGCAACAAATAAGCCTTGAACTTTAGATAAAAATAAGCCTATAGCTAATAATTAAGAAAATAGAAGATTGAATCAGACAGGGCCTGGAAATGTATAGAATTCTGCACTGATATGATCTCAGTATAGATGGTGGATCTCAGAGAAGTAATCCACTGGGGTAGTGTATATCAGTTATTATCATTGAAATCTAAGGATGTTTTTCCCTGACAGTTATCTCAAGTTTAATGAAATCATTAAATTGTGTTTTAGAAAATCATTGCCAGCAACAATTTTGAACATCTATTAGTAAAGTTAAAACAACAATAATAACTTAATGAATAAAAGTTATTATTATTCAGGGGTGATATTAATTGACTCAACAGGTATTGTGATCACTTTATTTTAATCAAACATTTTGAATATAAAGATAGTTATATAGAATTAGGACAATATTTAAAAGAGCAGATGAAGTGTATATATTTTCTTCAAAGTCCTAAATCATACAGATTTAGTCAGCTTTTTTGACACTGTGATCAAAAGACCTGAAAAGAACAATATAAACTAAGAAAAGTTAATTTTGACTAATAGTTTTGGAGGTCTCCGTCCATACATAGCCTACTTCATTGCTCTGTGCTCGAGTTCAGGTGAAAATATCATGGTGGAAGGGCATAATAGAAGAAGGGCATAATTGGAAACAGAGAGAGCATCACTGTCCAAGGACAAGATATACATACAAAGGCACACCCCAGTGACTCATCTCCTCCAGCCACACCCTATCTGCCTACAATTACCACCCAAATAATTCCTATTGGTTAATTAACCCACCAATTAAATTATAATGCTTATAATCTAATAATCACTTAAGTGCTCAATATTCTTGTATTATCTCACACATGAGCTTTGGGCTCACCTCATATCTAAACACTAACACACAATAATTTTATTTATGAAGCATTTATATTTTTGAGATCATACTAAAATTATTTTTACTAATTACATTTTTATTTCCTTAAAATCATTTTGATTTCTATTTCTTCAGAGTTACACTCAGTTCTGATAATCTGAATACCTTCCAGTTAGAAGTGGAAGTCTGTATAAGCATCTTGCAGTTGTAGTTCGACCACAATATATAGTGAAAAGTATCAGTTAAGAAAATGTAACAATAAAGCATGTAGCAGGATAAGTACACCTATGGATTTACCTTTGTGGATGTTGAAATATTCATAGCTACTTATTACACCATAATGTAAAAAAATGAGATGAAGTTATTTTTAAAAAATTTCTTCAAATGTTTCTGAAAAACTCAAAATCAGCTCAGGCCGAGTTTTTCAATTCAAGTGTTTCCATTTCATCTTTTATTTTGTTTTTCTTTTTTAGTTCTTTTATTCTCATCTTTTAATTAAATATTTTCTATTTAATCATGAGGAATACTGAATATTCTACATTTTATTCAAAACTTAAAATGTTTTTTTTTTCATCATTTTGAGGACAGATTGTAAAATTTGTTTTGAAATAAAGTTTAATGATTTTCACACATTTCATTAGGTTTGAGGATTCAGCAGAAGACATTTTTTTAAATAGAATATTTTAAATTTTTGATTTATAGTATTTGAGAGCCCTTAATTTTATGGTCTTTTTTTCATATTATAGAAACTGATAATTTTGTGTTTTGAAAAATATATTCTAGTGAAAATTGAAAAACTAGTTTTTACATTGTCAAACACTTGATATATATTATTTCTCTTATCTAACTACACATACCAAAGAAAGTCAAGTATGCATAGATTTTTGTTTTCGAAGATTAATGTACAAAATTTTTCTATATATTTAACTAGAGATATTTTATGATAAAGAGATTCACTCTTTTCCAATTTGTTTTCATAAGACTAATTGAAAAATAATTTTAATTTTTATTGACACATTATTATTATTGTAATACTTATAGAGTCCAATATGTGTGTGTGTGTGTGTGTGTGTGTGTGTATGTGTGTGTGTATATGTATATATAAAAGAGAGAGAGAGATTGAGAGAGAGCACATAGTGTTCAAATCAGGGTAATTAGCATATCTATAATCTCAAATATTAATCATAATTTGATGAGAACATTCAAAATTCCCTTTTCTAACTATTTAAAAATATGCATTACATTTTTACAGCTTCAGTGATTCTACTATATATCAAAGCACCAAATGTTATTGATCCTATTTATTTATTTAAAGAGAGAGATAATTTTTTTGATATTTATTTTTTAGTTTTCGGCAGATACAGCAAGCTCTCTTTATCCTATTTAATTAGAACTTTGTACCTGTTGCTAAACCTTTCCTCAATCATCCTTTCTTTCTCCCCTTCCCAGTCTCTATTAACCACTCTCCTACTCCCTACTTCTATGAAATAAACTTTTATAAAAATTCCACTTATTAATGTGATCGCGAAGTACTTGCCTTTCTGTGCCTGGCTTATTTAACACAGCATGATGATCTCCATTTCCATCCATACCCACAAATGACAGGATTGCACGGTTTTTTGTTGTTGAATAGGATTACAGTATGTAAATGTGCCACTATTTCTTTATCCATGCATTTATTGATGAACAGTCAGATTGTTTCCCTTTCTTGGCTATTGTGAATAGTGCTGCATAAACATTGGAGTGCAGGTGTCTCTTTGAAATGCTGATTTCATTTCCTTTGGAAATATGACCAGTAGAGGGATTGACAGATCTTATGGTAGCTCTGTTTTTAATTATTGAGGAACCTCCATACTGTATTCCATATATCTTTACAAGTTCTCACTCCCACCAATAGTGTATATGGGATATGTTTTCAGCACATCCTTGCTAGCAATTATAATTGGAATAAAGTGATAGCTCATCGTAGTTTCGATTTTCATTACTTTCATGATTAATGATGTTGAGAATTTTTTCAGATACCTCTTGGTCATTTGTATATATTTTTTTAAATTGTCTATTCCGATATCTTGCTCACTTTAAAGTAAAGTTATTAGTGGGATTTTTGGTTTGTTTTTGCTATTAATTACTTCCTTATATGTTTTTGATATTAATACCTTGTCAGATATACAGTTTATAAAAATTCCCTTCATTCTGTAGGTTGTCTCTTTACTCTGTCGATAGTTTCTTTTGCTGTGCAATTTTTTTAACTGTAACGTTATATTATTCGTCTGTGTTTGCTCTTGTTGCCTCCTTTATTGAGACATAATCTAAAAATGTCATGAATCATTCTCCCCATGGTTTCTTCTAGTAATTTCATAATTTTGCATGATACATTGAGGCCTTTAGTCCATTTTTGGATGATGCCTGTATATAGTAAAAGAGAGGGTTTTGTTTTTCTTCTGCAGGTGGATATCCACTTTATTATTTAAATACCAATATATTTAAATACCAATTTAATTACCAATATTAAAGAAATAATAAATATCCACAGCACTGTTTATTAAAAATATTTCCACCGTTTTGCTCCATTAAAATTAGTGGACTTTAGATGCATGGGTTTATTTCTGGGGTCTCTGCTGTTCCATTCTATTGTTCTGTAGGTCTGATTTATTACAGTACCATGCTGCTTTGGTTACCATAACTTCATTATATCCTTTGAAGTCTGGTAATGTGATGCCTCCAACTTTGTTCTTACTGCTTAAGATGGCTTTGGCTATTTGAGACCTTTTTTGATCCCATATATATTTCAAGATAATCGTTTTTTCTTTTTTCTGTAAAGACTGGCAGTGTTATTTTGATAGAGATTGTGCTGAATCTGTAAATTGATTAAAGTCTAAAAAATGTAATGCCATTTCCACATTGTTTTAGAGCTAACATATTTTGCTTTTACCTTTAAAAAAGAAGTTTGTATGATATTATATTATACAAAGGAAGATACTGAAGAAAAACAGAAAAATAATTATGTACCTAGCATAATTATTTACAAAAAATACTATTAAGCATTTATTTCCTGGAATTATATATATATAAAGTGTTCAGTTGCATAGATAGATAAATGGATAATTAAAGCCTCAGAAAAATCTGTTTTTATAGCCCTGTATTAATTGAGCAAATTATTAAGAATATAATGGATTTATATACAGGGATAAATATTACAACATACTTTATCATTATCTAAATGCGCAATGATTATATTTGATTTACATGGTTTTAAGATTTATAAAATGACGTAATTTAAGCTTACTATACAATAATAAGTGTAATAGAAATCCTTCCTTATACTGAAAATGCATTCTATAAAGAAAAAAGTTTCAATTTTTTTATATACTAATGGGTCATAAGTCTTTTTTCTTCTTATGCTCATCATTTTTAAATTTTGTTTCTGTCCTTAACATAGCATAATATTTGGATTCACGTATAAGAGTGAGCAACGGTCTTTAATACACCAAAAAATATAGAAAGTAAATACTCTCAGATGTATTTTTATGTCATTTATAAACTTGAATTCTGCCCCTATTTGCTTTTTGCCCTCTTTATAAACACAAAAAAATTATCCATCCTTTGGAAGAAGTTCCTAAAACATGACAACAGAAAACATAAATAAAATAGGATCCTGTTAAACAAAAAGGTAGGATGGACACAAAATAAGTATTAGCAATATCTGTAATATATACAATGAACTCTTTATTGTAGCTTTTTTGACAGTTCCTTGAAAATTTATTTGAGATTCTTTAGTTAATACTTAATTACAAAGTGTAAAATAGCTCAGACTCTTTGAGTTATTTGACCTTGGCATATATAATGAAATAGGACACATGAAGAATTAGCATATCACTGTTAAGCAATAGTTAATTAATGAATATTGCAGACATTTCCATTTTTTTATGGTTGCTTAAATACAGTTAGCTTCCTCAGTCTTGTATTTTATACCACTATGTTTTCCAAATTTGCACTACTGTTCTTATCCTCCAAATAGCTTTTCCTGATTATGATTAGTGCTATCTTTGGCCAGAAGATGCTAGGAATTAACTTTTTTGAATTGGTCACTAATGCAATTTAAGAGTTGAGTTGCATAGTAGATCATTTAATATACTCATTACTTTTCTTGTTCTAGAAAACTTTCCTGAAAGACCACTTTATTCACTATTTCTAAAGTTGATAAGGATAAATTTGGTAAATTCAAATCACAATTTCAATAGCACTACATTAATAGCACTATTTCTGGATCCACATTTACATGAAGTATTTTTTGCCAAGGAAAATTAGAGCAGAGAAAGGATCCATTCCCCCAGTGATTAGATAAGGAAAATTAAGTATGATATTGTACATAGACTTGGATGGAAAACTGCATATAATATCTGTGGTTTAATGAAGTTATTAAGGAAGGGGAAATTCTAACAATCTACTATCTATATTTTTAGCCATTTAGTAAAGCAGCTAAACTATGAGGACACTTTCTTTTCCACCATTCCATGCTTTCTCTTGTTTATTTAGCTTAAGACCTCATTAAAGAAAATATTTTTTTATAAAATCCTTTAAGGTCTTCATGTATATAATGCATATATAATGAAGAATGATTATTTGTAATTATGTTTCTTTGAAAGTTTTTAAAAGAAGGCCGTACAAATTGAATACTAAAATACCTGTGCTAACTATTTATAAAAACTAATAACTGATATTGTATAAATACTCATATACAGGTGCCTAATGTATTATAATTCATTCATATAATTATTCAATGTATAAAAATGTTTTCTATTTTTCTGCTATTTTCCTCTCTTATTTTGCTATTATTCATTTGTTTCATTAAATTTTATTATTTTGGGTCATTAATATACACCATTACATTTACTGTAAAAATTCATTAATTCTCTCCGTGTGAAAACAAAGTTAATACCTACTAAAGATTCTGATTATCTTAAAACTCTATTGCTTTTACATAAAATATAAGCCTGTACTGCACAAAGGTTGAGCTGTGGGAAGTTTTCAAAAGTATCTCTAATCTCCACTCATCTTGCATTCTTTCCAACAGAAACCCAAACATCCTATCTTTTATAAAATTCTGATTGAAGTCATATCTATCTTAGAAGGTTTAACATCTTAAAATATGCTAAGAGTTTAGAAACTTCTGATCAAAGCAGCTATCAAAATGCAAAATATTACTGTCATTGTTTTCAGAAGGTAAATGGCAGTCATTCATGGGCTCTGTACATTTCCCTCCAGTCACTGTGATCTGATCTGCTGTGTGAAGCTAGTTTGCCATTGATTAAATGCTCTTATCTCTATTGCCATGTTAATCTTGTGTGGCATCCAAGCTTTTATTTTATCTTCTTTACACAGTTTCCTTCAGGCTCTACAAATGTGAGTAAACTTTAAAGGAAGCACAAAAGAGCAGTCATTTTTTTTTTTCTTTTCCTTCTCAACAAGTTGTTTTTCATCAAGCACTTTGTAAGTCACCAAGTTCTCTTTAGATACACATTTCCTTTTCTTCAAAACCTGAAAATAACTTTAAGGTATTAAAAGATTTTGCTCTCCCCATATAAATGTTATAAATAGACACTTAGCCAAGACATTTTAAATGATGGGCTCATGTCCTCACAGATAAGAAAAGAGTGGGGAGCGGAGAAAAGTACAGATATGCAGGTGCTGGTCATAGATTTTGATAGTCTCTATGTCATAGTAATGAATTTGATGAAGAGCGCTGTTTTCAATGTGATATTAGATTATATTAATACAAATATTTAATGATTTAGCTAATGCTTATTTATTTGTAAAACAAATTAAAAGAGTTCTTCACAGGATGTCCTTTTACCTTGGCAAAATCGAGTATTTGCAAAAACCAGTATTGGGTTTGAAGTGCAATGAGATTGACCTCTATAGAGTCTATCACATTGTTAGGTGTGGAGGATTTGTTTGGGAGTGAGTTAACAGGAACCTCTCTACTCCCTTTTAGGTCCTTCCAGCTTGTGGTAGACCACACATTGATGTTAGTAAATCTCTCACATCCAGCATAACATTCAAATAATATTTAGAACAATATTAATTAAGATGCATTACCTGATCTAGTTTCAGGACTGGGCATGAATCTACATTTGCATTTTAACTATGCAGTGATAATGTGGATAAAAATTATTTTATGCATTAAAAAGAAAAGCACTGAGAGATATAAGCTTGACCAGTTTTTATATTAAAAGGAATATATTAAAGGCTAGCTAGAAAATTAATACATGTTAGAGAATATGCATCACAAACACATAGATATTATATTCACAAATAAAACAAGCAGAAAATTATTATTTAAAATCTGGCTATTTCAGGTATCATATTTCTCTAAGTTATTAGATAAATTAATTCCAATGAATGCTCAGATACAGAAATGAGGTTGGCCCCATTCTCTGACTGGACTGCAATAAGACAAATAGAAATACAGCATAAAAATTAGCTAACTGAAAATTAAAATATAGGAACACTCATTTAATTACCTAATGAATTAAAACTAATTCAAATTATAAAATTGAAATATGTACAACATTTTGCTAATGTCATTATTTAATATAAAATATGAAAGGTAGACTCAGCTTTCAAATTAGATACATTTCATGCATGCTATTATCATATGCACTAGGTCACAGAAAAGAATGGGGTTCACTCTAGTTCTACAAATTTTATAAGAAGATAGACACGTGTTAAGAAATACATTTCATTTTTCTCTCATTCTATATAGCCATGCTTTGACATAAAAGTCCAGTTAAAAGTTACCAAAAAGTACTTTTCTATTAAAATTGAAATGATTTATCTTTGAAATGGACACTACATTTTAACTTTGTCACAGAAAAACAGTACAGTGACTTCTGTAAGGGCTTCTGCATATTGAACATGGGCTATTAAAGTGTCTGCATTTGCCATTCAAATTACACTGTATGATAATCAGATATTTTGGAATAGGAATCATTGAGGAGACCATAGAGTATACTGAGAAATTAAAAATGTTGTATATCAATAAGAACTTGTCTTGAGGAAAATATATCTAAGATCAGGATATAGATGTATACATATCAGAAAGGAAAAGTTAAACAGAATTTTTATCAATTACAGCCATATACCAAACTATAAATCAAGGCAGCTTAGAAAAAAACTAGGCAAAATAAATGCCCAAAATACTACATTTAGGTATCTCAATTTCAAACCACAGAAAATCAAATATAAATAAAAATTTTAAAAGTCTATAGTGAAAACAAAAACTCCTACCTATTAGAGAAATAATCATAAGAATTACATCTGATATTTTTCTTAAATGTAATGCAAGCCAGAATAGAGTAAAATATTTAAAATCTTTCAAACACAAAGAAAGCCTAAACTTTTATTTGCAAAATTATCTCTCAAAATAGACGGAGAGTTGCACTGTTTTGAACACTGAAGCTGTATCACTATGGTATTCTGATTTTAATTCTTTCCAATAAATACCAAGTGGAATAGCTGAGTCATATGGTTGTTCCAGGCCTAATCTTTTGAAGAATCTCCACACTGCTTTTCAAAGTGGTTCTACAACTTTGCAGTCCCAACAGCAATTATAAGTGGATCTTTCTCACTACTTCCTTTTCAGCATTTATTATTATTTGTATTCTTTATAATTGGCATACTAACCAGGGTGAGATGAAATCTCAATGTAGTTTTTATTTGCATTTCCCAGATTATATAGGGATGTTTAAAATTGATTTATATTTCTTGATCATTTCTGTTTCTTTTTAAAAAATGTCTGTTATTATTATTTTTGCATGTATTGGTCAGTTTGTATTTAATTTGTTATTCTGGAGGAGTAGATGTCAAAGATTTTCTCCCATTGTGTAGACCCCCCCCCTCTTATGCCTTTAACTTCTTCCTTTGCTATGCAGAAGCATTTTAATTTGATGTTGCCCAAACTATTGATTCTTGGTTCTATTCCTGGAGCTTTAGGATCCTGTTATGGAAGTTGGTGCCTGTGCTAACGTATTAGAGTTTTGACCCTGTGTTTTCTCCTAGCTGTTACAAAGTCACTGTCTAATTTCCAGCTCTTTTATGCACTTAAGTAAACTTTTTGTGCAAGATTAGAAGCAGTAGTCTAGTTTTATTCAATTACATATGGATATCCAATCTTCTCAGTGCCATTGATTAATAAAGCTATCTTTTCCCCAGCATATGCTTTCAGCACTTTTGTCAAGTATCATATAGACTGTATCTATGTTTTATCTGTGTCTAATAGCACAACTCACAATAGCCAAGATATAGAACTAGACCAGGTGTCCATCAACAGATGAATGAATAAAGAAAATGTGCTGTGTGTGTGTGTGTGTGTGTGTGTGTGTGTGTGTGTTCGCGCTTGAGCACACAGGCAAAGTGAAGTTTGATTTAGACATAAAGTGCCGCAGTCCGGCTGCAGCAAAATAACCAGGGGGTGACGAGCAACTTGTGTACATTGATACAGCAGAAGTGGGAGCCGTATATATACATTCCACACAGCTTATCTTAATTAACATAAACTAGATACAGCAGTCAACCAATAAGTTATCTGCACACTTAATGGCTCGCTGGCGTTACTTCACAAACCACTCCCTCTGCAAAATGCCAGGCGCCATCCAGACTTGTTTACATACTCTAACAATAAAGAGTAGTGAAATTAAGGCATTTGCTAGTTAATGGAAGGAACTTAAGTAAAGTGAAATAAATCAGATTCAGAAAGTCAAGGATTAAATATTTTCTCTCATGTATGAAAACTAGAACAAAGTAAGGGAGGAAAGATGGAAGGAACCCATGCAAAAAGAAAGGAGATCATGAAGTACAGGAAGGAAATTGAGAATCATGAGGGTGGGTCAGGAAAAGCTAGAAATTGTGGAATGGAATTGAGCAAATTTTCCTATGTAAATATATTAATATTCCACTGTAAATTTGACCTTTATGTATATTATAATTGACAAATAAAAAACAATAAATACGTTGAAGGAAGTTCAGTAAAGAAGAGGAAGTAAAGCAGGGGGAGGAAGAAAAACAGGAAAAAGGGAATTACTAGGGATTATATGGAACAAATTATATTCCATGTATATGAAAATGTCATAATGAATCCCACTGTTATTTAACTCTATAATTTACACTATAAAACAAAAAGGCACTAATAAAAACATATAAAAATACTCCTTCCCCCCAAAGAATGAAGAAGAAATATAGACATTCAGACAAACATTGAACAAATTCTTTGAAAGTATATTGGCCTTGCAAAATAATTGAAAGAATTTCCTCATAGAAAAACGGCATGTTGAAACTCAGACCTTCATTATGAAAGGAAGATCACTACAGGACAAATAAAGTAAAATAACATTTTCATTTTCATTCTCAATTGATCTAAAAGATAGAAACTCGTTCAAAATGATACCTGCAACAAAGTATTTGATTATATACGTATATACACATAGGCATAGTTTATATATTCATATCTGTAAACGAATTTAATAAGAGCAATGATAAGAAGGAAAGTTAGGACAGAATTAGAGAATTTTTACAAAAATTATGAAATAACTGAACTATCAATAAAATAGAATAGTGTTTTAAAATGTACTGAGGTCAACAAAAGTATTCTGTAAACACTATGCAACTCTTGAAAACAATTTTCAAAAAGTATAATTGCTCTTATAAGAAAAGAGAGAGAATAGAAATATTGAAAAGTTTAATTAAACCACAAATAGGAGAAAAGACAAAAATAGCAAGAGAAAACAAGGAAAATTAATAGAAAATATTAATAAATGTAGTAGCAACAAAGCCAATTGTATAGTTGATCACTTTGAAAACCAATTATATAAATGTATCAATTGAAATATGAAATTACCAGAGTGTATAAAGTAAACAAATTCCAGCTATTATTGTCTCCAGGAAGCCCACTTTAAATATAAATATGCCAATAGTTTAACAATAAAAGGATCTGAAAATATGTATCATGATAACACTAATCAACACAAAGCTACATTCACTATGTTAATTTCAGACAAAGAAGACATAAGAAGTAAAGTTTTTAAGGATAAAGAAGCCTATTATAATATATAAAAGACATTTCATTCTCTTCAAGAAAACATACCATTTCTTTTTATGTATGTGCCAATAACAATGCATCAAATATGAAGGCAGACACTAATCTTCTGGATATATAAAAAGCTCAAAAAACTTGACATCAAAAAACAAACCACTCAATCAATAAACGGGGTAAGAAGTTAAACAGACACTACTCAGAAGAAGATATAAATTGATCAACAAATATATGAAAAAAATGTTCAACATCTTAGTAATTAGTAATTAGAGAAATGCAAATCAAAAGTACTCTAAGATTTCATCTCATGCCAGTCAGAATGGTAGTTATCAGGAATACAACCAACAATATGTGTTGGTGAGGATGTGGGGGAAAAGTCACACTCATTTATTGCTGGTGAGATTCCTTAGAAAACTTGGAATGGAACCACCATTTGACCCAGCTATCCCAGTCCTCCATTTACACCCAAAGGACTTAATTTCAGCATACTATAATAAATTAGCCACATCAGTGTTCATAGCAGCTTAATTCAAAATACCAAAATAGCTAAAGTACGAAACCAAACTACTAGATGCCTTTCAATAGATGAATGGATAAAAAGATTGTGAGATATATCTCACAATCTTTTTATCTATTGAAAGGAGTATTACCCAGCATTAAAAGAGAATAAAATTCTGTAATTTGCAGGTAAATGGATGGAGTTTGAGAATATCATGCTATGTGAAGTAAGCCAATCCCCCAAAACTAAATGTTCTCTTTGATAAGTGGATGCTGATCCATAATGGGAGGAGGCATGAGAAAAATGGAGGAACATTGATGGGGCAAAGAGGAGGGAGGGAAAAGGAAGGAAGGGGGTGAGGGTAGGAATTATGGGGGAATGAGATAGACATCATTACCCTAGGTACGTATATGACTGCACATATTGTACAATGCTGCATCATTACAACCAGAGGAATGAAATTTGTGACTGCAGTTGTGTGCAATGAATCAAAATGCATTCTGCTGTCATCATATCTAATTAGAATACATAAATAAATATTTTTTAAATGGAAGCAAAACCTGATAGAATGGCAAAGAAAACAGGAATTTTCTCTAATAGCTGAAAGTTTTATTTCTTGCAGAAATGAGCAATCTGACAGGTCACAAGTTATTAAGGACAGAGTTGAATCCACCATTAAAATCTCTCAAGATGATATGATCGACATCTATAGAATAGTTCATCCAACAGTGGTATAAAGCAAATAGATTCTTCTCAAACCTACGTGTAACAAACAATATTAATCACACCCTGGGCGGGGGAGGATCACTTAACAAACAGAAACATCCTATAAATTTGATAGCATAGATGAAATGAACCAATTACTTGAAAGACAAATTCTGCCAAAATGCACATGAGAAAATAGAAAATCTGAATAAGTTTATGTCTGTTAAGGATATTGAATCAAAAGTTTAAGAAGTGTCTGGTGGGTTCAATTTTGAGTTTTACCAAAAAATTTAAGGAAGAAATTCTATACTAATTTGGAACACTTTAGAAAATTGAAGCAGAAGTAGTACTTTATATTTTATTCTACAAATTCAACCTTATCCTAGTCATAAAAATAAAAACAAAGACTTTATAAATAGAGATTCACATATTTTAGTTTTTTTTAAAAAAAAACTTAGTTTAACTAATGATGTTTTAATCATCAAAATATACTAAACATATTATTTTCATTTATCATTCATTTATTTACTCATCTAACTAGAAACATTATATAACCATAAAAATTCTATCTATCTATCTATCATCTACAATCTGCCTGCCTTTGTACTTGTCTATATACTATTTACACATCATTCTATTATTTATCATAGTCATGGATATCTTGTTTTGTCCAATAATATAAGAAAACTTTGGCAAGATTCACAGTATATCTTTAGGATAATATTGTATTCTTTTAATGTTTTGGTGGTAGAATAAAAAAATTTTGATGTTTTTTTTCATACATCCTGAATTAGGATTCTATTTGATGTTCTTAAAAAATACTAGAACTTAAAATGACTTTGCATTTATGTAATTTATATTTCCCTTTTTTCTATATTTCATTGTGAATAGACAAGTAAGTACACAGAAAGTTTCTATCAATTCTTGAATGCAACAGTAAGAGCATCCATGTTCATTAATACTGGACCATCAGGATGAAGCAGAAATTACTCACTCTTGGTTTCCACTTTTGTGATTCAATCTGCAAAGTTGGTTCTGAAAACTCTATTTTATAGTTACTAGCCCATTTTTCCCAAGTTCAGGAACAGTTATGATCCATATGACTGTATTTGGGAATATTGTCAAATATCATATAGAATCAGGCATTATGCATATGTGTGTTTTTATACCATACTAACACACACACACACACACACACACTCACACACACATACACACACAAACACATGGCAATCACCTAAAAAGCCATGCATAATTGCTTTTCCTCGAGAAATGGGAAATGAGAACATTTGGTAAAGTTGTAGGGTAATGCATTGACTGTTTGTTGCTCTTGTTATATTTTATTTTTTGTTTGTTTTTAATTTTCTAGCAATTTCTAACCAAAAACATGCTGGATTTTGAATAACTCTTGTTATTCAAAATAAGTCTCTGCTTCTGGTGACTAGAGATAGAAACATACATTACAGATGAAATTATGTCCCCTTAAATTCATGTTGAAGCCCCAATACCCGAATAAAACTATATTTGGAAACAGAGCTTTTGAAGAGGTTATTTATATTAAATATGGTCATAAGAATGAGACTCTATTCCGACATGACTACTGTGTTTATAAGAAGAGGATGAGACACCAAGGATGCATGTGCACAAAGAAAAGGCCATGTGAGAACACAGCAGGAAAACAGCTTTAGCAAACCAACAAATGAAGCTTCTGGAGGAAACAAAGTTGATGCAATCTTGATCCTGCATTTCCAACTTGCAGCCTTTCCTGCATTTCCTGTGAGAAAAATAAAAACCTATTGCACAGTTCATTTATATATATATATATATATATATATATATATATATATATATATATATATACATACATGCATATATCCCCACACATATATACATCCATGTCATAGATTTTAAGTGGAATAAATAGAGTTAAGCAGCAATCTTTGATGTGTGTGTGTGTGTGTGTGTGTGTGTGTGAGAGAGAGAGAGAGAGAGAGAGAGAGAGAGAGAGAGAGAGAGAATGAATCAGACCCTGGACCCTGGAAAGTCTGGGTTCCCAGTATAGTTGTATCTGGCCACCAGAACTTGGATCCCCAAAATTCACCAAATATTGCTACTTCACCCCATGTATGCCACTTAAAATCTGTGACAACCATCCTATCCAGTACCATTGACCTGATAGCATAAATAAAAATATTGAGCTAGCCAATTTATGTGTTTCTTGATTGTGTACAATAAATAGGCTGTGGAGCAAAAGTAAAGATGGAATTGAAGATCTAGAACTTCTCTGAGAGTTTGTGTGTGAACACAGTTCACTCTGATGTCATGAAGTCGCTACAGCAGAAGCAGGATAGTGTCTGTCGGGTGTCACAGGAGGATGGTGGACTTTGAGCTGAGTAAGAGCAAAGGTCACTAGGAGTTTGTGAGTTTCACAGTATAACTTCATTAATCCATCATTCTACAAAGACTAGGAAATGATTTGAATTTGGTCAAAAAGTACTGGTGGATTTCTTCTATGGTTTATCTGCTGTTTCTGGAATGATCCTGAGCTTCTCAGAGTCAAAAACTATTTTATATTCTCTCAGTGAAAACTGGACTTAGAGGCAACAATGATCGTTGTTTCTAATACTCAAAATTTGTTTCAATCACTTTAATCATTACTAGAAATTTGCAACAGAGATATATTAAACTTGTAGATTTTCTTGTCACACCTTAAAAGTTTGCCCTCAGATATGATTTTAATTTACAAAAATTAAGTTGCCCAAATTGGCTGAATTATATTTAGTTTTCAAAAATTAAGGCATAAATTTAAAAAGTAGTATTTTGAAAAATGTTAAAAAACATATATTAAGATCCTCCTTTGAAAGATAAAAAAAAATCCATCAAGTAAATAGTTTAAATAATATTTATATTATTTGAAATGTTCAGTAATTATTATAATGGAAATATTTGTGGATAGTAACGGTGAATAAAGACCTTATTTCCATATCATATAATAAATATACCTATATATATAGTATTTTCTGATCTACTTTGTGAGATAAAATTACTTTTTAAAAGTAAGTTATAGGGTATATGTGTTCATTCTGTAATTAGACTGATATATCATTACAGAAAAATGTAAGCAAAGTGATCATTGACATTAATACTTTTCATATATTTTATTGCCTTTGGCAATACCAACATTTTCATGATACAAACTTAATTAGACACTTATTGAAGTCAGAATAATTATAGCATTCTTAATGCTGATAAGACACAAAATGAAACTTCAGATGTTAGAGTTGCTATTTTCCTGATTTCATCTAAATATATACTTGTTAAAGACCAGAGAATAAGCAATTTTGCTTCATTGCTTTCTGTCTAGGTGAAATGTAGTTTTTTGAAATAAATATTAGCTGTTGGAAATTCAAGTCAGTTCGAATTTGTCACTTTTGTATTGTATCTCAGAAATCAAAATTACTTTTAATTTTTTAAAAAGAGATTAATTTTCTTATATATCCTTATAATACCAAAGTATTATTTCTGGAGAAAATTGATATTCTCCAATTGAAGACCCCTGGACATACTCACCTAATAGTATTGATATTATTTCTATCTGAAGCCAATTACATATCATCCCTCAGTATCTGAAGTCTTGCCTTTACAGAAGTCAGTACAATCACTGTGTTCAAACTGTTTTTACTTCTCTTCTCTCAGAACTCATTTTTCTATAGTTTTAATTTTCCCTTTGTTTTCAAACTCCTTAAATGTTATTCTTTATTTACTGAGTTCAGTTCTTTACTGTAAAATTCCCTTTTAATCAGTTGCCTTTAAATATATCCATATTATCTATTCCAATTTACCTGTGTATGCAGTAGTACCTCTCTTATACTATTGTCTATACCCTTGCATAAAAAAACAAAATGCAAATTATATTAGTTTCCTTTTTTCCTGAAGGTGTACTTCCAATTATTTACTATGATCTGTTGGTCATATCTTTGCTATTTGTCTTGGTCTGTTTGACCTACTATCACAAAAATCCCCCAACTGGTTAGTATATAAACCTCAAAAACTTATTTCTCACAGTTCTGGAAATGCTTGGAATTCTGAGGTCAAGGTAACAGCAAATTCAATGTCTACTGTAGGCCTTCTTCCTTATAGATGCCCTTCCTGTCTGTATTCTCAAGGAGAAGAAAGGGATGATTGAGTGCCCTTGGGATTCCTATAAGTAAACAAATATCATTCGTAAAAGCAGAGTCATTTACTAAAGGCCTCACGTCTTCATACTGTCACATTGGGTATAGAGTTCAACACAGAGCAACATTCAAATTCCTCTCTCCCTTATTAAATAGACATAACCAGCTTTATTTGAAATCTTTGTGATTTTCAACTGCTTATGTTTTCTATGTTATTTCTCTCCTCGAAACTTGTCCCAATTCAGACTTCAACATGAAGGACATTTTATCATAGTTCTTGCTTAAAACATGTTAGTGCCTGTTGGGGAGAAATTGTATTGTCACACTAATGTGTAAAAACATGTTTGATATAGACCTTTGATATTCATTTTGGTGCCACAGACTCTTGCTGAAGTGAGGGTAAATCAGTGAACTTAACAAAAGCTATACTTTTATTCTGAAGGAGGAAAATCTGTATTAAATAAATAAAAGCCAAAAGAAAATAAAAGGTAGTAAACTTGATATTATTTTAAGTAAGTGGGGCTTCCAATATCTGTATCAGTGCCCTGAGATATTGCACAAGTTACATATCCAAAGTTGATCTGTGTTGAAACTGTAGCTTTGAATATTTCAAACAATTTCATGTCATTTATAAAAAATGAGTTTAAGTGAGCTGTAACTAGATAAAAGTGTAGAGATTTATGAAGGCATTTGTGAAGTGATCATGTATAGAATCCACATGGTGGAATAAGAAAAACCGGCTAGGGTATCTTTCACAAAATCCATTGCTATAGATTGGGACTAAATGGGATATAATGTGCACTCCACTCACATATATTGTGTAGTAATATAACTTTAAATATTTGATTTAATTTATATTTAATTTTAGAGCTTCACATTTGAAATTTCTAATAGTCAATATATCAAAGTCCAGGTCTTCCATCAAGGTATGTGATTTCCCAGGAAATTATTTTTCATATTAACCTTTCTTCTATAAACTATTTGATTTAAAAAAAAAATTAAAGAAAAATATTGGCAAAATATCTGAGTCAATATGACCTGTGGTGAATTATCAATGAAGATTTAGGAAAATGTGCACAGAACTATTATGTATTTAGATGATTCCTGGTAGTCTCCAGCCACAGCTTTCCCATTCATATCCAGGAATCAAGCTCTTCAATCATTAAGCTTTTCACTGTTACTGGAAAAAATTTGTTCCATTCCAGTATAGTATTTAGTAATTTTGTTACTATTCATAACTCTATGGATCTAATGACAGGTTTATATTAAAAAATATATAGAACTTTTTTTTCTCTGAAGTTACTTAATGTTACTTCTTTTATGTTGGTCACATCATTGTTTATAACTCCTCATTATCTTCCATTCTTACTTAATTATTGACTTCCAATTACTTACTCAAAGGCAGTTAATGTACATAGTTAACGGTGACCTCAGATCTTAGTCTTACCCGGAGTATAAAAGTAAATCGATCATTTGAACCATATTTGTTTTCTGGTTATGTGGACAGAGCACTGTCTGCCTATTGGTTATACCAGAGGTACATAGACTGAACGAGAGCAGTCCAGTTTGAACAGAAGTGTTTGACATCATCCAGCAAAGATTAAGAGATACATGAGGGGAGTATGATGTTATTGTCTCAATCAACAGAAGGATGGGCTACATCACATGCAGGGACCAGTGAAAAATATATACTAAGGGTCATTATTCAAAATCATGATAAATTTCAGATAACAGTGTCACAGAGTTACACCGATAATGGGGTCCTTCTCAGAGCAGTGCCCTGAGATATTGCACAAGTTACATATCCATGAAGTTGATTCTAATTGGAGATAGCATATTTACAAAATGGCTCTTTTTGCATTGTATATATATGGATGAGATTGATGAGGCCACCCCCAGAAAATCTCCTGACACTAGAGGCAATTTGGTAAACCTACTAGGAATCAGCATTGGATAGGAAGTGAGCATAGGACAAGAGATATATCTTCTCATTACTGTCACATTCAGGAGTGACACACCACAGGTAGCACCCCTCAAAACAATCTGAAGCATTAAAAGCCAGTGGGAAGGCCCATACATGACTTGAGACCCAGAGGTAAAAGTGATTGTCTTCTTATGATTCGTTACTGTATTAATCAAATGATCATATACATCCTGACTTTTAATTTTCTCAGTGATTTTGGGGGCCCATGAGTGAGGTGGTTAAAAAAATGGCTATGACATCATTCACAATAGTGGACAGGCCAACACACATGACTTGGAACCAGTAGAGGGGCCCACACAAAAATTTGAGACCAAGAGGCAGAGGTAGTCTCTAGGTGGTCTAGAATTCTGATAGCTTTCTGTGTCTGACATTACTGAGAGTTATCAAAAAATCTTCATTTCAGCCCTGTTTGTATGGCCAGTCTCAGTAAGAAATTTTCCACTTGCTGGCATGTACAAGTAACCCTCTTACCAGGTTTCCCTTTCAGAATTTGGCCTGGCAAGGGACCCTGACTGAAAGAAACAAAAAAGAACAATTCCCGGAACTTATTGGAAAATGTGATTGATTATAGGTGGAGATACAATGTCACAGAGCATCCCTATATGTAGAAATGAATTTTGAGTACAGGAGAGTTTAGGCTGCCCCATCTGGTCATTGCTGCTGGTTTTGACGAGTCCCAAACCTTGGAAGGGGACTACCCTATTGTGAGAAAGATATTTCAAAACCAGTGGCCCATGAGGGGTTGGGTTCATGCTGGGGTTTCTGATTTCCCAGTTCTAGGAACTTCCAAAATATAAAGTTCCCTGAATTACTCTTGAATCTTGATTATATCCATATAGAATTTTTAAAAATAAAATTCCTTATTAAATAAAATCACAAATAATTAGCCATTCAAAGTCTCATAATATGAAAGCAATTTCAAATAATTAAATATTATCTTGAAGTTCAGCCTGAATATATCTGAATCACAGATATGACTGCTACAATAATATAGTAGTTTATAAGACAAAATTTTGTAATCAAGATTTGAAAAATGTTTTTTCAAAATACCAATTTGAAAGTATTTATTAATCAATCTCCATTATTAAATAGTTATAATATTTATTGTGAATAGTTCAAGTACAATGTTGTTTGAGAGACTACATATGCAACCCATCAAAAATATTTTAAGGAATTTGAAGATGGAAATATAAAAGGCTATAATCTGCATAATCATATGTCTTAAAAAAGCATTTTAACTTTATCATATGCTTTCATTCTCTCAGAGATGTTAAGTGGTATAGAAACCTTCATAAAGTATAAATATTTAACCATTTCTATGGAAAAAAACCACAGAAAGCCCTAAAATCTTCATGTGCCTTGAAAGAAAGAAAATAAACAAAGAAACATGTAGTATACTTACTATCATTTTCTCCACTCTGTTTTTCATTTTCAATAGCATATTTTATTCTGTTTGATATACTATACCCTACCAGTAATTGACCAATAATTTTCTTCTGTATATTTCACATATAATTAAGTTTAAAATTCAATTCTCTTTATTCCATCTTATTCCTAGCCTGCTCACATCTTTTGGGACAGATTTGCCTCAGTTGTCAAAAAACTGCTTCACAAAACACAAATAGATCATGTTATTTCTCAAACTCTTCAATAAATTCTAATATCCTTCAAATTCAAAGCCATTCATCAAAGGTAAGCCTGGCACACATTAGTGATCTGGCCCATATTGACTTTTCTTGTCTCGTTCTATTAATATATCATTCCTCTGTTCTTTGAGGATTATGGACCACTGCTTTTCTGTCTGGGATAAAGCACTGTCAAATACCATTGTTCTTGTTCTCATGTGACTGATCCATGAGGTATTGGAAAAGACAATGGAAATAAAAACAAGAAAGATATTCTTAAAAATTGGTTCAAATCTCTAAAAATAATGAAATATGGCATTTGTTGGTAATGGAATTTGGGAAAGAGAGATAGCTTAATAAAGTTTTCTGAAAACAGGATATCTAAGCTGAAACATAAACTGAAATAGTCAGCTACAACATTGAAGTAAAGATCTGTTCAGTCAAATAGAAGATGAAGTTAAAAGACCCTAAAGCCGGGGCAAGCTTGGTTTGTTCAACAATCTGGAAAAACAACAGTCAATCAGAAGTATATTTAAGAGGAGCCTGGGAAAAACAGAGGTTGAAATGGAAGTCAGGGACTGGATTATGCAAAGCATACTTGTACTATTACAAAGTAGTTATCCTTTGTATAATTCTGCACACAGGATTCTCTCTTGGAATTATGTTACCACACCAAATTTTTCTTTGTTGTGTTAGAAAAATCAACTTGGTGTCATTTATTTTCATAACCAGTAATACTTTTATGACTTGAATATCTTGCTTAGGTGTTTTGGTTTTTTTTCTGCTAGTCATGGTGACAACACTTAATGTGATGCTCCTAAACATGAATTCCCTTGTCTAACCTTGATTGGAATATCCTTAAGGGTTAGAATATTGTCTTAAAATAACTTGCATTATTTCATTTATGTAGACCATTTTTAACTACTCTGAGGATCCTTAATAGTTCTGGAATCAGAAAACCAATTAATTAACATGCAAAAGAAAGCAGAAAAAAAATTAAAAGGTAGTGAGAACTTGCCATACAACAACTTTGTTATGACTGCATTGATAAAGCAACTCATTATCTTGATTTTTTAAATTTTAAATTTCCTTTTTTTTGTAATTTGGATGTAAATATAGTTTGTGATACTTTTTAATTTTTTTTCATTCTTCAGTAGCAACTTTTCAGTGCAAAGCACAATGCTGTTATGTGATTAAAATTACTCTATATGTATAATATTACTGATGTTGAAGCACAATGAGGTTTTGAGAAAGCAGTAACATTCCATATACTCTTTTAAATCTCCATACTTTAATGCATTTATAATAGATTCACCAAGAGGCTTATTTTTCTATAAATCCAAGAACAAGTGATCAACATTATTTTTTAAACAAAGATTCCAGAGGTTATGATAAACATTGGTCATATTAATGAGTACTTTTTAGGAATTAATACATTTGGACTTAGTTTCCTAAAATAAAATATCAAACTAATCATGAAAGCCATCAGAAGGAAGAAGCTATAAAGTATAATGTCACCTTCTTCTCCACTGTATGTGTGTATTATAAATGGCTGCTGATGCCATTGGACCCTTACCAGGTATTATATATGTTAATCTCATAATAAATAGTAGCAGCATAGTAATAACTAATAATAAACAGTAACTAGTGTTTTGATATAATAATATTTTTCATTCATCAATTAAATCATTGCTTTAGCAATTATTTATTTTAGACAACTTGATAAAGAGAGGTATAAGACTTTTGTTGAAAATTGCTAAAGGGAAGAGATGCTTAAAGTAATTCATAACTTTCTATTATGTGCCAAGGTATTTATATATAAAAACAGCATACAATCAAACAACAACTATGGACACTAAAGAAATAGATGTTTAAAATTTTAAATGTGGTCTGTCTTCTGTTTGAGCAATTTAAATTTTCTAAAATAAATCTTAATAGCTCTAAAATAAGAAAACTCATTTGTGTATTTTTATATTAATACTAATTATTCTTCAAAGGAAACTATAAATTTATACTGGGAAAAAGTCCCAGATATGATTTGGAACAAGAGGTGTTTTTTTTCCATGCATTCTAGGTTGCATTTAATATGTAAATATATTTTTCAGGTAGGTATCATTTCATATAAATTTTTGCTTTATGTGCTATTTCCTACAAATCTATTTGCAAAATCTTCACATTCACAACTGTACCAGATATAAACCATAGGATACTTTAATTCTGAGAGTGCCAGGCGGTCTCTTTGATTCCTGCATTGATGTTTTTTCCTGCCATAGATAATCTACATTTTTGTCTCTCAGCTCTCTTTTGTATCAAGAGATTTATACCCTGACTACCTTATATAAATATTTACAAAGGAAAGAATTATGAGCAGGAAATTTGTGAAGAAATGAACTCAAAGTCTTATACTATTTCAAAAGCCAAACAAATATACAGCTGCTTGATTCCACTGAGAAAATCTGCATACATTTCTCACTGTTTTGACATAAACAGTTTTGAAATCTTGAGAATATCTATGCCTTCCTAAACTGAGTAAGATTAATAGAAAGTACTTATGTATTTTTGAAGTTATATAATACAGAATTCAAGAAGTGTGTGCTTAAGATCTTTTCAGTTGACATTTTTAGAACCATTAGTTAAATGTTTCACTTCCTTGAGTAATATATGAGCCAAATGGTATATTAACTAAAATACACAGAAGTGATTTACGAAAAAAATCAGTAGGAAAAATACTAAGATTAATACCTGAGATGGTGTTTATCAAGGAAAATATTACTTTTATTTGGAGAGGGAAAAATTTTCATTATTCTAGAGATTCCATTAGTGGCAGATGCATGGTGTTCCTGGTTCTTGGTCACTACCTCATAGTATCAATACCCAATCACATGGTTTGTACACTCATGATCACTACATTGCTTGACTTTCTGTATAATCTACTTTGGACCACTTCAGAGAGCACAGACCATTATAATATTTCTATTGCTGCTACAATGACCTAGCCCCTAATGGCAGCATTCATCCCAGCATTGCTTTATGATGACCGAGGAAAATTATTATCTACTGGGACTTCAATTTATCACACAGCCACAACATCCTTATAAGACTTTAGACATTATTTTGTTCTTCACAATGCACATCGTACACCACTGTGTATCTTCAGAATGTGACACTTCATTAATTAAATGGCAATGTTTGGCTCAAGATTTCCCTTACTCTCTGGTGCTAATCTGGAAAACAGAAGGCACAAAAGTTATTCTAACAAAGATAGGATCACATAAATAATCATTGAGCTGATAATGCAGGATAGAAAGTACAAGAACAAGAATAAAATGGGGTATGTGCTAAGGCATTATAGAGGTATTAACTGTAGGAAATAGCATCTCCACAACATTTAGAAAGGAAAATGGATGGAGTTGGGATTATCAGATTGTGAAAATTTGATGAAAACCTTGAAAATCAAGATTCACAGTAAAGGCACTTCCAGACTGGTGCTAATTTCATGTCCTGAGAACATGTGAAGGTGCTTTTAAAAACGAAGCAAAACCATCAAAGAATGGATGAAATGTTATTGCTGAAGTATTTTGTTGGACATATTCTAGTGTGTGGTTGAACTCATAATCTGTATAGCTTGATAAGATTGCAAATGGTAGAAGACTTTCAGCTAAAAACCAAGGGGTGATAATAGAGCTGACACTTATAACCATTGCTGTGACTGACTGATTGCAAAATGCCTCTTATTCATTTGGTCTATGAGGGATTAGTGACCCTAGCATCTGTCAGGTAGAGAAAGAGAATCCATCTATGCACTGCATCCACAAATATTATCAGGATGTTTGGGTTATAATGCTGATAGATGATTAGGTAAAAAGAAAGATGTTATTCAACTGATAAGTAAATGTTTTGGTGTATAATGAGGTACTGGGGATGTTGCCACATAGAAAGAAAACAAACTGTGAGATCTCAGTGAACTACCTCTAGGTAATTTTAAACTGGTGACAATGATGTGCTACAATGACCTTAGCCTGATAGACTAGATAAGTAAGTGGTGAGAACTCTCAGAGATCCATGTCTACTATCAAGTATGCAAGCAAACCAACAGGGTGAAGTTCTACTCCAGAGTGGGTGAGGGTAATTTTTGATTGAGAATGGAGATGAATTTCAAGTACAGCCTTATGAGTAGTTAATGCAGCAAGAACTATAGTGTGTTGCACATCTGTGACCATATTGTATCTTCTTCTTCTTCTTTTTTTTTTTTTTTTTTTGGTACTGGGAATGAACCCAGGAGCCCTTTACAACTGAACTCTACTATACAGATCATTCTTATTTATTTATTTATTTATTTATTTATTCATTTATTTATTTATTTTGAGACAGGATATCTCTAAGTTACTTGGGGTATCACTAAATTCCTGAGACTGGCTTTGAACTTGTGATCCTCCTGCCTTAGTCTCCTAAGTAGTAGGATTATAGGGATGTGCCACCATGTCTGGTTGGGATCATATAATTTTTTACATATTACAGTTGGTCATTAATTTAGAACATTGATAAAAGTGGATTCAATATAGGACATAAGCAGACAAGTGGTAAGTTGAGCACACAGAAGTCAATGTAAATGAATGCCCACATTTCCTTGGTCACCTCTGAATCCACTTGACTCTGACAGAATTCCACTAAAACTCCATTGTCAGTCTGTTTGTGATGTGAGGCTTTCCATAGAAGATATTAGATCTTAGTGGTGGCTAGAATTGAAACTTTGTGATAAAAGCACCTGCCAGATGAGGTTGGTGTCTCTGGGGAAGTTCAAGTGACTATTTATGGCGGTGGAATGAGTTCTAAGTGTAATCAATGATAAAGATATTGCTATATGCTGCTACTGATCTAGTAGGAAATCATAAAGGAGCAAGGGGTTTATTTCTCCTACCCTAGCATACCAATTTCCCAGTGGGATTTCCTACTGGAAAAGCTAAACTGGGAGCCAGCTGGCTAAACAGAAATGTGTTGGCACCATCTCTATCCAAGCAATACAGAATGAATAGAGAATGTGATATTTGAGAGGAAATATCTGTAAATTACTATACTATTTGAATGGATTCCCAATTTCTTATGACTCTGCTATCATTTTATCAGAGAAAATTGTCTGTTAACATATGCTAAATTATTAGCTGGTGAGAATGCCTTTGAGAAAAAAAATGTATCTTTTTTGGGAGAATACCATTAATCAATTCCACATAGTTGAACATTGTGGAAAGGGGACATGACAGATCATGCCATGTGGACATATCTACCTTGCTTGAAAATGGACTTTGCTGGTTCTCAATATTAATGTATGTCTGAGCATGACGTTGGCACCTAGTAAAGATTCTCATTTCAGATTGATGGAAGCTAAGCTATAAGAAAATTGACACTGTGTTTTGTTTATTTGTTCACATCATGTTATTTTCCAATCATTTCATTTCAGAAGAAAGTCGCTCTAGGCTCTGCCTCTAAGTTATAGAGAATCTATCAAAAATGTTATTAAAAATCTGGTGTTCAAGTTAAATTACAATTTGCTCAAGAAGATGGTAGCAGGGGACATCTTGTGGTCAAAGCACCAAATGAGTGAATTTGTATGAACAAAATCAAGAAATCTCAAAAAATAATCATTTCATATATAGAAAAAGTGAAGTAAATTTAAATGTATGAAACAAAGTAAATTAAAAATATAATTGTCAACTATAAGAATCCTTCTCAAAATTGATTTACACAAATTGGTAGTGACAAGAAAAGCAAAATTACTAAAAAGAGGAAAACAATCTTTTAATCTATAATATCGCACTTCTAAATGGTTGAGCCATATATTAAACACAGTATACGTTTATCATATCAATGCTTTATAAACAGGGTCCAACACGAGGTTGAGACACATAAACAATAGACATAGGGCTAAGAGTCAATTCCCCAAGCCCAGTATCAGTGAGGGTTCATGCTGGATTCAAAACACAAATCTTCACTTAAGATACAGAGATAATTCCAAACCAAGTCATATGAGCCCCCCGCCCCTCCCCGCCAGCCGCTTTAAAGAGGGACTCAAATTCATGCTTGTGTTTCTCAATACTGGTTATAATATAGGTAATTTAAATCCATATGTGAGGCTGGGTGAAACTTAGCAAAAACAGCACAATGTAGCTCAAAGTGCAATCTAGAAACCAAGAAGGAGCTCAAAATGGACGCCAAGACACAGGCAAGGAGCCAATCAGCAAGGAGGTGAAGCATCTATGTTGGATGTTACCACCTAGAAAGCATTATTGCTATGCCCAGTGTTGCAGCCACTCTTTATAGGATAGACCACTATTCAACATTTGGTTTAGATACAGATTTAGTGCATTCCACACACAAACACACACACCAACCAAGAAGAATATACAAAGGAAGTGTTTCTCACAAAACAAAGTTTTCAAGAGAGAATAGGGTGGCTCATAAGCAGGTCCAAACAATGTTTAAGAGAGCAGGGAAGGAACACTGACTTTGGGTTCCTGTTGTTGTTAGCAGGTGGGGCCAGCCTGGCGGTTCTCAGGCAGTCATTCCCATGTGCACAGGGCTTTGCATTGTTTGCAGTTGCCACGAGTGCCAAAGGAAGAGCAACCTACTGTCAGATTTCTTAGATATGGCACAAAGGGAAAAGCACAAGGTGAGGAACATACTATGTCAGCAGTCAAAGAAAAATGTTTTCAGACTATCAATGATGACTGAGTCTGGAAAATGAACACTGCCAATTTCTACAAAGTATACATAGTCATTAGTGATTTTGAAATTAGATTTTCAAAAGAAATTTAATTTATTCTAAAGAGAAACGATACATGAAACTAAATTACTTCATTGTTGTGATATAAGCATGTGTGTTTGTGTGTGTATATAATATTATCAATTAGCTTCCATATCTCATGTATTTCTGAAAATTAAATCTACCATTGTGAGTACATATAAATACAGCATAGTATTATGAATACTAATAATTCAATCTTTAAATCTTTGAATTATTCTATGAAGGTGAATTTATAATCGAATTATTTAGCAATTTTGGAAACATTGTTCAGAAGAGGTTAATTGATTTGTTATCACAAAGAAATATAAATATAAGAGTCTCAGTTTATTGTACTTCTAATACTATTTCTTGGAAAATGAAAATAACTTTACCTCACTAGAACACTCAATTCCTTAATTTTTGTGATGAATATGAGATGCACCTATGTTATTTCCATATGTAACAGAAAAGTCATCTTGCACTGATACTACATTGAAGAAATTAATTATATAAAAAATATGTGCAAAGATGTTAAGCCCAGGCATGATGTAGAGGTATGGAAAAACTCTAATATAAAAATGTTAAAGAGAATTTATTCAACACACCTAAGTATAAAATTTGCTATCTCCTTTTAATCAGCAATAGTAATCATCTTACCTTATAATACATGTGTTTTTGTTCTAAAGTACTCAATATTAAATTAAATTATTCTTTCAGTTACTCTAAGCATACAATGACATACTGCCTAACTTAATATTAGGCTTTTTATTAGTTCAATAAAATAGTTCAATATCATAATGTGTTCAATTAAGAAACAGTTGTATTCATTCACAAAGGTACATTAAGTTTTACTATGAACTCAAGCCACACTTAAACTTCCAACCACAAAACATAAAAGTAAAAGCCACAGACATACAATCTACATTTCATAGTCATTAAGTAATTCATCAGCATTCAAAACTACTCATGAAATACACTAGTAAAATAAGGAAACTAAAACTATGGCTAGTGAAATGAACTTCATATTTTCTGGGCTCAGAATATTTTCTTATTTAAGAACTGATCAACTTCTACTTTTCTCATTGTAATTCTCATGTAACTCAGAGTTATTATTTGCATTTTTGTTGCCCAGTGTGATAGTCACTAACTTCATGTGGTTAATTAAATTTAAAGTTGCCTATAATCTCAGCAGCTTGGGAGGCTAAGACAGGAGAATCATGAGTTCAAAGCAACCTCAGTAAATTAGAGAGCCCTAAGCAACTTAGGGAGACCCTGTCTTATAATACAAAATAAAAAGGACTGAGAATGTGGCTCAGTGGTTAAGCACTCTTGAATTAAATTACTGGTACCAAAAATAAAAATTAAACATTAAAAAACTTAAGTTTAATTTTTTAAAATTAGTCAATTAATTTATTTATTTTTGTGGCACTAGGATTAAAACCAGGGTCTCACACATACTAAGGCAAATGTTTTACCACTAAGAGATATCCATAGTCCTATTCTAAATCATATTTTGTGTCAGGTTCTTACTATGTTGCCCATGCTACAATCAAAGTTGTGATTCTTCTACTGTATCCTCCCAAGTAGCTGGCATTATAGGAGTGTACTTCAGTGCCCACCCTATTTATTGAAAATATAAGTCAGCTTTTCAATCACACAAGATATATAATATTTTGGATATTTCATTAATTTATATGAATATATTAATTAAATTTAATAAACTACACAAGAAAGTAATCTTTAAAATTCCTAGATACAGAAAGAGTTGATATTAATTTGTTGGAGTATTTTCTTTCCGAATGTTGCTTTTCCTAGATATTTTTTAAAAAATAGTTAATTGTTTCTAACTGAACATAAAGTTTCAAACATTTTATTTATACTTAAGTGTATATAAATACCAGAGTGCTGAAAAAAAAATTTCTGAAAAAATTTTACTCTTACCTATATCACATAGCTATAGTCACATTGTATAAATTAATACAGATTTTTAAATTATAATTCCAACAATAGTATTCCATCACAATTAGATTTCAATAAATTCTCAGTTTTTTATAATCTTAGACTATAAAATAACAACAGTAGAAAACACTAGCATTTATTTGAGAAACATCATTTATAATCTGATTCTGTCTATTTGCATATCTTTGGAGGAATGCTCATTTGAAGCAATGGACTTCTTAAAACTATTCTGCTAATGAAATTAATTCCTTGTCTGAGTATGTGATTCCCCATACTCCTTTAAGAATACATTAAAAGTTAGGAGCAGCAATTTTAACATTATATCCCCAAAGTCTGAGGGATTACTACACTTACATGAAAGAATGAAATGTTACAACTGGGTTATTATATCTGTGAGTGAGAGATAAATCTTGGATGTGGCTGAATGGAACTTTGAACAATATTTCATCTTTAACTAACTACCTTTTCTTTTCTTTCTTTCTTTTTTTTTCTTTTGATGAAGGGTATGAAGTGAGGTATTTGAAATGCATACAAAAAAGTAAAGCCAAATTCTCATTCTGTTGATATGGACATATATATCCTAAACCAATTTTGTAACGTATTATTTATTGCTATATTGTCTATAAAAGTAGAGACATAGAAATTTGATTTTCTTCAGAAACAGCTCTGAAACAAAGACTGATACAGGTATATTTTAGCAAATGATCCAGGAAGTATAAGTCAGAGAAGGAAAAAAAAAAATTAACAACGGAAAGACAGAAAAGCCTATAAAGGGAGATTTTACGAGTGATCTGATTTAGATAGGCAACTGAATTTTCAAAGTAGAATGCAAGAGAGAATTGCTCTAGAGATAGGTATATTCAGTGTTTGACTTTTGCCCTTTACTAATTGAGTATTGGCTCTGGAAGCTGTTTTAATCATTCCAGGGTACCCAAATGATGAACTAGCTTCTTCATTTCTGTATGAAGTCCTCAAAGAACCAGAAACAGAGACAAAGGGCTTATGGCAGAAAGCACTAGAATTCTTGTAAAATGTCTCTTTCAGTTTCAGCTGAAATCAGATATGATTGACAACAGGGACAGCAAATCTAGGTTGATTTCCAGTGTCCAGCCATTTCGTCATTCGAGTCTCTTTGTGCCCTACAATGGGTCCTTCTGTTATGGAGGCTTTAAACCAACAGGATCCTGAAAAATTATGAGTCTGGAGACCTACCCACAGGCTACACTCCTCATGCAGTAAGTCCTCCCAAGGCTGTGACTATTATTTATCTCATTTTCAATCAACCACAGTCCATCTCCCTTGGGTAACACTTTTACTGTTTCACTGTGTCAGTACTTTTTGAGACACCTCCATGCACTTCAGTGAGTCCTTCTGGCTGCAGATGCAAACCATCTGCTTATGACACCACAAGCACTGTAATTACCACAGGACATTTACCAGGATGTTTTTGGAGTAAAGTGTAAATAATGAGTACTTTTATCATGACCTTAAAATTCACACACTTAAGTGAAGACGATTGGCCAAAGATCTATCAGACTGTGTGAGAAAGTGACAACTAATTTCTCTTCTATCAATAAATTTCAGAAAACAATGTTCTCCCTTAAAATAAAAAAAAAGAAAAAAGGAAAAAAAAAGTGTTATTTTGTTGCAGGGTAAGCAATTGGTAAAATTTCCTTTACAATATAACATTTGCTAATTGATATAAAGTGTCTCTGTTGTACTTTGATGGTTATTTAAATTGCTTTTGTTTTGCTTATTTATCAATAGGGCTGATATAAAAATATTCGTTATAAATAAACATTCAGATAAGTTCTCATTAAAATGAGAGAACTTATTCATAGAAAGCCAGGTGAACTCTGAAGAGCACAGGCATAGCAGGTATGAGGACTACTCTAAGGAAAAGCCACCTCTCTGTATTTGAAAATGAGACCTTTTTGTGAGACATGCCTGTGACATCATCACAAAGAAGTTGCTATGATACCACATCAATGAGACTTAATTTAAATGTTTCCTTTGGAATTCTCCAGACATCTACCATCAAGAGTGCAGGGTAAAGCAGTTCATGGAAAGCTTCTCTGGAAGCACTGTTCTATGTAATTACCTACCCTAAGTAGGGTGTCAGGAGGCGGTGCTGGTCTCTGCTGGCTACAATGTGCTATAGGACCTGAGACCCAGAGAAGCTGTGAGTACAGGAGGAGCTGGCTGAAGGCATGGTGCTAAAAAACGACCCATATCAGGTGTTAGAGCCACCTTGTTTTCACTGGGTGCTACTGGACATAACTGCTGTGGAAACAGGCACTGGAGAAGCTGTAGGCACTGCAAGACCCAGATACAGATAAAATCTATATATATTGCATAAATTTGCCAAGGAAATGTGCTAAAACAAAGAAGCAGAATTTTTTCTTTCTTAGGTTTTAATATCTCACTAACAGTATTAACTACATTGTCACCTGGCAAAATAAAAAAAAATATTTTAAGTGTTGTTGTTATTATTATTATTATTGTTACCAGGGTTTAAACTCAGGACTCAACCACTGAGCCATATCCTCAGCCCTATTTTGTATTTTATTTAGAGTCAGGGTCTCACTGAATTGCTTAGTGCCTTGCTTTTGCTGAGACTACCTTTCAACTCATGATTCTCTGCTTCAGCCTCCAGATGAGATTATAGGCATGCACCATGGTGCCCAGCTAAGGGGTCATCACTTTTAATAAAGTAGGTTAAAAGAGTAAACCTGGAAATAAGAGATAATACAGTAATAAGAAGCATACTTATCTATTTACAGATTGAAATAAGATATTTCCATCTGCTTTTGAAATATTTTATAACAAAATAATATAGATCTGGCTCTTCCTGAAGTATGAAGTTTTTAATGCAGTATAAAAGGCAAGACTAATTTTATGCACCTAGTGTGAGGGAAAAATAACTTACAAGAAATGAAATGGAATAACTTTGCGAATAGGACAATGGTGGCATTTAATCTTAAGAATGTATTAATGAATTACATCTAAAGATGCTCTCCTACTGATTTTCAAATTTGAACAATTGAAAGCAATTTGTTATGTAACTTCAAGAACTATATCACCTTCATTTTTACATTTTTAGTTCTTGACAGAAGTTTTGTATTTAAAAAGATTGATATGTTTTGACAGCTTTCAAACATTTTAAGGCATATACTAAATATAATGTAGCATAAGGTACTTTTCAGAAATATTTCTGAGTTAATTCAGGAACATTACTTTTCCACATTTCAGGTTGGATTCCCAAAGGCTACTAAAAACTGTTAGAATGTACACAGTATCTGATAGCCAAGGTCACTAATAATATTTTCTGAAACAGCAGTAAGAACTGACAAATATTTCTTTGAGTGGGAAATTTCTAACATATACATACACATGTATGTTAGAACTTCATATAAGGCAGTTATGATGTTAATGATAATTTTGTGAATTTTTACAGGCTTTTAAATCATGTCATTGTTGAACCAAACACATACTAAATGTAATATAATTTTAAATTCATGAAACACATTCCAATTCCACTGTCATCAGAAATTACACTGTAGATATTTAAATTTTCCACTAACAACTATGTCCTTCTGAAATGAATTTTGGTGTTCATAATAATTTATGATGCTACAGAAGGCTAAATAATTATTTTTTAAAAGTGGATATTAACAGAGTAAATATATTAATTTATATTTTTCTAAATATTTCACCCTGAAATACAGACTTACACATGTTGAGGAAGAATTGATAAAATTTCAAAAAACCTTCTGGATCACTTCCTCTGCAAAATCAAATCCAATGTTTGATGTAAGCAATTACCTTAGCACAGAAATACTCTTAAGTTACCTTAAAAAAGAAATTGCTATCTTTTCAAACAAGTGGAAGTATTATTGAGATGTGACATCATGGTCATATATCTGAATGCCACATGGAATTATCATAGTAAACAGAAACATTCTTTAAATTAATCTTGACATGAAGTATAAAATGAAATAACCTTAGATATATTGAAAATGCAATCATACCAGCTTATATATCCCTTGATATGAACACTTATTTTCTTTTTTTAAAATTTTTTACTGTTTTAAAATCATCTGCATTGAATTTTAGATTCCAGGCAATTGGGGGTTAAAATTTCTCCATTGACTTTATGCTCTTGATTACAGAAATGTGTCCATTTTCTAAGTTTAAAGCTTCCTATTCTGTTAATATATAAAACTAAATCATTTGCTTATTGTATGAGTCATACCATATTTTAATCAAGTGAATCAGATATGAAATTAGTCAGAATTGGATCAGATTATAAAATCATCAAAATCAAGAGATGTCAAGAAAGAGATGACAGGCACTAATTTATATTGAGGAAATGGTCGAAATAGTTTTCGTGGGCTGGGGAATCACCAAAGGACACTGCAGCAGCTACACTTAAGCAATATTAGGGACTGTTACCCTCCTTAGGACTGAGGAGGAATGCAGAGGAACAGCAAGAATAAATACGCAATCTGGTTTTTCTCCTCTTCTCCCATCAATTTATGATACTATCCATTTACCAATATCAAATAGATGCCAGAGATTAAGGGAACCTCAAAGGCAACAGTTTGGTATCTGTGTCTATGGGCACAGAGAAAAAGAAAGGTAGAAATTATATTTAGAAGATAAAATATGGAAGATTCAACAAAGTACTTGGCTCTTTGGAGGAAGAAAAGAAGAGGGAGGGAGGAAATTTTAAAAAGGCTCTCTCTCATATTTATAGGCTATAATGATTTCTTAACTTAAATATCAAGATTGTGTAGATATTTCCAATACTTTAACTTGCCATGCAAAACTAACCCAAGCTAATTATATTCCATTATCCATTACTGTCCTATGTAGTTGCAATTGTAAAGTTTCATCTAGAAAAAAATGATACATAAAAATAGAGTTAAAAAGTTAATTAAATGGACTACTTTCAAAATTGTGGATGAGGAAAGATAAAATTGACAAGGGGTAGCAAATCACTGAAATTACCAATTCCAGGGACCAGAGGGAGGCAGAAGAAATGTTCACATTATTTGAAATAGCAGGTGTATGGTAAAGGTCATTGAGAAAAAATGGCAACTTCAGTTGCAAGACACAGACAAGCCATAACAATAGTACAGAAAAGTCCCAGATAAACAATGCCCTGCTTTCATTTTTTTCTCATTTTCTTATATTAGTTGTTTCAGGTGACTGAATCTAGTGACAGTCAGAAGGTAGAAGACTTAAGAACACTTTACATAAAAATCAGTGTCCCAGGCCAAACTACCTCTAAAGGATAGAAATTACATTTGGATGAAGAAACACAAATTACCCTGCACACCATGCTGATAGGTAGTGTAATCTTAATTTCTAACTTAGTGATACTATTAATAGATATAATAAATTTTTTTTCTTTAAAAAAGTCATCATTTCAAAGGAATAAATCATCCAGGGAAACTAATAATACTCCCACTTTGTACCATGAAAAAAACATGTATTCTCAAAAATAGAATTGAAAGAAAGTTGATAGGGAGTGATGCAGAAACATTGAGAGTTGGAGACAAAGAATAAATCTAAAATTAAAGAAGCTATCCAAATTCATTTTAACAAATACCCAGTATTATGACAGGTAATTTCAAGTCATGGCCCTTATAAAAATTTGATGGACAAGAGTTATCTGAGTTAATTTCAGAATGTTTGAGAATGAAATTCTAGAACTTGACAAAGT
Source organism: Ictidomys tridecemlineatus (assembly GCF_052094955.1). Lineage (NCBI taxonomy): Eukaryota > Metazoa > Chordata > Mammalia > Rodentia > Sciuridae > Ictidomys > Ictidomys tridecemlineatus. The sequence goes on along the minus strand of NC_135477.1, from coordinate 238,094,299 downwards.
TAAATGACTCCTAGCTTCTGGCCTAAGACAATTTCTCTTTAAATCTCTGTGACTATCTTGTGTCATTTTTGTACAATAAATACAGAATTCTTCTTTATTTTTCCAAAGAAATGCTTTAAAAATATGTTCCCATCTAATTAATGTTTTTCTTTGAAGCATAGTTTATCAATAGAAGTTAGCCTCCATCTTTTAGAAGCAATATTGGTATGCAATTTGAACTTTTATTATTGAAATGTAAAGAGAATAAAGCAAAAATCATTGTTACACTCAAGATAAAGTAGAAATAAAGACTCCAAATTAATATTTTAGCACATTGTATTTACAACAAAACACTAGTCTTACAAATACACTATCAGGACACAGAAACTAAAGTTTAAATTCTGAAATTAGAATAAGTATACTAACTAACGTGATTCCATTACAATTATATTCTTTCTATACTTCTATTGAATTCATATCTGTATTAATGCATTAATGCATATAATGTTTTTTGAAAAAAATTATGGCATAAATACATGTATATGAATACATATGGATATCTACGTGTGTGTGTGTGTGTGTGTGTGTGTGTGTGTACATATGGGTTTCTGTATGTAATCCATTCCACTAGAAAAATCATGATCCTGAGAGCAGTTAATTTTTTTCTCATAAGCATATTCCTTTTTTCTGTACCAGGTATAGAACACCAGAGTGCTTAACCAGTAAGCCACATCCCCAGCAATTTTTAGATTTAATTTTGTGACAGGGTCTCACTAAATTGCTTAGGGTCTTGCTTACTTGCTGAGACTAGCTTTGGACTTGTAATCCTCTAGTCTCAGCCTTCTGAGCAGCTGGGATTTTAGGCCTATGTCACCAAACCCTGCCTTCATTCTAACATTCAAAATTATTTGAGATATTATTGAGAAAACAATTTTAAATGATGAGGAAATCATGTTTTGTTCTTAAATCCTTTCAAAAATATTCACATATATCTTAGTTGTTTGTTTAAAGAAAAATAGATCCTAAAATCTTAAAACTATATTTTCTACAGATAAGTTTGAATGTGTGTGTGTTTGTTTGTGTGTGTGTGTGTCTGTGTGTATATTTCATCTGGGGAACTTTTGTGGTTATTATACAAAATTATAATATCTTCCAATGTCAGAAATAATCATTTTTATTTTAAAATATCAGGATTTTTAATATTTAAGTATAGATAATTGAAACAAATTTACCTGGCTTCAGCTCAATTCACTTGACTTTTAAAAATCTAGTATTGCAATCAGGCAAAACAGAAGTATAACAAAGTTTCAAAAATTTACCATATAATATATTCACATTTTTTAATGGCAGAAAGCACAATGAGTATATATTTTAAATGTTTTACCCTAGGTTTCTAACATTCTATTAAAGGAAATACACAGTTTCATTAAATTGAATGTTTTCAATATGTCCATATGTGTATTTTAGAAAAAAAATCCTTTATAAAAAACTTCATAGAAAACTTTACATATTTGGGAAATATGAATAATGGGCAACTTGATATAATGCTCAAAAGCAAGAAAATTAAAAATTTGTGTTTTTGAACACATATCACATTAAATGTGTAAAATAGCACCAGATACATATTTTACAGATTTAGCTGCCTAATGAAAGTAACTACACACAATCCAGCACATTCAGGAATATTTGCATTAAATTACACATGTATGTATTCATATGTACAAACACACATACACACTCATAAGTACATATTTATCATTGCCACAAAATAAGTATGTAACTACATAAGAACAACTAAGCAAATAAAAATCAAACAACATAAATGTCATCTAGCTTAATATACTACTTTTGGAATTAAGCAAACTCTACAGCAATTCTTTCTTTGAATGAAGCTTAAATTACATAAATTTTCATGAATCTGTAAGGAGGAAGAAAATTTAAAACACAACCCCAATGCAGCAATTTAACATAAGTGATTTAACTAATTTCTGCATCTTTAAACTTAAGGCAAATAGTAACAATTGTAGTAATATTTCTGCAGAGAAATGGATTGTCACACCAAGTGGCATAAATTAAGATTTCAAAAAGCCTCAGTTGAATTTCGGTCAGGTTTTACAACCAAATAAATTCAAATTGGGGCTGTTTTTCTTCCAAATGAGTTATGGAAAGCTTTGTGGTTTATAGACTTATTCGTTCCATATTTATTTGGAGTTTTGGACAAAGCATTTAGTGTTCAGTTTTGCTTAAATTTGGGGATTGCAGATAAAGGATTATAAAATTACTCATAATTTATCTAAAAGCTATTACATTTGTCCTTACTATATAGGTGAGGAACCACCGTGGGGTAGCAAGTATCATTAGCTAAATAGTCAAAATTAACACAAGAGAACACAAAACAAGGATTGGGACCAAAAATAGTTTTCAGAGTTCTTCCTCAATCACTGGGTTATGCTGCCTGCTTAATATTATTAAGAATATTCTGAAATAATGTTTTCAAATTTTTTATAACCATTAATCTATTGAAAGGCATTGATAGTATACCTCCCCCTTCTTTTCTATTCCTGTTTCTATTCCTCACAGCTATATCAGATCACCTCCATATATATTCAAAAATCTAATTTTGCAGAAACACAACCTTCGCCCTGCTACTCCATTGTGGCCACACTTAAGCCCCGCCAGTCTAATGGCCATAGATAATGTGCTTTCTGTAACTTGGAATCACCTAGCTCTACTCATTGACATTTCAGTGGTCAGAGCCCACTTTTTGCCAACAACTTCTGAGTATGAATGTAATCACTAGTTTCAATTTAGAAAACAATGATGGAAAAGTGTAGACAAATAAGAAAATACACCTATTGAAAAATGTTTGCTCTCTTGATAAGGAGGGAAAGCAGGAAACAGGATCTTGTATTTATAAACAAAGTTTGTATCTAATTAAAATTATTTTTATCTTCTCTTGTCTAAAAAATGTCAAAAAATCATAATTGAGGGAAGCTTGTAAATATTTTGATTTCCTGAAACATTCCTATCATTTATAAAATAATCCTGAACAAAACATGAATTTTAGAACATTTAAAGGTAAAATTACCCATTATTTGTAAGTATAGAATTTTCCCAGTTTCTCAGAATGTAGAAACCATGATCCATAATTTATTACTGAAAAGTATCATATCATTCATTGATTTCAGTTGCACACTGTGTATTGTGACATTCCAAATCATTTCTGATGTTATAGTCATTAGAAAACAGTTATTTAAACGTAAGTCATGAGATAAAATAATGCATGAAAAAGGTATAATAAAAGAAAAACTTGATTTAAATATTATCATTCATTCAAAAATGACTTTCATTCAAATTTGTCTATATGCTGTTTCATTGCATTTACTTAACATAGTCACACAACAAACTATTGTTTCAGAACAGAAACTAAATGGTTAGAAGTACAGAAAGAGGTTGACTAATTGAAGCAAGAAGAAATTTATAAATTTTAGTTGAGTTAATCAAGTATTTATAAAAATTGTTTAAAAAATCTCTCTTCTTATATTCAAACAATGGAAGTAGAATGAATTCCTTCTTTTTGTTGTGTTTGTCTTTGTGCCAAATTTGCATTCTAATAATGCAATAAGTAGGGAGTACTGAAGTTCATGTGGCTAGGGGATAAATATGTATTTCAGGTTGACTGTTTCATGGTAGTGATGGAGATATTATTATAGTATTTTGATGCAAGTGAAGTTTAAGTGGGTTCAAGATAGTATATAATATTTTCTCTAATGGATCCAAAATGAATTATAAATAATTTATTATAGAATATAATTAAATACTCATTATAAGAAAGTGAAAATTAAACTAGTTATGCCTGGCAACTATTAGATTTTGAGATACATGGTAATTATGACTTTTAGATTTACAATGAGTATTAGAAGAAGAACTTCTTAGGATAGTGTACAGAAAAGAAATACATATGTATATCAAGACTAGCTGTTTTATTTGGACATCAAATTCAGGATTCTGATTTACACCTTCTTACCTAACAAACCTAGGAATACCCTTGCCCTGTAAGATAGTAACTTGTAGATCAAAAAGAAAGTTAGCATTAGAAATGTTCAGTATGTTCAGTGATAAAACTTGGGGCTAGTACTCTTGACAAAAGTTTGCCTTAATGACCCTGATTCCAAGTTTGTATTCTTGATATTAAGTGGAATTCTTGCTCAAAGCTCAGATTCCAACCCACTTTTCTCACAAACATAAATCCTATTGTGAGTCTGTAGCCCCCTCAAAAGTTGTAACTTTCTTGGTATCCTTTTTTTCTTATCTTTTTCCTTGTCCTGATTTTCTGCTCTCCTTTACACTTTGTTCATAGTAACTATTACCAATTTCATATCATGTTTCATCCCAGCTAACAAATAATAAGTGATAAATGCAAGTTCCCAAATCACTATCTTTACTCTAAATCTTTGGATTAATTGTTAAACTTTTTTCCCCATAGGCAGCTGAATTATATCTACTACACCAGTGGTTTTCTTTGATTTTAGCTTCTGGGAGAATGCTACCAAAAAGGATTCCATCATTAGAGGGATAGGATACAAAGAGGATGTTACCCTATGCCTCCCTCCCTGCAGAGCTGTGGGGTTCCATGTGTCTCTTCTTCCAGAGTCATAGCTCTTCTCAAGCTCATACTACTGACATTTTGCTTTTCAATTGCTTTGGTGACTTTCTGCCCTATTGTATAGTCTTTTGTGCTTAGAAATCCCCAGTCTTTTACTACACAAGTGGAAATGCATCGTCTTAATTGTTTTCCTACTCTTACTCCTGATTGTCTAAATCCTCCTCTTAATTTATTTCGTGTGCATGTGCATGTGCATTTTCTGCCATTTTACTCAGTCATTTGGCAGAATCAGAAAAGAAGTTGTAACAGGCAGCAGAGGCACAAGCAAAACCTATAGAAGAAAAATCTAAAATTGAGGAAAACTACAGGCATTAATTATATTTCCCTACATTAAAAATAATGACTATTAACTTTGAATGTAAGACAAGCAAATCTTCATATTAAGACTTAACCATCAGAAAGACACAATGATCACTAATCAAGTAGTCTCTCTGATGTGTCTGAAGGTGTCCACTAACTTCCCTAATCCCTAGGAAGAATAGAGAAGACTTGAGACAAGGACCCAAAAATCTGCCAAGAAAGGAGTCCCAACTAAAAGAAGGATGCACTAGAGGAACATTACATGGAGCCCTAGGGATACAGGTGGCAAGCAAACCCCCATCAGCAGTTTGAGCATTAGAAAATCCCTTTCCCTTTTCTCTTTCATTCCTCCTTGATACACTATTCCTTCAGCAAGAGGTATGAGACAGATCTTTTGGGGGAAAGTTTGGTTAGAGAAGACCCACATATGGGTTGAATTATTAGGCAAAACTGGCACTGAGGATCAGAGGAACAAGGAACTTGAGGCTTAATATCAGAACTCTTGAATTTTTAAATTTGTTTTGCTCTTATCTTTTAAGTGTGTGCCCTGTGCCAACCTATTTCCAATGGAGAGAGGTGATGCTGGTGTTTTGAAGGAAGAATTTAATGGAAACATTGTCTTAGATGCCATTACAAAGAAATTACACATTAAGAATCAAATAAATGGTCCTTTTTAAAACAACTCTTAAATTTATCTTACAGTGTATGACCTTCTGAAACTGCTGGGATAATGACTCATGAATGTGGTACACAATTTGGTCAAATTAATATACTATAAATAGTAACATGATCCTTAAATTTGATAATCAATTATTTCCTATATTATATGAAATAAAATGAATTATTTACTAATGACAGAAGAATATTGAAATCAAAACTGGGTCAATAGCACATAAAGTTTGTTTGAAAAAAATGAACGGATGATACTCTACAGGTGTAATATGAATTGTAATGCATTCTGCTGTCATATATAACAAATTAAAATTTTAAAAACTAAATAAAACAATGAATAGAAGATATATAGTTACCCAGGAATACATGTATTAATATTAATTACATATATGCACATTCCTAGAACTTTCTTTTGCCTCTGTCCTGGCTTTTCTCATAATTTGTTTCTAAGACTTGATACCAAAAGTCTGGAACAATTATGATCAATTAGTTTATGTGTTTAATTATTAAAAAAATGAATAATAAATGAAGTCTCTGTTTGAACCATGCAACTCTTACTACTAAGGAAAAAAGAAAGAAACCACTATTGTTTTGAAACTATTTTCCAAGTATTCCTTAAAATCATCTTCAGCTAACATCAGATGACATGATTTTTACTAATAACTATAAACATAAAAAGATACCAAACTGGTGTTTTCTAAACATCCATAAATCAAAATGTAACATTATTTCATTTGTGTTAACTGGTTTGTAAGATCTAAATGTAAATGGACTATTTGGGGACATTAAATAAAACTTATTCACCCCTCATGTTCTATCTCAGCACAGTTGTGAGCCCCTCTGTCTGACATGTTGATTTCCTCTCAGTAAGGGAGATATAATTAATGTGACCTTTTTATAAGGTGGGAGATACTGGGTGAGACAAGTGCTCTCCAGAGAGCTATTAGTAGCTTCTGAGCAATTTGCTAATAGTAGAGCTACCTTTATTAAAATCATACAGTTAAGAAGATAATTGACAACCATAATAATGAGTGTGTACAGGGAAGAAAAAGAACATGAAGTAAAGTGGAACTGTTAATTACTTAAAAATGGATGAACTTTCAGTGCTAAGTAAACTGATTTGGAAATTTGGTTTTGAAGTACAATGAATGATAAACTCATGAGAAATCATGGCTCTATCAATTCTGGAAAATAAATTAGTGTTATTTCTACTCTCTGACCCCATATTCATGAAAGAAATTTATACTTTTTAAAGTTGCATCATCATCTAATGTCAGGATGTAGTTATATTTGTATGTAGTGTAGGCATGGCAAATTGATAGCAATATATGTATTTTAGAATCTCCTTTCATACTAAGCTTAAAAAATCTAATAAATCTAAAAACTCATGCAATATAATTTGAAGTTAATCTATCATAATGAACAAAGACTGATGAAACTACATGTATATTGAAAAGTTTCTTTTTTTCCGAAGTAAGAATATGGAAATACAAAAATAGTACAAAGATTCTTATCCTATTATAATTCATTAGTGTGCCCACTAAATTATCAGAAGCCCCCTGTTCATCTAGATTACATATTTAGATATTGTTTTCAATTAGTTATGAGTAATCAAAAAGACAAAATTATGATTGCAATGAAAACATGATGTTTGAAAACACATGAGAAACTACAGAAGAAACAACAACAATGGCAAAAATTAACAGTGAAATGGCATCATTAGCTTTGGTTTTCAACAAAGTAAATATAGTTTTAGTAAAAGTGAACGTTTTGACATTTCAAGAGGCAAGTATCCATATTTTTATTTGTCTAGATTATTGATGGTACCAAAAATGTGGTTAGCTCATCATGTAGCTGAATATTTATTTGGAATGATTATCCTTAGCAATCCAAACAATATCTTTTCCTGGGCATGTTCAGTATTTGAGCTTTCAATAAAGTAATTCATCTTTATAGGCTGCAATTGTATTTTTGTTTGTTGGGCAAGTAATAGTAACTTGACTAGGAACCATTGATCCCTTTCATGTTATACCATAAAAAGACCACCTCACAATATCAGTCCATGACACCCTGGATTTAAATGAATGACCACTGCATGTGAATGATCATATGATCCAGAAAAGTAGCAAAACTATAATTACCATTCACAAGGTAAAAAACTATATGCCTTTGGTAGATTTCTTTCAATGTGTAGAATTTAGAAAGCTGAGTAAATCTATTTAATTTTTTTCCACTATAATTTTTTTAATTAATTAATTAATTATACAGTAGAATGCATTTTATCATATAGCACACAAATGGAGCACAACTTCTCATTTCTCTGGCTATACATGGTTCAGAATTACTCCAGTACTGTAAATATATATATTTACAGTATATTTTTATACTGTATATATGTATACACACACACACACACACACACACACACATATATATATATATATTAATAATGTCTGTCGCTTTCCATATTAATTTGAGAAAAAAATTCTGGGAACAAGATTATAAAATAAATAAAATATTGTACTCATGGGCTCCCTAAAATCCCCAGAAGCATGAGATTATTTTAAAATGACACACATGTGAAACATAGGAATGTTAGTGCTTAATTCACATTTTCTCTTGGAAGGTTAAGTCATTCAGTAGAGGAAATTTCCAAACCATTTAAAAATCATGAAATATCCTATAACTGGCCTCCTGCACATTTACTCCAACATTCAACATGTATATCATAAATCCTTACCTTTATTGTCACATTTTATATCATTTCTATTTCTTCAATTTTTTGTTCTTATTTAGTAAGTTTAAAATGACATTCATGGTAAGATCCTCATAATTGGTATTGAATATATAAAAGTATCATAAATTATTTAAAGGGGAGAAATATATATGTCATAAAAATTAGTGTTCCTCTTGTCCATTGCCTTACAAACTGCAAGTCCTATGATCTAAAATGAAACTGAATTTATTTTAACTGCCTATTAACTAAGACTTAGACTTTTAATACACAACAAGAACATATAAACAATCAATATGATATTTCATCTATAGTTTCTAATTTACCTATGAATTACTAAGATGCATGTGAAAATCAAGCAACCCAGCAAACAATCTTGCAAACACCTCAATAAATAAATAAATAAATAAATAAACAGCAAAACCACATAAGTGATAAAACTGTACTTAGCTTATGGTACTGTTTTCTTAACATGAAACTGTATATAAACACTCTTTGGAAAAGTTAAAGCAGTTAAAATCTATTTAGCAGCACCTGCACAACAGACAAGACACACAGAGATTAGAAATGCCTTATTACATAAATATTAATTCACATAGCATCTGCTACATGTCAGTGTTTTAAGTATTAATATACAAAGATAATTAAGACTGATTTTCTAATTGAAAGCAGGTGTCAGTATTGGGGAGAGACATTTAAACAAATAAAGACTTATGAAATATTGAGGATAAAATTAGAACAAGTACAATACAATTTTATTTCTTGTGGAGATCTGGAAACTGAAGATACCATTTTAATTTTATTTTTTAATGGAGAGCATAAGAATTCTACTTTATAATTATGAACCTATATACTGAATTTCTTGTTTGGTAGAAAGGGAAAATGCATTGCTCTAATGTGATCTAGCATGGAACAATGATAATGAGAAGCCAGGATTGCATGGACACAGGTAATACAATTAAGGGTTGACTTTGATAGGATGGAGGTCATTCAGGAATGATTTCAAGAAATGCCATAAAGTGAGTATATGCGGTCTGTGGCTGATCTATATTTTGTACCAACCACGGTGTAAAGAGGGCTAAAAGTGACAGGGAGTTTAAATGAACAGAAAGAGACACATGAGTTATATCTATAGGAAAACACAGTTTTGCTATTTGAAATGAAACCATATCTTACTCTAACTGCCTGTTCTCACTGTCTCCTGATGGTACAATGTTTCACACGCATTCTAAAATTTAAAGAAGCAAACATTTCCACAGTAAAAAAGCAGATCCACTGGTATATTGTGCAGAACATGGGACCTTAATACTGATGCTATATAATAAAAATATAAATGCATTTTTGGTTCTAGAATATAGAGGAAATTTTGGAGTTAGGGATGGATTTTCTCTATATGTTGGCAGAAGGATTTATGACTGGAGAGGAAAAAAAGTCAACAGAGACACAATGGAACAGTTGTTCCTTCTTCCCAAACATGGTATGAGAGAGAGAGAGAGAGAGAGAGAGAGAGAGAGAGAGAGAGAGAGAGAGAGAGAAAGCGAATATACCACTCTGAACAAATAAAAATAAGCCAATTCAATAAAATATGGAAAACATTGATAGTCATTGATAAATTAAATATTGAGGAAATATCATTAACACTAGATACCATTTAGATTCCCAATTCTTATATTATTTGATAACTATTAAAAAATAATGAAATGTACCACATCCCAAAGTGGATAGTCTAATAAGAGAAACAGTGTATGAAATTGCAAAAGGTTAAATTCTAAATAAACAATCTTCATATATTGGCTTTATATTGCTATTGATGGGTGATGTTGGGGTCAAAGGGTTAAAGTTGGTTTAAAGTGCTCTTCAAAAAAAATTTTTTTTGGTGTCAAAAGTTATTCTTGTTTTTTGTCTCGTGCTTGAACTATCACAAGCCAGAACAAAATGATAACAATGAGCAGAACCAGCAGATACAAAATACAGCAGATTAAATTTATCAGACCTTCAAATAGAGTTAGGCAAGAAATGACACAAAACTAATATGTTTACTGTGTGAATTTTCTGGGAATTCACAAATGAGTGGCCTAAACAGTGGTGATTTACTTTCTCACTGTTTTGGAGGGTGGAAGACCACAATCAAGTTTCTGGTAGGCCTCACATCCTCTAAACATCTCTCCATTGCTGACAGGTGACACTTTCTTGATGTGTCCTCACAAGGTCCTCCATACATACTCCATACATACTCACCTCATATCTTTCTTTGAGTTATAATCTTTTTCTTCTATGGACATTGGCATATTAAGTAGGATCTACACAAATAGCACAATATTAACGAAATCTTTTAGCAGTTTATTTCCAAATATAGTCACATTCTTATATATAGGGAGAACAACATCAATATATGGATTTGGAGGGCCAAAATTCGTCACATAACACTAATTAAATATAAATACAAAGAAAATCAATCCTAATTTTTAATGATTAGTTTAGATCATCCTGAGCAGAACAAACAATTAAATGTATAGAACAGAAATTGTAAGCACTGACTAAAATGTTACACACAGTCAACCCAGCCAGCACTATGTTTGAAAAAGGATTTTGAAATTTAGGTTATGCTTGAAAAACCTGTTCTCTACTGAGGACATGTGCGTGCCTGGAAGTAAAAGTGATAACCTGGAGTTGGTTTTGTAAATTTCAAACATGAAGATACAATTTCTTTTTGGTTTTGGTACCAGGGATTAAACCCAGGGGCCTTAACTATAAAGAAAATAAAAAGGAGACACAGAGACAAGATAGAGAAGCAGAAAAAGAAGTGGCTGCCCCGCCAAACAGCCTTCCCTGTACACTTCCAAGGTCAGAACACCTACACTTAACCACTGAAGCACATCCACTGTGTGTGTGTGTGTGTGTGTGTGTGTGTGTGTGTATGTGTGGTGTGTGTGTTATCTAGAGACAAGACCTCACTGAGTTACTCAGGTCCATGCTAAGTTTCTGAATCAGGTTTTGAACCAGTGATCCTCCTGCCTCAGCTTCCCAAGTTGTTGGGATCAGTCGTGAGTCACTGCACCCAGCTACAATTCCTGAACATAAAGCATGAAGCCTGACCAAAACTGGGAAATCTGATAAATCTAAAGAATAAATGGAAATTGGACTAAATCCAGCTCTTATGTAAACTTTTTGTTTGCTTTCACATTTTATTGATTGTTCAAGGAAATTGGACTAAATCCAGCTCTTATGTAAACTTTTTGTTTGCTTTCACATTTTATTGATTGTTCAAGGAAATTGGAAAATTCACACTTTTTAAAAAGACCCCATACCTGTAACACAGCAAGGAGGCTGAGGACAACAAATGCAGCTCTTCCCTCCACACCAGAAAATGTTATTGAAGAAATGTATGTTCATCTGAGTTCAAATATAATTTCTTCAAAAGCATTTTAAAACAAAATGTGTGACACACAGAAGCAATAAACAACATACAAAAAAAACACGTAAACACAAATAAATAAAAGACAACAGTATTAGATCCAGAGACCTAGAGTTTAAAAAACTCCTCAAAAAAATTCTGTTTTCAAGACAGAAATATATGATTTTAAAATATTTCTAGGAGAACTAAAATTTTCAAACTCAGTTATAGCTTTTTGAACACACACACACACACACACATATACACAAACATAGACACATACATATATGCACATAATTACAAAACTAAAATTTGTAACATGAAACAGACTGGAATGGTAGTCACAGCTTCACCCCTCAAGTCCTGAAGTCTCATCATCTTCGTTATTATTCTGAATTCTGAATGTAACTTAGACATAGATAAAGTCCAAGTTCATAGGTTAAAGTCCAGATACAACTCTGCAAGATGAAACATAACACACCAAAAGGAAAATATCAAAAAATATGTCAAAGGAATGGAGCTTTCACTATCACATCTGGACCCAGAGAAGAAGGGAAAATAACTGTTAACAGTGAATAATTTTCAAAAAATTTCAAGACATCTGTACAAGACATCAAAAAGGCAACAAAGGTAAGACTTCAAAACTAAAGGAGTGAGGAGATCTTTCTTTTGACTATTTCATAAAAGCAGATATTTGGGGACAGGAGTTTAGTTTAGTGGTAGTGTGCTGGCATAGCATGCAAGAGGCCCTGGGTTCAATCCCTAATACAGCAAAATAAATAAATAATGAAAGCAGATATTTTATTCCAGACATATTTTTTTTTGCCAGATCTTGGCAAAAATTGTTAGAATTAACTTTTTAGGAACCCTGGAAAATTACCCAAAGTTTGTAATAATCAGAGCAACTGTTGTCTAAGAAAATAGCACCACCAGAAATAATTTTGTTGAACCTCTTTGGGAACAGGCTGTGTTGTGCTGCACTGAACCTTGTTTTCAAAGTTCTCTCTACAATTCTATGGCAGTCTTGAACAAATATCAGAGTTTAACCATCAGAAGGTGAAAGGAAAGTGAGGAACTGGGAGATGGGGGAGTGAGAAATGAAAAAGGGAGACAAGGCAGAGATACACAGGAGTGTATATTTGTCAGAGCTGACAATAAAGGCAATCTCTCCATAGATAGAGAATGGCAAATTAGGCTTGGGGTTTGAGACTTTTATGGGGCAGACTTTGGGATGGGAGTCAAGGGTGGGTCCTCATGCAGAGTTGGTTAAGTGTTGGGTTGGTATGAGGGAGTGGTGAGTCTTTCTCAGAAATGCCCTCAGGAAGGAAAATGTAGGAACCATGGAAAACCTCCATAAACTCAACAAGCCAAAATAACCATTTACTTATCCAAGAGATTTTATTAGCAGGACTGCTGGGGACAGTCTCAGAAGAGAAGGGGGAAGAGAGAGAGGAGAGAGAGAGAAGAGAAGAGAAAATGAGAGGGGGAGATTAAGAAAGGGAGAGTAAAAGAGAAAGCACCAACAGGGTGTAAATATATATGGGCTCAATGCAGGATGAGGAGGTGCAAGGCAAGTAGGCTGTTAGTCTTCATTGGCCAAGAGTTCAGGCCACTTCAGGGATTGGAGATGCGCCATTCACAGGGATTGGAGGTGATGGTTTGTGCGCCATTCAGAGTGTCAATGGACCTGAGCTGAAAAACCAGCCTCTATCTCAGAGCAATGCCTGTCCAAGAAAGGGACATGACCTTTGTCCTTGGAAAAACCCACAGAGCACTCCTAGGCACATTTCCACCCGGCTAAGTTGTTTATCTACAAATAACAGGAGAGATCTGCTGCGCCAGGTGTCCCTGACTCAGTCAGGCTAGGTGGAGATCCATAGCAACCCCCTAGTAGCCACCAATCAGCATGAGACAGGGAAATACCTGGGATGCCAGATGACCCTCCCAGTAGTTTATGGTGGTTGATAACATATTGGGAAACCATATAGTTTAGCACTTACACCCCTCTTGGCTCAAACCAATCAGTTCAAACCAATACCCCTTTTGTTCTGACCAATCACCCCTACCCAACTTGTTCCCGCCAGTGAATGTGCTAATCATGTTTTAGAGTTGTTATTTGATTTTCCCGCGGTGTGTGATGATTTGCTATGATGTATGTGAAGTCCCTGCCCTCTCTAAAAAATGTATAAAAATGCTGCAAACCCTGGGCTCGGAGCCTCTCAGCGTCACCAGTTGCTGTGTGTGCATGCGGAGGACCGAGCTAGCTCGCAATAAACACCTCTTTGCTGCTTACATCGATCTTGGGTCTCTGGTGGTCTTTGGGGGTCCTGAATTGGAGCATAACAGAACTACTGGAAGAGGAGCATTCCGGGTGCCATCTTTATCAACAGAAAGCAAGAAAAGTGAGAAATTATACCCCATTTAATTCAAATGTATGATATGTCAAGATCATTGTATTGTCATGATCATGTCAAGATCATGAGCAACTAATAAAATTTTTTTTCTTAAATTGGCAGCTGTCAAGATGGCTAGCTAGATACTAAGCAAGGACCTGACATAAGGAAAAACAAGAGCACTATAGTCATGGAGGTGAGAAAAACAGATTTTGAGCTACTTAGAATGCCACTACCAGAACATTACCAGTTGGTCTATCTCACCATAGCTCCCTGGAAAAAAAATTTTTTTCATGAGATTTTGTCATTATTTGACTTTATTCAGAACTCACTCAGCAGAAAAAACCTATCATGTGGATGTTTGACAAAATATAATTAGCAATTTTAAACTTTTATGCAGCCTGAGGCTTGATACCAGTGATAATCAAGTGAATTAAAACACAAAATTCTCAGTGTGACAATGTCCATGGGTGCTTTGGAAAGTTTTGAGATATCCTGGCAGATCTACAAGGCCATAATCCTATTCAGGGATATGTCCATGATTCAATGAACATTTAATATTTTCTAAATGTCTCACCTCTGACTGATCTCCGCACTCTGACCCAACATAAAGTGAGCGCTGATCAGAGTTGCAGACTGGAAGCTTGGAAGGTTTTCATCAATACAAACAAGCATTTGGCAAAGGGTGAGAAGATTGCTAGTTCAAAGTACTTAGGATAATCTCTATCCATTATCTACTGACCACAAATCTAACTGGGCAGAAACTACAGGTATTGAATACAACAGGAATGTAAATTTCCAAATATTGGTCAAGAAGAATCATCAAACAATAGCAGCAGCAATTGCTATAAAACAAGAAGAACAGAAATAATTCCAAGTAAGGATCTGATTTACAGAGTTCCCACACTATATTATTTAAAATGTCCAGTTTTCAACAAAATTGTGCAATACATGCAATAACAAGTGAGAAACTGATGTGACTCCATTTTAAAAAATAAATAAATAAAAGCAGCTCACCCTCAAGGCCTGTCCTAAGTAAGGGGGCGTGACCCTTGTCCTTGGAAAAACCCACAGAGCACTCCTAAGCACATACCCACTCTGCTGAGTTGTTTGTCTGTAAATAACAGGAGGGGTCCACTGCACCAGGTGTCCCTGACTCACTTAGGCTAGGTAAGGACCCAGAGCAACCCCCCTAGCAACCTCCAATCAGCACGAAACAGGGAAAATGCCTGGAATGCCAGATGACCCCCAAGTAGTTTATGGTGGTTGATAACATGTTGGAAAACCATGTAGTTTAGCAGGTACACCCCTCGTGGCCTAAACAATCAGTTAAAACAAATCTCCCTCTTCTACTAACCAATCACCCCTACCCAACTTGCTCCCGCCATTGAATGTGTTAATCAATGTTAAGAGTTGTTGTCTGATTTTCCCGAAGTCTGGAATGATTTCTTGTGTGATGTTGTAATGCATAGAGTATCCCCCCAAAATCTATAATATCTCACTGGACAAAGGACCAGGACTCACTCCCTGGGACTACTGTTTAGGGAACGGTGTGAGTCCAGGCTCCAGCTTGCAATAAAGACTCTTGTGTATTTGCATCAGCTCCTGGAGGTCTATTGGGGTCCCACAAATCTGGCATAACACAGGAAAAGTATCACTCATGGATTTTAAAAAGTCACAGAAAATATCCCTATGAGGCCAAAACAAATATTATAAATCAGATATTTCAAAATGTGTTCTGAAAACTAAAGGCAGACATGTCTAAAATATCAAATAGAAATCTGGCTATGATGTCTCCCTGAATAAATCACATCAACAAAAAAGTACTATTGATACTGGTGATGAGAATCTAGGCCCAGACCTATTTCACTGATGTGAAGATTGAACACTGGAGAAATGCAGGTGTAAACATAGAAAGCAAGTTTTATTGAAAGAATAGAACAGAGATAGACTTCTCTGAAGAGAAGGGACCCTAGAGCTGGGTGTCTGAGGAAATGCAGGTGTTCTGTCCTTCTTAGAGGTTTTAGATTTCCTTTGTTCTCTTGCCCCCATCCTGCCTACTTTACTAGTGACCAAAAAGCAAGCCAAAAGTGGGGTGAGCCAAGGACAGAACTAAGCCACCCAGGAGTACTGGCAGGAAGGGAGTGGCCCAGGGGAGTTCATTCCTTAATAACCCCTTGCACAGGGAAACAATTCCCTGGAGGCACTTATCCTAGAAAACAGGTGGGAGGAGAAGTGCTCTGGAGATATTAACATTTTATTTCCTGTTGAATCACCCTCCATCCTTCCGATCCTACATTCATTACTTACACTAATTGTCCTTTAGTTTACTCCCCTACCCATGCTTTTCTATTTAAGAAAAAAAGACCCCTATAAAAATTCTGCAGTTAAAAAAAAAAAAAAAAGTAATTGAAATTGAAAATTCACTGTATGGTTTAGCAATAGATAGACCCTGGAAGAAAAAAAAAGTGATGATTTTTATTGTTGTTGTTTAAATTACTATTTTTATTTTTTATTTGTTCTAACTAGTTATATTGTAAGGGACCTCGAACATTGAAGGAAGAGACCACCAAGAGACCGACTCATGCAACAGCAAAAGGGGGTTTATTGAGCGCGCTGGGGCTCCGTGCTCACTCAAGAAGGGAGAGCGGCCCAGAGCCCCAGAACAACTTGAGTAGAGTTTATATACATTTTTTAGAGATGGCTGGGACTTTACATACGTCATATTCCCCTTTAACAAATCATCATACATCGAGGGAAAATCAAACAACTCTCAAACATGATTAGCACATTCATTGTCTGGGTTGTTAAGCAACTAGGTGGTCAGGGGGGATTTCAACACACATTTAATGGGCAGTTCCGGGAATTGTCTTAACTGCCACAGGAATTTCAGGTTCTGAGTGCAGCTTTTGGAACTTTACAAAACCTGGTCCTTCATATTTTAATTTCAATTTCTTTTATCCTTTCAATATATGACAGTAGAATGCACTTTGACACATCATGTATCAATGAAGTACAACTTCTCATTCTTCTGGTTGTACATAATGTAGAGTTATGCAGGTCTTATGACCATAGATGCAGATAGGGTTAATAATGTCTGATTCATTCTATCATTTCTATCCCAATATCCACTCCCCTCCCTTCACTCACCTCTGACTAATTCAGAGTATCTCTATCCTTTCCTAGATACACCTCTTACTGTGAATTAGCATCTGCATATCTGAGAAAACATTTGGCCTTTGGTTCTCTAGGATTGGTTTATTGTGCTTAACATAATATTCTCCAACTCCATTCAAATGCCATAATTTTGTTCTTCTTTAAGGCTGAGTGATATTCCACTGTGTGTATATACCACATTTTCTTTATCCATTTATCTGTTGAAGGGCACCTAGGTTGGTTCCATAGTTTAGCTATTGTGAATTGAGCTGTGAGATATGAGATGTGAGATGATAGTTCAATGGAGATAATTCAATCTTAGGAGCCAAAGAAAAAGAATGAAAAAAAATACATATATAAACCGAGCTTCAGATAACTGTAGGTCACCATCAGGCATACCAGTGTGTTGGTAGGAGAAAGAGAGAGGGACAGAAAAAAGTATTTAAAAACTAATGAAACATCCCAAATCTCTTATCTACTGCCTTTTTTGGAGTCAATGTGCTTGGGTTTATTTTAATTGCTTTAGATTTTACATTTCACTGACTTTTCTAATGATAGCTAGTACATTTAAATGCAAAATCCAAAGTGTATTTTCTACCATAAAATGAAACAAAGCAGAATTTTCAATCTCCCAAATAAAAAAAAGCAAGCAAAATAAAAGCTATTAATGCAAGCATCCAAGAAATTCAGTGAACTTCTGATAAGAAAAAAAGATCAACACCAAAAGACATAACATTGAAACTGTTGAAAATCAGAAACAGATAACATCTTAAAAATTCAGTATGAGGTTAAGGTATTCCTTATAAGTGTAACAGAATACCTCTCTTAAGAAATTATGAAAGCCAGGAGTTACTAAGTTGTGAATTTCAAAATATTCAAGAACAAAAATGGCTAACCAAAATTTTTAAGACAATCCCAGAGAAAGCCAAACAGCACATTTGTTACTGTCCCATCAAGCTTACAGAAATATTAAGCAAAATGTTCAGAATGAATAGAAGACACTAAGCTATAACTCAGAGCTACATAAATAAAAAACACCTGTCAATATAGTTAAATGCCCAAATAAAAATATAGAACAAAATCATTTTTGTAACTAAGTGATCAAAATTAATAACTTAAAGAAATAATTATAACATTATTTTGATGTGATTTGATTTTATAAATATGCAATTTGTATAATCCTAATAGTACAAAGGAGAGGGTGGAGAATAGTGGGAAAAAATTATATGCTATTCAAAAGCTTCAGTTAGTTCAAACCAGATAGTTTAAATGAAGATGCTAATTGTAATACCCAGGGAAATAATTTTAGTCACAACAGGTTACCTTGCCTTTAGCCTTTTTGCAGAATATGTAAGCAACACAAAAGTCATATCTAAACCTATTAATAAATTAGTGTTTTACAGTTTTCTGAGTTAATGTAATTCCCTTCCTTTTTTTTTTGCCCATGTGCTACAATGTGAAGGATAGTTTTAGTTTTTGATATTTTTCTGCTGATATAAACTTTTAATATACTTTAATTTTATGGTACTAGTTTTGTAATATGTTAATAATCATATGTAATAGGATAATCTTGATTAGATTTTTCCAGTATTCAATTCATTTGAGGTCTATTTGTAAAATCTCATTTTTAATGTTTTGACTTTTTTTCTCCTTTTTTCCACTTAATTTCATTTGCTAATCAATTAGTTCATATTAAAATCTCTTTTTTTTTCTTAAGCAATTGCTCACACGAGGATTTTCAGTAAACGCTCATGAATCATTTTCGAAACATAATTTCTGTACCCTAAAAACGAAATTATTTTTACAATTCCCTTTCATGGATACTTGCAAAGTTTTCTTTTTCTGGATCATGTTTCAGAGTTTTCTTGCTAATCAAATTAAAATCTTTATTCTTCTTATTTTTTTTTCTTAAAAATGTTGGTAGAGTAAGGTAGTAATGAATAAAATGCACTGATTTTAGCAGAATTAAATGACAAGGAGAAAGTTGAAAATATATCATCATGACATGTGTGGATTAAATTTGGAATTATTTTAAAATGTATTTTAAATAAAATAGTCACTATATTTTGCAAAAGTATTCTCTTGACTTTTAATAATTTTACTCTGTATGCTGTCATGGAAAGTATAAATGCTGTAATGAAGACCAATTTGTTACTTTTTGAAATGCATTGAATAAGATAAAGGAAGAAAATCTTATTGTCTGTTTTTGTTTAACTTTTTTATAAAACCATTTAAAATTTTGTTTCAGGAAAAGGGAAACATCAGATTAGAGGATTCCACTTGAAGAAATACTTTCAAAGAGATACAAATGTTAATGAAGAGAATCACATGTTTCAATCTTTTAGGAGGTCTATTACTGATTTATCAGTTCATTATCTTCTTAATTTCCCCATTTATAAATCAGAGACATCTGATTAACTTTCTGGTGCTATTTAAAGCATCACCCATATATGATGCGTCAAATGCATTGAAGACATATTGAGATCACTCAACTGCTTTAATAAATGGTGCCTAAGTGTCCTTCTTGCTATAGAAAATCCAGCAAAATGGTGGAACCTAGCCAGCCAAGATAGATGTCAACTTCACAGTAAGGAACAAGTTGTACTTTGTCTGTCTTCTGGTTCTTATTCCATTATATGTTACTATAATAATATTCCCGCCTCCCAGGGAAACAAGTTATGTTATAATTTGCCAGAGTTATTGGTAAGGTAGGACTAATTAAATATGTTTATAATACTCAGTGAAAGCTAATAGAGGATAGATATTTGCTTTTTTAATATTTTTTTAGTTGTAGTTGAGCACAATATCTTTATTTTATTTTTAATGTGGTGCTGAGGATCGAATCCACAACCTTGCATATGCTAGGCGAACACTCTACCGCTCAGCCACAATCTCAGTCCAGGTATTTGCTTTTATACTAGTCATTCAATAAGTAGTTATGTACACAGCATTTTTCTAAACATTGCATAAAGAACTGTATAAGGCACTATTTCTATGATCATTGATAATTAGTTAGGCAGACAATGTACCCATGTGCTCAAATTAAAAATAGAAGGCTTTAACTGGTAACAAATGACAGACAATACGTATGGCATGAGAGCAAGAAGAAAAGACATCAAAGTCAATTCTATCAGTTATTTCAATCCCTCGATTTGTCATTTACTTATTAGTGTATTCAGTCATTTGCTGAATATCAATATCATACTTACTCAAAATAATTCTTGCTGAGCAAAGGCCGCAAACATATGCATTCACCCATCCATTCTGCAATCATTGAGAGAACATTTAATATGCTTCTCTTATGTTTTAGTAACTGTGCCAGGTGCCAACAGAACAAAGATAATTATAATCCAGATTTATCATTTCACATTATTAGGTTCCAAACAAGTGAACATATTACATCAAATGCAGTAAGTTCACATCAAGATTGGTTAGTGGGGATTGTTTATGTGTGCATCTGTGTATTTTGGTCAAGGAAACAAATTTGAAAACTGTTCCAAAAGTTATTAGCTGTTTGACCTTTCCTCAAGGCTTATTTCTACTGCAGGGTCTTTGCTCAATAAATGTCATCACAAATTGCTCTAATAGAGACAAATACACTGTCATGGGAATACGAAAAATAACTCCTTTGCTTGAAAGGACAGTGGAAGCTCCCCTTGGAGGTTGGTGTTTTGAATTGACTTAGAAAAGATGAGGGTCTTTGTTAGATCAAAAAGGGAAGAGGGGGTTTCAAGTATGTGTGAATTCAGTTAATTAGGCTTAAAATATTTCTGTAAACAATTTCATCAGTTAGTGGGTTAAAAAGTAAAGATAATTTGGACCAAGAAGGTGTTTATGCAATAGAAAAAATTGTACAATATCATAGAAAACCATAATGAAAGAGTGAATTACAGTGAATGATGTGAATAGTTACCCTAGACAAATGTTGAAATTGAGAGACAGGGAAAGATTAAGAAGTTACTACAAATGATGAGTAATGGTCACTTCATGAATTTAGGGAGAGGGGAAGGGAATGTCATTGAGTGAAAGTATTCTCAAGGTAATTGTAACTCCTTAAATGCAAAGAATAAAGAAAATACTGATAGTTCCAGCTGTTTAAAGATTTTCTATTTTTAGGCAAATGCTAAAATATTAGGAATATTTATGTGACATGTTTGGCAAGAAATTGGTAAATCCAGATTTTGTACTTGAGTTAGGAGTAAACAAGCAAATACTATTTGCCCTGAAATAGTGGTGTGTGCCTATGGTCTCAGGCACTCTGGGGGGTAAAGCAGTAGGACTTGATCCCAGGGTTTCTAGACAAGCCTAGGCAACATAGTAAGACTCATCTCAGAAAATAAATAAATAAATAGACAAACAAACAAACAAATAAATGATCTAGCAATTTAAATCTGAATCACTTGGACATTTAGAGTGAAATAATTTGGGGTATTGTTGTGATTTTTCCTAAAACACAGGGATAAGAAATCCAAGGAAGATAATCTAAGCAAATTCATTTATTAAAAGAGGAATCAGAGTGCTACTCATAACTTGGACAGGAAAGGATCTAAGGGGATAATCAGCAAAAATATCAAATGATGAATAAATTTCCAGCAGGATAAATAACATGTGGAAGAATAATGTAAGCTCTGTCATTTGTGCTTTTCTAAAAAAATGGCAATTCATCCAGTGTCTTCTGAGTCTGAGTCAGGAGGATGGCTAACCTCAGCAACTTAACAAGACCTTATGTCTATAGAATATAAAAAGGGCTGGGTAAGTGGATCCGTGGTTAAGAGCTCCCGGGTTCAATCCTCAGTAACCAAAAAAACAAAAAGCACAAAAACAAAAACAAAAAAAGACAATTCATTTAGGCATGGAGTAAAATCTGAAACTAACTTGTAATAGTTTTCACATATATGGTACATAAAGAAAGAGACAGGTAATATATTTTATTATTTTACACAATGTGACTACCTAAGCATGGAGATACAGGCCCATGGATAATATGATGTAAAATGTAAAGTTTTAAAATTTATTTTTTTATTTATTGATTTCTTTCATACTGAAACAATTTTAAATTATGCCATTGGCTGACCCATGTTTTAAGATTAATAGTTACAATAAAAAAATACAAAACTGAGTATACAATATTTATTGAAGAAAAACCAATGGAGAAAATGTTAATAAAGATAAGAAATGATAATGTGTACAGAGCAGACAGAAGTATTAAACTTTTGTGGGGTATATATCCCCACAAAATATATCCCCAATCTAAGTCTCTGTAGACAAAGGACTATATTCAGCAATGTTGACCCTTTGGGATAACATTATGTCTTATAAGGAAACTGTACATAAAGATCATAGATGAACAGAAATTCCCCTCCACACACACACAGAGGGATAAACATGTGTTAATTTATGCAAAGACAATCATAAGTAAACATAGGAAAGTGAAATCAAAGCTGGTATGTGAAACTTCCATAATAACAGAAAACATATGGAAATATAGCAAAGTTATTCTTTAAGTAAAATTTAATATTTGCATGGTATGGTTGAGATAAATAGAATGTCATGTCAAGCCTTAAACATTTTCTTTAAAACTAAAGGCCCATGCACCTATTAATATGCAGACATGGGAAGATAGTGACTACCTACCTAGTTACTGCAGTGATATGATATCATTTTTAATATTTTCAGTATTAGATATATTAATAAAAATAGACAAAGTAAGAAATGATCCTAAAGAATTGACAATATTTAGTGAATAGTTGATTTCATATAAATAGTAAAAGGGATTTTAAGTAATATCAAAAGAATGTAAAATTTTTGATTTTCCAATTATATCATATACTAAAACAAGAAAACAGAGATTAAAAACAGATTATTATAGACAGAGTATTAATGAGTAAAATAAAAAAAATCAAATCATATAGAATTGTCATGAAGCATCTATATTCTTTGCTGGGCGACGACTGTAGGACAGCACAGAGTTTAATGTTATTCAGTTACTTCATTAGGAGAAACATAGTATACTAATTTCCCAATGTTTCAATTTCACCAGTATGAATAATTAATTTTTTAGAAAATAACATTTATGAGCTATAACATTTAAAAATTTCATAAATAATAGTCATGCATGAGATGAGATCCAATTTTTAAAAATAATGCATCTAAATGTTGTCTCATGCATTCTTTATGTATTTCTAGTCATTATATTTAAGTAAATAGCCTTATAATTTTATTTTTAATGAAAGTTTATATTTCAATTTATAACAATCTGTTTACTAATATAAAGATACATTACTGAGGAATAATGTGATATCACAAATACATAAACTACTTATAACAAATATTCTTTTCAGGTAGTGCTTCAATTAGATTTTGATTAGATATAGTCTAAAACATATTTTAAGGTAAAGCATAATTATTGAACATAGGTTTGATTAGGTATATTGCAATTGAAATGCTGTTTTTCCTGAACAAAATAAACTCTTACTTCTTGCCACACATTTCTATACACTTTACATATGACACATATGTTATTACACAGTTAAGTCAAAATAATGTATACATTATTGATTTCCAGAAGAATTAATATGTATAAGCAAGTTATTATTAGAAGCTGGAAAAACACAAATATCAGTTTTGTTTTCATTCTACTCAGGGCAATGTTTCTTTCAGTATATTTGATTCAGCCATATTTTCTTTGGATACTAATGAATAGAAATGTGAAACAGGTGAAGTAATAATAAAAATATAAAGAAAAATGAAGCAAATTCAATACAAAATCATCAGTGAAGCAAAAAGAAACTTATAAAGTATGATTTAATCTTCTCTGTGGAATAAAGCTGCCAATTGCTATGCCTCATGTGATCCTTTTCCCACGTAACATCCTACTTGGTACCTAAGTTATCTTCTCACATTGAAACATATTGAATTGCTTATATAAAATGGTATGATAATATACTTTGTCATTTAGTAAGATAAAATCATTCATGCAAAAATGAATATTCATGGGCAAGAAATAACAAAATTTCTCTACTGTATGAAAAATACTTTAGAATATATACCATGACATTTTAATAAATATAAATATAGCACGTACTATACCTGCATATATTCTTGTATATTCACATGCATCAATTTTACTTGTTTATGGCAATATTTTATATTGTTTCAGAAAAAAAGGCAAAATCTTACAATGTATGTCTCTTTTCACCATGCAGTGTTAATCTTCTAAGAGTAAATTCAGAATAAAATATTATGTGTATAAGGAATTAAAGCAAAACAATAGATTTATGCATCATTTTGCAAAAGGAAAAAATGTTTCATTTACTTGGTTTGAAAAGATATGAAAGAAAAAACTATACCTTTCTACTTGAGATTCTGAAAAATGAAGGATAAGATTAATTGACTGGATAACAAAAAATTCCATATAATCCATAAGATGAGCTATTTGCACTGCGTTTTGTGTTAGAATAATGACTACACTATTACTTTATATAAAAATGACCAATTTATGATTCTTTTCATCTTTCCCTCGGGTTTCCTTCACATAGAGTATTTCATATGATTAATTCATATGAATCTTCCAAAACAATTTATTGTGAAATAAAAACTTAATATTGGTGTTTGGGAGCTTTTAAAAATACTTTTTCGTTTGTTTGTTAGCAGACCTTTATTTTATTTGATTGTTTGTTTGTTTATATGTGGTGCTGAGAATTGAACCCAATACCTCACACACACTAGGCAAGTGCTTCACCACTGAGCCACAACCTCAGCCCTATATTGGAGGTTTTTTTTTGTTTTGTTTTGTTTTGTTTTTAAGATTCCACATTACTGTTTATTTTCCTTTCTTTATCTTCCTTTTTGACAGCTTGAGAATCTTTAATTCATGAGAACTCACCTAAATTAAAACAATTAAAATCTTATGTCTGAAATAACCTATTTTAAGATAAATTATTTATTATAGTGTCATTTTAATCACATATATGAGTTATATTAAAGAGAACAAGCAAAAAAGTAATTTTATGGTTTAATAAATGATTATAGGAAATCATTACTGCTATTATATGTTCAGAATTTAGGATAGGTTTGTATTCTTCTATGATGGTCATGTAGTGATACTGGCATTTTGACCACACATTTATCACACAGAAGAATACATAAATCACTTATAGCTACAATGTACCAAAACTATTTTATGATTTAAAAATTTAGAAAGTCTAACAATAGCTGCATTTTTTAAATAAAACATTTTTCTTTATCTGAGTGAACACTAAACTCCTCTTACATGCATCTTTCAGAAATATATTGATTTATAGACACAGCAAATATAAATTCTTTTTCATTAACAACTTTATGGATCATTAACAATTTGAAATAAATTTTTCAGAATATTGTGTATTATCTTAACATTGCATTATTTATATATTTTATTAATAATTATTAATTGTGAAAATTAATATGACTCACTCACTGTGCTGTTTCCAGACTGACAAGATGTTCCATTGTGTATATATGCCATATGCTCTTTTTACATTTATCTGCTGACTGGTACCAGTCCCAATTCCATATCTTACCTATTCTGGATAAAGCTGAAATAAACATATAAGGATGAGGGTATTTCTTTTTCAGGATGAACTCATTCCCTTTGGATATATGTTCATGCATAATATAGCTGTTGTTAGATGGAATACTCTATGTAAAGATTTGCTAACTCTGTTGATCTATAGTATAGTTTTATTTTGGATTCCATTTGTTTGGAATAGCATTTTGTATATTTTCACTTTCAATCAATTTGCACCTTTGCTGATGAGATGAGGTTTTCATCAGTATATATATATCAGCATATATATGTATCCATTAATATAATATATTAATGCATATTATTATGCAAATATATATATATATATATATATATATATATATATATATGTGTGTGTATGTGTGTGTGTGTATATATATTTTAGTCAATCCAGTCCACATCTCATAATTGGAAAATTAAGTTCATTTCATTCAGAAATATTTTTGAAAATAGTGAACTTGCAATTATTATTTTATTTACATTTTTCTAGTTAATATGAATATTTCTTGTCCATTTTCCCTCTTTTATTCACCTTAATGGTTAGTTGATTTCCTAAAATTGATAATGGTTAATTATTTTCTATTTTTTATGTATTCTTCTAGTAGTATTTATTCTTTCATATGTCATCATTTTGGATGATATTTTTCTTTCAATTCTGGATATGGAACTCCTTCAAACATCTTTTGTTGCTGCTCTGGTGGTCATGAACTCTCTCAATTTTTACTTATCTTGGAGTGTCTTTTTATTTTCTTTGTATGTTAAGGATACTCTTGGGTATAGTAATCTTGACAGGCATATTATTCAGGGCTCTCTAGAGGACCAGAACCAACAGGTGATTATATGATTATAAAAGGGGAGGTTATCACACTGGCTTACACAGTCAGAAGCTAAATATTCCCAAAATGAACACCAGCAGAATAGACAGCTAGAGGAACCAGTAGTTACTCACTTCAAAAGGCTGGAGCCTCAGAAGAAGAGGGATCAGTTGGGTAACCCAGTCAGGACCAGAGGCCTGGAAACTCCCTGTAGTCACTGTTTACTCTGCTTTGGAAGAGCTGGAGTTTGCTCCTGCAATTGAAGCAGCAATCACAGAAGGAGCTCAAAAAGAATTGAGCATGTATTGTTCGGTCTTTTATCTAGGCTACCTACCTACTGGACTGTGCTGCCCACACTTAGAGTAGGTCTCCACCTCATTTGCTATCTTATTTGTCAATCATACCTTGTTGACATACTCAGAATACTCAAATCATAGGCATCTCAATCCAATCAGGTTGGCAATTCAGATTCATTGTCACAGTTAGTGTTTTGTTTTTTTTCTTTAAGTACTTGAAATATATCCTCTCATGGTCTGTGAAGATATCTACCAAAAAATTTTATTATTAGTCTAATATGATTGCCCTAGAGGGTGATTGAGGATTTTCCCTTGCAGATTTGAAAATTCTTCCTTTGCCTTTAATTTTGGATTTGACCAAAGTATGTAAATTGTTAAGAACTTTTCTGATCACATCTATTTGGGAATCAATAAGATTCCTGGACATGGATATCCATGTCTTCACTAAGATTACAGAAGCATCTGCTATTATTGCATTAAATAAATTACCTTTGTTCTTAATTTTTATTTATCCTTCGTATATGTCAATAATATGGTATTCCATCGTTCTGAGCTCTATTGCTTTCTTTATCCTTTTTTCCTTTTTTCATTCTTATTTGAATGACATATCTCAAGAGCCCTGTATTCGATCTCTGATATGCTTTTTTTTTCTGTGTGATCTATTCATTTTTTAAGACTTTTAACTGAACTTTTGGTTTGATTTATTGAGCATTTCATTTCCAAGATTTTTTTGGTTTTGTTCTCTTTGTAAATATGTATCCCTTCGTTAAATTTCACTCATATCCTGTATTGTAGTTTCAATTTCACTTAACTGTTTATTTGTATTCTTTTAAGTCTTATTGAGACTTTTAAGTATTATTCTTGCAAAATCTTATCAGGCATTTTATCTACTTTGATATCTTTGGAATTTGTTACGGTTGAGTTATGATCTTTAGGGGTGTCATTTTACTTTATTTTCTCATGATTCTTATGTACCCATGTGAAAAGTAGTGTTTCTGGTAAAATAGACTTTTCTAACACTTAATAGGGTGGTCTTCTAAAATGCTTCTTGGGATATTGGTTTGTTATTCAACACTGTGTTTATTTCCAGATGGGTACCACCATGTAATCTCTCCATATCTTAATTGAATGTGATTAGTGAGTTTGGGCACCTTGAATATCAGAGTCAGAAAACTCAGTGTTTCTGTGGGTCACGTAAGAGTAGACCCATCAGCAGTTTAGACAGGTGTGGTGTGCACACTATGTGGTTACTTCTACAATGGAAGTGGTAGCCTGTACAAACTAATGAGATTTCCTCAAACATTATTGATATTGGCCCTGTTATTTAGGGGTCTTTTGTACTGCTTGAACCAGTAGTAGCAAGGGGCTTAAAACCCTCATTTGACTTCACACTAAAGCACAGGTGCCTCACAGGAAAAAGTAGAGTCTATAATCACAGCATCCCCTTCTGTGGCACACAAAGATTTGTTAGCAGAGTGTGATCAGTCAAAGCACAGGGGCAAAACCTATTGAGGACCTGCACATGCATTGAGGCAGGAGAAGTTGCAGTATTCCTAGCGCTGCTGCTATCATGGACTTGCCTGCTCAGGTGCAGGAACTCAGACTTACCCTTGCCATGCACATCTAGAGATGGAGCTTTTTCTTCCCCCATTCCTTTAGGTAGAGTGCCTCAGGTTCAAGTGGCAGTAGGTCTCAGCTGGAGTTGGGCAAAATTCCTCTTAGCTAATATGTTCATAAGAGAGAATGAGAGCAGGATGTTCCTGGCACCAGGCAAATTTTCTCTCCTGCCCTTCTTAGGTCACATGCCCCAGAAGCAGGGTGACACCCACAGCTGTCATCTTGCCCTAGACAGCACCAGCATGCACCTATTGGCAGGGGATCAGTGAAACCACAGAGTTCTTTGCCAAACTTGTTAGTAACAGGTGCCTGTGTGCAGCTCCAGGGAAAGGAGTACATTCAGGAAAGGCAGCAACTGCACTGGTAACTGCCTTCAGTCCTGGCACCATATGACTGTTCACACCTTGGTCTTAGAGGATAGCTCCTACATTCTTTGGTTCTTGAGGGATTCACACTCTATTTTTAGTGTCACTAAACTCATTCCTTTCAGTACAGCATTTATAGTTTGTGTCAGTTACTCTACTGAACACTTTTGGTTCATGAGGCAACTACCTGCTAAGCCAGTGTGTTAAATTCTCTGGGAATATAGAGGGCTTCTAACCCCTACAACAGTACACGTTCCTCCAACAGTTCCCTGAAAAGAAGTTGCAGATTCAAGAAGAAATCTAGCTACAGGAGTCTGGGGGAGTTTCTGGGAAATTATGTGAGAATTCCTTTTCCAAAGAGAGCTACAGTAATGTTTTCAGGTTATTCATCTAGATAGTCTACCAGCACAGAAGGGTAGTAAAACTTTCCAAAAACTGAAATTGTCAGTACTTGATTGAAAGAGTTTGTTGGGACTCCTCCACTTTTTCTCTAAAGAAGAGAGAATCACCCTCCCCTGCTGGAAAGCCTGGTTGTAGTGGCCACGGTCTCTTTTTCTCTTACTGCATTGTTGTACTAGGTGTCTACGTTTTACAAGATTTCTACTTTTCTCCTGTGACTTTACCGTGTTCTCCCAAAATCACTTTATTCAACTTACAAGCTATATAAATATTGTTTTTGTTCTTGTGGCAGAGAATGTGGGTGCTGTGTACATCTATTCAGCTATCTACTGAATTGTCAGGACCTTACTTTAAAGCATTTGTGTGAATTATTCATCTATAATTTAGACTATAGCTAAGACCAATTTGTTAATTCCCATTTCTATGCTCTTATAGTCACTAAATCAACTCTTATAAAGCTCAATATAAAGTGATTATCTGCTGAACTGGTTATTCTTGCTCTTCAAATACAAATATAATTTATGCTGATATGCAAAGTAATTCAGAATTTGAATTGAATGTATAATATGCTTAGGATTCTGCTTTAATGTAGAAGGATATTATTGGCATCCTAAAACTTTTATGAATGAAGGTAGGTTTTTTTAAATCATCTATAAAATATCAGCATGATTAGTCATTATAATTATTTTAACTCTGATGGGGCTTAGACAAAATTAAGAAAATACAATGAAAAATCACTCAGTTCTCCTATAATATTTAGAATCTGAGATGTAATTTCTTTCTATCTCTCTTTCGACTATTTTCATCTTTTTAACCTGGTTGATTCTTTTTATCTTCCAAATAACTCAAGGATTTTAATAACTTAGGGATTTTGCTCCTCATTTTGCTTTATATCCCCCAGAATGATTCATTTAAAAGAGAGCAATAAAAATTAATTGACCAAGGGATTCAACTCTAAAGGGAGAGGAGGGCTATTACCCTCTTTCTTCCATAGGGCAGGGAAGTAAGTCCCTCAGCTTTAAGTTAAATTAAGGTCAAAAAGATCAAAGAGGAAACAGGGGTGACACTCAGGAGAGTAACACCTCCCTGTGTTCTTATGGGAGGGAAGCTAGTGAGAAGTCTTAAGAGAATATGACGTGGTCAGATCATTTAAAAATTTGTTGGATCATTTTCTCTAATTCCAGCTCTTTAAATCCATTTTTGCCCTAAAGCAATGAGATAATGAAGGGAGTGCAGACTTGAAAGAAGATAGGCAAGGGGAAGAGACAAAGTATGCACAGTATGCACAGTTTGCACAGGTCTCTAAACCAAGAGGCAAAGTGAACTAAGAGCCTAAATCTCAAAATTTGATTTGAAGTTGTTAACTTGACTGTTGTTTTTGAATTTTTTTTGTTTCTCTTTATAAGTTATTTTTTATTGTTGTTTTGTTTGTTTACTTAAAGAAACAGCTGCAGGACTCAAATATATGTTTGAAGATGTTGGTAAGAAATAAAATAACGTAGTTTACTAATTACTCTGCCATGAATTCCATCAATTGGATGGAATGATTTTGTTTTCTTTTTACATATTTATAGTGATGTGTTCTATGATGAATAATTTTTAGCATTCTAAATCTCATATTTTTCCCTATGTGAAATATCCTCAATATGAAATCATCTTTCTCTAATTGTCATTAACTTGTAAAGAGTTCATTTTACTGCAATGGATAAAATAAACCACAATAAATTTGGAGAAGCATGCATAATTTTTTTTTCCGTATTAATTTCTTAACAGGGCATTTGGGCATTTCTGGGATTATTAACATAGCAAGAAAATGCTTGTACATTGCACAATGTCCAAAACATAGATTACTTTCAGAATGATGTTGCAGTATGTTCCTTGTTGCTTCAAACTAAGTTATGAATTAGCTTTGAAATATTTGAACTATGAAGATGATTTTACTTTCTGTCAATTGCCTCATTCTATGTAAGCAGAAACTTAACAAGTCCTAGAAACCACATGAAGTTAGTCATGCCTAAGACCATTTTCAAAGAAGCTACTTATGAAAAATTGATCACATTTTCACTAGATCCTCTCTTATCAAGTCAGAAGGAACTGGGAAGGCAGCAATGGAGAACAGGAATTACTATGTTGACTTACAACATTAGGTTGGACACTCATGAGGGGAAACTCTCTTCCCAGTAGGATGTTCCATAATCAATGAAAACTGGCTTGCCCCACCAGAGAGCACAAGCCAAAACCCAAGAAATAAATTGCAGTGCCATAGGTGAGAAAGGGCTATGAGTGATAAAACATTGTCAAAAAAGGTAGTGACAAAAAAGAGAGTGTTTTAGTGAGCAGCATTTGAGGGGAGGAAAACACTGTGGCCTCTAGAACACCACTTGTCATGAGAGCTGTTCTCAAACTATTTTATACATTTATAACCAGAATAATGATGCATACTATCTAATTTTTTCCAATGGAGATAAGAGCAACAATTTGTGAGAAATGTTAGAAAACATTATTTTGACATAGTTAAGCCAATTACAGAAACAGAGTAACTACTGGGAAGAAAATGCAATATTTGAAATGCATTCATACAGAAAATTGTCCCCAGATTGAATTAAGTGCAAGCTATTTGTAGAAACTTATCCTAAACTTATATTATCATGTTTCATGCCAGAGAGGAAATGCTATCAAAGTTAGACTAATCTCAATTTTACACTTCTCTTGTCTTCCTTCCATTCCTCTTGCAAATGCTTTCCTTCCAAAATTGTACTGTCTGCCAGTGGCATTATTTACTTGGTGGAAACTCTAGCAGAGGTGACACCCTCAGTAAATTTTATTTATTTACATCAACTTACAGAAGCAACGATCAGGTGGATGACAGAAATGCTTTATTTTTTTTATAAAAATGAATAAGTAGGTACAATAAACAAGCAGAAGCCATTTTTTTAAATTCTTAAAATGTCTCATTCTATGAAGTATACATTTTAATTTTTACTAAATCATGCAATTATAGAAACTAAAATTGAAGTACAAAAAGGCATCACTTTTGATTTGAAATGATAACTATCATATTGATATGGAATAATTATATTTTTGTATTTATTAAATGAAACCATTTATGCATGGTAAAAAATATATTAAAGAAAAGGCCCAGTCATTTCATAAGATTTAACCAAAAAGAAGGATGTGGGTGGGTGATGGGTACTAGTTTTTTGCTATTTGATTTGTAATTATTTTATGTCTGTATATTTTTATAAATGTGTATATTATACAAGTAATGCATATGTATGTATATATGTACATATGTATATATGTGTATGTACTTGTATATGTGGTTTCATTAAAAATATAAAACATAATTATTCCACAGCAATATCTTTCTATTATGACTCATTAAAATGTATGAATGTATAATAAAGCTAAATAATTTTACATTTATATTCTAGGTTAATTAATTGTACCTTCCCTAGAGTATTCTAAAACTTGTATAATAAATAAATAAATAAACAAAGGTATGGGAAAAGGGAATATATTCTACAGAGCAAGAATTTTTAAAAGAGAAAACCATGTATCCCTGTTTGGTCAGCTCTATAGAACAGAGCTGGTCTTCTCAGCCGAAGCTCTTAAACAGTATTTACTAAAAACTGCACATCTAAAATTGTAAATGAAAACTTACCTTCTATTTTCTCAGGTGAATTGCTTTACTCCTCCAGCAAACTATTATCAGCCCTTACAAGTCAATTAACTACTACAAGAATCCACAGGATGGGATACTTCAGTATACATAAAATTGTTAAGAAAGGAAGTAGATAACAATCTAAGAATTAGCCAAAATGCCATAGTTTTTTCCCCCTTTTGTTTAAAGAAGTCCATTATGAGCAGAACATTTTTTAGAAAGAAATGTTGTGTCTCTTCTGAACTTCCAAGTCACTTCAATGACAATTATTTTTAGGACACTTGTGTTTTTCATTAAAATTGAATAAACTGAAGTGACATTAAAATAATTTTACTATTAACATTTATATTAGATAGTAATATTTAAAGACAGAAGAATATATGTAAATGAACATATTTATATATACATGTGTGTATATATATATCTTTGTGTGTGTGTATATATATATATATATATATATATATATATATATGAGTGTGAGTTAAGTATCTCTGTATCAGATTTATTGAAAAGACTTTTTAATTATCATTTAATCATATGAGTTTAGGTACTACAAGCTGTGGAATTTAGAAATGCAACACCCATTTGAAAGCAAAGTGACTCCATAACACAGAAATACAATACATTTTCTATTGCAGTGTGTTTGTTGATGTTCTAAAGAACAATTGCTATGTAAAAATCACTGAGCCAGATCCTGTGGAGTTCTTTAAGGAGCAGATGCCCAGGTTTTATGGTTTGTCCATGAATACCAGCACATTATAGTTTCTGGAGTACATATATTGAAACAATCATAAAGATGTCAAAATTATGTTTCATTACTCCAGCTTTTTTTCAGAAGGTGTGGTAGAAATTTGTCATATCATTAGTCATAAAGCAAGTTTTGAACATCTCTTATTTATGTTTGAAAACATTCTCCTATTGTGACTTATTTCTTACTAAGATGAAAGTCAGAATTTGCTTTTTTTGAAGCTAGAATATTTTACAGTGGTTCCTTCTTTCCAGTACTAAATATTAAACTTTCATCCAGAAAAGAACAATGTTGGAATAAAATATCATGCATATCCATATCTGTATGTCCATGTCAATCATAGAACCACATGGGCTTCAAGGCCAATAATGAAAAGAGTTTCTGACATCCTGTGCCAACATCAGCTATGTAGAGTGTGGTAAATGTACCCTACTAGTTTTAGGGTCTTCACTGGCAATTCCTAGGTACTGCAGTAGTCTGTAGATGTGACTTCATGATCTATTCAAATATCCAAATTTCTGTTAGTATATTAAATTATATAGTTTCATCCTTCTTTATTTTTAT
Organism: Ictidomys tridecemlineatus; assembly: GCF_052094955.1. Lineage (NCBI taxonomy): Eukaryota > Metazoa > Chordata > Mammalia > Rodentia > Sciuridae > Ictidomys > Ictidomys tridecemlineatus. Next base: position 238,059,971 of record NC_135477.1, on the reverse strand, counting down.
ATAAAAATCCTACTTCATCAGAAATTGAAGTCAAACATGGCTATAGGCAAAGGAAATTCGAGGAAATAGAAATCAAGAGATAGTATATCCAGATGGATTATATTACCAGCTTGTATTGAAGAATGAGATTATGCCTGCCCCATAAAAACAATTCCAAAATATCAAATTAAATGTTCAACTTTGGTTAGTGAAATAACCTGATCATACTTGCACTTTCTGGAGATATGACCTTGGCATAAGGAGCACAAGTTCTTTAGGATATGCTGATTGTTTCTACCTGTAATGTTGCATGAGAGAAAGATAACAAGTGTACTCTAATTTCTCAACACTTGGATAATTGGATAAATAGGATTTATTTATAGCTATGCTGAAAAAATTTATTTTTAACTCACTGTAAGGCTAAAATAGTAAAAATACAAAATCAAAGATGACAGATTTTTTTTTAAATTTAAATTGTCAATACCACCAGGAATTTTATCTAAAAGTTTGGGAATTTCTACAAAAGTGTGAAAACATGAGAATAAGAATGGAACAATGTGAGAGGTAGAGATTAATTGGCATGTAGCAAATCCACAAACCCTAATGAATTTTAATTGCCAGCAATAATTATCCTTTTCCCTGTTTCTTGTGTGTTTGTTCATATGTTATTTCAATGCCCTACAATAACTAACCAATCTCAGCAAGATGTTTTGTTGGGCATGTTGATACTCAGTCCACACTCTAGCCATACTTTATGGCCTCCAGTTTTGGACTCAAATTGGCTCTTCTTTGCTTGGAAGTGGTTGAGGTAGAACAAAACTGAAATAAATAAGGTGTGCCTTAGAAAACATTTGCAAGTTCTTGTTAGAAGATATTACATTATATGTAGGAAATGTATAGGAAATCAATGCTGAGAATTTTATCTATTTATTGTCTTATTGGTGCATTATAATTTTCTATGAAAATGGAATTAATTCTGATACATTCTTACATGCACATAACATAATCAATGTATTTAATTTCCTCATACCTTCTCTTTCACTCTCTTCCTTCTTCCCAATCTTCTTCCTCCACCCTACTGCTCTATCTTCTATTGTGATGAACTCCTTATTCTTTCCTATTTTTCTCTCTAGCTTCCACAATTTCTTTATTCATTCACCAGTTTATGAACACCTAGACTGGTTCGATAACATTATCAGTTTGAATTGTGCTTCTCTAAACATGGGTATGCATACATCACTATCATATGCTGACTTTAATCTTTTGGTTAAAAACTGAGGAGTACTAGGCCTAGGCCATTTGGTAGTTGCATTCCTCATACATACTGATTTCCATAGTGCCTTACAATTCTACCAATGCTCCTGAGGAAATCAGAGCTCTAAGGATAAAATGTATGTATACCACATTTTCTTTATCCATTCATTTGTTGAAAGGCATGTAGGACAGTTCCATAATTTGACTGTTGTGGATTGAGCTACTATAAACACTGATTGAGCTACTATAAACATTGACACTGTAGTATGCTGATTTTAAGTCCTTTGGTTACAAACCAAGGTGTATTATAACTGGGTCAAATGATGGTTCCATTCCAAGATTTCTGAGGAATCTTTATACTGCTTCCCATTATGGTTGCAACAATGTGCAGCCCCACCAACAAAGTATGAGTGTACTCTTTCCCCATATCCTCACCAACATTTATTGTTGCTTGTATTCTTTTTTTTTCTTTTTTTCAAAATTTTTATTGTTGGTTGTTCAAAACATTACATAGTTCTTGATATATCATATTTCACACTTTGGTTCAAGTGGGTTATGAACTCCCTTTTTTACCCCATATACACATTGCAGAATCACATCAGTTACACTTCCATTAATTTACATATTGTCATACTAGTGTCTGTTGTATTCTGTTGCCTTTCCTATCCTCTACTATCCCCCCTCCCCTCCCCTCCCCTCTTCTCTCTCTATCCCCTCTACTGTAATTCATTTCTCCCCCTTGTATTATTTTTCCCTTACCCCTCACTTCCTCTTGTATGTAATTTTGTATAACCCTGAGGGTATCCTTCCATTTCCATGCAATTTCCCTTCTCTCTCCCTTTCCCTCCCACCTCTCATCCCTGTTTAATGTTAATCTTCTTCTCATGCTCTTCGTCCCTACTCTGTTCTTAGTTACTCTCCTTATATCAAAGAAGACATTTGGCATTTGTTTTTTAGGGATTGGCTAGCTTCACTTAGCATAATCTGCTCTAATGCCATCCATTTCCCTCCAAATTCTATGATTTTGTCATTTTTTTAATGAAGAGTAATATATTGTGTATAAATGCCACATTTTTTTTTATCCATTCGTCTATTGAAGGGCATCTAGGTTGGTTCCACAGTCTTGCTATTGTGAATTGTGCTGCTATGAACATCAATGTAGCAGTGTCCCTATAGCATGCTCTTTTTAGGTCTTTAGGGAATAGACCGAGAAGGGGAATAGCTGGGTCAAATGGTGGTTCCATTCAAGCATATACACCTGGCACACAGTAAATAGCTGCTGATTTAGACATTTGCTTTTTCTACACTCATATAATTAAAATATTAAAAGAATTAGTTTTCCTATTACAACAGGTTTGATACATTTTCTGATGATATAGTCACAGAAATATAAATTCACTATCAGCTTTGTCCCCAAAGCTGTTGTATTTTCTGATTCTATGACACACCATAATGGCCTTTTATAGTGATTGCATTAAACTCATAGTAAAGTGAGAGTAACAAGTTAGGTCGTTAAATATTTTGGAAAAGTCTGCATAAGAGAGAAACAGATAGTTTTATTAAACTTTTCCTGGGCAAATATCTAGATTCTCATAATTTCCATATCCAGATGAAGAGTAATTTATTTTTTTCTTATAGTCTCTACCAGTAATAACTACCACCACAACAAAAATGCCAGTATTTCATAGATCTCTCTGGACTTTCTGAACAAGACAAAATACATTAGAAAGGAAATACATTATATGGAAATTTTTGGGATGTTCAAGATAAATAAGGTCCATATCTTGAACAACCCAAAAGTTTCCATATATATGTGAATTCCAAAACAAGAGAAGCCAGAAAAACAAACTCATACTATATAGAGAGTAAACAGGTATGTGGTCTTGTCCCAGTGACCCAGTAGATGCAAGAAAACTTGAAGTTTCTGAAGCAAATGGCAACACTGTGTAGTAATCACTTTCCTGGGGCTTATCTTCTAGTAACAAAGATACACAAAATAATTTCACATCTAACACATTATGAATTTTGCACATTTTTGTTTATTGTTTTCTTTCTGGAGATTAGAACATATGCTTCATGAAGGTAGAGTTTTCTCTCCTTTTTAAAATTTTCTCCTTTTTTATTCATTAAAATGTCTCCAGAAAAAGAAACATAGTAATAATTTACAATTTATTTGTTGAAATAATGATATTGTAAGTATACAGAGAAATTTTAACAGAACAATTGAGAGGAAAGGAAATATGAGCCTCATTTCATTATTTGTTTAGAGTAGAATTCTGTTAAGAATTTTTTTTTTTTACTTTTTTGGAAAAATATTAAATATACAGATTGGTGAGTGTCACTGTGACATACTCATACAAGCATATAACACTCTTTGGTCAATTTACTCCCCAGAACCTTCCCTTCCCTTCGTTTCCTCGCTCTCACTTAACTCTTTCCACTACTCCAGTGGGCTCCCTTCTACTCTCCTGACATCCCTGTTTATTTCTTTTTTTCTCTAGCTTCTACATATAAAATAACACATTGGACATAGCTTTCTGTATCTGACTTATTTTGAGTAATATGATGCTCTTCCGATCTGCCCTTTTTTTTTTTTTGTAAGTGTCATGATTTTGCTCTTATTTAGGACTGAATAAAGCTCCATTGTGTATATATAACAATTGTTTTTATTCATTATGTGCTGATAGATATCTAGCCTGATTCCATAACTTGTCTATTGTGAATTGTACTTTAAAGAAAGGTACATAACCATATTTATTACAGCACAATTCACAATAGACAAGTTATGGAATCAGGCTAGATATCTATCAGCCTTATAATATATATCTAAAAATTGAGATATATATTATATTGAATTTTTTGAGTTGAATCAAAAACCAAAGAAAAACCAAATAATCCATTTAATACATGGACAAATGAAATAATCAGTCACTCATCAAATGAACAAGTAAAAATGGCCAACAAGCATTTGAAAAAACATTTAGTATCTTTTTCAATCAGGGAAATGCAAACACAGATTACATTGACATACCATCATTTCCATTAGAATGACAATTGTCAATAATATGAATAATAAGGCCAGGCAAGTGTCACACAGCTTTAATCCCAGCAATTTAGGAAGCTGAAACAGGAGGATCATAAGTTCAAAGCCAGTCTCAGCAATTTAGCAAGGCTCTTTAAGCAACTTAGCAAGATCCTGTCTCAAAATAAAAATAAAAAAGGCTAATGATGTGGCTCCACAGGCAAGCATTCCTGAGTTAAATCCCCAATACAAAAAAATAATACAAATAATAATACATGGTGCTAAAGATGCAGGAACAAAGGGAAAGGTACACTTTTTATGGAAGTGTAAATTGGTACACCCAATATGAAAATCAGCATGCAGTTTCCTTAAAAATGAATTTCTAAAAATCACTGAATAAAATGAGAAAATGAATCTTAGAAAAGTTGTGATAAAATCATTCTTGGAAGAAGCAATGTTGACAAAAATATTTCTGAGGTAAGATAAGATATATTTGAGATAAAGAATAAAAGGCAAATTATGTGGTGAAAAAAGAAAATAGCAATATATAATTTTGGAGAGGTGAGCAGAATTTAGATCTTATATAATATTATACAGCACATTGAAGAATTTTGATTTATTATTAAATAAAACAGAAAAGGACTGGATTTTTAATAAGTTGTTTATGTGGTCATATTTATATTTTAAGGGATATTTGGGGCTTTTATGTAGAGAACAGGCTTAAAAAAGAGTTAGTTGGAGAACCAATAGGATAAATATTTTAGCACAATTTAAAGAGGTGATGTTGATTGATGTAAATCAGATTTGTACTGGTGCTGGTACAGGGAGAGGGTGGTGTGCTAATCCTGGTGGTAGGAACCCTCCTGAGTAGTGTACTCATGGACTTATTCAGGGTAGTGATATTGTGTTCCTGATGAACTAGAGTGTTTCCTGTTGTATTATGTGTAAGAGGCATAGAGAGGTGGTCATAATAGTGCTAATGGTTTTCTCTACTTACTCTTTTATAAAATAGTGCTATGTATTTCTAGGATGGATAAAGGGATTAAATTACCCGAAACATTAAAATAATTAGATGTTCCAGAGCCAAGTAAGGACACAGAAACGTTAGCTGAATATTTTATTTTCTTATCATAGCTGCTAGTATAACTTACTTTCCCAACTCATGAGATCTGCCCACTCACATAAGTGAAATTCTCTTCTCAGTGGGTCAACCCACTTCTATTGAATATGCTTTTAATTTTATGAACATATTGCTTTAAATGAGTAATTCACCATGTAGGAACATTCTATTCTCTCATCTTCAATTCTTTGATTAATATATATCTTTCAAAGTGCATTTAAAAATTCTTAAAATATTTGAAACTTTCTTTATCTTTTAATAAAGTAGTATATTCTTATGAATAAACATTTAGACTGGCTCACTCATTACCTAAAGTAAATAAGTAACCACAACTATTTTGAAAAATGCAGCAATAGATGCAAAACCAGTTGAAAGCACAGCAATTACAATGTTTATATTCAAACATAGATTAAATATTATAATTTTGGTATTGTAAAAATATGTACAACTGTATAGTCTTAAGTGAGAAAAGTCAAACATATATAACCATACTGCCTTCAACATTATAAAATCATACAAATAAGCAAATAAAATCACCTTATAAGTATTTTATCTCTCCCCTTGCTTAGACATTTTCAAAGTTTGTCTTCAGTATTTAAGAACAGTAGTTTTCCTCCATAGTCTTTTGCTTGAATTAAAGCTATTAAAGTGAAAATAGAAAGATGAAAAGTACCTTTGTAGAATTGAAGGCATTTCATGATTTTAATCACATGGAAATCACTTAATGTATTCTTTACAAGTGTAATTTGTCTTTGTTAGGATGGATATGACACTATGTGTGTGTTGTTTTTTATCAAGGGCAAATGTGCTAGTACACATTTTCTCTTCATTGGAAGAAAATTATCAGATTCCTTCATTTTGACAGGTAGAACATTCTGGAATAAAAAGACAAAGTAGACATATAAGTCAAGTTCATTTTGAGTAAATTTAAAGTTGAAGCAATTAATCAATAATGAGGTAATGGAATTTTAGATGAGTTGTGAGTTGATATGGATTTTGTCATGTTAATGTCATCATGCATTACTAGGAACATCTGCCATCTGCCTTATTCTGTATGGTAATGTGGGACTTCATATATCTATATAATAACACAGTAACTCTTGTTACTTAGAAGATTTTTATCTAAAGTCAAGTGAATGCTCCAAGACAGTGAGTGATTGCTGAGCCTTAGTTAATCTCTGTATTTGATTTATAATTCTGTCTAGCATTGTTAGGCATAATATCCTAAGGAATGTAACATGAAAGGAATATTTCAATATTTCAATTTTGTTTTTTGGTTCAGTTCCTGATTTGATGTAGAGATTTTATGAATATAATTAAAATATATTATTTTATGTATGTTATAGCCCCTCAATAAAAAAAAGAGTTTTTACACAGAAAATGCCAATGTTTGTGGAAGAATTATAACACCATTTAAATGAAAACATATTATGGTTAATACAAACCTGAATTCAAGCACCACTTCAGCAACACTTGACCTTGAGTAAATTATGTGACCTCAAACTTACCACCTTCAATTAAAAGAGATAATCTAAGTTTGTACTGAGAAAATATACGTAATATGCTTAGTTTAGTAAATGACAAGTAGCAAATAATTCAGTGGATTTTTACTATCTTTACCTAAATACCAAACAATACAAATTAACTTCACAACTAAGTGAAGTTTATGCAATTTATAAAAAAGGTAATATTATGTAAATATTAAATTTTTAACTTAACAGAAAGGGAATTCATTTTAACAACACGGAATGTTTAGTTCATATTAATTTCAAATGGAAATATGAAAAGATGGAAAATGTGATGTTTAGTTACACATACTGAAAAAGTTCATTGATTATATAACTCTTTGGTAAAATTATATATGTACTAATTCTTAGAAAAATAATTACTGATAGGCCAAATCCAGTCACTCCAGTCTCTATAACACACTCACTTCATTCCAGTGGTGGTGTGTGCAGTGCATAATAATTGTCATGTCTGTCTGGTGCAAGTCTTTTTAGCTTGCTTTCTTAAGTGCTTTGATTTAATTGGAGCCAAAATCATGCTTTCTGCTTTGCATGTCTCAAATGCAGAATCCAAGAATGATTTCTTTTTGTCTGAACAAGCACCCAAACAAGTCTGAATTTGTTTCTTTAAAACAAAAACTTAAATTATGGAACAGGCACTCTGTATTATCAATTGTTGTTCTCCAACTCACACACCAGTATATATTATACATATAATGATATAATAAATATATATTAATATTAATAAAATATTAATATATTTTATAATATATATTAATTTTATTAATACTTTAAAATTGTATAGATGGAGAGTTTATGACCTATCCATGAACATATTAATTATTACTAGAAGAAATATCAATTATATTTTAGTAATTCTACTCAGCACTCAAAGATTTGAAAACTTGAATGTTGTATTTTAGTTTGTAGCAATCATGTTTTATTGGAACTAGATATTAACAAGTTTATGTTTAGATATTGTTATTTACAATTCCTCACTACATTTTATGGTTAGTCACTCTTGTTTTTATACTGTGAAATGTCAGGGATGGATGGCAGTAAAATATATGCAAACAGACAAAGAAAGAAATAGAGGACAGAGGGGGAAAAGTCAAGAAAAGGAGTAAAGGCAGAGAACAATTAGTAGGCAAGAGAAGAGAAACAAGGTACACTGCCAATCTATCAATATATTTGAAAATGTTTTCATTCTGTATATAACATGTTAACATAATTTAACAATAGCACTTACTATTAAAATTATATCTCATAATCTCAGCCATAAGAATTTGAATCTAAATATAATTGATTTGACTTTGTAAAGAAGCAAGTTTCTGACTATTCATTTACCAGAATAGTGTTTTAAATTTGAGGAAAAGATGAATTGGATAAGCTACATGATTTAAATAGACTTTGACATGATTAAAAGTATGAGGTAAAGACAAAAAATGAAACGCTTCATGCTTAAATGTAAAAGCATGAAGGTATTTTAATTTAATTCTATACTGAACCAGTAGAAATACATCTGTATTGAAGGGATGTTTTGCAATTAAATGCATTGTAGGATTCTTAAAATCTCTTATCATAGAAAAAATATGAAAGGTTTGAAAGATGTGTATGATGTGTATAACATCACCTCACTGTATTTTCAATACATACATGTAGGAAGTGGACAAAAATATAAAGTAAAATATTATCTTTTATTAAATTTAATTTTTAATCAATAAAAATAATTTTAGTTGATGTAATTTTTAATCAATAAAAATAATTTTAGTTGATACAATAATGTATCAGTAAGATTCAGTGAAAATTCACTTTATTTTAAAGTAGAAATGAATGCTATGGCTAAAAGCAGAAAAGTTATTTAGAGTGTCAAGCCCTATAATAATTTTCCATATTATTAATAATTGGTTTTCTTTTGATGGATTTATTCACACATTTAGTCATACACACATTCTTGTTATTTATTCAGCACAAAACTCAGACTTGTCATAGTCACAATTTGATGGTACGTGGGAAGAATAAGAGGGGGAGAATGTGCAAGAAATACAGCATAACTATTCCTACCATTCAAAGTGTGCAAAATGGCAGTAAATGTGAATTTACTCACACATTTTTTTTTCTGGAGAGCAGGTACGGAAAAAAGATAATAGAGATGGCCTTCTATAAGAAATTTCACAATAAACACTTATTGGGAGAAGTACAGTAGGATGGAATTTAACAAAGCTGTACTGTACAAGGCATATCATCTCAGAGCTTCCTTGATAATAAAATACCAAATAGTTTGAAAAAGAAAACAAAAGTTCAATGGTCCCTAGATATCAGATAAAACAGAGCACTCTCCATTGCAGGAATGCCTTAAGAAATTGATTGAAGAAAAGTTGAAACCACTTGAACAAAAGGTTGCCTCTTATCATGAGTACAAGCAACCTTAAAATAAGACTCACGGATTTCATCTCCATCACTTCTCCAGTCCTGATCTCTCCAGACATAGGAAGCAGGATACTTAAACATTTACCCTGCAGACTGTTAAATAGATCTGCAATCCTAATACATGATTCATGACAAAATGCTAGATGTGTGTATTTTATACTTGTTATTTGTGACACTCCTGCTCTTAGATCACATTCTCTTCACTGAAAATCTAAAGTATTTTAAACAATATCTTTCAAGGTTTAAATACCAGAATAACATTGTTTATGTATGTTTTACATATATTAAATGAGCTATTAAATGCATTTATGAACCCTCTGAATCTGAGCTTCATTTTGACTCTTCTCTTTTTGACATTTCTTTTAAAGTCTTTTCCAAACTACTGTACAAAATGCTTACCTTTATTTGTTAATCTGATCTAGGCAAATAGTAAAAGCTATGCCCCAACAAATCTGATTTATTAACTCCTCTGGGTTGAACTTGCTTCTGGTATATAAAATTGCATGTGTTGGTGGAGATCAAGGTAGATGTTTATCGAGGAAAAATATTTCTTCAATATGAAGGTATATTTTAAATTAGCGAAGAGCCAAAAAGCTTTAAGTTTGAGTATATAAAGTTTTCTAAATTAAATTCCAAATAGAATAAATTATTGGAAGTATAATATTGTATAAAAATTTAAATTTATAGAACCCATTCAGAACATTCTTTCCTGTCTATTACTAACTGAATCCCCATTAATATTTTGTGATACTTTTTTCATGCATTTCTGAAACCTACACTTGCACAAATGAGTTTGCAGTTATTGTGGTCTGTATAAGTATTTATTATATACTTCCTGTCATGGATTATGGTGCTTTCCAAAAGTTCATGTATGAGAAAATGGAAGAATAGTCTGAGGTACAATGATTAGATTATGAAAGCTGTAACCTAAACAATGGATTAGTCCTCTTGAGTGGATTAATTGGGTGCTAATCATAGGTAGGGTCTGGCTAGAGGAACGGTTTCACTTAGATATGTCTTTGGTGTTTAGATAAAATTGTCCTTGCCATCTCGCTCTCCTTTTCTCTTTGCTTCCTGACTGTTATGGATGGAGAAGCTTTCCTTCACCAACCCCTTCTGTATAATGTTCTGCCTCACCTCAGGCCTACAGTGATAGTCAGCTACATTGAGTGAACCTCTGAAACCATGTGCCCAAATAAACTTTTCCTCCTGTAAGTTTCTTTTATCAGTTCTTTTGGTAACAGCAACAAATAACTGACTGACACATTTCCTGGTTTTTCTCTCATCAGTCTAATCCTTCTCTTTCCCACTTTTTATATTTATGTTTTCATTTTAGTCAAGTATTTCAAGCCTAGACTGATTTGTATTTTTAACCACCTGAGATTCTAATTTTTTACCTTTCCAGCACTATTAATGCACTCAACTAAGTGTGATTCATAAAGTTATTCCTGGCATCTTCTTTTTTTATATTTAATGTGATTTGTCTTTAAATTCTAATCTTTAAAGTTACATTGAATGAATTTGACATTTTGTGTCCAATTTTATGACATTGGGTATGTTGTCTGGCCAATTTTTTTAATATCCTGGAATGTCCTATGAATCAAGTACATGACATGTAGCTTTGGTGAAATTTAGTGTAAAACCTAGAACACAATTTCTGGATTATGTAGGTGTATGCTTAATTCTACATGAAACTGTTCAACTGTTCTTCAGAGTAGCAATAACATTTTGCATCCCTGATGGTAACATGTGAGAGTTCCATTTGGTCTGCATCTTTATCTAGATTTGGATTTGTCAGGGTTTTTTGTTATTTTTGTTTTGTCAGTATACATTTTTTTATTCACTCTAATAAATGTATAGTGGCATTTCATTATGGCTAAAACGTGCATTTCTCTATGACCTGGAACTAACAGAAGTATATACTCAAGAATTTTGGGGGTCAGGGTTGTAGTCCAATCACTTGCCTAGCATTTATGAGTCATTGGGTTCGATCATTAGCACCACATAAAAATAAACAAATACTGTCAATCTAAAACTACAAAAATTTTTTAAAAATTAAAAAAAAAGAATTTTGGATTTTTAAAATTCGCTTATATGTGTTCTTAGTATTTATCTTGAAAAATATATTACATATTCTGTATACATAGATTTTTATCAGATAGGCAATTTACTACAAATATGCTACAGGTCTTCCATTCTCATAAGAGTGTCTTTCCCAGAGCAAAAGTTTCAAAATTTTATTAAATATAATTTTCCCTTAATCAATATGTTTTCTGAGCCATATCTAAGAAGTCCTGGGGATTGCAATGAGCAAAGTTTAGTACATGCACATATGAATATCACTATTATGTTTAACTACATAGGACTAGGAAAAATATAAAAAAAATATTTCTTTGCTTCACCAAAGTCAGAGAGATTTTTTTCTGTTTTCTTCTAAAAATGTTAATTTTACACTTAGACATATAATCTATTTTTATTTCTTAATAAAGTGTGATATTCACTTTGTGGCATGTAGCAGAAGTTATTATGTTTTATGCCTCAATTATTTAAATGTATATTGATATTCAAAACTTTCAGTATCATTTCTTGAAAGTACTATATTTTCTTCATTAAATACCTTTGTAACTTTAAAAAAAAATTAATTGCCATAATTGTACATTACTTTTTGTGGAGTTTATTTTGTCCCATTGATTTGTTCTTGGTTATTCTTGGCTATTTTCACCCAAAAATTTGTGAGCATGCTGATTAAAATTGTGATAAATCTGTTGACAAACTTGAGAAGAATTGATATCTTGATCATATATGACTTTCCTATCTGTAAACATATTACAACACAATATTTATGTAGGGTAATTTCATTATGTTTTAATCAGTTTTGGTATACCTATCCTATAAATGTTCTCTTGGTTTAGTTAAGCATTTCATTTGATATTTATCTTTTCATTCTATATATATAATTTTCAATTATTTATTGTTATAGTATATAATAATGATTGACTTCTATGCACTGTTCTTTTCATATTCCTTTGTGAATTTCCTGATTAGATGTAGCTATTTATTTTAAAATTTGTATGTGTTCGAGTTCCTCTATGATATCTTATACCAGGATGGAATAAGAAAGAGGTTTATGATGTTTATTAAAGTTGAATGTTCATATAACCTGTGCCAGATAATTCAATTTTTGTGTATATATTCTAAAAAAAACTCTGTAAAATATCTATATAATATAAGGAGTACATTGTTTTTCATGATATTATGCAAAACAGAAGAGACAAGAGACAACCCAAATTTTGAAATGACACTATATTCATACTAGATTATGCATCACTGAACAAGATGTATAATAAGCAACGACAATAGAAAACCTCATGAGAACATGTTTGAGCATATAAAGCATCTTCTGGAAAGTTGTACATGTGCTAAGGCCATAGGAAACCTATAGAGCCTTTAATACTGTGCCTCACGCTAACACACACTTGGATACAGTGGAATTATGACACCTGGCAACAAAACAAGATGATGTCACACCTATTGAAGACAATGGTGGAAGGAACTTGAGGGGTATGATACAAAGTGAAGAAGTGGTTTACAGGGCGAGTAGCATATTATATTCGTGAGCCAGATGATAAGTGATAGTTGCACCGCACTTTATGTCCTGACTCTTAATGCTGAAAAAAAAAAGCCTTAAAAGTCATGCTTGTACTTCTGAATTCTATAAAGCAGCTATTAAACCAAGCTAAAGCTGTTAAACGCCACAGATGTCAGACCTGACTTTTGCCAGATATTTTCCACATCTCCTTCAGAATTGTCATTGCTTCATCAGTGAATAATGGCCAATGGAAAAGATTGTCATCAATAAAATCCAAGCACGGCCGTTTCTCTAACACAGAAACCCCAAATGCCACTATTTAGCTCTTTCAGATTGGCTATATTTCAGGGAAGATAGCAGCAGTATTTCTCAATTGTGCCTAAAGGGTTGCTTGAAGTAGTTCTCCTTTACAGGAAAGAAAAAATACTTTAAAAATTGATTGATGCAACACATAAAACACCATCAGTGAAAGACTATATAACTGCCACTGGTCAGTGATTAGTAAATTTATTGAGAAAAGGCTACTCAGATAAGAGGAAGAAGACAACAACATCTGAACCCTCCAAAACCAAGAATCATGGGCACTTATGAGGAAACACAGATGGTCATTGATCTTCTTGGAAGGAAACTGGACCATATTGTAACTTCCTGCAAATATTTCAACACTGTATTAGAAACTTTGCTAGATGCTAACCTGAATCCTTCACCTGTTGCCTTCAGGTGGTCAACATGTTTGTTTTATTTAATGGCATTGTCTTATACAATAAGAGAGGAAAAGAACACAATTCCTCCTAATACATTTCCCAGAGTAAATGTTCCCATCTACAATCATTTAACAAACTATCTAAAGAACAGATCTTCAAGTATTTCAAGGTATTCAGATGCTTCTCAAGAAGCATTTGTTCCAAAAGGTAGATTTCAGTAGACTCAGATTCCTTGATTTCAAAGAGGTTCAGATAGACTGATAATAGAGAGATAAATGAAAGATATATAATGGGAAGATAAGTGAATATACATATTTTATACATGTGCACATTTATATACACAAAAATAGATTGACAGAGATAATTAAGAGGCCTACATACATAGAGAGCAGATAAAAAGATGTATAACCACATATACTGTGATTTCAGGTAGATAATCAAAAGGTACTTTTGTTTACCATTTCTATCTATTTTTCACTGTGCTTTGCCCATGTTTCAGGTAAAGAAATGGCAGCATGGAGGGATTGGAAGTCTCTAGAAAAATGAGTAGAATAAGAATTTATACCTAGTAGTCTGATTAGAGAGACCATGCAATATCTGCTGCTTGGAGAGGAAGTATTTTTCAGGTATAGTTGATTAAAACAGTGTGTTGAAAGTTAGCTTGTATGGTACAGGGGATATTTTTAAATCTTTTACTTAAAAAGGCCCAAATAGGGAAATAAGTAGTAATATGAAGTTACAAAGGCACGAAATGGTTATTGTCTGAAAAGTTCTGCATACAGAGGATACTATGTTGTAAATGAAAATAAAAAACAGTTTAAATACCTCTCTCTCTCCTTTTGTCTTTACTCATTTATCTTTTCTTTTTGATTTTATATATGGCACAGATATAAGGAAATACCAGAATGCTATCATGATCATATGCCCTTCTTAGTCCCAGTAAATATATTTTGAATTGGAAAATAAGTACAACATCTTTCTATCTACACAGACAGACAGACAGACACACACACACACACACACACACACAAACACAACTGTATATATATGATATAGAAAAAATTCTCTCTCTGTGGGTACACATCAGACATCTTTAGAGACTTTTTCACAAATTTTATTTAAATTTGGCTTTCAGGGAACTATTGTTCCAACTTTAGCTGTCTATATTTAATTCCAATCAGTCCTCAAGTGTTGTTGATACACTTGTAATCAATTGTACCTTATCACTCTAACTTGATAGCCATCTTGCTTATCTCTTCCTTTATATGGATTTCTGTAGCAGCTTCCTGAAATGCTTTAGGAGACTCTGGAGATTCAGCACTCTTAATGTGGGTTTGTCTAGCTGTATTACCTTGGCACATTTGTTCAGATTATTTTTCAACTTTGTGGAGTCTGTGCTGTGCATCGAAGTATGTTTAACAGAATTCTTGGCCTCTGTTCATAAGATACCAGTAACACCTTCCCTCCACACTTCTTCTGACACCCTAAATATCTCCAGACATATTCAAATGTTTCCTGGAAACATTAGACCAAGGAGAATTTCTGCTCTAATCCCTTTCCCACATAACAACTGTAAATAATTTTCAGAATGTAGATTTGATTATGTTCTTTCATAAAATTTTGATAAATTTTACAATTTAATTTCCAAATTGTGATTCTTACATGAAAAGCCTTTCAGGACTTTGTGTATCTTTGCAGTCATATTTCTCCCAGTGACATGACCTACACTCCCTTTGGCATCTTGCTGCAAATCCAGCAATTGTCCCATAGCCTCCAAGTAGAACTTTTCACTGCTTCCCCCTGTGCCTTTCATCTTGCTGCTTTTCATGCTCCAAAGTTGTTTACCTGCATGCCTTCTCAAGAGAATGAAACCTGTTGCACCCCTAAACTTTGTCTTGGATATCACTCTGTCATGGTAGATTGTTGGCCTGGAATGCGTCAGGACAGGAGAGCTACTTCCCGGTTATCTTAAAACTTCCTGTGTTATCTTGTCTTACCCCTCCTTTCCTCTTATATGTAATTTTGTATATCCCTGAGGATCACCTTCCAATATGATATATTAAGAACTATGTAATGTTTTGAATGGCCAACAATAAAAAAATAAAAAAATTAAAAAAAAAAACTTCCTGTGTTATGAGAGTATGTTTTTCCAATGCTGCTCATCTGTTCAAGAGGCATACTGCTAAGGGAAAGAAAATGATATTTTTTTCCTCAAAATTCAGCATAATTTAAATTTATTGACATTATGTCAGATGTATGTGATGTATTTTGAAACGATCTAGCTCACTCAATTAAGGGTTGTGTAGAATAAAACCAATTAAAAATCAGAGTAAATCATAATTATCTTAGTTACTACTGTTCTGGTAGTACATTTGGTAGTTCAATTTAACTATTAAAATATGTCAAGTTTTTCTTCTTTTTACAAATAGTCATATGTAAGGATTCTGGCTGTATTCAGTATTCCTCTGATGAGCAAACTCCCGGGGTCGGGGTGGGTAACAGGAGCCTTGTTTCCAGCTGTTGGAATATTCTGCATTTTCACCCAAGGACTAGTAAGATGACTAATAAATGATTACTGCCTAGCTGCTATGGTCATGTCCTTCATGAAGAGGCTCTATGCTAGAGTCTTATCAACCTCGACTTTCATTTCAGACACTCAGCTTCTGGGAATAAAGGAACTGTTTTAGACAACACCAATGTGTCACTGCACCTAAACCTGCCAACATAAGAGTAACTTTATACAATGAGCAATATGTACTAATGATGCCAATGACCCTATATAGCCTATGTATATGAATAAAACTGGCAGCTCAGAGGAGCAGCCCCTTTTACTTTGCCCTTGCCCCTTGCTTCTGTCTGTTTTTGTTTTTCTTTACAGTTATGTAAGTTTACATATGCTCACTTTAAAAAAATAAATTTAAAACAATGATAAGATACAGATGAGATAGAAAGAAGTAGATAGATAATAAAAAAACCTATGTATCAGAGTTATCTCTTGAAATTCCTACATTCAATGAGAATCAAATTCAGAGACCCTAAATTCCCATCTGTCCTTATGATTCCAAGATTGTTTCGTACTGAATAATTGTTCCCTCCAAATTTGCTCCTTATTCATTATTATCTATTTCACAAATTAGCAGTTGTCAGATATTCACTTGTGCTATTATATTAAAATTATGCTCTTCCCCTATCCTTCAACTATTTAAGCCCATCGAGAGCAAAGTTTGCAGGGATCATAGGCTTAACCCCAATTAAGCAAAAAAAAATTTTTGATAGTATGCATTTAATTTTCCTTCTGTATCTCTTCATGAGAAAGAAAAAAGAGTTGAAAATTTTCCATCAAATCAATATAAAAATGCAACAAACTTTATTCACGATAATCTAGATTTTTTAAAAAAATATTTTCATCACTTGGAAAAAATTGTAGTAAACAAATTTTACACAGTACTGTACTTTTAATATTTTGTTTTTATTCAGAAATCATAAGATTTAAATGTGAAAATACTTTTTCTTTGTGAACTATAGAGAAAAACTAACACTTGGAAAATGTAAGCATCATTTTAGAAGCATAAGTATTTTTATTTAAAAACTATTGGGGTTATTTTAATAAATTCATACAGATAAAAACCTACTAAAGTTACATTAGGCAGATGTAAAGACAAAATATGTTTACTTAGCAAATGTTTATTTCTTAATAATATTCAAATTTACAAAAACTGCCATTTTTATCTTAATAAAGAATATGAATTTGTACTCAATCTAAATTATCACATTTGTATCCTCACTCGAAAGAAATCTCTATTAAATACACACTAAGTATAAAATATGTAATGAAATATTATCTTCTGTAAGATGTTGTTATAAATATTAATATGTAATTTTTATAGTATAGATAAGACTTATGTATAGACAGGTCTCTATTTGTATTTTTATCTCTCCACTGATAAATATTTTTTAGTTTTTGATGTGCTTTCAGATTTTGTGTATAAATATTTACAATCATGTTACTTGTATCACACTGCTTGTTATAGGCTGAAAGAGGCCTTTAGAAAGATCAGGTCTGAATTCCTGGATCCTGTCAATATGACCTTCTTTGAAAAGGTCATCAATGAAGAAGAGATGGGGAAATTCTGCTGTACTTCCCAACTGGGTCCTAAATGCCATCACATGTATCCTGAGTTTATTAAACATTATTGAAATAAGTATCACCAATGAAAGGTGTACATAATAGAATATTAAAATTGTTAGTGAAAAAAAACTGTTCCAAGTCATATTTATTAAAGTATGTTTTTAATTGTTAATACTCACCATATTTTATTATAAAAATTGAAGAGTTTTGACAAAAACTCATGTAAAATTTAAATTTCAAAAATTAAATCACTGATTTTAAGAGAAAGAATGTTTTTAATTAGTTAAGCTTTATTGAGTATAATTTTAAAATCAGATGTAAGATTTGAACTTAGCATGTTTTAAATTTAAATAATTTATTGTATAATATTGATGGCACATATGAGTTTGGCAATAAAAATGAACAAACTTTGAGGATAATTGCAATAAAATATTGATACTAATTGAGAATATTCCCAAGTAATGCCCAAAGCTAAAGATATACAAGGGTCTCAATTTAACACTTGCTAGATGAGATTGTTGTACTTTATTAATAACTTATACTTTTAACTTCAATTTATAATTGCTTCTGAAATCAATTTCATTTGCTGGCATTAAGTTTTTTAAATGGATATTCTTCTCTCTTTCCTTCTTTTCTTTGGTACCAGGGACCAAATCCAGGAGCGTTTAACAACTGAGCCATATCTCCAAACCTTTTCAAATATTTTATTTAGAGACAGAGTCTCACTGAGTTGCTAAGTGCCTTGCTAAGTTGCTGAGGCTGGCTTTGAACTAGCAATCCTCCTGCCTCAGCCTTTCAAGCAGCTGAGATTATAGGCAATGACTATTCTTCACTGAAATTTTTGCCAGGTTTAAATAATTACTCTAAATTATAACAAAAAATAAAGTGAAATATGTGGTTGCATATAAAGAGTGATTTATGTGTCATGTATTATTTGCACATAGTGAATACACACATATTAAAACATACATGCATGTAATTTTGTAGGATGCATACATATGTAACTTTTATGTGCTATAAAATATTTAAATATATAAATATATTTTAATGAGAAAAATAGTAAGGAATATTTTAATTTCTAAATATTCCCTTTAAATCTTGTAAACTTTACTTAAAAATTCAGTATTTTCCTTTAGCACTGAAAAAATGTCTCCATTATATATTATACTCTTCCCTATTCCCAAATGGTCCATTAGTTGTTATTGTAAAGGGTACCTTTAGTATTTTAATCTATTGTATAGTGTATGATCAGATTTTCAACATTTTTTAAATGTCTATTACTAACCTCTATTTTATATGCCCCTTAATCATCTGTCCCTTTTTAAAATTTTTTTATCATGTCTTAAAATTTGTTATTTTTAGGTATACATGACAGTAGAGTTATGTTGACACATTAAACATACATAGAATATAACTTATTCTATTTAGGATCCTATTCTTGTGGTTGTACGTGATGTGGAGTTTCTCTGGTGGTATATTTATATATGAAGACAGGAAAGTTATGTTTGATTCATTTTATTCCCACACATCTTCCCTTCTCTTCATTCTCCTTTGTCTAATCCACTAAAATTCTATTATTCCCCTCACACCCCTTTCCAGATGTGTATTAGTATCTGCCTATTAGAACATTCAGCCTTGGAATTTTGGGATTGGTTATTTCACTTGGCATTATTGTCTTAAGTTCCATCCATTTACCAGCATATGTAATAATTTTATTCTTATTTTTGACTGAGTAGTATTTCATTGTGTTATATACCACATATTCTTTATCCATTTATCTGTTGAAGGGCACTTAATTTGGTTCCACACTCTTGGCTATTATGCTGCTATAAACATTGATGTGGCAGCAGTATACTGGAGTATACTGATTTTAAGTCCTTTGAGTATAAATAGATGAGTGGGATAGTGGGTTAAAATAGTGGTTCCATTATCAGTTTTCTGAGGACTCTCCATACTCCTTTCCAGAGTGGTTGCACCAAATTGCAGTACCACAGTGTATGAATATACCTTTTTCCCCATAGCCTCTCCAACATTTATTGTTATGTATTCTTGTATTCTTGATAATTTCCATCTTGATTGGAGTAAAATGGAATCTCAGTGTAGTTTTTATTTGCATTTCTCTAATTGCTAGAGATGTTGAACATTTTTTCATATATTTGTTGATCGATTGTATTTTTTCTTCTGTGAAGTGCTTCTTCAGTTCCACTGCCTATTTATTTATTGGGTTATTTATTCATTTATTTATTTTTGATGTTGAATTTTTTCAGTTCTTTATCTATCCTGGAGATTAATGCTCTATCTGAGGCTCAGGTGGCAAAAATTTTCTCCCATTCTGTAGACTCTCCCTTTATGTTCTTGATTGTTTCTTTTGCTGTTAAGAACCATTTTGGTTTGCTACCATCCCATTTATTGATTCTTGATTTTATTTCTTGAGGTTTAGGAGTCTTGTTGAAAAATTTGGTTCCTAAGCTGACATGATGTAATTTGGGGCCTACATTTTCTTCTAGTAGGTATAGAATCTTGGATCTAATGCCTACATCCTTGATCCAACTTGAGGTGCATTTTGTGTAGGATGAGAGATAGGGTTTCAATTTCATTCTGCTACATATGAATTTCCAGTTTTCCCAGCACCATTTGTTGAAGAGACTATCTTTTCACCAATGTATTCTTATGGTGAATTTGCCTAGTATGTATTTATGTGGGTTTATATCTGTGTTTTTTATTCTATTTCATTGGCCTCCCTGTCTGTCTCTTTTGGTACTAAAAGCATGCTGTTTTTGTTACTATAGCTATGAAGTATAATTTTAGTACTGGAATTGTGATGCCTCCTGCTTCACTTTTTTTTTTTTTTTTTTTTTTTGCTAACGGACACCATTAAAAACCTACCAAGAGCCGGGTGCAGTGGTGCATGCCTGTAATCCCAGCATCTCAGGAAGCTGCCATGGTAGGATCGTGAGTTCATAGTCAGCCTCAGCAATAGCCAGGAGCTAAATAATTAAGTGAGACCCAGTCTCTAAATAAAATACAAAATAGGGTTGGAAATGTCACTCAGTAGTCCAGTGTCCCCGAGTTCAATCTCTGGTAGCACCCCCCCAAAAAAAGCCTATAAAGAAAGTAAACCCCAGGGTCAGATGAATTATTCACCAAGTTCTTCTAGATCTTCAAGGAAAAACTAATGCCAATAGTCCTCAATATATTCTATGAAGAGAAAAGGAAGGAACCCTTCCAATTTCATTCTATGAAGCTGGTATTACCCAGATACCAAAACTATACAAAGACATATAAGGAAAGAAAATTTCATACCAATAACCCTGATAAACATAGATGCAAAAATTATTAATAAAATTATGGCAAATTGCCTACAAAAAATATTAAAAAGATAGTGCACCATGAGCAATTGGGTTTCATCCCAGGAATGCAAAGTTGGTTCCACATATGGATGCCAATAAACACAATTAACAATATCAATAAACAAAATCAATCATTATCTAAATACGTGCAGTAAAAACATTTGAAAAATAAATACAGCATCCATTCATGTTCTCAACACTAGAAAAACTAGGGGTGATGGAAACCTATCTCAACATTTTAAATTCTGCATACACTAAAACCAAGGCTAACATCCTTCTAAATGGAGAAGAATTGAAGAAATTTCCTCTAAAAACTGGAATCAGACTGGGATGCCCCCTTTCACCACTTCTATTCAAGGTAGTCCTTGAAAGTCTAGTCAGAGCAATTAGGCAAAAGAAAGAAATTAAAGGACAGGAATAGGAAAAGAAGACCTCAAACTATCCCTACTTGCCAATGAAATGATCTTATATTTGACAGGAACAAAAAACTTCACCAGAAAACGTCTAGAAGTCATAAAATAATTCAGCAAAATAGCAGGATATAAAATTAACACCCATAAATATTTTGTGTTCTTATTCACCAATGATAAATCAGTCAAAAGAGAATTTAGAAAAAGTATCCCACTCATGGTAGCCTCAAAAAATAAAAATAGAATAAAAAATTTTTTAAAAATGGGACTCAATCTAACAAAAGAAACAAAAGACCTTTACAATGAAAACTACAGAAGACTAAAGAAAGAAATTGAACAATATTTTAGAAAATGGAAAGATCTCCCATGTATTTGGATGGGCAGAATTAACATAGTCAAAATGGCCATACTACCAAAAACACTATATAGATTTAATTCAATTCTTATAAAAATTCCAGTAACATTCTTCATAGAAATATAAAAGCAGTGATGAATATCATTTAGAAAAATAAGAGACCCATTTGTCTCTTTTTAAATTAACTTCTCAAGTAGTGATCAGAATACTTAGGCATTCAGAGTAAACATAAATCATGTTTAGAAATCCATCATTATTTTGCTCTCTGAAGGAAGACAAACGTTTTTCCTAAGTAAACATTTTTTTAAATAGAGAAGAGAGAGAGAGAGAGAGAGAGAGAGAGAGAGAGAGAAAGAGAGAGAGAGAGAGAGAGAGAGAGAGAGAGAGAATTTTAATATTTATTTATTTTTTTTTTTAGTTTTCGGCGGACACAACATCTTTATTTGTATGTGGTGCTGAGGATGGAACCCAGGCTGCACGCATGCCAGGCGAGCATGCTACCCCTTGAGCCACATCCCCAGGCCCCTGTAAACATTTTTATATAGTTGGAATTTCTTGAATTTCCTTCTGTGTATTTTTAGATCTGATCTCGATTTTAAGAGACGTCTATTAAGTATGGACGGATAATATATAAATCTACAAGAATATGAGAATGTCATAATGGTAATTAATTTTTAAGATATATGTTAATTCATTCTAAACAAATGAAACAAAATAAGACTTTGGTATATGGAGAACTTAAGGATTTCTTTGGATATAAGCCTAAGCAACAAATGGAAATATTCTTGCCAGTTAGAATACAGTTAAGAATTATGAACAGTGCATAAAGAAGAGGAAAGAAAAAAGAGGAAGAAAAAATAGAGAAAAAAGATTAGTTCATTACATAGCAATATGCAACAGAGTCAGTATCTTTTAGTATTTGATTTAAAAATAAAATCTGAGTTGTCTGTTCAACCAACTTCAAGGTGAATTTCATACCTTCTAGCCCACTCACATGTAGCTCCTACCAGAGTCTGCAAAGATCTTCAATGGGTATTTTCTTTCAAAAATTATAGCTCATCTCAATCTGTGCTTCAAATTTCAAACCTTTCTGATAGGCTTTCTTTGTCCTAGAATAAAAACCCAATCTCCTCATCAGAATACAGAATGAGCTACAGTTTGGCTTCAACCTGCTGCGCTCGGCTCTTTTCCAGTATCATTTGTCCTCTTGTTCACTAACAGCTACCACCACAGTGACACACACCAGTGGCCTCTAGATCATATAGAATCAGGAGGTCGAAAAATAAATGTTCAAATTATTGCCAAAGGTGAAATGTCTTTCATTTTTACTTTTTTATCCAATTATCGAAGCTTAGAGATATTTGGACTGTTTTTTTTTTTCTTAACTTCTAGCTCCTAATTACAATTTTAACCTTAGAGCAATGCCACTGGCATTTTATAACAATTTGCTTCACATTTGCAAAGGGGAATGAGGCAAGCTAACTCCATGGAAAGTAACTGTGTTAGTGTGATTTTAACTAGAACTGATCTATTTCCATTTTTCCAAATTTCAAAATGTATATATGATTTTAAAGGAAAAAAATTAAGCAGTACTATTTTATGGTCATGATAAAATTTAAAGGAATCAATCCCGTTGATGATGATTCTATTTACGTTGACTTTTTAAAGTCTAAAGTAATATGTGTGCGTGTGTGTGCGTGTGTGTGTGTGTGTGTCTGTGTCTGCATCTGTTTGTGTGTGTGTGTGTGTGTGTGTTTGTGTGTGAGTTTCCTTTTGGTACCAGGGATAGAACACAGGTGCACTTAACCACAGAGACACAAGCTCAGCCTTTTTTATATTTTTTATTTTTGACACTGGGTCTTGCTGAGTTGCTCAGAGAATTGCTAAGTTTTTGAGACTACCTTTGAACTCACTATCCTCCTGCCTCAGCCTCTGGAGTCACTGGGAGTATAGTCATGCTCCACCACACTCGGCTTAAGTAACATTTTTTTTTTTTTTCGGTAAAATGTATGTCTCTAGGGCTGTGGTGTAGCTGGGTGGTAGAATGCTTGCCTACCATTTGTGAGGCTCTGGGTTTGATCTTCAGCACTGCATAAAAAAATAAATAAAATAAAGATATTGAAAATATATGTTTCTAACCTATGTCAAGTATGGTCAAATCCCTGTTAGATCTTTATTCAAATTTCCTATTAATGATTGATTTTTTAGGTGAGCTCATCTTGCCTTTAGATACACATAGTGAATATAACCTCTGAACAACAGAATTTGCAAGAAAGAGAGGACATTTCTTGTCCTAACAAAGGGTCAAGCCATAAAATCCTGCATGACTATTTATTCTCCTAGGTGGGAGGATTTAAAGAAAAGATTGATGTACTTGGACCCTGAAAGTGTCTATTTGAACCTGACTCAGCCAGTTGGTAGCTATGCTTTGTGACTTTGGGCATCATTGCTCTGACCTTGAGATGCTTTATCTACAGTCAAGTGTCTCTGTTGCTTAATAGGAAAATACTGTAAAACTCTGTCAAACTTATGTAGTAGTAAAGCAACATATTATAGCAACTCATGTTATTATGGTAGCAGTATATTCAGGGGCACTGATCTTTATTCTTTAAGGTTAAACATTTTTTTGACTCTGTGGTAAGTACTGTTTGGGTCAGAGATATGATAATAACATAAGATATTTTTTGAACTTTCAGTGTGTAGAGAGCTGAGAATATGGAGACAGACAGTTTCCTCTTACTAGCAAATCTAAGACAATCTTGAGAACCACCAGGGATCAAGAACCTCCCATAAGTGCTGAAAAAAACATTTTATAGTTGCATATCCTACCCCAGTGTGTGCTCCCCTGGTCAAAGGAATCCTGAATCATAGAATTATTTACTATGTTAAGCTAGTAGATAGTCTCTGTATGCCATCAGACTTTATCTTATAGCTACAAATCAATTTCTGTGCCACAGTTATACAATCAACTTTCCTTTGAATTTCATCTTGATCCAGACATACAGAACATGATCTAATATGTAGTATGGAAAAATAGAAAACAAACAACAAGAACACACACACACACAGACACACAAATCTACCCTTTCTAGATAAAATGTTGACTATTATTATACTCTTTATTTTTTTCACTCCCAGCTTTTCAATTTCAATAAAAAACACCATAATAGTGTTGATTCACCAAGATGAGAAAGTTATATCATTATTAATCCACTTGTTTAGTTCTTCTATGCAATTCATTATCAAGCACAGTTGTATGTATCACTATCATGTGGTATGAATTAATTTTCTCCATCTATTGTCATCATTTTTACACAAGGCAACCATCATCTCTCACTTAATCTACCTCAATATTACCCTAACCATTATCTGTCTACAAGTTTTTTTTCTTTCTGTATAATATCAACAAATAGTCAAAATCATCCATATTAAATATAGTCAGATTGTACAGTTCCCTTTATTAAAAGTATTCAATCAGTTAGTGAATGTAAACCAAACTCAATGCCTTGAAATAATTAGTTTCTAAGGTTTTTCAAAGTGTTTTACCTACCTTTGCTCAGTTTCAAAGTAGTTCATAAGGTAATAAAAGAAATGAGTGGCTTTCTGTTCATTCAACACAGGAAGACTAATTTGTACACTTAGGCTTTTATTTATTTTTGTCTCTGCCTGAAAGGAAAAAGCACTTTCTTTTTCTATTCTTCACATAATAATGTATATCTCACATAATAATGTATTTCAAAATTGTGCCTTCTCCAACTTCTACCACATCTCTCTGTGTCTGTCTCTCATCTGTGGATTTCATGGACAGCTTTGAGAACTTGAAACTATTGCATTGACTGCTCGATAGTTTTGTAAGCTCTTTGAAAGTAGAGAAAATATGTTTATTTATTTCAGAGTCTAACTAAACGTGATGTGGTAGTAATGGAAGAGATAATGGCGAATTGTAGGAAACTTGACACAGTGTTGAATAAATACATGAATTAAAGAAGTTTGTTTTTAACACATATGATATAAAAACAATCTGAGACATTTAAGCACAGGACTAAATCAAATTTGTAATTTTATACAATACTGGGACAACAATAAATTAGTGGTTTTAAATGCATAATACTCTGGTTTCATTCACTGTCACATTGAGAAATATTCTTGAGAAGGATATTTGATTGAATTCATAATTTCTTTTTTGTTACTTCTTTTTATTTGTTCTTTTCAGATAGACACGACAATAGAGTGTATTTTGACATACTACACATACATGGACTATAACTTTTCTAATTAAGATCCCATTTTTGTAGTTGTATATTATGTGAATTTTCACTGGTCTTATATTCATTTGTGATCATAAGAAAGTTATATCCTATTCATTCTACTACACTTCCTATGCCTAGCTCCCCAATTTGTCTACTCTAATAAATTCATAATTTATTTTGTAGTTGTAGATGAACAGAATGCCTTTATTTAATTATCTTTATGTGGGGCTAAGGATAAAACTCAATGCCTCACACATGCTAGGCAAGTACCACTGAGCTACAGCCCCAGCTCTCATAATTTCTTGATCAAATCTTATGCGAGCTCTTCATGTCAAAAGAAAATTATATGGATGTTAACTAGTATGAAGACTTTTATGAACAAAATTATCTACAGAACCATATTATGATATATGTATGTGTGTATATATGTATATATGTATATACATATATATATAAGCTATTTTTTAAAATTATTGTTGATTTAGTAACTAAAAGATCTTACATATGTTATAATTAGGAATGCCTAAAAATTAATAATCCATATATGGATAGCTAAGATTTTTTATAATTTTATTCCTTTTGTTTCATACTTTTTCTTTCAGGAAAATTACTTTGTTTATATAAGAAAAGCACCCATTAGTGTAGTAAATATTATAATAGGCAGTAAATTTAATAACATTAAAGTAATTGAAGAAAAGTCACACTGGTGTTATACTGTGTCAGAAGTGATATTTGCAGGTAGATGAACACAGATATAGCAATATGAAAAATGAGATGGAGATAAATGAAAGATGTAAAACAAACATTAAATGGGTAAATGCAAAAGAAGAGCAGGATAGAGGAAAGTTTCAGAAAAAAATGAATTTGACTAAGTATTTTGAGTTAAAATAATAAATTTGTATGCATGACAGAAAGTGAAAATAAAAGCTAATTGTCTTGATTAATTCATAAATAAATCAAGGAAAAATTAATGTCCTCTGATCAAAGTTTTTTTTTAAAAAAAGAATTAAGTAAATTCCTCAATCAAAATTGAAGAACCTTCTCTGGAGATTCCTTATTCATCTTTTCATTCTGCCTGCCTCAGGGATGGAGTAGATAAAGTTCTATCCTAGGGAGAAATTTGTATGTATCCTAGTGAGGATACTGCATGATTCCCTTCAGCTCTTTGTGTGTGTAAAACTCCATTCCCCACTTTAGGCTACATGAAAAATCGCATGCTGACATTTTTATAATGCTTAAATACCAGTTTGACATGCTCTTAATGAAAGGAACATGAAAGAGTAAAATAAATGTCAAGGAAAAGCATATAAGCAAATGAATCAAGTGTGATTGTCAACTATTTGATGGGTCATGAAGTGTGTCCCTGAGTTCATGGTAACTCTTATGGCCAAGCCTGGTAGAGTTTTCTTCAACAAGAATGTGAGTAAAATATAATAGTTGAGAAGTTTTTGTGGAGTAGCATGCTAATTGTTTTAGAATTATAGATATAGCTTTTATATCCCTTCTGAATTCATGATATTTGTTGAATATTTCACACATTTAACTTAATATAATAAGCATCCAATTTTGAGATTAGTAAGATATGTAGCTTTTATCAGATCTTTCTATATTTTAGACTTTCAAAATATGCTAAAGTTTATAATAATGCCCTAAATTATCCTAAGTTTTAAAACTGCCCAATGAGATAATAAACATCATTTTAAAAATTCTACAAGCATAAATTTTTAAAAATCAGGAAAACTGCATAATAGCTTTCTAACAGCAGTACTATTGACTATTAAGGCTGGAGAATTCTTTGTTGTACGGGAAGCTGCCTTAGGTGTTGTAGGAGGTTTAATGGCATCCAGGGTCTTTACTTATAGATCCATTGGCTTCTCCCACATGGTTGTAAAAAGATGATTTTATACATAGCTCAATATTCCTTGAGGGTAGGAAAAATAAGCACAAACTGAGAGTAAGCATGTTAAGCAAAGTGAAATCCACAAATCTTAACTATACTGTTCAGTTTTTACAAATTAGTATTTTCATGCAGCTATCCCCAGTCAAGACAGACAACATTGTGTGTACCCCAGAGTATTATATAGTGCTGCTTTGCACAGAATTTCCCACTGAAAGGAAGTAAAGCAAATTTATAATGGAATTAAAAATAAAATCCTTCAAATAAAAAAAAATTAAAAATCTGTACAAGAAAATTAAGTAACCTTAAAAATAGAAAATTAAATACTTAAATAAGAATAAAGTTATCCTCTGTTCATGAGTTCAAATATTTAATTTAATCAGGCTGCCACTTTTTTCTAAATTGCTAAATTCAAATCAAATCAATACCCAGATATTGAAAAAGCACTTCAGGGATTTTAAGAAAAGCCCCATGGACATTCTCTGCATAACTATGATAAAAATTTAAAAATAAATTAAGTGAACAAAACAATTTTATGGACAACTACTTTGAAATTCTTAGAGAAGAGTTATTTATATGTCATAAAGGAAGATAAAATGGAATCTCAGAAAAATTTTAATACAAATTGGAGAAAGTAAAAAATGGAATAAAAGAATCAAATAAACAAGTGCCATTTTCAAAAGAAGTACAAACCTGATAGATATTAATTTACTTATATTGATTGTATTATATTATTAATAAAATATTTATTTTATCTATTATATCAATAATCTCTTTAAATGTATATGATCTAAATTTATTCAAACAAGCAGACATAGATATGAAAGTAAAAATTATAAGATAAACATTATTATATTGAACCCAGTAGTTCTATATAAATGCACATCTTTTATACCAAAGCTATATTATGCATTTTTACTTCTCAAGACAACACAACTAGTTGAAAATAAAATATTAGAAGCAACCCCATAAATAGCCTAATGAAGAAAAATCAGGATGATTTGAATCCATACAGAAAAGGCATTTTACAAATTCAATATTTTTCAAGAAAAAAAAAACCTCTTAGCCTGCTTTGAGAAGAGAAATTCTCAATTTAAAAAATAATATTCAAAAATTTTATAAAGGTAGAACAATATTAGTCATAGTGGTGAAAAATTCTGTACTACGGTTAGAAACTATTCTATTGTCCTAGCTAATGAAAAGTCTGTTCAGATAATGTGATATTCTTGTAGAAAATTTCAAAGAATTGAAAATAACAATTGACACAAATAAGCAATTATGACAAAGTTGCAGACTACAACATTAATATACAAAGGGCAGTTGCTATTATATCATCAATAAACAATTGGAATGTGAAATTAACATTATAATATTTAAAACAGTACCAAACAAAATTAACTACTTAGGTTAACAAAGAAAACATATGATCACTATCTATATGCAGAAGACTACAACAATCTGAGGGAAGAAATTAAAGATCTTAAACAAATAGAGAGATACTCCATGTTAGTGGATAGGAAGACTGAATATTACTAAGATGTCAATTCTTCCAAATTAAATTCATAGATTCAAAACAACCACAGTAAGAAAAATCTAGGAGGTAACTTTGTAGCTATTTGAAAATTGATTCAAATGTTTACATGTTTACACAAAAGAAACTATCAAATAGTCAATATAACACTACAAAGGAAATCAAAGGACTAACGCTGCCTAATTTTAAGACTGACAAGTTATAGACATTAAAAGAAAAAATGATATTTGTTTTAAGAATAAATATAAATCTGTGAAACAGAAATAGACTCAACAGAAATACTGTCAACTGATCTGAACCAAAGGAGAAAGACAAACCACTGGAAAAATTATATTTTTTTACAATAAATAGTGTTGGGGGAAAAAGAGCACACACATTGCAACAAAACCAAAAATGAATTTAGATGTAGACTATACACTTTTCAGAAAAAATAACTCAAAATGAATTATAGAGCTGCACATAAAGCAATGATCAAATTTCTAAAAGATAATGTAATAAAAAATCTAGGTGGATTTGAAATTGGTGAAGAATTATTAGATACAATACCAATGGCACAATCCAAGATGGGAAGAAGAGTGTTACTGCATTGAAATTATAAACAATTAAATAAAAAAGTGCTCCACAAAAGGCACTGTTAAGAAAATAGGACAAGACCAACTTCAGACTGGAGGAAATATCTGCAAAGGTGCATCTAATCATTTCTTTTTAAGAAATGTGCAGAGAATGAAAACACAAAATATATTCAAAATTAAAGAAAATAAAACAATCAAAAATGATGATAAGACATGAGCAGAGACTTTTCCAGAGAAAATGCAGAGATGGATATCATGACTAAAGTTCCTTATACTGCTAGAAAATGAAGAAGTGCTTAGGGAAAAAAAAAAAACAAGCAGAAGCAAAGAAAGCATATAATCAAAACCCACCTTTATTTGTATGGTGTGGGACAGAGTGGCACAAGAATTGCCTGAAAAGTTCATGATGAACACAACTAAAACCATTTGAACAAACAAATAGTAATACTGGATTATGGTCGAATGTATATCATAGATGTCAGTAAGGCTATACTGGTATAAATTAATTAATGCTGAGAAGGGCCAAATCTATCATGAAAAAATTCAAGAACTTAAAATCTTCTGACCTTCAGGAGGAATAAGGTTAACTATCTATTCCTTACATGTGAACTCTTCATAGTGACAGAAAAGTATTTCTGTATTTCTAAATTCAGAAAGGGAAATGAAAATAGAAGAGGGTTACAGGGCAAAAACTCTACTTTGGCAAGTAACCAAGGTCAGCATAAACAGTCAAAAAGTTAGGATTACAAGCGAGGTGCAGTGGCACAAACCTCTTTAATCCAAGGGGCTCAGCTCTTGAGGCAGGATGATCACAAGTTCAAAGCCAGCCACATTAATGATGAGGAACTAACTAAGAGACCCTGTGTTTAAATAAAATACAATATAGGGCTGGGGATATGACTCAGTGTCAAGTACCCCTGAGTTCAGTCCCTGGTACCACCCCCCCCACAAAATAAACTTTAGTGTTGCACACCCTCAACATGAGATGGTAAAATTGGCACTTTACCTCCTATTTTCTTCTAAAAGAAAATTCAGTTAAATCAAGCAAAAAAAAAAAAAAGTCAAAAAATCCCATAATAGGGACCTCCTACAAGACACCTGACTCTTATTCCTCAAGACTGTAAAAGACACCAAAAAACATGAAAACTGTCACAGCAATGAGGAGGAATCTGAGACGAGAGGACTAAATGCCATGTGGTATCCTGGATACCATCATGGAATGTAAAAGGAATTTTAGGTAAAAACTGAGGAGCTCTAAGTTACCATGGACTTGAGTTAAGCATAATGCGTCTGAGTTTGTTCTTTAATTATAACCGATGTGCCAGACAATATGAAGGAGCTACTAATAAGGGAAACTGCGGATAACAGCACGAAGTTTCTGTAATATCTTCCTAACTTTTTCTCTAAAAGTACAAATAATTTCTGAAAGAACTTAAAGGACATCTAGAAAAACGAACAGTAAACTTCTCATTTGTGGATCATAAGATCAATACCCTTAACTTTGCAATTCTTCCCCAATTAGTGTACAAGTTGAATGCAATACTGATAAAATCCCAGCTGGCTTTTCTGCAGAAGTTCACAAATGCTCCATTGGTCCCAGAAGAGTCAAACAATCTTGAAAACGAACAAGTTGGATATTTTGCTTCTGAATTGGAAATATTCTTATGATGCTTCATGTAATCAAATCTATGATAAGAACATAAGGAGAAATACATAGACCAATTGAATAAAATTCAAAATCAAGATTCTAATTTTTATAGTTGTGACCAATTGATTTTGAACTAGAGTTCCTGGGCAATCAGCAGGGAAAGAACAGATGCTGAGACAACTGAACCACACACAAACGTGAATGCTTTTTTTTGAAGACTTTCAAGAAAGTGAAATAAATCAGACTCAGAAAGTCAAGGTTCAGATATTTTTTTCTCATATGCAGAAGCTACATCAAAATAAAAAGGAGAATGAGGATATCCCATGAAAATAGAATGGGGAGCAGTGGAGCAGAGGAAGGGGACTGAGGCGGAAAAGGGAGGGACAGGAAATAAAGGAAACAATAGCGTAAAATTGACCGAACTATGTTCTGTCCATATATGAATACACCACAGTGAGTTTTAGCTTTACATATATCTCTGAAACACTAATTAAAAATGTAAATAAATAGAAGGAAGAGCAATCAAGGAAGCAGAACAAGGGAAGGGAAGAGAGGAGGGAAAGAGGAAGTACTGGGGACTGAAGTGGAGCCAATTATATTCCATTAGGTGAAAATGAATGCAATGTTACCTATAACATAATACACTGATTATAAGGTCCTTGCTTAACATCTGGACGGCCATCCTAAGTGAGCCACCTATTTAAGGAAAAAATTTCACTTTCCCTCCCAAGGGCATTTCTGAGAAAGGCTCACCACTCCCTCATACCAACCCAACCCTTAACCACTCACATTAGGAAGTGCCTGGCTTTGATTCCTGATCCTTCCCCATAAAAGTCCCAGAACCCAAGCCTATTTTGCCTCTTTCTCCAATAGAGAAATGCCTTTGTCAGCTCTGACAAATGAACTCTCATATATATCTCTGACTGGTCTCTGTTTTTCATTGCTCACTTACACGCCTCTCTCTCATTCCTGGTTTTCCCATCACTGATAAAAATATTTTAAAAATCCTGAAAACACATCATAAGATTAAATGTAAAGCTAAAATAATAATACACTTGGAAGAAAACACAAGAGTTACTAAATGTCATTGAATTCAATGTTGTGTTGAATATGACACTAAAAGTGTTCAGCATATGCACATGCATGCACACACACACACACACGCATACACACACACAAAGCCCACATACACAATAACAAAATAAAAATGGAAAAATGGTTCAGACATAAAATATAATGTTGAAGTAGAAATTAAATAATTAAAAACAGAACAGATCAAAAGCTCAGGAGAAATGGGCAAACTGACATGACTCAGGAAAAAATAACGGAGGAAAATTAAAACATCTCAGAATACTGTACAGTACTAAATTATAATGTCACAAAGAAAAAAATAAATGTAACCCTTTACCATTTTGTATACAGTTCTTCCCCCAATACAACCAATTGGTGTATGTGGTGTACTCCTTCTCTACCTTGATGACATTTTTACTAGATGGTTGATCCAATTCTTCACTTCTGAAATTTACTATTGTTCTTGTATATGTTTAATTACTACTATTTTTATTTAACATTTGCTACTAGACCTCGGTACACTTAATAAAAATAATCTCAGATAATCTCTAGGCTTATTCCTCTTCAGTCTTACTGTATACTAGCAACCTTGTTTCTTTGACACAGTTGATAAAATGACCCCATTTTCCCCATTGCTATGAAGACCCCCAATTAAAAGATGACAATCACAACTTACAGACTTTTAAACTACTACTGTGTAATCTGGTAGAAGTAGTTATTTCTTGTGACCAAAACTTTTAAACCAGCACGGCCCAAAGTTGTAAAAAGGACAATCAAACTTTTGTGACTTCATTAGATTTCATTATCTGGGAGCATTATGTAAATACTCTTGGTTCATCTAGCTAAGAGGAAAAGCAAATTAAATAGTTAAAAACAGAACAGATCAAATGCTAAGGAGAAATGGGTAAACTGACATGACTCAGGAAGAATAAAATTTCTCCTAAATCAAAGCATCTATTCTTATTTTTTGAGACATCACTGAAACTATATTTAATTTTATGAAAAGGATTTCAGTAGTTATCCCACCATTCTTTAAGGCCAGCTACTTCTCCATCATTGATATATGAGCAGTTCAGTTAATTCCCTGAAATTTATGTCTTAATTATTATAATGACCATGTTCTCTACTAATACTAAGTCAGAGCATTATTAAATGGCCAATATTGTACAGAATAGGTGCAAAGGCAACACTTATATTGAATCCATGAAGGTAGTCAAGGAGCAAGGTGAAGCAAACCTATATCCAGGTTATGTATCTGTTTCAGGACAATGACTGCTTCCTCCAACACAGGGAGGGGCCATTATATGCCCACCATCAGTTGGTTGGTTAGTGTCCTTGGGAACTTGTGATTTATTAGTAACTTAGAATTGTTATTTTTTTTCTTGAAAAGCTGTGTACTCATTCCACACCAGTGTTTTTGAGAAATATAAGGCCTTCACAACTTGCATCTCATTGTGTTTGTGCTTACTTACTAGCCTCATTGAAAAACTTTAAAAGTGACTACATAAAGAATGACATCATCTTTTCTACCAATTACTCAGTTGTCATGCTATGGTGAGGATGAACCACAAATATATTTACAGAATATGTTTTATCTGTTTTCTTTCTTTTTTTCATGTATGTATGGGGATTCTGGGAATTAAAACTAGTGGTGCTCTATCTCTTCCCCAGACACTTTTATTTTTAATATGAGAAAACACTAGGTTTCTGAAACAAGCTTAAACTCTTGATCCTCCTGCTTCAGCATGTATCTACCACCATGGTCGACATAGTCTGAGCTTTTTCTGTGAAGTATAGTTTACGATCTTTTTCAGACTTCCTAGTTACCCTTCCTCAAGGGTTATATTTGTTACTCCTTCCAAGTAACTGCCAATAACTAAATCATTAATCACTGCACAATAACTAGTGAAAAAGTGGGGAGGAGACAACATTGCAGATGTTTTTGTGTTCTCACAGTTGAGGGGATACTGTTGGCATTATAGGGGTAAAGGCTCAGGATGCTATTAAACATTCAGTTGTGCATGTAAACTCACTCCATAGCAAGTAATTATATGTGCAAAAGTTCAGTAGTGCCGAAATTGTAAATCCTTCTATTACTCTATAACATTAGATCCTCTGCTATTCAGGAAACATTGGCAATCAAATGTACTAATAAAACTGTACTTCATGGAAACATTTATTTCCTGCACTGTTTTATGAGACTGTGCCTGGGCAATGTTGCAACACTGTATCAGTTTCCTTTGAGAGATCCATTTAAGCATATATTGTATATTTTAATATAAGTCATGGTGGGTATTTATCACTTCACCTCCAACACTGTTTAAGAAATGGGGGGTGCAATGGAGGCATACTGAATAAATAAGCAAGCAACACATAATATTTATTTGGTGTTTAGGACGGAATATTTCTCATCTTCTATTTGTTTCTACCTCTTCATTATAGAGTGTAGATTTGTATGTTGAAATTTAAGGCTTAGTGGATCTCACAACAATAACAAGGAAGAATATTTAGGGACACAAGTTATTTTTCTTCCAATTTTAAGAATATCCTATGTCTACTAATTAAAAGAATGAAAATATATCTCCAAAGGGCTGTGGTTACTTATAGATAAGTTTACCTTGGGACTCTAGCAGACTACAATTAGGCCTTTCTGATTTCCACAAAAACTTGTAAGAACATTCAGTTTATGTCACCAGACTTAAAAAATTTCTGGAACCTCTTCTGCCTTTGCCTCAACTTAAAACACATCCATTAATTTAGGCTTCATGACACATTTCATCATATTTTAAATGCAGATTCACATGAAGTTATTGATAATTATTTTCTATTAGAGTTGTGACATGCAATATGCAGGAATTTACCCTTGATTTTGCGGGAAACATATCACAAATATTCTTGGATAAACTCAGAGAAATCTCAACATCTAGAATATGTGTGGAAATTATTTATTATTCTGATATAAATACATCTTATCAACAGATTTTCAGGTATTATAACTTCTTGCTTATCAGGTTTTATGAATATTATACTACTAGTAAAGTAAAAAAGGCAATGTTCATGGGATAATGCTAAGCAGACTAATTATAAAAACTAAAAATAAAACCTATGATCATCAAAATGATAAACAGCTTAATGGATTTTATATTTTCTAAAAATTTACTACCTGATTTTTATTCCTAATCAAATAATATGTTCAAAGTTTATCTGATGAACTTCTAATTCTTGTTCTTCTCATTGTCCCTTTCAATCCATATTGTTACCAATGACCCACTAAATTTTCTAAAGACTAATTCTAAATATGTTGCTTCTTTCTCTGAAGACTTTTCTTGGCATTTCATTGATTAATAAATTAAACTGAAATTGTTCAGCAATGACATGATATCCAGGGTGCAGGCCTGACCTGAGCTTGAAGTCTATCAGCCTCCATTTCCACATAAACACTCCACAGAGATACCACATTGGTCTATTCATTGTGTTCTTCAAAAAGATCTATAGTTTTATTGTACAGACTTTTTCAAAAAACATACAGAAATAACAGTTGATGTTTTGAATAATCATATTGAAAAATCTGCAAAATTGAAAGAAATATTATACATAAAATATGAACTTGTAGTATCTTTAGTTATTTAGTTATTTAGTTATGATTCTTATTTTCAAGTCACTGTGCTTTCTACTAAGAATAAAACAAGAATTGCAACACACAGTTTCTTGCTCTTGTGGACTTCTTTCCAGCAGACAATATCTAAATTACATATCCAACTGTATAACTAAAGAAACTCATAGTGTATTTAATGGGTGAATGCTGAAATAAGTTCAGAAATTGAGAGGAAAAACTTAGAAAACTATTGGACAATTTGATATTACCACTGTACTCAGGCATATGATCAGTGGACTGGTCTCATTTAAAGTAGAAACTTATTAAATTTGCTTGGTACAATGGGTTATGTACTAGTACCAAATGGTGAGGGCTGAGGAAGCTCATTTTTCACCATATAAAATCTGAGTAGTACTGACAAAGCAAAATGTGTCTTTTAAATTATAAGTGCCATGAATATGAAGCATAGGATATAGGAGAGAAATAATAATCTGACATTTTTGATCGCAGCTTGGTTTTCATTAAGAAATTTCACCTTAGTGTCCCTAAGTTAAGAATAAGTTTAAATTGATCGAAGTATGAAGTTGAGGAAACATGGAACACAAAAATCTTCCAAACAGAAATGTGTGTCAAAGAATTTCATCTAAATACTGTACCTCTGAAGGAACTTAGATGGTGAAATGGAACGTGTAAGATCATAATTTTCCTTTCTGGATTCTGAATTCAACATTTATCAGGCTCATAAATCCATTATCTGTTTTGTTTTACCAAATTGTTATGAGTTTTTTTTTTAAATTTAGAATCATATATACAATTAACTTTCTGTTGCTGACAACTTAGAAGATACTAGCCAAGAGAAATGTTATTAGAGATAAGAAAGAAGTATTTATCACTGGAATATGGTAAGATGGATCATTCTCTGAAGAAGAAGGACTTACAGAGCTAGAAGAATAGAAATTCAAGAATTCATAACTGTGAGAGTAAAATTAAAACAGAAAGTATGCTTGACAACAACTCTGCACTGATTTTGTTTGAAGTTACCATAAAAATGATTTGGTCCTCCAAGAAGGATAGAGAAACATAACCATCACATTTCACATTATTAATAAGATATTATCCTAGTTCACTTAACATGATGCTTATCCTACCACGCAGCAGAGATGATACCTTAGAGAGGAAACATCCTACACATTATTATTTATGTCTGCTAATTGTTCCTTTGTGATGAAAGTATCATCTTTTTTTTTTTTTTACTATGAGCTTGTTTGGTATGACATAACCAACAGTATTTACTTACAAATTATAATTTTAAATTTTACAAAGTACATATATTACAGTAAACTTTAGCCCAACTATTTTTAGATATGTTTATCACAAGTCTGTCTTAAGCTGAAAGATAATGAATTATATGAATGTTGCACAGATTAGGGACAATCCATATATCAAATAAGATTTCATGGGTGATAATTATACATTTCTAATGAAATATTTAATCTTAATAGTTTTGTAAAAAAAAATAAAATTTGCACCAATGGTGGTCAGTACAAGGCTTTTGATTACCAAAAAAAAAATCTACTTGAAATATTCTTAATCTATGAATATTAGTTGTTTTATACACAACTTATTTTTTAAAATGGTGGATGAACCATAGAAGCAAATGAGAGCAGAAACTATTTCAGCTTTGTTTTTCTAAAAACTACAATCTGCTTATAAACAAAGTTAATTTCGAGGACGATCAATGGATAAGAAAACTCTTCTTAAGTAGCAGACCCAGCTGAGTTCTTCTTGGATATAGAATTTCATTGCCATGATGAGAGACAAAGGAAAAAAAAATAATGAATCCTACATATGTGCATTTTGATGTTCCCTAAGAGATGGAGAATTTAATTATGCTGATCTAATTATACCCAAATCTAGTTTGTCTGATTTGATTACAATAGAATCTAGGTTTTTGTGTAAGGTTACTGCTGAATCGGGACTACTTTAATTTCTGCCAAATCTAGTTTGCTTGCTCTTTTCATGCCCAAAATTATCTATCTTATACTTACAACAAAATTAACATTTTGTTACACTGAGTATTTATCTCTATAATTCTTTAACTCAAAAGCAAGACATTATAATTTAAAAACTTAAAAGAATGACTATTATAAGAAGAAATTTTACTAGATGTGTAAAAGTAAAGTGAGAACTTGTAGGTTTTCTAGACATGGAAGAAGTATTAGCTGTTTGAAAGGTAACTAACTTCCTAGTAACACTCTATACAAATATATCATTCATGAATCCAGTGAGCTGCCCCATTTGGAGAAAAGCTATATTGTTACTAGAAACAAGTGATGCAGATTGGGAAAGATAAACACAATGGCTTGCAAAGCAGACATAATTTCTTCCAATCCTTAAAATTTATTATTAGCCTGGGGATATAGCAGCATGTTTAGTTGGTCTCAACTCACAATTTCTTGAGGTCCTGTCTCCTTTATCTTGTGAGACAGTTCAAACCGGCAGAAACATCTCCACACTGTAAATTCTCTCTAGTAAACAATTTCTACAATTTATTTCAAAAGGTCCTGATAAATCCCTAGCAGACATTCTACCTCAGCTTTTAGGACATGGGAGGAAGAGGAAGATGAGTGGGTCCTTCAGGTTCAGTCTGGCACCAGTGAGCAGCAATTATTGCCTCAAATGGTTGTGACACCTTTTGTGAAGGCTAAAGTGTTTTGCAGAATGAAGACTCATAAATAATATTTAAAGAAGGGTTAGAAAAATTAGTTGTTTTAGCTAAAACAAACAACATTTTGGACATCAGAAGACTAGAGAGATTATATTTGCTTTATAAAATTTTAAGAAGTAAACAGAAACTAAGAAAGAATGTGGTGCTGTGGCTACCTACTATTACAGGGAATGTACTAATGGTTAAAATAACTTGATCGGTACTAATTCTCCAAATAATAGTAGCATGATTAATACATAAAAAGGGAAATGGAAGAAATAAAGGAAAAGAGAAAAACAGAGTCCCATAGCGCTTGTGATGCCATAAATGTAGCTGAATGTAATTAAGGACAATGATCTCCCCACACTAAATTCTTCACCAGTGCTTAGTAGTGAAAGTGTGTTTCTGTGTGTGATGAGAATTTCTGAGAAGCAAAAGCTACATGTAACATGCTCTGGGAATGTGGAGGAAATAGCCACATGGGGTATCTTCTCAAGTAGGAAGTGTCCATTCCAGTTACCAATCTTAGAATCACTAAAAAGACTAATAACATAAACGAATTAGTAACAAATAAAGAACTCACTAAATGAGTTGGATGGATATAGCTAACTAAATTGGAAAATTTATAGAAAATCATTTCTTAAAGCAACTTAGTGACTGGTAAATTTATACATTTTTTCTCCTTTCTGTTTTGAAGGAACACTTTATTTTCTAAGCAGTGTTCCATTAAAACCCACAGCCCCTGAGGAAAACCTGTCAAAAGGTAAGATTTTGTATTAAATGGATTTCTCTAAGGCTCTTAATCAAATATTAGGTAAGGCAAATGCCCTATAAAGACCTTCTAAACTCTTTAAGTATCGATAATTACATGAGAGAGTTAGGTAACTATAAATGTAGAATTATCTTGATTTTGTAAGTTAGTTATACCAACTAAAATAATTTTCCTGGAATATATTCCAATTTAAACATGGGCAGTATGAACAGAATGTACTCACATGACTCCTGTCAATAAAAGAAATACACAGGGAGTGACACATGGTGATGTTTGCAGGCCCAGTGCTGTTACCTTCATGACAGTTCCTCTCTCACACTCTCACTATTAATCCATAAGAGTGGGCGCCTGTTCTTCACCCAGGGAATTCATGCCAGCATGGGGGAGCATGAAAAATCAGTTTATCCTAGGGCCTATATTGAAGCGAAATAGTTGAGAAAACACTGAACATTTCTCTATAAACTTTCATACAAACTTCTGCTCTTGATACAGAATTATTCTAGTTAAATAAAATAAAAAAGAATTAACCTCAAGCCAGAAGAGAATATCATATGCATACATTCAAATTGAGTTTACAGCTAGGTAAACCAAAGTATTTTAAAGATATTTTTTTTCAAGCCATCCACAATGAAAACTCATTAAGGAACATTCAAAATAAATATAGAATGTTGCCATCTGCCAAGGGGGGAAAAAAGGAGTTATTTATATGCTATGAGTTTAAATTCGTTTGAAATTAAGTTTTATTGTTCAGGTGATATATTTAGATCTGAAATAAGTAGAAAGCCAAAGGTGGTTTGGGAGTCATTTTTCTTGCATAAAATTTATGAGTTATTGCTATTTATAGTAAAGGATAATAATGGTGTATTTTAATTTTTCCATATGTAAAGTGCTCTGTGAAATGCTTTGTTTGCATTGTATAATTTAATCCTCACACTCATTCTCTGAGTTAGAAATATGTCCTGTGTAGATGTTTAAAGTAGGGGACATTGTGTCTTACAGAGACTATGTAATTAAACCAAGATGAATTTGTTTGATTACCAATCCTTCTAAATATTACTTTATATTATAATAGTGTTACCATATTTCCAACTCAGAAATGCTAAGTACCCTAGTGGAAATAATAAATCAAGTTTTAATAAAATCATATGGATGAAATAAAATTTCTAATGAGAAATAAGTAGAAACAGGAAAACATTTTACTGTTTTCAAACTTCAAAATAGCAACACAAAAATCAAAAAGGCAAACTTATCCAATGCATGTGAAAATAGAATCCATGTCTGTTGAATCAGTGTCTCTTATGCTGAAATTAGCAAGAGATGATCCAAGGTTGAGGTTATTTCACTATTTCAGTGAGTCTGGAAGAGCATACACCATAAAGACAATGGTCAACAGATATTTGGTTGGTGCATAAACATTAAGAAGGCTGACTAAATCGGGTATTGGTTATTTATCTCTAGCTATATAGAAACTTCCTTTGAAATAACATGCATAAAGTTGGGATACATGTACCTCATGCTCCAAGAAATAATTATGTGAACTTTTTAGCTAAGTAGTGATGCAAGTTTCTGAACACCTAAATATAATTCATAATTTTTGTGGAAAACAGACTTTTCAAAGCAAATATTGGTTCTCATGCTTTGTTGGCAAATATAGATTTTCAAACATATATGTAAATTTGGTATTCAAAGACTTCTTTGGTCTGAGAATAATATTTCTTGGTAAACCTGTATTAATGTTATACACATTTGTATTCTACACGTCTTGCCATATATATATATATATATATATATATATATATTTGAAAAATTGATAATGTTTAAGTGATGAAACTGATATTGTAATTGGCAGTTATAGTTAATAGGATATATAAAAACAGGAAATCTAGGAGACTTTAGTAGGAATATTATAGAGAAGATTACTTCAGGACTATGACCATTTTATTTGCATTCATAGAGCCTTTGCCTGTACAAGGAAAGCAATTTTTGTGAGAAGATGTTATAGATGTACAAAAGTTAAGTGGTGTTTTGGTCACTCATGAATTAGGTGACAATGTTTTCTCTTTAAATAACTTTTATTGAGCTTTTGCTTGGGTGCACTCTGCTGGTATGGATTCAAATAATAATTATTTGATAATTCCTCAAGGTTAGAGGATCTACTATTGTCACTCATCGAAGAAATACTTGGAAATGCAACAGTTACCTGATCTACTCTCTTTATATACAGTCAGTTCATCATAGATAACATTTGATACCTTTTCAGTGCCATCAGGGAGTTTGTTTGGTCTGGTTTTGTTTTCTGCATTTTTCTGGTGAGACTTTGAAGTGCTTTCCTCTTGATAAATACCAGGCGTTAAAAAAACATGATTGGTGTAAAATAAAAGAATAAAATAGCAAGTTACAATTTAAACCATTATTATATAGATATATAGTTATTTTTTAAATGAATGACCAATTTTATAGATAATTGAATGCGTTATAAAATGAAGAATTATATGTAGAATTTTCATGTCTCCTTAATCCATCTTTCATAACTTTTGAAAAATTGATTTATAAATATTAAAGCATCAAGTAAATGCATAAAACTGGTAAAATATGAATAAGAAATTTAATATATTTAATTTTTGGAAAATATTTCCATCTTTTTCTAAAAGTGAAAAATTTGTAGTTCCTACAGGTCCAGCATTTTCCAGACTGCCAATGCCCTAATTAGTATTATAACTATAGGCTTCAACATGAAGAATAAAAATACACATTTGTATTCTGCAAGACTTTATATATATACATATATATATGTATATATATATTTACAAAATTGATAATTTTTAAGTGATGAAATTACTTAAATAAAGTAATTTCTTTCTTTCTTTTTTTCTTTCTTTCTTTTTACCCATTGAAGTCAGAATCACATCCACAAACAGACCGGAATCAAATAAGAAGAGCATTTCTATATATTTGGAAAAGTAACAGCAAAGGACTTTAATAGCATCCTGGGAGTGTCCTCTATTCCAAAATCAAACATTTAAAGATCACACTCTTTTTTGTTATCGTTTTTAAATTCTCAGTATCTACTTCTTTATTCTCATTATGTTTTAATTTGTTCAATAGCTATATAACTAAGTTTATTTTTTATTGATTTTTTTGACAGTAGAATCCATTATGATATAATTATACTTCATTTTTTATGCACTCATAGATGAAATAAGTAACAATGTGATTAAATTGGAATTGACAGTAAAATGGCAGTTATAGAAGCTAGGGAGAGTAGGGGCAAAGCAATGGTTAATGAGTGGGTACTAATTTATTGTTAGATAGAAGTAAGAAGTTTAGTGTGCTGTTCTACAGAAAAATGACAACAGTTGTAATTGGGTATTATTGCACACATGTAATTCCAGCTACATGGGAGGCTGAGGCAGGAGGAATGAGAGTTTGAGGCCAACCTGGACAACATAGCAGGATTCTGTCTCTAAATAAATATATAAAACAAAAATAAAGAAATGATCAATGTTTGAGGAAATTAAACTTTAATCTAATTGAACAACATGTATCAAAACATCACATCACACTCACATGATATTCTATTAATCTATATAATTTTGTGTTTTATATATTGGTTAAAAATAAATTTTATTAAAATACAGAAATTGGAAAATATTTTTGAGAATGAACTAGAGTAAAAATTTTGAATATAAACAAAAATGTTAAACTTGTTATCTATGTGAGAGAATGATATTCTGTAATTGTTTTCTGATAGCTTATGAAACTAAATTTGATAATGTTAAA
Source organism: Ictidomys tridecemlineatus (assembly GCF_052094955.1). Classification (NCBI taxonomy): domain Eukaryota; kingdom Metazoa; phylum Chordata; class Mammalia; order Rodentia; family Sciuridae; genus Ictidomys; species Ictidomys tridecemlineatus. The sequence continues at coordinate 238,016,301 of NC_135477.1, read as the reverse complement.
TATAACAATAAGGATAGAAGATCTGTATCAATGAACTTCTATTTTTTAATAATAACGAATTCTACTTCACATTCAATGTCCTATTTTTTTTCTCCATTCAAAGCCAGAATCATCTTCATTTGTTCCTTCAGAAAGGAGTAAAAATATTGATCATCTGAAGGAGACAACTTTAATAGTTTGAAATTTGGAAATCTAATCTGTGTTGGAATAGGAAAAATCGTGATGAAAATATTAGAGCAGGAAGAAAAATGTGAAAATTCAGGTTAAATTATCATGCATTTCAATTACAGGTTGGGCCTTGTTTCAGATTAGAATTCAGGAAGAAGAAACAGAATTCCTGAGTCCTTGGGAAAATACTCTAGGGGTGATAGGTGATGATGATGATGATTAGATAGATGATAGATAGATAGATAGATAGATAGATAGATAGATAGATAGATAGATATAAAATAGGTAGACAGATAGAGGAATTCATGAGTATACAGGGATGATTATTCTTCTAAGTAGAATGAGATGTGTCCACAAAACTTCAGGGCAATCCTAAATTCACTTTGTGAAAATTAGTACACTGGAATGAATCAAAAGTTAACTTTACTTAATTGAACTAATAACATTCAATATAATAATTGTGGTTATTTTCTATTCATATCCTAGATATTTTTATGACATAAAATAAAATAAATGTTATTATGTATACTCTTTATGTTGTTATAATTTCTTGACGAAAAAAGGAACTTTAGTTTTATGCACAGTAAAAGGGAGAATGTGAAAGGTGAGATTTGGATTAACACAGTCTATTTAACATCCCATAATATAATACTAGCACTAAATAAATTACTTTTCTCTTTGTTCTCTTGGTAAAAATATTTTAGAATTCATTTGATTGGGAAACTGAAAATGAGGAGGAAGAAGGTAAATATTGCTCAGATGTTTTGTCTTTACCAATATGTTGGATGATAATTTTTTCAAGTCTATGAAACCAGGGAGGCGCAAAGGTCAGGAGTCTTGAACATATGTGGTGGTGCACACCTGTAATCCCACTTGCTCAGGAGACTGAGGCAAAAGGATCGTAAGTTCAAAGCCAGCCTCAGCAACTTAGTGAAGTGGTAAGCAACTCAGTGAGAGCCTGTCTAAATAAAATACAAAAAACAAAAAGTGGCGGATGGGGGGGGGGGTGGATGAGAATATGGCTCAGTGGTTGAGTGTCCCTGAGTTCAATCCCTGTTACAAACAAACAAACAAACAAACAAAACCAATACTATGACATTCATAACATCTTGGGGCAAAGGAAAGAAAATCAGATAATAGATATTTGAAAAGACAGAACAATTTGGTACTTATGCTCAATTAATATTTCTTTCATTTTACTGGGATTTTTAGATACATGATAGTAGAGCATGTTTTCACATTTTATACATACATAGAATATGACTTATTCTAATTAGGATCCCATTCTTGCAGTTCTATGTGATATAGAGTTTCATTGTTCAAAAATATCTGAAAAAAATATTCAACATTTCTAGCAATTAGAGAAATGCAAATCAAAACTACATTGAGATTCCATTTTACTCTAGCCAAAGGGTAATTATCAAGAATGCAAGTAACAATAAATGTTGGTGAGGATGTGGGGGAAAAGGTGCACTCATGCATTACTGGTGAGACTGCAAATTAGTACAACCAGTACAGAAAGCAGTATGAAGATTCTTCTGAAAACTTGGAATGGAAAAATAATTTGACCAAGTTATCCCACTCCTCTGTTTATACCCAAAGGATTTAAAATCAGCATATTACAGAGATGCATTCACATCAATGTTTTTTAGCAGCTCAATTTACAATAGCTAAGCTATGAATCCAACATAGGTGATCTTCAACAGATGAGTGGATAACGAAAATGTGGTATTTTAAACAATAGAATATTACTCAGATTTAAAGAGGAATGAAATTATGGCATTTGCTGATAAATGGATTGAGTTGGAGAATATCATACTAAGTGAAATAAGCCAATCCCCCCAAAATCAAAGGTCAAATGTTTTCTTTGATATGTGCATATTAACACATAATAAAGGAGGGGGGAGGAAGAATAGAAATTCATTGCATTAGACAAGGGGGGATGAAGAGAAGGGAGAGGGGATGGGAATAGGAAAGACAGTAGATAGAACTAGACACAACTTTCTTATGTTCATACATCAGTTAATATTTCTTGAGTAAGTATATTTCAAAAAAAATCAGATAAGTAAAAAATTGTATCAGACATAAAAATTTTTGCACACAATTATCTTATTCAGATGTGGCATGTTTATTTGGGGTATCATAATATTTGATTTATACACATTTAATATCTGATGGCTTTTGAAATCTTGTCACCTTTTACATAATTTTATTATGATCTGTCAAAGACACAGGTACAGATATAATTTCAATATGTAATTCACCTTAAGTGGCCCGATGAAAACAATTCATTCAGGGAAAAAGTAGGGAAAGACACATTCATTTTAGAAGTCCAAGGCTCTGACATCATTAAAATAAGTGGGACAAGTCATATCTATAAAATATCTACAAGGTTGGAGAACACATAAGAATAGGAAAAATGATCAGAATGAAAGTTGAAACTATGTGGGAGTGTCCAAAGTGTTGGCAAATACAACCAGGAGGCAAAAAACATGTTTCCATTTTCCATGTATCTGAGACTATAGGGCTATATTATAGACCACGTGGAAAACTGCTGAATTAAGATGACTTTTGTAAAGGATGCATTCAAGCCTGCAAGACTTTTTTAAGCACACTCCCTTCAGTTTAGAAACCAGCTGTGATAATGTGATACAGAACAAGGGGCAATTGATGAGAACCCTCCTGTTCCAACAGAAGTTGTTGATTTAAGAGCTTTTTTTAAAATTTATATATGACAGCAGAATGCATTACAATTCTTATTACATATATAGAGCACAGTTTTTCATATTTCTGGTTCTATAGACAGTATATTCACATCAATTCGTGTCTTCATAAATATTTGGATAATATTAATCATCACATTCCATTATCATTAATTACCCCAAGCCCCCTCCCTCCCCCTCCAACTCCTCTGCCCTATCTATATTTTGTCTCTTCCTCCCATGCTCCCTATCCCTATCCCTCTATGAATCAGCCTCCTTATATCAAAGAAAATATTCAGCATTTTTGGGCGCAGGGGATTGGCTAACTTCACTTAGCATTATCTTCTCTAACTCCACCCATTTACCTGCAAAGGCCATGATTTTATTCTTGTTTATTGCTGAGTAATATTCCATTAAGTATATATGCCACATTGTATTTTATCCATTCATCTCTTGTAGGGAACCTAGGCTGGTTCCATAGTTTAGCTATTGTGAACTGGGCTGATATAAACAATGATATGGCTGTGTCTCTGTAGTTTGCTATTTTTAAGTCCTTTGGGTATAGACCAAGGAGAGGGATACCTGGGTCAATTAAGAGAGATTTTAAGGAATTGAGAGTTGACAAGTTTGAACTCCATTATGTAAACAAGCAGGCTGAAAATTCAGGCAAGAGTTTATGTTGCAAGTTAGACAAAATTCTACATGACATTCCAAGCTGTGTGGAGGTTCAAGCAGAGTTTCTATTTCATTTCTATGTCTCTTAAGGAGAATTCCTTGGGCTGCAGGAAAATTGTGTTCTTATTTATAAGGACTCCACTTGTTTATATGAACCCCATTTCCATTAGTAAGGGAAATATGATTACCATATTGACTCATTTAAATCATAATAACATCTAAAAACTATGTTCAGAGCAACATCTACATTGAAAAATGGGGTAACATTCCTTAGATTGACACGTAAAATTAGCCATCATACAAAATAAATGGCCTAGTAGTGGGTAAGAATCACCATACTTAGCTATACCTAAAAGTTCACCAAAATTTATTTTCAATTTTCCTGGATAGTTAGGGACCAGCTTCTTATGATTGACTGAGATTGAGATAGTAGTATTATGTACATAGAGTTTTCTCCTCTCCAGTAATACAATAACATTTTTATTGCTTTCACCATATTTGCATTTTTCTTTTTGAGGCATCCTTTAAATTTGTGATGTCATTCACTCATGACAACATATCTGATCTTTTTAAAATCCTAGAATGCAGCTTGTAGCTCTAGTGTTAAAAAGTGCCTAGAATTTGTTTCACTGAGCAAAAGTACTCAGTTTTCAAAAAGATAAATAAGTTATTTTCAAATCATTTATTGATTTAATGTCACAAACTCTGCAAAGTGTCACGTGTCAGGTTCTTGCTTAAAATGTAATATGCAGATGCGATGATATGCAATTGATGGGTGAACTCAATGTCACAGATCTGTATTTTAAAACACTGAAATAGAAGTAGCAGTCGAAGCAATTATGTAATATTAATGTAAAATTTGAAAATTACATTAAATTACAATTATCACGCTGACATCTCTAAACATAGAAAAGACAAATTATGTTAACTACTGTGATCTACAAAAAACTAAAAGGCTGGTATGAAAGTAAAATAATTTCCACATGTATTTTAGCCAAGCAAATTTGCCTAAAGTTTATCTTAGTAAACTTATCAATGGGGTAATCAGCCATACATCCTTAGGCATAGACTCTCATTATAAAGTCCATCTAAGGAATCATTGAACTTCAACGTGGGAACCTGTCTCAAAAAGTGAAGTGAGGGTGGCCTATTTCTACTATCCAGTTTGGACAAAGAAAGTCAGTGTCACATGACTTTGGGTAGAAATATTTCACAGTGACACTACAGCTATGGAAAAGCTTTTCATCAATCCACATGTGATTGGTTAAGGTTGGCTTTGAGAAATATACGATAGTTCAAGACTCATGTTCTCAACACCAATTTTCCAAATCAAGGGTTGCCTAGATTTTTACTTCTCATAATTACTACATTAATCTGGCTCTCAGTATAAAAAGCTACAGAGAATTTGCACCTCCTTTCCTATAAATTGGTCCCTTAGACTTTTTTATTAATCAAATCCTCGGCAGTTTTTATTCTGTCATTTTCTGTATTTTCTAACATAATTGTGGCTCAGCCCTGATGGTGAAGAGAAGAATGTCAGTATGATTTAATAAAATGAAAACTTTCATCATTTAATATTTTAAAAACAATTCACTTATCAAGGGGAATTTTTAATAACTGAATGTTGAAATTATCATTAAGGTTTATTTCATCTTATATTTTTTTTTTTGTTTTATTTTTTTACTTATTTAACTATTGACTGGGCTTCATTATGTTGCCCAGTCTGGCCTCTAGCTTCTGGACACACGCTCTTCTGCCTCAGCCTCTGGAGTAGCTGGAATTTTAGAATTACAGGTGCACTTGCTGTGACTGGCTTTTTGTTATTTTAAGTTTGAAATCTTTCAACATGGGCATTAGAGTTCTGTTTAATTCTTAAATTGTTTTCAACGTGAAGTGGTGTAGAGTTATTGACTCAGGACTTAAAATAGAGCTTTTATATCAGTTAAAGTTTGAAAATTAAAACAATGAACAACCTGATGTTATGCTCAAGTAATTGCTAAGGGAAATACATACATGTTATAATACTAGGCCTCTTATTTCTCTAAAAACATCTGTAGAATTATGTGAATGTTCCTAAGAGCAACAATTCACATTCACCTAAAAGACTGCAGATTGAAGATGACAGAAGCAATGAAAACTATTGTTGCTGTCACTCAAAGTGTAATTCCCAATTACAGGGTGATGCAGACAATCAGGTTCTATAGAAGGTGCCTCAAATATAAATAAATAAGATGCACACAAAATGGTACCCAGCCTTAAGTAGTTTAAATAATATTTCTGATAAATGTAGTCCCTAGGAAACAGCATTTTCCTATTGGCTGTTAAGCCCTGAGGTGCACTGGAATAAAATTGCTAATTGATAATTTAATTCTTCAATTAAGTGTTAAAATGCTGGCAACTTTCACCTCTGATAAATACACAACTTAAATTAAAACGGTAATCTATGTGGAAGGAAAAAGTGATATTGAAATTAATAAAACTAGAATAGAAACATGGGTGGTTACACCTTGAGTGATAGAACATAAATGGATACCAGCAGAGTTTCACAGTAGAACAATCTCTTAGTGTGAATATGTTAAACAATTTTGGAAACAATTCTTTCAGAGTTCCAAGCAGTGCTAGTTATGTTAATCCATTTGTCTCTGGATTCTCATTACTTCCCTTTTCCCATGTTGGGAGACATCCCAGAGCAGTAGATACAGTTTCCTCTTCCCCATGCACTCTGACAACTTTGCCTTGGGTAGTAGGAATCAGTTTAGGATGTTACTTCTCTGCCTGGAACTGAGAAATTTGTGTGAATGCTACAAAGACAGAAGTTTGTTGTTGTTTTTAAAGCTGATGCACCACATAATAATGGAATTCATTGTGATATATTCATCCGTGCACAAGTCATAATTTGGTTTGCTTCATTTTTAAAACTTTATCAACTGCATTCAGCCATGACAGTGAATTTCTACTGGTAGCTGGTATTCTGGACTTTTATCTGATCCAATTATTTACTCTCAAATAGCATTTTGTTTGTTTTCTTATATTTTTCCTTTTACCAAATCTCTTATCTTATGGTCATTCTCCAAACTTTATTTTCTAGTTTCAATTGAATTTCCCAATCCCTAGCAACACTAGATTATTTCTTAAGGACCTACTTTGTGACAGATATTGTTTTTGTGTGAAGGTGCAACAATGAATAAAACAAACTCTCTGCTATCAGTTTGCATCTCTTGGGAGAAGACTCAGAATAAATTGAAAAATAGTTTGTCATATTGTGATAAGTAATGTAAAGAAAAATAAAGGAAAAGTGAAACAGGGGTTAGGAGATGTTCTATTCTCAAATGAGTGATAAAGATATCTTTGATATTTTTGATGTACTGCTATTTAAACAAAAATTTGAAGATGGGGTTCGCTAAAAGTATATGTGTAAAGATAATATTTTAAAACAGAAGAAACAAGAACAAAACTCCTGAGCTGGATGATGTTTATTGTGTTTAAGAAACAGAAAAGCTCCCTCTTCATACTCCACTGTTAATTAGGCTGATTCATAGTGAGGAAAGGGAGCATGGGAGGAATAGATGAACTCTAGATAGGGCAGAGCGGTTGGAGGGGAAGGGAGGGGGCAAAGGGTTAGAAATGATGGTGGAATGTGATGGTCATTATTATCCAAAGTACAGGTATGAAGACATGAATTGGTGTGAATATACTTTGTATACAACCAGAGATATGAAAAATTGTGCTCCATATGTGTAATAAGAATTGTAGTACATTTGACTGTCATATGTAGATTTAAAAAAATTAATTAACACTAGTATGGCAATATGTAAATCAATGGATGTGTAACCGATGTGATTCTGCAATTTGTATACGGAGTAAAAATGGGAGTTCATAACCCACTTGAATCAAAGTGTGAAATATGATATATCAAGAACTATGTAATGTTTTGAACAACCAACAATAAAAATTTTAAAAAAAGAAAAAAAATTAATTAAGAAGTACTCTTTAACATCAGTTTTCATTACCTATTGTTAAGTTGAGCATGAAAATTCTGAAAAAAAATATTTCAGTTGTATCTAGGATAAAGGTCATTCTCATTGTTCTTCATATTGTCTTTTATGTTTGTTTAATGAGCATTTTTCTGTCTCTGTGACGGGGATTGTTTGGGTAAGCTCCTTTTGTTGATACATATCATTCCTGCATTTGTTTATTTTTTCAATTATTTGAGTAAACAACCAGAAATTGTCTTTCACTTAACAATAGTTTTACACACTGGAAGAGCAAACCAGTTCCATTTGTGTACAAGGAATCAAAATGCATTCTGCTATCATGTATAACTAACTAAAATAAATTTTAAAAAATCTTTAAAAATAAAAAAAGAAACAGAAAAGTAATGTGGAATAGAGCATTTTTTAAATTTCTAATCAATTCTTATCATTGTGGAAATGCCGGATTTAACTTCACTTACTTGCACTAATATTATTAGTAACATATACAAATGTAAAAAAAAAAAAGTCTCTGGGAGATTAAATTCATTTTTACAACTTACTGCCTAATTTTGTGACTATTTATTTTTAATGTATGAATACAATGCAATTATTGCAATTATCAATTTTTGTAATTGTTTTTTAATCATCTTCTGATATTTTCAAATCATGAAATATTTAACTTATGTTTTATTTTGTGTTGGAAGATGGCACCTACTGGTGATATTTAAAATTACTGCCCAAGTAAAAGATCAGAAAAAATATAAAAGTTCTTACTTTTGGACAATTGGGAAATAAGAAATGCCTTAACAGGATTTAATAGTAATTATGAAATGGAGGAAATCTTGGTAAAATCAGGATGAATGTGAGAGTGTTTTGTCCTTTTAATTAGATAGAAGAAGTATATGCATAAAATATTTTTTTAAAAAATAGCGATGCCAAAATTGCAACTAATAAAACTAGTGGACCAATGAAACAATTAGTTAAGAAAAGAAAAACATTTTTACCTTAAAATGTATTTTATCTTTCATTGCAAATTTTAGGGAAATCTATCCGGTCAAAGTGATATCTATAAAGAGCATTTAGCATTAATTATATTTAAATAAATAGAAAAGATGCAGAATTATTAGGGCCCCCCAAAACACAAAGATCAAAGGACAGATGAGACTATTAAAGAAAAGTGGTGAGGTTTGTTGTTGTTGGATACTGACTCATAGAGGACTTAATGAGAACTGAAGAGAGAATCCTACTTGATCAATGGAGAATATCTTGCATTCTAATCTGGTATGAAGTGAAGTCCTAAAACTAAGAGTATGAGCAGAGACATAAAGTTTAGAGATTATAATTTAAAAATATTCAGAAAAAAGTGGGTTTTTCTTCCAATTGGCTAAAAATTTAAGTATAAAATCTATAATATAAACAAAGTAGTAGATAAATATTGGGGTTATTAGCTTATGTGCAACAAATCTACCTTCACGTGATAAAGAAAGCAAAAAGGAGTAACTGAGAAAGCTATTAGGCCAAGGACTAAATTTTGGATCATCACAGTTATTTTTGTTTATGAGAAAAGTGAGATGATAAATAAAACTTAAAATGAGAAAGAGAAGTAGTGTGAAAAAAGAGTAACAAAAGATCAAAGAAAAATGTTTTGTTATGTAAAAAACAAAATTGTTATGTGGAGGATTTCTGTTCATGTTAGTAATTATTAAATTGGTCACAAATGCAGAATTTTATTTTATTATATTTTAATTGATGTAGTATAAACATAGTATAGAATTTATCATTTAGCTATGTTATGTGTATAGTGCACTGCCATGAATTTCCTTTACAATCTTGGGCCACCATCTCCAGTATCTACTTCCAAAAATTTTAATTATCCCAAACAGAACCTCTGTACCAGTAGTGATAACTCAAAAACCTCCTTCCCTCCACTCCCAGGTATCTGCTTATGTATAGTTTGTTTATGAAATTTTACATTTGAGATATTTCAGATCATTGGAGTAATATACTTCAGTTTTAGCCAGGTTTACTTCATTCAGTATATTGTTTTCAAGATTCATCCTATTGTCACATATGTCAGAAATTTTTTTCAATTGTAAAATAATATCACTTTGTATGTATATTTCATGTTTTGTTCATCCAGTCATCTGTTAATGAATGCTTCCTCAGCTTCTGCTGTTTGATTATAGTGTATGATGCTCTCATGAATATTGGTATATGACCATTTATTTGTTTTCTGGTTTTTATTATTTTAGGTATGCACGTAGGAATGAAATTTCTTGGTGTGAATTGGTGTCTCATGGTTTTGCCTTCCATTTCCCTAAGTTATTGAGCACTTTTAAAATATGTTTTTGATTATTCAAAATATTATTTGGAGAGTGTCTATACATGTCATTTTTCCATTTATAAGCTGTGTTTTTTGTCTCACATATACGGTGTGCAATCATTTTCTTCTTTTCTCTGGGTTAGATTTTCACTTGCTGTTTAGAATTTTTGATAAACAAAATATTTTTTAAAATTTTTAACACAGTAGATTTCATTTTTTTATTTTTATTGATTATTTTTAGTTATATAGGATTTGTTTTGACATAATTATAAAAGCATGGAATACATAATTTGTTCTAATTTTAATCCCTACTACTTACCTTACCTTATGCTCAATCCTCTCCCTGTTCTCTTCCCTCTACTTAATTGATATTTCTGTAATTTATATATATATTTGTTTATTGTGGATGTACAAGATAGTGGTATATTCATATATGTATTTATGAAAGTTATGTCAGATTCATTCCCATCTCTTTTCCCTTCCCTTTATTCATATTTGTCTACTCCATTGATCTTTCTTCTATATATATATATATATTTTTTAATCTCTTTCCCTTATTTTGGATTAGCTTCCACATATCAGAGAAAATATTCAACATTTGAATTTTGGCGACTGGTTTATTTCACTTAGCATGATAGTCTTCAGTTCTATCTATTTACTAACAATTTCCATAGTAATTCTTCTTTATGAATAAGTAGCACTCCAGTATTTATATTGTAATGGTTTGGATATGATGTCCCCCAAAGACTTATGTGTAAGACAATGCAAGAAAGTTTGGAGGAGAAATGATTAGGTGGATTAATTCTATGATGGGCATTAGCTGAGTGGTAACTGAAGTGGTAGGGTGTGGATGGAGGAGGAGGGAATTGGGGCAAGGCTTTGGGGTATATATTTGTATCTGGCAAGTGGAGATCTTTCTCTCTGTCTCTCTCTCTCTGATCAACCTAGAAGCTGCTTCCCTCTGCCACACTCTTCCTCCATGATGTTCTGCTTCAGCTTGAGCCTCAGGAATAGTGCCAGCTTTGGATGAATTAAGGCCTCTGAAACTGTGAGACCTCTAAATAAACCTTTCTTCCTTTAGAGTTGTTCTGGTCAGGTCCTTTAGTCACAGCAATTAAAAAACTGACTAATATATACAAAATGTAATTTATCCATTCATCTGTTGGAGGGCAACTAGATTGGCTAATAGGTTGCTATTCTGAATTGCGCTGCTATACACATTGATGTGGCTGTGTTCTTGTAGTATAATATTTTAAATATCTTATTTAAAAAAATATTAACTACTTAAGTCATGCAGACTTGTCCACGTGTTTGCTCTTACAATGTTTATAAGTTTAACTATTAAACCAAGATGTTTGATCTTTTTTGAGTCATTTTTTTGCACAATAATATTGTTTTTCCAGTACATTTGTTGAAGATATTATGCTTTCCCCACTAAATGATAGTCATGTATTGAATTCTCCAACTATCATTATGAAATTACTTATTTTTCTTTTCAATTCAGTCAATCTGGTTGCATATATTTTAGCTTTCTATTCTTGCATGTATATATTTATAATTGTCATGTCTTCCTAATGGATTGAAACTGTTATCAACATATTGTGCACCTATTTCTTCTTCTAAACCTTTTTACCTTAAAATGTATTTTATCTTTTAATAATGGAAACCACACCAGGTAACTTGTAATTACTATTTACATGAGATATCTTTATCCATCATTTTATTTTCAACTTTTTGTGTCTTTTATCTAAAGCAATTCTCTGGTACCTATTATATAGATGAATAATCTTTCCTTTTAAAATCCAATTTGCCAATCATTGCATTTTAACTGAACAGTTTAATTTATTCATTTTAAAAGTAATTATTTATGAAAGACTGGCTTTGCCACTTAGTCATTCATTTTCTGTTTTTCTTCCATATTCGCTTTGCTCAATTTCTCCATTAGTGCAAATTTTGTACTTGATTTTGTCTAGTGTACCATTTTGATTCCTCTTTTCTTTAACTCTGTTTTTTTGTGATGTTATTAATGGTTACCTAGGCATTGCAATTAGAATCTTAAATATTCTACAATTTGATTTGTAGATCAACTTACCTCCAATAGTGTTCAAATGCTCTGCTTTTATTCATCTTCCTCCTTTTATATTGCATTTTTCATTGTATGTCCATTATACATATTTATATTTTTTGATTGATTGATTTTTAAATTATGTGGGCAAACATTGCAGAGTTACAAAACAAAACAAAACTCAATGATACTGGCTTTTATGCTCCCAATTTCTTCTGTCAGAATTTTTTATTTCTTTGTATGAATTCAGTTACAATTTAGTTAGTTCTCTTGTTTAAATCTGAAGGGTTCTATTTAGTGTTTTGTTTGTTTTGTTTTGTTTTTTCATTTTTGTAAGACAGGTCTACCAGTAACAAGTTTCCCTAACACTTGTTTCCTCTGAAAATACCTTAATTTCTCATCTATTCTTGAAGGACAGTTTTGCAATATATAAAATCCTCAACTGATTGTAAAAAATTTCCTCCAGTTTTGATATTTTATATTATCTCATTTTCTCCTAGCTTGTATGGTTTCTGACAAGAAATCAACTTTCAATTATATGGAGCAAATTCCATACCTTATAAATTACTTCTTTCTTGTTGTTTTAAGTTCTCTCTCTCTCTCTCTCTCTCTCTCTCTCTCTCTCTCTCTCTCTCTCTCTCTCTCTCTCTCTTCTCTCTCTCTCTCTCTAATTTTGGTTATACTGAGTTGCAATGTGGGTTTTTTGAATTTATCCTGCTTGGAGTATCAGGCATCTTGGATATGTAGATTTTTGTTTTCAGTCAAATTTGTAGGTGTCAGTAATTACTTCTTCAAATAGTCTTTCTAATGTTCTTTCTGGAACTCCAGTAATGAACATGTCTGCCTGCTTGATGATAATCCCCAGGTCCCATATAATCTGACCACTTCTCTTCATTTTTCTATTCTCATAATGCAAACTGCTACTGTCTATTTTTAAGTTCTCTGATTTTTTTCAGCCTGTTCAATCCTGCTATTGCAGCATTCTGTTCATTCCTATTTTTCTGTATTTCTGCTCCAGAAGTTCTTTAGTCATGCTTTACTTAACAATGGGGATACACACTAGAAATCTGTCACTGGGTAACATCACTATTGGGAGGATATAATAGGGTGAACTAACACTAATCTAGATATCTACAACATCATAAGGCAATTTAACCCTATGGAAACATGTTTGCGTGTAGTCTTTCATTGATGAAATTGTAATTATGTGGCACATTATCTGTTTATGTAATTTATATTCTGAATCAAAATTTTATTTAGTTCATACATCATTTTTCTGGTACCCTTTAGTTATATTCCCCAGTTTAACTCATTGGACATGTTTAACAGTTAACATGTGGATGGCTCCTGCTAATTAAAAGACTCACACCAGAGCCCAGGCCGCAGCCCAGGACCACCTCTACTGGTGAGTAGATCCACTCAGGAGCCAAAGCCCAGGCCTAGAACTGCCCTGCCAACCCATGGGGGAGCCTAGGACAAGGTTAGGTCCAAGACTGCTCACACCAATCTGCAGACCCATGAGAGAGCCCAGGCCAAGCCTACCCCCATCTTAGAACACTGCAGCCATGGAAGTAGCCCTCCCCAGGCAATAGCCTCTACCTTGGGACAACAGATGGGGTCTGGAGGCAACCGAATCTCCAAACAGGCAGCCCACTCTCTCAGCCCCATCTCTGAATGTGGTTGCATCCGTCTTGGGACACCTACACTGCTATCTTAAGTTACCCTCACTATTGCCACCATCACCTTTAGATGCAGTAGCATTTATCATGGGACACTGGGCAGGGTCTAGAAGCCCATCACTAAGGTGAGGTACAGGTAATCTGCAGGGGCATTTCAAGATTATAGGGTAGAACCTGTAATACCTCAGATCTGCACTGCAAGAAAGGAAGACACATAGACAACATGAAAAAATAAAAAACAAGAGAGAAAATTGTCCCAAACAAACCAAGATACTACAATAATAGAATCCATTGACAGTGCAGTTTGGGAAATGTCAGAGAAGGAGTTCAGAATGTACATAATCAAACATGTATCAACAGTACATGAATCCTTCTCCAAAATAGACCATGTGTTACTCCACAAAGCCAATCTTACCAAATAAAAAAATAGAGAATCTACCCTATCTTTATCTGACCATAATGGAATAAAATTAGAAATCAATGATAAAATTAAAAAGAGAAGCTTCTCAGACAACTGGAGACTAAACAATACACTATTTAGTGAATGACTCATGGATAACAGAAGACATCAGGGAGGAGATAAACAAATTTCTTAGAGGTAAAAGAGAAATTCAATAGAAATTATCAAAATTTCTGGGACACTATGAAGGCAGTGCTAAGAGGAAAGTTCATTGCATGGAGTTTATTTATTAATTGAAGAAAAAGTCAACAAATAAATGATCTAACATTACAGCTCAAAGCCCTAGAAAAGCAGGAACAGACCAACACCAAAAGTAGAAGACCCAGAATGATAAAAATCAGGGTGGAAATCAATGAAATTGAAAGAAAAGAAACAATTCAAACAATTGAAAAAAACAAAAAGCTATTTAAAAAAAAATAAATGAAATTGATAAACCCTTTAGACACCCTAATGAAAAGGAGAGAGAAAACTCAAACTACTAAAATTCATAATCAAAAAGAAAATATCATGACAGACACAATTGAAATACAGAAGACAATTAGAAACTATTTTGAAAATTTAACTTCAGTAAAATAGAAAACCTTGAAGACACTGATACATTTCTAGAGGCATATAATCAACTCAAACTGAGTTAAAAGGTCAGACACAATTTAAACAGATCAATTTCAAGTAAGGAAATAAAAGATGCCATCAAAAGCATACCAACCAAGAAAAGTCTAGTACCAGATGGATTCACAGCTGAGTTATACAAAACTTACAAAGAAGAACTAATAACACTACTCCTCAAAGTATTCCATGAAATAGGAAAGTAGGGAACCTTGCCAACTTATTCTATGAAGCTAGTATCATCCTGATACCAAAATCAGGCAGAGAGACATTAAGGAAAGAAAATTTTAGACTAATATACCTGGTTAACATTGATGCAACAAATATCAATACAATTCTGGCAAATCCCATACAAAATATGTTTAAATATGTTTATATTTAAAAAATAGTGTACCTTGATCAAGTGTGGTTCAGCCCAGGGATGCAAGGTTAGTTTAACATACAGAAATCAATAAATGTAATTCATCACATCAATAGAATTAAAGATAAGAATCATATGATTATATAAGTTGATGCAGAGAATGCATTTGACAAAATACAATACCTTTTCATGTTCAAAACACTAGAAAACTGGGGATTGTAGAAACATACTTCCACCTTGGTAAAGCTACCTATGCTAAACCCAAGGTCAACATCATTCTTTTTTTTTTTTTTTATGCCGGCACTACAAGCAAGAAGGCAAAAGAAAATTTATGAGCAGATGTATGCACTCATGTTTCAAGGGCATGGAATAGGACAGATACCAAATGCTAATTTTAAATGAAAACGTTTCATTTTAAAGACCTGATAATCCTCTAAAGTGGGTTTCGTTTTCTCTAAAAGTGACAAAGGCTTAACGAAAAAAAATAAAGTTATTGAAGTTAGTTGTGCCCAGAATATAGTCAAGTATATATGGACTTAGCTTCTTGACATCAACTCTCTGCTCCAGAAATGACTCACAGTGGACAGTTGCTTGAGCAAATTAACAGAAAAAGAGATGACTTGAAACAAATCTCTGGAGGCCTACAATTGATTGAGTTAATAATCTGGAGTCAAGAGACAAGCAAGATCACTGACAGGATCCTGCAGGGAGATGGTGACTGGAGTTAGAAGCAGCAAACTTAACAAAAAGGTTTAAATACCAAAATCAATATTAACAGTAAAGAAGAAGAAGAGGAGGAGGAGAGGGAGGGAGAAGGACAAGGACAAGGAAGAAGAAGGAGGAGGAGGAGGAGGAAGAGGAGAAGGAGAATGAGAAGAAGGAAGGAGAAGGAGAAATAAAATAAAATAAAATAAAATAAATGAAATAAAATAAAATAATAAAATAAAATAAAATAAAATAAAATAATAAAATAAAATAGAAGGACCATGAGTGTGTCTAGTGTTGCAGATCTATGTGTCTAAATGAAAGAAGAAATATATTTTTTTGTGAATAATTTTTTTAGAAGAGTCAATAGTTCAGTCAACATCATTCTAAGTGAAGAAAAGTTGGAAGCATTCCTTCTAAAAACTGGAACAAGAGAGGAATGCCCTCTTAAACTACTTCTATTCAAAATAGTCCTTGAAAATCTAGCTAGAGCAATTAGACAGATGAAATAAATTAAAGGGATATGAATAGGAAAATAAAAACTCAACTATCATAATTTCCTGAAAACATGGTTCTATACTTAGAAGATCCAAAAAACTCTACCAGAAAATGTTTAGAAAAACAGAAAGTAGCAGGACACAAAATCAATACCCATAAATCAAATGCATTTCTATACATCAGTGATGAAATCTCTGAAAGAGAATGTGCTCTCTGATAAGTGAATGCTGATCCATAATGGGGGAGGGTTTGGGAAAAATGAAGGAACGTTGATTAGGCAAAGGAGAGAGAAAAGAGGGCGTGTGAGGGCAGGAATGATTGTGGAATGTGATGGGTATTATTACCCTAGGTACAGGTATGACTGCACATATGGTACAATGCTACATCGTGTACACTCAAAGAAGTGAAAATTCATGTTGCAATTGTGTACAATGAATCAAAATGCATTTTGCTGTCATATATACCTAATTAAAATAAGTAAATCAATCAATTAATTAAAGAGTTAACATGTGAAAAAAAATTAAATAACAAAGATTCTCTATCATTTTAAAAAAGTGTTAAGATGTAAAGTCTTTATCCAGTAAATCCATTGTTATTTTCCAACTTCCTTGGTGACCATTTTTCTCTTTTCTTAAATCGTTTTCAATTTATTTCTTTTCTTTATTTTTTTTCTTCCACCTCCCCCACCTCTTCCTGCTTTTTCTTCTTGTTTTACATCTGAATATGCTACTTTTTATTTCTTTGTATGATTTTATAAATTTTGGTTGGAAATTTGAAATTTGTATGTTATATAATTAGATAACTCTAGAAATAAAATATGTTGCTTCCCCAGGATTTGCTGTCTTGATTGCTGCATGTTTACCTTGTGTTCAAACATGTTTGTGTTGTGATTTCCTTATTTTGAGATTAATTGTTAATTAATGTTTATTGTTGATTCATTTTCACTTTATTGCTGCAAAACCTTGCTGTTTTTCCACAATTCTGAGAGAGTTGGTTCTGAAGTTTCTGGTTTTTTATATTTTAGGCTTTTGGAAAAGACTGACTGGAGTTTGGCCACTTCTTACTCAACTATTGTGTTCTTGACACTACTGAAAAGAGGCACTTCTAATGTATTAAGTCAGTTCTTCCTTCTGCAAATGATGAATGCATTCTTATTTGTTCATATGACTATATCAGTGCTATATTACAATGTAGTGTCAAATTTTTTAAAAGTTATATTTATATTATAGCCACATTTTTTAAAGAGAGAGAGAGAAATTTTTTAATATTTATTTTTTATTTTTCGGTGGACACAACATCTTTATTTTATTTTTATGTGGTGCTGAGGATCGAACCCAGCACCCCGCACATGCCAGGCGAGTGTGCTACCACTTGAGCTACATCCCCAGCCATATAGCCACATTTTTAACTAATGTTTATGATCATAGATTAACAAGTTAGGGAAAAATAAGTAAGTTTATTTCTGGGCAATGATTACTTAAAGTTCTATTTTCTCAGCCCTGTATTATATTGTTTCCAAAAAACTCTACCAGAAAATGTTTAGAATTACTAAACATTTTGAGTTGATTATATGCCTCTAGAAATGTATCAGTGTCTTCAAGGTTTTCTATTTTACTGAAGTTAAAAATGACATATAAATGTAAAAGTGTTTTCTTTTCTTTTCCATGGTGTATTGAGACAAAAATTAGTATGTCTTAGGAGTAAAAATGTTCATTTACAGTTTCAAGGAACATATAAAAATTTAGCCATATAATATCAATCCTTAATTCCCGATATGGTTTTAATGGGATCTAATCAATTAAAAGTTCATTTATATTTTTTTCAAAATTTAATTTCTTAATACTCATGTCATTAGACCAATAACATTTTAAACACACCATTATTGATACAAATAAACTTGTATCAGTATTTTTAAATATTACCTACAAAAAATCAAATATACAAGTAAATCAAGTCTATATGTATTCTACATACCTAAGAAAAATAGTGATTTTGTTTAAAAAGTGAGATGAAGCAATTATACCACAAGATGGCGTATTAAGGCCACTAAACTGATAATTCTTGCTGAAGTTCTATTTCTTTCAAATGTATATTAACTTTTTATAATTTTTAATAAAATAATGCAAGTTATCTATAGCCTAGATGTAAATGACTTGAATTTCAGTCTATGGCAAACTATTTTTTCAGTTAGATATTTATTCTCACATTTATTTTAAGGTACAATAAATACATTTTTCTTAAATATAGATAATTATTTAATGTAATTCAAATATCTATGTAAAGATGTCTCTTCAACCCCCAGCCTTAAGGTGTATTCAGTAAATACCAAGGTAAGTAAAATAATCTTTGGCTTCATTTCTGGATAAAATTGTTATTTATCAATGCAGTTAACCAAAACTAATTAAACAAACATCTAATAAAAACAAAAGGAAAATTGACTTAAAAACATTTTTAATATTAGTTCATATAAGATTTGAGGTTTCATTATTTGAATTTCTTTATGTTTTCATGATCATTTCTCATCTGACTATTATGGCCTTAAATGTCCCATTATGACTTGAAGATTTGATTTTCATTTTGAAGATAAGATGTAACTCTTTTACAATATAAATATTTATATAATATGAAGTTGTAATAATAGAATCAGGAAAATAAGAGTTTAGAACTAAGAATATCTATACTGAGGACCTGATAGAGTTTCCAGGTCCAGCTAGCATCTGGTGAGAAATCTCCTAGCCAAACAAACCTATAGTTCAGGAAATCAGTGTCACTATAGAGTAGAATATACAGTAGAATATCCCCATGATTAACATAGCTGATGAGAATATGTTCTGAAAATCTAATTATTCAAAAAGAAAGTTACCACAATTATCCAGTAGATGTTGGGAAATTTTGAATACCATAATATACATTTTTTCTTCAATTTAACATTCTAAGAAATCAAAGTACAAGCCCCATAGTGGCAATAAGGAGTGATATAAGATTCACAGAAATTGGAGAGCTTTTCTAATGTTTACAATAGAAGATAAGGCATTATGAAGATTCAGAAATATGAAGTCAAGAGGGAAAGGATGATTGAGAGTTTGGAGTAATGTTTGAGTCCATAAAATTCTCAGTTAAGCAAATAGCTCAATACATCATTTATTTATTCATTCCACAAATTAATGTTTCAATGTTGGAAAGAAATTTCTAATCATTGAAGTTATAGTGTTGAAAAACATAAATTCTCCAGTTTTCAGAACTTACCTATTACTGGGAATACATACCCAGCAATACTCTATATCCCAAACCCAAATATATTTTATAATATTGGATTGTGGAGAGAACACACAAGGAGAAGAATGAAATAAGAACTAAGCACTTTGAATATCTGCCTGGGAAGGAGTTTTCTAGGTAGAGATTAACCCCGCCAAAGTACTAAAGCTGTGATAAAATTAACTTATTTTAGATATATCATAGTGTCCAGAGTAGATGACAGAAATGAAAATTAAAAAAATAACAAGGGCTAAGTTTAAAATCACGTACTCATGCATGAATCAGCATTGAGTAAGCACTAGATATAATTTAGTGAACAAATATGACCCCTTATCAACAGAACCCACAGTTCAGTGAAGAATTTGCTTTATTAGAAGAGTATAGAGGCAAAGAGAGAAATGATGATATTTCTTTGGAAGGAGGAGTCTAGAAGTATGAATGAAATGGCTTCATGCTAGAACTAGGTAAGTCTATGATAATGACATTGGCCTAAATAGAAATGCTTTAAAAGAAGCAGTTAATAGGGAGCATGATGGAAAAGTGGCAGTAATGAGTCCAGCTTTTGACATAAGTAATTGGCAATATTATAGAATTACTAAGGGAAGAGGTCAGTGGAAACTGAAAAATTAGAGACAATTAAATATGTATTAGTAAATAATTTAAGTATAGCATGTAATTAAAATAAGTGAGACCCATGGTCTTAAGCAAGGATAAAGGGAAAATTTATGTTTCTAATTTATATTTCTAATATTGGTACATGGTAATTATTGCATTTATGTGGAAAAAGAGGGATAAATTCTGTGGCTTAGACATTAAAAGTCTTTCTAAGCAATGAAATATCATCAATCTAAGTAATTCTTTAATAAAATGTAGCTCCTTATCAGGATGAATCTAGACTCAATTGCTTCACGGTAGCCCAGAAAGAAAAGAATGTCAATAAAAGTCATATGTTGATTCAAGGTATACAATGTCACCCAAGAACCAGGCTATGTTACAGTGCTGAAACAGAAATCTATAGACTTCATACATTACAAGATGCAATATTTTGCTTAGGTAAGGTTTAAGGAGTAGACTTTTTAATGTGATTTTCTATAGTAAATACGTCAGTTATCTTATGCTACAAGACTAGGAGAGGGGACTCCATCAGAGGGAAAGAAAAATCCTCACTGAACATGATGGAGAATAAGAGTCAATAACTATGCATTAAACATATTTGTGCCAAAAAGGGGATCCTAATGCCATTAATCTGTTAAAGATTTGGGGGAAACAAAGATACTGGGAGAAATGGGTAAGTAAAACAGATAACAACACATCCATATTATACACATAAAATTTACCACCTGTAGGATTTCAGTAGAACATACAGATAAGATTTTACAACTCATAGAAATGGTCACATGGTAAATATTGACACCACTGTATCTAGAAGACATTTATTTAATTTCTTCTTTCTGAGGTAAAGGACAGAAAGTACTTTGAATTTACATTTTCCAATTTTTCATGTTCTGTCACAGTCAACATCTATATATCCATCCTCTTTTCCTTCTTATCTCTACCTATATGTCATGCCCATAAAGAGATCTACACTTACAAACCTGCCTAAAATAACCACTGGTCATGACTCTTCTTTCTCCTGGTCTAAATTTCTTCATGATGGTCTTATTGATTTTGGAATTACATTTCTATGATATTTGTCTGAGACCATTAATCTAAAATAATGTGCTAAAATTCTTGGAAGAAGAGAAGGTGAATTAAATAGCAGATATGATATCACTATAGTCATTGCTACAATCATAAAAAAATGATAGCAGTTAATTCCACACTATAAAATTATTTTGAGGTTAAATGTTTTCCCATTTCAATTATCAGAAGGAAAAAATTCATATTTCAATATAAATAATAAAAGTCTAGTATAAAATTTTGTTCTGGCTTTTCTTTCTGTTTCTGCAATTTTAAATTTATTAAACAAATGATAAATTAAGATTTTATTTTACATACTCATTGGAAATAGATTTTATAAAATATCTGAAGTTTATTTAAGTTTTGAAGAGGGGCTCACACATTTAGACCAGGTAGCACATTGTGTGATTCATTTGATAATATAACCTTTTGACATTATGCAAGATTTCAGGAAGACATTAGTGTTTTGATCCGAGCTACTGCAGATAGCAAAAGAAATCAAATACCTTCTCTTTTTACTTAACAAATATTTATTTGTTACTGAATGTTATTTATGTTTTGTAATTAAAGTTATTTACAAGAAATCCTATTTTTAAAATATATTATTGCCTAACTGTGATTTTTTCAATGAAGCCTGATATTGGATTAACAAACTTTTACAATAAAAATCTTTACAGGTGAAATTTAACTAGTGTAACAGGTTTCTAGGGATTACAGCCAAAAGCTAAGCCATTAAGATAATTACAGGGAAAGAGAAGTGAACTGAGGCAGTTTTTCAGAGCAAGAAATCATAGATCTAATTTAATTGAATTCTCTGAATATTAGTTTTTAAAAAAGTATCAGCTAAGACACAGAGAGAAATGTTAAACCAAGTCCAGAGCCAGGAGCAATATTTCATTATAATAGAAGGCATTAAGTAAAATTATTTAAAAGTGTTGAACTTAACATTTGTGAACATATATAAATAGTATGAGTTTTAAAATGTCTTATTACAGTCTTGAAATATTTAAATACAAATAGAGCTATTATTTTATCTTCACCAATTCTTAAAAGCATAATAAATATAGAATTTCTCAGTCAATAAATAAAGTGATACATAAGAAGTAATATTTTTCCTCAAGAACATTGGTTATTCAAGAAAATTAGACATCGAAATTTTAAGGAGGATTTATGTTAATATTTGGTAGATGAAATAAAGATAGCAGTAATAGTATCTGCTTAATTTAGATTACTCTGAGGCTTATACTACATAAGAATTTGTTTCCTGTTCCACTTGTAATTAAAAAGCTATTTAATATTAATCTGTATTTTATGTTATATATTCTTAAAAATAAAATTTGCTTCAGATATTTAATGTTTTAAACATATTACAAAAGTACCATGTCTTCATGTTTAGATCACTTTGGATCTTTTTAACAGATAATGGAGAATATTTGCTATTATTATTAATTTTTAAAAGTAAATTATTAATTCTTGTTCACAAAAAAAATTTAAAAATCAAAGATAATTTAATATTTTCATATTTCTGTTTTTTCATTTTATTCATTTTTAGAGGAATACTGAAGTATAAATTTAACTTTTATATAAAATTGTACAAAATGCAGATGATTTCACCTTTGAGGATATTAATTTAATAAGGAAAAAACACAGGTTATTATAATAGCAATAATTCATTTTGTTAGACTGGATATTGTATCTTTGACAACCAAGTCATTGATTTTTATATTTACTGCAATGTTCACGAATCTGTCAGACAACTAAGAAAATCAGAAGGTCTTTGAAATACGGGAAAAGAATGATTACTGGAAATGCAATCTCAAATGTTTCAAAGTGTATTGATTAAAATGTACTTTCAATAATTATTGTTTTTCTAAAAAAGAACATATGGATTTGTGAAAGTGCATAATTAGGAATATAACTTGAAGGCCTACAACAAATTATGGGAGCCTTGTTCAGATGGGAGTAATGCCCTTCATCCTATTTACCTTCTGGTAAAATCACCTCATTCTGCACATCTCAGATCAGGAAAGTCCCAGGGAATGAATGAATTCATTCAGTGTATAGAAAGAGCATACTTATCATTAGTTTGTATACTATAGATGATTGAAAATAAGCTATATTCATTAAGCTCTTACATAAATGATTTTTTATTTACCTTCTAAAGTCAGAATTAATTGCACATTCTCAAGTACAGTTGAATGTCCACTGATTTTTATCATATATTTTGCAATAAAATATTAAAGGCCATTATTCATGTAACACATAATGAGTATATTCTTTTATGCCACAAGTAGGTTATAATGCTAGAGGATTCCAGATATTACCTTTGGGTATAACAATTAGATACCACTACATGCAAATTAGTGCTGGGAATAAATGCCATGGAAAGTAAAGATCACCAGAAACTTCCATTCATTGCTGATAGGAACAAAAATCAGTACAGTCATATTGGACAACAATTTGACAATTTCTTTCAAAAGTTAATGTTTTAACCATATGCTTCAACATTTGCACTCAGTGATAATTACCCAAACTACTGAAGACCCTATTCACACAAAAACCTGCATACAGATGTTTATTAAATTTATTTATGAGAGTGAAAACTTGATAGTAGTCAAAGTGTCTCTAAAAGGTGAATAAATAAATTTAAATATATATAAACAATGAGATAGTATTCAGTGATAAAAAGAATATTTTATAAAACCTTGAAATTCTTGGTTGGAATTTAAGTACATATTTTTCAGTAAAAAAAAATAATCTAAAGGGATATATATTATATGATTCCAGCTACATGACATTCTGGAAATAGTGAAATTACAAAGACAGTAGAGATATCAGTAGCTGCCAGTAGGGGGCGGTGGGTTGAAAATAAAAACAGGGAAAATAGAATGGTTGTTAGAACAGTTACAATTCTCTTTCTGATACTTTAATGGAGGATACCCATCTTTATAGTTTTATTCAAATCCTGACGATATACAAGAGTGAACCATAATGTAAATTATGAACTCTTGGCAATTGTAATTTATCAACGTATGCTCATCAGTTGTAATAAATGTACCATGCTGCCATCTTGATAGTTGGGAAGACTGTGCATGTATTGTGACAGAGTTTATACCATTTTCTATAAACTTCTCTGTGTATTTAAAACTGCCCCCTAAATAAGCTAAAGTCTTTTAAATTAAAAAAAAATCTTACACATAGCTTTAAAAATGTGTTAAAGTTTAAAGGAACATGAAATATATATATTTTAAGGTAGTGTAACTTACCATAAAATGTTCTCCATTGTTCATGTTGAGAGATAGTGTACAGTGTCCTTAAGGATACTTTCTCCACTTCAAATGAGAATGAGAATCTTAAAATATTATAAAAGTGACCACATAGGAAATAGAATGATTTGGAAAATAAATACATGCTAAATAACTTAAAAACAAATTCCTGTGCATGGATTTTCATATAGCATATTTTTAAAATATATATTAACATCCTGGTAAAATAATACATTGTATATATAGACATTTTAGTAAACAATTAAGATTTTTGAATGCTAAAAATACCTAAACAATACTAAAACACTACATAAAATTATTTTCAGAAATAATTCCCATATAATAATAAAAAAAGACTATTAAATAGTCTTTTCCATTCTGATTAAAATTAGGTTCAATAAAAATTAAATTCTTAAGATAATTGTTGCAGAAAAAACATAATTAAAGCACCTATTTATTTATAAAAATATGGAGTAAAGCTCTCAAAGCTGTTCTCTGTGAATATGAAAGTCATATCCAGGAATATGAAAAAGGATCAATTTCATTCATATTTAGAATGACATACATGGTATTTACATGTTGTCAGATAGAGCAGTAAAGTTCTATTACTGTAACATGACCAATGATGGCTAACTTTCTCTGTGCTTGGTTCACTCTATTCCACTAACTATAATTGTATGAATCACCATTGTTGATTCAGCACTTCCCTGGAGCAGCAATATAATCAATATATTTTATTCTAATTCCATTAAAACTGTTTTAAAACATTCTAAGAAACTATACAATATTTGAATGCATTTGACAGTCATATGAATAGTTATGCATTTAAGAAAAGTAGAAATCTAAATTATATTAATGGTAATTTATTTAAAATATATACTTAATAAATAGGAAAAAAATTCTTAAGAGAATGAAACCAAAACATAACTTGATCTATTGGACCAAATCTCAATTTTAGTTGGCAATAATACCAAAAAAAAAAACCCAAGAAAACCCACCATAAAATGAAATAATGTAATTGCTATCATGCATATTGGAGGTTTTATCCTGTAGTTTGAAACATTTGTAATCAACTATATGACTTTTCTATGTATTTTGGGATTGTTTTAACTTTGAATAAAATAAGTTGTTAAGTATTTAATTACAATTATATTTATTTGCTTCCAAAAAAGTCTGGAAGGAGCAAATTGCCTAAAATACTATAAATGAATTAAGACAAAAAGAATAGTTTTAAAATTAAATAACTATTTTTAATTCTTTATCTTAATATGAACTAATATATCAAAAATATTTGATATCCAATTTATTGATTCTTGATTTCACTTCTTTCACTTTAGGAGTTTTATTGAGGGATTTGGTTCTTAAGCCTACATGATGGTACATTTTCTTCTAGTAGGTGCAGGATTTCTGTATTAATACCTGTGGTTTTGATCCACTTTATATTGAATTTTGTGCAGGGTGAGAGATGGGGATTCAACTTAATTCTGCTATATATGGATTTTCCATTTTCTCAGCACCATTTGTTGAAGAAGCTATGTATGTTTCTGGTGTTTTTTCTAGTATGAGACAACTGTATTTTTGTGGGTTTTTCCTCTATGTCTTCTATTCTGTCACATTGGTTTTCGTGTCTATTTTGGTGCCAGTATGTGCTGTTTTTGTTACTATAGCTTTGTAGTGTAATTTAAAGTCTGGTACTGTGATGCCTCCTGCTTCACTTTTTTTTTTTTTTTTTTGGAACCAAGGGCCCTTAACCACTGAGCCACATCACCAGCCCTCTCTTTTAAAAATATATTTTTATTTACAAACACAGTTTCACTAAGTTGCTTAGGACCTTACTAAATTGCCTAGGCTAGCTTTGAACTCCTGATCTTTCTTCCTCAGCCTCCTAAACCACTGGTATTACAGACATGTACCACCATGCCCCATACTCTGCTTTGCTTCACTTTTCTCACTAAGGATTATTTTGGTTATTCTGGTTCATTTTATTTTTCTAAATGAATTTCATGACTGCTTTTTCTATTTCTATGAAGAACGTCATTGGAATTTTAATATGATTTGGATTAAATCTGTATAGCACTTTTGGTAGTTCACTTTGACAATATTAATTCCTCCTATCAAAGAACATGGGTGATCTTTCCATCTTCTAAGATCTTCAATTTATTTCTTTAATGTTCTGTAGTTTTATTTATCTTTATATTTCCATATCTGCTATTATTTTAGTGGATCACTTAAAGCTATCCATGAAAGAAAGAATACATTTGTTCCAAATTCTAGTTAATGGTGATATTTTGATCCATGAATTATGCATGCTTTTAATGACATCTAGAGAGGTGAATTGTTTCCAGAAAGATTATAATTTATATTACCTTGATCCATCAGAGGAATTACTGTTGATGGCGACTAAATGGTTATTAAATGTATTTCTTAATAATAAAACTTACAAGTCAAAAATACTTATTGAATCATGGAATGTAGAACAAGTTTTTGTGGGGAGGGTGGTGTACTTACTGGCATGAAAACAATGTTAATGTCATTGTATATCTTCATCAGAACTCCTGGGTGGCAAGGTGCATTGTCAAAAAAAGTAGTGTTCTGAAAAAAAAAATATTAGCATAAGATCTCATAGAGGGGCTTAAAATATTTAGCAAACCATCTTGTAAACGAATGTGCTGTTACCTAGGCTTCATTCTTCCATTTATAAAACATAAGCAGGGAAGAATTAGTATAATTCTTATGAGTGGTAGCATTTTCAGAAAGCTAAATAAGCATTAGCTTCAACTTAAAGCCATTAATTACATTATTCTCTAATAAAAGAGTTAAGCTACCCTTTGGAGCTTTGGAGCCATTATGTTATGACCAGAATTCAATTTAATTTAATACAATTTAATCTCAAGTGTTGACAATCCCCACGGAACCAGTGTTCAGAGGTGGGGCTTTTGAGACTTGGATCATGAGGGTTCCTACCATGTGAATGGCTTAATCTAACTATGGGTTCACAGATCAATGGATTATTGGGAAGTAGTGGAAACTTTAGGATGTGGGGCCTATTTGGAGAAAGAAATAAAGGGACATATCTTATATTTTGTCCCTAGTCTCTTCTGTCCTCCCCACCCTCCCTCTCCCTCTCTCTCTCTCTCTCCTCTTTTCCTGCTCCACATTTGGGATGAGGTCAAGATTTTTAATGGGTAAAGGGGAGGTTTCTCCATGTGCTTCCTGCCATGATGTTCTGCCTTGCTATAGGCCTAAAGGCAACAGAGCCAGCCAACCATGGACTGTAATGAGAAATCATGAGCCTAGATAAACCTTTCTCCTATTTCTCAGGTAATCTGTATCATCAATGAAAAACTGATTTACACACCAGACATTGACTACTACTCTTCTATATCAATGAAAGTTCTGGATGCTAGTGTGAAATATAAGTCTGTTTTCTCTACACTAAAAAAAAATGTGTAGTGTGTTCTCTTCCATCAGTTAACTTAGCTATTTCAGCTTATACTTTCATATTAGGAAGATGGCTTCATTCCTTAAAGCAAATAACTGACTTCTACTAATTTTACTCTGTAGCGTTTTTACTTCACTCAGTCTTCATAAAATTTCATAGATTTAGAGCTTTGCTCAACATTAGATTCTGGCTGAAGGGAATGTTGTGACTCATTTGATTATCTTTACAGACTTAAAATTTTTCCCTGTTAACAATAAGTCTGTTTTGCTTTGTTGTCATTCATGTGTTTACTGGAGTAGTACTTTTCATTTCCTTCAGGAATTATTCTTTTCTCCTCACAATCTGAGGAACTGGCATTAAGAGATCTGGCTTGCTGCAGAGGATGTCTTTAGAAACATCTTCCTCAATTAGTCTGATAATTTCTAGCTTTAAATTTAAAACAAGAGATGTGTGGCTCATCCTTTTACTTGAAAACTTGGAAACCAGTATGAAGTTATTTATTAGACTAATCTCAATGTTGCTTTGTCTGAGTAACTAGGGAGGCCTGAGAGGAAAGTTATAGAGAAGAAAAGACTGGTCAGTGGTGTAGCCAGAACACATGTATTATTTCTTAAGCTTGACATATTGTATAGTCTTTTTTTGTGGCATCCCAAAACATTTGCAAAAGAAAAATTAAAGATCATTGATTAAGATAACCCATAACAAATATAAAGATAATAATGAGTAAGTCTGAAATATTATATTATAATCACAATGTAAAAAGAGAGTCTGACTCAGAGTATGCTATTGGAAAAATGGAAATGATTGACTTTGACTCAAAGATTCTACATTCCTTAAATTCATAAAAATGCAATGTCTGTGAAGCATAATGAAGTACAGTAAAATGAAGCATCCCTGTAATCAATACTATTCCCCAACTATCAAAGTTCAGCTCTGAATTTAAAATGTGGTTTTAACAATTGTTTTCCAAGTGATACTTAGGAAATTACTGAACCCCATATATCTTATGATTTGCATGTGTAGGTGGAAAAAACTAATGTATAAACACTATGGGATTTTTGAGTATCTAAATGATTTGACTAATATGCACAGATACCTGTGTAAACAATATTTCTGAGTGAGGATATTTCTCAAATATATTACCATTTGAAATGGCAGACTGAATAGAGAATATCACCCTCACCCATGTGTGTGGGCATTATCCAATCCATTGAGACATCAAACGTTTGGGTTGTTTTTATATACTGGAGATTAAACCCAGGGTCCTATGCATTCTCAGTAAGTGCTTTAACACTAGCTAAACCTCCATCCCTGGATTAAATAGAACACAAAATCAGAGGATGAATGAATTATTGCTTCTTGAGCAGAGACTTACATTTTGTCTTGTCCTTAGACATGAGTGTTCATGGTTCTCAGCTCTTAAAATATGGACAGGGACTTTTAATATTGGCTCTTCTTGTTTTCAGTATCTTGGTTATGGATTGAAACTATACCACTTGCTTTCTTGGTTATGTAGCTTGCAGAGGGCAAAATTGTAGGACTTAGCCTTCATAACTACATAAGCCAATCCATCACAATAAATCTCTTTTTTCTCTCTGTCCCTAAATCAATCTATCTTATCTCATCTATCTATCCATCCATCAATCCATCCATTCATCTTTATCCCATTGATTAGAGAACCCTGCTTAGAGAACCCTGATTAATATGTCCTATAGAATTATCATATGAATCAGAATACATAATTCATATTATACTCAAAACATCTTTGGTAGGTAGTGAGAGTACAGCATGTTACATCTTAGCTTTGTTCTCATTATTGCTGCTGTTATTGCAAAATTATAATTGTAATTGCAAAATTACAGCTCTATACATTCCAACAACTCTTAGGAAAGACCTTGGACCATCTCCTAGAATATAAGCTATTAATCACTGGAAGGGCCTCCATGATAAGAATGTCTTTACATACCTGGATTGTTAGGTAATACCAGAGAGTTAATAAAAATTATATGATTAATGAAGAATATATGTTTTTTTTTTATTTTTCTGGAGCCCTGGTCCATACTTTATTAACCTGTTTTCTAAAATGATTGGAGATTTAGTAGGTGAGGGAATTTTAAATAGGCACTCCAATTCCTATATAACTGGCCTCCCAATAAACAGCCTAGACATCAAGACTCAGGAAAATTTCCTTGGCTGCTAGCAGGTTGTCTTATCACAGACTGATTACTAGGAGAATTTAGAATTGTCATTGTGACCCCACTGGAAAAGAACAACCAAGAACTTTTACCTTATTTTTCCAGGATTTAGCTTTTTAAAATCTGTAATCTTTCGATTGTATTAAACTGTAAACATGATTAAATACACTTTGTATGTTCTGTCAGAACTGATGGTGGCTTTGGGGACTCAAATACAGATCCCCAAATCAATTCCTTTGGAGAACTTCAGTGTACACAATTCGTGTCATTCAGTCATAATGGTACCTACTGCTGGCTGCATAAATTACAAGATGGCCTACAAGGCAGTTTTTTGATGAGGAGAGAAATGAAAGTATTTGAAGTGTTCAGAGTTGCATCACCCGAATTCACAATTAGAGATATAATCTCCATACCCTTCTGTAATAATTGTCTTTGTCCTCTGTGAGGCTCTAGTTATTGGTTATTATTTATTTATTTGAACTAAATTTTGCATTTATGATATTTTTATTATTGTTTGCTTTGAAAAATAATGTTACTCAAAATAGTTCAAATTATCTTTTATAAAAGGTGATAGTATTAGATCCTCAGTGATGAAAGCTAAAATATGAATATGACAATGAAAAAACAAAGACATAAAAATAAAATATATATAAATCTGTTTAACATAAAGAATATTGGCAGCATTGTTGATTGATTTGATTTGAAAAGAGACATCAGAAGATGAGTCCAGGCAGTTTTTCATGGTTACTACTTTCTGCAAACTTATGTAAATAACTCTACAGTGTAAAGCACCAGTCACAACAAAGGGTGGTGATGAGGTAGTGCCGAGGAACAAACACCAGATCATATGGGACAAACACTGTGGTTCTGCATACCTTGAGGGCAATACCCTTCACTGTGAAATATTATGTGTCCCCCAAAATGCAAGACAATGTATGATCTTGAGCTCTGGGTCTGCCTGTGTTCACAAGTTTGCAGTCTTTTGCTTTTGTGTGGTATGTTGTTTGTTCCCTGGTGATGATATGTAGTGGCTTCTGTGCCCATGGCAGTATGCACTCTTACAATGATTCTGTTTTCAAGATGGTGCTGTGTTGCAACAGCTTACATTGTGTTTCTCTTGGAGCTCTCCTTGAGCTAGAGTCTGCAATGGCAATGAGGTTTGCTGGCACTCCTCTGTTTACCTTTCTCCCTGCCATGGAGTGTCTCCACAGCTGGATTATCAGGGTTGCAGTTGCCAGTGAAGATTTTTCCTCTCTCTCTGTTGTTATTCTGAGTCTCCATGTCTTTAAGTTTCCTCTTGCTTTTTTGCTGAGTCTCACTGCTGCCTGTCAGTCCCTCATGTCAAGATGCACTATTCATGTTTACTTAGATTGGACTTTGTTAAGAAGCCAGGTATTGGATGCTTCTATGTGCTCATCTTGGCGGTTCTTCCTGGATTCTTTGTTAAGAAATGCAAATTTTCCCACAAAATGTTTTTACATCCACTTTATATTTTTTCTGATGTCCCATTAGTATAATCTTTTAAAGCACTCATTCTTTCCCTGATTATATAGCTGAATAATGACTAGTTCCACAGAACTGTCATTTTATTGATATATTTTTTCAAAATATGTTTTGGGATTTGGACATTCTGTACCCTCCACATTTTGAATATGGGACCTTTTTTCAGACTCAATATTTGTTTAGCTTTGCCTCTCAGGACACCAAATTGACAATGGTCTCCTGCTGAGAAAATTATCAGCCTAGAGGTTGAAATTAAAATGCTTCCCATTACATGTGAAAGTATATGAGTCATTGTAGTTTTAAAAACAATCTTTTGGATCCCATTATTAAAATTGTTATTCAGATATATATTAAGAACTTTGGAGTAAACCTAGTATAACATATTACCTAATAAATTAGTTTTTAAACAATAGCCTTCGTTTTGTGTTTTTGGTGATTATTCTATTGACCTATTGTTATATATGGACATGAACATGTGCACACACACAAACACATACATTTTCTTTCCATAACAGTGAACCAGAGCCCATAGTAAAGTAAAATTAGTTTTCCCCCCCCCACAGGAAGATAATTGATAAAGGAGATAGGATACAAAAAGTTTATTTTTCTCTCTGCCCTAGGAAAAATGCATGTCTTTTTTCTACACAGAGTGGTAATGATGTTCTAGGTTAAGGGGTACTACTTATGTGTTTTCTATTTAGCAGAATGTATAAAATAGATTCATTATGTCAATAGCTGCCCAAAGAAAGCCAGGGATATATTGATTTCACCATTACGGAGATCACAGCTGCAAATGGAATCTTAACTTCATTAAGCTTAAGCAAGCATATTACCATTACCTCAGACCCATCTGTCTTTTCTCCACAGGGTGATCAAGAATGTCAAATGAGATGTAATAGAAATTGCTTTTAGTATAGTATAAGAACAAAGGTTTTGGTGTGAAAGTGCTCATGGACGCATTTAGTTTTCTTTGGATTAGTTGTGAAACTTAGGTATTCATTTAATGTTGCTGGATTTCAGTATTCTCTTTTAAAAATAAAAATTGTAATTGCTCCTGTTTCTTAGCAATGTGGTTAGAAGTAACAAGACAGTAAATGCAATATCTTGTGACTTCAAATGAAAACTAATAGTTATTATTTTATTATTATTCACAATAGGTGATTATAGAAATTTTGCAATTGGATGTGCTTATACACACCTGTATCCCAGTGACTCTGGTGCCTAAGTCATGAGAATTACAAGTTTGAGGCCAGCCTTGGCATCTTAGTGAAATCCTTTCTCAAAAATAAAAGATATAGCTCAGTAGTAGACCACTCCTGGGTTCAATTATCAGTAATAATAAAAAAATGAAGAAGAAGAAGAAAAATAAAAATAAAATGAATTTGGATCACTTATAACAAAGAAGGGAATGTTAGACTAACTATTTAGACTATTTTTGATAGTAAATAATTAAATTTTCCATAATGCACACAAATTATAGATAAGGATACAAATATGGACATTTTTATGAGAGAAGGGTTCTGTGAATATTATGGTATTGAAGTTGTGGGGCAAAGCATACAAATAAAATACTATACTAAAACACATCAAAGGAAATTACTTTATGGCAGAGTTGAGCAAATGTTTGCTTTGATAAGTTTTCAGTCAAATTCCCTTAATCAACAGACATATATGGGCGAGATTTACTTGAAAAGTACATTAATTTTTAGATAGGCCACAGCTCAGTAATTTCATATTATTCAAAGGTATCCATAATAAAAAAAAGACTGGATGGGTATTTCATAGAAACCGTTACTTTTATTCAAAATATAAAGAAATAGAAAAATAAGGAGGTGTTAGATCTATCAGACAGTGCATACAGAAAGAAATATACATTCAATATAAAGCAAAGATATTATTATCAGATACTACATAAGTCTATTTAAAAGAAAAGAGATGCAAAAATGAACAAAGTATGAAAGATTTATCAGTATACTATAAGTTTACAAAATGAAGCAGAAAAGAATATTTATGCTACCGCCAAAGTGAAATGAATTACTCAACCCTGGGAGAATAAAATTCTAAATTTCAGAGGAAAAAATATTTTTCTGAAACCAAAGGTTTGTACTAGCACCAAAATGAGAGATAAGCTCTGAAGTGTTAAATGGTCACTTATATCTAAATATCTTTAGATGATGATCCCAAAGGTAAGATAAATATATCAACCTCTTTTGAGGAGAAAAAAAAAAGTTACTTTCTCATTTCTTTCTCTGCCTGAAAAGATAAATAAATCAGTGTGAAGAAGGAACAGAATAAAGAGGAGGAGAAAATCTCTCATAATATTAATAAGCATAAATGAAAAAGTTATGGGGATAATTATGGGCAATGAATGATATAAAAACACATTAAAATTCAGAATAGAGCCTTCCCATGGTCTCACATGATTTTAGTGCCCCATGGCTGTTAAACCTGTCATGGAATCTAGCCTATAAAACAAAGGGGGAAAAAAACACTAAAAGCATATGTGAGTAATAATCAACCTAGTATGCAAAGAGATATTTACTTAGTTATGGAATGTCATAAAAGTGGGAAATGTATCTGGTCACACCAGAGGAAATGAAGAAAACAAAAGGGACTGGGAATTCAAATTGGATGTGGAAATGTGACTTCAATTTCCAGATTAAAAAAAAAATGAACATTTTTGGAAATGTAATGGGTTTATAAATGCACCAGTAGATTTTCTTATAGGACATTTGCTTTGCACAATGGAGTCTGTAGGTACTATGATATAAGTCTTTAAATGGCTATGGGAAAATGACTGCAGTCTTAAAGTTAATAGCACACAAAGTTGTAGTGGAGGAAGTCTGCATCAAATGTGTGGTAGTCCTCAAGAAATTCACCAGATTTCAGCAATCTGTGAACAAAGATCAGAATGTTTTTGGTACAGAACTAAGCCCCCTGTCGTCTGTCCTGTGGGTGGAGACCCAGCTCTACCACATGATGACCAGCGTCCTGCCAGAGAAGTGCCCTGGACTGAACAATACAGAGTACACCCTCTGTTCCAGAACCTGGCTAGGTTTTCCTTTGTAACAAAGGAAGAGAGGAGACCTGCTTTTGAAGTATGTCATCCCAATCTTCTATGGAACTTTTACACAAAATTCTAAGTGAAAATTACCCAAAGAGGTAGAAAGGCATGCACAGCAACTGAGAGAAACAAAAATATCAGAATCACAGATGATGGTTCATATTTTTTTAAGAGCATATCAACAATTCTAACAAAGAATTGTAATGTATTAGAAAGACCCATATTGGTACCAGCCCATTGAAGATCAGGAACAGGCCCTTGTTCCCCAGTGTTGAAGATTAAAACATCAGAAAAATGACAGAGCAAGGGTAGAGAGCAAGTTTTATTTAAGAAAGTGATAGAGACAGATTTCTGCAAAGAGAAGGCGCCTTCAGAGCCAAAAGTCCATGGAAAGGGATGTGACTTGCTTTTTTATAGACTCCAGAACCCTTCTACTTAACCATGGTCTTCTTTTTCTCCCCCATATTCATGCAGAGAGCAGGGAAACAGAGGTTCATTGTTAGCACCCAGAGTGCTCAGGAGCCTAATCGTGGAGGCTGAAAACCCATTGTTCTTTCTTTGACAACTAGTCATATCATCCTCTCTGGATTCCATCATTCATTACCTACACTGACTCCCCAACTTTGCCTCTGCCCAATTTGTTGATGAATGTGACATACCCTATCCACTTAGGCCAAATGGGGCTGCAGGTCAATTGCTTTTTGGCAAAGAAAACATGTGGGGTCAGCAGAGTGGGCCCATGTCACAGAATTATCTTGTGTTCCGACCATTCTCATCTATCTGTCCCCTATCAATTATGATCATCCTATAGCTGAATATAAACCATCTGAGGTTGTGTTTTATAGTATACTACACAAAAACTCAATGACAGACTGAATGAATGTATCTGAATTGAAGTAGAAGACAAAAATGGGGTAATAAACCTCAGATACTTGTAGGAAATAGTCAATAGAACTAACTCGTGTATAATTTGTTTCATAAAAAGTAAGTTCAAAGGAAATAGTAGACATAGAATTTGGCAAAATACTGATTTTTATTAAGAAAGTATTTTTCCAAAGTAAGGCAGGGCACAAAAATCATAGTCAGAAGTCTCAGCTCTCTCCTTACAGGAAAACAAAACACAAGTGTACACATACTCATATACAAACACACAGAGCAAGGTACATCCTTTCCAGACTTTAGAACTCCAAAGATAGAGAACATCTTCAAAAGTAGGGAGAGATGGCTAAGTATGGTGGTACAGGCCTGTAATCTTAGCACCTTGGGAGGTGGAAGCAAGAGGATTGCAAGTTCAATAACCTCAGCAACAGTAGATTGCCAAGCAACTTAGTGAGACTAAGTTTAAAAATGGGCTGGGGATGTGGCTCAAGTGGTTGAGTGCCCATGAGTTCAATCCTTGTTACAAAAAAAAAAAAAAGAAAAGAAAAAAAAATAGACAGGGATGAAAATCATTAATTTCTTAGGTAAGTAGTAAAATAAATGGCTGATGTTTCAGAAACCAGGGAAGCAAAGGAGTAAAATTTTGAAAAGAAGAAAACAACAACAGATGTCTTAGATTTCTGTAGCTAGAGAAAGTTTCTAGAAAAAATAAAAGAATTTTTGACACTTAAAATTATTACCAGTTCTAAAAGAAGTACTAAGAATACTTATAATAATAATAATAATAATACTTAGAATAAATGTAATTATTCCAGAGAGAAATATGAAAAGTTTCATTTCTTTGATAAACTACAGTGGTTCTAAAATTCCTGAAAAAAAGAATTTCAACATCTTAAGACAAAGATGGACATATATGTTTTCAATTCAATTTCATTAAGTTCACTTTAACTTTACAAAACATGTGGGTCTGAGATTACAGAATATACAGAATATGCTATGAAAATTCCAAGAAGGTTATGAAAAATTTCTTATCACAAGATGTCAGTCACATGCAATGATACATAAGTGGATGATAATACCAAATTAACATGCTGACACAAGTACCCACAGGCACATATACATAGGTTCTGAGGCGCACAATCTCATCACATGTTGCCAATAACTTTGTGCTTAAATCTGGGAATAAAATTTTAAAAAAAATAAAATTACAACATTTAAAAATATCACTGCTTTCTACTTTTTACAGTGATTAAGAGTGAATGTTTCATATTTTACATAAAATAAAAGTTTAACAGTGCTTAGACAACACACTAAACTTATTAAGACTTTAAAAGTCTTTATAAGGAGAGAAACAGATATATAGAACATCATTTAAAAAATAGTAATAAACTACAAGGAAAATATTGAGATAATTATCATATCTGCAAAAAACATAATTTTTTATCCAAAATGAAAATTGTAGAATTGAGTATTCTTCCTGTAAGTAAAGTTTACTTCATGGTAGTCATATAAATACTGGATATTAATTTATAATCTGACCTAGATTATAAGGTGGCTATGCTTGCTTAGGGGGAAAGGGGACCTGGGCTTGAATGAAATAGGAATGGTTTGAAAGAGAGAAAATCCTCTTCAGTAGATAATGTCTCAAACTAAGAAATCAAAAAGTACAAATATAAGCAACATTTCACAAAATGAAGGCATTTGCCAACATGTTTAAATAAAATTTATTTCTACAGAATTAAAATTAAGAGTGCATTGTAGAAGCAGTAAATATTTTAATATATGTCTTTATCACATTGATAAAATTATTAAAATAATTTTAAATGAATAGAAAATAAAGATGTAGAGAAAATAATGTAGATATTCTTTGAAAAATTTAGGCCCAGGAAAACTGAAAATACCAAGGGAAAACAAGAATATAACAATTTTAGTATTGATTCACACCTAGATATGTTAACATTGATCTACAGATATTCTGTTGGTCTTTATTGATGAAATTATTTAATTGAAAGATGACACAATAAGCCTCAATAAAACTTGTTTACATACAGCTTTATGAAAATGTTAGATTAAAAATAAGTATAATAAAAATAAAATGTTAATCTGATTTATTGTTTGAATAAAATTAAATATAATTTGCAGATCCTTATATGAAGATTATATTAACAATAAATAATTGTTTTTAATAAAATGTGAAGCATTATTATTATTAATCTCAGATATAAAAACTTTTAAAACTATGCTGTTCAATTATATTTCTCTTTTACAGTAAAAAGTGTCAGAAATTATAAAACAAGATACAGATTATTAGAATATTTGGAACAATTGAGGTAGCCTCTTAAATAATACAAAATATGAATAACAGTAAAAAAGTCCAAAAATACTAAACTTGAAACTCAGTAAGCTTTTAATTCTTAAATTTGAAGACTACATATTCTAACTAAAAAAATCTAATTAAATGAGTTTTAATGCAATACTACAAATATTTCAAAGTAATATGTAATATATATAATATATGTCTGTGTGTATATATATATTTTTTTATGGGAAGTAGTACTAGGGAATGAACCCAGGACCTCACACATTCTAAACAAGTACTCTTCTACTGATTTATATCTCCAGGTTGATATTTTAATTTTGCAACTGTTCATTTTTCTTTCCTTTATCTATCTTTCTATAACTATATCCCTATGTATATGAATATATAAGTTAAATAAAATTAGTAATTTGAGGATAAGTATTTTGTGGTTTTTTACATAGCGTGAAATACATGGAGAAGTACTGATTTTGGAGGGTGTTTGTTATTATTAGAGTAAATATACATTCAACAAATTATTAACCTGTCACAGTCTATATTATTTTCATTATTAGTAGAATTTGTGTCTTTAAATTTTCAATTGAGGAAACTGTTTTTGTTTATGTAATTTTTCAAAGTTTGTCTACTAATAACCTTGACAGCTAGCATTTAAAGGGTAACAAATATTTTTCCTTCATATTCATCTTCAGATTGGTTATGTTTCTTACTCTAATGTGAAAAACATCTGATATTAGTTTATGAGAAAATCAAGAGATATGAGAAATTATTTTTAAAGTCTTCTTAGTTATAACATATTGGGGGATAATTATTATATATTTTGGGGGAATTACATTTATTGTGCATCACATAATTCGATAACAATAAAAATATAATCATGAAAAAAAAACAAGTAGAAATCCAAACAAATCAATCAACATAAGTCTGTAATAATACAGAATTGTTTATTTACCTTCAGTTGGAACAACAGACTATAAAATAATGTTTGATACTTAGATGTTAGATTCAAATTCTCTAATTTGAAATCTCTGGGTTTGCTTGTTTGTTATTTGTTGTAATTTACCATGTCCTTGCAAAATTCGTTTAACTATCTTTCTCTCAATCGATAAATGAAGGTGACAATCATATTAGATAACCTATGGGGCTATCTAAGAGTTCAGTGAGTTACACTTGAATTAACATTCACTGTTAAAAGCTCTCTTAATTTTATTGTGTTACTACTACTAAATACCTGCTGAGCACTGGATATACCTGTAATCCCAGATACAAGGTAGGCTGAGGCAGGGGAATGGCCAGATCAAAGGTCAGCTTCTACAATTTAGCAAGACTCTGTATTAAAATTAAAAAATAAAATGACAGATCATCCCTGGGTTCAAGTCCATACCACAAATTAAAAAAAAAATACACTTAAGGAATTCCTAGAATTAGGAATTGACCTATTTGAATGTTTTAAAATGACACATTATCCCACTGATTGTTACTGTTATTGTAGTTTAAGGCTCAGGATACTCATCTTTAAATTAAAAACAAACAAACAAAGAAAACCAAACAGTCATTGGTTTCTGAATCCTCTAAAATTAGGAATGCAGCACTTTACCTTGGTCCTGCTGTCTTCCAGAGTTTGCTGTTTCACATTTTGTTTATCTCAGAACTAATAACACCTTGGACCCCTTGTCTTTCCACTAGACTACACTTTCTTCTGTCTGCTATTTTCACTCACCACATGCGTTAGTTGGTTAGGGCTGCTGTAACAGTACCACAGATTGCATGGCCTAAGCCAGAGAACCTCACTTTCTCACAATATTGGAGCCTGGAGGTTAGAATCAGGTATCACCATAGTGGGTTTCTTCTGATGCTACTCTTCCTGAGGTTTCTCTCCTAGTTTCTTCACTTGGTCTTTCCTCTGTATCTGTGTGCCTAAATTTCCTCATCTTATATAAGGATACCAGATGGTGGAATTAGGCTCCCCCTGGTA
This sequence comes from Ictidomys tridecemlineatus, assembly GCF_052094955.1. NCBI lineage: Eukaryota > Metazoa > Chordata > Mammalia > Rodentia > Sciuridae > Ictidomys > Ictidomys tridecemlineatus. The sequence continues at coordinate 237,976,512 of NC_135477.1, read as the reverse complement.
ACTTCATCTTAACTTGATTACCTCTTTGAAGAACCAATTTTCAAATAAAATCATCTTTTAAAATACAAATTCCTTCTTTTAACAGGCTCAGTAGGCTGAGTCGTTTTGATTCAAGAACTTTCCCTTTTTATTTTCTCTTAAGTTCAGGTAATGTCCTCAAACCGACATAATCTTCTATGCCAATAGTATTTTAGATCCTTTCTTAGTTTCCAATATATTAAGATATTTTGCTAGTCACTTTGTCTCACATAGCTCTTCATTCTGTGTGGAATTAGACCAGACAGTGGTACAGATACAGGGAATGTAAAATAAAGGATAGAAAGTGGACTTTTTTCATTCAAGTCTCCAAAGGAATGGGTTCATAAATTATAATCAAAATAAATGGAGTGAAATTTTGATGGTGTAGAATCATGAGAATGTGCAGTGCGTTAAGAATATACAATATCGGGGTCAGACTGAGAAGGTCAGCAAAGTTGGCTGAGAAGGGTTATTGGAATTGACTAAGCACATGAGGAGGCACATCACTGGTAGGAATGTGGCAGAATAGATGAGGAGTTGGAATTCTGTGGCTGTGGAAACTCAGTGCCCCTGAAAAGCCGAATGCAGACCAAATAAGTCACCAAAGCATTGTTTGTTGGGTTTCTAGTATGATAGTTTCCTAGTCTCTGTGTTTAAAAACATAAGCAGTGGGAAGGGAAAACATGACATACATGTTGGTTTTAATAAAATTGAAAAGGGCAGATATGGACATTAGAAAATCAGGTAGGTGTCTATGTAAGTAGTCTAAATTATCATATCTTGGTACTGAGCAGTAGCAACTACAATGGCTGGAAGTAATTAGATTAGTGAAGTATGAAATGGGTAAGAATGACACAATTAATCACTGCTTTATGGGATTTAGAACAAAATCAAATTAACAAGGATGGGTCTTAAATATCTGGCTGATTGGCCAGATGATGGCAGTATTTTATATACTTAGAATCCAATCTTTTGTGCTAGAACCAAAGGAGAGTGGATCTTACTCATTGAAGTGTTAAGTGAGTCTTCTTATGTAAACCTCAATTGTAACTTCAAAGAGTGTGGGTTAATTTTAGCATAATATAGCAAAAAAAATGCTTACAAAATAATTCAATCTTTAAGCATTTTTTCTATGATTTAATAAAAAAACCCTTTAATTTCTTCAATTTATTTATCTTCTAAGGATCCTTTTTAGAATGTCCCCTATTTTTTCTATTATCCGCGACAATTTTAACATGAAATATAATTCTACATATCTGTTCATATATTTTATACATATTTGTGGTTTAGCATAAAAATTGTAACAGTTTTCATACCAGTCTGAGTAGCAATAAAAATCATTTCATCAGTGAAAATGCTGTCATAATAAACAGAACTAATGATTCTATGCTGTAAGATACATGTCTTGGAATCATGTCTTATACATTATAGGTCATTATCACATAATATCATTCCTGAAATAATTTGCAAAAAAGAAAAATCACATTAAGTATGCAAAAATAGTCATCATTACATAAAAACAGAGTCCTCATACCAATGCAAAAGAAGGAGAAAATTTAAGAGAAAAGCTATTTTGGTAATAAAAATTAAATGAGGAAACTTTATAGATAAATTTGAAAAATATCCCAGAATCAATACACGCACACACGCGCGCGCGCACACACACACACACACACACACTGAACCCTTTTGAAGCAGACATTTGTTCTTCCTTAAATGACCCCCATTAGCTACGGTTTCTATTTCTAGTTCTTTTAATAACTTATTAAAAAAAATTATACAAGGTGAATGTAGAGGTTATATAAAAAGGCTTTCTAAGTAATCTATATTAAATAGGAAAAAATAAAAACAAGAAGGTTATATCAGTAGTCAAAAGGCTTGAAAAATTATAAAATCATATTCCTTGGTAACTTTCCCAAATTAAGTATATCTATAGGCTATATAGTCACCTTTTGAAAAAGTTTGTTCTTAAGCCTTCCTCTGCCTTATTTGTGATAAAAATAGCCAATGTATCCCATCTCAGTGTAAAAAATAATGATTTCCTTACTCTTTTACCAAGACTGATACACATATACACAGACATGCAAATAAATACACACATGTGCACCTATATATAAACACACATATATATGGATATTTGCATCTAGATATTCAGAGTCCCAGGACTTATGCAAAAAGCAAAATAATTTAGTTTTCAAAATATTAGAATGATACTGATTTTCTTCTGTGTTTTATTCTAGAATCTGCTAATCATGGTAACACTATGCAAATTCCCTTCTATTCTTTAAAATAAGCAAGGTGAATATATGTTCTATCTTTTCACAATGAAAAGAAACAACAAGTCCTGGTGATCTCAGGCTCTTTGTTTTTATTCTTCATAGCAACTATATGCTGCATAGACAGTAGTCTTACGGCTCTGTCCTAAGAGTGGCAAGATGAACAAGCTATAAGGTTTGGTAAGATATTCAGACCCTGAAAAATGTGAAAAGCATCTATACCTATATCTCCATCTGATCATCACCTTATGCAACCTCACTGTCATAATAACTACACACTAGGTTTGCTTAGTTATGCAAATGGAAGGGAAATGAAGTCTTGGGGAAAAGAAGAAGAAGTGGTCATTATAAGACGAAGAACATAATCTAAGAAAAGATAACCTAGAGGATAGAGGAAGTTTAAGTTTCTCTAGTCATGATCATCTGTGGGTGATATCATTATCACTGCCAATAGAAATTATCTAAAATATTTTTAAAGTACCAACATTATGAAACAGAAGAAAATAAAATGTCTTTCACTGGGTGTCAACAAATTTTTCCTTCTTCTATTTGTTTACCTCACCTGATGAAAATTAATTATTATTGCATTAAATCCAGAAGAATTTAGACTCTTTTGCAGGTAGGCATTTGAGTATGAATTTCAGTATTCTTATAAATAAACATATGTATACACACACACACACATCTTAATTTTGTATTCATTATATTAAAAAGTGGGGGTGGAGTGGGGGGAAAGGCTGTGTTGACTGCTATGTCCTAGAAGTAACAGTCCTGATCATCATTCCATTTATTTTACTTTGATCTACATTTCCTAAGTTTAATTGAAAAAATGAGTTTCAGATGGATCAAAAAATTCAGATACTTTATCTATACCTGAATAAACTCAAGTGTCTTAGCTTTTTTGTCTTATGTATCATACTTCATTAGAGCTAAGATTGTTAGACTATCAAAATATGAAGTAAATCAAATTTAAAATAAGCAATATATGTTTTATCTTTTCACGATGAAAAGAAACAAGTCCTGGTGATTTCAGAGGACACACACACACATAAAGATACAGATACACTTAAGTTTTATTGTTTAGCAATTAGATTTTATCATATATCAAGCTCACCTTTTACTAAACTATTAAGTATGTTACTATCTGTTGAAGATGATATTGTTGTCATAGCTAATCACAATTCTATAGTTTTGTAGTTTACAAATAATTCACTTCACATTGTGTTTAGATCAAGGACCAAAGATTTCTTTATCTTGTCTTGTCTAGATTTATATCAAAGTGAATTTTCCCTATTTCTTCAATAAATTTTGGTAGCTAGCTTTTATTCTCACATATAAAACACGTAAATTGCAATACTATTCTTCCCGTCAGGTTATTCACATGAAATGTGATGGATTCCTGATGGAAGTTCACAAAAATCTCTTTTGATATTACATAGATATTCATTTAATTATATATTATCACTAAATGATAAGATAATTTTTGGTCTCAACTTAAGATCTGACTCCTCAAAAAAATAATAAACTTATTGTCAATCAGAATTGAGATTATTAAGACTGCACTTAAGGAGCATGTAGGAGGAGAATCAAAACTTTTTAAATTCAGTTTGTACTGATTTCTATTTCTACCCAATACTATTATTTAAAACAGCCCTAATGGTAGTTAACATAATAGGGAACATTGTTAATATTGTATAGGCATTGCAACTAATTTTAAATTAAAACTACATATTTTCGTATATGATTTTATCTGAACTGTAATGCATGCCTATGGAATCTTAAATATACACATGAAATTTATAGTATTACTATCTCTTGCTGTATATATTATTTAAAGTCCCTATTAGTAAAAGTGCAAGTAATCACATATGATAAATATATGTATGTTTTAAAATATATGCATATGTAAAATTACATTGATACAAAGGTACTATAATATGGTTTTCAGAGTTTCATTTTTGAAAATATGGTTCACCATTTTTTAAATGCAGTATTTAAGAAATCATGAAAACTTACACATTTTACCCAGGCCTAATGTATGTATACCACATATCACATATGAGCTATCTAAAGCAGAGAGAATTTTAGAGGGATTGTCTATTTTTTAATTGAGGTCAGTAGGTAATCTTTGGATATGTGCTTTCTCAGCTTAAAAAAAGGTAGACTTTGATTTTAGAAGCCCAAATCACTACTAGTAGATCAATTTTTTATATGAGTAAAGTATAGAGAAGATTTTTAATCTATCTGGGGATTTTTAGTTTTTGAGTTTAAGATGCAGTGTCAAGGTTCCAATTTCTCAAGTTTCAGAATAGAGTGTAAGGATTTCAAGTCTTCATTTTCTAACAGAATCATAGAAAATACAGCAAATAAAGCTTTTTTTTAGTTAATTGAAGAAATTTTCTTTTATACTCTATAGAATGTTTCCTCCATAATCAAATACCTCTTAATTCAGGCCCCAAAATGTAATGAGAACTTAGCCTTCATGTTTAGCTTACCCTAGATGCTCTTATTTCTACAAATAGTACTGCTTTCTTTGCTATATTTCTACTTATTCTTGAAAAAGTTTCTGTAAGTTCATTTTCTGTAGAAACATTTTCAACTAAATTTAAATGAGCAAATTTTGCTGCCTATGTTAACTCTTCTATGTACCTCAATAGAAATAATAAATTGTTATATTTATTTCAAAACAATTTCTCCAACAACACTACCAACATTATGGTAGTATTTTAATATATATTCATTTTGTATCTCTAGCATATAAAATAAAACCTGAATATCATAGATCATCACAAATTTTTTTTGTAAATGAACATTAATTGAGTTTTTTTTTTCCCTTTCCCCTAATTTATTGTATAGTCCAGAGGAAGGAAAGACTAAGAAATATCTCTGTCATGTTTCTCCAAGAATGAGAAGCACTTTAGAGGAGTTTGGGAAGATGGCCCAGATGAACTTAGTGCTGAGAAGATGAAATTAGAATGTGCCATCCTTGGGTCACAGTCTTCATGTATATGGGCAGGAAATAACAGTCTCTAACAAAAAAAAAAAAAAAGGAAAACTAAAATATCCTTCAAGCAGCTTTGGGATGTGTATCTGAAAATGCAGAAATAATTGTTGGATGGTCTATATATTTGTGTATGTATATATGGTTATAGGATATAGGATTTAGATGTAAATCCTAACTCAGGATAATGTTTCAATATTTCAAAATTATTTCACCTTCAGCAAGGAGAATTTTTAAAAAACATATCCATTAATCTCCCCCTCATAAATTTAACACCAAGTGTACATATACTATGCATATAGTTTTTGTGTATACTAACCAAAAGCAGAGTGATTTATGTGCTCCTTATGATCAATTACATCCCTATGAAGGGAATTTTACTTCTGTTGAGAATGCATGACTTTGAAGTGCAGTTGTCCAGGTTATATATTAAGAGATGAAATCAGAGAAACTCTTAGATCATATAGATACTGAAATACATAATTAGAAATTTGCAGATCTGGATAGTTATTTGAATAATTTCCTATAGTCTTTACATATGTATCATAAATATCTTATTACATTAAAATTAAGAAATTTAACTAAGATTAAAATCACTATTATTTTGAGATATTATACTTTCCAATTCTCCTTTGAATATTATTACTTCTTTACAAATCTGTGAACAATTTATTTTCTTTCAGAGGTTCATTTTATTCATATGTAATCTTAAACAATAACAAAACTTACTGAGAAGTTATGTTTATTAAATTATCAAATTATAGTGTATGCAATGTAGCATGGTGAATCACATGTGGTAGGTGTTCAACAAATATTAAATAAAGCTGAATTTAAATTATCCATCAATAAGATCTAAAAAACAAATAGCTTTAAAATTAATAATAATAATAATAAGAAGAAGGTACGAATAGAATTTGGCAGGTACTAAAAATGACTACATTCTGTGCACTATTTTTAGTGCTAGCTACATATCGCCATAATGAATAATGTTAGAAACTAGAAACTTAGTTTCCAAGAGCTAAGTCAGCTCTTCATTGTTAAAATCACTGGAGGGATTGTAATTCTACAGCAAAGGCCTGGAAAGAAAATCCTGACTGGCAAGCTCTTGTGAATGACTAGTTATCCAGTGGCTGGCTTGTCAGACATTTTAAGCATTGTATCAGGAAACTTCCAATGGGTTTCCATCTACAGAATGGGAGGAGCTAATCTGAATAGCTTCACTCATTTTCTGTTTTTCAGAATAAACCTAAGATCAAGATTGAGTGGAACCATCTAGGTGGAATTTAAATTTACCACATGTCTGTGGATCACTGTCTCCATTTCTCTCTCTCTTTCTCTCATTCTATTTTTTATTCTCTCTTCCTTTTGAAAGGCTCAAATTCACCTACTTTTTACTTTCTCAATGAATGTCTGCTTAGCTATATATATGTTTTTATCCTTCACATCGATTATACTATGCATTAATTTTATGATTCAGGAACAAGAAGGAGATTTTAGCACATGCTAATTTGCATTTCTACATAGATTTCTACTATGTAAATGTATCTTGACAAAGCAAATGTGTTCTTTTTGAAGCATAAAACATATAGAATATAAATATCCCATAAGATAGAAATTGAAAATACAGTCTCAATATTTTTCCATAGAGGCAATTAAACTTTACTTATTATATCATTTAATTTGTATTTGCCACTGTGGTTGCAAATTATTGGATTTGTGTACTTCATTTCCCCATATTCTTTTCAGTTTTACTTTTTCCCAATTTCTACTATTACTTATGAGGTTTTTTTTATATCAATGATGCATAATTCAGTAATCAAATATTTATATTTGCTACATCACTATTGCTGATCACTCGTTTAATTTTATTAAAGGAAAAGCTTTCTTGTTTAATGTAATAAATTGTAGTTTGAAAATTGCAAGTTAAGATTTTTTCCCCCTTATTTTGTATTTGTGCACAATGGAATTTCAGCTAGTATATATCAGTATATTCTCAGCTTTGACAGGATGTCTTTTATATTTTACCACTTTTAAATATTTATAACATCATTAGGAATTCATTGGATATTATCACTTAAAAGTTATTTTAATATCCTGTACTTCACATTTTTTTGTGTGTTTTTAATGAGAAACTGTAGTTTGATAAAGCTATTTAACAAAATTGCCTTTGTATTGAATTGTCCATATTAGGTTTCTGCTGTATGTGCTAGTTTCATTCTTAAAAATTCATATTTGTTTTGTATTATACTATTACAGTTATTCTGTACTTTTATGATGTCTAAAATATATAAACCTTATTTTACCTTTTTTTATATTTATTGAGTAAATGAGTCAGTATATAAATAAAAAGGGACTAAGAATTGCAGGTATGAAGTAAATAACTACATTATACTGTATAGGCCACAATTCTTGGTTAACAATTTTAAATTTAAGTTACATGAAATAAAAATGTTATTTCAAGAATTTTGTTAAAGACAAAAGTCTATTTATGATACATTAAGAGCAAATGTTTTCAGGGAATGAGACAGTGGAACAGGGAAAGGAAAATACACTGTACATACAGCTAATCACGAAGGTAACACATAGTGACAACATCATCTCAGCTTCTAGGCCCAAGTCTGGTGTTTGGTCAGAGAAGTAATGAATTTCAGTCAGGTTAATATTGTTGCTTTATAAGATTAATTCCTGCTGAAGTCAGAGTTACTGCTTATATCTTTTAAAATGCACCTCCAACATCAAGTGTGGTAGCAGTAATTAAACAATGGTACTGAAATATATTTAACTTTGCATTGTATTCATAATTCAGAATGTTTATTTTTCACTTAAATTCAGATCTAGGCAGCGATGGTGAGGAAAAATATGACATATCAAACAATCCACCATATGAATTATTTAGGAATGTGTTTTAATTAATTTGTTCACAAGCACTTAGTTCTTGATTCAAGGCAATAATTTTTTACTTGAATATAAACTGCACGAAGACTATAACTCTGGGGTATAATCCCCACCGCTAAGAATGGGAACAGAGCCATGTGCTGTAGTGCACCACTCTAATCCTGACAATTTGGTAGATTAAGGTAGGAGGATAACCAGTTCAAAGCCAGCCTCAGCAATTTAACAAGGACCTAAGCAATTTAGCAAGACCCTGTCTCAAAATAAACATAAAAAGGGCTTGAGATGTGACTCAGTGGTTTAGTGCCAGTGTTTTCTATTCTCAGCACCAAGAGATAGATAGATAGATAGATAGATAGATAGATAGATAGATAGATAGACAGACAGATAGATAAGGAATGGATACATTTCAGTCTCTCACTAAATGCAAATGTGTTGTAAATGTCAGTGTGGATGATATATGATGGAATCAACAATTTATGACGCCATGAAAAATAGAAAGGACAGGGCAGAGAAAAGTGAGTGGAACCAGAGAGTTAGGGTAGGAGAGAAGACAGGAAAAAAAGAAGGAAGGAAATACTATAATGAAATATACTTCATCTTATTTAGAAATTATTATATTACCTATAGGGTTTGTAAAGTCTTAGCTGAATTTTTTTTTCCCAATTAAAACAAAAAGGATTCTTACGCTGATTTCAAATTGAAAATCTTTTTCAATTCTTCAAACAGTTGGTAACCTGAGTGTTTACAATTCGAATAAAAAGTAGGATGATTTCCAAGGAGGAATTGAGTTTTTAAAATTCAGGTCTCTCAATCGGGAATTGGAGAGCAGTTTTCTGAGCAGTTTCTACAGTGTGTTGCCTGCTGTTTTCATGAAACAGTAACTGCTTTTTTTTTTTCTCTTTTTTTGAACGTTGCCCTACAAAGGTAGATAGAAAATAAAAAAGATCAAATGAATTCAAGTCAAACAGTTGGAGTTTCAGGTAGAACTGTGGTGTTTTACCAAAAAATGTCAAGTACTTAAATGTAGATGGTTCATTTTCACTGTTATAGTAAAAGCCACATTCCTTAGATTGAAGTTGATTCACATCACCACTTCCTAAGGAGCCAGAAGAATTCATCCATAGAGGTGGAGAGGCAGTGAAAGCAGGAGCCCAAACCAGAGGATGCTGTCTGGGAACATAAATCCTGCTCATTTCCTTATCTGTCTCATAGAAATACCTTAATAAATAGCATCTAACAAAAATATCATGTTAGAAATCAACCTACAACAAAAATAGACAATTCAACAAATAACTCTTAAGGTGTACTTAATTATTCATCTATTTACAAGAAACTTTGCAACATCTTTTCATAATCATATTTACGATGCATATCAGTTAATTTAAATACTAGGCTTATTTTACATAAATTATAATAAGTTAGTTTGAAGAGTTGATTACAAAAGTAATTATAAGTTATTTTCTAAGGTTCCTATTTTCAAACATCTTTTTGCATTTAATCTCATAATATGAACAAACCCCAATCCTTTAATTTTCTAATATATATGTGAATATATATTAGAAATATATGAATATATATATTTGTATAATCTATTATACAAATATATATATTTAATATATATATTATAACAAGATATTCTAATCTAGAGGTCTAGCTGAATTATGTGAAATCAAATACACTGTTCATAGTAAAGAACTAGCTCTCTGGTTGATTTTAAGAGGCACAGAATAAGTAAGATGAAATTATGCACTCAATTTTATTTACATCCTAACACTGACATTTACTAACTTTGATATTCTGGATAATCTACTTAATTATCTCAGGAGATACCTTGCATTTAAAAAGAAAAAAAAAATTGTGACTCAGTTGGTGGAGCACTTGCCTAGCATGTGAGAGGCACTGGGATCTATCCTCAGCACCACATAAAAATAAATAAAATAAAGGTATTGTGTCCATCTACAACTAAAAAAAATTTTAAAAAGGAAGAAAAAGTTATGTATATCCCAGTTTTATTGTTAAAGAATTTATATGTTTATAGCAGTACCTGGAAAATGCTGTGAATTTTGTATTTGAGAATATGCTTACCCATTAAATTTATTTCTAAATTAAAATCAATAATTGGGGATGTGTATGGTTGTGTGGAGACATATGCAATGCTGAAAAATTGGGGCCACTAGAATATACATCTGCTGCTGAGACTTCATGAGGCAATTCTTTTCCTTTGTTTATTTTTATTTATTATTATTAGTAGTAGTAGAACCAAAGTTTAAACTCAGGAGCAATTAACCACTGAGTCACATCCCCAGTCCTTTTTTGCATTTTAATTAAAGGCAGGGCCTCACTGAATTGTTGAGGCTGGCTTTGAACTCGAGATCCTCCTGCCTCAGGCTCCTAAGTGTCTAGGATTACAGGAGAGTGCCACCACCACCATCACCTGCTAATGGGGCAAATTTCTGCTATCTTCTCATAGTCTTTGGTACTCTATTTAGATCTCTGTGGATCCATTTAGATCTATTTAGATCTACTTTTTTTTTTTGGTATGTTTTCTGTTTTCTTTGTGATTTTACTATTTCAAAGTACTCCAGGTGTGGAGCTGAAGTGCTTATTAATATTCTCTAGCACAAAACAGACATAATGTCTTATGGAGAAAATATTGTACTTGCATAGGAAAGCTTTATTTAAACTCAAGTTATAATGCTGTTGTCTATGCATTTAATATTTGTGTATCAACAATATAAAGTAAAGTGACTTTAAAAAGAAACAAACATAGAACAAGGCTATGTATTAACTGGTTGACTAAAATGTGCTAATCACATGTTCACAGTACCTTAACTCTGTATTTCTCCTAAAAACAATGGTTGAGTATTTGCTAAAGCAGAGTAGCATCTACACAATAGAATACAATCATTATAAACCAGAACAAATTGTGAATGTAATATAATATGATATATAAAATAAAAATATCAAGTACATTATTAAGCTTACATAAATGTCTGCCACATGCAATGGTAAAAATAAAATATTTGAAATAGAATTTTAACTATATATTGCATACATATAAACAATGAGGTAAAAAGATGTGTAAAATATAGACAAGAAAGAAATATGCTGACTAAAACAGAAAGCTAAATTTGTTATCTTCTATGAAGTTATGAAAACATGTTTGTGGTCAACAAATAAAAGCAGTAACATTGTTATATTATATTAAATTGACAATGTTAAATATTACGGAATGGGTTATCTATGGACTGAACTGTGACTTTTCAAAATTTATGTTTTTATTGTATCCTCAAGAAACTTGGAATGAGATCACATTTAGATATAGGCTCTTTACAAAGCTATTTAATTAAAGTGACATCATTAGAATGGAGACTAATCTAAGTGCCATTATAAAAAGGTACATTTTTGACACAGATAGAGAAAGCATATACAAAGAGAAGAAGGCCCTTTTCAAGCCAAGGAGGAACTAAGGTCAGATCCTTACCTCCAAGCATCATAAGGAACCAGCCCTATAGATACTAAACTTTAATCTCCTATTTCTAACCCCCACAGTTTTGAGAAAATATATATGCTATTTTTAGTCCCACAGTATATGGTACTTGTTATGGCAGGCTTGCTAAACCAACACAGGGGAGAAAGCATTAGATCAATATAGTTCTCCTTAGAAGAGGGTAGAAAAACAGGGCTGAATTTCTCTGTGTATTTTATCCTGTCTGTCTGCCATTCTCACTCTATTTGTCTCCATCTCTATCTCACAAATTTTAAAAAATTAGGAAGTTATAGAAGTAGTAGAGAATGAGATAAACTGAAAGAATCACATTTTTCCCATGGTCACTTTCTACTTTATTTTAGGGAATATGGTAATAATAGATCTTAATAGCAATAAAATCTAATTTTATGTAAGTTGGCCCAATTATATTTTAAAGTCATTAGGATTATTAATTTTTTTTCTCTAGATCCACTTTTAAAAATGGCCTTCATTTTTTTTAACAAATACTGTTCTCAAAATTTGTCACCAGAAGCATCTAAAATAAACTGATTTCAGATATGTGATGACTGTATTAAGTAATTAAATTAAAACATTTTAATAGGGTTATATTACTCTGAATATGCCAAGGTCTCGGCTTGGCACCAGAATCACGAGCCACCACACAGCTTTGTAGGTTCAAACAGCAATTCTTTATTCCCGTTCTCACACCGCCTCCACACAGGTCCAGGGACAATCGCGTTCTGCCGTCTCCCGCACAATTCACCTACTCCACGAGGCTATCTCCAAATCCCATTTTAATCTCACGAGAACTCAACGGGAACAAGCAGCAGGAACACCCTAATCCCAGCAATAATCTTCAACCTCTAACTTCCCTAAAACCCATTATCTTAAACTGGCAACGCCTTAAACTCAAGGAGCCGGTTACTTCCTCAAACCTGATCAGCTCTAAACCCGGATCCGCCTTGGTCCTTGAGCAAGGTCACCTTATTAAAGCATGCATGCAATGTCCCATCGAATGTCCTCTAAACAGCATGGGGTAAGCTTGGCAAGGAAATTTCGATGCGTCATTCCTACTTGGTAATGGCCCTCAGCATGAATAACTGATTTTTTTTACAGATACTGAGATTTATGTGTTGAAATGGTAACAAAATTTAGGTTCTACTACTAAAACAATCATTACACATAAGAATAATTAATTTTTAATACATAATCTTTTAAAAAATTAGTGTACTTCTTACTATATGGTCTTTATATTTCCCCTTTAGTACATTTCAAAAGAATCATGTGAACTATTTTACTGAAAAGTAGTTTGTCTCTCAATGTATTTAATTTAATTTATTGTCAAAATTAATACTGTTTTGAAATGTAATCATAAAATGTTTTCCTGCTGTCCTTGAAATGAAAATTTCAGGGAGATATCAAGTTTTACTCTGAAAAAAGTTATCAGCAGTTATATTAATTAAATGCTTATGTATTTACAGGATGCTAAGGCAAATAATTTTAACTGACAGAATAAATGATTTTTTTACTCTGAAAATAAAATCTCAAATCTCTGGTGATTATAACAATAAATTCTCTGAAAACAGGGGAGAACAATTTGTGACTGAATATGCCTATGTTACTGTTTTATTCTAATTATTATGTGCGTATGTTACTAAGTTTTATTCTAATTATTAACAGTTATTTTTATCCAAATAAAATTTGGATTAATCTATTTCAATTTATTTTACCTCTAAAAAACCATAAAACCAGTTATAATCTTACCAAGTCTAAATATCATTTATTTGATTACAACTGCTATCCATATTCATAGAGTCTATGAAAAGCTTTAAATGTTCACATTATCATTTCTGTTGATCCTCTTGAATCTTTGTGTATACCAGGCAAGGATTATTTTGTTGTTGTTGTGGGTTTCCATGAAAATGATAGCCTGATTTGAAAATTGCCATGTGTGTAGCAGAAGAGAAATAAAGAATCCTGAGTATGTGACCATGGGGATTGTTGTTAAGGAAAATGTGAGTCAGCTTTTTATCAGTGACCAAAATAACTAAGAACAATTTAAGGAGGAAAAGTTTATTTTGAGCTCATTGTTTCAGAGGCATTTGTCCATGGCTAGCTGGTTCATTGCACTGAGTCTGAGATGAGGCAGAAGGGCCAGCAGATAAAAGTTGCTCAACTCCTGATAGCTGGGAAGCAGAGACAAAGATCAAGAGAAACCCCTGCCACATTCCACCTCCTACTGTTATCACTCTGTAGCCCACTAATTTAGATTAATTAAATATGTTAATCTGCTGATGAGGTCACATCCCTATTCATTGCCTAAAAGCCTTCTTCTGTAGCTTCAGAGATGATGCTTTCAACACATGTGTTTCTCAGGGGGCATCCATAACAAACCATAACAGAAAATAGGCAGGAAAAGATGAGGCAAAGATTCAAAAAGGAAAAGGCAATAATTCAGAGATTCAAAGAGTATAGCTTTTGAGATTTAAAAAAAAAAAAAAAAGGTAATAAGGAAAAAGGTAGAAGAAAAGCCAGATTGAGGGAGCAATCAAGGAGTCATGTAAATTCAATATAGCCTTCCAAAGTGCCATACAGTGTTTTTATTTGTTTCTTATTATTTCCAATGGGTTGTTCAATTACTTTTCCAGGTAGTCTCTACTTTCCTTTATTCTACTACCACTTTAGCATGTGCAAATAAATTACTTTTTGCCACACAGAGAATATGGTGCAAGAAATGCTTCAACTTCCCACTAACACACATATAAACATAATATAGTCTTGTGTGTGTGTGTGTGTGTGTGTTTGTAATTTTTTATAAGTTACAGATGCTAATAACTTATTGAGATATTTGAAAATCATTCCTTTTGTATCTTTACAGCATACTTTCTTAGAATCAATTATTTCCTACAAAATTATCTTAACAGCTGAACTTTGTGAAGACATATTTGCCCTTATGAGATTTCTCAGAGCACTTCACACACACACACACACACACACACACACACACACACACAACCATGGCAGTAAGAATGGTATTGAAAATACCATAGAGGAGGTAGCTTAAACAGCAAAATACATATTCCTCAGAGTTCTGAAGTCTAGAAACTTCAAAATCAAGATATTGACCAATAATTTTCCTGTGCTTGATGCATCTCTACAGGTAGAGTGAGAGATCATCTGTCTCAGGGCATGAATTTCTTTCCTCGGGGGCTCAAATCTCATGATTTAATTACTTTCCCAAGGTCTTAATTCCCAAGACCAACAAGTTGGGATTTGTATTTGGGGAGTATGCAAACCCCTCAGTCCATGGCATGTTCAATGAACATTCAGTTCACTGATTGCCATTTTATGAGGTTTTGAGAAAAACAAATTTGGGGAAAACACAATAATTTAGTCCATATCCCACTTCAGAATAAATTGAATTCATGTTCCTCAAGCATATATGGGAAAAAGAACACATAAATTGCCTAATCATTTAACAAGCAATACAACATTACCTACTTAGAAGGAGACTGTTTAAGTGAACTTTCAAATATCGTATTATAAACACCACATACAATTTAGGCACTGAATCACCTGAAAATGTCTCATAAATGAATAAATTTATGTATGTGATGAGTATCTCAGCTGAAAAGTTTTAATGAAATTCAAATTGTAAAAATGTTCTGGAGATCCACAAATTATATCACCTCCTTATTCTCTAGTAGTAATGAGTGCCTATTGTCTCCACATTTATTTTGAAAAAAAAAAGGGCATGATAGTAGAAGTTTTGAAAGAAGCAGATGAGTAAGTGGCAGGAAGTTAATATCCATGGATTAGATCCTAATATTAGTTGAGCTAATGGTAATGGTTTTTCCTATTACATCACATAATCAAGATGCCTCCCTAAATTAATATGGAAGGAATACAGTACAATCCAATTTTTTATAAGCCTCTCATTTCAGCACTCTTGGAAGCCAATTTTCATATTCATTTTCCTGGTTCCAGTAAATCAAATTGAAGTACTACAATTTATCCTTGACAAAACTATATGAAATTAAAATATGCTTTTGGAACCACCTATAACAAATTTCACATTTGTAAATTATTATTGCTGAAATCATTTTTAAAATGCTGAAAGACTCCTATGTCCTTCTGAATTTTTTAAAATTTTTTTTCTTAAAGCTATTACTGTTCATACTACAGTTGATATGGTTTTTTATAGGAAAATATCATTTTTATAAATAAATAGACCTTTAATTGAAATATCAATGTCAATAACTGTGTACTAAGATGTTTGTGTGTGTGTTTATCTCCTTAGAATTTAGATCTACATGGTATGACATATATGTAATATTTTCATTCCACAAATGAAATTCATTAAATTCGTATAATACAAAACAACTTTTATAAATACTACATTGTTACAAGTTAAGGAAATAAATTATTACAAAGAAAATAGATACATACTTTATGTTTTGTGTCAATACTAATATGTAATAACACTAACATAGTCTGTGTAAGAGATAATCTAGGTAAGATGATATAATTAGATTTCTATTGCTAATGTGCATTTAAAATTCTTAGGGTTATTGGTAGTGCAGGCTATATTTCTTTTCTGGCTCAAAGTTTCTTGAAGCTTAGCTGAATCATAATGGTTTGGAGCAGTCCATTTTCTCAGCATTATAATAATGTGTGTGTATGTGCATGTACCTCATTCTATATAATGTTCAGAATAAAACTAATTGAGCCAGGAGGCATGGTAGCACATGTCTGTAATACCAAATGCTCAAAAGGCTGAGGCAAGATGATTACTAGTTTGAGGACAGCTTGGAAAAATTAGACTCTGTTTCAAAATGTAAAAAAGAAAAAAAAGGGTAAAAATCATCTGTAGATATTGCTTAGTGTTAGATCACCTGCCTAGTATGTACAAGACCTGGGTTAGATACACTGGATTGGCAATGCCCCTCAACAAACAAACAAACGAACAAACAAACAAACAAACAAAAAATCCAAAACTAGGCATTTAGTATTTTTCAGATACTCATTCAATCTTTGTAGTTTAATTCTCACAGCAACATTATTCATGATTGTATTCTTAATCTCCCTTGGTAGATGAAGAAATAAAAAAAGTATTGTGAATGCAAATGTCTCTGATTTCCCTGCGGTCTCACTGATAATCCCAGTTCTAATTTATTCATAAAAATTTCAAATTATGGAATTTTGTTTTCAATGATATATCTGTTAACTTTCCAATAAATGTATTATAAAGTTATAAAATTAAGTGCCTATGTGATTAATGATGACTGCAATTGCTTGTTAAGATTGTGAGTCTATTAACCTTGCCCCTAAAAATGTTAAAATAGTAGGTTTGACACAGCTGCCCCAAATCTGTATTTTATAAAGAAAAAGTGGAGGAACTTATTATCAACTTAGAATTTACTTCTTGATTATTCTCAGTTTGCAGAATTTTGGGTTCCTGGACAGAGCAAAGGAATGGAGATGTTTGTTTTCTGTCGGGTGACAGGCTTTCTTGCATCTGGGTCACAGTGTTATTGGACCTGATTTCTAAGAGACCTAGGAAAAAAGTGATTTTACCTGACTTTTATTGTTAAATATTAGTTTTGACCTATCTAGAGTATTCTACTTTAGAAAACAGGTTGTACTTATATTTTTAAAAGGACATACTATTGTCTCATTTCCAGTTTCTTTACCACAATTAACTGGCCATATTTGAATGTTTACTTATTTTCAAATGAATTTTTGTATCATTTTTATCACATCATAAAAATCTCTATTGATAGTGGTATTTAAGTACATCGATCATATAAATTAATTTATATAGTTAACATTTTAACTATATTATATTGGAAAAGGGAAAAACTACAGATATAAATATTTTTTCAAAATTTGTTCCTGAAAATTTCTACATTTTCATTATTTTTTTTTATAATTATATACTTATTTATAGGTACTCGATTTCACACTCTAGTTAATAAAAATATCATCTAATTTTAAATTTTCTGTACTAGTTTTTATTGATCTCTGGAACTGGTGTAATAAAATATGCCTAGAACTGCAGATACTTAGAGACTTGATACTGAGGAATCATCCTTCACTCTATGTGAATGCTCATTTATTCTGCTACTTGGTTGATAAGGCCCAAGATTTCTGGCAGATATAAAATATACTGACTACACGCATTTTGGCTTATATCAATAGCCTCCATATTTTTATAATCATGCATATCAATAGTAAAATACAATCATGAATCCACAATATTAGTATATTTATGCATAAATTTATGTTCATGCCAACACACATATAATACTGTCAAACTTGCTCCTACTATTTTTGATAGAAAGTAAACATAAAAGCCTGGCAAGGTGGTGCATGCCTATAATCCCAGTGGCTCAGAAGGCTGAGACAGGAGGATCACAGTTTCAAAGTTAGCCTCAGCAACAGTGAGACATTAAGCAATTCAATGAGACTGTGTCTCTAAACAAAATACAGAATAGGGCTGGGGATGTAGTTCAGTGGTTGAATGCCCTGAGTTCAATCCCTGGTACTAGAAAAAAAGAAAGAAAGTAAACATAGAAAATGCAATGCTTTCTTCCCATACTCCTAAATTGTCTCTTGGCCAGATAATTTTCCCTACAACAAACCCAGAAAAGAAAATGTAAAACATACATCGTTTTCCTACAATTTACTTACTAACTAAATTCCAGTGACCTTTCAAGTGTTTATATCATACCAAAATATATTGATATTGTTTATAATATACTTCATGCATTTTAACTATTGTTCTACATGCTTCATCATTTATCACTTTCGAGCACCTGATTTCAACATTCACATAAATAGATTGATCAATTTGAACTTTGAAAAGTTCTATTCATTCATCTTCCAAAATCTTTTTTTTTTCTTTCTGTACTTACTATCATGTGGATTAAGGTTTATATACCATTGTAAGCTCTCAAGTCGTCCCTTGCTCTTGAAGATGTTAATTAAGACATTCTCTTAATGTTTTAATATAATCTTGCATATAATGCTTTGGCAGCACTCACTTCACTGTATTACCTCCAATTGTTAGATTATATCCCAGCACTTCTTGATTTATTTTTTCACAAATAATAATAAATATCATGATTTTAAATCAATGATGTGAAATCCCAGGAACTAATGAGTAGTTTCAGTCTAAAAGTAGTGTGCCAGAGACACAAGAGCCAATGTTTTAATTTCAATTCAAATACTGGAAAAGTCAAATGCCCCAGCTAAAAGTAGTCAGCCTTTTTGTTCTATTCAAGCCTTTAGTTGATTGGGTGAGACCCACCACAAAAAGAACTACAAACAGCCTTACTCACCCTACCAAGGAAAATGTCAGTCTCATCCAGAAGCACACTCCCAGACATGCCTGGAATAATGTTTGGACATCTTGTAGTCCAATCACCATTATAGTGTTGTTCATGAAAATGATATAATAATTTTAAAAGAAGAAACTTTTATATTGGGAATTTTATCGCGTATGGGGGCAAGTAATACATATCTGTACCTTTCTCACAGCATTCCAAATATTCTCAATATACTATAAAATTAACTGCATATAAAACAAAATTTTGAAAATCATCACTGTAGACAATTTAAGTAATACATTTCTTCCTCTTTATTGTAGCATCTGGAGGATGCTACAACGTGGCAGGGTTTAAACTGAATTAATATGTATATCTCTACTTTTGGGGGTGTGTAGTATATGTTTAAAGAGATGAAAAATGCATAATCTTATACTTAAGACTCCAAGAGTAAACGGCATTTGAAAAGCAAGCAAATAAATCAAAAACCCTCAATTAGCTTCCAGTGTATCATTGAGACACAACTCTTTTTCTTAAATGGTCTGTTATGGATATTTTAAATATTGAATAATACATTCATTCATTATTCTTTAATAAAAAGCCTTAAAAAAATTCATAGGTTATATAAAGTCTGTCAGTTTTACAGTTATAATTTATTAATATTATACTTATTTATTTTTGCTATTTTCCTCTGAATTTTTAAAGTTAAATTACACTAGCAATGAAAATTTTAGTGGTAGCCAAATGATAAAAGATATCTGATTCATTTGTCCTTACAAAGTTATTTGACATTACATTGGTCTTAATCAGCTAAGGTTGTCCTAAGAAAATGCCATACACACAATGGCTTAAACAATATAAATTTATTTCCTCAGTTTGGTAGGATGGAACGTCTAAGGTGAAGGTTCTGGCAAGGATTTGATTTCTGATGACACTTTTTCTTCCTTTAGTGGATCATCTTCCATGTCTTCAAATGGAAGAGAACTTGAATGATCTCTGATGTCCTTCCCTCTTCCCATAAGGATGCCAGTTCTA
Source organism: Ictidomys tridecemlineatus (assembly GCF_052094955.1). Lineage (NCBI taxonomy): Eukaryota > Metazoa > Chordata > Mammalia > Rodentia > Sciuridae > Ictidomys > Ictidomys tridecemlineatus. Next base: position 237,956,469 of record NC_135477.1, on the reverse strand, counting down.
AAGGAACATAGTATCCCATTATAACCTCATTTAACCGTGACCACTCCCTTCAATTAGTCCCTTCTCTAGTACAGTCACCTGTGGGGATGAGGCTTTCATAGTATTTTAGAGATACATTTTTGTTCTTTGCAAAAGGAGAAAGTGGTCACAAAAACTTCAGCCTAATCATTAATCAATGTCTAATAGCTTGAAGAGTTATTAAAAATAAGAACAAATTACTTTCATGGTTTACAAATGAGAAGCAGAAATGAACATTGAAATTACAACATGAATAAAAGTTAAAATAATTGTGTGTGTGTTTCACCCCATCATGACTGTGTTGATCATTAATCCTATTATATCCCCTTAAATTTTCCTGTGTATGAAGAAAAAATTTTAAGTCTTAGTCTCCAAGGACTTCTAAATGGAAAGCATAGTCTACGTATGCATGTGCAATATTCCTTATAAAATATATAACATTTAATGGTTGAATATCACAGAAATTATTCTTATGGAATATGTTGAAATTTATTATTGTCTAATTTCACTGATGGGTTTAAAGTTAAATTACAATAGCAATTAATGTTAAACATATTATGGATATATTATGAACACATTATGATCCAGGCCCTATACATGATGAAGTGAAACAAATAATTCTACGAGCAGTTCAAACTGTGTTAACCTGATTTCCTAAGAACAGGTGATTATTTAACTTGCTACAGATGATCCATTACATTGGTTTAATAGTTGTTTTAGTTCTCATCATCATGCCCTGCATGAAAATGATAATTCAGTTTAACAATGAATAATGTAGATTAAAAGCCTAAAAGTGCAAAAAAATTAACATTTTGTATGCACTAACTTTTGCTGATCTGAAAGTAATTTAAAATAGGACTCCATTTTAAAATGGAAAAAAAACACTAATTGTGATCCCTCTCTATTATTTAACATAAAAGAGGTAGTAGGGAAAAAACTGGCCTATTATGTTTCCCTTTTAGAAGTACAGGCCATAGAATCAAATATAAGCAATATAAAACATTGTGAGTCAGGGGTTTTAAAAGTATCTATTTGGGTTAACATGAGAGAGTTTGTTTTGTTTAGAATGGGAATGATGATTCTGCACTTAAAAAGTGTGGAGAAAATGTTGAAGCTGACATTTTTTTGAGGATAAGTTCAGGTTAACTGCTTGAGAATTTTTATGATGCCAAATAATTTAAATGACATTAAAATCTTTAAGAAAATTGAAAATCTATGTAATAATAAGTCAAAAATTTTTCATGAAATTGGGTTGATTTCTAGGAAAATATGAGACAGCCTTTTAGAAATGTGGGGTAATAAATAAACTACGTGTTTTAATTGTTCTTAGAAATGTGGGATAATAAACTTTGACTTTTAATTCATGTGAAAACATTTTCATTTGAGAAGTGATTTCAAAAGTTTTAATTTTAATAATTCTTATGTAATAGAACTGATATTAGAGAAATATGTGTATTTGTACAAACAGAATTGGGGATATAATTTAGAATTAGCTTTAAATTGAATTATATATACAGAAAAATTCAAATGTGGGTGAATTACATATTGTTTTAGTCATCTTTGTTGTTGTTGTTGTTGTTGTTGTGACTAAAGAATCTGACCAGAACAATTTTAGGAGAGAAAAATGTATCTGTAGGCTCACGGTATCAGAGGTCTCAATGCAGAGACAGAAGGTTCCATTCCTTGGTGCTCAAGGTGAGTCAGAACATCATAGTGGAGGAAAGAAGCAGAAACAAGCAGCTTCCTTCATGATCAGGAAGCAGAGAGAGACTCCATTTGACAGATACGAATATGTACCCCAAAGCCATGCCCCAGTTCCCACCTCCTGCAGCCACACCCTACCAGTTCAATTACCACTCAAGTTGATTCCTATCAGGGGATTAATTCACTGAATGGATTAAGACTGTTATAACCCAATTATTTTTTCTCTAACCTTCTTGCATTTTCTCACATGAGCTTCTAGGGGATATCTAAACCATAACACATACCATATAATTTTATAGTATAAAATTATATTCTTCCTGATGCTATTTGTCATTCTTTTCTATGTAATATTTTGATGATTTTCTAATATTCACTCTGATGGAAATACTTAAATTGCAGTTGAAATGTATCCTATTCTTCAATCATGGCTGGAATTGCAGAAAAGAAATCTGTCTATACGTAATGGTGAATCTCACTATTTTTAGTTACTCATCTGTGTGAGAGAAATTGTGCCTATTTATCCAAAGGTGTGCAATAAGAGATTTAGTTTACAAGGTCAAATAATATTGTGTCAAGTATATGAATTTAAAAAATAACTTTAGCTGGGCATAATAGCACACACCTGTAATCCCAGCAACTCTGGAGGTTAAAGAGGGAGGATCACAAGTTCAAGGCCAGTTTCAGTAACTTAGAGAGACCTTTACCAAATTAGCCAGGCCCTAACTAGGTAGTGACACCTTGTCTCAAAAAAATGAATAAAATAAAAAGGGACTTAAATGAGTGAGAAAAATCACCCATGAGTTTAATTTCCCGTAAACAAAAAGAAAAGACACCTTAAAAATTTAGAATAAAAAACAAAGGGATAATTCTGATGGAAAAGTCTTAAAGACTTTTTAAAGGAAATTGTGTAAAATATGGCAAATATGCAAAATGTAATTTACATAAGTAGATAGAAATGTTGAGAGAAGAAAGTCAAAGAAGCTAGATTTTAAAAAATCACAGAAATTTAAGTCAAATCATCAATTTTAGGAATTAATTTTCCAACAGTTTAAAACATCAACAACATCACTGGACAGAAAAGTATTATCAACATATTGTTTAGAGTTAATTTAAAAACACATAAAAAGAACAAATAAAAATTAAAAAATAAACTAGAGACATAAAAAATAACATTGTATATGGCACATATACTTTTTCCTAAAATTTACTCTAAATAATTAATTAATGCCTTTTTTATAGATTTTATTCTTATTCTTTTTAAATGACACATAGAGTCATGGAAAGGTACGAAGTATATGGAAAGAGGTCCATGATTTGGAAAGCCATTTTTGTGTAATGTGCAATTAAACAAATTTTTAATTGAGGGGCTGGAATTGTACATCAGTGGTAGAGCACTTCCCTTGTACATGTGAGGCACTAAGTTTGATTTCCAGAACTACATATAAATGAGCATATGAAATAAAGATCTGTCAACAACTAAACAAAAAATGTTTAAAAAAATAACTCAAGAACGAAAGTATAGTATTTGCTTAAAGAGGGAGGGAAGTAATTCAATAAAATAGTATTGTGATTACCTTTACCATAGTAATGATAAAAGACACAATTTTAACATAATACTGCCCCAGCAGAGATGTAAACTATGCACCTCTAAAAGACTGGCATTGTACTGGGCCATGTTACATGATTTGAATAATTAAATAGTGGACCAAATGGAACAAAGACTTTGAATGTATTTGCACATTGGACCTGGATATTTGTGCTTCTAAGGTTTATCTTGGGATATTGCTTTCCAAGGAACATAGGAAAGCTTATGAAGTAGCATTTCACTTGAACAATAATATGAAAGTAAGCTGTTTCATCTTACCTTCAGAAACATGGGGAAAATGAAAGTTTATTATTATGTTACTGAGATTTTATGTCTTCTTTAAAAAAAATCACATACCCTGATTGCAACAATAGATGGCTAACAGAACCATGGTTATACTCGCAAGGAGGAAATGTATTTTGTCTTCATTGGTCTATGCAAGATAACTTCATTTGATTTATTTTTCTCTTTATTTCCTTTTATTCTTAAAACATCTATTTTCTACTTTTATTCCTCTCTCCCAATTCTGCACTACCAAACTATCATTATTCCTAAATGTTTTCTAACTATCCATTTATTTTGTTTTTTAAATATAAATGTACTGTTTTATATGTATAAAAGTTTATTTTATACATATATATTATGCTATATTTTTATTTTGTGTTTTTTTTTCTTTTTCTTGTGTAATATATATATATATATGGGCATATTTTTAATATATATATGTATATACATAGATAGATAGATAGATAGATAGATAGATAGATAGATAGATAGATATGCTTCATCCATATTGCTAGTATATACCTAGCACATTACTTCAATCTGCTTTATGGTTTCCTAGTCTAGGCATCCAGAATATTTTACATACTCTCCCTCTTTTCCATGACGAATAGAATATTTATATGCCATGCATCACATACATTTTAGTAGATGCTTTCCAAATGTTTAGTGCATGTAAAATATTTCCCTGATGATAAGAGCAGAGAATCTGATTGACCAATCCCCCATTTTAACATTTATGTCTATTCTACTAGTTGGAAAAATTCAAGACATTTATTCATCTTAACAAAGTATTTACATTTAAATTTTGGAAAGTAAAACATTCAATGAAATACTGGGTAGAATATCAAGCATATATTTTAGTAGTAGCACATTTTAATGTAATCTGTTTGTTAAGGTCTCCATATTCTTAACTTTTAAAGAAAGTTTCATTAAAGTAAATATGAATGATGCATGTTACATATATGTTTATTATATAAGCTGATAAGTATTTTGCTGTATACAAGTAGAGTCAATGACCTCAGCTCAAGTTAAATAGCAGTATGAATATGCTGAAACCATTCAATAGTTGAAATACTTCTTTCTTTCATTGTAAGGAGTTCTTGCTACATACAAATTAAGGTGACATTTGCTATGGTTTAGATATGAGGTGGTCCCTAGAAGCTCATGGGTGAGACAATACAAGAAAGTTTAGAGATGAGGTGAGTGAACTTTAACTTAATCAGTGCATTAGTCTTCTGAAAGAGATTAACTGGGGTGGTAGGTATAGGCAAGTATTATGTGGCTAGAGGGGGATGGATCATTGGGAGCGTGCCTTTGGGATATATATTTTTCAAGCTGAGCTTAGTCTCTCTCTGTTTCCTGATACAAACTCCTAGTTGTTTTCTTCTACCACACCCTACTGGCATGGTGTCCTGCTCACCTTAGTATCAGGGCAATGTAGTCAGCTGTCTATGGACTGAAACCTCTGAAAACTTGAACCCCAAAGTAAACTTTCCCTTCTCTAAAATAGTTCTTGTCACGTCTTTTGATCACAGCAATAAAAAAAAAAAAAATCTGAATAAAAAATTATAAAACTATTCTTACATTTATAAAATATATCTACTTATTTATCTTTGTACCTTCAGGTGTTGCTTTTTGTAAAACATGGTTTTGAGTTAAAAAAGATAAAAAGCTTTTATTTTCTTTACAATTTCTTACATCCAGATGAATAAAACTTAAGCTTTTTCACTTCATGTTTTGGCATAACTTTTATTAACATATCATAGACAATTTAGTTCAGTGTTTAGATTAATCAAATTGTAGTGTTGATAACTCCTAGTATGATATAAACTAGGAAAAAAAAAAAAAACAAGAGCTGCCAAAATCCTGTAGTGATCTCTAGTCAGGTGGTAGAAGATGCATAATGCTTATGACAGAGACTTATTGAAATTTTATATTTAATTCTTACTTGCCTCTGAGGATTTATGTGATGGAAAAGTTATCAAAAGCTATATAAATATTTCTTCTCACTTCAGAGTTTATTGATTCCGTGAGCTAATATTTTTTATATTCAAGATTAGAATAGTGAAGAGAAATTTAAAATACATTTTCTTCAGAGTTCTCTTTAAATGATAATGGCATTTTGGGGAGGATTAAGTCACATTTTTTTCTGCTAATGAAATATTCTTTTAAAATTCTTTTTACTTTATTTTGAATATTAACATGATTAAAATTGGCATTCACAGAAAATAACTAGGCATGTTAAGCCAATGCAAATGATGGATTTTACCATCTTAAAAAAATACCCCAGCACAGTGTATTATAACTTCTTTTTATTTGGAAAGACAACAGGGAAAAGACAGCATAAATTCCTTGTCCCATAAACACAGTGTGTTCAGATATTTAGAAGTATCTGTACCACAGATTCTTTGGGAAATATTTAAAGTGTGAGTTCTCAGATTTTCCTAAAGAGATGGTGTCTACTTCCCCAATAAGTAAATACTGCTCAGTATGATATAATGTGATAGAATCCTGTCTCTGTCATCATCAACAAAACAAAACAAACAAGAAAAGCTCCCATAATTTTAGTAGCAGTATGGAAAAATGACGAGGAATTGCATAGATATTAGTCTAGACCCGTTAGCCTTTAGTCAGTGTAATGAAAGAATTATAGAGATTATGAGCACACTTAGCTAAGATCATCCAAAACCAGAGCAATGGCTCCAACTAATCCCAGAATAAACTACCAACCCACAGAATTCTGAGTAAAATAGTTATTGCTTAACCCATTAATAATCCATAAGTTCTTTAAACAGCAATAACTAGATAATATACATATATTGAAGGGTGTAGCTTCTGAAGACAGTATATGTCCAACACCTACCACAAATGTGAACCTAAAGTGCCACTCAACAAAAAGAATAACTTTGTGAGAATTAACATTTAGCATAAGTCTCTGAGATGTCAGATATGTTTGTTACAACACACTTCATCCTATTCTTACTTTTAAAGGTGTAGACATAATTCGTCCTAGATATACTATGACAAGTGTTTTCAACATTTACTGAAACCTTACTCTTTCCAAACCCAGTCCTAAGGGTACCTTCATTTGTTTAAATGTTTTTAATGCTTTCAAAATTGGTATCATTTATGTTTCTTAACTTTCACTTAAAAAAACAAACAAAAACGAACACTCTGTAATCCCAGCAGCTCAGGAGACTGAGGCAGGAGAATCACAAGTTCAAAGTCAGCATCAGAAACTTAGCGAGGCCCTAGGCAATTTAGCAACATTCTGTTTCAATATAAAAAATATAAAGGGCTCAGTGGTTGAGTGCCCCTGGGTTCAATCCAAGAACAAAAGAAAATCAAAATAAACAAACATCAAATGAGTTCTCTGTCTCCCGCACAATTCACCTAATCCACGAGGCTCTCTCCAAATCCCATTTTAATCTCACGAGAACTCAACGGGAACAAGCAACAGGAACACCCTAATCCCAGCAATAATCTTCAACCTCTAACTTCCCTAAAACCCATTATCTTAAACTGGCAACGCCTTAAACTCAAGGAGCCGGTTACTTCCTCAAACCTGATCAGCTCTAAACCCGAATCCGCCTTGTTCCTTGAGCAAGGTCACTTTATTAAAGCATGCATGCAATGTTCCATCAAATGTCCTCTAAGCAGCATGGGGTAAGCTTGGCAAGGAAATTTCGATGCGTCATTCCTACTTGGTAATGGCCCTCAGCAGTTCTCTAACTGAAATGTGTCGTAATTCTACTTAATACTAGGAAAAGTGGACTTTATAGAGCCAAAAGCCAAACAAGCCTTCAAAAATTCCCTGTTAAGTGTAGGTATACATAAAATAATACATACATACTCAGAATATATGTAGCAACTTTTAGGTTAGTAAAAATATTTTCTTATGAGCTCATAAAAATATAAAAAAATTCAAATCAATTACCCATATATATGTGAATGCTTATAAAATATTTCCCAGATTGTAGTGAAATCATAACTGTCAGTTTTGATGACATACTTAGATTCCAGTTAAAGCTTTTTTACTTACCACTTAATTTATTGAATACCTTCTTTATCAAGTTTTATCTGGCAAATTTTTCTGCTTCACTTAATAGTATATGCATTTTCAACTTTCTCTTTTCTGTGGCACCTCAAAAAATATGTTGTAGATCAACTTTTTTTTTTGCCTTTTTCTCAAAACAAACAACAACAACAACAAATACTCTTCTAATAAAATCTCCCTTAATGGATATAATGCAAAATCCAAAAGTCAATTGTAAGTTCTCATTTTCCTTGACCTGTTTCCCCTACTTGAAATATGTGATCATATTATTCTTAGGAGAACTGCCTCCTCTCTTAGTTTATCAAATACTATTCAGATTACTAACTTACTTCACTAGTTAATACATGCCTGAAATTTTTCTACATCCTCTTAATTTTCACAATTTAAATATTTTGTTTTCCTGGACACAGTTCTTACTCCTCTCTCATCCTCTTCCAATCTTCTCTCCCTGGCCTCATTCATTAGCACATAAACTCTGATGATTGATAGTCTCTGGATGGAAATCCAGGCATGTGTTTACTACTTCCAATTCCATTTTCATATAAATATTTAATAACATCACATACAAAGCATCCATGCTTGTGCTTTTGAAATCCCTAACTCCTTATCACCAACAACCAAATCTGTGTAATGTTCATCATGTCTTCTCCAAATACTCTGGTCCCAGATATCAGCATACCTTTTCTAGAAGGTTGTTATAAACATCATCACCTGTACTTCTGTTTCTAGTTTAGTTCTTCCACAGAAATGTGGTTTCCACATATTACCCACAATGGATATTTTTAAATATAAATTCATGTTGGGACTAAAGCCAAATTTATTGCATAGAGTTTATATGCTCTCAAAAGAGATTATATCTCATTTATGTAACAAGTATGTTGATTTAATATTTATTTTAATAAAGCATTAATTTTACATATTAATGGGATGCACCATGATACTTCCATCTATGCCTTCAGCACACCTTGTTCATATCCTTCCACCTTTACTTCCATCTTTGTTCCCCACTCCTGCCACCTTTCCTGTCCCCTAATAATTATTGTATAACTGTCCTATTTTAGGTTAACTTTTTTTTTAACATATGAGAGAAAACATGCAATTCTTTTTTTCCTAAGTCTGGCTTATTTTTGTGTAACATGGTGTCATCGGGTTCCATTCAGTTTCTCAGAAATTATATGATTTTATTCTTCATGGTTGAATTGTTTATAGTGATGTTTTTATTCTCCATTTATCTCTTGATGGACACCTAAGCTTTTCCATATCTTGACTATTGTGAATAATGTCACAATAAACAGGCATCTTTTCTATATCCTGACTTCATTTCCTGGAGTGGTATAGCTGGATCATATGACAGTTCTATTTTTAGTTTTTGAAGAACTGTTTGCCACAGTTGCTGTACTAATTTCCATTCCAACCAAACATATACACCAGTATTTTTTTCCTCTACATCCTCTTCAGCATTTGTTACTTTTTGTGTTATTTATAATAGCCATTCTAACTGATGTCAGATGATTATTCATAGTTTTGCCAAAATGTGATGTTTAAGAAAATTAAGAATGCCTTTTGCTTGCCAAAAATATACTGTTAAAATGTATTTATTTCTCTTAATACTTATATATTAAATAAGAAATAGTAATTTTCACGTGTTAAAAAAATCAAAGAATTAAAATTTCTTTTTTTCTAAGTTATTTTATTTTGCAATATTTTTCTCATTTGTATTTCAAACATTTTTATATTATTTTGTTTTACATCCAAATCCTGAACACCCTCCATTATTTTTCACAACTTTTGCATTTAATTGGTTGTCAACTTAATCTGTGATTATGAATTACCAAAATAATTTTTCTAATACTGTAATTAAGCCATTAGTATAACTTTAAGTATAGCAAAACACAGGAGTGACTTATTGTTTATACGAGCTTGTTTTTCCTATGATATTTACAGTGAAAATTAATTGAAATTCAATTTAATAACAAAATGTCATCATATTTTTCTTAAAGGGCATCTTATTAGCCATTAGAGTGTCTTACCAGATGTAGACCCATTTATACTCTCCTTGTCCATATTCTGTTCTTTCTTTGATATTAGTATGTGGAACTTTCCATTTCCCTAAAATGCATCTTTTTTGTTGCCCTACCTTCTCCAATTTACTGTTTTTATGGTTTGGACGTGAAGTGTTCTCCAAAAGCTCATATATGAGACAGTGCAAAAGGTTTAGAGTTTAAGAGTTTTAACCAAATCAGTTAATTAAATCCCTGATAAGGATTAACTGAATGGTAACTCAAGTGATAGGGTGGGGCTTCAGGAGGTGGGACTTGGGGTGTAGCTTTGAGGTATATATTTGTATCTGGTGGTTGGAGTTTCTCTCTTTGCTTCCTGATCATCACATGAGCCTCTTTCTTCGCCTTTCTTTTACCATGATGTTGAAGAGCCCCACCTCAAGCCCTAAGGAATGGGGCCGTCATTCTTTGCACTAAGATCTCTGAAACTGTGAGAACTAAATAAACCTTTGTTCCTCTCAGTTGTTCTGGTAGGGTCTGTTAGTCACAGCAGTGAAATAGTTGAGTAAAACAACTGTATATATGATTTTTTTGTGTGTTACATCCTGCAGTAAGTGTATCTGATATGAGGTAGAAGTAATGAAAGACCATAATAGAGGTTAACACCTAGGTTTCTATTCTGAGCACCTTCATGGTAGGTCTCAGGATAGGAACTAAAGCTGGACATATATATCTGAGAACTGCAAAAGTTCATAATTTAAACTAGCTATTTATTTAAAAACAGAACTATAATGGAAAAATGGTTGAGGAAAGGTCCAGCCTGCAATATAGTAGATTTTAGAGTATTCCTATTCCAAAAACTGAAAAAAAAAAATGTGGTGTATACCATTAAAAAATCCCATCAGATGAAGACCATTATGTGACTTAAGGATTTGACTATTTTGAGTTCTTGGGTTGAAATTAATTGATTTTAGAATTTTATGGGATACGATACCCCAGTTTTAGTAGGATAAAAGGGGAGTAGGGATAGAATCAGTTGAATATTTTTGTACTGAGGATTAAACCCAGAGGGATTCATTTTTTTAAAGACACAAAACAAGGTCAGTAGTTGTAGAACTACTGATGGTGCCTACAATATATTTCCTTGCTAATTAAAACAATGAGAATAAAAGAAAATATTGTGTTGATGCTGGCCTCGCTCCGCAGTCTAAAGGAGGTACTGCAGCTCAAACCATGTACAGATGATAGAAGTCTTCCATAGAAGTAAAAACTTGTTATTAAAAAAAATAATATTTTAATGAAAGAATGGAGGACAATTTTTGGTCTCTCCACTTTTTCAATATATCACAGTCAATGGAGTCAAGTGAATGGGTAAAAGAGCTGGCTCTAAGAAAGAGGACATATCAATATGTAATATATTTCCCATCTTTATGGGGTAGCATATTGTGATTATCAGATTGATGAGGATAAAATGTCACTGGAAACTTGAGAAGCTCTCAAGTTTTATTTTTCTCTTAAAATAAAAGTCTCAGGTAACTGAAAATAGTAAAATAGCCCTGTAAGAATAAGGTCTCAAATTTCCCAAGAACAATAATCAAAGATTTAGACAACAATGAGATGTCATAAATAATTTGTTGTCATAACTTTTAAGTTATTTAATTAATTATATTATTTTCTTCAGAGCTATTCTGGAGTTCAGTTAAAAAGTGCAATGAAAATCATTTTTACTTAATGAGAAATAGGGCCCTGCCCATGTATTATGTATTAAGTAGTATGCCCCAAATTTATCTCCACTAATAACCTCATAATGTGAATTTATTTGGAAATAGGATTTTTAGATGAAGTTGTGCTGGGTAAGGGTAGACCCTTATTAAATGACTGGCATTTGTATAGAAGGGGACATGATGATAGAGATACACAGAAGTAATATGGCCATAAAAAGGTGGTTGCAGGAATTAAATAAAATTAGTTTTGACTCAAGAATTCTAAAGATTGTCATCACCAACCAGAAGATAGGTCGAAGCATGAAGGATTCTTGCCTAAAGACTTCAGAAGGAGGATGGCCTGCCAGCACCTTAATTTGGGAACTGACGTCTCCAGAAATATAAACAACCCCGTTTCAACAATTTTTTTTTAATTGCTCAAGGCCACACAGGTTGTTGTATTCTGTTACAATAGGAACTGACACATAGCCATTTAGAATTAACACAATCAATCAAAGAAAAAGACAAGAGGCTAAAGTGTGTCTAGTTGGGTTGGTTAGAAAGTGGTTATGTCATTCCATGGGTTCTAAGTTATGAAAAAGTAAGAAGCATATTTAAGGGGAATGTTGATATTAAGAGGTGAACAGGATCTCTGGATTCTATGCAGAAAGTAGATAACGTGATTATTGAAGAAGGATTTAAAATTAGAAAGGTACAAAAACCAACAATGACAATTGTGGCAGGATGATCAAAATTCATAATTTGGAAATATTGTAATGTTGTTCTAGTGAAAAATTCTAAAATATGATCATGTGAGTGTTACGGTGAGGATGGAATAAAAAGCCATAGGGCTTTGGAAGGCTAGGACAGAGAATATGAGCAATTGAATTAGGAGCAATGGATAAATTCAGGATGTAAAACATTTCAGTGAGTATAGGTTGTTGTAAAAGTGAGGTCAGGTGAGACAGAACTAAGGAGCTATGGTAGGTGGTATGCTTCAATTTTAGACCCTTCAAATAAGAGTTGTATTAGACCAAATTTCAGCAAGAAATACTATGGGTACATTTTCGACTTTTAAGTTCTAATGTTAAAATATCTGACAGTACCATTTACACATAGATAACCATGATCTACATTTTTTTTTAAAGTATCATTTGTTTAACCAAAGGAAAACATCAAGTTGTCAGGAAATTGATGATACAGTATCATCTTTTGAAACTTTAAGTGCTACGTGTATTTTTTCAGGGGTCATTATTTAGTCTGCTACTATTAAACATTTTTAAAATTAATGATTGGGGTGATGAACTGGAGTGTATCTTTATTAAATTTGCTGATGACACCAATTTAGTAGGACAATTAGCACATTTAAAAGCTGGATTAAAATTCAAAATGACCTTGATGAGTTGGAGAGGAGCCTGGATATAAACAAGATGAAGCTGATTGAGTTCATGTGCCGTAATTCATTTAGCCTATTTCACATTCACAGTGGCCAAACCATTATGCAACCCTGATCGGAACTTTTAATCAAAGTAGTTTGAACAATCTGTCTTCATTGCAGTGCAGTCACAATGAAAGTGAAGTCAAGAGTTTTGTGTATCCAACTGGCATAAAACCTGAGTTATTAGTTTAATCAAAGTGATGTAGCTGCCAGGGATCTTCAAGGCATGAACACTAAGTTTTATTTCCACATAAAACTCACATGGAATAGGTCAGTCTTTCTTAGATAAAAACAACAGATACCCGCATGTTGGAAATGCCAAAATTACCATATGACCTGACAATTGTGCTAGAAAATTAAACAATGCTATAAATATGAAAAGAAGAGAGTTTGAAGAGCATGCTATGTTAATTGATGAATGCTTTGAGGGAAAATGTCCCTAACTTAATTATAGTATCACTAATTCAAATTTGAATTATAGGTGAATAAATTGTTTACATGTGAGTGAAGTGACAAAAAAATGGTTGTGAACATTTAAGAAAGTAAGAATTGACTTAAACATTGACAATAATATTCACACTTTAGGTATGAAACCTTTAAAGTCAACGTGTATAGTGAGAATCTCACAGAAATTTTAAATGACAAGGATAAAAATTTTCACATAGATGTCAATATTCTTAAACTTATTCTTGGCACCTTTTCTTTGATCAATAGATCCATGAGCAGACATGCCTGTATACTTGTGTGTATAGTATTTATATATGTATAGTATTTATATATTATATATGATATACATTACATAGATATTTTAAATGTAAACATATATTGCTGTATAGATAGATAGGTAAATATAAGATAGATAGATTAAAGAATATCTCAATGGTTTTCAGCTTTGGTAATCATAAAAAAACCTAGTATAAAAAATAATGCATGGTTTTTTTATAGACATAAATTTTCAGTTTTCATCTCTTTGGGAAAATATCCAGAGTGCAACTGTTAGATCATATGGTTAAAGTATGTTTAAATTTGTTTAAAAAGTTCCACATCTTTCTTTCAAAGTGATTATATCATTTTTAATTCTGATCAACAGTGATTTAAAGTACTTTTCCTCTAGTCTCTCTATTTATATTGTCATGGTTTGGGATTTGGTCCATTCTAAATTGTCATGGGATTTTGTTGTTTTGATATATGATTTCCTAATTATATAACATATGATGAGCATATTTTTACATGTCTACTTTCCTCTCTTCATGTCTTCTTGAGTAAGGGATCTATTCAGTTTTTTGTGTTTTTTTTTTTTTTTTCCGCATCTGGCTCTCCCTTTCCTTATTGATAATTTTAAAGAGTTACTTGCACACTTTAGTCACAAGTCCATTTTCAAACATGACTTTTGGACACACTTCCAGTTCATGGATTGTAATTTCTTTTTCTCTTAATAGGATTTTTTCACAGAGCTATTTATTTATTTATTTAATATTCTTTCAATCATGTCTGCCATCATTTTTTTTCATTAGTCCTGCTTTTGATGCATATAAAAACTAACAGCCAAATTCAAGGTCACCTATAATTCCTTCTTTGTGCACTTGACAACTCTTAGATTTTGTGTACTATTCATATTTCCCATATTTCCATTTTCTGATGCCACATATAAAAAGATTGGATATTTTTACTACGATCCTCACAATAAGAATAAAGATGAGCAATCCGAAAATCCAAAATCCTTAGTTCCATGAGATCATTGGGGTAACCAAACTGCAGCCTTGAAACCTGGGAATGAAGGCAGACAGACATAGAATCAAGATTAGATATCCACATTCAGAGAAATAAAACTGAATACCTATCTCCTACCAGTGACAAAAATCAATTAAAAATGGACTAATTATTTACACGTGAGATGTAAATCTGTAAAACTTATAGATGAAAATGTAGGGGAAATCTTTCAGGAGACTAAAACTGGCAAGAATTTTTTGAACAAAACACCCTAATCAAAGAAAACAAAAGCAAAACAGAGAAATCAAACTACATCAAAATAACACCATTTTGCTCAGCAAATGAAATGATCAACAGAACAAGGAGACAATGCACACTATGGGAGAAAGCATTCCAAACTCTACAAGAGGTGGATTCCAAAAATATACAAGAACTTGAAAACACCTCAGACCAAAGCAAAACAGAAACAAGCACACCAATGAAGAAACAAACAATGAACCTAAAAAGACATTTCTAAAAAAAAAAAAAAGACATACAAATAGCTAACATGTGTATAAAAAAGACTTGACTTCACTAACAGAGAAATGCAAATCAAAGCCACACTGGTTTATTGTCTCAACCCAGCAGAATGGCTATTATCAAAAAGTCTAAAGGTAACAAGTGCTGGAGAAGATGTGGAAAAAAGGGAACACTTATAAATTTTCCTCTATCATGGAAAAGAATACAGAAGGTTTTCAAAAAACTGAAAACAGAGATACTACAAGATACATCAATGCCACTACTAGGTAAACATCCAAAGGAAATGAAATCAATCATGTCAGAGAGACATTTACACTGAGACATTTACACTGCTATGTTCTTTGCAGCACTATTCACAATAGATAAGAAATGGGAACAACTTAAGCATTCAGCAATTATTGATGGATAAGGTAAATACTGCACACATACACAATGCAGTACTATTATGCTGTAAATAAAATGGAAGCCTGTTATTCATGGCAACATGGGTGGAACTAGAGGTCATTATGCTAAGTGAATAAGCCAGCAGAATAAAACAATTACCTCACAGTATTACTCATGTGGAATATGAAAAAGTGGATTTTGTAGAATTTGTGAAGAAAATGATGGTTATCAAAAAATAATAATGTTAAAGTCAAGGGTAAAATAGAAGGAGGCATCTTGGATAGAGGTTGATCAGTGGATACTCAGGAGAAGGAGGTCCTGGTGTTCTATTGTACAGAAGGCTGACTGATTATACATAATAAAAATGTACTGTATATTTCATGGAGGTAGGAGGAAGGAGTTTGAATGTTCTTAAACCATAAAGAAATGATAAATGTTTGAGGAGCTAGATATGTTTAACTTGATTAAAAATTACACTATATATATCCATATATCACAAAGAACAACAAGAAAATATATAATGTTCATGTTATGTAACTGTACAGAATAAATAAAAAAACTTGGGAATGAAGGGAATTTGCTGTTTTAATATATAATTTCCTAATTATATAACATATGATGAGCATATTTTCACATGTCTACTTTTCTCTCTTTAATTTCATAAAATTTGCCAACAGAATTGCTATAGTTCAACAATAATAGATATTTGACTGACAATTACTCACCATGACATTAGTAGCTCAGTGTTATTATTTATTAGAAAATGCAAACTAAAATTGCAATGAGATATCTCTATACCTCTACTTGAATAATCAAATTTTAAAAGACTAAATAATTAACAAATTTTGATGGAGCATTCCCTTTATTGCCATACAAAATGGGATAGCCACTTATAAAACCGTTTGACAGTTTTCTATAAAATTAAAACAATCTTTCTCATAGCATCAGCAGTTTCACTCTGAAGTAATTATGAAAGTAAATTAAAGTATATGTACCCAAAGACAAGACCCAGATACTTACAATAGTAGATTTTTTTATATTATATGAAAACTGGGCAAATAAATTTTGTATCTCTATATAATACAAATCAACACTATAATTTAAATTCATTTCTGATTCATGAAATAGTTCTGTAAATCTCAAAGATATATTTAAAAAGCCAAAACCTGAACACTATATCTTATATAACTTTATTTAATATGGTGTCGGGAATAAGTTTATTCATTACTGGTGTACAGAACATATGAGGAGAAGACTGCTTATAGAAGTGCACAAAGGACTTTGCTGGTGATGGAAATGTCCTGTATAATAACTGTGGCTGTAATTAAATAATTGCAAACTTTTAAGATATCATCAAATTACAAGTTAGAAACTGTTTACATTAAAATGATACTTTAGTAAGACCTAAATTAAAATAAATAAGGAGGCAAGCCACCTAACTAAGGACATTGTTATAGTTTGGGTATAAATTGTACCCTAAAGATTCATATAGGAAGCCTTAGTCCTCAGGTGGTAGTATTGGTAGGTACTGTGGACTTTCATGAATTGGGACCTTTGGGTGGGTTCTAAGTACATTTTAAGTACACATTTAAAACAATTATGGGACCATGCTGATCCTCTTTCTCATTCTGCTTTGGTTTAAAATGTGAGTTTGGGGGGCTGGGGATGTGGCTGAAACATCAGCGCGGTTGCCTGGCATGTGTGCACGGCGCTGGGTTCTATCCTCAGCACCACATACAAATAAAATAAAGATGTTGTGTCTGCCGAAAACTGAAAAATAAATATTAAAAAATTCTCTCTCTCTCTCTCTCTCTCTCTCTCTCTCTCTCTCTCTCTCTCTCTCTTTCTTTTAAAAGAAATGTGAGTTTTTCTCTGATCTTTATTAATGAACATTAGCATCAGCATCATGAGGTAATTTCATTAATCACTGACTATTGTAAGGTCAGTACTTTGAGCTTCTGAATTGTGGGTTGAACAAGTGTTTTCTCTTTATGAAGTTAAGTATTTCAGTTATTTCATTATAGTGATGCAAACATGACCAATATATTCAGTTATTTCTAAGGGTAAAATATTTGCATTATTCTATATTTCATTCTTTGTCAAATGCCATGACATGAAATTATAACCATTATGGTATTTCCAAGAAAGATCTAATTCTTCAAGGCACTAACAGGAAGGTGATCGTTTCCATTAACGAGACTCTGTTCTATTAAGTAACAGATCAGAATATTCATTCCAGTCTGGTGCCACAGATTGTCTTATTTTGACACTTTATATACCTGATTCTAGAATTCAATTTTAGTTTTATTTGGGGCTATACATTTTATCTTGTCTTGTTACACCTTCAAGCACCACAGAATATTCAATTCCTTTCTTAATTTTCTGAAACATGGCTTTAGTCACTGTTTCCACCTCCATATATCCAGGATTTAGGGATTCTGTGTCCTGTCCTTAAAATCCTTTTATTCTATGAAAGATCCACCCACCAAAGCTTATCATTTGTTGAATATACAAAAACAGAGAACTTCCAATAAAAGTTATTGGTATATAATAAATTCTTCATGTATGTGTCTGTGTGGTGTATGTGTGTATTAGAAATACTACATTTCAGAAATGACTTATTGTTTTGGTATTTGATGAAAGGCTATCCAAATTACATGAAAACATGAATTATTTCAGGATAAATTTTACAGTTTAACAAGGAAATAAAATATGCTGTGGTAAATTTTTAGATGGCGAGTTAAAAAAAATCTTTCCTTTTTAATGCATGAATGATCTCTCTCTCTTACTTTTTCTGCCCTTCATTGCAAAATGAAAGAAAGACAAGTATTAAAAACAAAATGGCAAAACTGGAAAATTTTGACTATGTAAAATGGAAGATAGAGCCAAAATGGAATGTCTTTAAAATGGTAGAGCCAGAGAGGCATTGTGTTGAACTTCATACAAAATATCAACATTTTTTCTCACCTTCTCATAATAAGTTTTGTTGACTTTCTAAAGGGGACAAAATCATCCTGGTTTTTGGATGAAAATTTAGCAGGACTGTTAGAAAGATCAAATTTTTCTCAAGTATTATTCTTTGTCACAAAACTCAGAAGTACCAGATCCCCTGAGGCAGATGTAAACAGCCTGCCACTTTTGGACTCTGTCTGCTCCACTGCTATGTGATGCACCATCTCTTGGGAAACAGACCTGCTTCACTGAGTTCTCAAATATTTACTTTGTACTACTAATTAGGTTAGAAAAAGTCAAGGTGAAATGATTCTTCACAATTTAGAATGGATATTTTAGACTTGGGATTCTTTAACATTCTTAGTCATCAATAAAGATCTGTTAGTTAATTAAAAACAAAAATATTATAAATCAATATGAATAAAACGATTAATTTTATACCATTAAAGCAATTATTGGCATCAAATAGTTAACACAAAAGAGAGAGATGAGATAAAAAGTGTTTTATTCTCAACTAAATTATGATGGTGAAACAAATCCATGATTATTTTATTATTACAGAAATATAAAATAATTAGTAAATTTTTCAATATTTCTATTTGAGAATAATATTGCCTCAGTAAATTATCAAAATCAAGGGTAAAACAGGGAAGAAAATTAGTATATATAAATATAGGTGCCAATAGATATACCTCACGGCACACACTACAGAATAATATTTAACTTTATTATAAGCTTTTAGACAATAGGTATCTCAATAACTGAGGAGTAGTAAATAAAACTTTTACAGGGAAATACAGGTGTTTTGCACACACACATAAATACAGTACACAAAACCATAGCCATAGGCACAAAGTCCTGGATTCATTCAAATGTCAAGTCATGGAGATATTTATTAAGCAATTGCCATCTCATTTCATCCTCAAAGCCATATATCAGTGTATGTGCTCTTTCACTTATTTAATAAATTGAGGGCACCAAGAATCATTGATTTAAATAGCTTACACAATCTTGTAAGTGAAAAGGTTGTATTTAAAACCAGATGTAACTTTATCCATGGTTCATTACATCATAGTTACCCTGATGCCACCTTACTGCTGCTTTCTGAGAGAAAAGATATAAAAGTGAAAAACTACAAAAGAAACACAAAATACACTGATGCACAATAATGTGGCTAACAAAGCATTTCAGAGTTTCACCAGATTGCACTTCCTTAATGAATACATAGGGAAAAAAGTCTTATTTTTAAGAAGTCAATGAAGTTAAGAAAAAAATTCTCTGTATATTCTTCATATTATTTATAAAGAAATTTAAAATAGTAATGTGGATCCAGCAATACCACTACAGTTCATATACAAAAAAATGAAATCAGTAGATAAAATAAGTATCAGCTCTGCCATAATTGTTTCACCATTATTCACAATATCCAAGTGATAGATTCAAAAGTATCTATGAACAGATGAATGAATTCAGAAACAGAGAATACACAGGGATACAAAATGAAATACTACTCAGTATTTAAAAAACAAAGAAATCCTGGCATTTACAATAACATGGATGAACCTAAAGATCATCATGTTACATGAAATAAGCCAGGTACAGAAAGAGAAGCACCACAGGATCTTATTTACATGTACAATCTCAAAAGTTAAACATCATAGAAATACAGAGTAGGATTGCAGCTACACGGGTCTGACAAAATTGGGGAAGATTGAAGATTTTGGTTAAATACTACAAAACTTTTTTTTATACAGAGAAATAATTTCCAGAGATATATTATATAACATGACAACTGTAATTTATATCAACATATTATTCTTGAAAATCTCTAAAGACTAGAATGTGTGTGTGGTGTGAGACACTAAAACCAGGGTCTCAGGCGAAGCACACAGACTTATCATTGAGTTACACAACCAGCTTCTAAATAGTAGATTTTTAAGTGCTCTCACCAACAAAAAAAGGTGAGTATGTGAGATAATATGTATGTCAAATATTTCAATTTAGCCATTATACAATGTATACATATTTCAAAGCATCATGTTTTACCATGTATCTATGTTTTATCTATTAAGAAAACAATGAACTTAAAGATAATGAAACAATGTTGAACAATCAGATCTCTAAAATAAATATCTGAGTGAATAAATTAAAAACTAAGGTAGTCGTGTTCAAATTGGTTTAGGCTCAACTGCCAAAGCAACCAAATTTACACAATTTTTCCAATCTTCTTTTTAGGACATCTCTAAATAATTTCATATAGATTATTACATGACTAAAATTATCTTAACAAATTTTGTGTGGGAAAAAGTTTTCAATTTTAATGAGGCATGCCTAGTTTTACAATTATTGCACCATATGATACAATATTTAACTGTGTCAGAAATTACCAAAATGGAAGCTGGGTGTGGTCAAGCACATCTGTGATCCCAGCTACTCAGGAGGATCACAATTTTGAGACCAGCCTTGGCAATTTATCTGGACCCTGTCTCAAAATAAAAATGGCTGAGGATTTAGATATCCCTAGTAAAATAACACCAATAAATAAAACTAAACAAATAAAAAAACATAAATAAAAACAAACCAAAAAACCCTGCCAAGTATCTTCTATATTTTAAAGCAGCTGTACCAGTTTTCATTCCTACAGCAATGCATGAGAGTCTCTGTCTTCAAGCATTCTCATCAGTACTTGGTAAGAAAAATATTTTATGTACTTTTTATAGTGTATATCAGTGCTTTATGCTGTTTATTTATGTAAGTTACTATTTTTTTTTTTGAGAAATTTAAGGTTTACTCAGAAATTGAATGGAAAGTAGAGTTTCCATATGTGAGACATGCAACCACCAAACCACCTTGGTTTCTCCTAATATTGACATCTTGCATTATTGAGGTGCCTTCTTTATTATCAACAAGTGAATATTGAAACATTGTTATTAATGAAAGTCTATGTGAGTTTTTACTCAGTCTTGTATCTGTGATGAGTTTTGACAAGTATATAATGACATGTATATACCCACCATTATAGAAGCATATCAAATAATTTCATTGATTCAAATGTTTTCTTATTCTGATTTATAATTTTGGTTATTGTGCTTTGTTTGCTAGTAGTCCCGTTCCCTAGGTGAAAACACTTGAGTCTGGATTTCTTAAATGCTTAATATTTCTTAATATATTCTTTTTAAAATTAATTTATTTATTGTAATTTGTTAAACATGACAGAAAAATATATTTCAATTCATAGTATAAATATAGAGCACAATTTTTCATGTACCTGGCTCTTCATAAAGTAGAGTCACACCTTTTGTGTCTTCATACATGTACTTAGGGTAATGACTTCCATCTCATTCCACCATCTTTCCTATCCCCATATTCCCTCTCCTCCCCTCCCGTTTGCTCTATCTAGAGTTTGTCTAATTTTCTCATGGTCCATTATGAATTAGTATCCTTATATGAGAGAAAATATTTAGCCTTTCGTATTTTTTGATATTGGGTTACTTCACGTACTCTCCAACTTCATTCATTTACCTGCAAATGTCAGGATTTTATTCTCTTCTAATGCTGAGTAATATTCCACTGTGTATACATATCCCACAGTTTCTTTATTCATTCATCTATTGAAGTGTATCTAGGTTGGTTCCACAATTTAGCTATTGTGAATTGTACTGCTATAAATACTAATGTGTCTCTGTCACTGTAGTATGCTGGTGTTAAGTCCTTTGGGTATAACCCAAGGAGTTGGATAGCTGGGGCAAATGGTGGTGTCATTCCAAGTCTTCCAAGGAATCTCCATACAGCTTTCCATATTGGTTGCACCAATTTGCAGATCTGCAAGGGAATTTGACTCAGTGTTGCATTGTTGGTCAGTTTCTAAGACTCAGAACTTTCTAGACATTTGTTTAATAGCATATCACAATGCTTATTTGCTTAATTCATGTATAGCTTTGGTTATCTGTGAGGTAAGGATTGTCTTTATGGTTTCAAAGACTTTCTCACAAGGTTATTAGTTTCAGAAATTCTCTGGGTAAGAATTCTTCCAGAAAACCCTGTGTGAATCACATTTACAGAAAGCTGGTTTCCAGGCAAATGATAAAATGCCAAACATTACACAAAGTTTTCCCCCGCTTCAATTTCCTCAAAGAAGTTCCTAATTAAGTTTATTTCGCGTGCATGTATTTTTTACATGAAAATCTTTTTATTTTTTTTCTGACTGAGGGTGGAACAAGAATGTTAAGCAGATTGACATATTTTTGTTTGTAGATATATATTTCTAAATAGTGCTCATTACATGGAAGTTTCTCACTCCTTCCCTTGATGTTTCTCACATACCTCATGCATTTAGTGGGCACATTGATTATTATCCATGGAACAGTTGGGTGTAGTCGCATTTTCTACTTCTTCACTTCTCAATCACTTCTAATATGACCTTTTAACAAATTTTTCATTAAAATAATTCCCCCAATAAAAGTCTACAAAAAATCTAGAAAACAGTACAATGAATAACTTTTTATTCTTTACTGATATTCCTCAATTATTAAAATTTGTCTCTTTAGCCTTATTTCTGGTGAAACAAATTTTCTGTACTAATATTTTCTTTATGACACTTTGTTTGTTTGAACTGGCTTGACTTTAGTATGATAGTTTGTCTTGCTTTGTTTCTGAATAAATTGTGTCTTTAAAATATTAATTATTATTTTTTATTTCAAAAACTTGATAACAAATTTTTTAACCAGAAAAAAATACTTATTTTGAAAATGTCTGTTAGGTTTAATTTTTAATTTTATTTTTTTAAAATTTATATCTTTGAAAAACTCATCTTCAAACATCCTTTTGTCTTTTACTGACCCTGTTGGTTGGTATAGATATTATGCTCAATTCCACTGTCAATACATCTTCTTTAACCAGATGCATTATCTTCTTGAAAGTTCTAAAGTACTACTTAGCATTTTTGCTGAGATCTGATACATCCATGTATTGATTTTAAAGTCATTAATTCTGCAAATTCATGCACTAAAAATATCAGAATTTATGGAGGATAAAAGATATGACAGAGTAATTAAAACTTTGGCAGCTTTGTAATCTGGGCTTCAACTAAGCTTCTAACTATCCTAATAATCACACAAGCATATTAAACCTCCACTGGCATTTCAGCCCAGGATCAGCCAGTTCATCAGACGCAGACAATGCAGGGCTTTCTGCCTCTTCCTTGGAGACTGTCAAAAGAAGCATGGATTCTATCCCAATTAAAATTTTGATAGAGCCTACATTTCTATCAATCAGGTTTTATTTAAGCATTTATTTTTTGCACAGGGGAAATATCTCTGCATTTATTTTATTTCTATTTGCAGCATCACAGTGTCACCAGAGAGCTTGACATCAATGGGAGAAAAACACTGTTTCCAGCCACTAAAATGAATACCATTGCTCTTAGAAAAACACACTTGGCAGATATTTCCAACTATAATTTTTCCTTTTCTTTTTTTGACAATTGTTTTTACTGATTTTTATTTTAATTAGTTATACATGACTGTAGAATGCATTTATGCACTTTGATATATAATACATAGATGGGATATAATTTCTCATTTTTCTGACTGTACATGTTGCAGAATCTTATTGGTCTTGTAGTCCCATATATACATAATGTAATAATGTCTGTTTCATTCAATTATCCTTCCAATCCCCATATCCCCTTCTTTCTCCTCCCATAACTTCTCTCTACCTAATCTAAGGTAACACTATTATTTTCTAGTGCCTCCCACCTTATTGTGAATTAGCATCTGCATATTAGAGAAAACATTTGGCCTTTGGTTTTCTGGGATTGGCTTATTTTGCTTAGCATAATATTTTGCAACTCCATACTTTTACTGGCAAATGCCATAATTTCATTGTTCTTTGAAGTAGAGTAATATTCCATTGAGTATATATACCACATGTTCTTTATCCATTCATCTATGAAGGGCACCTAGGTTGGTTCCATAGTTTAGCTATTGTGAATTGAGCTGCTATAAACATTGACTTGGCTGCATTACTGTAATATGCTGATTTTAAGTTCTTTGGATATAAACTGAAGTATATAATTTCTCCTTTTCTTACTTGAAATCTTGGCATGTGTTCTTTTATAGTGCTACATATTTTGAGGCTTAAAATCATTTGTTTTTTCATATTTCTCTTTATTTGTTATAATATTATAATAGGAGTGTGAACATTAACAGTCTGTAAAGAAGATTTTCTAAATAATTTGCATTCTTTCTGAATTCGAATGCTATTATAGCATACCTATGTGAAGCTATTAAAACTCATGCATTATTTCATTTTATTTATGGATAATATTGTCTGTACCATAAAATGCTTATATGGTGAATATACAGTGTGAAGATAAAAATAAATTCATTGTAAGCTTGGATATGGGTAGAATAATTTTAGAAACCTCCTACTATGGTTTATCTATGGTTTTTATATGTCACTCAAAGTCTTGTTTACTAGACCTTGGACTCAGTCTGAAGATATAGAGTCAGTGGTTTCTTTAAGAGATGGAATTTAGTTCAGTCACTAGACCACTGAAAGTGCTTCATTTATAAGGTATAGATGCTGTACTACTAGGATCCTGGTTAATTCTTATGAGATGATTATTGTAGAAAAACAAGCCTGGCCCTTCTCTCTCTCTCTCTGTCTTTCTATAACCTGTCCCTCTCACACACATTTGGGCCATGGTGATGCTAAGATTATCCACTATACCCTAAGATGTGAGTGCCATGCCTCTGAAATTCCAGAAAAGTGAGCTTAATAAGTATCTTCTCTTTATACTTAAGTCACTCAAACTTATTCTAGTACAGCAAAGGACCACCATTTATTTATATATTTATTTAAGTAACATAGCTATACAAAAGTCTTGAAAAGTTGATTTGGGGCCAAGTAACTGAAGTCTAGCTATTGAAGTATAGAAGAAAGGAATATACTTCAATTTCTAGGTTTGACTCTTAAGCTTTCCAACATATGATCCTCTTCTTCCTATTACATCAGAAATTTGAAGGCACCACCAAAATAAGTAACTTCAATCATGGGAAAGTCATACAAGCAGAAAAGTATAATTCTAACAGCTTGAAATGAACTCTGGTTGTGGAAAATTAATTGTTATTAAACCTTAACAACACATTTGCACTATTTGTTTCAGCATGCCTAATATAATGACAAATTGCCAGAAGAAGAAAGTGGGAAGTATAAGAGGAGAAATAGCTGATTTGGAGGCACCTCAGAAAGTGTTGACTATGTAATAATTTATATTCTCCAATTCAGTGAGGGTGGCGGCGCTGTCCCATGCCACCCTACAACATCAGAAATTAAATCCAATGCATTTTTTCATATGGATATTTTTATAGCTACTGTCTATCCACAAGTTTGGTGGTTCCCTATGACTTATGATAATGCTTCTTTGTGCTTTGTGGCAACTGCTGTAGTCCTCAAGAATGTTAAATTTTCTCTATAAGCAAACCATGATTTACTAAGAGGAAACAACTTGAAACAATAAGTATTAGATTCCCAATTTTTGTAATCTAATTTAGAGAAACCTGAGAAACAATTCCTTATTTCAGATGCCATAAGCCATGTGAGAGGTGGAACTTCTAACAAGATCTGTGAAGAATCTGATATTTTATATAACATGTTTAGTTTAAATTTATGTAGTGCATCTCAAAGGTATTAAGACAGCAAAAAAGAAGGAGGTATATAATTGAATTTCTATAGAACAATGGCTCAAATACATTAGGATTCCTTGCTAAATCTAATTTTTATATGTGAATTAACGTTCAGAAACTATTTTATATTTTGACATGGTCATTGACATGTACTGAGTTTCTTTCAATTAAGAGAGACTGACCCTTTAACCCACTACATTCTAGTTTTCAAAAACAGAAGAAAACAAACAAATTTTAGAAGCGATTATAACCAATACGTTATGACAAATCAGGTGATACACCCTTGAAGACTGCACACAGGAAATTGGTATGTTTAGTTTTGAGGAAAAGCTGCTCCTTAAGCACAGATGTTACATCTCACACAAGGGAAGCATGCTAGGCATACACAGCCGCTCTCTCAGTGGGGATGGGCCACCTCAGTTTTTGGAAACTGATTTTCATTGCCAAACCTAGGATGTATTATACTCACCGCCTAATTTTCTTTGCAGCAGCTAATTTTCTTGTCCTCAATAAGAATAGACCCATTTTCTTGAGTAGAAGAGTATTTATATCAACCCTAGGTCCACATATTTGAAATAAACATTCTTTTTATTGGATAGACATAGTCCAGATTGAGCTTCTCACAGGATTACCCCCCTTGTTCCAAAAATCATTCATTCAATGTAAGTCCAAGTCCCTGGATGATCCATAAGACATAGTCTTTTTTTTTATCTTATGTAAAGATAAAAAAAATTAAAAGGGGGCATATAAGTCAACTGGCACAAATCTGGACCTATTGGTGGACAACTTAGTTTTCACTTTGAGAATGCCTTGAAATGAAGCAAATTCAGTTGGAAATGATATAGAGCTAGAAAAATAAGATTCTTGATGATGGTACTCAAACATCTGAACCCAGTTCTAGTAAAGTTTTAGTTTTCTGTTGTTTCATTGGGGGGGGTGTGTTTATGTGTGTGTTAGTATCAATACATTTGTGTCTTTTGGTTAAGTCAGTTTGAGGTTAATAGTGTAGTCTGATTTTCTATGAAAATCTGAAACTTGATTGTCTGTTGTAGTTTTGTTTTATCTTTTGACAAAAGAAGGAGAGTACAGCAGTATGGTTAAGCTCTGGTCCATACAGAAGCACTAACACGAACTATGTCATCAACCTTACCCAATATAAGCAGAAAACTGAATGTGCAAACAGAATTGTTTTGGAATCAAGAATCACAGGTGATGCTTGGAGTGGTGGGATGCAGGCAACCTGGGTTTGGTGCAACTTTGTCCTTGTTTGGCCACAACACTTCTAAGTACTACAAAATATATTTAATTTACCATCTGGATTCACCTTCATACCCGCATATGCACTTGCTGTTATTTCTTTCTTCTTTTAATTCCTCTAGTCAAGGGTACCTCTACTGGTATCTGATATAAGAAGATAAGTGACCCTAGATTTCTGTGACTATGTTTTTAGAATTTATATCATGACATCTTCTGCCCAGTGTTTACCTTCTACTTTCACCAGTTTATAAATCATCAATTCAACTACGCTTATTACACAAAAATAACAAAAAGTATTGCATGTATATTAAATATTTTTTCTGGAATTAAAAAGAAAATTTGTCAGTTTACATTTTAATGAGAAATAATAAGAGGGAGGGAGGGAGGAGAGAGAGAGAGAGAGAGAGAGAGAGAGAGAGAGAGAGAGAGAGAGAGAGAGAGATGCCTGAGTTTTCTTTGAAGTTTATAACTTCTCTAAAATTGTATATCGATTGCGGGGTTAAAAAGCAAAGTTTTCTTTTTTAAAGTTCAGAAAATGCTGTAAAAAACTGATAATAAAATCTTATACATCTTTTTGAAAACTTTCATGTAACATAATATAATTATTTCAAGACCAGTCTCTGAAATTTCTAAACAAATGATTACTGTGATCTACTTCCTTTAAAATATTATATTCTACATCCCATTATGTGAAATATTTATGGGCTTATTCATTTTCTCTTCCTATAGAACTATAAATTTCCAGAAAATTGATCCTTTTATAAATTATATTTCACAACAATACATGTGAAAAGTCATTTTAATTGTCCACTAAGCATTGAGGACGTAAAAAATTCTTAATATGGACATACCTTATGATTAGAATAAATTTTTTAATATTTATTTTTCTGTGATATTAACTGCCTAAATTATTGATTTCACAGTTTTCCATTTTGGATCATATCAGTCTCAAAACAATTCCTGATTAAAAACCAGTAACAACAGAGATGTTCAACTGGGTACAAATAGCAAAATGTTTTGTTGTTTGGGAATTCACTGAAGATAAGTGCAGTCTCTGGGGATGCTCAATGTGATCCAATGCTGCAGCCTTCTGCCCCAAAGAGCCTCATTGCAGTAACAATCCTGCCCAAATGGTCTCTGCTTTCACTTATTCCTAAAAACACTGATAAAAATGCCCCTCTTATAAACTTCCATTTTTACCCCATATACAGATTGCAGAATCATTCAGAACCCACTTGAATCAAATGTATGAAATATGATATGTCAAGAGCTTTGTAATGTTTTGAACAACCAATAATTTAAAAAATGCCCCTCTTAATATTACTCATAAATATGAATAGTGCATATTAGAAACTTTGACTTTAAAACAAATGATACTTTCAAAGCAGCAAATTCTGAAAATACTAATAAATTGTTAAAATAAAAATGTATTCTGCACATGTATTTTTTAATGTTCTATTTTATAATGGACAAACCTATTCACATATGTACATCCTGTTATAATATTCATTATACTTCTTTTATAATCATAATTTTAATGTTGTAATTACCAGCAAAAGGATTTTTTTTTTGTACCAGGGATTAAACCCAGTTGTACTAACCACTGAGACTGAGCACCATCCCTAGCCCATATATTTTGAGACAGGGTCTCACTAAGTTGTTTAGAACCTCACAGAGTTGCTGGCTTTGAACATTTGATCCTCCTGCCCCAGGGTCCTGGGCCACTATGATTACAGGCATGCACCACCTAACCCAGCCAGGAGAAGGATCTTTATGAATTTGTGCAGATGGGATAACTTTGATAAACTTTGGTGTGAAAGAGAAGTCTTACATTACTTGTGCTTCCTGGAGAAGCTACTCTTGGTTTAGCAGAAATAAAAACCCAAGATTGAAAAATAAAGCATTCCTTTTAGTACTTGCATAAAGAATATAGGGTCCAGAAAACAGGGAAATGGAATAGAAAAATTAAAAGAAAATTAGTTGGGGCATCTTTACCTTTACGCACCAGTGTGGCACATGCTGAGTCCACTGTATTTCTTTCCTTATAAAGAAAATAATGTGTGAAAAAATGAAGCCTTTATTTTACATTCTTCAAAATATGTGGCTCTGCATAGCAATTGAACTTTAAAATTTTTTTTTAAAAGAGAGAGTGAGAGAGGGGGACAGAGAGAGAGAGAGAATTTTAACATTTATTTATTTTTTCTTAGTTCTCGGCGGACACAACATCTTTGTTGGTATGTGGTGCTGCTGAGGATCGAACCCGGGCCGCACGCATGCTACCGCTTGAGCCACATCCCCAGCCCCGAACTTTAGAAATTTTAATGTAAAAAAATTTGTATACCTCATTCTGAGAATGAATGCCACTTTTGATCACGTCTTAAACCCCTTTGATATTGAGTAGAACCTCTGAATATGACAGATGTCATTCTTGTGACTGTGACACATTGTGTGACAAAGAGATTTTTGGGGTGGGTTCCATGTGATCTGATCGCATGAGCCCTTTGCAGACTGTGACCTCCAGATGATGATAGAGGAGGAGTCAAGGAGATTTAAAGGCTAAGAATGACTCACAGTGCCACTGCTGACTTTGAAAATGCATGTGGCATTACATTGACCTTAACATTTCCACCAACTTAACTAACCTTTAGAAGATTTCTTCTTGACTGTGGGCCTCTGATTTACCCTTTGTTAGAGCACATATTTTAGAATTTGGAATTATAAAATCTGCCTTTACCTCATTTAGATGTGAATCCTTTGTGAAACTAGAAACGTTGAGATGTAATCATCAAAATCATCACATTGAGATGTAATTATCCAAAGAGATGATATAAAGCATCTTTTCCCCCAAGTCTTGGAAGGCAGGATAGAAACCCAACTTCAAGGAACAACAATCAGCACACTTGATGGCCAGATCCTACTGGCCAACCTTTCTCCTGACATCTACCACTATTCCATTAGCTCAACCCACCATTGAAAATCTTCCTAATTATTTTTTTTTCTGGAGAATTAAATTTAATTTCTCACCTGTATCACAATAATGGCTTTCCCCTATCCCAATAGTCTTGAATGAATTCTTCCTTTAATGTTTAACTGATCTGATGCAACTTTTCTTTTATAGAATACAAGAACTAGACAATGACATCTAGGAGCTGATAGGAATGAATGAGAGCAATAACAGTTAAAAAGTGAGCTCAATTTTTTAGCCTCGAGAAATAAACTACACCAACATTCCCAAAGAGGCTGAAAGTAGATTCTTCATCAGAGTCTTCTGCTAAGAGCTCACCTTGATTTGGCCTGGTGAGAACAATTAAACACACACCTGAGCATCCAACCTACAAAACTTATTAAAGCCACTGAATTTCTGGGAATTTGCTATAAAGCAATAGAAAATGACTACATTTCACTTGAATCACAGATAATTTAAATTTCCCAGCTTAAATATGCAGAATGAAATAAAGATTGAAGACTTTTGGAATGCAATTTAAATAATTTGGTCTGTTTGTAGCTGCATTAAATGGCACAACTGAGGATTGTTTAGGCTTTATTTTTACATAATTCAGGTACTTCAATGTTAAAAAAAAGGTCTTAAATTTTGATCAACTTTTTAAGATAACTTGTACATACAAGTCAGTTTATTGATCATTATATGCAATAAACATATATAATAAACATAATAAAGATCAACAATAAAATAGATTATATTAAAAAATAAAACATCACATGTATTTTAAAGCTTTTCCATATTGTTAGATATGCATGCTGGTAAGATTAGTTATTAACATGGCTTAAAATGGGCAAATGTTTAGCTGTTAACTTTCATTTAAGAAGGAAATATTTTTAAGAATACTTGAAATATGTTAGGATAATCTGATATAGATTAATTAAGGAAACATAAAAAATTAATCAATTTTGAAAATTCTCCAAAAAGCTCCAAAATATACATGTAATGGATGATGTACTGTAAATCATACAGTATTTATATATTGAAAATGAAGCCTTTCAGCTGCTCATTTCTGGGTTACATTTGTAAAGAAAAAAAAGCCATTCATCAGCTAGAGTCATTCTTATGCTTAGGATGTCTCTTGGTCTAAAAATGAATGTAATTCATTAGGCCATCAACTAGAGTACATTAACAAAATGATGTTTATCATAACTACATTTAAAGTTGAAATTTTATGACTGCATTCATGCAATGCAGAGCACAATCATACAAATTATTTACTGAATCATAACCTAGCTCATATTTCCAAGAAGGCAACATGTTTTTTTTTCCTCTGAGTATTATTATATAATTAATTCCGGGAACAATGCATTTTAAAGTGTGTTATACATTTTATTACACCAAAGACAGCTGAAGTACTGTGTCTCACCACACTTTACACACTAGTCCAGTGTTAGTGCTGCTTTGTAGAAGCCATTATTCAATCATACCAACTGCCCACTTGCTGCATAATCAGACTTTGGTCTTTGAGTTTTTCACTGATTGACATGAGACCTGGAACTGAGAAATGTTTCCAAGTCCTCTTTCTAGCTTTCATTTATTCCATCATTGAAACTTCTTAGAATATGGAGTTTCCAATCTGTTCTTAAACCTTTTGTAAAGGCTTTAATCTTACTTTCAGCATTGGTGAAAGCTTTGTCCTTGGCTTCAAAACAGAGCTCTCTGAGTGAAAGACCTTGGCACAGCCTTTGATAGAGCCACTTCTTATGTTCAACAGCCTCCTTTTTTATTTCTGTTATCAAAACTATTGACAAATTGATGAAAGAATGGAATATATCTTATTCTAACTAAATAAATAAATCTTTAAAAATTTCACAAATGGTGTCTATGATTAAAATAAGTTTCCATTTCATTTTGTACTGATGTAATTCAATGCTGATTGAATTCCACTCATTTTAATAAGTAATATCTTGTGATTATTTTTATTGACCTACTGTTTCTTAAGCATCACTGAACTCAGAGCACTATAACAAGCTCTTACAGAGACCGACTTGTGTGCCCAGAGAAAACAGCACCTCAACAAAATGCATTTGTGGATTGGTATTGGTTAATGCCTACCAAGAAAAAAAGCTATGGTTGCATTATGTAGGTTTAAGATAACAATGAAGATCTAGCTAGAGAAAATAAAAAGAGGAAAAGTATGCTGAAATATAGAGAATCATTTTAGGAAGTTGGCTATACATTGAATGATTTAAAAATGATATGATCAGAAAATTACTTGACTATGACTACACAACAAAAATCACCAGTTATTATTGTTATTAAATTATCGATATTATTTATCATGAAAATTTTCTGTTAGAAGAATTAAAAACTTACTTCCCCATCTGCATTGCAGTTGTGAATTTGTTTAAATATTCATGGATTCATTCACTCAGTGAAGTATGACATTTAAGTTCACTACCTACAAAATACTCTACTGGGTAGTACAGTAAACAAACCACAAATTGTTCCTGCTTTCAAGAATCTACAAAATAGTCAGAGAAACTGACAAAATAAAACTACTTAGATAAATTAGGATACAAATCTGACAGTTTCTGATAGTGTTAAGTGGACTATGGAAATAGACTAAGAACATATTGTATGAGAAATAGAGAAAATAGCATTAAAACTGGACTCAATTAAATGTATACATTGCAAAAGGAAAAACACACACGAAAGACCTGCACCAAAGAGAAAAATACCTAGTACACTGTGGGGGTACATACATGCCAGAGTGAGAGCAGTTTTTTTCAGAATCCCAAGAATGGAGTAAAGCAAATTAAGAAGGAGACAGGAGACAATAAAGACATGAGCCTTACACAGCAGGGTGATGGTTTTAGACATGAGGCTGAAAGCACAGAAAATTGTTGCAAGGTTTTAAGCCTGGAAGTGACATGATTTGTGAGGTTCTTAAGATGAAAACTTCAGAACTGTATACAAATTCAATTGTTTAGGAGTAGGAATAACTGTTTGGAAACTCTCCAGGAGCTACTGCACTTACAGAGGCATAATAAATTTGGTGGATGATGTTACCATTTACTGAGCTCTGAGTTGAGGAAAATCAAAGGACCATTAATTTGTGCGACTTAAGGTATAAATTCAAATTTGGTCAATATCTTGTTAAAATGTATATGGAATACGAGAAATTAATTCGATTGTGAGTTGTGGAGACAGTGTATGCAAAATCATTAGAATAGATCAAATTAAATAAGGAGACAATATAAAATGTTATTTTATAACACTTTAAAGGAATAAAAAAAGTTGTATGGTACTCATTTTTTAAAAATGAGGTATTGGAAATATTTCCATAGTGAACTAAGACTTACAGTTAATTGGTATAAAAACAAATAGAATTGAAATTAGATAAGGACATGGAAAAAAATTACGGTGAAGAGAGGAGCATCAGCTCAGTGAACATTAAGAGTTTTCAAGTAGGGTTAGCCAAAAGGTATCCAATAAATTATCCTTATGTAATTTATTAATAGGTTTATGAGAAATTTTAAAGAGGTTCTGTGAATTAATACATATCAGATTGAAGTGGGCCATGAGTAATTGAGCAATGAGAATGTTAACATAAAATAATTACCTTCAGAAGTTTGCATTTGAAGAATGAAGATAGATAAATCAATAGGAATGGCACACAAAAGAAGAGTTTGGCTTAGATGTTTCCATTTGATCAGGGTATTAGTGTTTGGGACTAGGTTAATTATAAAATAAAATGTTTCCAAATATTCTAAGCAGCAGAGGGCACTCTGCCATGTTACATGACAGTAGTATCACTTTCTTTTTCTTTCTTTCTTTTTTTTTTTTTTTTGGTTTGTGAACAAATGAAGTATGATGATTTATTGATCTCCTAGTGTTGGGTTTCAACTTTATTATTATTATTATTATTATTATTAAAAACATTACAATGCTTTTGACATATCATATTTCATACATTTGATTCAAGTGGGCTATAAACGCCCATTTTTACCACGTGTACAGATTGCAGAATCACATTGGTTACACATTCACATTTAAATATACTGCCATACTACTTTCAATTCTATGCTACTGACCTTCTCAATATTTCTGCAATCTCCAGTTTTTTTCCTCTTGTATTAGGTAATCATATACATAACTATGTAGCTCATTTTGACATATTCACAAATACATACAACATAGTTTCCTCTATTTCAATCCCACCATGACCCCTTTCCCTTCTATCCTCCCTCCCCTTGATCTACCTTTATTGTTCTTCCTCCTATTAGTTTACTTTTTATATTAGTGTACTATAGTTATACATTAAGGTAGGATTCATTGTGATATATTTATGCATACATCAATTCATTTCACACTTCCTCCTGTTTTGCATACCTCTCCCCCTTTAACCCACTCTTTACTCAATTGTTTGCCCTTATATATTCATCAGATCCTTCTTAATGACTTTCATTTCTCTAGTTTCCACATGTGATAGAAAGCATTTTACCCTTGACTTTCTAAGTCAGGTGCATTTCACTCAGCATGATGTTCTCCAATTTCATCAATTTACCAGCAAATATCCAAATTTCATTCTTCTTTTTGGATGAGTAAAACTCCATTGTGTATATATACCATGTTTTCTTTATTCATTCCTCTATTGAGGAACACCTAGGCTGATTCCATAAGTTGGCTATTGTGATTATTGCTATCAACATTGGTATGCTTGTGTCATGTTAGTATGCTAATTTTAGTTCTTTTGGATAAATACCAAAGGGTGGGATAGCTGAATCATATGGTAGTTCTACCAGTAGTTGTTGCAGTCACACCAACAATGCATGGATGTAACTTGTTCCCCTCATCCTCACCAGCATTTATTTCTATTTTTGATCATTACCATTCTGACTAGAGTGAGATAAAATCTCAGTGTAGTTTTGATTTGTATTCTCTTGATTACTAAGGATGTTGAACAATTTTTTTTAATACTTTTTGAGCATTTGCACTTCTTCTTTTGAGAAATATTTATTTAGTTTGTTTCCTTATTTATTGACTGAGTCATTTGTTGTTGTTTTTGTGTGTGTGTGTGTATCTTAAGTGTTTTAAGTTTTTAATAT
This sequence comes from Ictidomys tridecemlineatus, assembly GCF_052094955.1. Classification (NCBI taxonomy): domain Eukaryota; kingdom Metazoa; phylum Chordata; class Mammalia; order Rodentia; family Sciuridae; genus Ictidomys; species Ictidomys tridecemlineatus. The sequence continues at coordinate 237,921,114 of NC_135477.1, read as the reverse complement.
ATTCTGAATATTAATCCCCTATTGGGAGAATAGCTGGCAAAGATTTTCTCCCATTTTTCTAAGTTCCCTACTTACACTCTTATTGTTTTCCTTGCTATGCAGAAGGTTCTTAATTGGAAGTAATCCACTTATTGATTCTTATATTTTTTGAGATTTGAAAGTCTTATTAAGAAATCTAGTGCCTCCACCAACATGGCACTATGATTTATTCTAGCAGTTGCAGTGTTTCTAATTTGTAGGTCTTTGATCCACTTGGAGTTGAGTTTTGTGCAGGGTTAGGGATAGAAGTCAAGTTTCATTCTTCTACATATAGATTTCCAGTTTTCCCAGCACCATTTTTGTAAAAAGCTACCTTTTCTCCAGTAAACATTTTGGCAATTTTTTCAAGGATCAGATGACTGTATCTATGTGGATTTATTTTTGTGATGACTGTGTATATATAGATTTGACTCTGAAAGTTAGACAATGATCTGACATGCAATAATATGTATTTTGACACTTTCAGTATTTCTGACAATCCTCAAATAATTTTTTAAGTTTCTGTTGATGTCACTGGGCCTTCTGTTAACTAATCTTTCCCTCTTCTATGATAAATGATGTCATTTTGAACCAAGTGTGGATATAAGTATCTTTAAATACTCATAAGTTAAAGTTTCAGTGTTCATCCGAATTTTAATGAGTATTTCCTGTCAACAGAGGCATACTGCAATTCAGAAACTAAAACCTTTATAATGGATATTAGATGATATCCCTTAATTGCCTTCCAGTCATTGCTGTTCTTTAGTTGGCCACCTGTGTTTACTTCTTAACCTGCAACCTACTGCAACAGCCAACCTGTTGTACCACTGATAATTTTATTGATTGTATCCCTTAATGTGTAATTCAGCCTTTCCAATGACAGACATTGAAGCAAAGAGAAAAATATAAAGCAAGAGTTCTAGTTTTTGATCTCCACTTGAAGGCTCAAGATTTATCAAGCATAAGGTCATATGTGAAAATATAACTAACCTCACAAACTCCCACATTATTATGCTGAGCAGCTTTGTCTTTCAGGAGCTGAAGTTCTCCATTGACATTTCAGTTTATGATTTAAATATCGGATTCACATAACCGCAGGACCCACTTGATAAATTTTTGGCTTAATAGGTCTCACTCCTTATTTTAAAAAAGGTGAAATTGTACAAAGGTGAAAAAAGTATGTTTTTCATGTATGCACAAATATGCCACAATGAACCCCACCACTTTTTATAATACCAGTAAAATACATGAAAAAAGAAAGCAAAAATCATTCTCATAAATAGACAATAATTTCTCCATTAAAAAAAAGAGTCAACCACTGGCAGTTTAAAATACAAAATTGTTATTGTATTTCTCTACATTAAGTGTTCCATTAGAATTACAGTCCAATGTTTAACAGTTGTTATACCACCTTACATTTGAATCAGTTAGGAAAGCAAAAAAAAAAAAAAAAAAAAAAAAAATTTAAATGTGGTGTAAAGGTGATATTCTGTAAAATAATAATAATAAAACGTTTTGGTTAATGATAGAAAAAAAGTCTCTGAATTTATTCTGAGTATATAAACCAAAGTACTGGGTCTTTAGCTGAGTAGGATAGAGCATGCATGTGGTTACATCTCGAGCATGTGCACACACACAGACACACACTAACACAAACACAGAGAGAATAAAAACCAGATAAATTTGAAAAAAAAATAAAGATAAGTTTTATTTAAAGAGAAATAAAAAGAGCAGTACCAAACTAACTTATACACTAACCCTTGCCCTCAAATCTTAGAATTTATTATATTACTTTTAGGAAATCCCTCAGAAAAAAATGCAAACCTCATTAATTTGCATTCTAAATGCAAATGACTAAATGTAAAAAAGCAAAAGTAAATGTAAATCAGTTTAAGTATTTAAACTGTGTGTGTACCTGCTCATTGAATCATATTCCTTTCATCTTAAAATAAGAAGTACTGTATGCATTCATTTGCAATCATCAGCAGGTGGGTGTCATTCCAAGTATAATGGTAATCTATAGGACTGCTGCTTTTACTGGAGAAAAGACCATGAGCTGCAGCCTCATTTACTCCCTCAGAACACGTGGTAATTAATTAACCCTGGAGAATTTCTTCCAGGCCATTTATTTTGACTGTGAGGTAAAAGAAGCAACTCAGACAGTTCCTTTTAATTTTCATTAAAAATCAGTTTTGTTCATAAATCAAGATGTCCATCTCACCATGATTGCCTAATCTTCAGCATGCGTTTTGGATTTTCCCACTTAATTCAAAGTGGTCTGAAAACAACAAGTGAGAATCATTCTAAAATCTTTTCCAAAATTGTTTCACAAACTTTATCCATCTTTTCTTAAGACCATGGTCAGGAAGAATAGTTAAACTAACAAAATTTTGGTTTCTGGAAAGCAAGACAGTATGTTTTGAAACATTTTCTTTCCTCTATGACAAAACAATTAAAGTAATATTTTTGAAGCTTAATAGAATAAGCCTAAAGATATTACAAAAGACAAGTGTAGCCTTAAATTTATATTAAGGGAAGGAAATCTCGTTAAGCCACAACTCTCACCACATCAAAAATTATTACTCAATAAGCCTGTAGTTTAGGCAGGAGGAAAGTAACTTTAGATAATGCTCTGAGTTATTTATGGAATAAATTTCAATAAAAATTGTATTTATAGAATATTAATGAAAGTTGACAATTAAAAACCTACCACCACGTAGAGGTACTTCAAAGAAAAGAGCAGTAAACAAGGTGATGAGACAAAAGATAAAGAATCTCAAGAATTTAGAGGTCCTTTATTTAGAGGTTATTAGATAGGATGACACAACTGAAAAATCACATAATATCATAAAAAAAAACATAATGAGGTCAGTGATTCTAGGCTAAAAAGCAATTCTATAATTTCACTTGCTTGACGAACAAAAAGTTTACTTTAGATAGATACTATGTGACCAACATAAATCAAGGAATGGAACTGCTCATGGAGTTCCCTAGGGACACAGGCCAATGGATTTGATTGATGTGAGCATGTACATATGACCTCCCAAGTTGTGGGAAGTAAACCTGGTAAGTTCACTTTTACTTGGGGATTATTTCCCAAAGTGAATCACATTTCTTCTGGTCTTATGCCATTGTCCAAGAAATCAGATGACCATAGAAAACTTAAACAATTTTTCAAAAAATTATCTTCAGTATATTTCCATGTAGCTACAAAGAAAAAATCTGGAAAGATTGTACTAACAACAACTGATGCATGTCTTAGTCAACCTTAGTACCCAAATCACTCTTCCTTCATTCAGGTGAAATGCTCTCCAAATATAACATCTAGAGATGGAATACCACCCTAGACCCAAAGACCTATAAATGGAAAGGAAAAAAAATCCTTTTCACATACACAAATTAAAATTGGAAGAATAAGACTCCCTGTTTTGTATTTTGTTTTGTTTTCATAAGTCTTTTTTTCTCCACTCACATGTAGAAAACTTGTGACTTAATGATTTGGGGGTCGATGTCTGCATTTAATGTCTTTTCTCAATAATCTTTCTCTCAATGGAAAAAGTGTGTTGAGTTCTACCATAACACACTTAGAAGTATTGAGAAAGAAATTACTAATGTACTTGATGACTTCCTCTTTGTAAAAGGGCTAAGCATAATCATTCCTAGTTATCAAAATATATGTCAATTTTTTAAATTATTTAATAGTTGAAAAATCCATTAGTTCTCTCAATACTTTGACTATTCTGTTTGGTTTCAAATTAGCCAATGTTATATTTCTTTCTGAAGTCAACAACTCTGAAAATATTTTGCTGAGCATAAAAGATGAAAAAATACTACTACATTCAGCCAGGTATCTCAATAAAAAATAACCAGAGAATTATTATGTCATTCAGTAATCAGATAATACATAGCATATAATCTGTTTTCCAACCTACGGTTTGCTACTTATGTGTTATAATCTTGAAACTATGCATACACACACACACTATGGTGAGGATTTTACCTAGTATTTTGTCATTACCACAGTGATCACCTTGTAATGAATTGGTATCATTTCAATTTTCATTTCTCATTGTCCTTCAGGTGCTTGCCTCTATTTGTTCTTAATTTTCTTTGAACACCTTGTCTTACCTAGAAATCATTTACATTTTATATGTAGTCAGAACTTTGCCAAATGTGTAGGAAAATAAATAATAGAAAAATGGACCCAGAAATGGGTATATAAATAGTTTTTGAATCTATAAAAAAGTGCTTAACATGGCAACCAATAAAATTATCCTCACAATAAAAAACAAAACATATATATACACACACACACACACACACACACACACACACAACTTCAATTTGGATAGGAGAGTCAATTAGAACAGTTACTTTGCAAATTAGATTGGAATTTTATAGTAACATTGAAAATGTGCAAAACATGAGCACAAAAATCCCTCTGCCTTGTATCATAATAGATTCAAACTGGAAAAAATAATAAATCCATCAATAACAAGATGAATAATGTAGTTATTACATACTTACATAATTAACTGATACAGAACAATAAAAATAAAATGAATCTTTATACAATAACAAATAACATTCACAAATCAGTTGATTAAAACAAGTAACCAAAGAAATATATATACAAAATAAAACACACACTATGATTCAATAAACAAAACAGGCAAAGTTTTGTTAGCAAAACTTTGATGACAGTAGGGATGGTTAATTAGGTGAGAGAATTTTAAAGAAAATTAAGGTGATAATTATCACAACTATTGGCACAGATAGGGTGATATCAAGGTCAGTTGTACGTTTTCATACAGATGGAATGTAGCTAAGCGTTTCCATAGTCCTAAGTATAGTAATAACTAGGTCTTTTCATTTTAACTATTTGAACCAGCATATATATCATCATGAATGCTTCTTTAGGTAAGTTACAATCCTAATAAGTATAGATAATATAATATAAAGCACATTCTTTGGTCATGCAATTAAATAATCCTATAATTCAACTGCATGCGGAACTAAAATCTTGGGGAAAAAGTGAGAATACAATATTTCAATGAACAATCTGGTATTCTAGAAGAGTTTCCTAGCTGCAGTATGTATTAGCTGTTTGAATTTGGCAAAAATAGTTTGCACTGCTGAGCTCATTTTTAATATCAACAACGTAAATAATAAGGGAACTTATATCATTTGATTGTTGTGAGGAATTGATATGTGATATGAAAATTGCTTCACACTTTGGCTTATTAATATTATTATGTGGCTATTATTGTTATAACCACCACATAGTTAATTAATAATTGAATTGATTACTCTTGAGCTTTCCTGTTTGTCAATAAAACCCTTCATTCCCCTAACATATTCTGCTTTTAGGTTCCTCTAGGGATCAGTGTAAATTAGTTATATTTTCAAAATTATAAATTATTTCCATCAAGCCTTACATGCCTATGCAAACATTCCATTATGGTGAGATTAAATTTTATTTTTTTGGAAATAAATAATATCAAACAAGAATAAAACTCTCATTAAGTGAAAATGATTTCTCAATGAGTTGATGTCAATGTTTATGTTGAGGACATGATCAGCACTCACAAATCTTAGTAAAATCTGTCTATCAGCAGAGTTAGTTTTGATGATTTACCTCTCTTTAGAGATTAGGATTAATGATGTTTGTAAATTAGCTTTACTGAAAACTAACTAGAACATAGCTTTTTTTCATTGCCAGATATAAGTAATTACAAATCTCACTTAGGCTAAAAAAATGCTAAATGATACCAAACAATCATCAATTGGTTATTTGTCTATTCTGTGAGATTTTTATGGTTTTAATGTTCATAATGTTAAATTCATTTTTATACAAATGGATGGTTAAGGCAAAAAGAAATGCATACTTGTTTAATTTAAAAATAAAACCATTGGCTTTTATTTTACAATAAACTTCAGCTCATTAATTTAATTTAATACATTTTCTGCTGTGTAACCGAAATGCTTATTGGGCTCATAACAACAACAGAAATGGGCAAACTGCATACAATTATTTTAGGTTATTTTGTTATGACTTAAAATTTCCACCAGATGGCGGTCCATCCCCTAAAATGAAGACCTTACTAGAAAGCGAACTTAAAATAAATGTGAAAATTTAATAAGAATGTTTCTAAAAATATTGAAATAATCAATTTCAACTTATTTCATCTCTTATAGTACTTTGAATTATGTTTTTTAGACAGGTAAGTAGATCACTATATTAACATTTAGGTATTTCAATCTTGGTTAAATTTCACAGTGAGAGATGAGAAGTTTTAAAAAATATTTTAATTAAAGACCACATGTTATTTTCAAAAATAAATAACAACTTTCACTACTATGTTATCCTGAATGATCTGCACATTTAAAATATTAATCATGTATGTAAAGGTCAGTGGAGGAAAGTATATCAATGAATAAATATTTTAAAAATTGCATCTTTTTTTTTGCAAAAAGCTCACACTGTAGTATAAAAAACATCATGTTTATACTATAGTTTGATAATGAACTATGATTAAGCTTTTTGAGCATACAGGGGGAAATTAATTTTAGTGCAACAATTATTTGAAAGGAGAGAGAAAATTTTCACAGAGAATATACTGGTATAGTCAAAAGTTAAGGAAGGTAAAATTGGCATTTTTCCATCTGTGAAATACATTTAAGGAAGGGAGGCCAGTGTACATAAAACCAAGGACATCAGGGAAAATCACAAGTTGTTTGCAAAAGCTGACAGTTTAGGAGTGACCAGAGAAGAAAAGGAGAACTGCAAAGTGAAGAGAGAGAAGAGTGGAAAGATAGTAGGGAATGATTCTGAAGCCTTGAAAATGTACTCAATTTTATGTAGTGTGAGCTTCAGTAAGGAAAGCACACTGAAAACTTTAAAGCAATGGAAGATTAATTAGGAAGTTGCACAGGTGGGGACAAATTATTTAGCCTGGCAAAGAGCCTGGATCAAATCATGGGAGGCCAAGTGAATGAAAGGAGGGTGAAAGAGACAAGAGCTCTCAAGAGTAAATGCTCATCTCACAGGTGAGGTTGCTGCACAGCCTCAGTCAGTAACATGGAATGATTCCCTGCCATAGTCAGACCTTATCTATGGTGATCCTTTATCCCTTTCACCTATTTAAAATGGACAACAACCATGTGAGGGAGAAAAGGCAAGTGTTTTTAAAACTTTGGGGAAGATCCATGTCCTTGTAGTAGGTGTGGAAAAGGCATGGTTAAGAGGCCATGATGGTTATGAGTGGAGAAAGGGGAAAAATGGTAGTTATTTTAGATTGGACATAGTGTTCTTTTGAAGAACAACCTAATCATTCTATTGAATAGGTAGCTGGGAATATGAATGAAACTGAAACTTCACAGACATCAGGAATATAACAAAGATTTAACAGTCAAGTCTGAAGAGCAACTTTTATAAAATGAAGAAAGAAGTATCTGAAGAAAATTGACATTGAAGTAGAAAGCAAATACATACATCCTTACAAGCATGTGTGCAAACAGTAATACTATATTAATAATATCAAATGTGTATGGAAGATTTATCATGTGCCAGGTACTCAAATTAGATGCTGTAAATTTACTAGCTTTCTCACCCTCTGAACAACTCCATGACATAGGTATTAATTTTATGCCAATTTTATAAGTTAAAAAAAATAGGCACAGAGATATTGCAAAACTTCTCTAATAACACAGCAATGATTTGACAGTGCCAGGTTCTAAGTTTGGGTCAGATGACTCTGAATTTTGAACTTTTCTTCCCAAGTTGTCTTGTACTATAAGCCAGAGTTCTGTATAACCGCTCATGTGTTTTCCTTCTTATGTCCAATGAAATGATTGGTTTTATTAATAAGCAACAAAATTTCAAAGCATGATTTCATTTTGGTCCTGCTTTTGATATAATATTATCTTTGCTTCATTATTTATTGTTTCTTACATTATTTTTTGTTTTTTTTTTTCTCTTTATAAGTTAGGTTTCATTCATTTTTCTTGTTTTTTTTTTTTTTTGATTAGTTTGCTAAAAAGAGGTACTGGGAATGTAGATGGTCTTTTTATTTCTGCACCTTAGTAATTGGAACAAATGATCATAACTTAACCACACATGTGTGTTATTGTAGTCATTACTGTCGCTGCTGTGGTTCTCTTTGATTCTGGCTGGGGATGGTTTTCATTTGATTTTAGACTGAGATAGGAGAAACAATCAGGGCAGAAGTTGACATTACAGGGAGGAGGAGATTTGATGATACCTTAAGGTACTAGAGAGAACGATATGGAAAAAGATGTCAACAGGACACAGCTTGGCCTTGAGATGGTCACGTATATCTTTCAGAAAACAAACAATCAAGAAAAGCTAAACTACACAATGAACATGGAGACGAGTTTGTATTGAAAATATATGTCTCCTGTAACAAAATTTCAATAAGCACAATGAAAATAAATATGGACCTGGGTAATTACCCACGTTGTTTATTCAGAAAAAAAAATGTTGATATAAATCAGAGGCAGAGAACTTTTTTTTAGGGAAGGGGAAAATTTTCTCTGTTCTGAAATATTATGCTATGCATCTCAAGCACTATACAATGAAGTTGTATCCAAAGCAAATTGCAATTTGGGGGAGCTCACTTTTCTCTCTCAAGAAAGTCTATGGTACTGTGGTATCCATGTTTTATTTGGAAAATGAGTAATAACAGAGCACACACATATTTGAAACAATGTTATTGTGTGTATACTAGTGACATTTTGATTACTGGTCATAAGTAAAAGAACAAGACAACATATAAACAAACAGAAAATAAAGAATAGCAGCAAAAATGAGCGCATAAAGTACCCTACATAAATACAAAAGGTTTATATATCAACTATCTTTCTTTCCTTTTTTAACTAAGATTTACCTTTGTTCAAATTAATAACTATTGGTTATGTGTTAATCTTATCTATGCAATCATATATTGTAACCACTGTCTACTAGCAGTTGATTAAATTAAATTCATCTTAGCTGAATTTAAATTAATTAAATTTTCAATAATTAAGTCCTGATAGCCACGCTTCTAGAACTTGGTAGTCTCTTGAGTTTAGTGGCTACTATTTTGCCCACAGTAGTGACAATGTCTTTAACACTCAGAGCAGCCTTATTGTTCCTCTTAAAATTGACTCAACTTTGTAGATGGCTTTTCCCTTCATGTAGCCTCTGATTATGCTTTTATTGCAGCATTTCTTACAAAACTTATAATTGTAAATACTGTCTCTGCCCCTTTTAGATATATGTAAATGTATTTAAAAACCTCTCCCCAGGTTTATAATCTGTGAATGTCTTTCATAAGGACCTTAGAACCATCTTTTAGAACCTAAATATAAAGAAAGGTAAGTACTCTCATCTCTCAGTTTGTGGTAAGGCAGAAACTTAACTGCATTGGGCAGCTCACTCTTGGGAATAAGGGGAAGTTACTTGTGTGTGGGAAAGGCCAAGTAGCACACGTAGTCAACTAGCTTCCTCTACCACAGCCTTCAAAGTCCTTCTGCCCTTTTAATCAATGGAGTTATGTTCAGACTGCATTTTGGACTCTTTAAAAAAGTTTTCTTTAAGAATTGAACAATATTCTCATGAAAATTTTTCTTTGATGTCATCAAAGTAGAAAATTATAGTACATAGCAGTAATCTATATTAAGACTGAATTAAAGAGAATATTCTGATAAATATTGGCTAAGGTTAAAACCAGACAATTCTGAACTATCAAGAAAAAAAATGTCATTCCCTCTTCAGATATGCTTTTTTTGTTCTTTGTGATAGAGCACTTGTGCTCAGTGAAGAAAAAATGGAAGCATTTGCCTCAAAATGTAAGAGATCTCATGGCATAGTGCCTTAAGAACAACAAGAACAATTATTCTTTAAGGTACATTTTTACACTTCACTTTTCAACACAATATTATTGAGCACATATAGAACAGAGATAACACAATTCACTTTTCTATCATTACAAACAACAGTAAATCTTTCACCTGAGGTATCAGTTGGAGAACTCCAAACTTGTCATCCTATAAAAGTAATTGGTGAGTAAAGTCAAGGATTTTTGTTTTGGTTTTCTTTCTTGTGTCTGCTAGGATAAAATCAAATAGAAATAATAGTTGGGTCATAGTAAAACCTTTACTTCTTTGTTTGGCTTTATGAGTTCTAAAGTAAATAATAGAAAATTACAATAAATTGGTGTGCATATGTGTGAGGTGAGTGGTAGTGGTGTCCAGACGTATGTGTTAATGGTGTGCATGTATGCATACATACATCTACAAGCAAGTGTTTATATAATTTATTATAAAATAAAACATATTTTCCATGAAGTAAAAATGCATGTTTACAGGTGCAGGTTGGCTGAATGACATTTGACATCATCACCATTGCATAAAACATATGATATTTTAGTTATTATGATTAGTTTACTTTGTTCACTAGGAAGAGAGAATGGGTCAGAGCATGGCAGTCTAAGTGTGAAGACCTTTCTTATTTTTACATTCTCAGTTTTTCATATTTCTAACTCATACCTATATTCCCTTATGTTCCATTTGTTACCTTACAATTTGATATAAAATAGATTGTAAAAATAAGAAATTCTGCTGTTTCAAAATATTAAAATTTTTCTTCATAATATTTATGTGTCATTGCTGTAATTTTAAGCATAAGTTACATAATTGGCTTTGAGGAAAAGTCATCCATATTTTGCAAATGTTAATGTCATGTGCTAGAAGAAGTTATTGTCCATCTAGAGGAGAGATGAGTTGCCAATGGCATTTCATGTGCCCTAGGCATCAAATTCATATGCTTTACACAGGCAATGGGGATCATTGACTGGTACAGCAGATAGTTAAATGAAGAAGCTTTGCTAATAAACTTTGTAATATTTAATCTATTGAGAAAAATCATTCTTACTTGAATTATCTAGATTGACTGAATATACTAATTAAATATTTCAAGTTTTTTTGATAATAACTTATATAGATACAATATGGCATCATAAGAATCTTAACTCCAGTAGAAATTAGTTGATCTATTAGAACATAATTAAGATTTGCTTTTCTGCATAATGATGAGATATATTTGAAATTCAACAGTTAACCATATATGGATGATATATTACAGAAACTAAATGATAGATATCAATGTGTGGCAGACATGTAAAATAAAACTAGCATATCACTTGCATTCAAATTCAAATTATGCCACAATGTGAGCATTTAAGTATCTGAATATTTTAATTACAATAATACCTATTCTTTGGCCATTTGATGAGCCTCACTGCAGAGTAGGACAGTCTACTAGAAAAAAAAATTTTTGAAGTCAATGAGGAATCCGAGGCATGTGACAGCCAGCTACATATCTAATAGGCTACTAGCAATAAATTCTATATGGTTAAAAATGAACTTTCTTCATAGTGGTGGTATATTTTTCCTTTACAAGGAATTACATTCCCAGGTCTTTTGTTAAGAATGAGGATGCTATTCCAAATCCACAAATGTTCATGGATATAGGCTCACTATATAGCTTGGTCTTGCTGGTGGTCATTGTGGAAAGAGATTGCCAAGTTCTCCTTCCCTTTTCTTTGGTGGGCTTCTCTTATGTTCTACATTCAGCTCCACTTTTGAATTTCCTGCTCCAGTTATTAAAAATACTTCAATTCTTCTGAGATTAATTTTACCCAGTAATACTAGACATATTCCACTAAGTAATTTCTGCCTTTCCTGGAAAACTTCAATTTTCCTATTTCCTCAAATACCAGTCTCCTCAATATTTGCAAGTTATGCTTGTTGATTGAAATCCTTGTCTGCATTGGAGATATGATTCTGACCAGCTAAAGAATGTTAGTTTATTAGAGATTATGGTAAATGTCACAACCCATAAATGTCAACTAAGTTGAGACTTCATCTTAGTATTATGTCAGAGTAGGATGGGAAAGCATACAAAAGAAATCTAAAGTTCTGACACCATTACAAATATTCCCAAAGAAATATATGACTGGATGGATCTGGAGACTATTATGCTAAAAGAAATAAGTCAATCCTCCCAAACCAAAGGTCAAATGTTCTCTCTGAAATGCAGATGCTAACATACTACAAGGGTACCGGGGCAAAGGGAAGAGTAGAAATTCAGTAGATTAGACAAAGGGAAATGAAGGGAAGGGAGGAGGTACAAGAATAGGAAAGCAAGTGGAATAAAGCTGACTTAACTTTTCTTTTCTTTTTTTTTTTAATTGCTTTTATTTTTTAAATACATACACCACAGTAAATCTCCACATCATGTACAACCACAAGACACAAGACAGGGATCCTAATTAGAGTAAAATGTACCTCATTTTGTATAAATATGTCAAAATATACTCTACTGTCATGTATAACTAAAAAGAACAATTTTAGAAAAGAATAATTTGGTGAAATAAACTTTAGAAGTTCTTATTTCAAGTTACAATAGGCCATTTATTTTCTCTGTATAGTCATCTTAGCTAGCCTCAAAGTGTTTACTTTAGGTGTGCTGTTAGCATATTACCAGTCTCCAAAAAAAAAGAGCTGTTTTCAACCTATTATGATTTTGCTCTGTTATTAGAGGAAAACACCTCCTTGGTAGTCTGAATCACATGAGTCTCAGAGTGTCTTGCAGCAGAATTGTGGTCACATAGGTGCTGATGTTGTGGACAATACAAGTACTCCTGGCCTGCCCTGATTTGTCCAGGTGTAAACCTGTGATTGACACTGAGAAGTTTCTTTTGTCTCAGTGTTTGAAATTTATAACAGTGACATCCTAGGATGGAGATATCCTGAAGCTGAATACTGCTAACTTTCGTGCCCTGAAAAAGGATTACAAAATCCCTACTGCTGAAAACTCTACCACTACTTCATTGCAGGCATTTTTAGAAAAAAATGCATTTTTATTAATTATTATCTTAATTTTCATACTTATGGAGTATTGTATGATAATTCAATACATGTATACAGTGTGTATTAATCAAATCAATGTAGTTAATATTTTTTAGACTATTTTTAGTTGTCAATAAACCTTTATTTTATTGATTTATATGTGGTGTTGAGAACCAAACTCAGTGCCTCACACATGCTAGGCAAGCACTCTACCAATGAGCCACAACTTCGTCCCAGTAGTTAGTATTTTAATCTCCCTTTATGTTTTACAAAACTCTTTGATTAACAGGTAGTAATTATGTACATTCTTGCAGGATAGTGTAATGTTTTTCAAAGTAATAATGTGATGGAAATCTTAATGACCTTTATTTGATCTATATAAATTATAAATATTTACTGTATCATCTGGGCCCTTCTTGATTCTTGGTATTCCAACCTTTTCATTGACTTCCATTTTTCTAAGCTTTGATTTCTCTTATTTATTTAATAACATGAATGCAGTTTGATAGTGAGTGTAGACTGTGTTTCTACAAAAACTCTGTCCTCTGACTCTGTGGATTCCACACCTGGAGTCTTATGGTTTAAATGTGAGTGTCTCCCAAGGTGGGGTGTGGAGATGTGAGGAGGAGGAAGCAGAAGCTGCAGTGGTGACCCCCACGTTAAGAATTGCCTGTTCAATGGAATGTCTGCAGAGGAAATCTGTAGGAATGAATCAAAGACAAGACAACAGAGAAACCAGGTAGACTGCAACAAGCAAAGTCATAGAGTTAGAGCTACACAAGACCATTGGGGAAAACATCACAGAGCCAAGTTCCCCAGATGCTGGTTATTGAAATATAAGACTTGTTTGCTCAGCTGGATTTTAGTCTTGCTTTGGTCTCATCCCTTCTTTTAATGTCCCTATTTCTTACTTTTGGAATAAAATGTTTACTCTGTGCCTTTATATATTGGATAGATGTAACTTGCTTTTGATTTTTACAGAGGCTAATGCTGGGAGTTTGCCTTGATTCTCAGGCAACATTGGACTTGGACTTTTGGGCAATCCTGGAACTGTTGAGACTGTGAGAACTCTAAGAAATGGGCTAAACATGTTTTTCAGTGTGTGATGGGGAAAAGGAGTAGAGTATTATGGTTTAGATGTGAAGTGTCCTGCAAAAGTTCATGCATGAAACAATGCAAGAAGACTTAGAGGTGAAGTGATTGGTTTATGAGAGCCTGATTTAATCAGTGCATTAATTCCCTGCTAGGAATTCACTGGGTGATACCTGTAAGGAAGTGGGGTGTGGCTGAAAGATCTGGACCCATGGGGGCGTGCCATTGTGGTTTATATTTTATCCATGGTGTGGAGAGCCTCTCTTTCTCTGCTTCTTGGTGACCATGTCCTGAACCCCTTTCTTCTGTCACACTTTTCTGTCATGATGTTTTGCCTCCTCTGGAGTCTCAAGGAATGGAATCAGCTATCTATGGACTAAGATCTCAGAAACCTTGAGCATGCAAATAAACTTTTCCTCCTAAAAATTGTTCATGTCAAGTCACGGTGCTGAAAACACTGACCAAAACCAGGAAATTCAACCAAACTACAATTGAAAAATATTTGGAGAAAGAACTATCTGTACTGGATATCCATACACTTATTTTCTTGTCTTTATTACTTCAACAACTATTTATAAAAGCTGTTACTTTTACTTTGTAACACATATGAGCAGGAATCTAGACATGATTAAAACTGTGTGGAAGGTGTGTATAGATTATGGGCAAACACAACACAGGGCTTGAGCATCTATGGGTGTTGGTATCCAAGGAAGTCATAGAGTCCATCCCTCACAGAAACCAAGGAACCACTGAGCTTCATGGTCAAGATGAAATAATTGTAGCTGAAGAAGGGAAAAAAAGAATTACAGAGAAAAATTGTACAGGGGTATAGTATTGATGTAAGAGGTAATATTTTATAATTTAAGAGAGCAAGAGTAAACAGATATTTCTCATTTGATTCAACATGTAGAATCTGTTGCAAGACCATTTGATTGCCTATAAATGGTTAGGGACTTAAAGTTTGCACTAAATGAGTACAGCACTGAACAGTGGGGTAATTGTGCCCTCACATTATATTTTCTGAATATTGTAATCATGAAATCCTATATCTGAAATACATGCAAACACACACATATTGTTAGGGTTTAGATATGAAGTGTTCCCCAAAAGCTCATGTATGAAACAATGCAAGAAAATATAGAGGTGAAGTGATTGGATTATGAGAGCTTTAACCTAATCAATGCAGATGATTAACCCTAGATAGGATTTAACTTGATGGTAACTGTAGGCAGGTAGGTTGTGTCTGGAGAAGGTGGGACACTGAGGACTTGCCTTTGGGGTTCGTATTTTGTATTCATTGAGAGCACAACTCTCTCTACTTCCTCTTATGATGTTCTGAGCTGAATTTCTCTGCCACATTCTTGCACCCTAATGTGCTGCCTCACTTTTCACTCACTAGGAATGGAATCTGTCTTGTATGGACTAAGACCTCTGAAACTGTGAGCCCCCAAATAAACTTTTTCTCCTCTAATTTTTCTTGTAAGATGATAACAGTGATAAAAAACTAAGTAAAACACACACACACACACACACAGATCAAGGCACAGGACAGTATTTTCTTAGGTCAACATGGTTTTAAATTAGATGTTGGCCTGCATCATATTTTAATTAGATGTTTCTGAGAGATAAGTGCCATTCTGTATGAACTCACCTCTTTTGTGTTTGCTTTCATATGAAAACAATTTATGTTTGTAAGAAAAAGGATATATTTACTATAAGAGACAAATATATCCACATGCATTTAAATATAATAAAATTTCAAAACATAATAAACCTCTGTAATCTCCTTAGTCATATACAACAATACATATTTACTCTAGGGAAATGGCCTCAGCCTTTTTCTTTATTGTGGTTTGATTTGATTTGACTTCCTACCTAACAGCATTAGACTTTTCAAAACCTTTAAGGAGCACAACTGCATTATCAATTCATATAAGGATTAAAGAAAATCATAAACTAATGCAAAAATATTAGGTGAAAATTCATCTTAATACAATAAGCCAGAGATGAACAGAGTAATTCAGAGTTACATCAGGAACAAATTTATATCATTTCGCAGCATGATATGTTCTAAATGATTGAAATGAAATTACCCTGTGTACTAGAGTTGACAGCAGAGCCAGGTATGTCTCTTTGTGAATTCAAATACAGAAAACCCCTCAACATTGGGAAGTAAAGTCAATTAAAATGTATGAATGATTTTACTTTCCTATACAAGCAAGTGTTATTTTCCTAAAAACAACCAGACGACAGGCAAAAAGATTTACCAATAATAGAGAGTTGGTAGTCAAGGTAGAGTCCAAGAAGTTTTCAAAGAAGTGTAGACTCAATTTGCATCAACATCTAATTAGTTCATTTAATTACTCCATGCTGAGAGTAATTGATTTTAGGCCTAGAAGGAGAAACATGTCTTCTATCGGGAAAAAAGTAATTTTGGCTCTTTCAATTGGAAGCTGGGCAAAGGTTGCATCTAAGAGTGTATACTTTTTCACATTTTATCTACTATTTCAACATTCTTTCTAGTTATCACCAACATTAAATACCAATGTAATTTAGGTCTGATTAAAAAATGCTCATATTATGGAAATAAACTTTTATATTATCTAAATAAAATAATGTCATAACTACAATTAAAGATTTAGATACTTTGTTGAAAGCTTTTGGGTCATTTTTATTCACAGGTATTATTTTATATGGTGTCATGTTTTATTTTAATAAAGAAAAGTTTTTGTTTCTTTTTTTTTTTTTTACCACATCGTTTCTGATTTCAAACTGCAAAAGGGTGAAAATCCTCCCTCTACCTTAATCTCCAGTTATCCACAGATATCAATCAAATGTTTGCTTAGGTGAAAACTCACTCTTCCCTTACCTCATCCTGTCCTTAAAAGAGTTTTATGTTATGATAGGGCACTTCATGGGTCAAGAAAGAATTTCTGGGGTGACTTCCTTCAGTAACAATCAGAAGTAGAGGCTGAACTTTTTCTTAACAGCTTTTGAGGAGGGCAGGGACTCCTCTCAAAATATGGAAACCCAAAGAAGGCATCTTGTACCTCTTCAAAGTGAAATGAAATGCTCTAAGATCCATCAGCTTCCTGACCTGTCCCAGTGCAACATCACAAATTACTGCAGACACATACTTAAGAAGTAAGTATATCACTTAAGCAAAGTAGACAATATCTCCTCATAAAATAGTCCATTATTTAAAAATTTCACCACACCCTCCCCATCACATTTTAGAGTCTGTTTCTAGGATAAATTTCGCATATAATCTATCGCCATTTTATTTCCATTAAAACCATGGTTATCTGAGTGAGAATGTTCTCCTTGTCTCATTGATATTTGAATGCTAGGAAAGTAAAATAGGAATCACTATCCATTCCAATGTCACAAACTATACCCCTCGGATTATAGAACATTTCATTATGTGTTGTGTGAATCTTTTTTTTTCTTTTGAGAGGAGGTAACTGGAGACTGAATTCAGGGCACTCAACCACCGAGCCACATCCCCAGCTCTATTTTGTGTTTTATTTAGAGACAGGGTCTCACTGAGTTGCTCAGTGCCTCACCATTGCTGAGGCTGGCTTTGAACTCTCAATTCTCTTGTCTTAGCCTCCTGAACCACTGGAATTACAGGTGTGCACCACTGCACCTGTCAGTTGTATGATTCTTAATGTTGCCTTTAAAATATACTTTTGCTAGTTATCAAATGACATAAGTTGAAAATTTTTGGAATCTATAGAGAATGACACTGATTATATCTAGATCTGGAAATTCAGCTTAGACACAGGTTGAAATACCAGGGTACACTTACCCATCACATGTCACATCCCACATCTGGAATATTGCAAAGATCCACTCATCACATTAATTCTCTCTGATTTTCCCAGACATTCAATTCATAGCCTTGGCACCCACCTAAGTGGTAAAATTCCTGTCAAAGGGAGATGGGGTCTCACCAGCTGCATGTGGACAAGTACATTGTCTGAAAACATCCTTCCTCTCTTCAGAGTACAGGTTGAAAATGAAGTTGGTGGCATAATTCTCATTGCACTTCTCATCCTTTAACACCAAGTGCCTTTCACAGATGTTTTCATCTTTTGCACCAGATGTTCAACACTTGCCTGCAGGTCTCAAATGGTGAAGGGCTCCTCAAAAATGTTGGCAGCATTGGCTACAGCTGCGTATTCTGCCATGTAGCAACAGTGACTGCCCACAGTCTTGAGGATAAAATGCTTGGTGCACACCGTTAACTCTTTGATCTATTTACAGGTTTTACAGATAGTAGTGAGTGCTGTGTTAGTCCCTGTACTGAAGTTTGAGCCAGGGATGTTATCTGAGACTATTAGGAAGTACCACACACGGGATACAGAAATTATCAAACTTCTTTCTGCCCTTTATCTATTACAGACATCTCTAGCAAGTCTACAATTCCCCAATTAGAATAATTTGAATGCTAAGTATAGTTATTTTGGGTAGAATACTTTTCATCTCAAGTTTGTAGACTTTGATCACTTCAATCAACCTATCCCTCAACATAACTCTGACTTCCTCAATTTGACCCTTGGCCAGTCCTTCAAAGCCATCATGCAAAACCAGCAGGTTTTCCCTGGATGAGGCCAATTCTCTTGGATGTGTGGTAACAGCAACCCAGGCCTGTAGCAGGGCTCTCATATTCTTCATGGCAACTGTATGTAAACCAATCTTAGTGATTGGGGTATAACACGAGCTAGAAGCTTTTCAACATCCCATTTGTTCATGAAGCTACATCTTCTTGGTGACATAGCTTAATTAAATCTCCTTTTATCTATTGCTTTAGTTAAACCTTTCATCATCTGGATATACTCCACTGAGGGGCTGGCACATGGACCGGTTGCCAGAGAGGCTCCCCTCACATGTAAGAGGAGTCTGGGATTCCCTCCAAAAACACACACCCTTCTGCTACCCAGGATTTGGTCAAAGGCTGACAGTGTCCCAGTACACTGCATGTGCCCCCACATGGTGACTCAGTTGTAATTTACCTGATGTTCTACCACCAGGTTTTGGTTCTTTTCTGAAGAGATTGGTTTTGTAGTTCTTGTCAATTTTAACTTCAGCTAAAATGATGATAATGACATAAGAACTTCAGATCCTTGTCTCACTTAGCTGGTGACAAAGGTGTCCCCCCATCATCATTTGGAAGATGTTCTGGAATAAAAATCCAGTCAGCTTCATAGAAGAGATACGTTATAAGGTCTAGGTATACACAATAGCAGATGTCTTATTACAGCTATAAGCAGTGTTAGTGATGGTATTTACAACTTCTATGATCTGTTGAAGGTAGAGTCAATAGAGTCATATCAGTGGCAAAAAAAAAAAAAAAATCATTGTCCATTAAGCTGACTAAGCCTAGAGTGTTGAGGTAGGTGGCCTTCACAAGCCCAGGGAGGCTACCATTATTCCCAATGGCACATAAATTGATGATCCTACACTTCACTAAAGTGTGAGGACATTAGAGTTATCCTTCTCAGTCCTGAAAGTTTATGCACCAAATACTTCCAATCCCTTCTGAGACATCATGGAAACATTCTCCTAGGAGTTTTCGTTGAAGTGGTCTCTACCACCAAAGAATGCTTGGTAACACTCATGGATCAAGAAGACATAGGCACAGGTAAAAATATCAACTTCAACCAGAACCCTGCCAGCACTGTTCATATCTTGGGAATCTTTACCAGAGCTTAACATGAAATGCCTTTGCAGATCCCCAGTGCTTTGACTGCCTGTACTCTTTACCAGTTATCATGTCTTTCAGTCTTAGCTTTCTTCTGTCATTGCTGCTTGCAGATTGTCCTTGGGTAAAGACAGCAGCTGTTTTCTTTTTTCATAGTTCATCAGCAATATTTGAAAGAGTAGATATCATCCTTTTCATGCAACACTTACTCTTTGGATTCTTTTAATATTGTTCTTTAGTTGTAGATGGACACAATAACTTTATTTTATTTGTTTTTATTTTTATGTGGTTCTGGGGATTGAACTCAGTGCCTCACGCATGCTAGGCGAGTGTTCTTAACACTGAGCCACAAACCTGACCCATGCATTGTTTTTATATAATTCAATCTCTTAATTTTATTTTTGTTTATATTAATGCCTCTTCCATGTTAGGGTCTGTAAACAAGTCAGGATGGCGCATGGCAAATGTTAGAGTCTGTAAACAATTCTGGATGGGGCCTGGCATTTTGCCAGAGGGAGTGGTTTGTGAGGTAACTCCATTGAGCCATTAAGTGTAGAGATTCCTTATTGGTTGACTGATGTATCTAGTTTATGTTAATTAAGATAAGCTGTGTGTAATGTATATATACCCCTCCTGTCCTACAATAAATGGCTCCCACTCCTGCTGTATCAATGTACACAAGTTGTTCATCACCCCCTGGTTATTTTGCTGCAGGCAGACTGCGGCACTTCCATGTCCAGATTTTTGTGATTATCTGTCGAGAGTATCAAGTTCAAATTCCCTGTAACTTATGGGGCTTGAACCTCACTCCTACCCTTTATATTTTTGTTATGTAATTCTCTAAATGCCCTTTAAATGATAATGATGATAATGAAGTATAAGACACATTCATCCTGGAACTCACTCTGATGTGCTCTGAACTGTATATATATTCAGGGATATGTAGCTGCCAGTAGTTATGTGATGAAACCCCAAACCCCATCATGTGATGATATTAGGGGATTGGGCCTTTGGGAGATGACTGTCTCTTTTATAAGAGCACCAATTAAACATGCTGGTGCCTTTAGCTTGGACTCCCCATCACCTGCCACTGTGAAAACTCTATTTCTGTTGATTATAAGTCACTGAGTCTATAGTATTTTTTTACTAGAGCCTGAGAAAACTCAGTCACTCCTTGTCATTTTAACATATAATAGCTGCACTGGCATAATGGCCTAAATGGAACATCTGGCATTTCTTTCCCTAAATTGCTAAATCTTCAGTATTCACCCTCTCATTAACTGGTAATTCCATTATCACAGTGTCTCAAGTCCTAAACCTCTGGGGTTATTTACAAAGTCATTTATTTTTTTCTCTATCTGATCTAACATTTACTTTAAAAATAATCCAAATTCTGGAAACTTAATACCTATACCACTGAAATCCTAATCTAAATCACCATCATTTTCTGAATTATTTTAATAGAAATGTAATTCATTATCCTGCCCCGTGAGTTATTCTCTGCTTATAGACTAATTTTGTTTTAATTTTTAAATCAGATTTTCTGAATGTTATGTTCAAATTTCCCCCATGGTTTTCCATCTTACTCTCACAACTACAGTGATAAAGCAATACAGATTCAGTTGTCAGGACACTTTAAGACACTCTGCAGCAACACATTCACCCTTTGTTCTCATCTGCAGATGTGTCTTGTTTGCTCTGGTGTCCATTCTTTCTGCAAAGTCTCCAGACACTGGGAAGTCTGAGGTCCTTTGACTTTGTTGCTTTCTTTGCCTGGGAACTTGAGTCCCAGGTTCTTCATCACTTCCCATGCCATCCCTTTTAGATAGTAGCTCAAAAGTAACACTCAAGTAAATTTTCTTAATCTTTAACACCAATCCTATTATTTTGTGCAATATTTTATGTATTTATTTATTTATTTATTTTCTTTCATTTTTTTTTTTAACCAGGGATTGAACCCAGGGGTGGTTAATCACTCAACAATTTCCTCAGCCCCTTGTAATTTTTATTTTGAGACAGGGCTTCCCTAAGTTGCTTAACTTGTGATCCACCTGCCCAAGCTTCCCAAGCCACTGGGATTACAGGTCTGCAGGACTGCATCTGGCTTTGCCCAATATATATATATATATATATATATATATATATATATATATTACTACTCTGGGCAGAAATAAAAGAAAAACATATAAAATATAAATAAAATATGTTTTTTCATATACATATACATACATACATTTACACATACACTGTCATGGTATTGTGTTTGTTTTATTCCACAGAAAAGTTACTGATTTATTTTAGGCATTTAATAAATATTTGCTGTTGAATGATGGATATATAAATGGATATTGATAGTTAATTATACAAAAAGTGGTTTTATAATCAGTAATGCAAAACAAAGCCTGATAGTCAAACATGAAAATTACTTAAAATTATTATTTCATACTAATTAACATTTTTAATTTTAATAAAACACCTCAAAATATTATGTATATTAATTTCAGTACATGTTATCTTGATACATTGCCTCTTAATCTTTGAATTCAGGTCTGTACAAGCAACATAATAGTTCATTTTATCTGGATTGAATGTATTGGACAAAACTCAATTTCAAAAATAGCTATATATAATCTGTGTTCTACTTCTATATTAATATCTACAGGTAGATTTATTTAATACAGAAATTCTTAAGCTTCCTTCTGTAGTAAACTGTACACAGAAAGAGCGATATATCACTAAAACATTTTTTCTTAATGAAAGCAAACAAAATTATTAGTTGTTAAAATTAAAAGTTATTGCTTTGTAGAAAATATGATTGTGCAATGTACTCAGGATTGAATTTAACATAGGTAAACCAAAATAAGGGCCAGGAAGAGCAAAAACATGGAGAATCAAAAAAAAAATGCAATGTTAATGCCATAGCAATATGCTGCTAAGCTACTGTTCTCTTTTCATTTAACATGTATTAAATAATAAGTAATTTTAAAATGTGTGCATGCTAACATCTACCACTATGCTACCCATGACTAAATATGTACTTACATATACTTACATGATATTCCTTGCTTGCAAATGACCTGCTCTCATGGTTTTAACATACAGTTTTCAAAATGCACAGTAGCAGGTTTTCTCTTTGGTTTGAATCAGAATACATATGTAATTATTTCATATTTTCTCAGCGTTTGCATTGTGCTGAAAAGAACATCACACCCCTGGAAGCATTAGGGTTATAAATGTGAATGCCATTTTCCAATTGATGGTTATCAGGAAGGTCTGAGGACTCTGTTAGTCTGTGTGGCAGCTTGTTCAATACCTTTTTCTTGAGATTCTGAATTGAATCAATTGCTTTCTGATTGCTGCACACTGGGACTATTGCCTGCAATCCTACGCACTGCACTCACATCACTTGATGTTGATTCCTTTGAGGATTTCCTTCCTCAATACAGTTACACCACTGCACATTCCCCTTAGAATAAGTTCATGTGAGGGTTTCCAGTATCTATTCCCACTCAGATCCTGCCTGTTTCATGGGTAATCTCACTGCTCATTGTCTTTTTCACTTTAGCAAAATGTAGGAGATTTTTTTTACACTATAAAACCATAAAGATAATGGGGAAAACAGGGCTTAGGGACATGACATTCAAAATCTACTTGATGACACATAAAAAACAGATTGAAACATAATAGCACCTTTTTTTTTACATATTAAATGACTAAAACATATATACAACAATGAGTGGATTGACCTTGAAAAGAACTGAAGTTGG